>NC_139587.1:21506838-22941838 GCF_946808225.1 Silurus aristotelis
TGACACTGAATGTCCATTCATTATAGTTCCATCATTGTTGAGGTTTCAGCTGTTCAATGATGGACACTTGAATGCAAAATTGTTCATGACAAGTGTAGTCCTAAGCCATTGTGGCAGACTGTTGACCTTAATTACGGTCCAAATCCATCCTCGTGGTTCTTGACCATGTTAAGAGGTTCTTGAGGGTTAACCAAGGTTAACAGTAGCCTCATGGATCTTTAAACTGTTTATCTAGAACCAACCTCAGCAGCAGCAAGTGGTTTTAATTTGAAGAGAACTCCATTCAGAGGTCATGATGAATCAGGCAGATTAAGACAGAAGAAAGAGATAGGATTACTGGTACTTCAAGCGCATGTTTAAGTCGACAGAGTGTGAGAGTTCGAGTAGAAGGTGCCACTGGGAAAGAGTGAAACATGGATTATTAGGTATCCTTATTGTTACATAATAGACACTGTGCATTATGATCAGGGTGCCAGTAGGGACTATGGCAAGATTAGCTATAACTAAAAGGACTTGGTGGTGCGGACAAAAAGTATGACTAAACATATGAACAAACAAACCTCAGTATACATTTGATTAAAAGTATGATCTCTGTGATGGGCGACACATCAGGCTCTCACACATTGTTTTTTGTTTTATGCACTATTCTTTGTAAACTTTAGAGACTACTTCTTGTGGAAATTTCCAGGAGATCAGCAGTTTATGAAATACTCAAACCAGCCCATCTGGCACCAACAATCGTTCTGATGTTTGATGTGAACATTAATCGAAGCTCTTGATCTGTATCTGGAGGATTTTATGCATTGGGCTGCTGCCATATTACTGGCTGATTTGATATCTACATAAATGAGCAGGTGTACAGGTCTACAGCTATTAAAGTTGGTGGTGAGTGTGTATGATATATATTTTTTTTATATTATTAAAAATCTTTTTTTATTTTGTGACTTTTTTCCTTGGCACTGAACACAACCAAATGCTGTTTTTGTACAAGAGTTACACTTAGCTCCCAGTTCAAATTCACATTACAAAAAACAAAAAAAGGACTGAAAATCACCTCCTGTCTGCAAAGGTTAGCTTAGGTTTGCTGGTTTTGACTGCAATATTTCCAGTATTTATGTTTAACTTGTTTTTCATTTTATTCTGATATGTTTATTCCAGTGATGCTAAGAAAATGGATTTTTAACATAAATACGAATTTTTGTTTACCTCCATTCAAGCTTTTCGCAAAAACAACTCTTCCCAAAACATAAATACCCTTAGTGTCTCAATTTGTCTACGCTCTCATCAGTAATGAACGCTTGTGTGTGCAGTCTTTTCTGCAGCTTAGTGAGATTTATTCAGCAGCCTGTAAACAGACAAGCTGACTATCCATGATAATAGGATCATTGCTGGCTAGATAGTGAACTAAACATTTTTCATAGGCTGCAGGCCAAAGTGTAGCATGTTATATCGCCACGGTAAGTAAACCAACCTGCAAATTATAGAAATCCTATTACAGTGGCCTGATGTATTGATCAATTGTAGGTTGCATCGTTATTAATTACAGTTTAGCTCGGTGGCTGTTCAGATCAGTTGATATACTTGTTGCACAGAGACTTCATGTATATCGGATATATTTAAAGACATCAACGAATTACAACTTTAATGAAGCATTGTGTGAGAATATGCAACTTCAAGTGTGGCCTTAAACAAATCCATAAATTATGCAAAAGATAAATAATGCATTTTTTTAATTCTTATTTAATGTTTGTAATATTTATGTGCATTTTCTTTATTTTCTAATTCTAAAGTTAGTATTTCAAAAGCCTCTTTTTGGTGGGGGTGTTGAGATTATTATTTTTTTTTTAAACCATGAAAAAATCTGAGCAAGTTATCTGAATACCCTATAAACGAAAAGGTCAGAATTTCAGAAAGGTTGTTCATGGCCACTACACGTATACGGCATAAGATTGGCATTTTGCAGCACATAAAGAGGTCAAAGCTGAGTGTCATTTATTCTGAAACGTTACAAGATTGCGAGCGTGGCAAAAAATAAAACTATTTCACTACAGCCGTACAAACTTAATAAAGATGGCATCTAGCTTGTGTTTCACCAGTATGGATGACTCTCACGCTGTTTATCACACAACCTTATATATATCTTGAGAAAATGAAAGGTCCATGGGCACAGTAAGGTACAAGATAATTACAAAGATGTTTTGTTTAAAATGATCAGGTTTCCTGTTCCAGTATATATTCATTAGGGGTATAAAGGTACACGCATTCGTTCCGAAATATCCTTTTTTACGTGCAGAACAGTTACAATCTGAGTTCCCTCAGGAACTTAAGTGGCAGACAGCAAGTTTGTTTAGTCTCCGCCTCAGCACTTTTTCCAATTATTATTAATAAACTTGGAAAAAACATCTGCTGAAAAAGTACTTATTCGATTACTTGATCAATTGATTCAATAATCGATAGAATACTCGATTAATTAAATAATCGAGTATTCTATCGATTATTGAATCAATTGATCAAGTAATCGAATAAATACTTTTTCTTTATTATAGAGCAATACTAAATAAGAGAGAGAAAATAAAACAGGTCTCAAAATAAACAAGTAATTGGTTTTTCTTTTTAGAAAAATTAGATTTTTATTGCTGAAATTGCATAAAAGAATATCGGTGAAAACAAAACCCATTTAGTGCATTTAATTGCAATATTACATCACAATACAAATAAATTTGCGTTTAAAAAGTCTCTCTGCAGTGGCCATGTAGAGTAAGTTATAGGAAATTATAGAAATTATAGTTTAATGAAACTCAATTATTCTCACTCCTGTATTGTAGTTTTCTTGTCTCCGCAAAAGCTGCTTGAAATTTTCCATGAACTAAATCTGTGTATTTATCGCCAGCTTTAAAAACGTTCACCACTAGCTGCTTTACACAGCCACTTTTTGAACATACTGTATATAAATAAAAATATAAAAAGCTAGTTAATATAAAATATAAAAATGTGAAATCTTAAAATTTTAAATTACTTTAAAAAACGGTTAACGCACTGTATGGTGTTTGTTTTAGTTTGAAGTGATCCTAAAATTTGGGACCTTTCTGGCATTTTCTTTCTGAATCTTCTCCTCGCCCCTCGCTCTTTTCTCCCTGTTCCTTCATTTTTTATTTTGCAACGTTTTCTGTGTTTACCTGTGTTTACAATGAATTTTTCATTGAGGCAATAATCAAATTATTTGAGTTACTCAAGAACTCGTTACAGCCCAAAACACAACAATGCTATGGGAATAGGAAAAAAAAAAAGAGTTAGCGCAGTGTTAATGTGGCTACTCAATCCGTACCACAAATTCGATTTGTTTTGCACATGCATGAAAACACTAAAGAATCTATAGCACCAACGTTAACTGCTACCCCGGAAGTGGTTAGTGGCTAATGCTAGCGCTATGAATTCTTAATTGTTTTATGTCCATCTCCAAGAATTTCTCTTAAAAGGAGAAAATGCTGCCAATTGCACATATCGAGGGAGTGAATAAATGGAGGATGAAAAGAATAATAGAAAGTATGGTGAAATAGCAGAACAGTTAAGTAGATCATATCTTTAGAAAATTCAATATTAAATGTAAAAAACACACACTTACATACACACCTGTATTATCCAAATGGGGTCTAACAAATGTAAACTATTTAAATTGTTCCATTTATGTAATTTTTTTTAATCTATTTTAATGTGTACCATTTTTTTTTAAATGATTACTCAATTTAATCAATGTAATAAAAGTGTATTGCATTAATTAGATTTATTCTATTTTATTTATTGTTATTATTTTTTTCTTCTTAAAACCGACAAGCAATTTTATGTTTTGCATTTCTTCCCTCTATCCGTACTGGAATTATACTGGACCATGACTTAAAAACAGAGGTACATACCGAACTGTGAAATTTGTGTACCGTTACAACCCTAACATTTAGGGATTCCTTCTGAGGTTGAGTTAAAACATTGAAGAGCAGGTGAGCTGTAAAGAGTAGAGTAAAGCATGTCTATAGAAATGGAGGTAGACAAACACATTTATTATATCTGACTGGTAATGAAGAAACATCTGTCAGGAGGAAGTGCACTCACAGTCCAAGCCTGGAAGCTTGCAGAGGAAGGACACTGAGATGTTTTAAGGCTTTCATGTAGCACAAATCCCAGCTTCCATGTAATTGCCTTTATGCGTAGGTGTATTTTTTTTTTTTTTTTTTTCTTAACAGGATTTTGAAATGGACTGAAAATTGTTGATGTTTCAAAATTGTGACTCATCTCTCTTTGGGAGGAGAATGATGACTAATTCAAGTTGTGGTGATGTTCCTAAAAATAGCGCTTAGGAACGGTATTCACTGTGCGTACCAAAAGACGCCATACCTCAATGTGGGTGTAGTGTACCGTTACTCTCATCTTAACCTTAAACCATCTGTGACAATTCCTCTGCCATGGAAGATGATGTTTACTTATTGCTTAATAGTTTAGGAATTATTTGGAATAGAGAGTGACTTTTAAGATGGGTGGGGGGGGGGGTGTACTACAAAAACACTTGTGTGTACTTTGTTCAGTATTAAATGATCTGTTCTGACAAGTTACACAAAATACCAGATATTAGAAATATAGGCATTTTATTGATTGTTAAATGTAGATATAAAAAAAATAGGCAAATAGACATGTTAAGTATTTTTGTATTAACATATAAGTATTATAATTATCTATTAATTCACTGATTGCAGCCTTTTCCAGTCTTTGTCTATATCTATATCTATATATCTTGTCTGTCTGTCTTTATTTATTTATTTTTCTTTGGCCAAAATCTATTGTGTGTCCAGTAAAAAAACAAGCTTATATAAAATATGTATTTCAACTAGTTTAATTAATAGGAAAAGTCACAAAGAGCTACAGTTGTGATATTTTTGTGTTTAGATTCTGTGTGCAGTTCCTTTATATTGGAACACAGCATTTAAGCAGGTTCCTTTAACAACTGCCTGCTCTTTAGTACTGGCAGCTTCTGGCTGTAAGAATTCACCCGACTTGCACCCACAGCATCAGATAATCAATGCATACCATCTGGGCAGATAAAACACACACACACACACACACACACACACACACATAAACACTTACAAAAAGCATTCTCTCGATCCACTTCTCAACACCCAGCTGTTACCTTAAGCATTCATGCAATCCCTGATCATATTTAAAAATGCAAGGTATCTGTTCATGATTCAAGGTGGACATTAAATGTCCCCCCGAACGGTTTGGTTTTATTGAGAGTCATTAAAATATAATTTATAACGCAAACAAATGCGACTTACAAGTGATAAAAAAAGACGAGGTATGGAAGCCTGAAATATAACAGCTTGAGGACAGTGCATCATAATCTGAGAGGTAAAAATCTATTCATCTATTTTACAAGGAAGACCCCAATAGTGATCAGATAGAAGAACTTGAGCAGATTCTGCATTATTAAATGCTGTATCCAACTTTGTATTAAATGTCATCCCTTGTTACTGAACATTATATTTCTTTGAATTTTTACAAGAGAAAGACACCTTTAATTGTTACATAAACATTGCCTGTAGGGCATTTTCTGTTATCTAGAGCAATGTAGAACTTGCATCTTATTAATACAACAAAGCAGTTAAGGTGAACTCATGACCTTTTGATCAGATGTCTAACCACTTATTCATTGAGATACCACTTACTACAACTATGAAGTTCTTTTTTGCACACATACAGGTTGCTGGAAAGTTAGGGTCAGCCCTAAAAAAACACTCTTATATTTGCAAAAAATAGATTGATAGCTTTCTTGTGAAAGTAGCAAAGTACAGTTGCTGGCTTTTTTTTAGTTAGTTTTCTGAGTCACTTAGCACTTTAGATTTACTAATACTTTAGAAGAAAAATCTCTTGCTTAATGCACTTTAGATACTACATTAGTACGTTAGTGTGGAAAAAAAAACTACTTCAGTTTTGAACAACAACAAAATAGTTGTTAAGGCAGTTTCTAAACAGTGGCTTTTTGTAATTAGCATTTAGCTAGGATGTGTTGTCAGCGGTATAATCATCCTAGTTGATATTAACGATTAATAATGCTGTCCAGTGCTCATGAGGAGTATTAAATTAAAATGTAAAATCACTGTGCAATTTGGTATTTATTTCTTTTGAGAACCTTGTATTAATACTAAGTTATCTTAGTTATCACCTTGATCCTCTTTTGTACTAGATTATTTTTTGTCCGAGATTAATAACAAATACATTTCCACAAACCGTCACATTTCTCACCACCTTCAGCCTGCTAACAAGATCTCCTTAAAGCCCCAGCCTGACCAGTGTATGGATGAATTGTATTTTAGGCATTAATGTCGTCAGAGTGGTGATAAATTTCCTCTTTTCAGCACACTTCTTCATTTCTCCGGTCATTAGATTTACTGAGGAGTGCCAGGATGTTGAGCTGGTCGGTTGATTTAAAAAGGATGAGACTGATTGCATGTTTGAATGATCCTAACTGGGCTTTAATAGATGGTTAATGTACAGTGCCAGTTAGAACACCTGGAACCTGACTTTTTATTACATTTTAGTCACCGTTATCATTAGCAGAAGCTACAGAGTAGCAATTAGAGAAGAAAATATTGTATCAAACAAATATAACAAATAGCTGACTACTACTTTGTGTTTATGCACATAGTAACATAGTCCTAATGGGAGTCTAATAGGAGTTTTATTGGTTTATTAAAGGCCAGTGCACTTGATGGAGAAGCCATTTAAGCCTGTAGAGAAAAGACACACAGGCAGTGTTAGAAGTTATAAGGCAATATGTGTGCTTCAAATAACTAATTAGAAAGATTCTGATCTAGGCCTTTTCCAATTAGATCTGAGAGGTTTCAAATAAACTATATGATGAATTTTCAGTCCAATTACGTGTCTTTTTTAGATGTTTTAATTTTTTTTTTTCTTTAACGAGCCCCAATAATAAATCTCCTAGCTAATACTGTAAAAAAAAATGCATGGTTGAAGACATCACTTCATCACTTCATCACTTTACTTATATTGCAAATATAATCGAAGTATTAATACACTAACCAGTCACTTTTTAGGAAGAGTACTGTAATACTTAGACCTCCCTTTGTTTGTTATTGAAACAATGGGCATGGATTCCTCAAGATGTTGGAAAAGTCTTTTTAGATTCTGGTCCATATTGACAAGACTTCAACATACAATTCCTGCAGATTTTTTTCAGGTGCACATTCATGCTGTGAAATCTCCCGTTCTACCACATCCCAATAGTGTTCTGTTAAATTCAGGAGCAGTGATTAGGAAGGCTACTGAAGAACACCAAACTCATTGTTATGTTAATAAAACCAGTTTGAGATGACCTTTGCTTTGTGACATGGTGCATTATTATACCGAAGTAGCCTTTAGAAGTATTAGAATATAGAGAATTGTGGTTATGAAGGGATACACATGGTCAGAAGCAATAATCAAACATATGTTGGAACCACTTATTGACTGGTACCAATGATTTAACAGGCCGAAAGTGTGCCAAGAAAACATTCCCCAAATCACTACACCACCTCATACACCACATGCCGGTGTATTGTTGACACAAGTCAGGTTGGTGCTATGAATTTAATCTGATAGTGCCAAACTCTGACCTAACTATCTGTGTCTCTGGCAGATGTTGAGAGTCATCAGACCAGGATTCAGTTGCCTAGTGTTGAGCTTGTGCCCTCTGTAGTCTCAGCTTTCTTTTCTTGGCTGACACTTAAACCAAAACTTCAGAGCATGAAGGATCCCGCCTCAGTGAAAATGACTAAGATCACATTTTTCCCCATTCTGATGGTTGATATGAATATTACCTAATGCTGCTGGTCCTTTATATGACTTAAAGCATTGCATTGTTTCCAAAGATTGAATGACTAACCAATGTTTAATAGAATAAAATGATATAAGAATGGAAACATAATAAGAAGAGCAAAAGCAGACTGGATTCCCTGTAAAGGAGTAAACAGTCTGTTTTTCTTTTCTTTTTTTTTCTTAGTACTGGGTCGGCACTGCAGGTTACTTATCGTCTTGAGTGGTGTGAGTGTGTGAAGGATGATTTCTTCTGTAGCTGATGGAAGTAGAGTGCTGTGCAAATAAACTGTAATTTCTTACAGTGTTGACTAAGGACTATGGTGTGTGTGCTTGTGGGTGTTTGTGTGTGTGTACCGGTGTTAAGTGCTTGGCTGTGAGGTAATCAATATCAGTGATAAATCTATGCTTCACATTTTTACTCATCAGAACTAACACACACACACACACACACACACACACACACACACACACACACACACAAACATGCACACACACAATAAAAGACAAATGCAGAGCTGCACTTTGTTGTATTGATGTGGGTTTTATGCAGTCTTTTAAACACAAAGCTACTGATTTAGTCCTGACCATTACCTCACTGTCCTTTTCTGCCATGTCACCCATCTCTCTTTTTTTTTTTCTCCATTTCTTCACTTTTTTCCCCCAATCTTCATTCTACCCCTCCATCTCGCTGCCCTTCTGCTCCTTGTTCTGCCAGCGCTCTAACACTTTTCTCATTTTAACTTTAACCCGTTTTTTGTCACCTGCGTGCCGGCGCACACCTTCCTCTCATTCTCGTTCACACGCTCTCTTCCAGACACACATCTTTTCCCCCCTCTCTTTTCCTATTCTCTCCTTTCTCGAATTTCCTTTAACACTCTCTCAGAAGCACGCACCATTTTCTCTCTTGTCCTCTCTTATCCTCTCCTTTCTCGTCAGCACTCTCTTCCTAACACTTTCCTCTTTCCAGTTCATGCCACTCGTCTCCTCTTTCTTGTGCTCTCACACCCTCCCCACCTCTTTGTGTTCTCCACTCTCGAGGTTTGTTAAGACCTGCTGAACCTGGGTGATAATTAGCCAGGGACAGACTATGCAGCTGGAGAGTCTCTCAGCATTAAAGGGGGAAAGAGAGAAAGGGAGGGTTAGGATAAGAAATGGACAAGCATTTGGGTGTGGATTAAAGGAACTCCCTATACTTTTGACCTTCATAAGTAAGATACTAAAACCATAAGGCTAAGGGCTTGTGTTGGTGTTGGTTGTATAAATGCAGACTCATTTTACTCAATAAAATGTCACTGCATGTGAAATGCACTTGTACTGCCTTATTTGATTTATTCGGATAGAAAGAAACTGTTATGTTATCTTTAAGCGTATCTCTTTGTCAAAAAATAATTGAGTAATAAAATAGTTTTTTTTTGCAAAATATTTCATCATTCACATTTACTGTTGAAAACGAGCTGTCTCGTCCTGCAACATTTTGCTGCTAGTTCTGTTGTGATTGTGCAGCGCTAGACTTGCTTACAGCAGTTTAACCAGCTCAGTGAATCACTTAAAATTGAACGATTGTGCCTGATGGTGTGATCCATCACCAGAACAACACAGATGAAGCAAATGTCAATAACACTTCATTGGCCACTGTTAATCCCCGGCTTTTCAGTTTTGTTCGGAAAATAAAGGGTTAAATAATTCTTGGCTTTATGTTAAGCAACATGAAATATTTATGAAATAATTTAATAACCCGTGTTATGCACCAGTGTGCTATGGTTACGATTATAATGTACATTGTGGCATTTATTTTTTTGTTGCTGATGTTTAATAACACTTCTGTATGGAGAGTCAATATATCAGTTAATTATTACTATATAAAATCTTCATTAATAATTCATTGCAGTTCCAATATTACTTTTGTTATTATGTAGTCAGACATTTTGTTTCTACTGAGTACGCAGTGAGCTGCAGTTAACTGACTCTCCTTGCTTTATCCAGATCCTCAAATATCAGAAATAGTCCCGGTGCACATCCCAGGCTCGGCTCTCTGCATCTGTTCCGATAATTGTCTCTGAGCATGAATTTATTATTCTGTCCGTCACCTTTTGAAAGTACATTTTTTTAATTACTGCTTTAATTAAGTGTTTTGGGACAAAAATAGGTATTAAAGAATACATTTGTGTTGTATATAACAATAATATATCAAAATAAATATAAGAGAATACATTAGTCTTGGGTATTCAAGGGACTCATATTCTGGGGGGAAAAAAACATATTTTTGCACATTTCACCCTTCTACTTTAATGTCATTTACATTTGTTGAGTTGGGTTGGGTTGGGTTTTTCTCTCTTTACCATCACACCAAACATCAAAGTAACAGCAACATCAGACTGGTTGTATTTAATGCTACAAATATTTTTAAGCAGAGGATTTGTTTCATTGTTAAAAAATCAGACCTCGAATTTACAGCTCTCACTTGTTATACCAAATCAAATTCGAATACAAGATCAAATTTTATTTGACTCTTCCATAACCATACACAGGACCACATGCAGCGAAATGCTTTTTATGACTGATCCATGACATAGAAAAAAATAAAGAAATAAAAAGGGCTAGAATTCAACAAAATTGAAGAACAAAATCGAAACAGAGGCATATTATAGAATTTATAGTACAATAGAATTATTACAGTAAAATTGAATTCACAATAAAAATAGAAGTGGAGGTTTAAAAATAGAAATTGAATATGCAGTAAACATACACTAGATGTATTGAGTTTGTGGAGACCTGGCCATAAGATTTAAATGTGCTTTTTGAACATCCTCTTCCCCACATAGTCTTCATTTGCCGTCATAATAACTTCCACTGTTCTAGGAAGATGTTCTGCTAGATTTTGGAGTGTGCTTGTGGAGATTTTCTGCTCATTCAGCCACAAAAGTGTTTTTGAAGTCAGGTACTGATGTAGGTGAGGTGAGGAGTGCCTGTGGTACAGTCAGCTTTCCAATTTATCCCAAAGGTGTTCAGCAGGGTTGAGGTCAGAGCTCTATAGCGGGCCACTCAAGATCTTTCAATTCAGCCCATGTAAACCATATTTTCATGGTGCTAGCTTTGTGCACATTGTGATGCTGGAACAGGTTTGGCTCCCAAGTAAAGGGAAAATTTCATGCCACCTCATCCAAAGACATCTTATGCAATTGTGTGTTTTTATCTTTGTGGTAACAGTTTGGGGAAGAGCCGGATATGTCTGGAAATGTCAGGTTTCCCAATACTTTTGTCCATATAGTGAATGCAGCAGTATTTATATTTACATTCTGGGGAGGCAGAGACAGTGTGACATATGATTATGCTGCATTAATGCTTATAGAAAACAAGTAGTTTGAGTATTGCAAAGTAAAAGGTGGCAAAATGGCAGAATTTTCCACATTGGTGCTTGCAGTATTAATCAGCTTAGAAAATGTCCAGCACAGATAACTGCCATTCCATCTTTAAGCTGCTTCATCTTCAGGTGCTTCTGCATGAGTGCCACACGTCTTCAGCCGTATTACTGACTTCCTAGGGGACTTATAATGTAAGCTGTTTTACACGCTACTTATATATGACTTCCCATAGGTGTTACATTCTAGATCTTTCAAATGGTTCCCACTCTCTGTGAAAGTGGCGTGCTATCACTCAGCCATCCAACTAATCAATAAACAAATAGCTGACCAATGGTTTTTTTTTTAATATCTGATGGGTTTTTTTCATGCTTTAAAGTAATTGTGGCAACCCTCTGAACCATTTTAGTGAATGTTGAGAGCGAAAAAGAAGGTGAGGAAGTGTGTTTCAGAGGGAATTGTGGCACTGGTAAGCAGATGTGCCTGATCCAATCGAATGTTTCTGCTAATGGCTGCCATGGTAACCAGCTAATCAGCCAATGACAGGACACCAGTCACTGATTCTAATTCCAAGCCAATCTGAGATCAGGCTCAAAACTGAGCAGCAGTTAATGAGATACCGGTGTTTACAGACCTGCATACGGTGTTTGTGTATGTGTGCTGCTTTGTTTCTGGGAAAGAAAAAAAACTGCATGGTGTAAGATCATGTGCCATAAGATTTCTTTTTTTTCCACAAGTTATCAGGTCCCTAGTCGGGTAAGCGAAGAGCCAATTAACACCTGCTAACAAGAAGTCAGCATTTAATCATCATGTGTGTATTTATGTGTTACAATTACACAGGAAGTGAGTCTATTCCCCTCGGCCATCTTTCATCACCACGTTCGCATCGTCTTTATTTCTCTTTTCTTCCTTTTGCTCCCGTTTTTGCTCGCTTCTGATAAAACACTTTGTGCGTCTCTGATTCTCTTTCTCACTTCCTCCACCTCACCTCCATTTCTCCTCTCCTCTTCTATTCCTGTACATTTTCCCCTCTTCATATCTCACTCGCACTGTGCATCGGAGTGTTTCTCTTATAGATTCAGAGTGCAGTGCTCTTTAAGCAGGGCGATAAAAGCCCTCGAGCGCTCCGGCAACATGCCGCCATCAATGCGGAGAGAAAGCAGCTGTTTCCCAAAATGCACCGGAGCACAGCAGCTCCCCAGAACTCCACGGGAAACAAAACGTACATTACAATAACGGCAGCATGAAGTGCCGCAGCTCTTGATGTCTGGGCTCGCTTGGAATCAAATTTGTATCCAAGGCCAGATGTATCGTTAGCATTAACCTATGTCTTGTTCTCCGATGATGGCTGCACTGACATTTCCTCTCATTAACATTCTGATGTTTCCTACACCTTCAGTGGACGGAGCCATCCATCGTGGGGCAGGTCCTCTCCTGAGACAGGAATGTTCCACTCTGGGAGGGTGTGAAACCGGGGAGGCCAAGATAACTGGAGCATACTGCCTGCCAGCCAAATGTGAGTCACTTCTGTTTACACACAGTTAACTCCAGAATTATTAACACTTTTTAGGAAAATAAATAACACATGCAATGAGTGATATTTTTCATACATATCCTTTTTTATTATTATTATTGTGTGGTTTATTTTTTCATGTTACCAGTTTCTGAGTCAACAACAGTATCAATGTCCAAAAAGAGACATTTGTACAGCGATCTTCGTGCATTTCCTCAAAAATATTTATAAATGTTCTTTAACTCTTTAACTCTGACCCTTTTTTGACGTCATAGGACACTTCAACCAATAAACAATGCGAACTATGCATAGACTACGCTACAGTACTGTACTGTACAACAGTAATCACTATAAATAATATTTCTACAAATTTACACATAATTCATCTCGCTATATTTTTGCAAATGTCTTCTGTGTCTGTTTAAAGAGTGTGGGAGGATGATTTATAGCTTAAACAAAAAAATTATAATTTGGGGTGGCGTCCTTAAATTACCACGATAAACGGGGGACGACTGTATCATGATTTGCTATCAAAATGAATGAAAGTTTTGCACTGTGAAAAATTTCTATCATGTCACTTTTTAGTGCTGGGCCATGCATTTCATATCTAGGGCTTCAGTGGTGTCATACATGAATCAATCCACCTCTTAATAGCATCATTACACCACGGCTATAAAACCATCAATAGTATACAGAAACGCAGTATGAGTGCTGCATCACACTCATGCAGTGAGAATGAATGCCAATGCTAAAGTAAGAAATCCAATTTGCACAATTCAACAAGTCTCCTTTCACTGTAGCCACAAATAAACCACCTGCATAAATCATCTCCAGCAGAAGCAACAATATTATCCTCTTAAAATTACCTGTGATTTTCTTAGCATTTTCTCCGTGCATTACGAGATTTGAAATGAAGGCAAATTGTGTGTTATTGTGCAAATTCTACAGAAATAAAAATGCTAAAGTATAAACGGTTCATGAAAAAGCTTAACCACTGTTTCAAACTGTTCTGGTTGACCTTCCTCACAATGTCCAGCCTTTCTTCAAAAGTCCATCTTGAAAAGTTGGCCTTGTAAATGTATCTGAAACCACATCTATTCCTTCTCCTCTGTCGATTGTGGAATAGAAAAAAAAAAACAGCTGTTAAATATACACATATATTTTAGCTTGGGTTTCAGCTTTTAGGTTTTTAGCTTGCTCAGTTTGCAACAGATGGGTTTCAGTACGCTCTCTAAACATCCTATCAAAGGACCTGAAAATGCAGACGTTATTGTACGCCTGCTAGAAGGCCTCGTAGTCGCAAACTTGACATTTGCTTGGGTAAAGAAAAAACTTCTATCAGCAGGTGCCTGCACTGTTGATTCTGAAGTCTCAAGGCAGATTCCCTTGACCCTGGCAACACGCTCCTAGATGCAGCACAACCGAGAGAAAGGATAGGAAATAAGGAGAAAAGACAATTGTGAACAATATAATACTTATTCATGAACAAAAACATATTAAAACATAAGTCAAAGATTCTGTGTACCCCCCCCCTTCTAATTTTTAATTAGTCATTTTTAGTAACATTTAAAGGTTGCCAATCATTTACTTAATTATTTCATCTCACTCTGATATCATGTGAGTGTTTTGGGTACTTTGACAGTATTGATGCACATTAAATAAAAAATAGCACTAATCTGAAACTAGGTACGAAGATATAGCCAGTAAAATTTCTCTCTCTCTCTCTCTCTCTCTCTCTCTCTCTCTCTCTCTCTCTCTCTCTCTCTCTTTCTCTCTATACACATACACACACACACACACACACACACACACACACACACACGTATATATCTGTACATACACATCTGTATATATATTTTTTGTATATATCTAGAGCCATATATATATTTTTGTATATATCTAGAGCCATACTCTAGGTGTCAATTGCAGTTTGCAGTTGGTTTAAAGAAAACTTGCTAGAAATTATGCAGTTGAAAATAGAAATGAATAAATGGAAGCGTGTTTTGCTTCCTTTGAGCAGTGCAACAGTAATTGAAACCAGTCCACATTTATTTTATCCCACATTTCTGTTTTACATTTATAGCATTTGGCAGGCACTTTTAACCATCGCAGCTTAGAAATAGTTGCTTGTCTACTTGAAAATGTCCTTATGCCAGTGCAAATTAGTTTTATGGGTATAAATGCCTCCATGAGTTTGCAAGTCACAGATGCACATTATCCAGCCAAGCGTAGTTTTCCTGTATGTTTTTACTTTCTGGTCTTTCATGATCTCTTGCTGTCTCTTTCTCATTCCCTTCCTCCCTCCCCTGCTTCCTCCCTCCTTCTCCTACAGTGTGTTCAGTAATTATGTAGTCAGACAGTGTTTACAGAAGCAAGTGCACTTTAATTTATTCGTACACTTAGCAGTAATTTCCCTGCCTAATTTATGACCCCATCCCCACCCCTCCTTACCTAGCTGCGAAGATAGAGAGAAAGATAGTGTGCATACTCTGCTGTATATACAGCTAGATCAATATATACACGCACTCTTGAAAATGTCTTTTTTGTGTGTGTTTCTTTTTTTTTTTTTTTTTGTTATAGCCATTAATTTGTATAAATTTTCTGGGCCGGTAGATCTCTCGCTCTGTTTCTTACAGGGAGCACAATAGTAAATAATATTTTAGCAGCAATTATCGGAGTGTTTTATTCACTGTGTGATTTGTGCTTTTATGTCTGACAGTTTGTCAATTGTTTTGCTGTGTAATAACCGTTCTATTTGCTTATGGAAAACAGTAGATGAGCGGGTGGAAGAGGCTAGGATCAAGTAGTATTGTTTGACTGGAACATTTAAAAACACTGTACATGAAGTGAATGTGTCAGTAACTAACCTCTCAGATTCAGGCTTTACGTTAACGACATTTGGAGACATCTAGGCTTCTGTCTCTCTTCTCTCCATAACAGATATTTTCATCACACGACGCATTCGCAAAGCAACCAGCGTTCACATTCAGCGTTTAACTCTTTCACACACTCTTCACACATTCAGGTCCTCACGACAAGACTTTCTTATTACAAGTCATAAACTGGACGATGAGAGGGGACTGATATATACACCCACTTACTCCCACAATAAACACCGTCTTTGTGAATTTGCACTGAAAAAACTTACAAATATTTCCATATACATATTTCCAAGTAACAATGGTTCAGCTTACATTTCTTTTTTCCTTACCAATTGCGATACAAAGAAATTGTACAAATGTTTACATTTTTGTGCGCCATTTACATTTTTTCTGTTTGATACTTTGGTACGCTACCAGGATGTATGCATCTCTTGCCTTCTGAGATGCCTTATCTTAGTCAGCGGTAGGCAGAGTTCAGTTGTCTCTGTGTGAGAGGGCGTATTGTTTTGGGTTTTTGGTGTTTCAATGCCCAATTACAGCTCTTGTCTCTCCTTTTTATTGGTGTCACAGGACACTGAAACAGAGAGCAACTGGCAAAGTGTATACATTGCGGTAGTGTAAACGCTTAATAATTTACTATAATTCGTAATTTATGGACCGTAAATTAAGAAATTACAGTATACTACCCCATACTGATTCCCATTCTTTAAGACACCTGGGAAGGCCATGTCTCGACTAGAATATTTTTAAGTTACGATGGAGTCATTGAAACACATCTCTATTGTGAATCTGGGTCTACCTGTACAGTGTTTACAATGCATTTTCACTTTATTCCACATCCACTTTAGCTCTGTGTACTGGTCACTGCTGCACTGAAATTGCTTTTAAACTTCATGAACAAAAGTATTGACATTTGAATTTGCCAGCCATGTGTGGGAGCATTTATCCCTTGATTCACTGTATGAACAGTCGGTTCTTAGGGAAGTACACAAAATCCTAGCTGACCCGTGTCTTGTACTGAATAGAGTACAAACTGTTGCCTTTTCGAAGACGGTACAGATTTCCAATGTGTAGGTATAATCGTTTTAGGAAGTCTTTTATACCTAAGTCAATCAAAATGTTAAATGATTAATGAGTTTTTATTTATTTTTAAATTTTTTTTATTCTATGTGTGCGTTTTTAACCCAGCCATTAGGGGGGCACAAGCCAGTGCACTCTTAGTGCCGGTCCCAAGCCCGGGTAAATGGGGAGGGTTGCGTTAGGAAGGGCATCCAGCGTAAAACATGTGCCAAATCAAATATGCGGATCACAAATGAGAATTTCATACCGGTCGAGGCCCGGGTTAACAACGACCGCCACAGGTATCGTTAGCCGACAGGGTACCGGTGGAAATTGGGCTACTGTTGGCCGAAGGAGGAGAAGGAGAGGAGGAAGGCATCTACAGAGACGGCAGGAAAAGGAGCAGTGTAGGAGAGTAGAGGTTCGGGTTGGTACTTTAAATGTTGGTACTATGACGGGTAAAGGGAGAGAGATAGCTGATATGATGGAGAGGAGAAAGATAGATGTGTTGTGTGTTCAGGAGACCAAGTGGAAAGGGAGTAAGGCCAGGAACTTGGGGGTGGGTTTAAACTGTTTTATCATGGTGTGGATGGGAAGAGAAATGGTGTAGGGGTGATTCTGAAGGAAGAGTATAGTAAGAGTGTAGTGGAGGTGAAGAGAGTTTCTGATAGGGTGATAATCGTGAAGGTGGAAGTTGAAGGGATGATGATAAATGTCATCAGTGCCTATGCTCCACAAGTTGGCTGTGAGATGGAGGAGAAGGAAAGATTCTGGAGTGAATTAGATGAAGTGGTAGATGGTGTACCTAGGAAAGAACGATTGGTGATTGGGGCAGACTTTAATGAGCATGTAGGTGAAGGGAACAGAGATGATGAGGAGGTGATGGGTAGGTATGGTTTTAAGGAGAGGAATGTGGAAGGGCAGATGGTGGTAGATTTTGCTAAAAGGATGGAAATGGCAGTGGTGAACACGTATTTTAAGAAGAAGGAGGATCATAGGGTGACGTATAAGAGTGGAAGAAGGTGCACACAGATGGATTATCTTCTGTGTAGGAGATGCAACCTGAAGGAGATTGGAGACTGTAAGGTGTTGGCGGGGGACAGTGTAGCTAGACAGCATCGGATGGTGGTCTGTAGGATGGTTTTGGAGGCGAAGAAGAAGAGGAGGAAAGTAAGGTTTGAAAGAAGAATAAGATGGTGGAAACTGAAGGAGGAAGAGTGTAGTGTGAGGTTCAGGGAAGAGGTCAGACAGGGGCTTGGTGGTGGTGAAGAGGTGCCGGATGATTGGGCAACTACTGCAGGAGTGATGAGGGAGGCAGCTAGAAAAGTACTTGGTGTGACATCTGGAAATAGAAAGCAAGACAAGGAGACGTGGTGGTGGAATGAGGAAGTGCAGGAGAGCATTAGGGGAAAGAGGTTGGCAAAACAGAAGTGGGATCGACAGAGTGATGAGAAAAGTAGGCAGGAGTACAAGGAGATGCGGCAGCAGGTTAAAAGGGATGTGGCGAAAGCCAAGGAAAAGGCATATGAGGAACTGTATAAGAGGTTGGACACTAAGGAAGGAGAAAAGGATTTATATTGGCCAAGCAGAGGGACCGAGCTGGGAAGGATGTACTGCAAGTTAGAGCAATAAAGGATGGAGAGGGAAATGTGTTGACTAGTGAGGACAGTGTGTTGAGAAGATGGAGGGAGTATTTTAAGCAGCTGATAAATGAGGAAAATCAGAGAGAGAAAAGGTTGGAGGATGTGGAGTTGGTGAAGCAGGATGTAGATAGGATTAGTAAGGAGGAAGTGAGAGCAGCGATTAAGAGGATGGAGAATGGAAAGTCGGTTGGACCAGATGACATACCGGTAGAAGCGTGGAGATGTTTAGGAGAGATGGCAGTGGAGTTTTTAACCAGATTGTTTAACAGGATTCTGGAAGGGGAGAGGATGCCTGAGGAATGGAGAAGGAGTGTGCTGGTACCGATCTTTAAGCATAAGGGAGCTGTGCAGACCTGCAGTAACTACAGGGGAATTAAGTTGATCAGTCACACCATGAAGTTATGGAAAAGAGTAGAGGAAGCCAGGCTGAGAGAAGATGTGACCATCTGTGAGCAACAGTATGGTTTCATGCCGAGGAAGAGCACCACAGATGCCTTATTTGCTTTGAGGATGTTGATGGAGAAGTATAGAGAAGGACAGAAGGAGCTGCATTGTGTATTTGTGGATTTAGAGAAAGCGTACGACAGGGTGCCGAGAGAGGAGTTGTGGTATTGTATGAGAAAGTCAGGTGTGTCAGAGAAGTATGTGAGGGTGGTGCAGGACATGTATGAGGACAGTGTGACGGCAGTAAAGTGTGCAGTAGGTACGACAGACTGGTTCAGGGTGAAGGTTGGACTGCATCAAGGATCGGCCCTGAGCCCTTTCCTGTTTGCAGTGGTGATGGACAGGTTGACGGACGAGGTCAGACAGGAGTCTCCCTGGACTATGATGTTTGCAGATGATATTGTGATTTGTGGTGAGAGTAGAGAGCAGGTTGAGAAGAGCTTGGAGAGGAGAAGATATGCGCTGGAGAGAAGGGGAATGAAAGTCAGTAGGAGTAAGACAGAGTACATGTGTGTGAATGAGAGGGCGGGCAGTGGAGTGATGCGGTTGCAGGGAGAAGAGGTGGAGAAGGTGGAGGAGTTCAGGTACCTGGGGTCAACAGTGCAAAGTAATGGAGAGTGTGTTAGGGAAGTAAAGAAAAGAGTGCAGGCAGGGTGGAGTATGTGGAGAAGAGTGACAGGAGTGATTTGTGATAGAAGAGTATCTGCAAGAATGAAAGGGAAAGTTTATAGGACTGTGGTGAGACCTGCGATGTTGTATGGATTAGAGACAGTGGCATTGAGTAAAAGACAGGAGGTGGAGCTGGAGGTAGCAGAGCTGAAGATGTTGAGGTTTTCGTTGGGAGTGACGAGGATGGACAAGATTAGAAATGAGTTTATTAGAGGGACAGCACATGTAGGATGTTTTGGTGACAAGGTGAGGGAGGCGAGATTGAGATGGTTTGGACATGTGCAGAGAAGGGACATGAATTATATTGGTAGAAAAATGCTGAAGATGGAGCCACCAGGTAGGAGGAAAAGAGGAAGGCCAAGGAGGAGGTTCATGGATGTGGTGAGGGAAGACATGCAGGTAGTTGGTGTGAAAGAGGCAGATATAGAGGACAGGGTGGTATGGAGACGGATGATCCGCTGTGGCGACCCCTAATGGGAGCAGCCGAAAGAAGAAAAAGAAGATTCTATGTGTGCGTTTTTGTTGTTTATGGATCTAATGCTTTTGTTAATGTGAACACCTTAAGTCCAATACAAATTTCCCCTTTGGGGACAATAAAGTGTAAAATTAGTTCAAACGTACGAATTTTGCTCGTCCAATGGGGTTTTACTGTATTTCATTTCATTTGTTTTTACCCCAAACTGTTGAAGCCACATAACTGTATGGGACGTCCTTAGATGCGGTTGCATTCGATTTTCCCTTCACTTGCACTAGGAGATCTAAACTTGTTCACAACATGACAATGCCCCTGTACACAAAACCAGCTCCATGAAGAAATGCTTCATGTTGTTTGGAGTGAAATATCCTGAGCCGTCTGCTATAAAGTTCTGACCCCACAGTATTGGAATAAATTGGAATTGTGACAGCACCCCTGGCCTCCTCACTCTACACCAGTACATGACTTTACTAATGCCCATGGATGTTAGAAATAAATAAATAAAACAGCTTGCATGATTAATGAGACATGAAGATTCTTGTCTCTGTCCTGTATCTGTCCTGTCTCTATTGACTGCGTCTCAGAAAAGATTATTTTCCATCTTTTCCAACCGACTTTCCGAAATCAGGAATGATGGATGTTTTGTAAGTTATTAAAGTAAATTGAGTTGCTGTGGTTTACATCACCTACAGTACACTGTGTGTAAGTGGGAGATGTAAGTATCCCAAAGTGCTAAATCAAGCAAGCCGATTCAATTATTAAGACCGCTACAGTCGGTTTAAAGCCTCACTTTATTTTCTCACATGCTGCTCTTTCATGTTTGTAGTTTTCTACATATAAATTAATGATACAATGACCATGTCACTGTCTGTGAAAACATTGACAGCATAGTGATAAACTAACAATGTGAATTGAGTGATATTTTTATATCGGTTCCTGTCTAAAAAAATATCTAAAAGATTTTAAACTATCTACACTCTCAGAAAGTGAGGTAAGTAAAAAAAAAAATCTGGGTTATTAAAACATGGTGGGGATGTGGCCTCAGTCACACATATGGATCACTGTCAGGGCAGGTGACATTTTTCCAATCTTCAGCTGTTCAGCTTGGCTGAGACTGTGCCCGCTGTAGCCTCAAATTCCTGTACTTGGTTGACATTAGTGAGACCTGATGAGACCTTCTGCTGTTATAGCTCAACCATCTCCAGGTAGAGCATAGTTGAGATGCTCTTATATTTAACACAGTTATATAGAGTGGTTATTCAAGCTACAGTACCATATCTGTCCTGTCGGCTTCAATCACACAGACCATTTTTCTTCTCTGTGCTCTGTTTTCTTCTTTCTTTTCATTTTGTTTTGTTTGTTTTTCTCACCTTTCTGTCTAAACACTAGAGACTATTGTGTGGAAAAATCCCAGGAGTTCAGCAGTTCCTTTAATACTCAATCCAGCTGCCACCAACAGCCATGGCATGGTCTAAGTCACCAGGATGACGTTTTTCTTCAATTCAATCTAAATTGATAAATGTACAGCAAATAAATATAAAGGTCTTTTTGCCATTGTAAAACTGTGTGGGAGCAAGTACAAGTATAGATATTTTATAGATATTTAATCATGATTAATAGCATGATTGTCATGTTAACTTGTAATTAATGGCAACTTAATCACACATTTTTATGTTTTAAATGTACCTTAAATTAATACTTTTAAGGTTTTAATACTCTAATCAACACGGACAAAGGCAAATATGGATGCTTTATGCAAATGCATGTTTATTATTAGTGAAACCATACTCAACATAGAGCACAAAGACAAAATATTCTTGTAAATGTTTTAAAGTAATTATGGTGCTTTAAATTACGTAAATCATCAGGACACCAAACCTTTTGCTATGTTTCCACACGGATGATTTTAATTACCGAAAATGTGCACAGTGGCGGTTTTTGCTGCTTGAGACGTGGTTAATAAAATTAGTGACGCTAAAATTAATTTGTTAATTGTGTTAATTTTGCCGATATGATTTTTTTTTTTATTATCATTTAATATTAGTGGTGTAACGTTGGTAATTTAACACAAATTCATTTTAGCGCCACTAATTTTATTGACCAAGTTTGCTCTGAAGGTTTTAATTTCTCCACTTTTATATTTATTTATTTATATCTTTAATAGAAATGGTCAAAATGAATGTGCGTTAACACATTATTAACACATAATTTTGACAGCCCTAATCGATATATTAATATAAAACGAATTTAACATTTTGTTACCTAATGAATGTATCCAGGCTGAACAACCATCATATAGACATATATACACATGCAGAGAAAAGATGATTAAGATCAGGAATGTCCCTGTTCTCATTCATGTTTACATTGCTGACTCCCTCTGTCTCATCCACGTTAACCCTATACTTTTTTTAGCCTTCTGCCTTGCTTGTTGTTAGCTTTGTAAACTAGCCTACATCTGTGGTGTGTGAGAGCCAGGAAGTGATACACCAGTGGTAGATTGGAAGGAAAAAAAAAAACGTTCAAAGGCTAGAAATAGGTTGATGTGCTGAAAATGGCACACAGCGAGAAGAAAAAAATTATATATTGTCGTCTTACCAAATAAATTTTAACTAAAGTAACTAAGTAAAATAGATAGATAGAAGATATTTGTGAATGAAAGAAATAGTGAAGTAAAAAATAATTGGTGAAGTAAAATACTGATACCAGAAATATTTACTTAAGTAATGTAAAAAAGTATTTGTACTTCGGTACTTCCCACCTCTGGAAATAAGTATTTAATCCAAATAACAAATTAGCAAGAATTCTGACACCCACTTACCCAAATTAGTTCTGTCCCTTTAGGTACAAATATCCTAAATATTAACTTCCATTCAAACCTCTCCACCACTAAGACCAAAGAGCTGTCAGGGGATGTCAGGGACAAGATTATAGACCTGCACAAAGCTGGAATGGGCTACAAGACCATGAGATTGTTGCCTTGGCTGTATGTTTTCGGTTATTGTCCTGCTGGAAGACCCATCCACAACCCATCTACAGTGTTCTGGCTGAGGCCAGGAGGTTCTCACCCAAGATTCTACAGTGCATGGCCCCATTTATGTGGTGAAGTCTTTCTGTACCCTTAGCAGAGAAACAGCCCTAAAGCAGAATGGGAATCGTGTTCTCAGGGTCATATTCAGTATTTCTCTGCCTCCAAACACAATGAGTCGAGTTGATACCAAAATTTTGGTCTCATCCGACCACATCACATTCTCCCAAGCCTTCCCTAAATGATTCAGGTTTTCATTGGCAAACTTCAGTTGGGCTTGTTCATGTGCATTCTTGAGCAGAGGGACCTTGGTGTGTTGCCAATGGTTTTCTTGGTGACTGGTCCCAGCTCCATTGAGATCATTAACCAGCTTCATCCTTAGCCCATGGGGGGAGATTTTGCATGGAGCTCCAGAGTGAGGGTGATTCACTTATCTTGTATTTCTTCCATTCTCAAATTATCTTGCCAACAGTGGTCTCTTTCTTACCAAGCTTCTTGCTGATGGTCTTGTAGCCCATTCCAGCCTTATGCAGGTCTTCAATCTTGTCCTTGACATCCTTTGACAGCTCTTTGATCTTGCCCATGGTGGTGGAGAGGTTTAAATAGAAGCGGTTGATTCTGTGACTGATGTCTTTTATACACATAATGAGTTTTCTGAAAGGGACAGGACTAATTTGGGTGTGTGGGAGTCAGAATTCTTGCTGGTTAGTATGGGATTAATACTTATTTCACTCGATCAAATACAAAATAATTTATGTATAATTTTTTTTTCTGGATTTTTTATTTTATATTCTTTCTCTTTCTGTTAAAATAAACCTACCATAAAAATTCTAGACGATTCATTTGTTTGTAAGAGGGTAAATGTACAAAATCAGCATGGGATCAAATAATTATTTCCCCCACTGTAAATGTCTGATTGAATAATTGAATTTATGTGCATGCTAATCTGATTATTATTATTATTAGATTATGTACAGCATTGGTTATACTAGTGGCTCTGAATGAATTGTTACTATGGCAATAAGTTTTTAGTGTGCGTTCTCTTTCTGTTCAGGTTGTGAGGCTGGGCTCCATGTCAGTGTATATTATGCTGTTGTTTTGACCGCAATATTTGAAGTAATGTTTGTGTGCACATGTGCCTCCCTCCATCCATATGTTTCTCACTTTTTTGTGATTGAGGACGTGTGTGTGTGTGTGTGTGTGTGTGTGTGTGTGTGTGTGTGTGTGTGTGTGTGTGTGTGTGTGTGTGTGTGTGTGTGTGTGTGTGTGTGTGTGTGTGTGTGCGCCCCAGTGTGTGCGAGAGTATGCATCTGTTTGTGTTTAGTGCTCAGTGGTGGGCGGTAGAAAGACGCAATTAGGTAGCGTCCAGTGATTCCAGGTGTGTGTGAGCGAGTGATAGAAGGAGCAGAAATGCTGCAGTGTGAAATGGCCTAGAGCAAAGAAACAGTAGATAGTGGAAACAGAACAGGTGGGAACTGAAAAAAGCAGTAGGGACATGACTGCATATTGCAAAATCAATGAGAACATTTCGGAGGATTTTCAGTGTCGTTAGTGAGAATTTCAGACAGTTGGTGACGCATTATCGTTAAGTTACTCCTATACACAGATAAGATGATATTTCAAATATTAATGTCTTTTAAAATCTCATAACCACAGTGCATAGGGTCTACTACTCAAGGACAGATTTGATTTGCATCACAGAGTTCTTGCTAGACCTCAGAAACGTATTACATGTACAATCATGAGAGTTCATCTACCAGTCTAAGCTCCACAAGGGGGCCAAGAGGAAAGGTGTGAGATAGGTCTGTAGAGTGACTGACCCAGAGGATGTCAGCAGTGTGTATGAGGCAGAAAGTGTTCGGTCCCTCTGCCCACCTGTGTACCAATACAGGGCCTGACCAGGGATTTAACCAGCGTACAAACAGCAACAGTCACTAAGGAGAAAAGAGGGGAGGGCCTTCGGTCGACTCTTCGGTCTTATTTCCCTTAGTGGCCAATTAATACTAATTAAAATCCTCATAGGCCAGATGAACACCTCTTTCCTCTCTTAGACTCCTTTTTTTTCCTTTTTGAAAAATACTATGTCGTTTAGGTCGACCCATGCAAGCTGAATTGCTGTGTTTTAGGCTTTCGTGCCTAGTAAATAGCTTGTAAGCCATCAATCTGAGTTTCAGCTTTGCAATATTAAGTAAAAAATGTAAAAAGAAGAGAAAGCAAAGCAGACCCCCAGAAAATACAAAATAAAAAGCTTCACATCAAGCATCTCGGAGTCTTTCAGATGTTAAAGAGCTCCGCCTCTTGTCATCTCTCCCCTCCCTCGTTCTCCTCCACTGCCTTTTTTTAATTCGACACACCTGCTCTGCATCCGGCGCGGAGAGGGTGGCCAGACGGAGAGAGGGTGTAGAAAGGTGGACGGGTGGCCTATAGAGGGAGGAGAGGTGAAGAGCTCCACGCTCTGCCTGTTCTCTCCTGAGGCTTTGTATTGCAGATGTGGGCCCCCTTTTGTGCCACAGGCTGTGCTTAGCTGCCCATGGATGTGCTTCAGTGAACACAGAAAACTAAGACTGGATAAGGTTGGCTAAGAGTGGGCAGACAGAGGAGCATGTGTGTGTGTTAGGATAGCCAGTGTCTTGATGTATAAAAAAGCATGCGGTCAAGACCCCCTCGGCTTAGCTCTTTTTTTTTTTTTTGTGGACAGAAATAATGAACAGATGTTTCTAGCATAACAAAACCATTCAGATTGCAGCTAACAGGCTGTGATGGGGTTTATAAAAGCTAAGATATTGCTACCTCAGGTTTTTCCTCCTACAACTTGAAGATGTATCACGTAACAGAAAGTCTTGCCTGAGTAGTAACATTAGTAGTAATAAGTTCTCCAGCCTGGCCTGACTTTACCCTGAACCTAAACACTGTTATGCAATGTTGTGTTATCTATCATCATAAAACTCATAATTGCTATGTCTTTAAAAGACAATTAAAACCTTGGATTAAGACTGAAAGATGCTCTTTAAATGTCTCAAAGTCTTCTATATTACATCCTTAAGCTGTATAGGATACAATAGGATTTGTCATAATCAACAAAAAAATTTTTTTAGTTTTTTTATTGAATTAGATGTTTATTTGTTTGAGTTTTTGTCTCTCACTGTTATTTTTTTTTTTTAAGAACTTTGAAACTGAATTTTAAAACCAGCTTTTGCATTTGTTTTTGTAATTATATTTTAGCAAGTCTTTTTTTTTTAACGCCGATTTGGTGGCATATAGGGTAGCAATCCTACCTCACACCTCCAAGATCCTTGGCACTTTTAGGAACTTGCATTATAATCTGTGTTGTGTTTTCTACACGTATTATCCTTCTAACCTCGGTTTCATTGTGGTTGTACATTTACATTTATGGCATTAAGCAGGCACCCTTATCCAGAGCAGTGTAAAAAAAAAGTCCTTTGAGTCTCCATCAATGAATAACTCAATACTGGTTCACTAGATTACAATGCTGATTTTTTTTAAACAAAAGACAAAGCAAAACAGGAAAATTGCTAGTTTAAGTGTTTCTGGAAGAGGTAGGTCGCTTGAAGACTCAGCTGTTCAGAAATCTAGAGGAAGTTCATTCGACTACCTCGGTGCCAAGACAAAAATAAGCGTTGAAGTATACTTACCTCTTACCCTGAGAAAAGGTGGTACCAGTCAAGCAGTGCTAGAGGATCTCAGCATGGTCCAATGTGAGGAGTTATGAGGTCTCTGAGGTAAGAAGGTGCTGGTCCATTTTTGGCTTTGTAAGCAAGCATCAGTGTTTTGAATGTGCGTGCAGCCAGTGGAGGGAGCATAGCACAGGGTTGGTATGGATCATTTGCAGTGGACAAATAGCGTTCAGAGATAGACCTGCCAGCAGAGATTTGCAGTAGTCTGGTCTTGAAATGACAAGAGACTGAATAAGCACCTGAGCAGCCTGTGTGGACAGAAATGGTCGAATCCTTCTAATGGTATAGAGAAGGAACCTAAAAGAGCGAGTTACATTAGCAACATGTGAGGAAAAGGACAGTTGATTGTACATGGGTCCCCAAAGTTGTGAGCAGTGGCTGAAGTAGAGATCAGAGAGTTGTGAAGAGTTGTGAGAGAATCTCAGATCCTTACCTAGAATTGAATCACCTGGGATGGCTAAGAGTTCAGTTTTGCTAGGGTTCAGTTTCAGTTGATGAGCACTCATCCATGAAAATCTGTCCACCAGGCATGCTGAGATCCCAGCAGAGGCTGTGGTATCTGAGGGAGAGAAGGAGAAGATAAGTTGTGTTATCAGAATAGCAGTGGTAAGAAAGCCTATGTGAGAATATGACATCACCAAGAGAGTCAGTATAAAGGGAGAAAAGGAGAGGACCAAGTACTGAGCCTTGTGGGACACCAGACATAGGCCCTCTCTATGTTACCTGGTTTGATTGACCATCCAGGTAGGAAGCAAACCATTCCCATGCTGATCCACTGATTCCAAGGCTCCTGAAGGTTGACAAGAGAGTCTTATGGTTGGCCGAGTCAAATGCTGACGACAGGTCTAGGAGAATGAGGACAGATGACAGATTGACTGATTTTGCAAAGTGTAGTTTCTCAGTGAAAGCCAAAAGGGCTCTGTCTGTGGAATGTGCTGCTTTAAAGCCAGACTGGTTGGGGTCTTGGAGTTAGACAGCTAGACAAACAGTTGGTTAAAAACAGTGCATTCCAGAGTTTTAGAAAGAAAGAAGAGAAGTGTTACCAATCTGAAGTTTTTGATGTCTGATGGATCCAGAGTAGGTTTCTTTAAAATGGGAATAACCCTTGCTCTCTTGAAGGTAGTTGGCACATTGCCAGATGCTAAGGACCTGTTGATGATTGTGGTGTGAATGGCAGGAGGTCTGGAGTATAGTTGTAGGGATTGGATCCAGCGGGCTGGTGGTGGGATTGCAAGATTGGATGACTTGCAGCACCTCTTCTGCTATTGTTGAGAAATTTGACAACAAAGTAGTAGGGGATTCCTGTCTTTTTAGTGTACTCGGTTGTCTCATTTTCTCCCGAAAACATTTAAGTATCTATTCTAAATTGCCCGTGTGCTCTGGACTTTCTACAGCATTCGACCAGAATGCTGCATTTACTGAAAGAAAAAAAAAAAAGATTTTAAAGGGTTTTGTTTTTGATGATTTGATTTAGTTTTTAGGGGTTTTTTAGAATTGTAAATGTATGCTTCAAGAACTCTCAGGTCTAAGAGGAACTAGTGCAGCTGGGTGTAGGAGGAGCTGAAGGAGAGCATGGAAGCAGAACAATAGCAGTGATGAAGCTCATGTTTTGCCTTTTTCACCTTAATGTCTCACACCTCAGGCATGCTGAAAAGAGACAGATGCTAATAGAGAATCAGCATGTGGAACGACCACAGGTGTTTGATTTTCTCTCTCTCGCACATGCACACACACACACACACACACACAGCCACATGTACTCACGCACACACATACATACACACACAGCATGTTAGTCTAGAGCCATTAAAAATCATGGGGGGGATACAACAAATTACTGGGAAAGCATGAAAAAATAGTCTCATTTTGAAGTGACAAAATGGGCAATTAACAAGCAATCTGCATTTTTTCTTAATGTTACCAATTACCCGTGCGTTTTCTACTTTTAAAAGGGCATTTTGAAATTAGCACTTTAATTTGTGTGTTTCTAAGGCAACAAGAGACATCAAAAAGAGTGTGGCAGTAATACTGTAGACTGTAGATCAGGCTTCAGCCACAGGGTTATGGTTTGAGTTGGAGTGAAAATCAAATAGAAGGTGATTATAGAGTTTTCGTGGTGGTGTTGATGATGCTGGTGGTGATGATGCTGGTTAGTAAGTGACTGGGGAGTTATTTCTTAAAGGTATTTCAACTTCTTCAAGTCCCTGAAGACCCCTTCATTTTTCTTTTAAGTAAAATGTAATGACAATTTTTTTCACCAGATGTGATGACTTCTTTCATTTGTTCTTTCTTTTTCTTCCTTCCTTCCATTTATCACTTCCTTCCTTCCTTCCTTCCTTCCTTCCTTCCTTCCTTCCTTCCTTCCTTCCTTCCATTTATACCCTCCTTCCATTCATTAATTCATTCATTCAAAAGTGGACAGGATGTCTTCAAAGAAAACAGAGACTGTTTGAATGTCAAATATATGAATGTCAAATAATGCTAGTGTTCCTAAGTGTGTATGATGAATATAGTGGATTTTCCATATTTTCTAAACCCAACTCAAGAGCTTTTTATTACTCAATTTGACAGACAGAAATGCACAAACACATACGCACATTCACACACGGCAAAGCAGCATGTGAAAAACTGCTCCTTTACCCCCTGGGCTTTGTCCTTTAGCAGGCTTTAACCTTTAACTGCACCTGGGTTTCCACACCCTCATCCTTTCGCCCTTTCTCTCTCTCTCATTTTCTTGCTCGCTCTTTCTCTCTGTCTCTCTCTATCTCTCTCACACACACACACACACAGACAGACACCAGTTGAAACATTTTCTCACTTCTTCCACTGCCAATTGTGCTTTCTTATTGTATAATATTTTGTGTGACTATTTTTCCACATAAGCACCGTTATAAATGCATTAGGGACGTGTTCTTCTTTCCTCCTTTTTGTGTCCTGAGGGTAGAAGAGGACACAGTGAGAAAGTGCGGTAGGTACACGTGTTACAGCTCTACTAGAATAGCGGGGGGTTAAGTGCTTTACTTTAGGGCAAAGCAGGAACAGTCAGTGGACCAGGAACATTGTAACACGGTTCTCATTGTCAACAACAATCAGTGGCTCAACTGTGAACCGAGACGGTACTCTTTTGGCGCCTTTTTCCCCACAGAGCTGATCTTAACCCTTTAAGCACGTTATTTCTCCACTATTCTGTTTTATGACTTGTCTTTTAAGGCAGTGACGTGACGTACGGCAGCACAGCAGTCATCTGTTTAAACCAGGCGAGCAAGTAAGCACAGCGCAAGACCATAAATTTTGGCACTGGACATGACCTTGACGAGCTGATCAAGAAAAGAGGGATAAGAACAGAGATCCATGTGGTCTCTGTGGTTAGAGAAAGAGGAGGAGATTGGCAAGGACCAGGAAATGTAATGCAATGATCTCAAAATTGTGATGTAATTCTTAGTCATGACATATTGTTATTAATTTTGTCATGATCAGGTGTTAATGTTTTACAATTCTTAATGTAATTTGGGAAATACTTTAATTCAGTGGCATTAATTATGCCGATAACGCCTTTTTCAAACTACAACTGTGTAAGTGAGCTTGTGCCCAGCTAGAGCCTCAGATTCCTGTTCTTGACTGACAGGAGTGGAAGCAGATGTGGTCCTATTAGATGATGAAGCATTTCAGAATCAAAATTTGATGTTTACTGCTTTCAGAGATGCTGTTCCGGTCACCATAAAACTCTAGAGACTGCTGTGACTGAAAATCCCAGGAGATCAATAGTGTTGTTGTTTTTTTAAATAGTCAAAGAAGCCTGACTGTTAGAAAAGTGAAGAAAAGATTGCAGGCATAGTGGAGTGGGTGGAGAACAGTGGCAAGAGTGAATAGAGATAGAAGGGTATCTGCAAGCGTGAAAGGGAAAGTTCATAAGACTGTGGTGAGACCTGCGATGTTGTATGGCTTAGAGACAGTGGCATTTTATTGGGAATGACCAGGATGAATAGGATTAGAAATTTGTTTATTAGAGGGACCTTGCAGGGGGGGATGTCATGTGCAGAATAGGGATATAGGATATATCGGTAGGAGAATGCTGAGGATGGAGCAAGAGGAAAAGAGGAAGGCCAAAGAGGACGTTTATTAATGTAATGAGGGAAGACATGCAGGTGGTTGGATTGACAGAGGCAGATGTAAAGGACAGAGTGGTATGAAGAGAGATGATCCTCTATGGAGACCCCTAACCGGAGAAGCGAAAAGAAGAAGAATTCAAAGCAGTCTGATATCACCAATTATGCCACATTTGAAATCCCTGGCATGAAATTGTTTTATCAACCCATCTAATGTGTGTTGTCAGCATTAACAGAAACACATGACCTGTATCTCCATGCATTGTCTCGGTGCACAATTTAATTTTTATTTTCATAAAAGTGGCTGGTGATTATATATACCGTGTATTGTGCAATGTCTGTTCGGATTTATTTAGATTTTTTAGTCAAATTTAAGGACAAATGGTACAAGAAAAGCCAATAGTATGAAACTCAGGTGCAGTTTTAGACTGTGAGGGGATAAAAAGGGTTAGAAAAGGTTTAAAGAGAAGAGCGTAAGCAAGCTATAAGTCGAGAGTTTAAAGAGGGAAAGTGAATAATAAGTGATTAAAAAGCTAGAAGAGAAAGGATTAGGAGGCAGGGATGTGTCTCTGTGAGAAAAGAAAAAAGGAGCAGAAATAGCAACAAAATAGGGAAAAAAGTCTAGACAGACCAAACACGTGAGGGTGGGAAAATAGACAGCCAGGCAGCAGTCGATGTGTGAAATAAAAGTTTGACGTCTCAATCGTTAATTTCTTCCTTCTCAGAGTCTTTGTTCCAGGGTTGCAGTAGAAACACGAGTAACACCAGATTACTACTGAAGTCCTGCCACTTCAGTGGAGTGCTTATAGACAGGAAGGAGAAAATGAAGAGTATGCTTAAGGACAGTGTGATACTTGAAGGGTCACATGAAAGGTTGAAAGCGAGTGTTTGAAGTCACACATGAAGGAGCTGGTTTACTGTTTGAGCCGGGATTAAAAATGGAATTTTTTTGCAGGAGAGTTAAATCAAGCTTTGTTTTAATAATTCATGCCTCTCTTTCTGCTCTTCGCTTTTTTCTCAGACGTTATTCAGACCGTGGGGCCAATAGCTCACGGCTCTGTAGGGGAGACGGAGAGACAAGCGCTCCGAGACTGTTATTTTAACTGTCTGCACACAGCAACTAAGAACCAGCTGCGGACAGTGGTGAGAGAAAAACACTCAAGGACACACACACACACACACACACACACAGCACTTTTAAGGGCGTTTCTGTCGATTATATATACACAATTCTGTGTGTATAATTTTTCAGTTGAATCACTCAGATATACGTTATGATTAATAAAATGGTATTTCATTGTACTTACTGGGCTTCTCATCACAGCATTTATAATATGTGTGCAAATCAATCTCAGAAAACTCAATAAGTGTGCCATAAAAAAGAATAACAGGGCTTTTAAAGATTAAAAAAGGACAATATAAAGCTTCTTTTTTTTGCTGTTGAAGAAACACAGAAGCACAGTCAAAGCTTGTGAGAGAAATACACAGAATGGTTTGAAAAAAGCAAGGCTGGTACTATGTATGCCGTGAGATACACTATTTTATGACCATATTAGATTATCAGCATATGAAATGTCTTTGGAGACTTTCTGTGAATGTGGGCTGGATATGACATTGTGCAAATATTAAATCATAGAATTAGTTTCTGTATGCAGCAAAGGAGTAAAGAGTATTCCTGAAAACCATACTTGAGTAAAAGTATAGATACCTTACTGCAAAACTCACTCAATTACAAGTTAAAAGTCAACAATTCCAATATGACTTGAGTAAAAGTATTAAGTCGGATTTTAACAGTAATCATATTAAACGTAGGCAATATGAAACACTTGATTTGTGAGGGTTTAATCCTAAAATACAAATAAAATTGTAAACCTCAACACTGCATTAACCAAGATCAACCGCCTCTTCAACATGCAAATAAAATTAAAGTCAATAATTTTAGATAGAGTAAAACCAAATATTCGGAGCTGACTGTGATTTGATGCATATCAGTCTCATATCAGGGGTAATATTTGTATTAAATGTCAACAAAAGCTGGTTCTTGAAGTTTTTGTGATTTTTCTAGCTCTTTTTGTACTAAAAATGAGGCCAGCAGTGCTAAAATGCCGCGCACAGGCAGCAGATGCGGGTGGGGGAGTTTTGAGCATTAATGACATCTTTAACAGAGGTGGGAAGGTTTTCAGAGCACTCATGTCTTCACCAGCAAATGCCAGAAAGCCGTCAAGCAGTGTTGGAGCTTGTTGTAATTGGGATGTCTTCAGTATCTTGAGGAAATCCTCTTCCTCTGATGAGGTGGTTTTACTTGTAAAACGTGATATCGCCTCATCTGCAGATAAATAAACCACGGCCGATAAAGCTGCCGTGCAAAATGTTGTCATTGCCAATCAAAATATAGTGGAGTAAAAAGTACATATATTGAAACATAAATGTAGTTGAGTAGAAAGTAAATGTTGCGTATATCGTCGATACTCAGTAAAACTAGAAAGTAGCCAAAAAATATCTTAAGTACTGTAAGAAAATACATTTACTCAAATACTTTACATCACTACTATGCAGCACTGTTAAAATCCGGGAAGCATCTCTTTCGATGTTGATTTTATATTCTTTAAAATCTGAATTGTACAAAACGCATTGGTGAGACACCGATATAATCAGTGATCCCTTCGTCTTGAAAAGGTTACATCATGAAATGTCGATGTATAGTTGTTCTCGCATCTTCACATAGTAAACAACACCAGTCCTGAATTCACCAAACTTAGATTGTGGAACACAGTGGAATACAAAAAAATCTCTGTTGTTCTCTAATGTTTTTAGTCTCCAACATTCACGTGTATGAAAGTAAGTCTGTGGAACTGGGAAAAAAAAGCAGCATGTGACAGCATCTTTAACCTGAAATTGACACATCTTTGTTGTCTCTTTCTTGATAGTTGGTGACTTGTGTTTGATTTCTGAATGTCTCCCTACAAGATCTAGCAATGTTGACTATTAAAACAGAAAAGATTGCCCAGAAGCTGCTGAAGTAGTATGCCTATTGCAGATTACAATTAGGTTAATTGAAAATGTGGAAAGGGCAAAAACACTTTATTGGGGAAAATGTGCATGTTTTTATTTCACCCACTTTCACACATCATTTATTATTATTTGCATGACCTATAACAAACCAGTAAGACTACCTGAAATATATAATTTTTATGGACTTCAGTCAACCAGGGCAAAATTTTTATTGGCTGGACTTTCGCCTTTCTCTCCCAGCTCTGTTCATTACACACCTCAGCCCACGCTGACACAGATCAACACAAACAAATACTACTATGGCAAACACCTGCAGGCATCCATGCTGTACATAAACGTGTTTGCCGTCAGTGTGTTTCTCACCACTACGACTTTAAAGTTTTAGCAGGATAATATTGATTCTTTGAGTGATACTTTTATCAGAAGGTGCTTTAAAAAGCACCTGAGTGTGATAAATCAAACTGAGCTCTCAGACGCAAGGCACTTTGTATTATATGTTGTCACTGTAAGTGTTTGCAGCTCAGATGTTGAGCTTCTCTGTTTAACTTGTAGAGGACCTTAACAGTTGTACATTTATATCAGTACTGAAGTTTATATAATGTAGTTATAAAAAAGAATAAACTATATAACTTGACTATATATTTTGATATATTAAAAACACTGGTGCAGAAAATTTGCTCTACGCAGCACTTAGTGATCTTTAATAGTTAACTGGCACGCTAATGACAGGTTTTAATTAATTCCCTTGTTCTAATACACTATAGTTTCTCTAGCTAAGGTTCATTTACATGACCTTGTGTGGTGGACATGCTTCCTGTACTGAGAAACAAATTTAAAACATCCTCTCATAAATAAATCCTTGGATATTTTTTTTAGTAGATGTTAGATGACAATGTGGTGTGATTTTCCATGCAGTTGTTAATTACTGTATTCTTCAGAAATAATACATTTATTATAAATGTAATAATGAAGTTTCAGTAACAACATTTTGAATTGTGTTTTATTCATTATCGGTTGCTTTTACTTTGTGCCACAACTGTAGCTTTTCAATAAACGGTTTTGTTAGCTCTATGTCTATCTTCTTCTTCTTCTTCTTTCGGCTGCTTAGATTAGGGGTCGCCACAGCAGATCATCCGTCTCCATACCCCCTGTCCTCTACATCTGCCACTTTCACACCAACTACCTGCATGTCTTCCCTCACCACATCCATAAACCTCCTCCTTAGTCTTCCTCTTTTCCTCTTTCCTGGTGGCTCCATCCTCAGCATACTCCTACCGATGTACCCCATGTCCCTCCTCTGCACATGTCCAAACCATCTCAATCTACCCTCTCTCAAATTGTCTCCAAAGCGTCCTACATGCGCTGTCCCTCTAATAAACTCATCTCTAATCCATCCGTGTTACTCCCAACTAAAACCTCAACATCATAGCTCTGCTTCTTCCAGCTTCACCTCCTGTCGTTAGCTCTATGTCTATACATGTAGTAATTATTACTTATGCATGAATGTCACTGCCACTGAAACAGTTTCTTTGCTACAAATACTTGTCAGCAAAACTTGTAAGTTTTTTTCATATAATGGGATTTCATCTGACCTGGTGCAATAAATAAACTACATTGATTGATGTGTGATTCATACACTTTTTGTAGAAATTATGACGTTTTTAGATTTCACTGTAAATAGCATTGTTTCCACACACATCTTATCGCAATATTTGGAAGATAGCAAATGTGGAAAAAGGCTAAGATTTACCCGTTTGGCATTTACCCGTTACTCATTTGTCCCGGTAATATGTCTACTTATTTGTCATTATGACACACAAAATGTCACAATGATTATTGTGTGAAGGAAAGATAAACGTATGTACATTCATTCATTTAACATCTGAATAAGTGCTGAATCCTTTACTGCAAAGATTCGAAATTGGTGCGTTATTTATTACATAGTAAAAATAAGATAACCAATCTGTTCTGTGAAATGATTTATCTGGAGAGTGTCCTCACAGTGGAAAAAACAAGATAACATAATAACATGACATAAATTCTCCAATAACATGAATTTTTTTTTTTGCACACATTTGAATAGATAAAACCTGAGTTGCCTGCATGGATTTACTGAAACATAATTAACCATAAAACTGTAAAAATATAATCAACGTATATTGTTGTTTTTAAGAATAATCATATTCACCTATAGAGTTTTGCCATATTCGAAACCTTATACCTTTAAAGTGTATGTATGCTTCTTATTTCTTTAAATTGTGTGTTTTTCTCTGACTCTCTTTCATATCTCATTTGATGTCTTTTTTAGGCTTTTCCCTGTATCTCCACTGGAGTGTACGGTGAGTGGCAAATCCAACAAGTCTCAGTTCATAAAATTAAAAAGAAAAAAAAAAAGTTTTATTCTCATTTTTTTATTGTAATGTTAATTCCACAAATTAGTTCCTCAATTTCCACTAGCATCTTTGTTCTATGTGGATTTCCAAATAACCCAGATAATATCCAGTGGGAATTTATTTGGTACTGCATTTGTGAAGCAATCCTTTTTAATAATAACGATGTATTCAGTGATGCCTGTGGTTTTTCATTAACTGTGCTTATAACGACGTCCTGCGTTTGTTCATCATGATCAGAGATCTGCCGCTGTTTTTAAGACAAGAGCACGTTTCTTTCTGGAACTCTGTCAGTGGATATCAGTTGCAGTAGCATGTGGGATTATTTAGATTAACACAGAGTGTAGATGTCGAGATTAAAAGAGATTGGGTGAGTATGTATGTCAGGCAGATTAATCTGTATGCCCTGATTAAAGAAAGATCCAGCACTCAGAACACACTTTTCTTTTCTATTTAACACGAAAAAGCCTTTTTAATTACATCAGCCTCCATTAATTGCATGAGACTGTGCCTTGTTCTGTAGGTGTGTAGGAATATATACATTAACGGTTCGCTACAATCACAGTACAGTAAGGGGGAAGAAAAAAAAAAGTAAAATTGCTTGTCGTTTTTTTATTAACGAATTTTATTATTAATTTTATTATATCAACAGTTTATATTTTTCAAATGTGCTTGGTTAATTAATATTTAGATTTATATTTTTTTATTAAGTAATCAATTAAATTGGCACAAATTAAATTGATTAAATTAATGGAAACATTTTACTAGTTTACATTTGTTACACCCCATGTTGGTTAAACAGATTTTTTGTGTGTGTGTTTTAGCTTTAATATTTAATTTTCTAAATATATAATTTATTTAACTGTTCTACTTATTTCAGCATACTTTAACAAACATCTTCATTCCTTCTATCGTTCATTAATTTACTCCCTCAATATGCGGAATTGTCTTGAATTTTAAGAAAATATTTTGATGCTGGATTTAAAACGGTTAAGAATGCATAGAGCTAGCGTTAGCGCTAACCACTTCCAGATTAGTGGTTAAAGTTAGTGCTATGGATTCTTAATGGATGAGCAGAACGGATCTAATGTATGGTATGGATTGAGTAGCCACATATATATATTTTTTATTTTATAACGCCTTCATTGTTGTGTATGTCCACCACTTAAACCATTTCGTCTGGAGCTCAGACTGTAACCATGTTCTGCACTTAAAATGGATTGCAACCTTAAGCCCTGTATATGTATAATATATACTGTATTAGTCAGGTTGCCATGCACAAGGCCTGTGGAAAAGAACAGCAGCCTTGGAAAGACAAGTGTGAGACAATGCAAGGACAAACATTTGTGGACACATGACCATAAGAGTCATGTGTGCTTTTTGAACATTCCATGTTTTAATCTCCTGTTGTTGCTTTTTTTTTTTTTCTTCTTCTTCCAAAGAATATGTCTGATATTTGACATCATTTTGCATCATTGAGAATACACTAGTGTCACGGCCATGTGAGCTGCATAGAAAAAGACCTTCATCTTGGTGTAAACTTGCATTTTAAATAACCGTTAACTGTATCTGTATACACCCTGTAATTAAATAAGAGGCAGTCATTGTAATTAGGATTAAATCATGCTTAATTGTGCAGCACTGCTTTGTGTCTTTGAGTGCTGTAGCTGGAGAAATCACTATATGCATGCACAATTAAAAACAAAAGATTGGGGACACCTGACCATAAGATTCTTATGTGTTTTTTCAACATCCGAGTACAGTCTTAGTCCCTATTAGCTGTTATAATAATATCCACTCTTCTGGGAGAATCTTCTACTAGATTTTGCAGTGTGCTTGTGGAGGTTTGTAAAAAGTCAAGTTCTAATGTAGGGTGAGGAGGCCAGAGACAGTCAGCATTACAATTGAATAGGGTTGAGGTCAGAGCTCTATAGCAGGCCACTCAAAATCTTTTCCCTCAACCCATGTAAACCATATCTTCATGAAAATTTGCAGGTGACAAAAACGTACATAGTTCTTAATGCAGAGGTCTCTTGAACTGTTTTCTATGAAGGGCCAGAAATCTTGATTAAGGGTTGAAAGGAAATGTTGATTATGCCAAATATGATATTTAAATAAAATGTCTATGGTTCCCTTCATTTATGGTTTCAGAATTTAGAAGAAAATAAATAGAAAACATTACTATGGAAACTGTCTAACTAATCCAGTTTAAAAGTTTTGTAGTTTATTGAAATATAAAGTACAATAAAAACATAGAAACAAAACAAAAGAGTTAAAATTTTAATACAGCTATTTGAGCTATAAGCAATACAGCTATATGCTTGTTATTTCAATGAGAGACACAAAGTCAGGATATTATGTAGGCGAATCAGTTTAACTTCGGTTTACACTTGTTTAAGTTCATCAGATTGAAGGTCTGCTCACAGAGGGAGGTACTGACAAAGGTTTTGCATCTTTAAAAAAAAAATTATATTACAATTTTAAGTTAGAAATGAAGACCTGTGTCATTTCCCCAACCCCTATCAAAGATCACCAAGGGCCCTAGTTTGGGCATTTCTGCTTTACTGTTTTAAAACAGTAAAATTTTCTTTCATTATTATAGGACAATATCAACTCCCACACAGCTTAAAAGTTTTTTTTTTTTTTTTAGAAAAGGTTGTTTGGAAATTGTGTGCTCATGTTTATGGAGGCTAATACTGTAGATCTTTCCACTGTGCGTGTTGTAATAACCTGGGACGCAGCACAAGCCGCAGTTTCAGTGTCCTTTCCTCTGGGTAACTGTTGTGTGTTGGTGAAAATTGTTTTGTGGAGTGAAAATTGAAGCTTTGTGTTGATCTGTGGTCAAGCCAGTGATGTACATGTAAAAAAAAACTAAATACAACTTGTGTGTAGATGTATTGTGTTGCCCTCTGACATACAGCTTATTTGTAATATATGTTTAATGTCAACATTGTGGATCTAGTAATGCTCGTACATCCTATGTTTTATGTATGTTTGATGAAGGATACCCACCTGAGCAGGCAGTGGAAGTGGCTCTGAAGACAGTAAGAGAATACCTGGAGGACAACTCTGCGCAGGTGTGTGTGAGCGGGACAAAACTCCCTGTTGGTGTTCTTTTTTAGCTGGTGCTGTTATTGTGCTATGCTGAATAGTGCATCATGTTGTCATGGCAGTCACAGGGGGGACGCAAGCTCTGTCTCGTTTTTATCACATGCATATGTACTATTCTAGGGATGTGGTGTTTTAGTATACTCTACTTTCTGTTGGGTTCACACTTAAAAAAAAAAAAAAGTAGTATAATACATTTTCTTCAGGCACTTTTCACTAATCTAATCAGACAAGTTCACTCTCCCGGTTCTTACCTTCATTATGCTCATGCACGCACACACACACACACACACACACACACACACACACACACACCCCCCCACACACCCACACAGGAGCCAATCATGTATGCGTGGGTAAAAAGAAAGCCCATGGTAGATTTAACACATAATGAAGCATCAGGTAAACTGTGCCTGCCTTTTCTATCTCTGCCTCTATCTCTCCCTCTATCTTTCCCTCTCTCTCTATCTCTCTCTCTCTTTCTCTCTCTCTCTTTTACACACTCTCTCTCCCTCTGTGTCACTCTGTCCATCCGGTCCTGAGCTGCGTGCTGACTTGCTGACAGTTCCTCTGCCTCTACAGTTCAGTGCAGTGACAGAAACGAGCTAATTAGAGAGTCCTAATTAACAAGCCCTCTCCTCCCCCCAGCCACACTTTACCATCAACACACACCAAATTAGCGAGCATGGGCAAGGAGCGAACTGAGAGAGAGGCAGAGACGAGAGATATTTGCTGAAGAGAAGGAAAGAGGACAAAACAGGTGGAAGGGGAGAGAAGAGCAGGGAGGGCTGTTAGATAGAGGAAACAGGAACAAGAGAAATGTGGTGGTTACGTGCACAGACCGACAAATTAATCTTTAATCTTAAATTTCTTATGCGTGGGATTATGCGTTATAAGTTTAGTGTATAATCAAGTGTAAGGATAGTCACTACGGGCCGTATTCAGAGCAGGTTACAGAAGTCCAAAGTTAAAAAAGATATCAAATGTGAAGCACTGAATAAACCTTGGATAAAATTTTTAAAACTGTACCACCTGTACTAAAAATATATTACTGCAAATTTAGTGTAATTTACAAATATTACATTGTTATTGCAAAAGCTTATGAAACGGCACATGAGATACCAAATCAAGGTCAGGAAATTGTGTGTGGTGTGTAAGCTTTTTCAAGCTTTTAACTGACAAAGTTTTATGTTAATTGAGCGTGTCCTCGTGTAAAGAGAATGGGCTGATGGTTTGATAGATAAGATGACCAAGACCTACAGGTCACTTTAATTCATTAATTTTATTCATGAAAAGAGTTTTCTTTATCAGGATGCTATCGGTTGTCGTTTGTGTGAAAGAAAGAAAAACACTATGACATTAAAGGGTAGACATAATGTCTTACATTTTCCCCAGATAGTTCACTTTAACTAAAACCAGTATTACACTCTGTTATGTTAATCACTGGGTTTTTATTCACTGACTGGTCTTAAATCTTTTTAAAATTGTATCTCTATTTTAATCGGCTATTTTTTTAACCTCCTATTGTTGCTTTAGTTTTGTTGTTTTAAAACAAAGTTATATATTTATATTGGACATTATTTTTCCCACACTGCATTGAGAATACAGTATCACAGACATGTGAGCTCTAGAGACCCAAATCTTGGAGGAAATGAGCATTTTAAATGAAGTTTAACTGTATCTGTATACACCCTGTAATTAAATGAGAGGCAGAAATTGTAATCAGGATTAAATGACGCTTAATTGTGCAGCACTGCTTAGTGTCTTCGAGTGCTGTAGCTGGAGTGTGTTGAGTCGCGCCGAGTATAACTGGAAGTGACGTGTGTTTTTTTATAGACATATAATAAAGAAAGTACACCCTCTTCGAATTCTGTGGTTTTACGTATAAGAACATAATAAAAATCATCTGGTCCTTATCAGGTCTAACAATTATATTAACACCAGATAAATAATACCACACGACATATTACACCGTCATTATTTCTTTTTTTACAAAAATCAAGTCAAAATAGAGACACCATGTGTAAAAATGTAGCATACTCTTAATGCTTCCATAGTAATTCTATAGGAAAGTAGTAGTCAAGTGCTGCTAATTAAATGCCCTTGATTAATTGATCATCAGCAAGTGTCACCACCTCTAAAAGCTCTATAAAACGTTTTAGCAGTTTGCTGGTCTTGAGCATTCATGTGTGTCAAGGGGAAAAGTCATCAGCAATGAACTTAAAAAAGCAATTATTGCTGCACATCAATCTGTAAAGGGGGTTATAAGGCCATTTTCAAACAATATTAAGCTCATTATTTTACAGTGAGGAAAATTATTCACAAGTGGAAAACATTCAAAACAGATCTTTCCTGCAAATTACCTCCAAGCTCAGACCGTGCAGTGCTCAGAGAAAAACCAAACAAAAAAAATACAAGATTGACATAAATTCTGTGTCTATGTAAATCTTGTTTGTTATTTTTTGGGTTTTTTTGTAATTTCTCTAAGTCTAAGGCTTTAAGTGCACTGTGCATAAACAAATGCCCACAAACCTCAATGAACTGAAGCAACATTGTAAAGCGAGTGAGCCAAAATTGTTCAAACTTCAATTCTACAAACTATTGAATCATGCTTAGTTTTTCACACATGATTTCTCTTTCTTTTTGTAAAATATATTATGGCAGTGTTTAAAATGTCAGGCATTGTTGTTCACCTAAGTTTGTATTTACAAGATGGTTTTTATTTTGCCCTAATACATAAAACCATAGAATTCAAAAAGGTTGTACTTTTCTTTTTACATGACTGTATAGAGTTAACTGTATGTATATAAGAATAGAATAGAGGAAGATATCATTTACAATATAATAAAATTGAATAGAATCATAAAAAAAGGAGATGGTTGCATGAGTTTGTAGATGAGGTTATAGAGGAACAGAATGAATTTTGTAATGAGTTTGTAGAGGAGATTAATGACTTTAATGAGTTTGTAGAGGAGATTCTAGCCACGCTTGAATACACTTTATTTCTGCAGTAAAACTGAAGTGCTCATTAGAGATGTAAATATTTGTTTGAACTGGGATAATACTGATAATGACATTTGCATACTAAGAGTGTGACAATTTTAAAATCTCTCTTTAGCATTTTCCTGTTCTTGTCGTCTCGTGCTCTCGCCCTAACTTGAGTGCCGATTTGTTTTTCTGTCTCATCAGCTGGACCGGGTCATCTTCTGCGTTTTCCTCAAGTCAGATGAGGATCTATACAACAGCCAACTTCCTGCCTACTTTCCGAAAGGTCTGTTTCGATCCTACTTTCCTTTTTCTTAAATGTTATCATTTTATCTATCTTGGAGAAAAAAATATATCACCACCCTGGCGCATATATATTCTCACCATTATATCCTCAATCATGGACACACGAACAAAACACACAGTGGTCCTCGTTGCCCTCTTTGCTTAAGGTTTTTTTTTCCAATGACACCAGCCAAAAGTCACTGTAAGCCCTGCATCCATTAGATTGCATTAAATTCTGCGGCCTGGCTTTTTATTTTCCGCATCATTTTTTTTCCCCTTCAATTGTTGTCAACATTAATCTAGTTTGATCAAGCATAGTACACGCCATGGGACTGGGCTGTCACTTTCAATCATCTGTAATGTTATTTTGCCTTTCTAAACAAACAACGCACTGTCCGTGGTGTAGAAAAGAACAGCGTTCAGTGCTTCAGAGCCAGCAAGCAACTTATTCATGCCTAAAGAGAGAAAAGACTTGAGTCGATCGTTAATTTTATTTTCTCAAAAATTGTCTGTCCCCACCCCCTTCAGCCTGCTGACCAATCCGAGAGCCCAGTGTGAGTACAGGTAACCAGTATGATGTGCACTAACCTATGCTCCTGCATTGTTTCAGTGTGTTCATCTGGGACATTAAAATGCAAAAGAATGTAGTGTTTAAGAGAAAAGCTCATCAGTGTCAGTAGTTTAGTTGTAATGTTTACAGATAAGCATATGTTAATGGTTTGCAGTGCTAACAAACTAACACTGAATATATTAACATTTTTATAATGTTTTTTATTGTTCTTGCGAAGAGAAAATTTTGAAAGAGAGGGAGAGGGGACAGGTTTTATTTTCTCTGTGCTTTGAGTATAAATCATTAGTTTTTAAAACTGACCATGGCACTGCATATTGTACTAACTTTGACTCAGCTAGCATTGTTCTTCATTTCCTCCTTTCTTCATAAGATGTACAAGATACCTTCGTCTCTTCCTATATCTATTGTCAGTGGTTTAATTGACAGGTGGTGTGAGTGTAACCCTGCTCTGTGTTAGTGTTGCTACCTGTCAGCGCAAGTGTGACACCTATGTGTGACGATCTTTGTGAAATCTTTGTGCGAAGCATCTCAGCCGAACTCGTTTTTTTCTTCACTTACAGATGAATTTCCGAAAAGCAAATTATGAGTGGATGGAGTCGTGTCGGATCCCTCGCTCTTCGCCGGCTCCTGCTTCCCCAGCGTCTGCCCTGCAAGCAACACCTACTGATTATTTTTGAATTAGCTGATTTTTATTCCGTAATTTCTTGTCGCTCAATCCAGTTTTCACCAAACTACAGTTTGATGATCAAAGAAAGGCTTTTTTGGAGTTGCACTAAATAGGATTGCAATCAAACAGAGCACATCAAGTGATGCAATGTTTTTCTATTCTGTACTGTTGCAATCAGGAAGTCTGTCCATACACATTTTTGATACATTGATTTTGATTTTGCCAGAATGTTCTATAGCTATCTGATCTTCAATGCCATCCTGTTTTTTGTTAAGATTATGCAGCAGTTACACCTAATATGATCCACTAGTAGTTAGTTAAAAAAGTGATATAAAGTTAACTAATTGTTAAAAGCTATCAATTTATTGTATAATTGGAATTAAGTGTTTTGCTTGAACCTATAATCTTGTAAGCCATTTCAATCAATCATTAAAGCATTTGTAAACATGCACCTTAATAAAATATTTTGGAAACAGTATGATTAAAAAAAGAAGCCTTTAATAAAACATGTGAACTTGTTTGTGCTTTTTAACAATTGGGAAATATAAAGCTAAAATTAGGTACTATCTGATGCAGATCACATTTCAGTTTGCTTTTGCATATCTATTGTCTTCATTCTAATAATTTAATTGAGTTAATTAGTTAGTTGTGTTTATTATCCATAGAGTGGAATCCTGCTTCCATAAAGTATAATAGAACATAATATAACATCGACATCACAATAAAACCTAAAAAACTACAGAAATACATCATCATCATCATCTTCTTTCGGCTGCTCCCATTAGTGGTCACCAAAGTGGATCATCTGTCTCCATACCCCCCTGTCCTCTACATCTGCCTCTGTCACACCAACTACCTGCATGTCTTCCCTCATCACATCCATAAACCTTCTTCTTGGTTTTCCTTTTTTCCTCCTTCCTGGTGGCTCCATCCTCAGCATACTCCTACCGATATATACCCCATGTCCCTCCTCTGCACATGTCCAAATCATCTCAATCTCCCCTCTCTCACCTTGTCTCCAAAACATCCTACATGCGCTATTTTAACAGTCGGCACAAATGAAATTGATACACATTCCTCATCCATGGTTTTATGTGTTACTGTTATAGTACAAATGAAACAAAACTGTAGTTAAAATAAGAATAAAAAAATATTCACTGTTATTGCATTTACTCTCTATCCCTTATAATTTTCCTTAATAATTGATCTTCCTTTATTTCCCTGAGAAACCTAAACATTGCATCACGCATTGTAAAATATCGTCTTTAAGAGTACTGAAGAAGTAAATACAAGAGTGGGCTGTTCATATGAGATTGCTTTCCAAGGTTCTGAAATGAATTGTATTAAGGCAATACTAGTCTAGATTACATTTCCAGTTTTTAATGAAGTGGAGGGTAAAAATTGCAAGAAAAATGTAAAAACTTAATTAGGAAAACTCTGTGTGTGCGTGTATATATATATATATATATATAGATCTAGATAGATAGATAGATAGATAGATAGATAGATAGATAGATAGATAGATAGATAGATAGATAGATAGATAGATAGATAATGTGTGTGTGTGTGTGTGTGTGTATATATATATATATAAATAAATGAATCAGAGATGGTAAGATTCACTGATTTCTATTGGTGCATCAGCATAAAAGTTCACAATGTGATGCATAGATTTTTTTTTTTATGTGCATTGGATACAAGTTGGCATTAGTGAAAACTAATCTATTTATGTTGAATTATTAGTAGATGCACTAAATGTATTATTTAGAATGTGACCAATAATTTGTGACCAATATTTTATATGTAGATGGATTTCTCCTCACTAAACTGTTTCTCAGGCGCCTTCTCTCAGCACCACTGCTGCTATGTGAATATGACGTATCACAACAGAGACACAGGCATGTCCTGAGAGTGTCCTGAGAGCCACATAGAATATAGATTAGCAGAGGTAGAGCTGCATCTTTTTTGGAACCGAACAGAAAAAGAACATCTGGTTTTATTAAATCTTTTACATTTTCTCTTTTTTTTGCATTTGAAATGCATAGTTTGTGAAAAGGCCATGCGTTAGAAGGCGCTTAAGTAAATGTATGATTTGCTGTCTGTCTGAAGAAAAGAAGTATCTGAACTATCTGTATATCGAATTGAATAGCACCGTGTTTTTCCATTGCATTGTATAGCGTTAAACCACATCATGTTATATCAAATCGAAATCAGATGACACTGCACTATAATAGGGGCGAGTCGTATCACGTCACATGTGTAGCTGCTTCATATATCTTTAATGTATCGTATCGTTGGTTATGCATCGAAATTTACTATCGTTTATATATAAAAATATTTTGGTGTAAAAAAAGGAATCGTGCACATTGCAACCTATTCGCAGCGGTTCTCATGGCCCAGTGCTCATAACATTTAACCTACAATGAAAATGCACTTTTTCTTTCTTTGCTGTGTAGTTTATGTAGGTTGCTATGATGAAGGATTCTCATTAAAACCCGTTCCTTCCACTGAATAAATGGCTGGTTCTTCTCTTAATTAATTACACCCTGTGCCTCAGTGGTAGCGAGAGACGATAGAGCAGCAGCCGGAGCAGAATGCTTCACAAACAGAGCAAACATTTTGAAATATTGATTTTAAATCAAGTGTACATTAGCCAAACCAGCAGTCACAAGAGAGTCATTCTTTTAATGCAGGGCTTTTTTGTTTCCACAACATTTTCTCCACCCTGAGTTTGCACTGTGTCACATTCTTCTTCATCTATATCAACTCTGTTCTTCCCCTGGAGGAGGACAGCGACTAAGAGCCTAAGAGAGAGAGAGAGAGAGAGTGAAAGAGTGTAAAGGAGGGTTTGATGAACATGTCTGAAGCCGTGTTCATTTTTTAATAAGCAGTGGGCAGCTCAGGTACTGTCATCAGATGAGCCGTGTGTAATCTAGAACTGAGGAGAGGAAAGAAAAGGGAAGGCAGAAGGGAATAAAAGGAGAGAAAGCGCAGGAGAGTAATTATCCTAAATCGAGCCTTGGTTGCTGTCCCATCAGCACTTTATCTCTCTTTTTCCCTTCTTCTCATGCTCAGTCTCTGTCCTGCTTACTGAAGTGTTATTTAATTTGCACTACTGGTGTGCTAAATGCAGGATGTAGAGCTGCTGACAAAGTATCTCCTCGTTGGCGCTGAGATGCTCTGAAGTGTTTGCTTCATGTCAAGAACACGGCCATGGATGGAGATGAGAGCACTTCTCTTGCCCTTTTTTTTTCTTTTTTTAACCTTTTTCATCTTATCTCTTTGACTCTGCCCCGTTTTCACTCCCCGTTCTGAATGATGTCATCTTTAAAATTTTTGGTTTCTCTTTCTGTCAGCCTATCTCTCTCTCTCTCTCTCTCTCTCTCTCTCTCTCTCTCTCTCTCTCTCTCTCTCTCTCTCTCTCTCTCTCTCTCTCTCTCTCTCTCTCTCTCTCTCTCTCTCTCCCTTCCTCCCTCCCTCCCTCCCTCCCTCCCTCCAGCTGTGTGTGGTCAAGCAAGTATATCACTTGGATGATGCAAAGCTTATCATTGTCTTGTTTTTGGTCCTCTTTCTGTGTTTTTTGTGAAATAATATACTTCTATTCAGCATCTTTAATATTCTACGATACATTGTACAGTATGTAAGAATTATTATTCGTTATGCTATGCATGTAATAACCGAGCAAACACATGCTTAACATGTACTTAACACAGAAAGACTTTAACATTCATGTACAAACAGGCGTGCTAAGGCCAAAAATGCACTAACCTAACTAGCCTGATAGCATACATTTAGCATTTAATTTTGCATAAATGTAATCACCCTTTTCAAGAATTAATAGTTTAATATTAATAAAATATATTAAAATATTAATAGCATTAAGAAAAATCCCCAAAAGGTTATTCTAATGTGCAATACAATAGCTACATTAGGCATGTTTTCAGATCTGTATTTAGAAAAAAAGAGTTTAAATATACAACAAAGTAACCATTTACTTTACAATTCCAGCCGTGATAATGTTATGGTTATTTTGATCACAATTTTCCAGCGTACATTTTGACAGTGAAAGGACGGCATTGCACTGTGGCATTCAGTACACTACTGGCATTGTGCCTTCAAATAGAACTGATGAATTTGTGCTTTAAATGTGAGACTGCAAACACAAAAAAAAGGTCATTGCTGGCTGGGGAATGTGTGTATGTTATGTAAATATGTATTCTAAGTATACAACCTGGCCAATAGTTAAAGCATAATAATTTGGATAACATGTACATTTGTATTTGGACAGTGTAAAAGCATGGAGGCTGCAAACGCAGGATTAAGATTTCCGTAGTGTTAGTAAATTATTAGTATTTTAAGTAATTACACTGTAATTATTCAAACTACAAAGAAAAGGTTTAAGAAATCTGTGCAATTCTACGAAACATAAATATTCACTCACAGCCTGTGAACTCAGTGCTATTCAAAGATTTTGGTTTAAAAAACAGTGGTGAAAATGTAGGAGTGTCTATGACCTGAAAGCCGATGTGGTAAGATGTTGTGTTCCTTGTGAATTCCCATCTTCTAACATGAACACACTATATATCTCACTTGCTGGACAACTGAAAATTATGGACACTGAGCATTAGCTAGACAGTGTATGGGGGATGTATTAGGGATGCGCATCTCCATAACTGAGGCCGATGCGATTCATAGCCAATTATACTATATTTTAAAGATACATATGAAGCAGCTACGACATGATATTCACCCTGATTATGATGCAGTGCGATCCCATTCCGGTTCCATTCAACACAACACAATACAATTCAATGCAATACTGTGCTTTTTTTTGGGGGGGAGGGACAGCAGACAACAAATCATAAATTTACTTAGGTGCCTTCTGACTTCTAAAGGATGGCCCTTTTACAAACAGGTCTTTGAAGTGCAAAAAAAAAAGACTAAATAAAATCAGACATTCTTTTCCTGTTTGTTCTCCAGGAAGATGCAGCTCTACCTCTGCCATGTCAATCTGTATTCTATGTGACTCTCAAGACACTGCTTGGTCTCTGTAATTTTGTGATGCGTCATCTTTACATAGGAGCAGTGGTGCTGAGAGAAAGCACTTGAGAAACAGTTTAGCAAGGGGAAATCAATCTACATATAACTTATTGCTCACTTTCTAAATAATAAACATATAGCACATCTACTAATGATTATACAGGTAGACCCCAACTTTCGATGTAGATAGGGGCCGATAAACCGGTCGTAATCCATCAGGTTGTAAGTCGAGAAGAGTGACTATTGTATGATGCGTTTCGACGCAGACGTAAAGAGCCACTGTAAACAAATAAAGTAAATGTAAATGTTATATATATATATATATATATATATATATATATATATATATATATATATATATATATATATATATATATATATATATAATTATTTATTTTTATATTTTTTTTAGAGGTGACAGTCATATCTCAGAAAAGTCGAGTGGCCGTAGGTCGGGGTCTGACTGTATAAATAAATCTAATTTCACTGAAGCAAATATGTTAAAAATGATGTATCGTGATACAAATGCCAAATTGTATTTGATGCAGAATTTTTTTAATCAATGCATCACATCGTAAATGCACCGATGCGAATCAGTGAATATTACCATCCCTACTATGTATTATTTCTCTTTGGGGTTCACATGTTTTGAAGCTGTTGGTTTAGCTACCTAGCACAAAGCCAATAGGTTTTTTGTTTGTTTGTTTTTTAATTCAAACAATTTTAAGGAAATGTTACAGAGAAAAAGAATGAATATTTCATTATATATTACAGTTTTTGTGTAATATTCATGACTGTTTTCTGAAGTTATTTTTGTGTTCAAATGATATACAACAAAAACTATGGTTTAACTACTACATTTCTTACAGCTATCAGGAACATTGTATACTTACAAGTAAGTCACCAGCAGAACATTTGTACTGCGAATGTTCCTGTTTGCTAAATGTATTAATAAACATTGCATATGCTTTCACTTGGTTTATATGAACAGTATGTTATTCTGAATGCAGCTTGTGTCTTGTAAGCTTCACTAGTGAGCCGCCACGCTGTCCACCTGACTGAACTAAAGAAAGCTTAGATAATTACCTGACATCAGGTGTGTGGAGCAGGAAAGCCATTTAGTGTGCCATCAGTGTGAGGGGTTGTGTTTTTTTAAGACAAATTTGACCTGAGGCCCACAGTGCAATCACAAAAAGTGGGGGGAAAAAACTAAATGGACCTTGTGAGCTAGTTGGAGAGAGTCACGCTCATGGCAGTTGTGTGTGCATGTGGACAAGCAGTGCTTGGTGTTGTAGGTGAAGTTGAGGGTTGATGTTTATGGATGCTGATGGAGAGGGCAGAAAGGTTGTGTGTGAGGGGGTTGTAAACCGCTAGTGAAATGAAAATGGCTCTTTAGCAGAAGCCAGGACACGCCGCTGCCCCCACAATCAATGTGTTGATTTACTAGCTGAAAGCCTGTCAAACCAAGAGAGAAGTCTATGTGTGTGTGTGTGTGTGTGTGTGTGTGTGTGTGTGTGTGTGTGTGTGTGTGTGTGTGTCAATTTAGGGTGACAAGGAGTTCAACAAGGTGGGAGTAGATCGAGGTTTGCTTTAGAATGCTATTTAGAAGTTATGAAAAGAACAATTTTTCTAATATAAGATTTCATAGCCCAGTTTATGCAAGAATTTCATGAATTCAAGGGGCAGTGGAAAAGAAACCAAACAGCTCCACTCGTTTTTCTTGCTTTTCCTTTAGCGGTTTCTTATTAAGTGGGTTATATATCTATGTCTAGGCTATACGCTATGATAGGCTTGAGATAAATTCGTTTTCTGTTTCAGAAGCATTCCTGTCTTCCTAAACGGCCTCTGTGACGTCTACCTGCCGTGTTTCTCGCACTGAATTGTGTCTAATAAAATATTAATCGTGTTTACTTGATGGTTGTGGAGTGTCTTGGAGGAGGAGACTTGTGTATGAAATACTTTCCCGTTCTGTCTTTCACCCAAATGCACGTGTTCATCTCAATCCGAATCAAGCGCTCTTTTTAAAACGCACTGAATGATCCCTTTCACAGAACCCTTTTGAGTGTTTTTACGCTTCTTCCTAATAAATAAATGTTTCAACAGAACTAAATTCGAATGGATTACATTTAAACTGACTCTGATTAGAAAATTACATTCATGTAGAGTGATTACATTAATTTGTTTGCAAATGATTGCATTATTAATTGATTACTGTATAAAAAATATCCCCCCGGAGCAAAAAAAAAAAGAGTTCTTCACATTTGTACTTTTTGCACTGTAGTGTTGTATAGACATTGAAAAGAGCATTCATTTAACAAACAGATGGAACTCACTTCAATATAATCAAAATGTTAAGAGTAACTATAAATATTATTAATAATAACTATATATATATATATATATATTCATACTTTTTAAATGAATATATAATGAATCGTTATATTAAGAGACAACTTCTTAATATAAATCAATGCAAACATTGGAAATTTGATCAAAATGATGATGATGATGATAATGATGATGATGATAATGATGATGATGATGATGATGATGATGATTATTATTATTGTTATTATTATTATTAATGGCCAGGTTAATTTTACAAACTGTCATAGGCCCATTGAAATATCTACCGGTTGTAGTGGATCGATTTTCTAAATGGGTAGAAGATTTTTCCATGTCCTAAGGAAAATGCCAAACAGTAGTGAAAATTCTGAGTAAGGAAATAATTTTCAGATATGGCATCCCACTGTGTTCGGTAATATTCGAAATCACTTATTCAAGTTATTCTAATATGAGCAATTTACCTAGTTTGTGTGACAACTTTATCATCTTTCTTTGCATATTATCAATTATTTCTATGCTGCAACTGTCACATTTTTATGATAAAAGCTTACATATGTACCAAAAAAAATACGGCCTTCAACAATGTTTTTGTTCATCATGTAGTGATATGTAACCTTATGTCATTCCAGTGGCTCTCTCTCTACTTTATATATATATATATATATATATATATATATATATATATATAATGTATGTATGTGCATTTTCTCTGTCAGTAAACTTTGGATATCTTTCATACATCTGTGTCTGTGTGTGTTATTCCTGGATCTGTATTGGGGATAATAAACAAGAAGGAGTGGAATGAGACTTTGTCGTTGCTAGCTCAAAGAGGTTCCTAACATTTATTATTATTATTATTAAATCTTTTTGGATGAATCATTTATATTTACGTAATAGAATCGTTTATGTTGTTTATAGTAGACATTCTTTTAAAAAAAACATTCATATTATTCACGACAGAAATATTATTTTGTCATAAAATATAAGAGCCAATCACATTGCAATATGCAAATGAGGCTCATGTTACAGCAATTAACCAGTATTTTTTCTTTATTTTCTGTTTTATGTCTAATGGCATTATATCTATTTAGCACAAGTATTGCATAACACAGAAAAAGTATTGCTAATATAAAACAGGTAGGGGCTGGTGGGGTTATACAGCTGATATTTGATCAGCTTATAGTAGATCATAATACAAAAACTAATCATAATAATGACAGTCATGATACTACTACTTATAACAATAATGTTAACAATAATAATAGTCTTTCAACTGTACATCATTATAGCATTGCTGTTCTTGTTCATGTCCTGGTATGTTAGTGTATTAATAGTTGAAGTGTAGCTCTTGTATTCAGCCAGTATTCTTTTCTTTCTCTGTTCACACTCAAGCACAACAGATGGTCTTCATACAAATAGTGTTGCTTTGGGTTTCACTTTCCTCTGTAATTATCAATCCATTAATAATTTTCCTGTTGAAATGTAGGATTAAGAGAGGTGAAGCTCATTTGCATTTTCACAAAGCAGATCTGAACCACTTCCACACGAGCTCTCGCTGTGTAAGAGCTGAGAGCTGTGATAGTGGGGTTCAAAAATAAATGGAGCATTTCAGATAGTGAATGAAGGCTGCAGAGGTGTGTGTGTGTGTGTGTGTGTGTGTGTGTGTGTGTGTGTGTGTGTGTGTGTGTGTGTGATTTGCTAATTAACAAGACTCATTTGACACATACAGATGCACTATGCTTGCAACACACATGTATTATTCATATAAACGGAAACATATTTCACACACAGCGCAAAACTGATGTGCTTTGTTTTTCGCCCCTGTCTCCTTGTGCTTTTCTTTAAGTGGCTGAGTTACTAAAAGCCCTGAGGACATGTGCATTTATCACAAGTGTCCATCCTCACTAATGCATGCCTGAATGCGAAAATGTGTGTGTGTGTCTGTGTGTCTCTGAGAGCTTGGTCTGGGTTTTTTTTTTTTTTTTTTTTTTTTTTTTACAAATCTAATACATTTGTGCTTCATGAATGTAAATGTCAGGGGGTTTACACTGGTTTCTTAATGCACTTGTAGTTTGTTGGTGTGTGTGTGTTTGTGTGTATGTCTGTGTGTTTGGGAAAAAAATAATAATTGAAAAGCACAGGTGTGTGTTTGTGAGAGAAAGGGAGAGAGAGCTCTTTCGCAGACAGTACTTGAGAGCTCTTTCTCCCTCACCCATTTTATTTTATTTTTATTTTGAGCGTTTAATGTATTAAAAGGGCTGTGGTAATGAATTATAATCTTTAATGCAGCGACCGATCGATACATCCACAAAATAAATCAGCTTTTTACTGAGAGCGTCAAAGCCTTTAATACACTAGGGGGCGAGATGGCGGAGGGAGAGGAGGAGGAGGAGGAGGGAGGCTGGCTGACAAGAGCTGGTGATGGAGGAAAGAGAGAGAGAGAAAGAGAGGGAGAAAGAGAGAAAGACAAACCAAAGGAGAGGAGGATAGATGAGAGTGGTTGAGATGGATATTATTGGTGACTATGTATAAGAGCATGCCCCCTAGACCATACATTCATAATGAAAGTGTGTGAGGTTAAAAGGTCAGAATTTATCACGCCCTGTAAGCTGTCATGTCTCTGTTCCCTCAGGTTCAGCCCTGGAGCCACAAAGACTCCAAGTCTCCCTCTTAAAGCACATAAGAGTGATTGGGTGGTCAAGATTGTTGTAGCTTTGCTGATATTTTACTCTACGCTTCTGGCAAAGCAGCAGAAACGCTAATGCAGATTCATTTCTATAAGGTCCCGTGCCCTTTCCTAACACTTTTATTTATACGCACGCCTACAAATCAGTAGGTGAAAACTTTTAAGCGAAATATTTCTGACATGGCATGAACCGCAGCCAGCAAAAAAACCCAAAACTGCACGGCCCGATTGTCAGCGAAGACTCAGACATGGTATATCATAATTTCATAAACAAAATGCTTGGCGGATTGATGCATTTTGATGAATGTCGTCATGACAACTGCATAATTCATGAATTGTATTAGTGCTGCATTTGTCATTTTTGACTTATGATTCACCCAAGGGAGTGTCAAAAAACCTCTTTGCTTGCACCCACAATGTTCTAAGATCCCTACTAACACCCTGACACCCCCAACACCCTACCCATCACTTCCACCTCCACCCAAATGTTAGCGTCAGCTGGTGTAACGTGATGCAGGCTGAATTAATCTGCCCTCATAAATATCTTGTTAGCATCACTTTGTGTAAGAGACATACGTATTTATCCTACTGGCAGAGACGTCGTGTTCCAGTGTTCCTGAGCATCATTGCTGCCACCGAGTGGTGATGAAAGGGAATATAACTGTCATAATGTTTTATTACTGCTCGAAAATGGCTCGATTCAGATTCGTCGGAAAAACTGTGTATTCAAAGTACAAAAAACTAAGGAATTTATTCAAGCTGTATCGAAAATACATTTCGTTTTAAATAATAGTGCAAAGTCATTCAGCTGCAAATCACAAAATACATACAAATATCATAAGAATGTTCAATTTGAAAAACTAAATAAAAAAATGATCACGTCCAACATTTTCTTCAATCTTGCTGCCGTTCCTAGTCCTGGGGTTTGTCAAAACTGGAATGAAAATCTGAAGTAGAGAGAAGGAAATGGACATTACTTTTTCTGAAATTTCTGAAAGCTGGCCATGAGAGATAAGTCATTAATGACCAGCAGTGTGCAGTTCGTTTTAATCTACTGACCTTCAGCTCCGGAGGAGACGCGACTATCTGAGTGCTCAGAAGTGGTGTTCTCTTCACTCTCACCTTAAACACACACAAACACACACATTTCATAATCACTTTAGGGTCCAAATTCTTCAAAAATGTCATAGGTTAATCTACTCTGCTCTTCAAATTTTTTTTGTTACTTATTCCTTTTATACTTAAATACTTAAATTTATGGTTTTCAAAATCACATAATGACTCCTGGGTGGGGGGGAGGCTCCAGCGGTTAAGGCGCTGGGTTGCCGCTCGGAAGGTCTGGGGTTCAAGCCCCGGTATCGCCAAACTGCCACTCTTGGGCCCTTGAGCAAGGCCCTTAACCCTCTATGCTCTGAGGGTCCCTTACGAGGGAAATATCAAGGTCCGTGACGTCGGAGTGACGTGGGGCCGCCTTCCTGTGGGCTCACCACCTGCAGGAGGGACCGTAAGGGACGGTGCTGTGAGGATTGGGCAGCAGTCGAAGGCGGGGGCCTGCTTAGACTGCTTAGACCCGAATTACGGATAAGCGGGAGGAAATGAATGAATGAATGACTCCTGGGTGTTTGCACAATTTGGGCATTGATACTGACTAAACTAGGGTCAAATAATACAAAAAAATTTAATTATGCCTTTTAAAGTGCGGTAACATTTCTATTATTTATACGTCACAAGTTAAATTATTTTTATGGTGTGTATATGGTGCGAGTAGAACAGTAATATTGTTTTAGCTTCGTTTAAAATGAATCAATTACCTTTTATAAAATTTTTGTTTTTATCATTAAAGAAAATATAATTTAACATTACCATGGTAACGCAGTGCACGGTAACTAACTGTAAATGAGTGCTGCACTCTGTCTTTACTCTCACAACACATCTCTTGCTTTTTTCTCTTTGCTCTCAGTTTACTATATTTCTCTCCTTTCTCTCTCTCTCTCTCTTTCTGTCTTCAAGATCCCTTTTCGCTCTTACCTCTTCCCTCTTCACTAGGTGTTGGACTCCCGTCGTGGTCTTTTTCCCACAAGGCACTGGATGGCGGGTTTAAGCGCTGAAGTGGCCGTGAGCGACGATCTCCCGGACTGAACGATTGGGACACGCCTCCCTCTCGACCCTTGCCTAAACCCCAGCCATGTCTGGAGGAGCCCAGTTTACGCCGTGCTGACCTCAGAACCACTTTGGATGGCTCGTCTGGATCTCCCTGAGAGGACACTCTCCTCAAGGTCGACGGAGACGCCGGGGCACTGCTGGGGTCTTGCTCCTGACCTGTACAAACATGCCTAATTACAGATCATATTACAATAACAGCGCTCAGGAATATTGTTGGCAGCCAAACTGATAAATTATTAGTGGTCACTTGTGAGATATTTGCTGATCCTGTGAGGATGTCCGGAACAGACTTCCAGAGCTCTATAAAGAGTTACGGCTCTCGAAGGTGGGCTAAAGCAAACACCTCTGGTAGAGGTCCAAGACTGAGAATTATAGCAAGACTACTTTAGAGTGCAAGCCTCTTATTGTAATGGGCTTTGTAGGACAGAGTTTAACAGCAGCCCATTGCTGTGTATTTGGTGTGTGTGTGTGTGTGTGTGTGTGTGTGTGTCTGTTCTGTGCAAATTCTAAACTGCATTAACTCTGCCGTCTCTTACTGTGAGCTGATGTAAGGGGGGACGACGGCACCGAGTCTCCAGGCTCTTCCAGGATGTCTATGCTGCCTATGGTGATAAAGTGAGCTCGACCTTCCTTGCCTCCTTTAGGCTTTATCAGCTTCTTCATTCGGTCCGCGATCCAATTAGACTTCCTGTGGAGTCAAGAAATAGGTGTATAGGCATTGAAAAGGGAGAACAGCAATGTAGGTAGGCAGCTTGTAGAGGAATGAAACAAAGTAAAAAAACAAGTTGGTCAAGAAATAGAAGTCTAGTTAAAATGCCCTCAGGACACATGTCCACCAGAGGCAGTGTTCAAAAAGTCATTCCGGTGTACAAAATTGGCCTCGAAGTTTGTTGTCTGAAAGTTTCACAAGCAATAAGCATTAATCTTTTGTTTTTGTATAATATTAATAATATAAATCTTTTTTTTATAAATACATGCGCAAATGCCATACTACAAACAACCAGATAAATGTTAAACTATGTATTACAGCACAAAAATGACATCAGGAACTAAGTATAAGCTGAGGGAGATATTAATGGAAAAATATTGATATAGATTTTTCTTTTATTACTTTACTCTTTCTGGTGCAAAACTAAAACAAGGTTTTCATGCCATCAATCATGCCGTAGCTGACAGACAGCATCTGTGGCAAAAGAAAATTGTGTATATTTAATGTCTAAAATCTTCCTTTAAATCTTACTGACTTGGGTTGTTTGGTTGCAGACATGCCAGGCTCCAGAACACGATATTGATCCATTATCTTCTCCACCAGTTTCTGCTTCTCTCTGCGTAGCTCGTTCAGTTTATCGCTGTAAAACGATAAGGCAGAGGAAGGAGAGATGTTATGTGCTCCATTTGCTCTATAATACGCAATTAAAAAAAAAAAGACAATAATAAAGATGAAAATATGCGTGTGTGTGTGTGTGTGTGTATGTAATACTCACAGGTATTCTCTCTGCTGGTTGTGGTGCTGGTCTCGGCTCTCCAGGCTGCGCTCCAGAAGGGCTCGGTTCTCTTTGGCTAGACTCTGGTTCTGCGCTACCAGGTGCCTGTTTTCCTCCTCCATATTCCCTTTCAACTGAGTAAGAAGCTAAAAGCAAAACACACACACACATTTAAAAAAAAGGTGGCTGAACATAATTATTACCATAATGTGCATAATGTCCTGGTGTTATTAACATAATGCATGCTATAATCCAGGTGTCACAATATTGTGGCATTCTTAATGTTGCTCTTCTTCACATCTGTCATGACTATTCATTACAAAAAGCATTAGCACTTTAAAAAGAACGCTTCCAGGGTGTTAAAACAGCTAAATATACAGTTTTTCTTTTTTGCACTCATAGTTTGTAATCATCTGGCAGCATCAATGTGTGTTGCTTTGCTGGACCTGGTGCTGACTGTTGAGGCGGACATTGTTGAGGTCAAGTTGTTGGTTCTGTTCTTTGAGCATGTTGAGTTCTCCCTCCAGTTTGGTTCGCTCTATCTGGGCAGTGCTCATTTCACTACGCAGAACAGAAACCTGGGCCAGTAACTCCGACTGCACCTGGACCCACTCCTTTTGCTGGTTCACATACCTGCGTATCAGTCAAGTCAGTTGAGCAAACTGTCAGTCTAAGGAATAATCACTCAGTCTTAATGTATTTGTAGTTTTTCCAAAGCATACAATGTCATTTTAAATCACATTTACAACAAATATAAAGACCGGGCAAAACTATTATCACTTAACTAAATAATGGATGAATATCGGTTAATTAGCACTATTGAAATGACATCCTACGCGCTTGATAATAGGCGTACCACAACTTCTTTAAAAATCTCAAAACTCAGAGATCTCGCAATACAGGTGTTAATTACTTTGTGAAAGTGACAGTGTGTAGGATTTTAGTGAACAATGAAAGAAAAACCTTTGCTTAATCAGGGGAGGAAAAACAGACTACGAAAAAAAGGGTCTTTTTTTAAGCGCATGGAATGGTATTAGAATGAATCTACGATTAGAATGAATCCGAGCATTCAGCTTCATTGGCACCTTATGTAAATGTTATATGCAAATGAGCACCCCAATTTTATAATATACATCAAACGATAGTAAACACACCCTAATTCATGTATGAGATGCGATAATCATTCAGTAAATGGAAAGTTGGTACACTTCAGATATCAAGGATTCAAGAAAATAATTCGATCATATGGGAAGGAAAATATATATTTATTTCTAGCTGCTTCTGGCTGAAAAGAAAAATATTTGAATCCAGGAAAATAGAGAGAAGCTGCAATAATCAGATTCAGAGACACTCTGAGGCAGGCGGAAAACTTGCACATTCAGTCTACAAATCTGTATCACTAACGCTGTGATGGCGCATAACAAACAGAAGGCTTTCCCTTTCAGCAAGGCCTTGTGATTTATCTATCGAGCTAGGGCTGGCTCACAAACATCAGATTGCACTGTGTACTGATCAAATATGTGAACGTGAACAGTTAGACCACAGCACCTGCATAGCAGGAGAAATGTATCAAAGTTTCTGTGGGCCGTGTGTGAAATTTTTTAATTGTTTGTTATTTGTTCCAGCAGCTTTTACCATTACATATATTTTATTTACACATTATTAATATCAACTAACAATTTTTAACTTTAAGATACACTATTGCCAATAATCCAAAAATGGCGGCGCAAAAAATCTGTGATTTAGTCCTGCACAGTTGGTTATAGCCCAAATCATGCATCAATCAAGCTATGCAACACAAAATCATATAGAAACTAGGCCATGACTCACATTAAACTGTGCATTTCTCTGACTTACTCGTCTGAGTTTTTGGTTTTGTCTGTGGGTGTCTGCATCACTTCCTGTCTTTATCTACACCTGAAAATTGAATAAACTGAAAAATGGAAGAACAGAATTTTAGACTCGCCTCTCATTCTCCATTCTCAGCCTTTCCAGCTCTTTCTCTCTTCCAGTCTGCTCCTGTACGGCCCGCTCCATTCTCTCTCTCTCTGCTCGTATCTCTTCCTCAGCCTCCTCCAGCTTAGCTTTGCTCTTCATCAGCTCTTTATGCCTGGAGATAAATGGTGCAAACAAAGTGCACATACTTTTTTGAGCAATATTTTGTATATGAAAAATTTTCCAAATGAATACAGACATATAGTATAATGAAAAGAAATGTACTAAAGTCATACACGCCATCCTTTTATGCCTAGCTTTAGCAAATAGCTAGCTTTTACAGCAGGCACAATGTCAGAGAGTGTTCTGTAATGTCAGTTCCAAACATAATTTTAAACAAAACTATGCAAAGTATAGTCTCTTTTGTCAATTATAAAGGACAAAGAGATTTAATTGAGCAGTTTAAGTGACATCAAAGCGAAGATTAACAACTTGGTGGGGTGTGTTTATTGGTCATGCCTATACATATTGCAAGTATTTTTCAAGTATTTCTTTAAGTAAGTAATTTTGGGAACCTCAATATATGGATGTGATATATATATATATATATATATATATATATATATATATATATATATATATATATATATATATATATATATATCACATCCATATGTGAAAATCACATCCATATGTGGAGCTTCCCAAAAAATACTGCCACAATTTTGGAAGAACGCAATAGTCAAGACGCTTCAGATGCTGGAAGTTGCGGTTTGTTGCAGTAGAAAAACTTAAGTGTCCTGCAGAGAGCCATGACTGCAACCCCACTGAACACCTTAGGGATGAGCTGGAAAGCTGACTTTGCACCTGGCCAACTGACCTATCATCAGTGCCTGGGTGTATGGGTATGGGTCACAGAATATTTCCCCATGGTGTCATGAACCTTACCTGGCCTCTAGTTCTCTGTATTGAGCCTCTAAACCTCGCCCGCTGCTCTTTAGCTGACTGTGTTTGGCCAGTAGCTCTTCTAGCTCTGCCTCCTGCCTCTGCTGCAAAGCTGTCAGCCTCTCATGGTCCCGTCTCAATGATTCGCAACGCACTGCTGATTCTTCTTTCTCCTTCTGCCACACCTTAGAATCAGCCTCTAGAGTAGCGCAGCGCACCTCGATCTCTCTGCACCGTGCCAACACAGAGGCATTCTGGGAGCTTAAAGAAGTCTGCTCCACCTAAGTAAGAAAGACAAACCGATAGCAAAAGAATATTACTTTAATAGTTTATTCCACAGTTCTGTCGAATTCAAGTTTGTTAATTGATTTTTCTGCAACAGAAGCTCTGCTAGTAGTGCAGGCAGTAATTCCAGTTTATATTCATGCACTCACTCAGTCATGTCTGCTGTAATAAAGAATTCAAAAGGATTTGCCTGAAAGACACTAATCATAATCTAAGCCTAATATAAAATGGCTTAAAAACATCTTAATTGACAAAGAAAAAAATATATATACACTATCAATGTTTATATGGTGAAGTTTTTTGTCAAGGTGTGTGTGGCAGTCAGCAAGCTTTCTATCACAGGGGAATCTTCAGGACAGAGAGGAAAGGAGAGGCATTTGTAGGAAGAGCTATTTCTAACTGTAAAAATGCTAACAAGAACCAAATTAACTTGTAGTACCTCAATCTTAAATCTATTTTGAAAAAAGCAACTGAAACTAAAAACTTTCTTTCTTTCGGCTTCTCCCGTTAGGGGTCGCCACAGCGGATCATCCGCATGTTTGATTTGGCACATGCTTTTACGCTGGATGCCCTTCCTAATGCAACCCTCCCCATTTATCCGGGCTTGGGACCGGCACTAAGAGTGGCTGGGGATGGTTCCCTGACCCGGGATCGAATCCGGGCCGCAGCGGTGAGAGCGCCGCATCCTAACCACTAGATCACCAGGGGACAGAAAAAAAAGCACCATTTCCTTCCAGAAAATGTGAGCTCAGTTCCAAAATTGTCATCAAAGTAAGTGAACTTTTTTCAAAATTTGTTAACTTGCAATATTTTGACCTTGGTTCCAAAATTAGCTTGAATGAGATCACAAAAGTGCTTCAATCTTTATAAATACAGTCACACTTTTGGAAGTCTGCATGTCTTATCCAGCAATCACAAGCACTCAAGAAACAAGATGGCACTGAAACAATTGATACGTTTTTTAACTCAATTAATAAGTAAGTATTACAATTATAAATCAATTTCAAGGTTAAGGTTAACGCTCATTACTGTCCACAAGCACAATAGACCTTTTTTTTTTATTATTATAATTATTACATTTTATTTAAGATAACACAGTTATCCCCAGCCACTCTTAGTGCCGGTCCCAAGCCCGGATAAATTGGGGAGGGTTGCGTTAGGAAGGGCATCCAGCGTAAAACATGTGCCAAATCAAACGTGCGGAGGATCCGCTGTGGCGACCCCTAACGGGAGAAGCCGAAAAGAAACTTATTTAAGATAACACAGTTATATTACAGTTTATATCACAGTTATTAAGATATACCAGTGTATAGTTCAACGAGCAGCAGGAAAAGTTTGCATCCCAAGTCATCCAAGGCATGGGAGCATTTTATATTAAACTCAACAAATAAGACTAACCCACAAGTTATACAAAGCTGAGCTTGTGTGAGATGGAAGTACCACAGTGATGCACGAGCACGTGAAAAGAAAACACACTGTTGTCACGGAAGGGGAAGCATCAGCACTGTAAGTAAAAACTGTATAATCCTCATCATGTGCAAATGGTGCAGTTTAATGAAGCGCAATTGTGTAAAGTGTTTGTTTGCTAACTTCAGGACAGTCGCACTGGATCTGTTCTGTCGTGACTCGCGAGCATCAGGTTGCGCAATCAGCTCGCGAGCGACATAGTGATGGATTCAATTAAAATGGTGTGAAACAAACACTAAATCTAAAAGCAGCAAATAACAGCAGCAGTAAACGATCACATTTTAGACACTGTTGTGGTTTTCAGTGAATGATTATGCATTTGTACACCAATGCATATTTTTTCCCTTTTTTTTTTTCAAAAACAAGCCAGTTCACTTGCTGCGTTTCTCCGTTCCATTCACTTTTTATAGCATTTGTAACAGTAACATCAGCTTTCAAACGTGATTTACTGAGGCTTTACTCAATTTGTATTTTTATACTTAATTAGCATATTTAATTTATGCATGTATCATTTAATTAATATACAAAATTAAACTGATTATGTATTCCTAATGCTTATATCTTTACAACTGAACAAAATGTCTGTGATTTTTTTTTTCAACAAAAATTGTCAAAACAATGTTGTTTTTTAATCTGATAAATCGAATAAAAATAATATTCGTCTGATTAATCGATTATCAAAATAATCGTTAGTTGCAGTGATGCATACCCTCTTTTAAAAACAAAGTGATAGCTGGCAAAAAAATAATATAACACTTTTCTATTCTGATTAGTGTCCTGTTGAGGAGATGTGATGGGGTCATGATAGGTTTGTGATGGGAACTTAATAGGAATGCATTGGAGACATGTTGGGGCCATGATGGGAATTTGATGAGGGCATACTAGAGACGTGATGGGGACATGACTGCCACCACACTGGTAGCTGTCACACTGTGTATGTTTGGCATCCGAAGAAAAAAAAAAGCTATTAATTACACACACACATAAGCACCTGTAGTTTGGTGTTAAGGTCCTGCAGTTTAGAGCAGCTCTCCTGCAGGCTGATAGAGTGACGTTGCAGCGAGTCCAGCTGTTCTCGCAGATGAGTACAGACTGTCTGTGACTGCGCCAGTTGTGACAGCAATGTCTGCCGTTCCTGCTGCAGCATGGCATTCTGGAATACAACAAAAGGGGCACATCATCTGAGAAATCCTAATATGATATTATTGTTGCTGTGATAGAGTTTTATAGATTGGCTAATACAACAAACATTAGCTCAATAAACTGTAGGTTTCTCATATATATTTATATACGTTTATAGGGACAGTAATCTGATAATTAGAAATGTGCACAAGTCTCTTAGTAATCCAATTTGTTTTGAAATAAATGCTGTCTGAAAACATCTTTAATGAGATAATACATTGTACTTTAATGTTTATATGATCACTGAAAATGTGGTCATTGCTGAAATCAAATAAAGATTATATTATTAGTAGTATAAACACTTTTACAATCATAAACACACATGTACAAACCTCTTTCTCCACACTGGCATGGTGCTGGCTCTCACTGTTAATTTTAGGACTCTGTTTTTTATTGTCTTCTAGGGATTGTGTGTCCTCAGAGGAAGCGACAATAGCAGCATTTTCTGACGTCTGGCTTTCTGCAATCCGATCCTTAGAGCTGATACGTGGATCCTCTTGATTTTCTCTCTGCATTGGACTTTGTCTGTTTGATTTTGAATCTTCAGCAAGTGCCTCAGTGCCTGAATTGCAGGAAAAGGCAGCGACCTCTGACACCACTCTGGCATGCTCAGTTTGCAACTGTGTGAGTTGTGAGTTGGCCATTTTAAGCTTGCCGTCCAATTCTTCAAGTGACTGGTTTAACTCAGCAACCTGAGTGGTCAGCTTCTGAGATTGTACTCTCTCGCTGGCTAACTCCTAAAAGGGAAAACAAATAAGTTCGATCTAAAAAAAACATTCTATTTCTACACCCATAGCAACACACCACAAACATGAGTAAAATATTTGAAATGAGAAATATCTCGGACCTGTGTTAGAGAAGTGATCTGTGTGCTGTTTTCAGCATTTTTTGCATTCATTTGTTGGTTCTCTTTTTGTAGTTCCTCTAGTTGAACCACGGTCTCTTTAAGCTCTTTAAGTTCCTGACACACCCGTCTAAAGAAATATGGGATGATGAGAAACTTGTAACTGCGTTTTTGTCATACAGTGGTGCGATAAAACGTTATATATAAAACTTGTTAATGAACATAGCACACAATTTACTACCTATGAGGCAAAATGCAAATGCTTGAAAACAAGTCATTCTCAGTCACCCTTGTGAGACAGAGCAGAGAGCAACTGTTATGGCTGGGAAGGAGATAATTTGGGCCAGAAAAAAATAACAACAATAAATAATAAGCCTATAGAAATTAATCTACCCGATGCAGGGTTATAGCAGGATAATAATCATGTGCTGTGAGGGGAAAAAAGCTATAGACACTAAAAATGTTACCACAGAAAAGGTTCTAAACAATGTTAAGGTATAGTAATTCAAATAAAAGTGTGAATGTCTAATAGTAATTATTTGTGTGTTCAACTTCCTTTTCAGTTTGAATTTTTGTGAGTTTATTCTGTTTATTTTTCTGTTGAATTTTTCTGTTTATTCTTGGTCTTAGTCTTCACTAAAATTTCCATTTAATTGTTGAGAAGATTGTTGTTTTGCCTGTATTTGGGTGATTTTAAAATGCTGAGTAATTTGTAAAGGCTGGCAGTTCTGCTACATTCATAAAAATTTCCTGTTCTAAAGTATCCCTGAATTTTAATAAGGCAAATCTATTAATAAAAAACTTTTCATCATTAGTAGTAATGGTAGTGCTATATTAATTAGAACCTGTGCTGGAGCTCCAGGCTGCAGGCCCTCTGGTTGGCATGTTCCAGGGCCGAGGTGGTGCTTTCTAGCTGCTGCCGAAGTCTGGCCATCTCACGCTCCTTCTGTCTCTGCTCACGACGTTGACAGTCGAGCTCAGACTGACAGGCCTCCTTCTCCTGCTCTAGCCGTGAAACCTCCAGCATGGCTTCATCCCGCCTCTTGCTCAAAGAGTCGATTTCAAAGCTAGACTCCTTCAGCTCAGCTTCTAGTTCTTCCTCTCGTCGACGGGCAGAGTCCAAACTCCGGCCTAAACGTTCCAACTCCGCCTTAAGAGTTTGATTGTTCAACTCAACCTGATCACCCTTTACAAACGTAGAGAAGTAAAGAACTCAATTTATTACAGGTATGCAAATCACCCAAAACTTAAAAACTCTTTATGTATAAAACATAAAAACTCTGTCACCATGCGGAAATTGTCACTACATGTTTGATTAGCCACCAGTAAGCAACTTTTTTTTACTCATCTAATCTCCTTTGGATTAGGTATAAATGTAGCTATAAACATGGTTCTTACAGCTTTAAAATGACCCTGATGAAAATTTTATTGGTGTGCATTTTCTCACCTTGCGCACTGAACTTCGAAGAGAATCTATGGTAGCCTTGAGGGTTTCTCTCTCCCTTTCCAGTGCAGCTCTCTCTCCCTCTAGCTGAGGAATAACTGCAGCCTCCATCTTCTGCAGCTCTGCTTGGCTACGCAGGCGCATCAGCTCCTCCTCCTGGTGCATGGATTCGCACTGCAAAATCTAGCAAACAAACAAAGCTATGTAACTGCTAAATTCAATGCATTTCAAATAACAGGTTTTTTTTTTTGGCTTAAACATCTTTCAGAAAGTTATTTTCGTTGTTAAAGTCGTTGTTTCCCAAAAGACTCGCAGCGCCAATAAAAGACCTGCTCATAGTGGTGCCAATGGATTCAGCCTATGCGTTATCACTACCAAAAAAAGAGCAATGGAGCACCACATTATTATTTTTTTATCTATTTATCATTCTCTCTTCTATCTTTACTCTCTAGAGAAACAGCTTCAAATTTGCTAATCATCTCATATATAAATTACAGAGCCGAGTTACTATCATAACACTATCACAGATATATTAATATAAACATCTAATGTCTTTCAGGGTGTGCTTTTCATTCTGCATTTAATTTGATGAAGAGGTTTCTATAAATTCTGTGACTCACATGCCAATATCATTTATGTCTTTGTGCTGGATATCACTCATTGTCTGTAATGGCTTGGGGGACTGATATGGGTTTTTGTATAAGTGTTTGAGCACTGTTATGTTAGGTCTGACATTTTGCATTTGAAAATTTTTCCAACATGTGAGTATCCATGTGTAGCTTTGTTTCTTTTCATTTTTGGATATTGGTTTTCTGACCAGCACAGTTATTCATAATCCTATTTTGTCTATTGTTAAAGTCTTTGGTACCTCTATCTGTTTTCTGGTCTCTGTGAGGCTCTCTGCTGCTTTCTTCAGTCTCTGGCTCTCAGCTTCCAGAAGAGCCAGTTTCTGCTCTGTCTCCCGGGTCTTCTTAGTCTGCTCACCCAGTTTGGAGTGTAGTTCTTGAACCAGACTTGTCTGCTGATCTGCCTCCTCTACTGCCTGCTGCAGCTGAGTGGTTAGAGCATGAATTTCCCTGTGAAGCTTATTCACCTCTTTCTCTATCTCTCTTGATTTTTCCTCTTGTTTTCCTTTTTTCATGGGCATCTCGTCATCTGATTTGCTTTCCTCCTTTGTTGTCATGCTTTCGGGTTTATCTTTACCTGTCCCAGTCCATTTCTGTCCTTCTGCTTCTCCTCGTTCTTTTGTCTCTGGATCATTTTCGGTCTCCTCTTTTCTCTCTTTTAGGAGGACTTCTTCTCCTTCTCCATCCTCCCTTTGTGCTCTTATTATCTCCCGCTTTCTCTTCTCCCTTTTGTCTGCCTCCTCCTCTTTTCCCATGTCTTTTCCTTCACACTCGCCTCTTGGGCTCTCTTTCTCAACCTCTCCAGGTGACCTCTCCTGCTTTTCTTGGAGTCTGATTTTCTCCAGCTCTTCAAGGCTTCTCTTTAGACTGGAATTTTCATTCTTCAGGTTCTGAAACTGACAGCCAGTAAGGTAAAAAGATATGAAAAAAAAGACCTGAAGCCCTAAAGCAGATCAAAGAAACCCATAAACAAACTCAGTATTGTGGGCAGTTTCTTTATTGTTTGTTGAGAGTGTGCATGTGAAGTGTTTTACCTCTTTGAGGGTATTCTGGTGCTCTTCTTCCAGTTGTTTGAGTTTGTCTGTCTGTCTCTGAAGAGTCTCTGTCACCTCAGGAGATTGTGTCTGCAGAGCCTAAACAAAACAAGTTCAGCATCTCATTATCACCACCAGAGAGAGGAAACCAGAGTTAGTGGTCAGATTGGAATCAAAGCCAATTATGCATTTTGCTACTTATGCTATCTATCAACTCTCAAAGATCAACTGCCTTTGGTAGTTCGGTAAACTCATCTGATACTTACAAAAAAGTTATTGTCAATAACTGTTGATGAAAAAATAATTGCATTTCCCAGCACAGAACAAATTGGCAATTATCTTTTACGAGCCTTAGTTCATTATCTGTCACACTGAGGACTCGCACACGTGTGCATTAACCCTGCCAGACTTTTCTTCGCACAGACAGTGAGTTTGAATCTTGTATTGATACAATGGTCAAGGATTATAACTGGTGTACTGAGTGATAAAAGGTATGTTTGTGAATAAAGGAACAATCTGATCATGCTTCCTGTTACACATATTAATTATGTTTTTATGTTGTTTTTTTTTTTTTAACATTACAAATGTTTTAAATTATATTACAGAGTTTTTTTGGCATTTAGAGCTGGAGTGTTTAATAGTGACATCGTCATCTGTAGGCAAATAATTGCTGACAACCCGTGATTACAGCATGGTCTGTAATTAAATATTTGCAATTCAAATGTCTGTCAAAGAGACAAACTGGCACCGAGGTTTTAAATGGAAAAGCTGTTATGGAGTTAAATTCTTGTCAAAATCAATCATACATGTTTGAATGTGGTGGTGATTTTATTTTTATTAATCGTCAATTCGTAGTCATTACGGTAAATCTGTAACTCCCAAATTCTATAATTCAGTTTATATCCATGTAATTATAAACTTACTGATCATTAAATCTGACTGTTGAATTAAAGACAGTTAATTTGACGAAGCCTCTAACCTCTTGCTCGGCTTGAAGGCGCTCGAGTCGTCTTCTCAGTTCGGCGTTTTCATTCTCAGCTCCCAGAAGCCTTAGCGAGGACGCTTCATTCACCTCAACACTCAGAGGCTTGTGTTCACCTTCTAAGTAAAATTAAATGAGGAAAACAAGAAATTATGTGGGTGCAATAAAAAAATACAAATCTGATATACGCGAGGAAATCATATTTGGCATGAAGTGACAGCACTAAATCAGGAAGCGACAGGGTGGGTAAGTGCCACGTGCTATATACTGTAGTCACCATGATGCTCGGGGGTTTTGGGTTCCTGAAGCTGTTCATCAGATTCCAGCTCTGAGTAGAGGACATGAGGATGAGTCACTCGCTGTGTGACATCAACAGAAAGAGATAGGCGCTTCAGATCCATCTGCAGTCTCATATTCATCTCTAGCAGTTCATCGACCCTCTGCCTCTCCACATCCCTCTCCTACGCATACACACACACATAGAGTCATGAATAAACACACACACACCAGAGCTTCCTCCTTCCTACTGAAGCTATTTATTATGGTGCTGCTTATTCATTACTATATTTAAACTTTTCTATTCAATCAACATCTGATTAAAGAGTTTAGCAGCTCTCTCTTACCGCCTCCAAATCCATGAGTTTCTGTCTGAGCAATAGATTGTCTTTTTCCAGTTCCCGTAAGGCAGAACAGCGAACTCGTGTGTCATCCAGTTGCTCTTCCAGCAGGGCCTTGTTCTCCTGCAGTGAAGCACAGTATTGCTGCTGCTCCTGTTGGAGACAATGGAGAGGCTTAATCGCACTAGCTACCTAAAAGTAGGTCTACATTTACTTTCGTTACCCATGAGCTGCAAATCATGAGATGGGAGGTGGTAGCTCAATGGTTAATGGATTGAACTTAATGGATTAATCTTTGGATCAGAAGGTCACAAGTACAAATCCCAGAACCACCAAGCTGCCACTGCTGGGCCCTTGAGCAAGGACCTTAACCCTCAACTTCTCAGCTATAAGTAGTTCTGGATAAGGGCGTGTGCCAAATTAAAAAAAACTAGGTTTTGGTTGGCTTGGTTCATGTATTTCGAGACTGGTCTATGTTTTCCATAAGAAACTGAATGTGATGAAGATCTACCTAAAATACCTCTATCATCTCTGTCAGTCATAAAGTTTACAGAAGTTATAAGTACTATGTTTCATGAGCAGCTAAAATAGTTTTGGAGAGCACTTATGTACATGTTCCAAAGTGATACTCATCCATTAGAAATGTACAAAATACATCCATTTTGGATTCAAGAATAAATAACACCACAAATCCTTAGATCTATCATAATATATACCGTGTATTACATTGTGCACTGCTACTATTAAAATAACAGCAAGCTAATGTTAAGCCTCTGACAGAATGAATCTTTTATCTATGAATTTCTCCTCTGTTTTGTCAGAAATTGTCAAATATAGTTACAGCTCTGTAGTTTCTCCAACAAATTCAGGAAAAGCTCAGTAGGTAACTAAACGTTCTAAGATTTCTTTTTTTTACTTTAATTTATACTTTTAAAGTAAATCTGATTAATTATAAAATTTATGGAAATTGATCAGTACGTTTCATAATAAGTAGAGTTAAATGGGCAATCAATTTAATGACTTCAACACACTGGTAATGTGTTCACGCATGAGCTGTACAGATTTAGAGGTGCTGAAAAATTTGATGTTTTCTGGCATGTGTGGTACAATTCGGGCAGGGGACCCAGATGGCTGAGGCCGAATGACTCATAAAAAGTGCAGCAAGTTTTTTGTTGGACAGCTGCTGCCAAAAGTCATTGTGGCTGATTAAATTTTTTTAATCAACCTGCAATCTTCGCCAAATTTGTTAATAGTCCCGTGGATGACAGGATGTCATTATTTTGCTGTTCCTAATCGGCATATTCAGCCTTTATGAACTTTAGCCACCGTTTTGCTGCCGGCGTGTTTACCTTCAGTTGAGTGCGGTAGAGCTCCATGCTCCGCAGACGATGTGTGCAGGTTTTTAGCTCTGTCTGTAGCTGGTCTGCTTTGTTTGCACGCTCACGCAGACAGTCCACTTCGTCTCGCAGACTCCGACTGACACGAACCTCGCCCTGCAGTGCCCGGTTCTGACCCGGCACACACAGGGAAAACACCGCAATGTGTTGATTAATCTGTGGTAAAGCTGGAAAACTTCAGGACAGAAAGTTAATGACTGTGTATAGCTATTATAACATAAGTGTTAACAGGAACTAACTTGTTTTGTGGATGTTCCACACTTCATGTAACTACAAAGGGAATGGAAGTTCTATTCTCTTTAATGGATTAAACATTGTAGTCCTTGAGAAATTGCTGTGGTATAAGTTAAAATAAAAGAAAATGACAGGATGTGCTATAATGGGAAAATAATCACTTACAGTGCTTAGTACTGTGAAAAATGACACAAGTCTGTTAGTACAGAGTGCTCACCTCACACTGCAGTTTCTTTAATTCCACCTCCATAGTTTGTATTTCTCGCTTGTAATCAATTAATTGATCTTCTTTATCCTCCCTGAGAATTATTACAGGATGTTACTAAGCAACATTGATTTTTTTTTTCCCTCGTAAATTAAACTCTTGCAAATAATAACTCATTATCACATTCACACACCAACTGAGCGTAAAATAAATTCATTTTCTCGCAATCAAAAACCTTAACCGAAACCATGCACACCGATGCACTCACAGTTCCTGTTTGAGTCGCCGTAGTTTGGCTTTGCTATCTGCCAGTTGGATGGACAGTCCATCAGGAGCATTGTGCCAGGGGCCCATAGGGGGCGTTGTGGGGGACGAAACGGACTCGCACTGCACACTCAGCTCTGCTATTCTCTGAAAATGACACAGTGTTACAAAGATGGTCAATGAGGTCAAGACTGAATATGCCTATTGTATTCTAATAATAGAAAATATGTCCATTTGTCCTTTCTGCAAAAATTTGTGGTGTTGTGTTATATGACAGCTAGCTGGACATACATGATATATTTAAACAACAAAATATAATAATAAATTTGTAAATTTCTGATTGTTATTTATCTTGTTATTTATATCTCTCCTAATTGGTTAAAAAATTGCTAAAAGGTTTAAAGGCATATCCCATCCCTAGCATCACAGTTTAATTGAAAATGGCCATGTATGTACTTCGTCAACCTCAGCAGAGACAATTCTAATTATTTAAGGGTGACTTCCAAACCTTAAGTGCATTCAAATGTTTGCAAAAGAGATATAACCAGTTTTCCTGACCTAAATTACATTGTCAGTCACTATGTATGATATTAAGGCCAGCCTGTGCCAGGCAATCCATTCTTTTGGAGATTACGCTGTGTTTTTTTTCCCCCTCTCACCTCTAGATGCATGTCTCGCTGAGCCAAAAGGCTCTGGATCTGCCGAGCAAGAGAGCCGAGCAGTGTCTGTAATTCCAACCCATCCAATGCGCACATCTCTCCATAATGCAGTGGCAGGACCGCACTCGGGTCTTGAGTCACCTGCAGATAATCAAATTTGATAGAAAACATTATAGGATTAGCAAAAGTAAATAAAGTATGTGAATTGACAGATGCTAAACAGCCAAGTATCTCTCCAATTTGCTAAATCTTACATTTTATGGTTTTTTTTTTTATTGTTTGTCCTTTTTTTTTTTTTAATGAAATCCACAAATGAATGCCCAGCAAGATTTATGTTTAATGTGACCTTTATAAGTGCAAAGGGAAACTTTCACATGCTAAAATATTAACAATCTCTAAAAAAGATTTTTATGCAGGGAATAAAGGTGAAACCGCATTATTATTTATTTAACCGTAACTGTATTATTTAACGTTCATATTTTTTGATGGTATTTCAAACCGAGCAAAAAAAAAACACGTACGTGTTTCCATCGCTGGAACATTATTCATATTTAAACAGGTTAACTCTGCCCATTTCACTGACAAATGATATGCTTACGAAGCATGCAAAAAATATGGGCTCTAGTATGATAAAATCTGTTGTTATGGAAGACTGACCTCCTGTATACAGAGAGCAAGTTCTGCCTGAGTCTCGATGTTGAGGGACTGTATCTGCTGAATGAACGTTTGCTTCGTCTCACACTGGGTACAATAAACACAAACACACAAGCATCAGTTCACCTGTTTTATCTATAAATGAACTCTTACTATCTTTGTATGTATACAAAAATAGCTTACCTGAACTGCACATCCCAATAAAAGCAGCAGCAACCTTCTTAGCTCTTCCAGAGCCCCCTCTGTTGACCATATAAGCAGGTTAATTACACAGTAAATGCAATTTTAATTACACTTACTTACTTTTAAAAGCAGACGTGTGGCTATGATTTAGTGAAATCTACATTTAAAAAATATATATACCAAAAACAAAAAACCTGGAAAGCTTACCCGTGAGTGGATCTCGGCCCAACACCGCAACATTAGGAAGAGGCATCAAAACCAACTGCTGAAGATTTTCCTAAAGAAATTATGGGTCACAGAGAAGAAGCAAAATCTATGTTTCAAATTCCTTCACTCTTTTTTATCATGATATAGATGACAGGGGTTAATTTTTTGAAAGTCATCAGCTAAGATGATTTATAAATAATAAAAAAATGTTGGCTTGTTCTTGCTTACACAGGAAGCTGGTCAGATATAGAAACGAAATATTTAGCGCTCAAGTTACTTAAATATAAATTCTGTCTCGTTTTATAGGAAATGATCTCTATCACCAGCAGTGGCATGAAAAAGCACCACAGCTGAGGTTGTCATGTCTACAATTAAACCATCTTAGACCAGCATAAAGAAAACGGACTGTAAAACCAGCTACCAACATGGTTTTGCTAGTCTATCAGATAAGCTAAGTGTTTGTTTTATTGCTTAAAGAATCTACTTTTAATAAATTGGGGTTGGAAATTAGTCTACCTACAGTTTATACTTTGGAAAGCCCCTCGTGTATTATTATGTGTCAGCCACCCAAATAAATTTGGTGATGTCACTTAAAGAGGTTTTCGAACTACTACTGCCAGTGAACACGGTACTTCCATTTAAATGATATTCCCTAGAAATTGCTTAAGAATTCTAAGCAAATGTTCAAAATATGTAATTAAACGGTTTTAAATCTGCAAACAGACCCTAACTGGTGGATCTGGTAATGCTTTCAGACAAGCTGGCGATGTGATAGTGAGGTTGTGCTTGATCTGGAGCTCAGGTCATGGCCTATGTGGCATTTTACATTTGTTTTCTTGTGAACTTGTGCTTTCTCTTGGTTTTCCTGTTTCCTCCCACCTTCCAAACTCCAAAAATAAGCTGGTAGATGCCTACTGGTGTCCCATTTATTATTCCTTTTTTCTTTAAGTTTAGTTTGCTAAAAGTAAAAACGAAAAAAAAAAAAAAATGTTATTAATTTAAATTAAAAAAATAATAATAATAATTTTATATATATATATATATATATATATATATATATATATATATATATATATATATATATATATACTCAAGTGGGTAAGTATATACAGAAAGATATGTACACTATATAATTTGATGAATTTTTTGCTCAGCCTGGTTTATCTGCAGATATCTAATTCTGTTTTTACAAAGATAAATCCAAATATGATTTTGAGAACCAATTATTTCCTCCACCACACAATTGGGTGGGAACAAAATAAACGTTTGCCCCTCAACTCAAACTGAAACTTCACTATCTTTTAAAAAGCACCGTATGTTTTAATTCAAACTTTTACAACAAAAAAATTCTCATTTTACTTTGTGCATCTCCTTAAAAGTAACCTTAATTTAAATCCACTGGAACTTTTAATTGAACTAATCTGACAATTCTGGCATTCAGAAAATGTGGGCTAGCTTCTAACTAATCAGAGAATACCTGTGTTGATACTATTTTATAAATGATAACTGCAGCAGCGAGGGCAGGAGAATGTGTGAAATCATGTTCTCATTATGCTCTGATAGATATTATATCTAATAGGTATTGGGTGTCATAATAAACTGCACAGTGCATGACTAATACGGCCATGTGGTTAACTGTTTTATTTAGAGGATGCAGCAAAACTGCATGCAGTTTTTTTTTAAACTAGGCAGGATTAACAAACTAAGTTGAAAGTGCTGAACTTTTTTTTTTTAAGTGAAAGGGAAGGCAGCAAAAAAAAAAAAAAAACACTAGAGAGAATGAGTAAAAAGTATTTCCTTCAGTAATAACGCGTGTGAGACATGTTGCTGTTGTCGTTAGGAAACCTGAAACAAGAAGTGAAAACACTTGCAGAAAAAAAAGCCAAAATGACCACAGCTGTTTGTCTTAAACTGCAACTGAATTGCATCGTAGAAAAAAACGAATAAGTAATATTAGGGGAAAATAACAATATAACGTTGCTCTATATATAGTATGTACTGTATATTAGTTACTGTAACTGTATTAAATACTTTTTGGTTTTACTGTCACTGAAAACTTTGCTATAACCTCTTATACTTCCCTTTAAATGATCTTTTTAAGTAAATATTACGACTTATTACTCCATAAGCATGACAACATGAGATCATACACATCACTGTCATTCCAGGTTTCCAAATACATGTACAAGCAGCCGAATATTTTTTTACAGTTACAAGGACACTTATGACCTGCGAATTTTCCAGCAACATGACTAAGTGTCAGATTCCTCATTAGTCACTTTTAAAACCCAAACATCTACTTTACATTTCCTTTTTCTGTCTGATGTATTGGTTTGTTTATCACACACATTTCTCTTATGATCCTTAAAAAAAACACTCAAACTGGCAGATATATAGGAAGCTGAATAAAGCTTGTGCAAATAAAGACAAAGGTTTTGCCAGTGTAAGTAATAATTTGAGTGCTACAACAATGGAAACAAGCTTCTGGCATTTGTACACAAATGGTTTTGCCTGCCATTTTATTGCAGCTGACAGATGTCTAAAAAATATGATGACATTTCCAGTTAGGCTTTGGTGCTCCCTGGTTTTTATAACGCGCTGTTTAGAGAGCAAACTTTTTCAGTGCAAAGGATTTCAGCGAAGGAGGCAACCTTTAAAAATACCCGACTTTCTGCTCAGTGCTCAGACTTATGGAGCTGATTGCCACATTCGGTCTGGTACCTGGTAGTAAGACCTAAGGTGCCGGTTGAGGATGGAGAAGTTCTGCACCCGGAGAATCTTGTCGTCTCTCACGTTGTGATAGATCTGCTCTACATTGGGATTAGGATCACTGAGAAATCCAAATTGATAGCAGGTTAGCTCTAAGATGTAGTCTCACAGTTTTTTATTACATTATTTCATCAGTGTGAGTGTAGGTCTTACATGATTCTCATAACTTCATTGAGGTAGATGCCATTGGTAAGTTGCAGGTACTGTGCATTCAGTGCATTCTGGGAGTTGGAGTTAACCTCCATGTAGTCCTGGCCCTCATCACCAACCATGTCCTCAAAAAGATGCACCTTGGGGTGTAAATTATCATTCGTAACATATTTATTATTACACAATATTTGATATATATTATCATTATTAGTAGTAGTAGTATATCTGGCATATTGAGAGTTTTTTGGATTGGTGTAGTAGTCCAGCTTTAGTAATATAAATGCATAATCAATCAATATAATAAAAGAATGCTTTATATAATACTATAACTAGATTTGTATCTAAATTGAATGGAAGTGCATTCTTTTTTTTTGGGGAAAAGGAGAATTGATAAAAGGATATAATTGATAATTTGTTGCACGTGAAAAAACACGTGCAACAAATCATAAATACACTAATTCTACTTGTAAACATAGAAAAACAAAACAAAAACAAAGGCTTTACTTGATGATAATAAAAGTTGGTTTGGTATGAATACTTTATAAACAAAACCATAAACTCACCCATGTAACAAGTGCGCTTCCCATAAACTCATCTAACGTTTCCGTGAAGTTATCGTCCATCTTGTTCATCTCACCAGGTGACTTTTCACTCCAAGAATCCTTCATATAGAAATATATGTGCTGTACAGATCATTTCAGATTCAACGACCAGACATGAGGAGGATCTAACCCAAAGAAATCATTGTATAAAACTACACTTTCTGCCTGCTCACATAAACCCGTTAGCTCATGTTTTTTTTTCCTGCCACTGCCCTTCTGCTTTTTTCTCATGTTAGTGACACATTGTGTAACCACCCCGGAATCAAGTGCTCTGTTACACCAAGAGCGCGGTTCCCCTCCTGAACACTGGGTTTCTGTCGCACGGAGAGAACACCGCAACTCTATGTGTGTGTGTGTGTGTGTGTGTGTGTGTGTGTGTGTGTCCGTGCGTAGGTGAACATTCAAAGGAAATTTCCACACCCCTCTTTACTTTTCATTGCTCTTGTCGGAAAAAAATGTTAAACGTCTAAACTTCTCACACCTTGTTACAGTATATTCAATAGGATAGCGTTTGGAGACTTGGTCCGCTTTTTACTCAACAGCGCCATCTCGAGGTGAAACCACTATACACTTAAACTTTTGTCCTAATATACAGGGCCTATAGGAAAAGAGGGAGAACAAGGAGAAGGTTTAGAAATGGACGTGTGAGAGAAAACGTGCAGGTGGTTGGGGTGAAAGAGGCAGATGTAGAGGACAGGGGGTGGTATGGAGACGGATGATCCGCTGTGATCCGCTGAAGAAGATGATACAGGGCCTATAGGAAGTCATCACACTCCTTTGAAATTCGTCCTACAGCCTGAAAGCAAAACAGATTCCATCCCCAAAAACAAATAATTTTTTTTTCAAAAGAATTTGCCTTACGTCAAACTAATTGAAAGAAAAACAAAAAGTGGAATAACAGGGATGGAAAAGTCATCAGTTTACTGATTTAATACTTTGTAAAGTCATCTTTTGCTTTCATTACAGCCGTTGATCTTTTTGGATATGTCCGTACTAGTGTTGGACAATCAGATTCAAGTCAGGTCAAGAAGCTTTTATTGTCAATTCAACCATATATAGCTGATGCAGTACACAGTAAAATGAGACAACGTTTTTCCAGAACCCTGGTGCTACATAAAACAACATAGAGCGACATCACACAACATAAAGTTTAAGGAATATCTGCCGTTTCAAGTTCAGTCAAATATTTTTCTATCGGATTCTATCGGATCATGGTCACGTTGAAGGTGAATGACTTTTCATTTTTTTAGATGCCTGGCAGATCGATGCAGGTTTTCCTCAAGAATTTGGATGCACTTGGCAGCTGAAGAGAAACACCCCTACAACATTATGCTGCCACCACCATGCTTTACAATATGGTGTGTTTTGGGTGGTGTGCTGTGTTTGCATTTCGCCAAGCATAGAGCTTCTAATTAAGTCCAAATGGGTACATTTTGGTCTTATCAGACTGTAGTACAACCCTTTTGCCATATGGCAACAAGACTAAATGTGACAATTCTTCTGGAAAGGCTTCTATCCTGCCACCCTGCCATACATGCTAGCTTTGTGTTAAGCCTATGAGATAACCAGTCCCTGCCATCAGGCATGCAAGTCTTTCAAAATAACCTTACCAGCAATGTGTTAGTGGTACCATTCACTTCCCACTTCTTAATGATGTGCTGAACAGTATTCAGTAGGATAGCAAAAGCCTTCAAAATCTTTTTGTAGCCTTCTCTATCTTGCCTTTCTACAACTTTATCTTGAAGACCTTCTGAAAGCATTTTTCCAATGATGGTGAATTCTTTGCACTACCATGTGCTACTTACTGAGAAATCTACAAGGTTTAGCTGGTTTTATTCTGAAGAAATCAAAACCACTACAATTGATGTCAGATGGGGAAATTAGCCTTGTGTTTGATCTGGTAGTTGATTGGTTGCACCTAAGAAAGGTCATAATGGTATACTCTAAGAGGCTGATTAGTTTACCAAAACCAGGTATTTTACTAATTATTTTTAAATATTCCTCCAGAATGTTTTAAAAAGGGCAAGATTTTCACAGGGTATGATGACTTTCTATAGGCATTGTCTATTAAACACTCTGAATGGTCATAAAATTAAAACAATGACAGGTGATGTGAAATAGTCCTGTTTGGTGTTTGTGGTGTGCAGTAGTGAGTAACTAAAAAAGTGTTATAAGAAAGAATAACCGGTGAGCTGGAAATAAGGTCATAGACACCTAAGGCTCACTGACTTGTGTGAGGTATAAAGGCTAGCTTATCTGTTTCTATTTCTATTTTATATTTCTGATTCTACAGTAGAGCTAACGTAGTACAAATTGCTAAATACATTAATGCCGTCTCTGATAGGAGGGAGTCAGAAATACACAGTGTATTTCAGCTTGTTAGGTATGGAGCTGCATAGGCAGGGAACCTGATATATGTCAGTCACCAAAATTCTAAATCCATTACATAATAAAGTAGGAAAGAGCCAGCAGTGGCAGCTTGATGAGGCTAGGTTTGGAACTTACATCCCTTTTAATCAGTAGCCCAATGCCACAACCACTAAACTACCACTGCTTTCTACTACTGACCCAAAAATGTTAAAAGCTGCTGAGAAAGAAACATGTTCTTGAGTATTTATACACAGTAGCATATTTATTTTTATTCATAAACTAAAAACAGCCAAATAGCAGCACAAGGCAGATACAAACTCATATATTTGTCTGATGCATCTTTTTCATTTGCTCTATACGGATATATTTATAGCCATGCATAATGCAGAAACGATGGCCTACAATGTAGCATGCATTGTGGTTTCTTTCACATTGCACAGTTATTAGATTTTTTTTTAAATAATTGTAAAATTAGAAGAAGAACAGAGGAATATTATCAGTGTTAAAAGTTACTACGGTCTAAATTGATCATATAATTTTAACACTGTATATATAGCAACTGAAAGATATAGTGTAGGAGATATTTGCTTTTCCTTCTCTGGATTATGTATTAATATCAAAGAGAAGTCAGAAATTTCTTTCCACTGAGAAACCCACAGGTCTTTAATTTAGCTGGAGGCCGTGTCTGCTTTCTCTGCTGGCTCTGCTGCATCTGGATTGGCCGCTGGAGGAGCAGCTTCCACTTGAGCCTGCTGAAATAACTTCATCACCTTCTCTTTGAACTCTGTGGCTGTCTCCTTCACACCTTTCTCCAGGATGTAGCCTTCTGTCTCGATCTCCACATTCTCTTGGCCTTCCACAGCTTGCATGGAGGTCTGCAGGTAGCGCAGCCCAAACAACACAGTTATCTGGAACAGAGTGTGTGGGCAGGCGTGAACTGCAACTCACTGGGTATGTGTAGGGTGGAAATGTGATTTATTATTTATATTTATTTATATATTTATTATATTTATTATTAATATTACGCTATTACACAATCAAGTCAATACTTTGCATCTCTTTGGTTTCAAGATGTAGATAATGTCTACAAAAATAAAATTCCTGAATTGTGGAGAACACAGCAGGGAAAAAATTGGCATGATCTAGTTAACACAACTGTCAGCATATTAAAGCACATGATATCTGTAATATAGGTTGGCTGCTGTTCTTCCAAGCTCAGAACTATTGATAGCTGAAAAGTGAATAAAGGTTTTAAATCATAATGCATAATGCACAACTGATGTTATTCTAAGCTGAATGAAAATGCTTTTAATGCAGCTATCTATTGGAAATAAATAGATAATACATTAAAATAATAGCTATAAATATAGATATTCTAAAAGCATAAAAGAGTCACGTATAGAAAAGTGTTTAGGGGCAAGTGAGAAAAATCCACATTTACCTCACATTCGGAAATATAATATTGATTGGTTCTCTATTAATATCTTTATAAAATTGTTAAATGAAAAGGTGAATTAAAACCTGTAAAAGTAAACTCACAGCAAATATTTTGTTGGTCTTATGATTACAATGTGAGGGTATACAAAATTTTGCATTCTGCTGAATGATAAATGTGTGAATCCCAGGCATGGAAGTGATGAATAAGCATATCTGGCCTGTTTTTCTGTTTTCGTTTGCCTTTGGTTTGCTGGTAGTTTATGGTGTCTTGGTCCCACTGGTGTTAATCATTCATTTGGCAATTTATATAGCAGAAATAAGTTAGACATGACTTTTTTGAGTTGGCTCATACTCTGATATTATAGGATACTATAGGATGTCCTAAGCTCTGCCACTCGTGGTTGTCAAGACTGATTTTTAAGTAATTGAGTTCCACAGATTCCTTTTAAAAAGCTCTAGTTTTAAATAAATATAGTATACAAACATAGTAATGTATACCTTTACCCACCTATGATTCACATTTAGTCATAGTACCGTACTACGGCTCAGAGCAGCATATAATTATAGTTTATATTTCATCCAACTATGGAAACTCTAGACAGTTGTATGGTACTGATTCAGCAGTTTCAGCTACAGTAGCTGATCTGATGGATTGAACCACGCAGGACAGCCTTCGCTCCCTACATGCGGTTTACCACAGTTCCTTACTTGGAGCAATTTTGATAGTTACTGACCACTGTAGACCGGGAACATCCCCCAAGAGCTGCAGTTTTAGAGATGCTCTGACACAGTTGTCTAGACATCACAATTTGGCCCTCATCAAACTCACTCAAATTCTAATATTTGCCTTTTTTTCCCTTTAGTGGTCCAAGTATTGTAATACTCCTAAAAATATGAATTAAAAAGTTTTTCCAATAATCTCAGTTTTAGTTCCATTAACCTTCTACAGCATTTATAAAATGTGGGAAGTTATTTAGCTGTTAATAAACATCTATATGAATAGTTTTATATAGTTCCTTTCAATCACTTCAAAAATTTGGTCAACAAAGTAGCTGTCGGTCATAAACAGAATATCAACATGGAATTGTTTTAGCTGTGTACTGATTATACATGGATGTAGTGAATAGTGACTAGTTTATAAATAATGGTGTATTCTTTTAAACTGTACCTGAATTAGAAATACACAGAGTACTCCAGGCCCAGTGGTGTTCATCAGACCCATGTAGTAGTTAACCAGAGCCTGACGGCAGCCACGATTATACAGATTCAGCTCCTCACTCTGGTGCTCATAGTTGTAATGTGCTGTGTTGTCTAAGAGGTTGTACTGGATGCAGGGTCTGGGGGAAGCTGGGTTACAGCAGCTGAAGGGGACGCCGTCCATTAGATAACGGCCATCGACATTACTTTTTACACGGCTAAACAAGAGACGAAACACAACAGGAAACATAAATTAAGGGGTGTATATGGGGTGCAATATGTGCATAGGCATTTTTGTCACTTTAAACAGTATGTTCTTAAATTTTAATAAGTTGCATTATACAAAAGCAGATTGTTCACGGGGCGCTGGGGGTTCAAGGTTATATGTTTTTTGTTTTGTTTTTTATGTATGTGGTTGATTTATAATTGTCATTGAAAGTAATTTTACAATGTATTAACTTTCTACTCAGGTACCAAGAGGATTCAGAACATATAATATAATAAAGTAACACTGAAGTGGTCATTCAAAATGGGGCACTCGTAAGCTTTTTGATACAAATGTGATTTTGTACAAATATGAAATTATCACAAGAAAGGAAATTAACCATGTTTTGTAGTTTCCAACTATTCTTTGTTTAAAAAGCAAGGATCCGGGACTATCAGTGGTGCATGTAAGAAACACAGGAAGCAAATTCACACCACATGGCGCTAATTTCGTTTTCACAGCTCAATTCTTCTTCCTTAAAAATGTGCTAAGGGGGAGGTTAAATAAGTCTCTACTTTTTAGCTCTGCATTTACTCACTCTTTCACTTCCTTAGAGGTGAAGTCCAGGTAGCGGTTGTTGACCCACTGCACTTCAAACCAGTCCCTGTAATTGGTGTTCCCACAGCACTGGAACTCTATCTGCAGACGGTCTATGGTCTCCTTCTGGAAGCATCGACCTGGTGTGTCTGTGTCCTGTGTGATGGATTACAACCCTACAGTTAGCTTGTGCACAATAAGCATTAAACATTGCCTTGAAGTTAAGAATACTGTTAGTCTGTAACGTAATCAGTATATTAAGTTAACTTGTAGCTTAACAATTTTCTTATTACTATTGGGCCTATCTAGCTTTTTTGTAATGCATGCTTATTATTAGCAGTTGTCTCACAACACCCAACACTGAAATTGCTTTACACTTTAAACTAGTGTAAATTGTATTCTTACTGAGAAAAATTGCACACTTGGACACAAATTAAGACAAATACTTGCCATTACTTTATCTTTCAGGGAATAGCATTTGCGAAATATGTGTATTTTTTTTAATTATAGTATCTCGCAAAATGATGATTCAACCAAAACCATGACAGTGTGTTAATTTACCAAAAGAAAAAATCATAGGACAACTTCACCTTATAGAACCGGATGCCGTTCTTCAAGCCCACTTTGAGAGACTCCTCCAGGCTGGGCTGCAGGGCATAGCTCAATATCATAGCAACCAGCAGCAGAGAAGTAAAGAAAAGAGAGATGCAGAAGAAAGGAGTGAGAATGTTTTTCCAGCGTGGAAACCGCGAGGCATCCAAGGAGTCCTGACACACTTTTCCAGCACAGATGTTGATGCCCACAGATGTCACCCCCACCAACATGAGCAGATTGGGCACGATATGGATGTCATTGTTATGCATCACCTAGGATGTACAGTGAGAAAGAAATTTAGCAGGTTTGGAAACCCATTAATAATGCAGTGCATTTGAAACCTTCCAGGAAATTTAATCAGAGTGTGAAATAAAATGAGTACAATGAATTAATCAGACTTTAGTCACTACTTTTCACGAAATGCATTTTTAAGACAAATACCAGACATGGTTGGACTACAAAATTAAAATGTTATGGATTACAGTGCCACTATGGAATACATAATTAAAATACATGCTACACAATATTTTAATAGAAGCTTGTCAGAGAGTTTCTTTTCTGGTGTTATATTATTATAAGCAAAGATCCTGCTGGGTTTATTATAATATATATGAGGAATATGTAATTTATCAAATCCCTAGGGTAATGTCCTGAAGTCATGAAATCCTAAAGATTTTCTGTTGTGGAAATATACTGACCAATACAAAGCAATGACCCAAGAAATTACATCCTTACGTAAATGACTGTCCCCTTACAAAAATCCCCACCAGGGCAGTTATAATAGATTTTTACAGACTGTTTTATTATTAGGCTTAGATTATGTAGTGTGTCTACTATACTGTACATGTTACATTTAGATGTGTCACATACATACAGTCACTACAGTCAGAGCTGCTGTTATAGAACATTAATTAACTTCTTATCAACTGAGTAAGTATTCAACAGACTTTTAATTACGCCCTGATTATAATAATAATAAGAAGAAGAAAAATAAGATTTATAGCACATCTTATCAGTTTCACTTATCACATTAATTCTTTCACTTCTTGTAATGTACTACACAAAAACAAGGACATGAACACCCTGTCTCTGGTTTAATAATACTGCTGACTAAAAATGTCAGTCATTTTTTCACAACAATTTAAAATTGCAATAAGCAAGCATTAGCTATATGATCTAAACTTGCCATGTTGTCTTATGAGCTGTAGGACTCATTATTTGTATCCTATATGCAGCTGCAAAGGGTTAAAGTACATTAGAGTTTATTCATTTCTTAAAACATAATTTAATTTACATGTTAATTTGCATAGGATTTATTTGACCCAATATGTTCATTAAATATATCTTGAAATAAATGTCCACCATTAAATAGAACATAGCTAAGTTGCCATATGGACGTGTTAATATACTGTACATTACAAGTAGGTTAATAAAAGCTTAGTACCTCGGCCCTGCGGAAAAGCTCAGTCTTGAGGAAGACTCCCATGGCAAAAGTGGTGGTTCCCGAGACCATGGCGACCCATGACAGAAGCCACAGTCCCTGAGCCAAATGTACCCTCTTCTGGAAGGGAAACTTAATCTTGAGTAGTGCCATGCTAAAAAAGAAGAAAGAAAAGGGGGAAATATAGATCAGTTAAAGGTCGTGAGATGAATAAATGCAAACTCAAAATTAAAACGTTCCTTTGCAAATGTATCTAAATCACAAATATATAAGAGGATAAGAGAAAGCCAAAATTGACCTTTTAGGATGTTAAAGAATAAATATCTGCCCCAGTTGCTGCATCAAGGGTAATCTTTATACCTACTGTGTGTAAAAAAAAGTATTAAAAGTCTAATTTAAATCAATTGCTCTATTTTTGTTTGCTAAAATATTTCATAAAAAAAAAAAATAATCAGAACCTGACTACTTTAATTCTTTTAAAATATATAGATTACCTTCAAAGACTGTTTAGCGTCCTTCACTCGGGACTGAAAACAGCACACTTTCTACAATTCTGCAGCCATTTTGATGAGGACTCTGGAATATGATATGAAGTATTATGTCTTGGGTGTCATAATCTCTTTTGCTCAGAGCTGATCCTATTAAACTAACCAATAAGAATAGCCAATAGCAGCCAGACGCTTGTCCTCTAAACAAACTCGCCCTTGAACTGAAAAGCCAGAGAGAATGAGAGAGAGTTAAGAAAGGTACAGCTTGGATTGGAGGTACCCTTATGCAAAGCAGTAAAGGTTGAGAAGTTGAAATGGTGAGGGGAAAGACTTGAGCAATGAGAAAGGAGATATGTTGGTAGTGTATAACAAAAGCAGTATTTGCTTTAACAGGTTTTTGTACAGATGTTTATTGTCTATTTCCAATAACAAATACCAGCACACGAGAATTGAATTATATTACAAATGAATAAGCATAGTGGAGATAGGAATACTAAGATACAGATTTTTTCTATGCATTAACCATGCCTACATTTTGACACATACATTTTCCTAAGCTTATATTAGAATGAAAATAATTTGAATATATCATTCTTTTGACATAATTAAAGATTGTTCTAGATCAGATGTGCCCAGACTTTTCCTATGAAGAGCCAAAAATCTAATTTCTTTGAGGACCATGTTTGTAAAATAATGCTGCATCATACTAAAGATTGTGTTAAAATGAAAGTTGCTATGGTTCCCCTCATTTATGATTTTATAATATAAAAAAAATACATAAATATAAATAGAAGAAATTACTCTGTTATGTGCTTAACTAATGCAGTTTTATTTTTTAAGTTGTAGTTTTAAAATTTAATCAGAAACATTCCAATTGTTTGTTTATTAGAATTTCATGCCAGAATTTCAACACAGCTATTCAGTGACCTCTTAAGAGATACATGAAGCTCATATCTGGGCATCTTTGTTCCAGATCATCCTTTTTTTAATCAATATGGCAAAGTAAGACAAAAACAATCGAAATATATTTTACTTTCGAATACTATTTACACTTTTAAACCTATAATTATTCATATAACATATAATAAATGATATAGTATTCTATTGCTATACTTTTACATTTATTTCATTTGAAACAGCTTTATATGTAAATAAATAAGTAATATATATTAATAAATAATATGTTAAGGATACTTCTTATGTTTCATTTATATATGACTAAATGTGCAATAAACAATGAAAAAAGGAAAGAAATAATAACAATTTTAACAGAAGAGAAACAAGGGGTTAAGAATGAAATACATTTTACCACCAAATAAAAATTTTTTGTGTTATTTTGTCTTAATTTGTAACAATTAAAATCATTATAACTGAAGATTCTTTTCAGCCCTGATCTGTAATGTAAATCAGTGTCCAGAAAACCTACATTTCTATGTAATAATAATAATTATTTTTTTATCAATGAATCAATAGTTACCATGGTTTATGAGATCAAAGTCAAGTACGCAAAATCACTATCCTCAAGTCTCTAATTATATTCCTAACTCAGACCAGTCTCAATAAATTGACCAACATAAATCAAGCAAATAAAGCAGCCTAAAGGCCATCTGTAGGCTCGCTGATCCAGTCCCTCTTCTTAGGATCTCTCTGCATCTGCTTCTTCTTTGACTGGGAAGGAAGTTGGCTTTTAAAATTATCCAAATTCTTTTGTGCTGTAAGATAAGTAACCTCATCAGACTCCTGCTGTGCAATTCCTGCACATCCTTCTGCTCTCCATTCTCCTGTTCCTTTTATCTCCTCGAAGCTGTACTGATTAGATCTTCACCAGGCCTATGGGCCAACATGCTGATGGAGGGTGTTTCTGTTCTTAAGCCTAAATCATGCATTGTGACCCTGGGGCCATGTACTTTGGCCTTTGCATCTGGTATTTGCCTATAGATGGCAAAATTATTATCGACAGCAGCAGAGTGAAGGTTGAAATCCCCTGCTTTAGTATGTAGGTGGGCACTTGCATCTGTCTTTTTTTAATGTAACACCAGGGTCTTGACCTTCTGCCGATGGCCAAAAGGCTGCCACATGCTCCTGCCTGTCAGTTGAATCTCCCTGCTTAGAAACTAACCCTACAGATACCCTGTCATCCCTTTCCCTTGGAGATGATTGATTGTCCCTAACTCCTAAGGTTTTATTTGAATTGTCAATGTCTGGTTGACTACGTGCTGAGGAGGACAATAAGAAGTTCTTCAATGCGTCTTTAGAGTCAAAATGATTGTCCAAAAGCTCCTTAATTAATGAGGGAATCTAAAAGTGAAAGAGAAGGGTATTTAAATCAACAATGACCAGTATTGAAAAAGAAGAATGCTATTACTCAGGTTTTATCAAAATATGAATACTGATCTGTATGCTAGCAAAATGAATTGTTTTACTTGTCCCATATTTGTGCTCACATTAATGTCTTCCAGTAAGATGATTAAATGTTTCCCTGTTTCCAGCTGTTTGTTCAGCTCTGAAATCCGGTGTAAGTGATCCTTCTGCTGTGAATTCATGCTGTCCATCTAGAACCAGATAGAAGGTTTATGAGTATGTATTCATCTATGACTAAGACAAAAGGGAACGAAAGCACTATCATCTGATGTATGGAATAAAACATGATGGGGAATAGAACAATAGACACAATGATGGGTGGGATAATATGAATTTAATTGTCTTCCTCCCATCCCAATTTTCTTTACACACAGTAGCAATTTGACAATACTAAATATTGTTTATTTTATTTGGAAGTTATATATTATATGTCTTATCCATTTATTGTCATGTTAAGATGTATAATTGATGTGTTTTTGCATATATTATAATGATTGTAACTAGTAGTTGTAGTTATGGCAATGGCTACATTACATAATACATAGATTTTTTAAAATAGACAGTATGTGTCTCACCACAGACCGGAGTTTTTGCTCCAGGACATTGTTTGCCTGCTGACAGCTTTGGTAATCCTCCTGAAGCCTGTGAGTATACAAGAGTTTACTATTTATATTAGACTTCAACCAGACATTGCACTTCACTGTGCAAAAATGCAAGAAAAAATGATCAAAAACAGATGATATGGTAAAATGTTGTATATTATAAGATTACAAAAAATGTTAATTAAAAAAAATATGTTTAGATAGTCTTGTTCTATTGGCATGCATGCTTTCCTGAATTAAACATTATACTAGAAATGGTTGGTTATAACAAATATAAGTTCATAACGAGGTGATATTCATTAATATTGGTGTATTAAATGTATGTATTAAAATAAATGTATTTGCATAAATATGTTATCTTATCTTCAGAAATCTATTCTCACTTCTTGTGCTATCTAATATATTAGATTTAATATATAATATATAACATTCTTAATTATAATTTGATAATATTAGAAGAAACTTTAAAGGTTATCCACATAATAGAACCCATTTGTGAATTTATAGAATTTAAATGACCTTTAGAGCTCACCTTTTGCAATTCTCTTTAACACTGCCTAATTCTGTCTTGGTAAATTGAAGCTCTGCCTCCATGTTTTCAATGCATGACACCAGCTGCAACAAATTCTCATGCAAGTCATTGTTGTACTGCTCCAGCAATCTGCAAGCCATTATAGAAGTTTTGTTAGGGTCAAAACATCACATATTAGATTTTATGTTTTATGTTTTAAAAATAATTACTTTGTTTTATTATGGAAAACAGAGACACATTTGTGTGAACCTACATACAATCGCCTGTGTTGTAAAATTGCTGGTAATCTACTTTGGCCTCAGAAAGCATGCCGAAAGTAAATCAATTAGGTTTGCAGCTAGCTGACAGCCAGAATATAGAATAAGCAGCAAAAAATAGATATCGAAATAAGGACAATCAATAGTGTGAAATAGTAGGGCAGATGGAAAACGGCACTCACTGGGCTTTGTCCATGCTGCTCACTGAATCCTGAGCGTGAAGGACGGAAGCATGAGAGGGTGAAAGATAAACAGAAAATTGATTTTTAAAGTCATGTGTTTCCAGATAGTTCATTGATTCATGCAAATTCACTGAACCTAAACAGATATGGACTGTTTAATTGCCAAATGACTGTTTAAATGCAACTGCCAAATGAATGTTTAAAAAAAATTATATATAAATATATATTTTAAGCTTTTAAAAATACCCGCAATGGCATAAATAATATATATTGAGAAACAAGTATATAAAAGTGATATTACAGTAAAACATTAAAATAAAGGGTTGGAAGTATATTAGATGATAGATTTAAAGTGTGGAATTGCAAAATCAAAAATGCACATATTTTTAACAATATATAAATATAACCCATCGGAAAAAGTTTGGAGACAAACATGTAATAGATCAGTCTGAATAGTAAATTTCTTACACATAAAAGAAAAAATTGTTCTCAACATTTTTCTTACATTAAAAGCATTGAAGGTAATATATCTATATACACTGTATATATATATATATATATATATATATATATATATATATATATATATATATATATATATAATATATACTGTATGTCATTTGCAAACTTACCCTGTGTGATTGTTTGGAGTGTCTCCTGTAACCCATATATCTGTGCCTGTTGATATTCTCCATGCTAGGGGTATTCACAATGGAGGATTTTTTTGTGAACTCAATGCCCAGTCCAGCAGGCAGAGATGAGGCATTGTTCTCAGAATTAACTTCTCTACAACCACCACCATTATTACCCCATTCGCTTTTAGCTTGAGAGTGCTTCACCTGTGTAATGGACTCAGAACTGGTGCTGGTACCTTCATTGAGGAGCTGGCTATATTTTCGATGGGGCTCTTTATGTGCTGTAGCGCTATAATTTTCAGGAGTGGACTGCTGCTTCGCTTGACTGCGTTGGTGCTGATGTTGATCTAGCGTACCCGAAATGCTTCCGGTTATACATTTATGACCATAATTATTTAAATCTGTTCTTCCTTTTTTAATGTCAGATTTCACAGTCCGGATACTGTGCTGTTTGTTTGACTTCTGAACGTGTTCTGGTTCCTTGTTGGATGCTTTACCAGGCTGTCTTTGGCCTTCGTGTGACAACTTGTGAGATGGTGGGGTAGGGTTGGGATTGAGCCTGAAAGAGTTGAGTCTTGAGGGTCTGATTACCTGCCTGGTTATCTCATCTATAAAGGCAGAGAATTCTATCTTCTCTTTTACAAAGTTATACCTAAATGCCTCCACAGACCCCTGCTTATAAGGACCAGTTATTTGTCTCTTGCTGGACAGTGCTTCCATGGACTTGGCTTTCCGGACGTTTCCATGCTTTTGCCCTCCATCTTTGTTTTTAAGAATACCCTTGCTTGGAATCTGAATAGATGAGACAGCCCTCTTTGGTCTTTTCATGTTTACTGTTGCAGCAGACTTATCATTAACACCAAGGTTTTGTCCCAGGCTGATAGTTTTGTAAAGTTGGCTGATCTCTAATGGGTCAGGTGTCCCATGTGCCACAGGACTACATTCTTGGCTTACACCCTGCAGAAACTCCTCTACATTTTTGCTATGGCTTCGGTAAAGGGGTGATTTCCCTAGTCCTAGCTCTGAGACCTGTTGTTGCTTTTCAGAATGACCAAAATACTGTTGTTTCTGTTGATGAGGTTGGACAGAAAATGTTGAGTCACTTAGATTAAAGTCTGAGTTCCTTAAAGCATCGTCTAGAAAAATCCTAGCCTCTGGGAGGTTGGAACAGGACACAGAATGCTGGGATTTCTTTAGCTGGAAATGCCAATTGTTTTCCAAACTGGACTCAGAAAGCAAAGATGTAGAAGAAGAAGCAGAAGATGAGAAGCTGGATATCAATGCTGTAGTATGAGTGTTAAGTTGTCTTTCGTGGGGTTTAGTCCCCCCAGTGTGTTGAGGGTGATCTGTGTTATTTCTGGGAAAATCATATTTATGGAAGTCATTGCTGTTTCTGTTAAAATAAAATTGTGAAAAAAATATTGTAACAGTATTTACCTTTAAAAAATATTACATCGTAGGGTATGTAACAATATACATTTGATGTAACTTGTTACATAAAAGCACATGGACACTTTAATGACAATCACAATCATACTGGGTCACTTTAATCTGTACTTCTGTCATACATATCCATCAATCCCTCCTGTTTAATCCAGCTATGTGTAAAACAGGTGGGCTTGATAAAGTGTGATTGTGATTGCCATTAAGGTGTCCATGTGCTGGTATAAAAATGTAAAAGTGAAAAAGTATAAAGTGATGCTGAGCTAGTCCATGCCAGAGTGGCTATGTCCAGTATTCCACTAATGCAGGTAATGCAAATAATAGTGTAAATAAACTGTTCCAGGTTTCAAACTTGAGTTTAATTTTAACAAAATGAAAGACCAAGTACATACCCAGATGATCTTCTGGAGTTGTGTTGGTTTGGGTGGTGATGTGGCACATCCTGATTTGAAAAAAGGTGTTGATGTTTCTGGAGTTTAAGTTCATCTTTTGATGGTTTACACGTAGGAATTAAATACATTCCCATTTGTCTCTTCATTGCAAAAGCTCTTCCAATACAACAATTAAGCGATTCAACTCAAAACAATGTAGGATTGACAATGTACTATTTTACACTGTTGCCACCCATATAAACTTAATACAAGTTGTTGGTTTTTCCTACACTCCTAAGACTTACAGAAAGCGTCCGATGCATTCAAACCAGTCCTGGTAAAAGTTTGCTCTCATTTGTAAATAAACCATTCTAGCCCCCAGTTGCCATGAAACTGGGATGACATTATGCTACATTGACCTTAATAGCTTTAATGTAATCGATTGTAGACTGGAAACAGCAGAAACAAAATTGATTGGGCTGTGGAGCATCACAAAGTTTGATAGTGTTTAAATCTCAAATAAATGTACATGTTTTGTCAGCATGTTTAATAAGGAAGGATTTGGGGGTATCTATTATGTTATATATTTTTATGCATTTCATTATGCTTTATGATATTTAAAGCTTGTGTAAAAAACCTAAACACTGTGCAAACTAACTATCTCTCTCTCTCTCTCTCTCTCTCTCTCTCTCTCTCTCTCTCTCTCTCTCTCTCTCTCTCTCTCTCTCTCTCTCTCTCTTTCTCTCTCAGCAGGGGTTTAAAGTAATTCTGATGACTCATACAGCTCCATCAGACCTCAAGGCAGTTTTCCAAAGCACAATATGAGGAATTTGGTGTTATGTTTGTAGATTATGTTTTATGCAGAAGGGAATGCCTTCTTACTGAATAAGATACAAACAATACACACATATACATTGTTATGAGGAAGAGCTCATATTTAAGGCGTTTGTAACTTTCAGAAGCTTTGACTTTAAAAGTTAAATATTAATGGTACACAGTATCCAAGGATCAGGCGGCTTTTTACATACACTGCAGTTAAAATGTAAAAACAAGACCATTGGAGAGATATTGATACTAAGCACAACTGTTACTTAGTTTCAGACAATAGACCTGTTTGTGCCATTTTGCAGGCGTGTCCCTTGGCATGCCTTTGCAGAGAAGGCGCAAATGGGCAGTAATTACCCTCCTGAAGTGATTGCTACATTCAGTGATTAAAAAAATCACACTATTCTGCCAGACTGTATTTTAGTTTCTAGCCTTTGAGCTGCTCCATTACACATTAAACTGTTTCAGTGCAAAGATGTATGGACTCAGATCTGCAAAACCTAAGTTGTTAGAAACAAAATATATAGCATATTTTATATAGGATGTAATGTGGCAAGAAAAAAAATCATTTTGTCTTGGTAATATCCAGGAACATATTCACCTCTATAGATTCTAACACTATGTCATTTGTGCCATCTTGTGGCTAAAGGAATTAAGACCAACAATCAGCAATGGAACTTTCTGGAACATAGGCCTCATGGTTCTGGTTGGGTTTTTTATATAAATATTTGCACTGTATCTCGATTCATGTCCTTATTAAATCACTTTGGCCAAAATGTTGGTGAAGTCCCAAATCACAACATTGATATGTACTTTGGGGATTTTAATGATCCACTAAAATGGAGTCTCAGTTCCTCTTTACCATGGCCTGGTGGTTAACTAAAGGAGAAAGTGAAAAATAAAAACATGGGCACATCTCATTTCATCTTCTCCCGCTTAACATGGGCACATTGTTATGGAAAATGTAATTGCAGCCAATAATTTGCAACCCTAAAAACTGTGGTCCATCTTAAAAGGAGTCGGTTCTCAGATTTCAAGGCTCGAAGAACAGGACCTCCCTATTGTCGATTCCGGTGTGTACTGGTGGAGACTGGTTTATTCCAGTGTAAAGCATGGAATTATGGTGTGTTTTTTTTTTTTTATCTTTTACCCTTTCACATTATTGTGTTTCTATCTTGTATTTTTGTGGTACTCAGGCAAGTTTAAATCAAGAAGCTTTTATTGTCATTTAAACCATATATAGCTGATGCATTACACAGTAAAATGAAACAACGTTCCTCCTGAACCCTGGTGCTACACACAACAACATTCACAGAGAACAGAAAACACAGGGTTAAGGACTAGTAAGTTACTTTGACTTTGAGTTGTAGTCAAAGACGTTATTAGTGTGTTAGAATCATCATATATTAGGCATTATTAAGCACAGTGTACTTTGCTATTAAATTCTGAATGTGTCTGAAGGTGAATTTTCAAGAGTACTGAATGTGTCAAAAGAATAGATGGTTTTGGATTTGAGGTGGATTCCGTGTAAGAGAGTCATGAAAAGGCCAAGGCCTGTTCTGCCACCATTATTTGATTAAATTGGAAAGAACCAAGCTATTTGAAGATAGTGGTGGTGGATAAGGTAATAGCCAGAAAATAAAAAGATTTACATATAGAATGGAATAAAGATCGTGCATTGTGGTTTTTTGGTGCTTCTATGGAAGTGGCTGATTTTGTGTCTGCTGAATAAAGTCCTTTGTGATACACAACCCTGGATCCTGAACTTCATTTGTTTCTATTGCTAGACAGTTTAACTCTGTCATTCAATTTGTTATTTTTGTATTAATTGGTCACATCTGAATCCTCAACATGAAGGAACTAAACTCACACACAAACTGCTGCTAAAACTATTGTGTTATACTGTTACATGCACCGTATTTATTACCGTATTTTATTGTGTCTACTGTCTAACTGTCTTATTTCTATGTTTGATTTTTATCATGCCCAAACAAAAACTTAATTCTTGAAGAGGTTTCCCATGTGATCTATGACGCCCTTTTCTGGTTGGGCCAGAGATGTGTGAGCCCAGACAAAGACATTCTGTATACCTCACATACTCACATAGTAAAGATCCTATAGATACTGAACAGACAACATAGGAATGTGTTTAGAGAATCACACTGTATTATGTCTTTCTGATCAATGATCTGTACTGGTGTTTCATTGTAAAGATTTGCATTTGAGTCTTAACCACATGAAACTCGGATTTGAATCCACATTGTCTGGAATCGGATCAATCACATGTAACATCCCCCACAGCTGACTGCCTGCGCCTGAATACGTGTTGTACGTGACAAAAACATGACGTGGCCAAAAATAAAAACACGTTGGAATAGACACGAGGCATGTCATGTTTAATTACAATAACCAACTGCCTAACGTGAATATATGGTGCGTTATTTATTAATATTTCCCACATATGTTCTGGGGTGGTTGCATGTGCTTATTTTTAGTCCTGAAACCTCTAAGTGTTTTAGGATTGACTTATACAACGATCTGACAACATATTTATATTTACCAATGACAATAACTTATTCTTAGTGAAGAATAGTTCATCGAATAAATGCGGATTTCTCCAGAACATTCTCCTTTTTTCTAGATAAAAACAGAAACGTGTTTTTGTTTGAATGACCTGCGCATGCGCCCTGAGGCACTGCAGCAAAAAGTCCAAGTAGTACCAGTCACATCGACCGGTTTAAACTGGATTGAGCAGTTGTTGTTTTTTACGTCTGAACATATTCATCCGCACTGCGCATTTGACGTAATTGCTGTTAGGAAAGTCACAGAAGTCAGGAATATTAGTCATCGATTTTTTTGTACTTTCCAACAAAAAGCCCCTGTATGATAATCCTTCTGAAATGTAAACCTACTTAAATTCTAGTTATTAGTCTTGATATAGTTAGCTGTTTTTTTTTGTTTTTTACCACTAACAAATAATTACGTTTAATACCAAAACGCCTTATTGGCTATAATCAGCTCTCGAATATTTTACTTTAATTATTCTGTAATTATTTTATATAACGATCATGTATTATTTCCTGTGGTTGTATTATAAAAATGTCAATTCTAAGTAGCCGAAGGTGTGTCACCGTGGAACTATTTTTTCTGCGGAAGGGTTTTTCTTTGTGATGAACTACGTCACGATAGTATATAAACACAGGCCAAAGCGTTCTCCAGCTACATTCGGGCGGCGCGGTATGGTGTTTGTCTGATTGGTCTTCAACGGCGCTGGTCTGATTTGATACTTTGTCTTTTTTCTTATCGCGTATTTTAGTGAAGTTCGTCAGTTAGTTGTCTAGCTTGTTTTATTTTTTTTCTTAATTTATCTTATAAGCTCTTTTACCTCTCAGATTATTGTATTCTGACGAAGCGAGATGTTTCATAGGTTATGGCGTGGTGTTTATAGAATTCAACCAGTTTTAACAGTGATTTCGTAGCTGTTTATTTCTATTTGCGGGTGAGGTTCAATTTATTGTACCTCTTAGCTGTTTTTTATATATATATATATAAAATGAAACGATGGTATGGCTAAGAGAATTTTTTCCCAGTAACTTTCAGCACTTTATTTCAGTAAGTGGAGTTATTTGTGTAGAACTGGGTTATGTGAGCGGCATTACGTGAGTTGTGAATTTCCAGGCCGAAGTGCGCAGTGAGTTTCTGAGGAAGACAAAATGGCGCCGCTTGTGAACAAAACAAAATGGCCGCCGTTAAAGACGACCTATTTTTAAACTGAATATCATCGCTGAAAACAAGCGCTTTTCAAAAACTTTTCATTTGTCGCGAACGTTTCATACAAATTGTTCGTAGATTTTTTTTTTTCCTTCGCGAGTTATTTATTACGCTTAAACAATAAGGCTGATTTTGCCAATAGAGGCAATGCGTTTATTTTTACACTTTCTTGTATTATATTTTTTTGCATACGCAGTGTGATATATGCATTAGCTTTACATATTTATTTCCACTAATGTGGTTTGAGCTTCAAAAAGAACTTCTGATTGAGTTGATATATTTGAAATAGTTTTTTTTTTTGCACATTTTTCTTCGTTTTGGAGAATTGGACTGAGTTAATATTAAGGACTTAGTCAATTAGTATAACCATGGAAAGAAGATTTCGGGATCGGAGGGAGAATTGAGGACCAATGAAGAGCCATGCGGGGATCAGGGGAGCTCAGGCCAGGTTGACGGGGAGGAGAGAAGAGGTACGAAGCGGCGGTCCAGGGAGGAAAAGAGGTCCAGACAGAGTAGCAACAGCGCTGCAGGTGGCCACAAGAGGGAGCGCAGCTGATTTAGACCAAAGACGGCAGATTCAGCACAGATGCAGGGAGAGGGATGGATGTGCAGGGTCTTCCACATAGCATCTTAAATTCATTAGACGAGGGAGTTTGGTTTGTATAATGGGTATAGGTATCTGTACAACAAAAATAATCCTCCCCCAGGTTTTTGTAGAATGCACTTGCTCGCAAAGATCTGTTTTTTCTTTTCAGACATGGTGTATGAGTGTGTGAAATTCACCGTCAAAGTGTGATCCGTCCTGTTGTTGTTGGGGTTTCTGCCGAGATGAGGGCCCGTAATCGACGCTGCACCCGCGCTCCATTCCGATGTAGTCTGCTGGGAGAAAAGGCGTCTCTTTCTGTCTGTCCTGCTTATAATCCAATAGGTTCGACCCAATGGGCAAGCTACGCGAAGGGTTGTTTGGAATTGAAGTTCCCCTGCGTCACTACATCGCTACACATCTTCCGCTGCTCCAGTTGAATCCATGTTCGTGTTTTCAGTGCCGAGGCCATTGCGTATCGTGTGCTGGTAAACTTGCCCTGTTTAAGTTTATGCATGATGAAGAAAGAAAATAACGGAAGAGCATTGGATTAAAAGGGAGTAACTATTCCCTTGTTGAATCTTTTATGTAGACATTTGTAAATGCAGTCTATGCCTTTTTTTTTTTTCTCCTCTGGGGGCTATGGGGAGGGGCAACTGCGTTTCAGCTTTTTCTTCCACAGACCTGATCATTTAAAGCAATAGCACCAAAGGCATCCCTTGCTGTAGCGCCCCCAGTGTTCTAAACTTGTACACCACAAAGTAACGATTAAAGGACAAGTGAATCATCTGCTTTGGTTGGCTTTGGAAAGGTACCATATGTAGGTTTTTTGTATTTTCATACCTTGCCCATATTGAGAATTTTATGCATATTCTGTATATTTTGACATTTGGCATGTACTTGTTTTGGGGGTTGAAGGGTGGGAGGGGGTGGGACGTTAACCGAAATCTCTTCCTAGCCTTTGCAGCTTTTCAGTGGCATAGTTAAAGAACTGAATAGGAATGCATGGCAAAGGAACCTGCTGTCTGTGGATGTGACCCTTCAGTGCAGCTAGTCCAAGGTGTGGGACAAAGGAAGGACCCCACAGGTGTCAATGAAGTACCGAAATAGTAGTAAGATATCTCAAGAGAATTGTGTTGAATGTGTGCCCATTTCATTCGTGGAGATTTAGTCGCCGTGGGGTAATGGGGTCGGGGACTGCTTAATTGTCACTCTTGCAGATTTAGAGACCAACCCCTCAAAACCAGTGGTTCAGCTGCTAGCTATTTCGCCCCCCAATAAGGAACAAAGCTGCTGAATACAGTCTCGGCATGGTTTTTACACATTTGAAACGGCAAGTAATTGGTATTTCTGGTCTTTTTTATTTTTATTATTATTTAACACATGATTGTTTAGTGTGTGTTGGTTGTTTTAAGTGGGTGGGGTTGTTTTGGAGGATGTTCTCTCCTTTTTTCAGTGTGCCATGTCCAAGTGCTTTCATGCTCAAGATCTCCTGAAGATCACTCTTAACACATTGTCTATCAAGGTTTGCTTTTGCATTTGTCAGCACTTATTGGTTTTGCAAACTCTTAATTGTGGCTCATACCCAACATTCATTGTACTTGGTAATGTCAGTTTCTTGCGAATGATTGAAGTTTGTAAATTACATTCTTGGTTAATAAATTCATAGTGTTGTGATTGAAACACTGGTATGCATTTTTCTTGGTGTTTGGGGGGCTTGTTTTGGGTATTTCTTGTGCTTTTTCAGGTGTGAATGTTGAGCTTGGCGCTTTAGAGCACGAGATGATCCCAGGGCTTGATGGCAACTCTTTCAAGGTGGAAAGGAAGGCAGCGAAAACAGTCCCACTGCTTTATAGGAAGCTCATGTGAAAAGGCAAAATGTCCAAAATTCTCTTTACTGAATTTTGATTTCTAAGTTTATGGCCTAGCTTCCTTTCAATGGAACTGGCACAATTCTGATTATGCTTTTCCAGCATTTCAAAAATATTTTGAATGCTATGTGAGGGGAAGGGGTTGGGGTTTTTTTCTCCCCCTTTTTGGTCTTTCAGAATTGTAAAGCCTTCGAAGAATGCCATCTATCCAGGAAATAGCATGTCCAGGATTCACCCGCCTCTTTGCATTTCAACAGGCAGGACAACTAACTTTTTGGGCAAAACTTTATTTCTCAACTATTAATTCCTGTGCAAATGTACAGGGTTTAACAAAAGATTTGCTTCGCAAATGTGGAGCAAATGACCGCTGTTGTGCAACTGTACAGCAGGTTCTAAATTTAGTGGCCGAGTGGAGCTGCGCAACTGTGCAGCTTAAATTGGTCAAAATATTTAATTGAGAATCAAGTGTGGGCTGGGAGGGGGTCTCTACTTCTGTTTCTTCTGCAGAAATAACCAGTTGCCTGATGCAAACTAGATGTGGTGTCATGGTGCGCATAGAAACCAGGTGTCCAATTTAAACCTTTCTTAATGTGGCTAACTTGAATAACATTCACGTGCTTAAGTGTTTTTTTTATTTAAGCCTTTATGGCAATCCAATTGCTTGGCTTTATTTTCGTAGTCCTTTTGTATTGCAATCAGTGTGGTGGAAATGTGTGTAGAAGCCTCTTTGTTTCAGATCACTCGTCTGTCAACTTGATTCATAACTGCATCCGAATGCCTAGCTGTCTGTGGCCAATGAGTGTCTTCACTGAATGGCGATCCTACCTCCTGTCCGCTTCAGAACTTAGCGCAATCCTCCTGAAGGCCTTCGTCAACATTCTCTGCGTGGAGTGTTGGTGTGCTTTTCCTTTTCTGTTTCCCCTCCATTCTCTCAGGTTAATTTTGCTTAGGGGGCAAAATTTGTCTTGAGTGTGCTGCCTTGGACAGCCCTAACTTTGATGGAGCACTGGGATATCCAGTCACTCTCTGATCAACCTGCGGCTTGTCTTGCTGCTAATTGAGCATCACTCTGCTGCTACCTGGTAATGGAGTTAAGTACAGATGATTCTAATTTTATGGGTATATTTAGTCTTAAATCTTATTTGCATGCACACCAGCTTTGCACTACAAACTACCAATTTTTAAATTCACTTTGGTGAATGTGGGTTATTTGAAAGCGTAGTTTGGGATGGTGGGGTGGGTGGAGGGGCTGGGCAACAATCTTTCTGTTTTTTCACAGATACACTACCTTGGTGATGCAACTTTGCACCTGTGCTTTAAAACTGAGTGGAGGGATGAGTGTGGTCTTGAGTTGAAACTTCCATACAATCTGGAGTTGTCTCGCCTGTCTGCAGTAGTTGTAAAATTTTGATTATTAGTCGGTGAAATATAATTGCATAATAAGGGGGGTGGGGGGGGGGGGCATAACCACTCCTTTTTTGTTTTTCCTCTTTGTAGCTCACGTCTGGTCTTTGGAACACGACTAATGCTTCACTGGAGAAAACGATAAGTTTAATTCAACCAAGATCGATTCCATTAAAAAAGAAAATTCAAAGGCTTTGGGGCTTGTTTGGGACGGGGCAACCTGCAACATGTGTTTAGTTACAGGAAAAGCACCATGCAATGAAGTTCGGGTCACAGCATACCGTATTGACTGCGTGTAATTGCTCCAGCATCAAGAAGAGGAAGATTGAATGGTGGTAATTGCTAAATTATAGCATTGGCAGGGGGGCGGGGGGAAATGTAAACATGTGTTCTTTTGTCTTTTCAGGAGTTGACATGGGAATGAACGTGGTGGGGTCCAAAAATGAACATCCTAAACGTGTCAAATTTCGACCAAGTAATTCCTGACTTTTATTTATGTTGATGTAATGGGCTTGTGTGGGGATGGGGGAAATATTCAGTCTTCTGTGTAGTTTCAGGCAAAAAGGAAAGCCATTGAGGAAAGACCTGAATATCGTAGGGCAGCAGTTGGAGGTTTTTCTTTTCCTGAGGGAACAGTTTTTTGTTCCTTCAGGTTTTGCTTTTTAACCTCAAACAAAAAAAGCAAAAGACTCCGGTGGTGGCACTCCTGGTCTCGCTGGGACGGGGTTCAATTCCCTGCGGTGTCTTTGCTTTTCAAACTGCTGTCCTTTTAATCTCAATGACTAGTCTAGTTATGCTGTATAATTTTATTTGTTATAATGTTATTTGGTCAGTATGACGCTACATGAATAAGTAGCAGTAAGACAGATTTTGTGGTGAATTTAATGTAATCTGTTCCAAACAAGCTTCTAAAACATTTTAATCATGGGGCGGTTACCAGCGTTCACATTGACTTCTAGGTTAACTCTGATTTCTGCTTGAAGGTGAAGACTCAAATCCATTTGTTTTGTAAGATACCTTCCCCCAATTTAAATTTCATTGGCTTGTTAATAAATATAAAATCTCAACTACTGTTTTTTATAATTGATGCTCAAATGCTGACATGGCATTAACATTGTTTTAACTTGGTTAATATTCATGTTGATTTACACCAATAAAAATGACTTTCTTGCACCAAAAACTTGATGTATTCTGAATTTACCTTTTCAGTCATCTTATTTAAGCTTGATTGTATTTATCATCTCCCTACATTATTTTATTCCACAATCACACCAAAACAAATTCCTTGTGTACTGCTTGATTGGCAATAAAGATGCTTCTGATTCCAGAAATGCAGTTTCTAAATGTTACAACCTCAAGGGGAGTTGGTTTGTAGTCACCTTTGCTTTGGTTCACCATGTATGGTTAAAACAAAAAATTGTATATATAATAAATAAAAGGAAATCCATTAACTGTGCCTTTTGTTTTATTAATGGTCAAATTTGCTAAAGAATTCACTAGTTCAGTAAAGAGCACCCATTTACTTGCATATGGCTGTATTGATTCTAGCTTAAATAGGCATTGCACTCTAAATTAAATGAGCTGCTTTATTTCATGATCAGTATAACAAAAGCTTAAGTGCAGTAATTAGGTGGATTAGAGCAATGTTTTAAAGATAAAAACCATAAACCAGGGCAATCATTGCAATGTTAATTGCAACAAGGTTTGAAATTATTAACTTATTTTATTTTTTTGGGCACCTTTTGGTCTACACTAATTAGCCATAACTTTAAATGGTGGTATTTGTTAAAACAGCAGCTGCAACTGTAATGCATTGGGCAGTAAGCAGATGAGGGTCAGTTCAGTTTTGGAAGCAGGAGAAATGGGAATTTTTTTGCAGGTGCTATTAATTGTGAACTATAAGGTATAAAAGTTAGTCGTAGAATGACGAGTATATGTACAGTATGTAATTATGAAATCAGCATTGTGTAATTTGCACACGTTTGCATTCTAGTGTGTTTAATTGCTGTAATTGTGTTTCAGTTAAATTTATATTTTAGCAATGCCTCCTGAAGATGTACTGGATTTGGAATAATATTGTGCACGATTTTATGTAAAAGTCTAGAAATAACAGATTGGTCAAATGAGTTGTAATTATTCCCAATGCATGCAGATTTGCCCAATAACGTTTGGATCTGCAATCTTATTTTTTATATTGAATACATTGGCATGTCAAAAAAGTGGGATGAATTTAGGCATATTGAAATATTTCATTTATTAATCATTTAAACTAATATACAAATTAAATTCAAATAACCTCAAAACTCGTAAGTCCAAAACATACCTTTTTTCATTAGGAATGATGGACAAAATTTAAGATGGTTGACTAATAGCGTAAACATTTGTGATGTATATAAAATGTACTATTGTTAAAAAGCCACATATGTCCAAGCAAAGTCAAAGAATATTTATATATAATTTGTACTCCATTCTCTCTCTCTCTCTCTCTCTCTCTCTCTCTCTCTCTCTCTCTCTCTCTCTCTCTCTCTCTCTCTCTCTCTCTCTCTCTCTCTCTCTCTCTCTCTCTCTCTCTCTCTCTCTCTCTCTCTCTCTCTCTCTGATTAAACATGCTATTGATGGACCAGTGTTCCTGTCATTTTCTTCTCTTCTGTTCTGCATCAGCAGCCTAAATTCTGTGAAGTTACTGAGTAACTCAAGAACTTTGAGGGTGGGGTTTGGACTGTCATTAATATCAACAATGGCTTTAGGACCACTGAATGCATGAACATTTCTGCATTAAAGCGCCCACCACAGCACACCTCAATAATGATGGAAATGTAATGAATGGACATTCGGTGCCAAGATGAGTCTGGTTCCTCTCAAGGTTCCTCATTTTTCCTGGCTACAGTAGCCACTGGCTCGGGGTTAACTTAAAATGATATGGAACAAATATATTGGCAAAAACGTATACACTCGTATACAAGTTTGTCTCTTTAAATCCGCTTTGAGACAAATGTACATTGTAGAAAGCGCACTTTATTACACTTATACACAAGAATATATGCCAGCTGTATGTCCACATTGCACCAGCGTGATGAGCGGCTCCCTCTCGCGGTCATGCTGGTTTCCTAGCCCGGGTGTCAGACTGCTTCCTGGCGTTGGCGCGTCTCCTCTCAGTGTTTCTTTTATGCAAGTCGAACGAGCGGACCAAGGATGTGGTCTTTCTTCGCGAGGGATCCCGTCAAAGACTTCAACTATGACATTTTACCAGACAATCAAGACAAAACAGGGATCTGGACTCTTCATCGTGGGAAACGCAAGGTAAGATGATGAGAGTTTGTGCGTGAAATCCGCTGTGGTGCTGCTTTAAGAGAAACAGGCCGCGATCTGGATCCTCGGGGTAGAGTTAAAGAGCTGGCCGGTTAGCATTCACACTAGCCGGGGGGTTGCATATATCAAAAGCGAACGGCTTGACTTTTTATCACGGGCATATTTGCTTTTAATTAATGTATTTTACTTTATGAAAGTGTTTAATATGGAAACGTGAAAACGTGTTGAACATCTTGTATAAACAGCCACGTAGCTCAGTATGCTAACACCCTGGCCACGTCAGGCGGTCCACAGTGGCAGGGAAACTAGCCGTTAGCTGCATTAGCGAGCTAATGATGGTGCGCGCGCGTGTGTGTGTGTGTGTATATATATATATATATATATATATATATATATATATATATAAAAGCAGATATACGTTTGCAATATCCAACATTCATTGTTGACATTATTATCTTAAATATGATCGTTTTCATGATTACTATCACAATCTCATCCATCAGTCATGACAAACTGTCAACGCCTCAACTTAAATCCTGGTAGTTTTTATCAGCATTTCGAATGCATACATACAGAATGGTGGTTATATTTCACGCCAAAGGAATACATAAAAAAAAAAAAAAAAAAAAAAAAAAAAAAAAAACGTAAAATCAAGTGAATTATACCTTGGCTATCTTCTGCATATTTTATGATTTACAGGAAATTATTATTGGTTTATGGTTAGTACTGTGTCATGCACAACAAATCGGTGTATTTGTTTCTCCTTTCATTGTTCTCATTCTGCCATGTGTTTACTTTCACATTGACTGGGTTATTGTGGGGAAAGAAACCATAAAAATACTAAATTAATATTTTTATATATAATATTTTGATATCTGGTGATTTTTAAGTGCTCCAAAGTATCTGTGAGACTTCTTTTGAAGGTCCCCAAGCTCACAAAATACTAATATTAAATTTCATGTATCTGCCTGCTTGACTTTCTGAACTTGTCCGAGTGGTTAATTATTGTCGTTCTGTGCATCTGTTCTCTAGACGACCGGAGAGGCAGTGTCTGTGTTTGTGTACGAAGTGGCCCAGGGCACAGAGGAGCAGACGCAGCTGGCCAAAGCGGCTTTCAAGCGCATGAAGACGCTGCGGCATCCCAACATCCTGGCTTATGTCGATGGACTGGAGGTGAGGACGGATGGAGACAGACTGGGAGAACCTACAGCAGTGCTGACTCATGCAGCATAATGGAATCTCAGACAGTGCAGTTCATTGTTCTTCCTGTAACATATCGCTATGCGTTTAATGTAATGATGTCTAAAGAAGCAATCGGGCCTATTTTTTTTTGCGTTTGGTTGCTTGTATGAATGATCGTCTCCCTTCTTCAAAATGAAGTTCATGAAGGAACTTGTAACTTGGGGTTGTTTATAGCTTTCACACAATTTCTTCAAACCTAAATGTAAGAGAATAGCAGACTTTCTGTCCAATCTTCCTGTAATGTTGGATGATCAAATTCACTTTGTAGAGCGACTTTGAAACAATCCTTTGTGTACATCAATTCATTTATTGATATGTTCTTAAGTATGTGTACTGAACAATTCAAGAGGCTGAGCAGGTCATTGTTAAACACGCAACTTGTGTCTTTTTGCACTAAAATCCGTTTGCTTTGCCGTATGGGCCGTAAAAGTTTCATAAAAAACGCATAATGTGTATTCATATGCACAGTCAGTGTCTCAAGACCAGATTGTGTTTTAACCGGCATTTGATATAGCATCGGATACATAAGGAGCTGAAGTCGTAAAGCGAAGTCACTGTTACCATTTCAGTGTTGTCATTTTCCAATAACAGCATGTCTCTAATTGTTTAATTGCTCCTATGCTGTATCAGTTTAAAGTAAATAGCATGGATAGTAGAGACTCATTGCTTTAGTATACATTTATTTCTCTTCAAGTAAAAGGTTAAGCAAATAGGCAGAAATCAGGCAGTAATCAGTCATGTTTAAGGTGTTATTTGTCTTGTGTGTCTGGTAGACGGAGAAAAGCTTGTACTTGGTCACAGAGCCGGTGACTCCACTTGCAGCACATTTGAAAGCCCAGTCAGACAAGGGTGGGTCAGGAGAGCTGGAGATTTCTTGGGGCCTTCATCAGATTGTGGTGAGTTAATAAAGTCCCCCACTGACACTGGAACATTCTCTCTGTGTGTGTGTGTGTGTGTGTGTGTGTGTGTGTGTGTGTGTGTGTGTGTGTGTGTGTGTGTGTGTGTGTGTATATAAATATATATAAATATAAAAAAGTTGGACTTCCTATTTAAAATTTTCAAATTTTTCTCCATTCAGAAAGCACTAAGCTTTTTGGTGAATGACTGCCATCTCCTGCATAACAACCTCGGGATATGGGCCGTGTTTGTTGACCGAGCCGGCGAATGGAAGCTAGGAGGGTTGGACCATGTGATCTCAGACCAAGTCGAACCTTCCTCCTTACCCCCTGCCAAAGTAGTGAACCCAGACCTGGAGAAGTATGACCCACCAGAAGGCTCAAAAAGTGCAGGAGAGAAATGGTGAGTGGGATGTTTAGAGGGAGAAACTGACTGACCTGCTAAACTGTGTCTTTGAGACAGCAGAAATAAACAGGAGGGTTCAGTTATGACTTTCTGTGCATTTCGTCTCTAGACGACTGAGGATCCAGTGTCTGTGTTTTTTTTCTGAAGTAGAAAAAATAGATGGTCCTGCTTGATGAGAACTGCATTTTCCATTTTGTTGCATAGAACAGAAAGTCTCCAGTAAATTGCTCTTTATTGAAGTTAATGGATCTTTAATTACACGTGTCTACCTGCCTACCAGTATTTTCACACACATGTAGGGTGTATCAATGATCAAAGACATTGATTTATAGACAGTACAATCAAAAGAAAATGGTGCGTTACGGGTCATTTGATAACAAACGCTTTTGTTTTGTATCTACTCAGGTCAGGAGATGTGTGGAGGTTGGGTTGCCTAATTTGGGAGGTGTTTAATGGACCTCTGGCTCGTGCTTCATCTCTGCGATCTCTCGGCAAGGTGATTTAACCCTCAAACATCTCCAGATCAATCCTGGAGAATCCACTAGGTCGGATTTAAAAGACGTCATTAGGATTTCCCAAGACTCTACTGCTTCAGTGTATTTTCCAGATCAAATCTTCAAAGGTTTAAACATTCTTTTGTCCAGAGAACTGGGTTTCCACCAAACGTTTAAAATTCGAGGTGTCTATTCTTTCTCAGTGTTGACACTGTGACTGTAATGTGAAATCACAACAGCGATGCAGATTATGGGAGATCTATTGCAGTATGTGGCAAATGCTGAACAACACCCGATGCACATGTTCTCCACAGGAAACCATTTTTTACATTTCTTTTAATTGAAGCTTTGACCAGGAGAAATAAGTGTCAAGTTCTTATTACCGCTGCAATAAAATAAACGACTTTTTTATTGGATAGACATTTTAAAATGCCGATTAGCAAGAATAATCGCTTGTCCTTGTCTACAAAATAAATGAACATTTATAAACCACGAACTAAAGTGCCTGCTTACCTTTACTGTGATTCCATATATAAAGAAATTGTGTTCTAGAAGAGCATTTTTTTTTTGTTTGTTTTTTGTTTTTCCCATGTATACATATTTTCTGTCTTGTAGATCCCAAAGCAGTTAGTGCCGCATTATTGTGAGCTGGTAGGAGCAAACCCAAAGGCTCGACCCAACCCGGCCCGCTTCCTGCAGAGCTGCCGTGCTCCAGGAGGCTTTCTGTGCAACAGTTTTGTGGAGAGTAACCTGTTTCTGGAGCAGATCCAGGTAGATCCAGATCACTATGTACATGTTCCATTCTTTCCAGTTTTTGTCCCTGACTAAGCGATTAAACTGCTAAAACATTTGTCTTCCATGTTGATATACATGGAAACTTGTAAAAACTTTGTTTCTTTCAGTGATCATGCTAAAGATAACTCATTTACAATATGACCATTCTGTGTGTTCAGATTAAGGAGCCGGCAGAGAAACAACAGTTTTTCCAGGACTTGAGTGACAATCTTGATTCTTTCCCTGAAGATTTCTGCAAGCATAAAGTCCTGCCTCAGCTCCTCACAGCCTTCGAGTTTGGCAACGCCGGCGCTGTCGTTTTAACACCACTTTTTAAGGTAGTTTTAGTGTGTGTGTGTGTGTGTGTGTGTGTGTGTGTGTGTGTGTGTGTGTGTGTGTGTGTGTGTGTGTGTGTGTGTGTGTGTGTGTGTGTGTGAGCGGGATTTGTGTAATTTAGGGCCATGTTTTCTTTAGTATTTTTTGTGAGACAGTAATCTAGTTAAGAAGCCTTTCCAACACTGAATCCTAATTTGTGATTCTCTGAAGAGTAATGCTGTAAATGCTTAATGATGGTCTGATATAACAAGAATTAAGAAACAGACAGGATATACAAAGGGTGCAGTCTTAATTTTTTTTATTAAATAAAACACTTTTTGGTAAATGATGGCTTTTGACTCTTAGATTAAAATGATACTCAAATACATTGTTGAGTCCTGATTGATCACCGATTGAATTTCAGTCTGACATTAGTGCAACATTGTTATGACGGTGAACTCTGCACTGTTGAGGGGTGTTGCATTCACTTAGGATACCAAATCGGTGTAGTTAAATGTTTTTAAGTAGTCACAAACAGTCCCTTTGTTGTTGTTTTCATTGAAGAGATTAAATGATGTAAGAAGAGAGGTTTGCTGTCACAAGTGAAAACCCCACTGTCTGTATATGATCTTTTTGTATTTGTCTTCTTGTCTCTTATGTGTCCTGAATCTTCTCCATAAAGGCCTATATTGTGCGTTCTGTTCTATTTGGTTTCAGGTGGGAAAATTTTTATCTGCAGAAGAATACCAACAGAAGATCATCCCTGTCATCGTCAAGATGTTTTCCTCTACTGATCGTGCGATGAGAATACGGCTCCTGCAGCAGGTCACCGTTCACATTCTCGATCTCTCGATATATGCGGAAGTATCTGCACAACCCTGTTCAATAATCATGTTAATAGTTTGTCCTCCTTTTTTGATTGCAGATGGAGCAGTTTATTCAGTATTTAAATGAAGCAGCAGTCAATTCCCAGATCTTTCCTCATGTAGTTCACGGATTCACAGACACAAATCCAGCCATCAGAGAGCAGACGGTCAAGGTATCGACTCACATTGTCAGCTTTTATCCAATAATATTTATAAGGAAAGCGGTAATTTAGCTTATACCTGAAAAAGGATCACTATGATAGTCTAATAATCTTTTCTATATTTTAATTACATTTCTAAATATATAATTAAGTAATATTAGAAGAAATGGTTGCTTCTGAAGACCTTTTTTCTTATGTGCGTGTGTGTCAAATTTGTGTTCTGTAGTCCATGCTTCTGTTGGCTCCCAAGCTGAACGAGACCAACTTAAACCAGGAGCTGTTGCGTCACTTCGCAAGGCTGCAGTCAAAAGATGATCAGGGTCCCATTCGCTGTAACACCACCGTTTGCCTGGGCAAGATCGCCCCCTATCTGAATGCTGGGGTAACTTGTTTAATAATTTTCACTCTGCTTATCCACATCCTTCAGCCTTTTTTTATTTTTAATTTTTATTTTTTTACAAAATCCCCTCCTTACAGGGCGGCACACGTGCACTATAATGTTTTTTGCTCAGAGCCTGAAAGGTGTCTGTGCATCCTTTTGTTTTATACAGGCACACTGTAGTTTGGTTAATTATGCATGTATACTTGTTACACACACATTAGCAGCTTAACGTTGATCTTTAGCGTTAAGAATATTTGTTGGTCTAACCGTCTCTGCTATCAATGTTATGTTATCTTCTGGGAGGCTCCTTTTTTCTTTTAACATTCTTCTAAAAATACATTTCTAATATACCAAAGGAATGTTTGCATGATCTATTGAAAGCATTTCCAACACACATCTGTTTCTTTAGACTCTTTTGTAGCAAACATTAGTATGGTGGAACTGTAGCCATGGTCTCATTATTAGCAACTCTGCTGTAGACTTCCTAGACATATCTACTTCCCCATCACTTTTGGGCAGATGCAAATAATGTACAGGAAGGCAGGTCCACTTCCATTGGTACCGTGTTTTTCGGACTATAAGCCACTACTTTTTTCCCGAGCTTTGAACCCCGCGGCTTAAACAGTGAAGCGGCTAATTTATGTATTTTTCCTGGTTTCACAAACTTCAAGCCAAAAAACTAAGCCCCATAACATTAGACCAATGAAATTGCCGAACGGGTTATAAAACTCTTTTATATTAAATCGCACTCCCACTGAATCGGGCCGCACCACATCATAAATATGGATAAGGTTCCTCGGACGTTTGAGCTGCCGCTCACTCGGACTGTCTACAGGAAAGGAGAATCATTCGTCACGCTGAAAACAACCAGGCATGAAAAAACACACTTTACCTGTGTTCTGAGCTGCACGGCATTGGGAGAAAAGCTTCACCGATGGTGATTTTTAAACGCACGACGATGCCAAAAGATAAACTTTTTTTAAATAGTTGTGAAAGGAAGGAGGAAGACAGTGAACAATGACTTTCTTGGTAGGCTACTGTTTAGATACAAGCTGTGTAATAGGCACTATCTTTCATTAAATACTGTGTAAAGTTTATTAGTTTCAGTGTAGGAACCTGCGGCTTATAGACAGGTGCAGCTTATTTATGTTCAAAATAAAAATCTTTGTAACATTCAGTGGGTGCGGCTTATATATAGGTGCGCTTAATAGTCCGGAAAATACGGTATATGAAAATTGTCTGATTAATTAATGGCAACCTTTGGACACAAGTTTGTCACTGTGCCAGTCCAGTAATATAACTAGAATATAACAAATGCCATTTTCTGTCTGCATTGTGGTTCAGATGCGTCAGCGGGTGTTAACCTCAGCATTCTCCCGTGCCACGAAAGACCCGTTTTCTGCGTCACGTGCAGCAGGTGTACTGGGTTTTGCTGCTACACACAACTATTACAGTGTGAGCGAGTGTGCCCTGCGTGTCCTGCCCACCCTCTGCCCACTTACTGTGGACCCTGACAAGAACGTCCGAGAGCAGGTGACTTTCCTCTTATTTGATCCCAGCTTTCACATTCCACTGCAGTACAGTGGTTCTGATGTTGTTGTATTTTTTTATGATCCTGTAGGCATTTAAAGCCATTAAGAGTTTTTTAAATAAGTTGGAGACGGTTTCTGAAGACCCTTCCAAGTTAGCTGAAATAGGTATAACATATCCATCCATTATGTCCATTTTTCCAAAGTAGTATGTGCATCTTGTCAGTCATCATGCTGGCCCGTGTTTCTTGTGCTTCAGAAAAGGACGTGACCACATCTGCACAAGCGAGTAGTTCAGCAGCATCATGGGCTGGATGGGCGGTGACAGGGGTCTCCTCTCTTACATCCAAGCTCATACGCAATGCTCCCGCGGGGACCGAAGGGGCAACAGCTGAAAACCCCTCCACAGCTCAACCTGCAGCTCCTACTGATGCCACAAGTGCAGCAGGTAAAGGGCTCTCATTCAAAATGTAAACTAAGGAGCTACTGAATGTGTTATTTTATATATATTTTTTTATTTTTGGCTTGTTTGTTTTATTTGATCAGGTTCAGAGACAAAAGCACATACAACCACTGGTTCCTCCTCCACTTCTGCTACTAACCAATCAGAGGGCTCGCATCATACAGAACAGATAGAAGAGCCAGTCGGAGAACGGTGGGACGATGAGGATTGGGGAAGCCTAGAGGTGATTCAGCAGCCTTTTTATTACATAGCTTACTTATTACAGAATTGTATAGTGTAATTAAAGTTATATAATTAAAGTACCAGTATGTGCATGTCTATAATAAAAAATCTAGTAAATCAAATATTATACTTTATATTTTTTTCATTAAAATGTAAGTTATAGTTAGAATTATGCAAGCTTATGCAGATCCTATCTGACGATCATGTGGCAGCAGCAGCACAATCCATAAAACTGCAGATACGCGTCAAAAGCTTCAATTGATGTTTAAGGAGACTTTTTTTTGTTTTCATTCTCTGGTTGTCTCAAATGTTTGTTTTTTTTAAACCAGCCTTCCTGTTTGTTCGAACTTTCTGTTCATCATCAGGGTGTTACGTTTTCGTTTTCACTTGTAGAACTGACTCTAATTGGATATAAACAAAACTCAAACTAGTCCATCTGTGACTATTCCACAGTAAGACTCTCTGAGATCATGTTTTTTTTTCCCTCAGTCTCATGATGCGAGCAGAAACTGAAGTTCTTGAACTTTATCCACATTGCTCTGCTGTGCTGCATGATTGGCTGATTAAATAATTGCTCCAAATAACATGTGTAAAGCTGTTTCTAATAAAGTAGAGCAAGTCTAAATCCTTTGTCTACTTATGCTGTGTGCTTTTAGGATCCTGAGAAAGCGCTGACCGATCCAGATGAATGGAACTCCGATTGGTCTACTATGTCCTCAACCCAGAAGAAGAGCAGTGTATGTACATTTTCTGTAGTGAATGCTAAAGGAGGCGTTTGAGACGTAGTAATGTCAGTAAAAGTAATTGAATAAACATATTTAAAGTAATTTTGGAGTGATTCATTTGAAATGTTGAACGATTTCCACTCGAGTCGAGTGTGGTTAAAAGGACGTCGTCAAATTGTTGTTTTTTTGTTCGCTTCTGAACCTGCAGGGGGGACGGACTTCCTCTGTTGCCATGAAAAAGCAGAGCTCTGATTGGAGCAGCTCTGGCTGGGACGCAGATGATAGCTGGTCCAACGAGAAGGATACAGACAACCAGGGTCAAAGCTCGCCAGCGGATGAGGGATGGGGCAATGACTGGGATGATGATGGGGCACTAGCAGAGAGCTTCACCCCAACACCACGGAACACTGCTTTATCTGGTTCTTCAAACATTATCTCTAAAAGTGCTAGCGCTGAACAGGAAAACTTGCGACTGGCTAGTGAATATAACTGGGACAGTTCAGGTGCAAAAGGCACAACATCTGACCTGTTCTCCGGTATGTCTCAGAGGGCCGGCCCTGCCACTGCTGCTATGGTGAGTGTAATAGGAGAGAATGAAGTCATGGAGAAATGAAAGCTAGGCATTTACAGGAAAGGGAAAGTGGAAGTGAAAGTTTCACTTTCTCATTTTTATTGCATTTAAAAGCAAATCAATTCATGTCAATTATTCTTGATACATATTAAATGTATTAAAAATTGGGTAGGGGCACATCATCATCATCTTTGGGGGGGCACAACAACCTCTAAGGGGGGCACAACAAGCTCTCTCTTTCATGCCTTGTCCTTTATCTCGACACAGCTTCAGGGACAAGGGCGTGAGCTAGTTAATTCATGGACAAATAATGAGATCATTAAGTCATGGACACGGGTTACTGGACAAGCAATGAGCTGAATCATAGACACAGCTGAAGGAAAAGGAATATGATAGTTAAGTCATGGACACAGCTTCAAAGACATTTCATGAAAGTTAATTGATGGATACGGATTAAAGGACAAGGGAGGAAATAATTATGCCAATAGACACTACTATTAGGATTGTAAAAGATTAGGATTGAAATAATGAAGTCATGCCCATGACATAGGCTGTAACCACAGAGGAGATTCATGCGACATCAAGGGCTACACAATGTGCTGTTCATTGAACAGTTATACAAATCTTGACAACTATAGGCAATAGGTACAACTAATATAACTACATTACTTACAACCTGGTAGCTTTTATTTATTCATTATTGTGTATCTATTTTAGATTGAAAGTGTGTGTGTGTGTGTGTGTGTTGTTTTCTTCCTAGAAGACTGATGATAGTTGGGTTGCGAATACCGGAGGTGACTGGGGAACAGAGAACTGGGAGTCCTTGGAAGGTGATCAAGGTTGGTTTAATTTCAGACCCTGTCTTTGTTTTAAATGGAAATACAGGCAGCATAGTAATGGAGTCTGTGACGACTGGACAATGTTTATTAATAGTTCTATGATTAGACCCAGTATTACATGCCCAAATATCATATTAACTTGCAGGAAGGCCTCTAATAAGCTTTTGTAAAATAGTACTATCGTATTTTCCAGACTATAAGCCGCTACTTTTTTCCCACACTTTGAACCCGGCGGCTTAAACAACGAAGCCGCTAATTTATGGATTTTTCCTGGGTTTTTCCCGGTTTCACAAGCTTCAAGCCAAAAAACTGAGCCCCATAACATTTAGATCAATGAAATTTCCGAATTGAAACGAAAAAACCTGTGTTCTGAGCTGCACGGCATCGGGAATCTCCCGATCACCCGTGGTGATTTTTAAACTCACGACGATGCCAAAAGATAAACTTTCGAGTGAAATAGTTGTGAAAGGAAGGAGGAAGACAGTGAACATGACTTACTTGGTCGGCTACTGTTTAGATACAAGCCGTTGTAACGCATTGAGTCAGGGTGAAGGGAGCGCTCACTAACTCCAGTTGCAGCAGAAATCATATAAGCACAGACAGGTTTCCAAAACTCGTGCTTTTTTATTTTTCTTGGCAACAGCGTAACGGGTTAGTCAAAGAAACTTAGAAATGAGCATCAGAAAATAATAATGACATATTCCTCGGTCTTGCACACATGCAGTAATACTAGGCTATTCCCAAAATGCCGCTCTGCTCTTAAAGGAGCCACAAAATATTTCACCCATTACACCTGTAACAGTCTTTCGTTAAAGCCTGTGTAAAGTTCATTAGTTTCAATGTAGACACCTGTGGCTTATAGACAGGTGTGGCTTATTTATGTTCAAAATTTAAATATTTGTAAAATTCAGTGGGTGTGGCTTATAATTGGGTGCGCTTAATAGTCCGGAAATTAGGTTACTATAAACAAGAACCTGCTTTATTTAATGACACTTCTAATCTTCTGGATATGAACTTCAATCTAAAGGGATTTAATTGAGTCTGTCAAGGTCCAGTTTTGATATCCAAAACACACTTGTGAAAAGAGAAGGGCGTGTTGTATTTAAATATTGTTCTAAGGCTAAAATAACTACTGATACTCTCGATGTTTGCACAATCAGATCACAGGAACTTAAAAGCTTTGTGGTATTAGTTTGTGAATACGAGTGCTGTCTGTATTCTATTTTAGGTCTGAGTAAGGCTGAATTGGCCAAGAAGAAGCGTGAGGAAAGAAGGAAAGAATTGGAGGCCAAACGAGCAGAGAGAAAGGCAGCCAAAGGTCCCCTTAAACTCGGTGCGCGCAAATTGGACTGAGAGAAAGAACCGTCGTGGAATTGAGGCGAGTCGTGTTTAAGAATCACAGTGGACTTGCAGCGGAACAAAGACATTCCTTAATGCCTCAGTGATGAAATGAAACTTGGCAGAGCTGTCTCTTTATTGGCTGTTGGATAGGGTGGGTAAACAAGTGACATCATACTGTTTACTCAGTAACCGAGACATGCCTGAGTAATGGACCATACACCCTCAACGAATGACTTTTACGTTCTCTTCTGATCTTAGAATAGACAAAAGGTTCTTTTCTACAGTATTGGTACATCACTTGTGCATGGACACCCTCATTGATATGGCACTGGGATTTTTTTTTATATTAAAAAATAACTTATGTTCTTCACTTTAGGTTATGGAGTATGTGTGTATGTTAAATATACACTTCATACTGTATTCTCATATTCCCTTAATGAACAGTAATGATCTAAGACTGAAAGGCTGCTTGTATGTGTGTAGCAATCACAATCCCATCCCACTCCCAGGTGGACTTATGTAATTCCAGTGCATGTATGAACAATATCTCGGACAGCTGCCGTGGGCCTACGACGATGTAAGGAGGAGGAGAACGCTATTTTATTGTGCCTTTTTTTGGGTTTCTTTTGGGCTTGGATGCGTTACGATATTAAACAATGTTTTCTTTTTCCTTTGATACGTTTTATTTTATGTTCTGATTCCAGTCTAATTGTTAGTTTTATGATCAGGTGCAATATCTACAGAAGGACAAATCCTGTATTATTACAAGCGTAAAGAAATGATGATAATAAAAATCCTAAGGGAGCTTGTCTCTCATGAACTTCTCCATATTGACTCTTGCTCTAATACAGTGGTTTTCTGCCAAGCTTTTCCTTTATGTCATTTGGCAGACACCATTATCCAGAGTGACTTACATCTGAGCAGAGGAGTATTAAGGGGCCCAGCAGTGGCAGATTGGTGGTGATGGGATTTGAACTTGTGACCTTTTGATCCAAAGGTTAAACTACTAAGCGACAACCTTTTACTAAGCATTAACAAATGTATCAAACTGGCTGAGCTGGATTCCATTTTTCAAAGAAACATAGAAACCAAACCTAAATACAGGAGTGGTGTTTACTTATAACATAGTCTTAAAATGAAACCAGTAGCATAGCAATTCCGGTTTAAAGAGAATGGGGTGTTTTTATTTTATATAAATAAGAGCATGTTTTATTCCTATAATTAGCACAGATGTTTGGCAGCAAATAAAATGTTTATATATTTTTTTGGTTGTGGAGCCTCCTGAAGCAGAAAATCTTACAGGAGTCTTCACAATGTAAAAAATACATAAATATAAAATTCAGCATCCAAAATTGTCAATTCACCAGCCTTATAATTAAACATGTACTTTATTTAGACAGAGCACAAATACACGTTACATTCAGTTACAACTAACATACAAAGTTAATCATGACAGTTGTTGAAAGAATGGTTTCTATACTTCTAATGGTGGTAACATTTATTACAGGTTAATAAAGCTTTGGCCACACATCACACTGTTAAATTATGGTGCCAGTTTTAGTTGTTTTATACCATATCTTATACTATATTATGCAAAAATAATCTATCAAAATCCCTTTAAAAATTGGTTTTGGCTTAAATAGTTTATCGCAGTAGCAGTGATCAAGCAAAAAATATAAAAATACACAGTAGATAGATATGGAATAGATCACTGCATAGAGATTTTCAGTCAATCCTGAAGACCTGCTGGTGTTGTCTTTATAGCTGCTCCCCATCTGCAGTTTCATTGGGTACGCTTCTTCTCTTTGTTGCCCAAGCTAGAAATAAATGCGGCAGCTCCTGCAACAATTAATGTGGCTACACCCAGGCCTACCCCAATGTTCACAGCTCTCTGCACCTGCAAGTATCACAGACGTCACAAAGGGCAATTATCCAAGTTCAGATAATCATGGCAGCTTCTTTATATATATTTCTTTTTTTATAAGGTCACTTTACCTTACTTAAACAAATGTGACCCCAAACCCCAGTACCAACTGATCACGTACCTGCCGAGATGTTGCCTTCCCGTATCTTAAATTTGTTACAAAGTGCTCGCAATTTTTACTGAACACGCAGTAGTTCTGCTGCTCTTCCAAACAGCTTTTTGCTTCCTGCAGGATGTCATAAACAGGACGTGGTTCATATTCGTCATCCAGTAGGTTGTTAACGATGTACTTGTCGTCACCAGCCACAACCTCGAGCAGCTCCTTCTTCACCAATGCCTTATCGCACAGCACAGACATCATGCTATAGGCACCGGCTTGGGCGTGCTCAGCTATTGTGTAAACACAAGGACTAATGAACTGTCAACAATATGAAAATTCAGTATAGTACTGAATGACACTGATATTATTCTAAGGTGAGTACAGAAATTTAATAAAATCCCTGGGATGTGCAATAAAAACCTCTTCAATATGACAGTTGCCCTCACATTTTTATTAGATTAATAGACAATTTAGTGACCTGGATGAAGGGAAATGTGTCATTTTAACTGTCTGTGATAGACAACAACAGTAAAATAATTTCACGTCAAAAAAAAAACAACAAACCAAAACGAACATTTAAAATGAAATACTGAAGTAAATCACTACTTTGAGTACGAGTTTCCAATTTGTCTGAATTTGAAATGACAAACCAAGTTGATGCTAGAATGCTTCCCAAAATGTGTCTACATGTCTCAGGCACAGTGAGTTGGATATTATTGTTACCAGTGCTGTCGATTATGACCTCTAGCATCTTGAAAGAAATAAACCAAAACTCTTCTGTGTATGAAAAGTGTATAACTTGTAGCTAAAGGTATCCTCAGATGTACTGAATAAAATTTAAATACAGTCCCTGGGCTTTTTTCCTCCCTGGAAAGCCGCACCACCGAACCACTTTACATTCACTGTGAATGCTAAAACACCAAAATACCACGCTATGCTAATTATAATGACATCTCGCATAAACGACCAGCACATACAGACCCATTTTTGTACAGAATAGTTATAATTGACAAGTCAGTATGACCTGGCTAGCATATATTCTAGCTGTGTTTGAGATAAACCTCAACAATAAAATGGCAGTTAGATATGATCATGAGTGCAAGCAAAGTGTAGCATCTCTGGAGTTTTATGCTACAGCACAAAAAGAAACACTTTGCCCACAGCGTTCTATATAAACTTTCATAAATTTAAAGCAATATTGTACTCTCAATTATCCAGTTATGCTGAATATACAGAAGTTATTTAATAAAAGCAAATTATTCCATCTGTAACTGTTTCTTCATTTCTTTCCACTAATCACTACTGCTTCCTTATAACTGCCTTTTCGAATCAAATCCTAATTCTCTTTAAACACTTAAATACTGTAGTGCCATGACCCAATGTGATTCTTTTCAAAGCAAAGTCAAGGATCTTTTATTATCATTTCAACCATATATATCTGACACAGTACACAGTGAAATTAGACAACGTTTCTCCAGGAACCTGGTGCTACATAAAACAGAGCCACATCACACAACATAAAGCTACATACAGGACACAGAGCTGAGGAACTAAAGTAAGTCGTCCTCACCACATAAAGTGCATCGTGTACAACCTGCGTTCAGTTTTAATGTACAGATAAACACGATGCATTATTATCGAACATACAAATGAATCATGCTATCTTTTGACAACTTTAACACTTATCAGACGCTTGTTACTTTCCCCTGGAAACACAGTTGCAACACTTCATTTTTCTTCGATTAACAAAGACTGGGAGCAACAGAGCCTTTACAGATACAGGGACACTGTTTTTATACTGGAGAAAGTTTTTCACCTCCCATAAAATGCAGGTGTACATTACATTATTGGTTTACATGTACAAGTTTTTATAGATTTTCTAAAAGGTGTGAGGAAATATTTGCACCATTCGTGTCTCAGTTCACTTACAGGGTGGTGCCAAGTGAATGATGTATCCATTTCCAACATAAATGCCCCAGTGCTGGTATGTCCCATGAAAGATTTGAATCAAGTCCCCCAGCTGTGGTTTCTTCTCAAAAAAAAAAAGAAGACAATTTAACTTTAACATTCAGGCCATTTGGTTGAACGTCACAAAAATGTTATAATAATAATAATAATAATAATAATAATAAGGTGAATACGTTACAATGTTCACATCATTATTATAATAATTGTTATAATAAAAAAAACAGTCTTAATTGACATGTAAGTGCATCAACCTTATCCATGGTGTTGCAGAGTGAAGTCTAGATGAAGCTGAATGCTTTCGGTTTCCTTTCAGTTTACTGAGATGCTGAAGATACAAAGGGTCTTATTACATCAGAGAAACCTGCAAACTACAGTACAAAGTAATATTAATAACATTTAATAGATATATGCCAAAGAAAAAAATAATACAAATATATAATATATGTTGCACTTCAATGCGAAACAAATTAAATGGTGTTTAAATCCTTTACCACGACGCCAGACTGTGTTTTGTGCGCGAGCGGTAGGAGGAGACGCGCTTTTTAAAGATCAGTGATCATCTGACTGGTGGTGAAAAACAGAGTCATGCAATTAAAGCTGTCGCTACACCATTTCCCTGAGAGAAGGCGTACATTAAATTACACCCAATCATCTGACGTCTGCGGTGCGGCTGAAATGGAGTGATTGATGAGAACTCAGACCCGGGATGTGTTAAACCACAGGCGCTGTGCTGTTGCACTTAATGTTGCTCATCCTTCAAGCCACAAGGGCAGATTTCCACACACCCTGGTGACAGAGACGTGGGAACGGGATCCCACTGTCCCAAAATTAAGCAGAGGAGCTCCGGCTCCAGATCAGTGCTGGAATTGAGTCTTATGGGGGTCCCCAAATGTTGTGGGGGTCCGTAATGCCTTATGGGGGGGGGGGGATGTCAGACCATAACTAACTAATAGTGGGCACAAAGCTTCCAACAAGTGGGCATACAATCAGCAATAATAACTCGCTAATAATAATAATAATAATAATCAGAACCGATGAGCCATATTCTAATATTCATATTAAACCCGTGAGTAACATCAAGTAGCCGCAACTCAACCGATCAGAGATTCATTTTCATAAAAATAAAAACCTGTAGTTTTTCATTTTTATTGCATTTAAAAGCAAATCAATTCATGTCAATTTTTCTTGATACATATTAAATGTATTAAAAATTGAGTAGGGGCACATCATCATCATCTTTGGGGGGGCACAACAACCTCTAAGGGGGGGCACAACAAGCTCTCTCTCTCATGCCTTGTCCTTTATCACAGCTTCAGGGACAAGGGCGTGAGCTAGTTAATTCATGGACAAATAATGAGATTATTAAGTCATGGACACGGGTTACTGGACAAGCAATGAGATGAATCATAGACACAGCTGAAGGAAAAGGAATATGATAGTTAAGTCATGGACACAGCTTCAAAGACATTTCATGAAAGTTAATTGATGGATACGGATTGAAGGACAAAGGAGGTTATGAATAATTAAAAATAATAAAATAATAATAAAATAATTATGCCAATAGACACTACTATTAGGATTGTAAAAGATTAGGATTGAAATAATGAAGTCATGCCCATGACATAGGCTGTAACCACAGAGGAGATTCATGCGACATCAAGGGCTACACAATGTGCTGTTCATTGAACAGTTATACAAATCTTGACAACTATAGGCAATAGGTACAACTAATATAACTACATTACTTACAACCTGGTAGCTTTTATTTATTCATTATTGTGTAGCTATTTTAGATTTTCAGTTGCCTGAAGTAATTTTTCCACTAGACTTGCTTCCATGTTGATATATCCTATATATTCGGAATGGAGCATTCTTCAAGCTGTTGTAAAATTGCTATGTAAATTATTCACAGGTCATTTAAATGATTTACAAGTCTTGAGTCTTGATGGTAAGATAATCCCATGTTCAGAGAGGAACATATAATGATTTTTGCCTGATCAGGATAAAAATTAAGATAGTTATCTAGCCTCTATATACATACTGTACATGTGCTGTTATAAAACGACATGAATCAGTGTTTGGTTTTGTCCATCTATAAGAAACATTGACCTTACATTAGACTTAAACGAAATTCAATATTTTGATCATTTTGCAAAAAGGATTCATTCCAATGCTCTACAGAAACTGTTTCTAAACATTCTCAGTGTGTTTATGTGAAAAGTCCACATGACCCACACCACAATGTGTTCATCAGCTGCAGTTGCTTAGTAGTTTGTTGATGGTTTGTAAACAATTCACCATGACAACTTGATAACAAAATTGATTATGAGAAACACCTGAGCTATTTGGAAACCGAAATGCTTTGTTTATCTATCCTCCCTTTAACTCATTCATTACTATGACATTGAGATTTGTTATTTCAGCAGTATGACAAAACAGAAATGAACGAACAGACAAGCAGGAAAAAAATCCCCATAGTTCCGCATAGTAAAATATTCAGATGAGGACAGAAATTAACCATTTAACAAAAGAGTAAAAAAGAAAAATCTAGTGTGTATGTTTTCATGAGGTGTTATAAATTTTGTTCTTTTTGAAATCTTAAACTGTAAGGGTTACACCTCAAACTGGGGTGGACTGCAGAAGTGGTGGGAGCTCTAGAAGTCTGTGACATGGAAGTGTGTGAACCCAAGAACCACAAACTCAGGAAAAAAAAATCAAACACAAAAGTAGATCAACATGTCAGAATGGAAAAAACCTTGACTTTGTACAAACTTACTCCACAGGAAATCCGCAAACTTCGCAGCTCAAAGGCATAAACAAACTCTTTTGTTTATGAAGAAAATGAAGAAAAGGCTGGAGATGGAGGGAACTTTAATACACACAGGAGGAGATTCAATACAGGTGGAAGAAATGACTCCGATCAGACACATTTGCAGGGTGGCTTTTACTCTTTCACTCCTTTTTTTTGTGGCTCAAATTGTGAAATATCAACAAATAGTAACTTAATAAATAGTAAATTATTCTAGGGTAGGATACTAATATATAATAATAATAATAATAATAATAATAATAATAATAATAATAATAATAATAATAATAATTATTATTATTATTATTATTATTATTATTATATACTCCGGACCAGCAGAGGGCAGCAGTGAGCTGGAAGCGGAACATGGTCCACTTCCAGTGAGAAAGCGGGCATGTACTTCCGCTTTTTGATGTACGCTCTCTATCATTTATTAAAGCGGTTATTACGAATATACCGGTGTTATAATTACACAATTAATCCTTTCGGTCCGGTCAGTTCCTATCCGGGTAATTGTACATGCTGTGTTTGGGTTGAGCTCGTGAACGATGTGCGCCATGTTTGATGGAAACAGCTTGTCAGCGATGCAGACTTCTCAGTGCCACACTCAGAATAACTACAGGTGGGAGCCACTATACTCTGCCTGCACACATGCTTTGCACATTGGCACGTTTTAGGCGTGAAAACATTTGAATAGCCGATGAATAAACACTTGCATTAGATGATAAATTAGTAATATAGATGGTATTCACAGAGCTTGGCTTTATAATGTCCTATTGTTTACTTTTTTCTCCAGTTTCCTTACAAATTCCTGTTTGTTTTATAACCTGGGCTTTCCACGCAGTTTAGTCTATAAAATAGTATAATAATATTTGACAATGTTTTCAAAATGTCCTAATTTGTCCTTTCTACAGTCCTCAGGACCTCTCTTTGGAAATTAAAGCATTCATCAGTGGTGTTGACCAGACACAAGGGCGTAAACTTAGTGTCCGTGATCATGCCCGATGTGCCGTGCGTCTCCTCCGCACTGTCCCGGCTTGCCGAGGGGCAGTCCTTGAGCACCTGCGAGGTGTTTATGATGAATACGTGGTGTCCTTTTTTCAAGACCTGGAGGCTGAGAGTGATGGTGGCAATAACAGTACCACTACAGGGACCAACACCAGCGTTTCCAATCTGGAGGACGTGGTTAAAGAGATCCATGCGGTCCTGCTTGAGTTTATTCGGCTCAACCCCAAAGCATGGGCTCCGCTGGTGTCTTCCTGGGCAGTGGATTTACTCGGCCAGCTGAGCAGCAAGCACGCAGGGAGAAGAGCAGCTCCTCACTCATCTAGCCTTAATGAACTCTTGCAGCTGTGGATGTCATGTGCAGCCACTCGCTCGCTCATGGAGTGTTACTCTCAGTGTCTGGCTGCAATGCTGTCCTGGTGTCCTGATGCCTGTGTGGACGCGCTGTTGGACACATCTGTACAGCACTCGCCTCATTTTGACTGGGTGGTTGCCCATATTGGCTCTGCTTTCCCTGGCACCATCATCAGCAGGGTGCTCGCCTGTGGACTCAAGGACTTTTATGCACATGGATACGCTTCAGGTGAAAAATCCAGCCAGATGCAAGCAATGGACAAAAGCAGCAGGGTGCCAAAAATAGGCTCTGTGGTGGGCATCCTTGGGCATCTAACCTCCAGGCATTTGGACAGCATTAAGAGAGAGCTTCTCAGGATGTTCCAGGATAGCTTGTCCCCCTCACCTCAAAGCCCAACTCCGTCTTCAGGGACTGCATGGTGGGAGAACTCGCCTCATCTCCGCAGGGCTACTGTACCTTTCCTGCTTCAGTTAGCTGCTCTCTCACCAACTCTACTCGGCGCCGTGTCAGTTGAACTGGTCGAGTTTCTCCGTCCTCCGGTGCTACTTCTGCTGCATGCTCAGTTCCAGGGCTTGCCTCGAGAAGAGCTTGAGAACATGTTGGGCTTAACAGTACACCTGATCAGTCAGAGCCCTTCGGGTGGGGCGCGGGTGTTGCGCTTTCTTGCCGACACTGCCACACCAGCCTCTGTTATTATTTCGGGTCCCACACCCTCGCCGCATGACGGTGTACGTGAGGCTTGCGATCGTCTACTTCAGACGCTACTTCTGCATCTCAACAAACTTGTGTACAACAGACCTGATGGTGAAGAACCATACCCGCAGTCGACCTCCACATGTGCAGGGTCACGTGTGATCCCGTTTCTCGAGGAGCTACAGGCCCATGTTGGTGAGCTATGTGCTGAGACGCTCCGACTGGAAAGAAAAAGGCATCTCTGGCTGCATCAGCTGCTGTGTCTTCTGTCTGTTTATGGTGGTCCTAGTGTGGCTACGGAAGCCTTGTGCCAGCTGCTCACACAAGCCAGGAATCCAGAGGAGCTGGCATTAGCCTCACAACTCCACTCCCCTCTTTCATCCTGCATCCCGGGACTGCTTCCAGCAGCTGTGGCACGCTGTGTTGCTCAGATCCACACCCAGAACTTGAACAGTAGAGAGTTAGCACAGCTTTTGAACAACCTGGCTACAGCAGTTCAGAGCCAGGAAGAAGACTGCAAAGTGGGCAGTGCTACATCTGGAGTTTCAACACACTCATCAATGGCAGCTCAGGTCGGAGCTGCAGTTTCCAGCCATCTCCAGGATTTTTGTCCACTGCTCCTTCACGGTGACACCATGGTTTCTAGAGCAGCTGCTCACCTTTTGTCCTGCAGCCAGCTACCTAAAGCTTGCACCCCGGCACATCTGCTACTTATATCAAGGGCAGCGGTGGCACATTTCTTCATAGCTCTGCGACAAAGAGGGGAGGGGCTGAAGGTTGGAGGTCAGGGTGGTGGAGAGGCAGTCGGTTACTCTATGCGCTTGCTCTCTCACCTGGCAGGTTACTCGTCTCTGACACTTAAAATCGTCCTGCAGCAGCTTGTGGAAGGGGCGCTGCATAAGGGCAACCGAGATCTGTTTGGAGGCGAGAAAGATTCCGCTGATGAAGAAGGTGCTCTCGCACCAACTCAAGTTCCAGACTTGGGGGCTTCACTACTGGACATTAACTGTAAATTTGGCACAACTGTCAACTTCGCCGGTAGTGTGTGGTCTGTATTCCATGCGGGGGTGATCGGAAAGGGTCTGAAACCTCCTCACTTTCCTATACAATCAGACTCCGATAAGGTCAACCAGAACATCCAGACTTTGCTTGCCGTCACAGTGCAGTGCTGCAGCTCGGGTGGAGGAGGAAGCAGCAGTAATGGCTCTGGAAATGCCCGCTACCATCCAGCTGGTGAATCCGTTTTGGATGAGCCCTCCCCGATCAATGCAGAAGCTGCCAAGGTTATTGCAGTAACTCTGGTGGAGAACGTTTGCCCAGATGTAGCTAATGGAGAACTGCCCTGGCCCCCTGAAGAACATGCCAAGACCACTGTTGAACGAGACATCCACGTCCGCCGAAGTTTTGAAGCCAGTCCTGTGCTGTTCCACTTACTACGAGTGGTGGCAGCTGGACGTCCAGCTCTCTGCTATTGCTCTGCTGTGTTGAGAGGTCTTTTGGCCACCCTGTTGGCTCACTGGGAGGCTTCAAGAGAGCCTTCAGTGACTGATTCCCCTTGGCATCTACAAGCATCTTGCTTGCTAGTTTCTTGTATGGGAGAAGGTCAGCTTTTGCCACCAGTGCTAAGTAACATCCATGAGGTCTTTCCTCAACTCACCCCATTCGAGGTTAGACTTTTGCTGTTGGGTGTGTGGGAGTACATGCGTGGGAACAGCCCAATGCCGCAGAAATTTACTTTTATTGCAGAGAAAGGAATGTTTTTCAGAGATTTCACTCGGGACGGAGATGTGGCACGTTACATCGCACCAATCCACAGTGTCCTTCACAAGAACATTGACCGACTTGGACACTTGTGTTGGAGGTTTCAGATATAGGAATTTCAACAAGATCATTGATGTATCAGAGCACTGATTTTCTATTTGCCATACAATTTCCTTAGTATTAACCAGTGTTTATCTCTGAATTTATTAATTTCTACATTTTTATTAACTATGAATTGAGTGGAACGTTCAGTTGATCAGCTTATATAAATATTTTTTTCGTTTGCTTCGGCCCTATCAGATTAAAAAGTGTGAGATAAGTGAATGGGAGGAGAAATGCATTCTTTATAGTTGTAAAAACCAAACAAAAACAAATGTCTTGTGGATATTTTTGTGTAATATTTTTCATTGTTGAATGGTATTTGTAGTAATAGGTTATGGATCGACTCTTGTTTTAAAACCGAATAATATGTATATAACACCTGACATGCCCTTTGAATCTTGTTCTTTTCAACGTTCCCCATTCTTTCAGGGGGGGGGAGAAATAAAAATGTTTTTAAATTCTGTTTTGAGTCACAATCGCTCCAAATGTGAACAATGCAGTTCACAGGAAACGCATGATATGTTTGTAAACTGTGACAAAAATGTTTTCATTGAAGACCACTCTGTGCACCAGAGGATGGTTGCACATGAACAGCCTAAAGGTCCATGAAGTTCCTGAGCAACTCAAGAACTTTGAAAATGCATTTGAAAAGTTTTGCATTTAAGCTCCCATCACTGAACAGCACTCAACATCTATAATACCTGATTTATCCTGACTCCTTTTCGCTGGATGGTGTTCTCCTCGACTTCAGACCATCCAGTGCAGCTGAGAGGGTCTGTCTGAACAGCAGTGTGGAAGGTTAAACTCAAGAACCATGACGATTGATCTAATCAGTATAAACGAATAATAAACCCAAGAATGCTTGATAAACCCAAGAATGCTCGAAAGAATGGGCATGTTAACTTGATCAGGATGGTTCCCTTATGAGTGTGGCTTCTCTCAAGGTTTCTGCCTTACACCCCCCCAGGGAATTTTTTTTATTGTCACCACTGGTTTGCTTATTAGAGAGAAACTGAGAGGCACTAACAAATAAAATATACGTTTATAACCTCTATATCTCTGCAAAACTGCAGCGAATGCAAATGAAACTAAATTAAATTGGGTTCACAGCACAGCAAATATATTTGCCCAAATCGTGATTTACATTTGCAGCCGTATTGAAACGAGTCTGCCGCCAATTATGCGCGTCCACGTACTTATCAACGCCGCGCACGTCAGTTTCCATAACGACCAGCCTTTCTCGCTTTGATCGAAGGAGCCGCGCGCCAGTGGGCGGGACTAATCCGGTTCAATCCAAGATGGCGGCTGCCTTCATTGAAAGGTAAATTAAAGATTGGTCATCGTTCATTATTTGCTTTCCGTTGCATATCTCTTTCTCTCTATCTCTCGGTGTTCTTTCTGCACTCACGTCGACACCACTTCACGCCCTCCCTCTACTCTTGATGCGTGTTATATGAAGACATTTACAGATCAGGTATTAAACGAGGAAGCCGGATGAATGCGTGGCTTTGGGATTTGCTAGCAATGGTATTAGCTATAGCTAGCTGCATGCTAGTAATAGTACTACCGTAGCCCGTTTTCTGTATTTATCGACGAAGCCGTTTTAAATCAGGTATCATTAAATATACACGGTTCTCCTAAGTCTTTTCAACAGCAACTTTCGGTGCTAATGGCGTGAAGCTTGGATGGGATGGGATTGAATTGAATTGTCCGTGATGCTGTTATCTGAAGCTAGCACCGGAAGCTGAACTGATCTCAAATGAATATGAGAATTCTATGAGGATCAAATGATCAGGATTTTGTTTTCACCATCCCAGCAGCAGGTGCACCTGCTTATAACGGCTAAAGAGCTATTTGCATGTTAATATCGGATTCTTTGTGCTTTGTGTTTGGGCTTCAGCAGGCAATTCTAATGAAGAAAAGTCTTTGTGTGTGTCATATTTCACTCGAAAGTGTTTTTCTAGGATATATTTTTATTACCAAGTAGACATGTGTAGCACAAATTTCAGAATCTATAAAATACATGACGAGTTTACAAGGCTCCTCCTCATAACCAGGGTTTACACAAGGGAACTTGAACTTGGGAACGAGAAGCCATTTTGATTAAGAAGTGTGCTTGAATAATAGTTCAGTTCATGCAGATCCACTTCCTTATTTTACCCGAATAATGGATTAAATCTTTTTTTGATCCTGCCAAAAAAAAAAAAAAGGAATAGAATCTGCTTAATTGGGGATAATATCAATTACAGTTACACCTAAGGATAGATATAATGACAAAAGTATCATATCACAATTCAGGGCAGTTTTGAAATGCACAATGGCCATCCCAGGGTATAGGTTTGCTTAGAAACTTCGAAACAGTAGCATTGAATTTAAAAACCCAGGGAAAGATGAGAATGAGTTTCATTGAACAACGAGAAAACTACCATGAATGGACATTTGGTCCAGATGAGGATGGGTTTCATTCCTTCCTTCCTCATTCCATCTCAGGAAGTTTTTTTTTTTTCTTGCCTCTGTTGTCACTCGCTCATTAGGACGCATTTGTACATGTATTTGGAATCTGTTTACTTCTGTAAAGCCCTTTTGGGACATTGTGCATTGTCAAAATCACTACAAATAAAATGAAGTCTGGTTTGCAGTAATGTCTTAAATAAGACTAATAAGAATCTTTCTAATACACATACAGCTTCAGTACAATAAAGGAAAAATTTTCTTCTTTTTTTATGTTGAGAAAAGTGTAGTTACAGCATTTATCATAATGTTGATATTATATAAGTCATACTGTGTAAGCCTTAGGTGCAGTAGCTGTGAAAGTACTGAAACAAATTAAACATGATAATGAAGATGTTGATAGCAGAATGTGCATTTAAAGGTCTTTTTTTTTTTTTTTTGAAACTGTTTGTATGAACAATGGCCTATTTTCTTACTTTTTAATATATATATATATATATATATATATATTAATATATTTTAGAATGGGGCTCCTGCTTGGGATCTGCTTCTCCCTGCTTTTAGGCAGCACCTGGGCTGTGGATCGGGGGAACTTCAAAACTTGTGATCAGAGTGCCTTCTGCAAGTAAGTGATGGCCACTGGTGTAATCAGTTTTCACATTTAACATCATTGTTCTTTTATGCACTACTGTAAATTTGTCTGTATGCTTGTGTAGCTTATATCGAAACAGTCCTTATACACTTTACACTACTCTGTGTATTTCAAAACATCAACACAATCTTTGTGTTTTCTTTTCCTAGGCGCCAGAGAGCCATGAAGCCTGGCCAGTCTCCATACCGAGCTTTACTGGACACTCTGGAGCTCAGTGACTCCAGACTCACGTTACAACTCATCAATGACAATAACAAGGTGATTATTGGAACAAACGCCATCTGTTCTATTTTTTGATGTAAACCAGCATGGTGTCTTTCTGGCAATTGTTTGAACTGTTTGCCTGTAACTGTCTCTGGTGGCAGGTGCACTTGCTGTTGGAGCTCTATAGGCTGCAGGGGAACATCACTCGTGTAAAAATAAATGAGCTGAAACCCCTGAAGCCTCGATTTGAGGTTCCAGATGTGCTGGTAGGGGAGCCACCGACTGAGCCGTGAGTTTCATTAATCATCGCAGAGACTTAATATACGTAATTTCTTTGCAGTCTGATGCCTGTTGTGTTTTTGTTTGGTTTAGTCTCTCCGTGCTGTCTAAGGATGATAACGGTGTGGTTTTGTCTCTGGGAGCCGAGAGCCAGAGGTTGATAGTTAGTGCTCGCCCCTTCAGGCTTGACATCATGGAGGGGCCTGAATTGCTGCTATCACTTAACTCCCGTGGCCTGCTCGCTTTTGAGCACCTGAGGCTGCGGAAAGACACGTGAGCCTACCATTTATGTTCTTGCGTCTCATCTGATGTTTGGTTGAACCATGGTCCTGTTCTCTGAGGGCTGTAGATCTTTGGATCAAGTTGTGCTTGTTCTCTATGCAGTGTGGGAGGAAAAAGGGAAGAGAACACAGTGTGTGCAGTTTGATTTGATATCTGTAACATTTGTCTTATAGTAAAAACAAGGTCATTACGAAATATAGCTGAAATTTCTTGGTTGTGTAAAGTACCATCTTTAGCTTCAGAGACATGGAGCAATGCTTTTTAATTTTATTATTATTTTTTACTGAAGCCACAATTTTTTTTCTTGCCTGTGTGAGAACTGTTAGTCATGTAGGTGTACATGTAAAGCGGAATGAGCACGCCGAGCTTCCTGTGACTGCAGTTATAGGAAGCTCGCTGTGCATTGAACATTGTTTAGTGTTCAGCAGAATGGAAAAAGCATCTACACTGTTGCTGTGACGTGTCGTACAGATCTAAGAAAAGAAACATGTCCATAAGCTGCTTCCTGTTTCTGAAGACTGTTTATATGCTGCAGTAAATTATAATGTTGTTACAGTAATTAAATTACCTTTGCTGTGTGTGTGTGTGTGTGTGTGTGTGTGTGTGTGTGTGTGTGTGTGTGTGTGTGTGTGTGTGTGTGCGTGTGTGCGTGTGTGTGTGTGTGTGTGTGCGCATGCATGCATCACAGTCAAGCAGACCCTGAAAGTGCAGAAGTGAAAGAGAATGTTGAAGGAGCTGAGGAGCAGGACAATGAAGAAGAAAAGGTAAAGGTATGTGTAAAAAATTGCTTACTGGAAATTAATGTTTTTTGTTTGTTGCTGAAGCTTTGAACTTGTAGTTTAACCCCATTTGTCTTTGTGCATTTGGGCTACAGGCAGAAGATGAAGGGAAAGACAAAGAAGACAAAGAAGATGGCTTGTGGGAGGAGACTTTTAAGTCACACACAGACAGTAAACCCAATGGTGTGTTAGCACAGTTTGATATGCAAAAAAAATTTATATATATTTATATATTTTTGACTAATTATTAGGCCATAAACGGTTTCCCCCTTGTGTTCTGCTCAAATACAGAGGTTACATTTCATTTGAGTCATCCGAGATTATATTACAGGAGTGTTCACATTTAAGAACAATGTTTTTAATTGTGCAAAAAAACTTGTTTGAGTAGAAACCTCTCCCTTCCTCAGGGCCTACATCGATTAGTTTAGACTTCTCCTTGCCTGGAGTGGAGCATGTATATGGCATACCAGAGCATGCGGACAACCTGAAACTCAAAACCACAGAGTGAGTACACTTGGGGAGCTGCTGGATTTCTGTATTAATTTATTATAATTATTGCATTGTTTCAACACTCAGAATGAACAATCCTTTATTCATTAATGATTATTCTTTGTTTCATCTCTGCAGTAATGGAGACCCGTACAGGTTGTACAATCTGGATGTGTTTCAGTATGAGCTCTATAACCCCATGGCCTTATACGGATCAGTGCCAGTCATGTTGGCCCATAATGCTCAGAGGACCATGGGCATCTTCTGGTTAAATGCTGCTGAGACCTGGGTGGACATCAGTTCCAACACTGCTGGCAAAGTAAGGACATTGGTGTTTGTGTGTATCTTAGTGATATTCTGTGCTTGTGATGTCAAATGTAAAAAAAACAAGTTTAATAAGTGGTGCGATTCTATTAGCATGCCATATAAAAATTTTTACATTAACACATTTAATCAGCTAATAATTTTAAATGACTTACCATAATTTATTTGTATTGTTTATTTTTCATTTTTATTTATTTTTTTATTTATTCAAAATTACAGTTGATTTTAAATAATTGCAGAGCATGACCTTCAAAACATCCTGGGTAGTGAGTGTTTCTGAATGCAGCTGAGTTTCTGCACAGTATAACAGAAGGCAGATGCAGACTGGCCCTGTGGTGTACTCTTAATATTGTATAATAAATAGGTTAAATGCATGATGAATCCAATGCTGAAGTCAATACAATAAAAAAAAAATTGCATTTGTTGTGTGGTTTGTATTGTTTTTTTTAAGTAAAATCCTGGGTGCTGTTGATTCACACTTCTTTAAACCATTGTGGTTTCTCTTGCATTTTGCTGCAGACTGTGTTTGGGAAGATGCTTGACTTTGTTCAGGGCTCAAGTGAGACTCCTCAGACTGATGTGCGTTGGATCTCTGAGAGTGGCATCATCGATGTCTTTATCATGTTAGGACCTAAACCATCTGACGTCTTCACACAATACGCCTCACTTACAGGTACACACACCACACATTCTGCAAAGCTTTAAAGCTCATGTTTGTTAATCTTAGTAGTTATTAGGCCTGAAGAATAAGGACTAAAACATGCAATGTATTTTGAGCTCCAAAACTCAAATTATTCATTATGGTGCATTTAAATATAATTTAACTCTTTCCATCCCATTTTTTTATTTCTATAAATACATACACTAGGCACCCAGGCCTTCCCTCCTCTGACTGCTCTGGCCTACCACCAGTGTCGCTGGAATTACAATGACCAGGATGATGTGAAAGCAGTGGACCAGGGCTTTGATGAGCATGACATCCCATATGACTTCATCTGGCTGGACATCGAGCACACTGATGGCAAGCGCTACTTTACCTGGGACCCTCACAAGTTCCCACAGCCCAAAGACATGCTGCAGAAGATCATGGACAAGAGACGCCAGGTCAGTCCGAGCGTAGCACAAGTCTCCTTCTTATCGCTGCAAGAAAACAGGCAGTTTGCAAGCTTGTACCTCGCGTAATTACAAAACATGTTGAGAATAGATGTGCAGATATTATTTCAAAGATGTTTAAATGATTTTGATGGGAATCTGTTTTTGAATGGCTTTTAAAACATCCACATTTGTATGTTGCTGATATTGGAGATATAAACTTTATAATTCTTGAATATAAAATGACCTGCTGGAATATAAATTGGATAAAATACGGCATAAATGTGCTGAGCATACATTTATGTAAATTAGCAGATTTATTAAAAATGTATATAGTTCATTGTACAGGAAATGTGAAGAATCTGTTTGGACTGAAATCCTGTTTTTTTTTTTGTTTTTCCAGATGGTGGCCATCGTAGATCCTCATATTAAGGTGGACAGCAGCTACAAGGTCCATAACGAGATAACTGCCAAGAACTTCTACATCAAAAACAAAGATGGCAGAGACTACGAGGGATGGTGCTGGCCAGGTCAGAGCGACATTTAGAGAATTTCAGCTAAATATTGTATATACTGTTTATTATTGTATGTTTCTAAAAAATTAAACTTACTGGACGATGTGTATCTCAGTAATCAATTATTATTATTTTTTTTACCTCACATTGTCCAATACAGGGAACTCTGGCTATCCAGATTTCACTAGAACAGACATGAGAGACTGGTGGGCCAGTATGTTTGCATTTGATCAGTATGAGGTAAGACAATTTCTTTACATTACATCATAGTTTTTTATTTTTATTTTCCACCCACCCCAGTTAGAAGGGGTGATTCCTGCTCATTTTCAAACTTTAATTAAAAAGAGGGAAAAAAAAGGTTTGGATTGTCCTGTGTGATAGCAATTAGACACTTATAGCTGAACAAAATACTAGATGAACTGGGAGTATTTTTAGAAGGTACCCTATAAACAACTACACCCAAAACAACTACACAAATCTTCATAATGTGCAGGACTATACTTTACTGCTTTTTCTACAATACCTTAGCAAACTTCATCCAGTAGAGGGAGTATGATGGCTTGCAGCAAAACAGCTGCAGCTGAAAAGCAGTAGTATTTTTCTTTCCAGTTTGCGTCATTGCTTATTTACCAAAGTGCCATTAATAGGCCATTCTGAATGGTCAGAAGGTGTTGATTAGTCTAACAATATCTCTGCAGTAGTTCCCACTGTAATTAAAATGTCATTATTTTCTTGTTCTGATCTGTTGTTTCAATAGAAATAATTTACTCAGGGAGTCATAGGGCAGGCACCATAACCTACCACTCAAACATAATGAAAATGTTGTTTTTCTGTTTAATCCTTAGGGTTCAATGAACAACCTGCACACATGGAACGATATGAATGAACCGTCCGTGTTCAACGGCCCAGAGGTCACCATGTACAAAGACGCAGTACATGGCAACTGGGAACACAGAGACCTCCACAACATCTACGGCCTCTATGTGGTGAGCGAGAGTTAATCTCAATTTCTGTTCTTTCTCTCCAGTTTCTGAACATTTACATATTTATCTATAAGAAAAATCTCCCCATTACTTTCTTCTTTGTTTCTCTTTTGATCAGCATATGGCCACAGCTGAAGGTCTGATCCAGAGGTCAGGGGGAACAGAAAGGCCATTTGTTCTCACCAGAGCCTTCTTTGCTGGATCACAAAGATATGGTTAGTACTGAAAACCCCCTCCTAGACACACTGGGGAATCCTCTTTAGGAACAGTGAAGACACATGGTGCACTTTTTAATTTGTGTTTGTGTGTTTGCAGGTGCTGTGTGGACCGGAGATAATGCAGCCGAGTGGGATCACCTGAAGATCTCTATCCCCATGTGTCTGAGCTTGGGGCTCGTGGGCATCTCATTCTGTGGAGGTTGGTTAACTTCACAATACTTGTTAAATAAAACATTAATCATGTTAGTTAATATTTTGGTTATTACACAGTGCTTTAAATACAAACATAGTTTTAGTCACATATTTAATTCTTAATTACGGTGTAACATTAGAAAGCCAGTTCTATGGTTGAATCTGTGAAACCTGCCCATTAATGAAGCCTGAAATTCGGTCCTCCAGTGGGAAAAACTACATCAAAATGGCAAACTTTTTATTTTACATAATCAGAACGGATGTGGGATGGAAACCACCCACATTTGTGGTTAATTTACTTTATTTAGGTTACTTTTATCTGTGACTTTGTAAAGTTTAAGAAATGAAGAGTGAAGAATAAAATATGCTACACGTTGCCATTTAATACTTTCAGTTTGTATCTTACCTTTTTTTAAATGTATTGTTTCCTTTCATCCAATAAGGAGCATAAAGCTGATTTTGTTGATGCTAGCAGACTCATTGTTTACTTATCTACCTCATTATTAAAACTGAAACTAATCTGTATATATGCACGTATGCTGTTTTGTAATAATTGTGTAAAATAAGCTTATGCTTATAGATTCTGCATGTGACATTGATAGTTGAATATTTAGCCCATACTTTATTATTTTATAATGCTATTGTGGAATCTTTCCATCCTTCAGCATATGCTAGTATTTTAAATGTTATAGAATTCCTGCTAGGATTTCTTTATTAATGAACAAAGAAGCATGAAAAGAACCCAATTTTTCTTGTTAATTAGTTCATTATGATCAATTATTTTTTTTTTAATTATAATCAATGCCCACATACATGCATATTTCACTGTGCCTTTTTCTATTTGCATAAAAACAGCTTTACTGCAGTTTGCAGCCAGAATAAAAATAAATACATCAAATAAATAAATAATTAAATACATCAGCAATTCCTCAAAATCCCAATCCCACAGACCTGGTGATGGTGTTTATAATATTACTTTGATCTTCTGATATTTTCCCTAAATAGTTAAGTTCTAAAAATAAGAAAATCCCTGGTTACATTTTCTCCTTTCTCTTTTACTATAGCTGATGTTGGTGGCTTCTTTAAGACTCCTAGCACTGAGCTGCTGGTGCGTTGGTACCAGACCGGTGCCTACCAGCCGTTTTTCCGTGCACACGCCCACCTGGACACTCCCAGGCGTGAGCCTTGGCTGTTTGGACCTGAAAACACTGCTCTCATCCGTGATGCTATCCGTCAGCGTTATGCTCTTCTGCCCTACTGGTACCAGCAGTTCTACAACGCGTATAAGACCGGCCAGCCTGTCATGAGGTCAGAGCCTTACCTCACTCACGTTCACTCATTATTTTATTGAGCGGTTTGATTTTTGCTAAGACGGATTTGTCATTTGTTTTATTTGCTCCTTCTGTGTGTTAGGCCTTTGTGGGTTGAGTATCCAAAAGATGCAGCAACTTTCACCATTGATGACGAATTTCTGATTGGTGAGTGGTTCCCACGTTTATAAGTAATTTTTAGATGTACTGTTTAGTGTAAACAGGAAATCATTTGAAACAAATTCTTGACTTAATGGTTTTTCTGTACTGTGAGTAAGGTGAGGTGTAGTAGTGAACATGTTTGTCTGGTTCAGGTCGTGATCTGCTGGTCCACCCTGTCACAGAGGAGGGGGCACGAGGAGTCACAGCCCACCTGCCTGGATCTGGGGAGGTGTGCATATTTATATATTAGTGCTAAACCTTTTAAGATAGCAGAGTGACAGTGGAAAGAATTATTGTTTGACCAGCCCTGGACTGGATTCCTCTAGTACTTGAAGTACTTACAGTATACTGCTTGTTTTTTGTTTCACTTCAGGTTTGGTATGATGTCCACACATTCCAGAAACACAGTGGTGCTCAGAACCTCTACATTCCAGTCACCATGAGCTCTGTATGCATCTCTTCATATTATAAAATAATAAATAAATATATATTTTTTTCGATTAATTTTGGATTCCAACTGTCCTTGTGCTTGGCGTAGATCCCAGTGTTCCAGCGCGGCGGCTCAATCATTCCTAGAAAGGTCAGAGTTCGTAGGTCATCAGTGTGCATGGAGAATGACCCCTACACATTGTATGTGGCCCTCAGTCCACAGGTAATGTACCTATTCTTTTTTTTTATTTGTCTTCAGTATAAATGATAAACAGACTGTAAGAAGGAAAAATCGTCACTATTGACATGCCTTTGTGTTTTTAGAGAGTTGCTGAAGGTGAGCTGTACATCGACGACAGCCACACCTTTGATTTCCAAGCAAAGAAAGAATATGTTCACCGAAGCCTATCATTCTCCAACAATGCCCTGATATCCAAGTATGCCTTACACACTTCTTGCTTTACTTTTTCTGCCATTCTCTTTGCCAAAATAATGATCTGTATGCTGAGTGTTCACTAAAGAGAATTTTGTCTTTTTAGGAATTTGTGTCTGGATTGCAAGTTCAATACTAAATCTTGGATTGAAAAGATTGTCATACTGGGAACCAATAAGCCTAACAAGGTTACTCTTCAAATGGATGGTATGTATTTTTTGATGTGGTTTAGTTTATTTATCTTTCTCCAAGTTAGAGATATTTATCACAGAAATTCTACATGTATAGAATAATTTGAAACGTGTTCTAGTAATTGTTTATTTTTTTGATAATTAAATTGGGTGCAATTTTTTTTCAACGATTGAATGAAAAAACTACAATACCCTACACATACGCACACATGAATGCAATGTAGTGTGCAGTTTAGTAGTAGATTATCATTTCATGATCGATTCCGCATTTTTGTCCAACAGGCCGAAACACTGTTGTGGAGTTTGAGTTTGAAGCCTCCATGTCGGTGTTAACCTTGCGCAAGCCAGGCATGAATGCTGCAGCTGACTGGACCATCCTGCTGCAGTAACTCACTGGGAAGAACAGGAGCCTGGGGTTATGGGTGCAGGATCCAAACACTTAATCCATGCGACCAAGACTGGGTGGTTCACTGAGACTGTCCAAGAGATGCAAGACTACTCAAAAAAAAAAAAAAATACAATAATTTTGTTTGTTACTATGAACTCGTACACTGTGTTAACTCACACATGCGCGCACACACACACACACACACACACACACACAATCGGGTAAAGGGGTGAATTGTGATTGAGTAGGAGGGTGTTTCAGGTTAGTTTGGTGGATAAGTATAAGTGAAATTGTAGACGATTCCTGTTTTAAAATTTGAAAACCCAATGTCCATAAATCAAGTAACTTAAAAAAAAAAGGAAAAAAAAAAAAAAAAAAAAAAAAAAGGAAATGATGGTCAGCCAGTTCTCTTTTGGCTGGAATTGAAAGCAATTGAGATCAGGTTTGATACACTTGGCTAATTCCAATTTATTTCAATTCAGTTTAAAATACAGCACTTGTGCTTATTTTCATTTATTTTATAGTAGACTGATTGTTAATAGTGGATGGCACAAGTCAGACCTTCAAACCTTGACTACGTTTAGGGGAATGAAACCACTGCCTTGGTGGAAGCATTTTGGGTTTCTTTAAAGTTTTTGTTAGACTTGTTTTGTACAATTTTGTTTTACAGAGCACTTGAATACTTCTAATGATATTTCAGATATTTTGAACAAAAAAAAGAAAAAAGCATTGACCCTTGGTTTACAAATAATGCAACCATGTTGACTATAGTATGAAGGTTACTGTTATTGAGGAGATGCTTATAACATCTTTTAATATGTCAAATAATGTTTAATTTACACCTGTTTGTTTTGGATTTATTTTTCCTTGTACATTCCTGCCATGTTTGCCGATATAAATACATTAAAAATATCCCCTGGTTGTTCTAGTGAGGACCACACAGACATTATTTTTTTTCCTTTACAAATATGTAGTATAATTAAAACCTTTTAGGAAACCTCCAGAAAATGTAGAATATTTTGTCTTGGTAATTCTTCCTGGCTGTGATTTAATGAGGACTTGTTCAGGCAAGATGGTAATAAAAAAATTTTGTTCCCAAACATGCTGGTGTGTTATTTTTGGTTTATATTCACATCTAAATACAATCTACATTCAGTTAAATGTAATTTTATCAGTAATAGGATGTGACCTTGTATATTAATAAACAATTATATCACTATAGCAAGGGATTAAGGTTCAACATTAGTAATGACTCCATTCCTAGACTTTAAAACATGAATCTTTTTGAAATATAAGTATGAAGATAAAAAGGTTCACACAAATATACATATTAAAAGACAAATAAAAGGCCGAGAACGGCGATTACACAAACCAAGCGGTCGCACATAGATGACGTCACAGTTTCCGCTGGTTATGGCGACTGAAGTTGCAGAAGAATTCAGTGACAACGGAGATTTCACGAACCCGTCAGGTTGAACATTTAAATATATTGTTAAACGTCTTTTTTTTAAATAAAGTTTTAAAATCTTGTTTTTTTATGTGTTAATTAAATCTTTGACCTTTTATCGTTCAGTTTATTTATCTGTTGGCTATGTATTTCGGTTTGCTAGCTAACAAGCTAGCTTAGCTTTCATATCTTTTGATGCTTGGTCAGAAAGCTTGTTTCCTTTTTCGACTATTTCATATCCTAGATTAAAAACATAAAAACACAAGATGGTACATTTATGGTTCAAGATTACCTTGAATTCTAAAGGTACAAAACACGTTGATTACAGAGCCAGTGTTGTTGACAGACTTAATAAATGTGGACGATATTAGAAAGACGCAACCCCCAAAGCACTTTTAGTCTAAAGTTATAAATACGTTCAGTGTTTTATGGAGATTGACCCAAAGCAGCTTTACAGGGATACATAGGTTATACAATTTGTTTTTATATGTAAGTGCCTATACATTTACCCTAAAAGAGTGAGCCAGTGGTAAAAATGGCAAGGAAAAAAAACTCCCAGCAAAGGTATGAGGAAGAAACCATGAGAGGAACCAGACTTGCAAATTGCAATTTCAGGCTACTGTATCAATCCGTTGATATTAATTACAGTCCAAAAATCCATCTTCATACTTCTTGCGTTGCTTAGTAACTTTGTGGATCTTAAAGAGGTGTACAAAATTGTGCACACGTGACCAGCATAGCCAAACTGTTGCCACAAAGTTGGGAAGCATTCAATTGCATAAGCTGCAGTTTGGCCATATAATAAATACAGGCTTTATTACTTACTTGTTTATCAATCTAAACAGTTTGAAATGATGCTATAAATGAATTATTTGTCATACTTCCAGAGTGTGAAGCCCCTGAGGTCACTAATGTTCCACAGCCTAATTTAGGAGTATCTGAAGACATGGGAGGAACAGACATGTCAGATCAACCATTAGCCTACGACACACGTCCAGTGACTGGAGAAGAGGACACAGAGGAGCGAGAACTTCCGGTGGATTTTGAAAGACAGTGGAAACTGGTGAACGACAACCCACAGGATTTCAACAGCTGGACTGATTTACTACAGTACTGTGAACAAGAGGTGAGGAGAAACATTGCTACCAAGTGAGTTTATTAAGGGAACGCTGAAATTAGTTGGTTTATTTTCAAAAAATTATGCAGTAAAGTAAAAAACAAAAAGAAATCTCTGTGATATTGTTGGAGAAAACAGATTACAGGCAGTTTGTTTCAGCGTTATTCGATGCGGTTGGGCATTTATTAAATGCAGTTTCTATTAAAACGTTTATTCTGTTGCAGGGTCATTTAAGAGCATCCCGTCAGGCCTTGAATGCGTTCCTGGTGAGATATCCGCTATGCTACGGCTACTGGAAGAAGTATGCCGACTTGGAAAGGCGAGCGGGACACAATGACAAGGCTGAGGAGGTGTGGAATGCAGTTAAGACAATGGGGCATAAAACATTGATCTACACAGATAAATAGACAGTAGTTTTTCATGCTATAATTTATAGTTTAAAGAAGTATAATTATTCAAATTCAAAGGCACCATAGTAAAAATGTTCTTTACAAAAGAGTCTCTATGTGTTTACAATTTAAAATATAACTGCATTGTTGTCAGTATTTACCTAAATGCCTTAAAAAATGGAGCTCTGAATGTTCTATGAGACTTTTAAAACAGGCCCTAAAACTTTTCTTGAAATCTTGAGCATTGACCTACAATGTATTAGTAAAGAAATATAATTGACTAATTGATTTTGAAATGCTTCACACTTCTTTGGACTCCGTCTTAACAGTTCTGTCCTCATAGTCACAGGCTTTAAACGTGAAAAATCATACTTTGATTTTGAATGCATTTTGCTATTTATAAGGACTGGTCCAAGAATGTTGTTCATGTACAGTATAAATCCCCACTCCCTAATTTTGATAAACTGGCTTCAGGTCAGGTAATAAAAGTACAAACCAAAAAGTGTGCATTAAATAATAGCACATGATATTTATTTGCAGGTGTGTGTGCAAGGACTGACTGTAATCCCTCTCAGCGTGGATCTGTGGATACATTATATTAACCTCCTGCTTGGCACATTGAATATGAACATTCCAGAGTCGACACAGCGCATTCGCAGGTAACTTCATTTCTTCTGCTCTTTTAATTTGATTAGGATTCTATACATCTGGGTTGTTTTTCTATGGTCTGGTTGTGCATCCTGTCTGTTCCACAGTGTATTTGAGGATGCTCTGGCAGCAGCAGGCTGGGACTGGCACTCAGACCGCCTGTGGGACCTATACGCTGAGTGGGAGAAAGAACAGGGAGACCTGAGAGCCATGACTGCAGTGTATGACCGTGTGATGAGAGTGCCCACCCAGCTCTACAGCACCCACTATGAGAAGTATGTCTGCACAAGTGAAGAAGGATTTACGAGGGTTGTTTGCACAGCTGTTCACTTTGAGACACAAATCCGCATACAAACACACAGATTTGTGAGAACTTGCTGATATTTCTTCTCACTATCATATTTTGTGATCTTTTTTTCCCCCCTTCATATATAGATGCCGCTGAATTTATCACCCAAAGCCTTATTGGTAAACTGTCAAACACCTGCAATTCAGCACTACAAAATTCAGATCTCCAAAATATCACAATTTTGCTTTTCTGTCTTTTTGCTTTCACAGTCCTTAAGAAAATGAGTGTTGTGCTGGAGAGTCTTAAGACTGATGTAAATGATTCCATTTCTGTTCCTGCAGATTAAAGACTCATTTAACATCCAGTCCCCTCCGCGATGTGCTGAGCCCTGAGGAATACGAGAAGGTGCAGACGGAGTACAGACAGAATCAGATTCAGGCTAAGAAAGAGGAAGCCGATGTTGTAGCTGGTGAGGAAGAAGAGAGGCCGCCTGGGGAAGAAGTTGCCGCAGATGATGGCACAGATTCGGTAATGGACCTACAGTTTAATTTAATGAATCAGATGGTTTTATATATGTGCTGAGATTCATGTAATTGTATTAGGGAAGACTGCCCATGTCACCCATATGAGGAGTTTTAAGTCTGGTTCCTCTCAAGGTTTCTTCCTCATAACATCTATGGGGTTTTTTTCTTGCCACAGTTGCCACGGCTACTCATCAGGGATAAATTTACATCGTTCACCTTAACTGTTAAATTCTGTAAAGCTGTTTTGAGACAATGCCTGTTGTGAAAAGTGCTTTAGAAATAAACTTAACTTGACTGACTGACTGACAAAACTACTCTCACTGATGTCGCAGTAATGACCACTGAGGCACATACTGTTATAACTCATTTTAGCTTTTCTTGTTTTGTTTGAAACATGAAGTAGTACACGTACACCAATCAGGCATAACATTGAGTGGTAAAGTGAATAACACTGATTATCTCTTCATCATGACACCTGTTAGTAAATGGGATATATTAGGCACATTTTTGTCATGAAAGCTGATGTGTAAGCAGGAGTTTTACAAGAGCCAAACTGTGATGTCTAGACCACTGGTTCAGAGCATCTCCTAAACTGCAGCTCTTGTAGGCTGTTCCTGGTCTGCAGTGGTCAGAATCTATCAAAAGTGGTCCAAGGAGGGATCAGTGTTGAACCGGCGACAGGTTCAGGGCTGTCCAAGGTCTATTGGTGCGCGTGGGGAGCAAAAGCTGGCTTGTGCTACTGTAGCTCAAAATGCTGGAAAGTTAATGCTGTTAATATTTGATGCGTCAGGACTGTTTTGGCAGCAAAAGCGGACCACAATATTAGACAGATGGTCATAATGTTATGCCTGATCGGTGTATATTCACGTTGTCTGGTTGAGAAGCGAGTCTTAATATTTGATCATTTAAAAAACTAATATCTGTGACATTGCTAATGTTTTGATCCAGGTCATGATCAACATTACTTTAACCAATAGTGTTTGGGTCTTTGTGCACTAGATTACATTTACTATAAAAATGTATTAAAATCCTCCCAAAAGTTCCTTGGAAACCTTTTAAGGTCTCACTTACCAGTTTCCTGATAAACTACCTTTCTTGTGACAACTGTTCTACAAAAACATTCAAGCAGGTCAGATTGTATAGCGTTTTATGTTTTTTTTTAATGCAGGAAGAAGCAGTGCAGAAAATGCAGGAGCTGATTTTGGCCAGCAGAGAGGAAGCGTATCAGCAGAATGAGGCTGAGGTCAGGAAGCGATGGAACTATGAAGATGGGGTAAGAGCTTATGGAATTACAGTCTCTCTTTCCTGATGAAAAAACTATTCTCAGTAATGTTGTTTTTCCTGTGTCAGATTAAGAGGCCATATTTCCACGTGAAGCCTATGGACCAAACCCAGCTGAAAGCTTGGCACACGTACCTGGACTGGGAGATCGCTGAAGCTGAGGCAGCACATGCAGTCACGGAGAGTACAGATGTGGAAGGTCAGGAGGGTTCAGAGGTTAAAGAGAGCATTGCTGGCCATGGGAGAGTGCAGATTCTATTTGAGCGCTGCCTCATTGCCTGCGCACTCTATGAGGAGTTTTGGGATAAGGTGCAAAAAGGCAAACTGAGCATGTATGGATGAAAATTAGTTTGTTTCAGCTTGGCACTCGTTCTTAGATTGTTTTTGTTTGTGTGTTGTAGTATACACGGTATCTAGAGCCACGCAGTCTGGAGGAGGCACGCAGTGTATATCGACGAGCTTGCGAAATCCATCTGCCATACAAGCACAGTTTTCACTTGCAGTGGGCAATGTTTGAGGAAAGAAACGGTGAGGAGAAACAATGTGCAATTGTGACATTATGTAACTTTTGGGTTGTCGAAAACAAACTCAACATAGAGCACGAAAACAAAATATTCTTGTATAAAATGTGCCTTTAAACCGTTATACTGCCGTTAGTAGTACAGATTTACTGTCCTCTGAAAATAACTCGACATGCAGCCGTTATTGTCTAAATAACTGCCAAAAAAAGTGAGTACACCCTAAGTGAACGTGTCAAAATTGTCAATATTTTGTGTGAGCAAAATTGATTTCTAACACTGCCTTAATACACCTGGGCATGGAATTCACCAGAGCTGCACAGGTTGTTACAAGGATCCTCTTCCACTTCTTCATAATGACATCACAGAGCTGCAGGATGTTTGGCACATGGCGCTTATCCACCTTCTGTTTAAGGATGATCCACATGTGCTCAATAGGGTTCAGGATTGGAGACATACTTAGCCACTCCATCATCTTCACCTTGCTCAGTGTGAGTTAGTTTTATTATGTTGAAAAACTGCTGTTTCTGAAGGGAGTCCATGTTGGAATCCATGTTTCCCTCCATGCACCGCAGCTCCCCAGTACCAGCAGCACTCATGCAGCCCCTGACCATGATGCTACCACCACCATGCTTCACTGTAGACTGTAAGACACAAGGTCTTGCCAGGGTGTTACCACACATGCTGGACACCATCGGATTCAACCAAGTTTATCTTAGTCATATCATTAGTCTCATGCGAGGCCTGTTCCCAGTAGAACCCGTTTTGGAAAACATCTGTATGACCCTGGCCACTGTACTGTAACTCAAGTTACAGATCTTCTTATAGCCTAGGCCATCTTTGTGCAGAGCAACAATTCTGGTCAGTATTGGAGAATTGTACTTGAAGCACCAAATTTTAGCTGCTCTAATACAAGATACACAAATGTATATGGTTCTGTCAATGATTAACAGGACGTATGGCTTTGCATGGTTACAGGATGTACAGCTGTTATCACTCAGGGTGTACTCACTTTTGTTGCCAGCTATTTTAACACTAATGGCTTTATCTTGAGTTATTTTCAGAGGACAGTAAATCTGTACTGCTATACAAGCTGCACATTGACACTCTTTAATATATCCACGTTTTATTTCTATAGTATTTTCCCTTGAGAGGATGTAATAAAATGGTTGCTAAATGTGAGGGGCGTACTCACTTTTGTGACATACTGTGTGTATATATTTGTGTTAATCGATGAAGATAAATGAATATATACATATCTATTTAGTTTTGCAACATGTTCCTTGCAGGTAATAGCTTGAAGGCACAGCGTATACTAGAAGCTCTAGAGAAGTCTATGCCTGGCCTGGCCATGGTGCGACTCCGGAGGGTGGGTCTGGAGAGAAGGGCGGGCCGTCTGGACAAGGCGGAGTCATTGCTAAAGGAGACAGTTGAGGAGAATAAAGACAAGCCGCACCTTCATGCGTTTTATTCCATCAAACTAGCCCGGTTCCTTCACAAATTAGGCAGGAATCCATCACGGGCTCGGGCTGTGCTGCAAGAAGCCATTGAGATTAGTCCGGTATGTAATCTTGCGTATCTCTGATCGAGTAGTTTTTCATTCTCACAGTTTGGCAGTACATTTCAATGCTGTGTCTGCATGCAGGACAACAGTAAGCTCTACCTGAATCTGCTGGACCTGGAGCTGTCCGGAGATTTGCGGCTCAACGGAGGTGGAGTCCAGCAGTGTGTGAGCAAAGCTTTAGCTGCACCTCTCTCATCAGATAGCAAGATCCTTTTCTCACAGAGGGGCCTGCAGTTTGCTGAGGATTTTGGGACTACAGTGCAAAGGTCAGACGTTATTCAGGCTATGATAATGATGAGAAACGATTTCATCCAGGTTATAAGGCGAGACGTTGATGTTGGGGAACGAGAAGCGCTGTGTCCTATTTCAAAACATTTATCTTTAATAACCATATTACGTTGTTGATACCTGTGGTGGTGGTGAGCTCATAGTTCTACCCAGACAGTATTTTCTGCCGCATGGCATGTCATCGTGTGGGCATTTCTGTCTTTAGTTTTCTGCCAGTTGCCATGGTTTCACTGGTAGTGCTAGACTAGGCAAAGTACAATGTGTTTAAAACCATCTGATCTCTTCCCACTGAAACTTTAGATGGAAAAAAAACTAAGTGCATTTCTGTCTACTAGTAACAGTTACACATTTCATTATTTCTGGCATCTGTTTTGGGGAATTCATTACAGCAAGCTTTATTAATTTACTCACGAGCAAGTAGGAGTGTATATATTTATATATATATATATATATATATATATATATATATATATATATATATATATATATATATATATATATATAAATATAACACCAAATGTTTCCAAGACTCAAGGGGGAAAAAAGGGAAATTATTCCCAAATTGCATATTAATTTTAGTCTGTTACTGGGAATACCGGATCTTATTGTAAATCACTGAATTCAGGCCTCTACATCACATTAGATCAGTGTCAGTGTGAGCACAGAGTTTATGAAAACACTGTATATCTTAATGTTCTGGTTACACACACATCAGTACCAACAAAGTCTTGAGTATCAGCATGTTCGTGTTCACTGTTCTTATGTAGCTGATTGTTGTTGTGTTTGTCTTTGCAGTGTGCTGAGTATCTATGAGGAACACCAGAAGCTTCTAAATGACCTTGGTGCAAATAAGCGTGAAGCAGAAAACGGGTAAGGGGAAAAACAAACTCGAAATGTCAATGTTTTTCATGTTTTATTTATTTATTTTTTTAAGTGCTTCACAGTTGTTGTTTTTTTGGGGGGCGATTTAGTGATAGCGAACAGCCGGAGAAAATGGCTAAAATGGACGATGACTCTGCTACAGCAGCATCTCAACAAGCTGTGCCCCCTGTTCCTCCTCCTCCAGTGATGGGTGGAGATATGAGTGGGTATGGAAACTATAGCAACTGGTATCAGGTATGCAGGATTGAGCTTTGCTTTGCATGTACTTTGTTACTGGTGTGTATTTGTTCATAAAACCTTGATTCCCAAAAAGTTGGGACGATATGCAAACTGTAAATAATAATTATAATCATAATATCAAAATAATTGCAAACAGAACGCAATGATTTGCAAATCTCAAAAATCTATATTCTATTCACAATAAAACAAAAAAAAATTTATATTGTGAATATATATACCCTTTTTAAAGAAAAAAAACAAGGTTATTTGGAATTTGATGGCTGCAAAAGGTCTCAAAAAATTACCACTGTGTGAAATCTGTCTTTCTGTCCGTATTCATCTGGAAACTGAGGAGACCAGTAGCTAGTTTTGGGAGAGGAATGTAGTCCCATGTGTCTGCTACATGATTCTAGCTGCTCAACAGTTCTGGGTGTTCTTTGTTGTATTTTGTGTTTCATGATGCACCAAATGTTTTCAAACGGTGAAAGGATCAGACAGCAGACAGGCCAGTTCAGCCCCCAGACTTTTTTTTTTTTTTTTTTTTTTTAAATAAATGCAGTAAGCTATTAACATTGTATAAAAGGTTTCCTGGTGGTCTAGCGGTTGGGATGCGGCGCTCTCACCGCTGCGGCCCGGGTTCGATCCCCAGTCAGGGAACTAACCCCAGCCATTAGGGTTGCACAAGCCTTAGTGCCCGTCCCAAGCCCGTATAAATGGGAAGGGTTGTGTTAGGAAGGGCATCCAGCGTAAAAACATGTGCCACATCAAACATGCGGATGGTCTGCTATGACGACCCCTAATGGGAGAAGCCGAAAAAAAGTTTAGTAAGCAGTTAACATTGTCTTGCTCAAATATGCAAGTTCTTTCCTGGAAAAAACACATTCGTGGATTTAAATCTTGTATATACTGTGCTTCCCATACCATCAGAGAATAAGCGAGATGGTTCCAGGTGCTTGACGATAAAAGCTTGTTTTCTCCCATGTGCAGAGATTCCTCCAGATTATTTAAAAGCTCTGCCCATCTTTATTTTTGAGAGACTTTGAATTTCTTAGATTTACATGATTTATACCATATATTATCATCTTACTGTCCTGTTGTCAATGAACTGTTTAATTTTAATAAAACGTACCTTTTCCAGACATTCGTTGCCCCGTCCCAACGCCGTATTTTTTTTTTTTCCATTAAACTTGTCCATTTTCTCAGTTAATGCATTCAGTTTTGTATATTGTTGTGAATATAATATGGGTTTATGAGATTTGCAATAGATTGCGTTCTTTTCATTTACATTTTACACCTTTGTCTTTCTTTATTTTTTACTTGTATTGTACTCAAGATTGTGCATAATTGTCAAATTGGAAATTCAGTGACATGATCAAAATGAAATGGTCTTATTCAGAAATAATAATGCTTTTGCTTTTCATTAGCTTTTCATGCACCAAATAAATCTTAGCTACTCTGGTGTTGTTGGCAAACTTTTTATCCTTTTCATTTTCAGCAACAGCAGTACGGAGGATACAGTGGCTATTCCAACCCCTGGAACCAGTACAGCCAGTACTACCCTCCCAGTTAGGGGTTAGACGGGTCTGTGTGCAGGGGTACAGCATAGCGCAACACCTTTCTTGCCCGTGGCGAAATGTGCGTCACATTCAGCACATGGCCAGATGTAGGCAGGTAATGGAAGTGTGATGATCCGTTCGTCTTATGTGTTTTGATGGAAGGCTAATTTCCAGCATTAATTCACGTCCCGTGGTAACTTTTTCAGCCTGGGTTTATGTGCTTTTGGACACAGACGAAGTTATATTTGCATTGGAATATGTCTACGTATACCCCCCCCCACCCCACCCCACATATTCTGAACCCCTTTTTCTAAGCTTTTAACTTGTCACAACTGTACACATCTGCATCAAGCAGTTATCCCGTGTGTGTAATTATGGGTCATATCTGGACAGCAGTGCAGCAACAGAACACAGCTTGTACAACAGCATCATGCTTAGATCTAATTCTTTACTCGGCTTAGCCATCCTAACTCCAGTTCTAATCACTTTCCTTATGACTGATCATATATTTCCCACCCGACCTCCCCAGGACTCGCCCTAAATCGTATTCGCAGCTGCAGCTCTTTCATGCATGATGTTGCTAAACTAAACCACACAACTATTTATTTTCGCCCTCTGTCTTTCAGCTTATAAACAAATCATAAATACTGACCATGTAAAAGATTTTTTAAAGATATGTTTGTGCACAGAGGCTGAAATCATGAAGTCTTTTGCAGAAAAATAAATAATATAAAAAAGAAATCAAGGTTTTTTTTAATGGTTAGTAATTCCATAAATTGTCTGGAAATTCCTATTTTTACACTAACCTCTCATACAATTAAAATTTGAAGCAGTAACACCCCTCCTCTATACGTTTACTTAAGTGCTGTTGGTTTTCATTACAAGCTGAAATCTGATTTATTTTTGAATAGCTGCCCATGTTGTCCAGCTTGTTACTGCGCGATACTGCTGATGTCTCGAAGTATTGTATCGTTAAAATATCGTCTTTTATAATTTTTCTCTTAATCTAAAATGGTGTGAGGTCAAACGTTCAGAACAGGAAACATGTTACAAGAAGAAGTGTAATGAACAGAAATGTATTTACTGTTTAATGCTTTGTGTGTATGAGGAGCAGATCACTTTATACACAAGGCTTCGTTACGTAGATGTTGTTCAGTGTACATGCCTGGGAACATCGAGTTTTTTTAAACAGTCATTAATATTTCTTTTTTTTTCTTTTTTTTTATTGCAACAGCATTTCCTGTTTTCACCTGCCACGCCTTCCAGGCATCCTGTATGTTTCTATATATCATGATGCTTACCGACATTTGTCTTTTTAAGCTGTTGTTTTTATTTTTGTTCATGAATAAAGATGTCTATTTTAAAATTGCTCGCTTGCCGTCTTTGAGCGGCTCATTCACGACTAAATTGTTTTGTAGCAACTGTAAAGGTTTAGTGTGTTTTTATTTACAGTGGGGCCACAGGCCAAAAAAAAAAATTCAAACATGTCGAGAAATAATACATAGCAGAATCACTGAAAGAAGGATGAGCACTCGAGTGTGTATGTTCACTTATTTTTTGTTGTGGTAGGTGTGAATGTTTTATTGTTGTGTAGAAGCCACAGTCACTGAGTTTGTTTAAATGACCTGTATAAATTCAGTCCATGACTGTAAGCCATTGCGTCTTCTGTTGGTCATATAAGAAGGAGTGGAAGAACGTGGATAAAACTCATTTGACTTTACTTCTTGGTTACCACAAGTACAGCAGAAGGCACCAAACCTGAGGAAAAAGGAAAACAAGCAATGAAAGCCACTGAAAATCTAACTAAAGGAACACAAAAACTCCTATGCCTTTAATAAAAATGGGCCTGGGATATAAAACAATGTGACCACTAACTGAACAAAAGTGATTGGCTCTGGACATCCCTTCTGGGATCAACATGCCATGCATTTCTTGCTTTAGGTTGTCAAACCTGTATTTTAGTGGCGTGCTCTAAGTTATATTGGCTTTATTTTGTTGTTGTATGAAGGTCAGATTTGTATATAAGATGGGCAAAACAGAAAAGAAAATCACTTTGTGAAGTGTTGAACCATCAGAAGCCCTCACAATAGCTTTTATAAATCCTGCTATAAGCATGAGACCGTGATCAAAGGATGATTACTGCTCTTCCAGAAGATTCTCTCTGCTAATGTTTTAATGATGTTGCTGATGTTGGAAAGCATGGTCGTGACACTGTCCAAAACCCCCCAGGTGTTCAATTATCCTGGAGCTTTGGTTGCTTGTGATAGTTGAAACCTACCACGCCCTTCAGGACGAAATGTTTCATCATACAATGGATAAAGCTGATCAGTCTGAAGAATGTTTTCCTGTAAGAGGAGAAGCTGGCAAATGGCTTCATCACATCTGTCTGAAGGCATCTGTACTCATTATGCTTCATCACTCATTCTGCACAACCGTCCTTTCATTTATTACCTCGCTGTACATATATTTTGTGCACCTCTTGGCTACTGGCACAAATACAAACCCTTCCTCTAGTTCTGGTTCATCTACTACAACAGCATTAATGCTTTTCTCCTGAAAATAAAGACCACTGAAGTTCCTTATATGGTATATACGTAGAAACCTCCTTACCTTTTAATAAACTGTAGAAAAGCTGTGGACCGAATGATTTTATACATAAACTACTATAAAAGGTGATGCTGATCAATAAGAACAAAACACTTAAATTACCGTTAGCCGCCAGGTCATTCAAAAACAGCGCTATTTCAAAATGAATACATGTCAGCGCCACACATTCAATTCCACATACTGTATGAATTTTCCTTACCAAGCTCACGTAGAGGTTTCTCCATGTCTAGTTCTGAGTAGACGCGCCGGGGGTACGGGGACAGGAGGGTAAAGTCCTCGCCCTCGGAACTGTTCATCTGTACGTACACTCGCACTGCAGCCAGAGGCTCCTGGGCCTTAAAGACCGCCATCAGCGCAGAGCCGTCTAATAGACGAACCTAACGCAGGAGAGGGGGAGAGCGACATTAGACACGTTACAGACACTAACCTGCTGTAGAGAGAAAGGTCTAACCTGTATCCGACATTCATCATAGTCTTTCTTGGCTGGGGGCGGGCCCTGGTTTTCAGCAGGAGACTGAGGAGTGGCCTCAGAAGAAGGAGATGTCAAGGAAGAGCTACTTGAAGAGCCGCCTCCATACTGTGAGAAGAAGAGACATTTATTCAGCCAGTAGTATAAAAAGGCAACAATGTGTTTAATACTGATGCGTGCGCTACTGGGATCTGTATTAGATCACCAAACAATGAACGAACAAACGAAATATTCAGCAAGAATTTGATATTTGTACATTGGAACCTTGACACCCGCGACCTCGATAGTCGGCGACTTTTCGTTTGGAACCGGACGAAGAGTAACTCGTGAAAAATCTGATAGTTTGTGAGAAGCCATGAGCGGCTTCTCACAAGTTCAGAATTACATTTTAAAACAAAGTTTGTACTAATAAATTACATAAAAATGTTGAAAAACTTTTATGGTATTAGTTTATTTAAAGTAGTTAAAAAAAACATTTATGACAATTTACAATTTATGTTGAGTTTACAGTAATGTACAATTTTTCTTGGAAAAGGAGCCATCAAAAGTAGTCACAACCTCACGTTTTGTTACTCGCGAGGGGTCAGAAACTTAACCCCGACGATTATTGAGGTTGCACTGTATTTTAATTATTTATTAATTTTTTAATCTGTGGCTTTATTGGAAATTATTTTGCCATATTCCTTTTAGCCCCACCCCTTTTCCCTAAAAGAAGACTTCCAGATTATACATGTATTGTATTGTCTAATGATAAAATATTTAATTGCAATTAATCGCATGCTGGGCATGTTAACTAGTGATTAATCACAACTTAATAGCACATTTTGTAATCTGTAATAAATATACCTTCAAATAACACTTTACAAGTTTCTCTAAACAACATGCAAATATGTGTTTATTATCAGTGAACCCGTACCCAACATCATAGATGTTTTCCAAAGAACTTGTTCATGTCTATTAGACACATTGGAGGAAAAAAAGAACACAGAAATACCAGGGTGCCATTACTTCTCTATCTTTGCACTTACACAAGCCTGTTTACCTTTTCAGATGGCAGGGCAGCTCATAAAAATACTCTTGTACATGATTTAGATTATAGTGTTTTAAATTGCATAAATCATTAGGACACTAAATTAAACTTTTGCTATGTTTTCACACAGACGGTTTTGATTGGCGGGTGTGTGCACCATGACGGATTTTAGTGCTGATTTGAGACTTGGCACATCAGTAAAACAAATGTTTAATGATTAAAAATGATTTTTCGTAATGAAGGGTCGTCGTGAATGAAAAAGAAATTGTCAATCGGAACTGCGTGCTGCATTAATCACTCATTTCGACAGACCACTATATTATATTATATTTTATATATACAGTACAGACCAAAAGTTTGGACACACCTTCTCATTCAAAGAGTTTTCTTTATTTTCATGACTATGAAAATTGTAGAGTCACACTGAAGGCATCAAGGGCTATTTGACCAAGAAGGAGAGTGATGGGGTGCTGCGCCAGATGACCTGGCCTCCACAGTCACCGGACCTGAACCCAATCGAGATGGTTTAGGGGTGAGCTGGACCTCACAGTGAAGGCAAAAGGGCCAACAAGTGCCAAGCATCTCTCGGGGAACTCCTTCAAGACTGTTGGAAGACTATTTCAGGTGACTACCTCTTGAAGCTCATCAAGAGAATGTCAAGAGTGTGCAAAGCAGTAATCAAAGCAAAAGGTGGCTACTTTGAAGAACCTACAATATGACATTTTTAAGTTGTTTCACACTTTTTTGTTATGTATATAATTCCATGTGTTAATTCATAGTTTTGATGCCTTCAGTGTGAATCTACAATTTTCATAGTCATGAAAATAAAGAAACCTCTTTGAATGAGGTGTGTCCAAACTTTTGGTCTGTACTGTATATATTTATATATATATATATATATATATATATATATATATATATATATATATATATATATATATATATATATATATATATATACACACACACACACACACACACACTATATTGCCAAAAGTATTCACTCGTCTGCCTTCACATGCAAATGAACTTGAGTAACATCTGATTCTTAATTCATAGGGTTAAATATGATGTTGGCCCAATGCAGCTAGAACAGCTTTAACTCTTCTGGGAAGGTTTTCCACAAGGTTTAGCAGCGTGTTAATTGGAATTTTTTACCATTCTTCCAGAAGTGCATTTGTGAGCTCAGACAGTGATGTTGGACGAGAAGGCCTGGATCGCAGTCTCCGCTCTAATTTATCCCAAAGGTGTTCCATCAGGTTGAGGTCAGGACTCTGTGCAGACCAGTTGAGTTCTTCCACACCAAACTCACTCATCTTTGTCTTTATAGACTTTGCTTTGTGCACTCATGTTGAAACAGGAACGGGGCTGTCCCCAAACTGTTCCCACAAAGTTGGGAGCATGAAATTGTCCAAAATGTCTTGGTATGCTGAAGCATTGAGAGTTCTTTCACTGGAACTAAGGGGCCGAGCCCAACTCCTGAAAAACCCCACATCGTAATTCATCTTCACCAAACTTTACACTTGGCACAATGCAGTCAGACAAGTACTGTTCTCCTGGCAACTGCCAAACCCAGACTCGTCCATCGGACTGCCAGACAGTGAAGCGTGATTCCTCACTCCAGAGAACACGTCTCCACTGCTCTTGAGTCCAGTGGCGGCGTGCTTTACACCACTGCATCCGATGCTTTGCATTGCACTTGGTAATGTAAGGCTTGAATGCAGCTGCTCAACCATGGAGAAATATTCCATAAAGCTCTCTACATACTGTTCTTGAGCTAATCTGAAGGCCACATGAAGTTTGGAGTTCTGGAGCTATTGACCTCTGTGCAACTGTGCGTCTCAACATCCGCTGAGCCTCTCTGTGATTTTACGTGGTCTAACACTTCATAGCTGAGTTGCTGTCGTTCCCAATCGCTTCCACTTCGTAATAAATAGTTGATATCTATCTATATTTATATACACACACATACATGCATATACACACCCACACACCAGGCATAACATTGACATTATACAATTAGTGAGTAAATAACACGATTATCTCTTCATCATGGCACCTGTTTGTGGGTGGGATACATTATGTAGGAAGTAGACATTTGTCCTCAAAGTTGATGTGTTAGATGCAGGAAAAATGGGCAAGCTAGACAACTGGGTCAGAGCATCTCCAAAACTGCAGCTGTTGTGTGGTGTTCCTGGTCTGCAGTGCTCAATATGCATCACAAGTGGTCCAAGGAAGGAACAGTGGTGAACCAGCGACAGGGTCGTGGGCAGCCGAGGCTCACTGATACACGTGGGGAGTGAAGGCTGGCCCATGTGGTCCGATCCAACAGACGAGCAACTGTAGCTCATTGAAGAAGTTACTACTTGTTCTGATAGAAAGGTGTCAGAATACACAGTGCATCCCAGTTCGTTGGATTGTTGGATATATATTGATTGGTGTGTGTGTGTGTGTGTGTATATATAGGTATACACAATGTTGTATGAAAAAAGCACCATAAACCCTAAAATGAAAAAACAGGAAGAGGAAAAAGGAATTACCTTGCGTGCCCGCTCTTCTCTGTCACGTGCAATCTTCTCTTTCACTCTCTGCCTGAAAAGGAAAAAAAAACACCAAATGAGAACAGAAAAGCCTCCCTGTAAAGATCTCCAACACATTTTATAATCCGGTGCTCTCCATACTTGGCCATTCGGTCCTCCATTTTCTCTCTCCTGCGTTGTTCAGCCAGTTGCTTCATTTCATCATCCTGCAGCTTCTGTCGGACCTGCTGCAGCTCCTGGCCCTGTTTCCTCCTCTGTTTCTCCCTCTCCACCTCATCCTGCCGCTCCCTCTCTCGCCTCTCCTCCTGCTTCACCCGCATCAACTCCTCAAGCCTGAGCATCAGTCGAAAGCATCAGCACACCAGAATTTCTTTTCCATGGTTAACACCCTTTTACACCAAATTTAGTCCCTTTTCATGTCACCAACCTTCTAATTTGTTCTTTCTTTTCCTCTTCTGTCATTGGGCGTTTGCCGTCTCCCAGTTCATCCATTAGTTCAGCATCTGGGATTGATACACGAGGAAAACAATCAAATATATTTACGAAACATAAATACATTAATGATTAGTCTGATTTGGGGAAATAATGAGAAATTATTTTTAAATGTGTGTAAAACAAACCTACATTCAAACCCGACATTTAAAACAATGCTGTTACAACTGAACAAAGGGTCTTACCGAGTTCAGAGGCAGGCTCGGCCGGGATCTGTTCTTCCGAAGAGCCTAGAACGTTCTCTTTTGGTGGCACGTACGGCTCGTCTATGTCTGGATCGTTCTCGTGTTCCATCAGCCTGTGGAAGACAATGAGGAGAATGAAACTCCCAGATGTTCTACCATTCTCCTAATGATGCTGAGTTTTCCCATTCCCCCTTACCAGTCCATAGCTCTCTCGATGCCCTGGTTGCCAGTGTGTGCTACAGCCTTCTCCCTTTTCACAGCAACACAGGGGTGAATTATTAGTGCAGGAGAATCAGATAGAATAAAACAGTGGATGATAACCAGCAAAACTGATCACTTACGCCCTGTTTCTGCTGAAGCCCATCTCCAAAAGGCTTTCTAACGTCGTGAACTCCGCCATTCTACTGAAAAATAAAATAGGGTTTAATAAAAAAATATTATATTATAAAATAACCTATTACACATTGCTATGTTTTAGAGCCATCTCGAGCAGCAGGATGTGTGTGTGTGTGTGTGTGTGTGTGTGTGTGTGTGGGCATGATTTTACCCCAAATTAACTAATCTTTCTGCAGTGCACTGTAAAATCTAGCTAAACATACACATTGGATAGCTAATGAAGCCTCATGCATGCTTTGTTAGCAAATTCTGCGAAATGGTTACACTTTGTCCCCCTGATGGCACACTTCATTTGTACTCCTCATCCCAAACATGCTAACAGACAGTGCACCAGCTAGCAGATTAGCCAACCGGCTAAATTGTGCATTGTGATCAAACGTTCAAATTCATAGCCCAACTAGCGTTACACATATAACTCCCCTTGTTACATAAAAATATACTAACCAGCCCAAAACAAAACCATTACACAAAAATGTGCAATGTGTTCATATCACATTAATCACTTATTTGTGTAATAATATATTTATTAGCCATGTTAGCTAGTTTAGCGGTACAGTTGCTTACATAGCAGCTCTCCCGTCCACACACGACTACGGCAAAAGTACAGGGACAAAAAGTCCAAACACGATTTGCTCAGATTGTTTTTTTTTTATGTTTGACATAAAACATACAGTTGTAGTTCATTAAGTTACCTCATTTTAATATATATGTTACCTCATATATATATATATATATATATATATATATATATATATATATATATATATATATATATATATATATATATATATATATATATACACATATATATATATACATGTGTATATATATATATATATATATATATATATATATATATATATATATATATATATATATATATATATATACATATACATGTGTATATGTATATATATATATATATATATATATATATATATATATATATATATATATATATATATATATATATATATATATATATATATATATATAAAATACAAATCTTCCTACTAAACATTTACATTTACACAGTGGTGAATGAAGTCCACAAACCATGAACTTAGGTCAAAGTAGAGATACAGTAGGTAAGATATGACTCCAATAAAAGTGAAAGTGCCCCTCTTAAACCTTCACTTGAGTAAAAGTACAAAATTATTTGCATTCAAATGTACTTAGGCATCCAAAGTACTATGATTTATTATGGTTATAATGTCCCTATTATTAATTTTTTTTACCACAGACTCTTTGCTTAATCAACTTTATGTGAAAAGACTAATGTTAATCTCAGCACACCGATCTATTAATATAATGATATTAATTAGACAAACACTGCTTGATATCTAATAAAATTATTATGAGCCCAAAACCTTCTTTTCAACTAATTGAAAAAATAAATCGCATAAATGTCCATGGGTGTTGTTTAACTCAGGAGTTTCTTCCATCATTTATTCCTTTGACAATGTTCTGCTAGACTGTATGTTGGTGCTTCAGTGAGTAAATACCACCAAAGGGCACTCAAAACAAGTTCGAAACAGAGCTCGTGCTACACACTGATTGGTGGCTTGCTGAGCGCTTGACCACTTAAGTTTTAATCCACTCAAATAAAAAGGAACGACTAATTTTGCAAAATGTAGTAAAGCAAAAAGTAAGATATTTGACTTGGAAATGTAGTGAAGTTCAAGTGAAAGTCTCCACCAATGGAAATACTTAAAATTAGTAACGAATTACATTACTTCATTACTGTGCACTGTTTCATTTACAGCATTTAGCAGACTTGCACTAACACTAAAACTAACACAGGGTTAGTAAGGAGTAAAACGAAGGGCATATTGTATGAGGAAATTAATCACCTATAGTGCTTTTCACACTAGAAATATTTTATCCTGGCAAACAGAATTCTGGGTAAAAGTGTTTCACACTATTTTACACTGTTGCTCATATTTTACCCAGGCCTAACAATTCATCCTGGGTACTATAATCCCTTAATTACATATTTGCAGTGTGACACGTTTGGCACCATGATGTGGGGATAACAACACTAAGCCTGCTTTGGAGCAGGGTCTCATAACCCCTGTGACCACCACACTCAAATGTAGTTCTTCCCCAAACTCAAGAAAGCAGTTAATTGTACAACAGTTAATTTTATACTGTAGCATTGCAATTTCTCTTCACTGGAAGTAAAATAGGCCCAGTTTTGACTTATGATGAGTGTTGACCATGCAAGTCTTTACAAATCAGTTCTTGAAATAGAAATGATTTTGTATAAGAATGAGTGCAATAGTGAAAAGTTTGTACTGTTGAACGGTTTATTTATAAAGGAACATAAAAAAAAATGAAACAATTTCTGATTGGACTGGTGAATTCAGCAAGGTTTAAAGTATTTATTATAAAATCTGTAAACCGGATACAGTATAGGGAGTGGGGCTTGTTACTTATTTATCGTATGTATGTGTAATAATCTACTAACCACTGCAGCACACAGCTAACGGGCAATAAGGAACTCAAGACAGCACACTTCGTGCTGCCTGTCAAAGGTGTTGCAGGTAATGTCTATCCTTTTGATTTTGACTTTGGCCTTTCTTTCAAGATTTTTACCACTAAAAGCTCTGATCACATCTTGAATTTTATGTTATCCATTTTAAAATCAATAGAAACTGTGAATACTGTAAGTAGCTTATATTACTATTATTATAAAAAATTTTCCCACTGTGGGACAAATAAAGGTATTTCCTATCTGATTAGAGTAGAACTGATAAGAACAGGTCATTTGTTCCATTGGAAATGTGTGTAGAAAAAAATGATAAAGTCTTTGTAAAGTAGATGATAAAAGATAACACATTTTTTGTTTGTGTTGAGACTGTTTATTGTAAATTTTACAGTGGAAATACGTAATCTTTTTTTTTTTTTGCCCATATATCGGATAGTTTGCTCTCTAATGTACTTCTGCACAATCCAATATTTTGTTTGTAAACTGTGTGAATCTGAATGTTGCGCAAATTTTTGAAAACGTTTCTTTAACACATTTTAAAGCATGTTGTTACAGGGGGTCAAAGTGTTTCAGTTCAAATTGTTTTATTGTTGCTTTCAAGGAAACAGGGACAGGAGTGGGTAAAGTTCATTGTCCAAGTGCTTGACATACTGAGGGTACAGAACTCATAGGATTGTTAGAAAAAGGTGAGTTGGCTCTATCACAGAAAAGAAATACATATGTAACCATGTTTTTGCTTCTTAATTCAAAATTCATAAACTTAATAAATCTAGCAAGGCAAACATTTATAATGCATTTGGTCAATCTGAATCTCAAAACACCAAGCTTTTCTAATTGTGTTTTTTTTAAGTGTATCAATCTTAATTGCACGTGTACCAGATGACCTTCATCTTAGATCTGCATTTGAAGATGCATTTGCCAGTTTTAACATTCAGATGTGGTGCTTGCTGGATGTAACAGTCTCTCCATATGGAAGACTTCTAAGTTCCAGTGGAGGAGCTGTTACCTGCAGAGAGTCACCAAGATCTTCTCCTACACTATGACAAATAGTAAACAAATAAACTTAATAAAATAAAAAAAAGTTGTTTTTTGTCTTGCTGTGCCTTTTTTTTTTCTTGCTACATTGTTCTTACATGACTCTTTTACTTATATTTGCACTATACTGTTTTATTGTTGTTTGCCATTATTCACCTATTGTAAATTATTCGGATCCTCTGTGATCTACCCATGTCAAAAACATGCCAGCTGGTATATTAACAACTCTAAAGGTGTTTAACATATAAATAAATTATTTCTAAATACACCACATTGTGTCCTGATAAATCAGGTCTGAAAGGGAACGGGCTGTATATAGCCTAAGTGCTTTAGAATGAATGAGAACTCTTTTAAAGTCTTTTAAAATACGTATTTTAAAATGTACACAATGCTATGATTTGCAAGATAAACAAAGTGAAAAAAAAACTGACTGTTCATCTTGTGAGTGTGAGTGTGAATTCATTAAATATATTATTACACACATACTGTATACTAATAATATTTTTCCTGTCAGTGACACATCACTATTATTCATGCTGCATAAGAACTGAAGCTTTATTGCACAATTGTTAGTGCAATGTATCTATTAGTGGATCTTTCATGTTGCTACCTTGTACTGCTGACCTAATTGTTGGACCACACGACCCCGCGGAAAGCAATCTAATTTGTTTACGTGTTGGCTGACAGAAAACTAGAGCTACGTATGTAGCGCAACTCTCACATTTTCTTTATCTATAAACAAAATGTCAAGCAAATAGAACACATGCCTGCGATCGGCAATCACTTGGAAATTTACCAAGTGCGAAAACACCCTGGGTATGAGTGTGTGCAGTGTGCAGTGTGCAGTGTGCACATCCAAGAAACCCATTCAGGATTTATTTCTGCTTTACACTTTCCCCAAATCTCCAAATCCTTTGTAACTCTGATCAGGTTTAAATGGATTGTCAGCTGTGAAGATAAATAAATAAATGGATGAATGAATGAAATAGTAGTTTCACGGTTGCTGCAGCTTCTGCGTGTAGTTTGATATATTTATACAGTGATACAAAGAAATGATACAAAAGGGTGGTTTGGGTCATTAATGAGTCTTGGCTGTCTAATGCGCTTCTTATTGAACTTATTTTACAATGGGAAACAGTTTATTAAAGAGTTCTACATAAAATGGTCTAAACGCAAAATAAGAACTCTTTCTGGTTTCTAAACACCACTTTCTGGTTTCTCCCACCACTTTCTGTCAGCCCTGGAATAAATTAATTCCAGTCCATTTTCATTCCATCCCCACTTTAATTCAGGATCAGTTTACCTCTATTTGGCCAAACATAACTGTGGAGTATTAGCAAATAAAAAGTTAAGAAATAAACCTTTGGCAGGGGTTAGTCTATGAGCAGGACTGGAAAAGAGTGATTCTTTGTGTTTTTTTTACTTTTTAATTTGATTGATTTAAGGTTGATTAAAGTTGCAATGCTGCAAATCCATGTTGGTTTTATGTTCCTTCTAAGAAATGCTTAGGTGTACATAGGTCTGCATATTGGACATTGTGCATCCACAGGTGAATCATTCACGTGTAAATCTTCAGTATGTGTGATTGGTGCCTTGGTGAAGGGTGTGGGGAAAAAACCGAAATGTCACAGTGAAAAATTATTTGGAATAATAAAAACTTGTGCATGTTTTTTTCTTTCAATATAAATAATCTTTGCAACATTTTGAAACTGTGCTAGTATATTTGCATGGGTTGAATTCCCTTTTTTTTTTCCGCAGGCCCACCCCCATGTGCTGCACATGAGATTCAACTTCTACATTACTTTTTAAACAAATAGACTTATCCAAATTAAGTTCTTTGTTGCGTTCTGGTCCATCCTTTGCCCTTAGCAGCGATTTCTTTATTTCAATTTTTTTTGCTGACTTCATCCAAAATGTACACTCTATATTGTATTGGATTCTAAGTGATTCGTTTTCGAATAGCACTTTCAATTCAATCTGCAGCATTTAACCAACACAAAGTGCACACAAATTAAACCGTGCAGATGTGGTTTGCATGTAATTTGCCTTGTGGTCGGGGGCATGCAGCTGTCCCATGCAGCACACAGAAAGCACGTGACGCTGGATTCTGTGGCTCAATCAGTACAAGGGCTTTTTGCATCCTAGGTCTAGGGCGTGTGAGGCGCTGGACAGACAGAGACAGATTTACACTGATATAAACCCCAAAAGACGTTAAATGGTTTAATTCTTAATAACTTGGATTGATTAGGCATTTATTTAATGTTATACAATTAGTACCTGGGCTTTTGCAGGCCCCCATGTGGCAGGGGTAATGGCTGCCTCTCATGCTACTTTTTTTACTGCAGTTTTATCGAAAGCAACAAGCTTTTCCACAGATATGTGAAAGAAGCAACCTAGGCAATCACATGCAAATAAGAGTCTACAAACAGTATATTGGTGAGATTCACACAAACTGTCCCAGGTCATGCTTCCGGCTCAGGCCAGTGTTAAAGGGATTGCACAATCCGAGGTGAGGCAGATGTACCAGCTTCTGCACTTCATTGTGCCTCGCCAGGAATTTACAGACGAACGTCGTGATTTTAGCAATAAAATTGCACTTATGACACAGATCAGAGAGAAAAGACTTTTTACAAAAATGCACTGCCTCATCACTGCCTCACCTGACTGCACGTCTCTGAGGACTGTAAATAGTCAGGCTGTAATCTGTACTAAATCTCAACCCTAAACTAAAACATGACACCACCCTGCTTTGTCTTTAGTTTGTATAATACAGCAACATATGCATTTAATCGTCTTTTGGCGGCTCCTATTAGGGGTTATCCGTCTCCATACCCCCCTGTCCTCTACATCTGCCTCTTTCAAACCAACTACCTGCATGTCTTCCTTCACCACATCTATAAACCTCCTCCTTGGCCTTCCTCTTTTCCCCCTTCCTGGTGGCTCCATCCTCAGGATTCTCCTACCAATGTACCCCATGTCCCTCCTCTGCACATGTCCAAACCATCTCAGTCTACCCTCTCTCACATTGTCTCCAAAACATCCTACATGCGCTGTCCCTCTAATAAACTCATTCCTAGTCCTGTCCATCGTCGTCACTCCCAACGAAAATCTCAACATCTTCAGCACTGCTACCTCCAGCTCCGCCTCCTGTCTTTTACTCAATGCCACTGTCTCTAATCCATACAACATCTCAGGTCTCACCACAGTCCTATAAACTTTCCCTTTCACTCTCGCAGATACTCTTCTATCACAAATCACTCCTGCTATCACTCTTCTCCACCCACTCCACCCTGCCTGCACTCTTTTCTTCACTTCTCTAACACACTCTCCATTACTTTGCACTGTTATGTGTTAAATGATAAAAAAAATAAAAAAAATAAAAAAAAACAGCTAGTATTTGGGCAGGCTGTCAATCAAATATACAAATTGGGATGTCACAGTAGTGTTCTAGTACAGTATATATAATAGTAGTGGCAGGCTACACCTAGGCCTTCAGCGGTGTTCTGTATATCGAAGTAAATTATATATTTAACAATTAAATTGATAAGTAAAACCTATAATATCAATTTAATATGCACGCTATTGTAATTAGTTATGCATAACCCTATCATGAGCCCTGCTGTATGGTCCCTACGAGGCCTATTTATAACGGAAGTGCGCGGTTTAAAAGAAGGACTTTTGTTTTGAAATTAAGTTTTTTTTTCTTTTCCCTCTTCCGCTTTTCCTCCTCCGTACAGTTGGCGCAGTCGCTCCGGGGTTAAATGGTGAGTGTCAGAGCTCCAGCAGCGCGTCTTTCATTTTCATAGAGGAAATCACACTGAATTTCTCTCTCACTCTCTCCAGACTGGACAGAGCTTCACAATCTCGGGCTTTTTTTTTGAAAAACAAAAGAGAAGTGCGTTGCGGCTGAACTTTGCTGATTGATTCGCCGTGTGTTCGCTCGGGGAGGTGACCGGAACACGGGCGGCACCGTCTCAACTTTTCTCACCGCGACTCTCCGCCTGCCTGCACAGCTCGCTTTATTACACGCTTTCTGCAGTAGCCTGGTTCATTAGGAAGCTCCACCATGTTTAGCTGGTCCAGTAGGAACGGAAAGAAAGAGCCGGAGCTTTTTCAAAATGTCTCCGAGGGGCTGAAGCGTCTGTACCGTCATAAGCTCTTCCCTCTGGAGGACACCTACCGCTTCCACGACTTCCACTCCCCGGCGCTTGAGGATGCCGACTTCGATAACAAGCCCATGGTGCTTCTGGTCGGTCAGTATTCCACCGGAAAAACGACCTTCATCCGGCACCTGATGGAGCAGGATTTCCCCGGGATGCGGATCGGACCTGAGCCCACCACGGATTCCTTCATAGCGGTGATGTACGGGGAGCAGGAGGGGGTCATTCCGGGAAACGCTCTGGTGGTGGACCCGAAAAAACCCTTCCGTAAACTTAACGCGTTCGGAAACGCGTTTCTCAACAGGTAAAGATCAACAGCGGCGTGTCCTACACACACACACACACACACACACACACACACACACACTAATCCACCCTCATTACGTTTCTATTAATCAGAGAGTCTGAGGGAAATGTGTAACACGAACTACACGTGATCCATTCTAATCAACTGGGTGATCCTGTGATCTGGATCCTTCTTATTGTGTAACCAGATTTAAGTGTGATCCTGCATTTTGTTTAAAAACTTGATCATTTAATTGTGTGATCTGGTTTAAAACTGGGATCCAGTGAGTTTTAATGGTGTGATCCTGCATTTTATTTATTTATTTTTTAAAACTTAATCGTCCCATTGTGTGATCTGGTTTAACACTGGGATCCAGTTATCATGTAACCAGTTTTAATGATGTGATCCTGCATTTTTGTTTTTACAATTGATCATCTGTGTGATCTGGTTTAACACTGGGATCTGGTTTATCTGTGTGATCTTGTGTGATCTGGTTTAACACTGGGATCCAGTTATAATGTAAACAGTTTTAATAGTGTGCTATTTTATTCTGGTTAAAACTTGGTGATTCTGGCCTGGTTGGACAGTGTGATCTGATTTGACACTATGATTTGGTTGAACATTTAGGGTTGATTGCTGTTATGGCAATAGCGATGCTAATATTCTACCCAAGGTGGCCGTTTTTACACAACCACCCATAAACATTCATTTGGAAAATAGCCCAGTGTTTAAGTGTGTGGGTGGGAGGATATACACTGAGGGGAAAAGGGGTGTAAACTGTATTTTTCTTTGTCACTGGGGTCTCGAACACATACCTGTTTTTTGCCTTTTTAAGATATTATTATAGTATTTGAATTGTATATTTCTTTGTGAAAAATCTGTGTAACCTTAAGTTGTCATGTAATAGTTTGGCTGTTTTTCCCACGAGAGTGTAGATTCGGCTTTGTGTCATGGTCAAGTTGAGTAATTGCCGTATCGTGGAGGTCAAACTTGGTCGAGTTCATTGGTGTTAACCCACAGCAGTGTGTAGGCCAGATGAAGTGGTTTTGGGCCAAGAATGTATTGTTACTCATTTTTCCATTAGGGTGTGTTTGGGATTCATTTCATTGCAATGACATAATGTGGAAAATTACTGACATTCATTGTGTTGCAGCTGGTTTTGATCTATCAAGGACTTATTGGTAAACTCTTGATTTGACCTTGTTGAAGAATAATGTTGCTGAAACAAATTTCAAGGTCTGTTTAAAAGCCTTGACGTGATTGTCACTATGCATGGAGTTCTGTAAAAGCTCATGGTTAGGAGGATTGTGATTCATGTGGGTATGGCAATTCAACCAGCACTCACAGAAACACTTGTGTGGAAACAGATGATGTTATCCAAGATGATTCAAACCCACAATACTCTGTGTAGTGCTGAGATAAAACTCATTTTGTTACAATAACTTTGCTTTTTGAAGTTCTGGGTTTTTGGCATGACTAAAGCCATTCTGTAATGACTAACCGATGATGGAGTGAGACATCATCCATGCCATTTTGATTCATGTTGGTAATAAACCGATCACCTGACCTCCACCCACCTTCAACAGGGGCTTTTACTGACTTTAAACAACTGAAAGTGAAACAGCAAATCAATTGGTCCTTTTCTTCTGGTAGGGGTTTTCCAACCTGCTGCAACTTCAGATGATACAAAAACACCTCAGTTTCATTTTTGGCCCTTGAATAATTGGAGTTAGATTTAACAGTGCTCTAATGTGCATAATGTTTAGTTGTTCTTATAGCCATTTCGGTCACACAAAGAAGGTCAATGGAACTTATGACAACAACCATTTATTTGGTGGCAAACACACACTGTCATGCTTGGTAAATGGTGGGGACGATCCATTCTGTCAAACAAACAGAACCTAGTTTAATATAAAAGTGTGTGTGTGTGTGTGTATATATGTATGTGTGTATATATGTATGTATATATTTATATATATCTCTCACACACACTGACTAATCAAGACGAAGCACACCATGGACTGATATTAGAGTTTCTTATCTGATGAGACAGAATTTCATAACTGCACTTTGTACTTTTTAAGCTAATGTAACACCAAGTTTTCCACAATTACATATTTGGCCTTTTGGTATTTCAAAATAAACTGCATCCTTCTTCTCAGGGACAGCACAGGATTTCACTCTTAAAATGTGTGAATCTGATAAAGAGAACCACTTTTTTTTTTTTTTCTTTTGGGAAACTGACTTTGCAAGATAATGTGCAGATGCCTGTAAGACCGTTACACTAAATATGCTGAAGCAGATTATTTTTCAAGCAAAACAGACCTTGAGGCAGGGGTTAGTTCTTGTTCTGGGTGCTGAACTGTTCCTTTCCCTGACCTTTTATGGAAACACTCCAGAAAGGAAAGTCTGCATCAGCGCTGCGGTGTTAAAGGTCATTCAGAAGGAAGAGTGAAACTGGAATTAGTGTACCTAACCTGTGTTTTTTTTTTTTTCTTTCGTTAATCACGTGTTTGTTTTCCTGTAATTGCTGTTTGGTTCCCATACATGCTTCTCTATTTTTTCTGTAACTAAAAAAAACTTTCTTTTCGGCTTCTCCCGTTAGGGGTCGCCACAGCGGATCCTCCGCACGTTTGATTTGGCACATGTTTTACGCTGGATGCCCTTCCTAACGCAACCCTCCCCAATTTATCCGGGCTTGGGACCGGCACTAAGAGTGGCTGGGGATGGTTCCCTGACCGGGAATCGAACCCTGGTCGCAGCGGTGGGAGCGCTGCATCTTAACCACTAGACCACCAGGGGACCTCTATTTTTTTCTGTCACTTTTTTTCATAAACATTATAGTCGACACAAACAAACCGTTTATAAATTGTTGAGTTTGGGCCTGTGGGATTTATTTTCATGTCAATTTTCTTTTTTTTAAATGACAAAATTTTGCTCTAAAAGCATAAAAAAAACCTTTACTATTATTGCAGGTCGCTATCCTACATGGCTTCCCATTCCCTTCCTTTGTACTTTACAAATGTGCAAATGCGATAAAGCTGAACACGCTACCTAGTGCAACTATGCATAACCCTGTTTTCTGTGTAAACTCAAACCGCTCTCTCTCTCCCCTATTCACCAACAGAGAAGGGCGAGGCCTGATTTGTACTTCTGCGTTAATGCGTATTTTCCTCGCGACTCAATGAATGGGGGATTATGGGTAAACGTGGCACGCAGGAACCTGTTGCTCGCTACCTGAGCCAGGTGTCCGTTGCCCACATGTGCAGTGCTGTTTATCCGCCTGCCTCCCGGTGAATGCTGATTGGTTAACATAGAGTTGTGTTGTCTTGGGTTGTTAACCTGGAACCGCTGTGATAAAATGTCAAACAGCATTCTGTTTAATATTGTTCCAAACAATACAATGTCTTTAGAGTCAACTTGAACGTTTTTCCCACAATAAAGTGCAAACAATCAGCTGTTTCCTCACTGCTTCCCTTATTTTTCTCTTTTATGGTTGTGCTCCTCAAACCGCTCTGCTTTTAAAGCAGCTCACTTAAGAAATGCTTTTCTTTTAAATGAGCTCTTTTCTCCCCCCACAGCTTTGTTTGTTTGTCCAAAGCAAAGTTGATTGTTTTTTTGTCCTATTGCTTTGTTTAGCTTTTTTTTTTTCTCCCCCTCTCTGAATGTTTTCTTTCCCCACCCCCGAGTTTTGGTTTGGTTCCATTCTTGCATTACCTGCAACTGTGAAGGCTTCATCCTGTATGAGCTTGCGCACACTTCCTTCGAGACGCGTTCACACCGCCTTCGACGTTCGCTTTAAAGTGCCGTTCGTGCGACGTCATGGGCGTTGAACGCTCTCTGCCCCTGCACTCGCCCTACTCGCTCTGATTACCCGAGTAAAGCTTACTGTCGTCCCTCCCACTCGAACTTCGAACTCGCTTTCTCTCATCAGGAGGGCTGAGGCTTTTCTGTTTTGCTATTTGGGAGGACGTTCAGATGTTTCTGAAGAATGTTCTGACCACCTCTCGTTTCTTATGACAGCCTGGCATTTGCTTTTGCATGTGAATTTAAAAATAGTGGTGAGGCAAAAGAACAAATGGAGATTTGTATAGAGAGAAACCGAGCCAGAGGGATACCGAGCAGGACAAATAAATGTTTCTATACAGTTACCCCTATGGTTTATCGTAGATAAAATGCTTGTTTTAGAATGCTGTATTAAATGCTCTATTTCTAGAATACAATGAGGACATTTAATTGCAGGAATGTGTTCTCCTAGTCAGTCCAGTAATCTGATTTTATGCATGAACAAAAACTATGCACAAGCTCCTATTTTGTGACAGCATGACTTTTCGTTGTCTCCAAGGACACGTTCGCAGGGAATGACCGTTCACGTTGAATGAACCTTACTGCCGACAGCACAAACGTGGTATAATTTACGTTTATGGAAAAGATTTATAGACTTTTACAGCAGTATTCAGAGTCATGCGATCGAGGTGTGATTGAGGCCTGACAACCAACCTTGTTCAAGCTCATCAGACCTGTTTTAACTCATTTTCATCCTTTTTTTTTTTCTTTCTCCCCCCCTCTTTCTCTCTCTTGGTTGCTGTCTCTTTCTGCAGGTTTATGTGTGCTCAGATGAAGAACCCTGTTCTAGAGAGTATCAGTATCATCGATACCCCAGGCATCCTGTCAGGGGAGAAACAGAGGATAAGCCGAGGTCAGCAACTCCCCTGGGGGACATTTCTCTCTGTACTTCTTTTGTCTTTCTCTTCTCCGAACTCTCAACATTTGGTCTCACGCATGCTATGATTTACTAAGGCTAGTTTACCTGCTTCTATGACGCACCTCTTTTTTTTTTTTTTTTTTTTGGGCCAAATTTTGAAGAGTGCATATCAGTTTTAGAGTCCAACCATCAGTACAACGTAAAAAAAACAAACAAAAGTCGTGTAGCGCAGCAGTGTCCCGTCCTCTGTGACTCTCGGATGACTCTCAAGATCCACGTCATACTGTGTGTAGAAACGTGCAGCATTTTCACCAAACGATAAAGAGGAAGTGGTAACCGAAATAAAGCAGAAGCAAAGGTCTCTGAACTCTACCAACTCGTCGCACACTCCATATGACTAGGACATGCATCTTAAACACTCATGAAGAGGGCACTGCGAGTGAAGTTAAAGCAGATATTAGGCGTAACCGCAGTTTAGACTCCTTCCCTAATTGTCATACAGTAGTGCGATTCAGAGTTATTTATGAGAAACTCGATTTGATGGCAGGAAAAAAAAACCCCTCAAGTTCATTTTTTTTCAGTTGCGGCATGTCTCGCCTCGCACCTGACAATTCGCGCATGCTCTTTTTGTTTTATTTACTTTTACTTATTCGTTTATCGCTCTACCGTGGAAGTCCGTTGTGTGGTGGATCTTTTATATTTGGTTCTGTGAACATTTAATCTGCATAGGAAGCAGCACGTCGTACTTTACATGTTATAAGCTCTTCTTTACACTGCTGCATTCATCTCTATTCGTATAGTGCCATGCTCATCGTTGACACAAAGCAGCTTCACAGAAAGCCGGATGTGAAGTTAGATCCTTAATGAGCAACAGTGACTAGCAAAAACTCCCAGGAGACCCAAAGGAGAAACCGGACTTAAAAGAAAAGCCGCGTTCTTCAGGATGACACCGAATACTGGAATTATCAATCGTTATAATGTGCAGGCACTGAATAGAGAGTAGAGACAAACATTATTCAGTTATATGATGAATAAGTGTCCTGGAATGAGTAGAGAACGTTATTAGGAACAATTGAGTACAAATCAAGCGTATACAGATCAGATTATCCACTGAGCCACTGAAGCAAGGGCGTGTCGCACGTGAACTGGCTTTTTGGGAAATCTTTGAGTTTTGCATAAGGGCAAGGAGACATTTATGCAGATGCCCTCATCCAGAGCGGCTTACATTTTTTATTTTTTTTTTACCTCATTCATACAACTGAGCACCTATTAGGTTAAGGGCCTTGCTCAGGGGCCCAGGAGTAACAGCTTGTTGTGGCTGGGTTTTAACCACTAAGCTACCACTTTTTTAAATGTACTCAAGTTGGTACTGCCTGTTCCTTTAATTGATTAATCTTTGACGAAATCTAATGTCCCTGAACATGAACTTTGGCCCAAAAACAATTTTTTTTTCAAAAATCCTCCAGAGAAACTCCTCGTTTTCTAGGTAGAGTTATGCTGTGATTGATATGGACAGTCCAGTGTTTGGAGCGATTATATATATTTCTTTATAAGTCTTTTAATTTTAATTTTTTTTTTTTAAACTGGATCCCCTCTATGTTCACATTCCTTTGGAAAATATAAAAAATGACGAACACAGTGCTGCATTACTCGCTCAGAGGCATGTGCAAGAGAAATGGAATTTCCATTCCTTTTACTTCAGTGAAGAGGCGCCTCGCTACACATTGGGTTTTGATGTTGCACCAGGCTTGGTTTCCTGTCAGCTAACCCCAACCACATCTGCTATGATTAGTCCTACCCAGAGTTTGGATTCTCTCAGACCTTTTTGAGCTCACTGTAACCCTCAGGAGGAAATGGCGTATTCAGCTGCAGCCGTTTGGGAGCAGACTCTAGCTGACACTGCACATAATCAGTGCTAGCATGGCTGTCTTAAAAAGGCCTGCACTCAAAAGGCCTTTGTGTTCCAGTCTTGCCTGGAGTTAATGTTGTAACTCCATGCTGTTGCTTAGGTTTCCTTGTGATGGCTTTTGTTTATTTATTTATTACAACAGACTAAAGCTAAAACTCATTGCAGCAGACTAATTGTTATTTTAGTATCATCTCCTCCCCACAACATGCTGCTGTTTTAGTGCAGATGAGTCTGTGTGTGAGAGATTTTAGAGTGGGTGTGGGAAGGGTTTGAGGTCTTCAGACTCCATGTGTGAAAGTCACTCAGAGGATTAAGAATGCACAACACACTTAACCTAATAATCATCATCATGTAATCTCAGTAATCACAATGGAAAACACATTAGCTCTCGTGTTAAACGAACGAGAAACCTGTAGAATTATAAATCTTCAGTATGGTTGTTTTTGTATTTTTTTTTTCATTCGTGAGTACCAGTGCCTGTTGGTCATTGTGGTTTTTAAGCATAAACACCATCTGTGAGGGGAAAAAAACATTTAGTCCACAATCTTATCACAACTAATAACAAATTAATCAAAGGAATTAGTTGTTAAATAAATATAGAGAAGTATAAAGATCTGAAAATAAAATGACATTGGTCTGGGCAGCATGCAGTTTTCCCCATTTTGTTCCAGTGGTAAAAATCTGAACCCTACCCTGTTAATGTTATGCCTTAAATCACACCAACTAAGATCTAATATCAGTTTTCTTCGAATCAGTTTTATGTTACGTTAGAAAAGGACATTCTGGTTCTAATAAATAAATAACATTCATGTAGATGTAGTAGGCCTTATGCTTTGGATGCTGCAAATAATATATTTTTGTTATCGTAACGTACTTTATCTGCAAAACATTTAACCATCGCTGATGTAGTGTATAAGCGGCGAGAGCACTCGTCTGCTTTTCTTCATTGGAGACGTGGAGTCAAGTTTGTGTCGGAAAATTAAAAAATCTATTTGGCAGAAAGAAATGTTTCCATTTGAACCCCTGACATGCCCTCATGATGTTTACTTTGCTTTCGTTCTCTCTTTTTCGCTCTCCCTCGCTCTCTTTCTCTTTTTCTCTCACAGACTCACTAACACACACAGATATCTGTGGTAGGCAGAGCCTCTGACTACGTGGCTGTGTTTTTGGCATTAAACACCAACTAAAGTCTTTTCAGATCACATGACAGGACTCCTAATCAAAACCATGATACATTCCCCTTTCTTTATTATCGTATGGCTTACTGCCTTCATGCCTGCTGTCTTCCTGTCACTGGGAAACACATGCTGCATTGTTTTACATGGCTCTGTGCGTTTGCTTTATTGCAAGCCAAATGCAGCACCTCTGCAGCCCATTGTGTTTCTTTGTGCCTCAACTGGTGGCTGTGATTTAGTTATATGATCCTGGGATTTAAGTCCTGGAGGACCACAGCAAAGTTAAGCTTTTCTACTTTCTCTAAGGATTTCAGTGGAATGTACACAGTCTATTGGGTAGTATAGAACTCCAAACATTAGACAATAGAGTACGATTGGGCAAAATGGCAATTATACTTTAAGATATCTTCACGGTACACATTGTACATCATATCACTATATTCTGATCTCTCCAAGTCCTAGAGGAGATGTACGACTGCGTGAAAAGTTCGTGAATGTCTTTTTTTTTTTTTTTTTTTTTTCTCCGACTTATTGCAGGCTACGACTTTGCGGCTGTACTCGAGTGGTTCGCGGAGCGTGTGGACCGCATCATCCTGCTCTTTGATGCCCACAAGCTGGACATCTCTGATGAGTTCTCTGAAGTGATAAAAGCCTTGAAAAACCACGAAGACAAGATGCGTGTGGTGTTGAACAAAGCAGACCAGATCAGCACGCAGCAGCTGATGAGGGTGTACGGTGCCCTCATGTGGTCACTAGGAAAGATCATCAACACCCCGGAGGTGGTGCGGGTCTACATCGGCTCATTCTGGGCTCAGCCTCTCCATGTGCCAGATAACAGGAAGCTGTTTGAGGCTGAGGAGCAAGACCTTTTCCGAGACATCCAGAGTCTTCCACGGAATGCTGCCTTGAGAAAGCTGAACGATCTGATTAAGAGGGCACGTCTTGCCAAGGTATGGAAAATAAGCGTGAGGAATTTAGCCTCTGGTTCATATCACGGAGACTGCTTGCAGAACAGGTGCGAGTGTGGTAGCCCTGTCGTGTTTGCCGTTTCATTCGGCTTAATGTCAACAAGTTCCTACACGAGCCACCAAACCTCGACTGCTTAAACCTTTACCTTATATATCACAAGAGGTGGTGAAACATCATTACGTTATTGTGTTTCACAACCGGTGAGGCAGGAAGTGAGTTTTAATTGTCACATGTGACGACGCTGTTTTATTTCTTCAGGTTCATGCTTACATCATCACCTCTCTGAAGAAGGAAATGCCCAGTGTGTTTGGCAAAGACAACAAGAAGAAAGAACTAATTTCCAACCTTGGTGCCATCTATGAAAAAATAGAGAAGGAACACAACATTTCTCCAGGCGATTTTCCAAACCTCAAGAAGATGCAGGTAATGACATTTGCACATCCACAGAAACAAATTATTTCACTATAGAAAATACCTTAAAGGCAACAAAAAATAAATAAATAGATGAATAGTGAACTGAATAGTTTTACTGAAACTAATCCGCCGTTTGTGTTTAGAAATTGAATTTTAGCGAATATTTCACAATAAAGTATACATTGTTTTTTAAGATTAGTGGTTAGTAAGACTGTTATTCCCCTCTGTAGGAACTCCTGCTTTCCCAAGACTTTGCCAAGTTCCCTGCCCTGAAGCCCAAACTGCTAGAAGCTGTGGAGGACATGCTGGCCAATGACATTGCCAAGCTCATGGCACTTGTGCGCCAGGAAGAGGCAGCTATGCCTTCTCAGGCAGTGAAGGGCGGCGCCTTCGATGGCACCATGAACGGGCCGTTCGGCCACGGTTATGGCGAGGGTGCGGGCGAGGGCATTGATGAGCTTGAGTGGGTTGTAGCCCGTGACAAGCCGTCCTATGACGAAATCTTCTACACTCTTTCACCTATTAATGGCAAGGTGTCGGGGGCTGCCGCCAAGAAGGAGATGCTGAAATCCAAGCTGCCAAATACAGTACTTGGCAAGATCTGGAGCCTGGCTGATGTGGACAAAGATGGATTCCTGGACGACGACGAGTTTGCGCTGGCCAATCATCTGATCAAAGTGAAGCTGGAGGGCTACGAGCTTCCTGGCAAGCTGCCCACTCACCTGGTGCCCCCATCCAAACGTGGGCAAGAACAAGAGTGACATTCTGGAGTGCCCCATTAGCTCTTCAGGCTTTGACTTCCCCAGCCATTCCAGGATTTCTTCCAAATAGTACCGTAGAAGCTTTCATCATTTCACCTCACACCATTTTATTAAAATAAACAGTTTGAGAAACTTATCCAGATGCTGTACATATGGCTTTTCCTCACAAATTTCTTGTAGTCTAAAATAGGTGGCAGTGTTCTATTTTCATTTCTTCTTTTTGGTTCAAGTAATTTGTTTTTTGATCATTTATTTCCTCAGAGCTGTGTTGTTTTTTTTGGTGGCATTTTATTGATGAAAATCCAATCTGGCCTACTTAAACCATTAACATGGGACACTCCACTGGGCTATTCTATGGATTGTATGGACCCGGAATGGCTTTGGATCCAAAGACTGAAGCTGATTTCAGAACAAGAACAACCTGTAAAAGACTTGAGGGGGTTTGAATGTGTATGAAAACACAACGCCACTTTCAGCAGAGGCTTGTTAGAAAAGAATGGAAATGCACTTTGCTGGTACTAAGGCAATAGATGACAGTTTTGGAGGAGCATGGACCAGGAGAAATCAAGGGTGACTAGCAGGGGGGGGGGATTAATGTGAAATATATATATATATTATATACACACAAATAATAAAATATATCCCTATTCTTTGTTTGCAGACGTAACTTATTCTTCTTTAAATCTGTATTTTTATATGTTGAAATTTGACACTATAATGCTTTCTCTTGATTTATGTTCCTGCATATAGTCATGCAGTTTCAGTCTTTTTTTTTTTTTTTAAACAGGTGGTGGGATTTCATATCATTTCAACTTCATCTCCTCCTATAGCTGTCTCTGTTAAAAAAGAATAAATGATGAAAATCCTAATGTTAACCAACTTCCTGTCACAATGTGTTTTTTATTGACTGTGGTAAACTTGTCTTTCAGTAGCAATTCCATCGTGCCACCAACATTCACATACTAAAATGCCAAACATTGGAGCAGTGTGCCAGTAAACTAATATTGTACGGTTAGCTGCCAAGCTCTTTAACTTCCAGTACGTTCATTTAACCTTCCCATTCTCTAAACACTGCTCCATTATTAGCACCATGCCACAGCTTCAAACATACCAAGAAAGTATGTGTCTGCAGAGCACCAAATATGGCAGCTTATGCTGTGTCTGGCTGCATTTCTTTTTTTAATTTCGTCAAAAACAATTGTCAGCTTTGTATTTTAGAACATAGTAGTTTAGAATCTCTCTCTCTCTCCACCATTCACCCTTATGTTGGGACCTGTTTTAGTGCTACTCTGCCATGGCGGAAGATTTTGCCTCGAGTGCAGAGTGCTTGCTGTGCAGTAGCAGTGTTGTCATGGTAGACAGAACATTTTTCCCAAGCTGATGGAATTTTTACTTTCAAGCACTTTGTGACCTTGAAAGTAGTCTCTTGAAATGCAATACATGAATAGACTCAGCTTGGAGTACTCATTTTTTTTAAGGATATCCTATTTGTTGATTGAAAGGTTCTGGCAGAGACAGTAGGCCGAATCTGTTTACTGTCTCTATTTTCTGTGGTTTAAAAGACCGACCTGGAACCTCACTCGCTCATCCAAAGCAACTTTAAAGACATAATTAGATCAAGAATATGATTTTTAACATCATTTAATTGTCCCTGTAAGTTTAAACCCCCAATAAGCAAACCAGTGGTGACTGTGGCATGGAAAACTCCCTGATATGGTATTAGGATAAACAGTTGAAAAGAAATCGTAAAAAGAAAACCAATCTTCATCTAAGTGATGCCAAAAATTCATTTAAGATTGAAGTTATCAATTTTCTGATCAACGGAACACCTGAGTGCGAGTGTTTCTAGCAACTGTAGCCCTAAGCTGTTGAAGCAGAGGGTTTACATTAATTACAGTCCAAATCCATGCTCATGGTTCTTGAGTTTAGCTTTTCACGGTAACCTCATGGCTATTTAGGTTGTTAATGTGGCGCCATCTTCAGCAGCAGCAGCAGCAAGGAGTTTCCAGCTGACAAGAACTCCATCCAGAAGTAGGGCATCAGGATGAATCTGATAAGTCTAGAAAGAAGAAGGGGATATGATCGATATTATCTCATGAGCATGTGGAGCTCGATGAAGAAAGAAAGGAAGAGAAATGGAGCTTGTTATGTATGCTTACTGTCACATAATGGGGATGGGTAGCATGGGTAGAAAAGTGAGTGGAATAAGCAAGCCAGTGGTGACCGTGGCAAGGAAAAACTCCCCAAGATGGCATAAGGAAGAAACCTTGAGAGGAACCAGACTCAAGAGGGGACCCATCCTCATCTGGGTTACACCAAATGTCCATTTATTGCAGATATATGATGTGGGGTGCAGTGATGGTGATAATAAGCAAAATGTAGTCCTGAGTCAATGTAGCAGACTGTTGGCATTAACTACAATCCAAATCCATTCTCAAAGCTCCTGTTCTTACTCTGTAATTTCCTGAAACCACCCAAGCCGTTGATGAGAAACCATCCCCAGCTGCACAGAGTGGCCTCAAAACGAAGAGAACACTATCCAGAGGCAGGCCTGGATAAAGTGGGAAGATCCGTGGAGGGAAGAGGGGCAGGAACAGTGAACACTGGAACCTCAAAAGCATGTTTAACTTAGAGAGAGAGTGAGAGAGAAGAGGGGTGACAGGAAGAGGATATGGATTATTGTGTGTCCTTATTAATGTATGAAAGTTAAGGTCACTGTGCAATTGGGACTCAGGCAAGGCTCGCTATGGCAGCATAACTAAAAGGGAGAACCAGAAGGTAACACAGACATGAGGGATCTCTGGGATTAGAGACGACCCACCACACCACCATCAACAAACCTGAGTGAACTTGTAAGAATGAGGGAATGACAGCATACAAATATCCCAGTTGAACAAACACTCTATATCCATGATCCCTCCAGATCTGCTCCTTTACCTTAGAAAAATCTACTGATAAAAGACTTGACTAAATAAATACGTTTCCAGCCTTGCTACGAACACTGAGACTGTGTCTGAGTCCCGAACACTAATTGGAAGGCTGTTCCATAACTATGGGGCTTTTTAAGAGATATATCTGCCCCTTGATGTAGTCTTCATTATTTGAGGTACCAACAAATAACCTGCACCTTTTGATCTAAATAGGCATGGAGGATCATAATGGTACCAAAGTTCACTCAGAAACTGTGGTGTGGGACCGTTAAGTGCTTTATATGTCAGTAGTAGTATTTTTATATGTAATGCGAGATTTGATCGGGAGCCAGTGTAGACTGATTAAAACAGGGGTGATGTGGTAATATTTTCTAGATCTAGTGAGGACTCTTGCTGCTGCATTCTAATTTATGCACTTACTCGAACACCCAGACAGTAAAGCGTTACAGTAGTTTAATCTAGATGTAACAAAAGAATGAACTAGTTTTTCTGCATCCTGTAACGACATCATATTTCTAATTTTAGCAATATTTCTAAGGTGAAAAAAGGCGATCCTAATAAAACAATATTCATGTGAGCCTCAAAGAAAAGACGAGTTAATAATCACACCAAGGTCTTTGACTGCTGTACACACTGAGATAGAAACACCATCCCGAGACGCTACTTAATCAGAAAGTTTACTTCTAGCTGGGTGTGGTCCTAGTAAAAGTACTTTGGCCTTATTCTGGTTGAGCAGAAGGAAGTTATCAAGCATCCACTGTCTAATGCCCTTTACACACTCCTCAACATAGTTAAGCTGATCTCTCTCATCTGGCTTTGCTGAAATATACTGCTGTGTACCATCAGCATAGCAATGGAAGCTAATTCCATGGTTATGTATAATTTCACCCAGAGGCAGCATATATAAAGAGAAAAGCAGTGGGCATAAGAAAGATCCTTGCGAAACACCAAACTTTACCTCAGAGAGTGTGGAGAACTCACCATTTACATCAACAAACTGATAGCGATCTGTCAAATAAGTCCTAAGCCAGGAGAGAGCTGTTCCTTTTATTACAACAAGTTCTCAAGTTCTCATGTCTAGCAAACAGTATAGTATGTTCTCTAGTGTCAAAAGCTGCACTAAGGTCGAGCAAAACAAGTAAAGAGACATAACCCTGTTTAGAGGCCAATAACACGTCATTTACCACCTAAACTAGCACCGTCTCTGTGCTATGACGAGGCCTAAATCCTGACTGATACAATTTTCAAAAATGCTATTCCTAAATAGATGTGAGCATAACTGCTGTGCTACAACCTTTTCTAAAATTTTGGATATAAAGGGGAGGTTTGATATTGGCCTGTAGTGGGACAGCTGACATGGGTCAAGGTCAGGTTTCTTTATTAGAGGGTTCATAACTGCCAGTTTGAAGGATTTAGGTACATAACCAGTGCTAATAGAAGAGTTGATTATTTTTTAAACAGGTTCAATTACCTCTGGAATTATCTGTATGAAGAAACTTGTAGGCAAGGGATCAAGAATGCAGGTTGATGATTTTGATGAGGAAATAAATGAAATTAAGTCATTCTCTTGAATTGATTGTCTGTTATAATTACACTGCTGTCTACAGGGTTATTTGTAAAATAGTTTGTAATTATATTAATCGTCTGGATTTCTTGCATGATGTTTTCAACTTTATTATTAAAATAATTCATGAAATCATTACTACCTATTGATGGTGTGCATGTTAGTGCAGTGCTTTTATTTCATGTTAATTTTGCTACCGTGCTGAATATAAATCTAGGATTATGCTTGTTATTATCTATGAGGGTGGAGAAATATGCTGATCTAGCAGCACTAAGTGATTTTTTTTATAATTTAGGAGGCTCTCCTTCCATGCTATTTGAAATACTGTCAATTTTGTTTGACGCCATTTATGTTTTAATTTCCGAATGGTCTGTTTTAATGTATGACGTATGATCATTATACCACTGTGCTATTTTTTTCTCCCTGATCATTTTAATCCTAAGGGGAGCTACATCATCTAGAGCAGGGGTCACCAACCTTTTTGAAACTGAGAGCTACATCTTGGGTACCGATTAATGTGAAGGGCTACCAGTTTGATACTCTCTTCTGAAATGACTAATTTGCTCAATTTACCTTTAATTATATGTTATTATTAATAATTAATGATATTCATCTATATCTAGTCATCCATATTTTAATATTGTTATTTTTAAATTCACACCAATGCAAGTGTAATTTTGTCAGGAAACCACCTAAATCTCACTCAGCCTCTCCCTGCTCTAATCACCTACACCTGTTCCCCATTACCTCTTCCCATTATAAGCTCCCGATTCCACCTCACTCATGGTCGGATTTACCGGACTTCCTACCACCAGTATTCCCCATACTTCCACGCTCCTGGTTCCGTGTCGGAGGAAGCGCTCAAGATAGGTTTGCCTTTAACGGTTCACATTGGCGATCATCCCTGGACTACCCGCATTACGGATTCCACCCGCATTACGGTTTATACCCGCTCTCCAGTTCTTACTTCTTCTCAAGCCTCCGCCTTGTATATGTTCAGACTAAATAAAGACAAGGTGTTTAACCATACTCCGGTTTCCGACTCTTGGTCTATCCGTGACAGATTTAAAAAAGAATAGCAACCGAAAAAATTTTATGCAGCTTACTGGTAAGTGGCGCTATGGTGAGCTATTTTTAGAAAAGGCCTGCGGGCACCATATTGGTGACCTCTGATCTAGAGTGTAACGGAACGTTGATTCTAGGTATTCAGTGGCCCAGTCAAGCTCTGCGGGGTCAGACAGAGATCTAATTGATATTGCAATTTGCGGAAGATTATTGATAAAACTCACTGCTGTAGCTGACGTGAATGTACGCTTAACATGGTAACGTGGTGAGGTACTAATGCAATGACTGAGGCAGATTTTAAAAGAGATTAGGTAATGGTCTGAAATAGCTTCAGACTGTGGAATTATAACTAAAAAAATTTATTTTCAATTTAAATGTTAATGACAAATCAAGAGTGTGTCCACCACTATGAGTGGATCCTATAACATTCTGATAAATTCCAACTGAATCTAAAATGGACACAACTGCTGCTCTTAAGGAGTCTTCCTGATTTATCAAAATGAATATTAAAGTCACCAACAAACAATGCTTTGTCTAAAGAAGTAGCTAAATTTGTGATGAAATCTGCAAATTCTATGAGAAAATCAGAGTAGGCCCTGGGAGTCTATAAATAATAATTAATAGAATTGACTGACTAGACCTACTTTTGGAAACTAAATATTTTATGTTGGTGTAATGAACTTCAAATGTTTTACATTTGTGTTTAGTCTTTTGTGTGACAGAATTTTATTATAAATAGCTGCAACTCCGCCTCCTCTGCCATTTAGAAGGGGCTGGTGTATGTAACTATACCCAGGAGGACTCGCTTCATTTAATGTTACACATTCATTTGGTTTAATCCACGTTTCTGTCAAACACATTATTTTAAACTCCTGGTCGGTAATAATTTTGTTTACAGTAAGTGCTTTTGATGTGAAAAATCTAATATTTAACAATCTTATCTTTAGATCAGAGGTGCTGGCTGTGCATTCAGTCCTATTTAATTTAATGTTAATCAGGTTACTTAAACAGACTTGCTGATAATTCCTACATTTTGGTTTCGCTCTGGGGACAGACACAGTCTTAATTTGGTGGATCCTGTGTGATGACTGTGCAGCCAGCAGATGGTTGGTTTAGCCTTCCCCTCTGCTCCCTGACCTTGGCTCTGGAGAGTCACATGTTAACTAGTGCTGTTCTGAGACTATGAACTATACTACAAAAAATGAGAGCAGCACCTTCCTGAGTGGGATGGATACCGTCCAGCCCTAACAGGCCAGCCTTGCCCTCAAAAATGCTCCAATTATTAATGAAGCCTACATTGTTTTTGGAGCACCACTCGGACATCCAGCAGTTCAGCGACCATAACCTGCTGTAGGTTACATCGCCACGTCGAATTAAGGTGGGGTCAGAGCATGTCACTGCATCGGACATTGCCTTCACTAATTTACACACCTCTATAATATTACTCTTAGTAACCTCTGACTGTCGAAGGTGTATATCATTAGCTCCTGTGTGAAAAACCATCTTAGAAAACCTATGCTTTTCTAAAAACCTAAGGTGACCTGCTATGTCTGGCGCCCTGGCGCCCTGGCTCCTGGTATACACATGGCCTGTGCTGCTGGTGCCCCTAAAGGTCTAGCTACTTTCACGTGCCTCAGAATAGAGTCTCCTATAACCAGAGCTCTTCCAGGTTTCTCATCGGGTGCTTCACTGAGAAGAGCAAACCTGTTGGACACGTGAAGCGGAGAGGAATGGTGCTCGGTGGGTGACCCTTAGCGTTAGCTTTGGCTTTGCGAGTATGCCGCGGAGTCGTCACCCACTCACCCCGCTGCGAGGGCTCTAATGCCGGAGTCGGGGGAATGCTAGTTCCACCTAAGGCATCCAGACTTTCCTTTACAGAACCTGGACTGCTCTCGCACTCTCTACTTCTCTCTAGACTCTGGATGCGCTCCTCTAATGCTCTAATCTTCTCTGTCAAAGAGCAAACTAACTTACACTTCTCAGAGATAAAATTATCGCTAGATTTTAAAGCGATGAGCAGAAGGGTGATTACAGTGAGGGGGTGACTGCATCTAATCATCCCAGATCACCAAAACACCCTATACTGTGATCCTTCTAGATCTTCTTATTTTAGCCACTAAAACCTATTTTTAAAATGTTTACCTACCCAATTTATTAAAAAAAAAAATACTGAAAAATTATATTTTCAGCCTAGACCTTTTTCTTTTTGAGACCCAAACACTAAATCATACTAAATCCCAGCTCATTTTTTCCATATTTTCCAGATGGTGACACTGTGTTGTGACTACAAAGAGCAAACACACACACAAGTGATAGGAATATTTTCTCTTTCCAGTAAATCCGATTATTTGTCCCAGCTCACTAATAAGCTGCAATTCCTTCAGCCTATGATGGACTCAATGACATTCTTTATCAATAAAGTTCATATTCATTTAAATGACCAGCTCAGCTGTTAAAATAGATTCCAAAGCATTGTAATTAAAATTAACTGTAAGTGTAACAGTGTCTTTATTTATGAAAAGATGGCATGCAGTTTCATACGTTCTTTATACAAAATGTCATATTGTCAGTATTCAGTAACCCAAAGCACCATTAATCCGCCTTATAATGTCAGCAATAACTTTGCTGAATCATGTTCTGTTTAGCTAGCAAATTAACACGAGCTAACTCTAGCTAGTTATATGTTCTCCACACCAACCAGCCATTACTTTAAAACTACTGCCACATAAATTGAATGAGACTGATTATCTCAACACAATGTCAACTCTCAAGAAGTGAGATTTATTAGGCGCCAGGTGAACAGTCAGTTCTTCAAATTAATGTGTTGGGAGCATTAATGTGTTGGGAACATTTGGCAAGTATATAGATCTGAGTGACTTTGACAAGGGCCACTGTGATGCCCAGATAACTGGGTCCTCCAGAATGAAAGGAAAGTATTGAGAGAGGATTTTGCAATGGACATAAGGAAAAACGACTAGCCTGTCATTGTTCATGAATGGTTTAAGGAATTAGCCTCCAAATTCCTCAGATCTCAATTCGATCATTTGTTTATGGAATGTGCTGGACAAAAAAGTCTGATCCATGCAGGTCCTCCCCGAAAACATTTACTAGTCTTAAAGGATCTGCTGTTGTGGTTTTGGTGCCAGATACCACAGCAAAAAGATTGTGGTCTTGTGCTGTCCATGACTTGAAGGTCGAGAGTTGTTTTGGTGGCACATACTAGGCAGGCATTTTTAATGGCTGATTGGTATATATATTCAGATATTTACAATATGCTCAATTTAATATAATGAAAAAAAAACTAGAGCTTTTCATGTTACAAGACATGTATAATAACTAACAAACTTTAGCTAATATATAACGAACAACATTAGCGGTCTTCTGACATTAAATAGATTACCTAATAGGTTAAAACTAAGCTGAAAACGAACAGCGACAGAAGCATGTCATTTTTTCAATCGTTGGTGTAATTAATGTTCTACACCGTAATTTCAGTAAAGATTTTCAATAAAGGTTTCAAGCTACCCAACAGACTTCTGTATTATTATTATTAGCACTATCCAGTACATTATACAGTGTATATATATATTGTTCTAACTCAAAGTTGAATCATCATTAGTAATTATATCTGAAAATCTCTAGAGAGGCTCTAGAAATAACTGCATCGCTGCTGTAAGAGGTAAGCAGAGATTGCGGCATTATTGCTGACTTGAGATTCGGTTTAGACCATCTTGTACCAGTCTTAGGCAGCTTTTTGTAGGTATCCAAAGATATAAACCTTAAAGCTTTTCACAAGTAGCTTACATGTGTGAGATGAACAAATATAGCCTACACATGCACTCAAATAGACACAACACATTCCACAAGTAAGTGCAAAGTAATATGAAAAAAATATACAGGCAGACTATAATGATCCTGGCCTGTTCCACTCAAACAGGTGATAAAATGCAATGTAAAATAAGGTGAAGAAATCCTAACTTAAAAAAAAAAAAAAAAATGTATAAAAAGCTTTTGGAAAAATATAGCTGGGGCATTATATCTGATCTGTTTTAATTTAATTTAATTTAATTTAAAAATACAGTACTGTGTAAAGGTTTTAGGCAGTTGTGAGAAAATACTGTAAAGTAATAAAATTGTCAATAATGTATTTTTATCAAATAGAAATATGTAAAGTAAATAAACAGAAGTGAACTCCAAATTAAACTATTCTTATTTTATTGCATTTTTTTCCACATCTGTCTAAAGCCTTTCTATAGTCGTAATTTTCATTATTTGATCATGCAAATGCATTGTGAAATCATCCAAATGTAGTAATTCCTGCCACTCTACCTCATTATTCACCATCACTGTTTTTCTCATACTTTTTTATAACCAAGATAGGAGCAAAATGTTGATTAAAGACAGCACAGTGCTATAGATGAATGATCGTCATTTCCTCGTTACCTTTTTGACATTTAAATACATATCAGTAAAGTGCCGTACAGTCACCACTGACAGATAAACTTCAATTATAATGAACAAATGTATAGGCACTAAACTTATATACACTCTTTTATACAACTTTATAACTTCTTTATCTCTGTGAAGCTGCTGTGAGACGTATATTGTTCAAAATTCTATACAAATGAAAATTATTTGAATTAAATTAAAGAGTTGCACGATGTTGCAGTGCCCAGTTTGATCCTGAGCTCAGGCTCCTGTCTGTGTTTAGCTTTGCTAAATTGCCTCTAGGTGTGAATGGACTTGTGAATGCAAATGTGTGTGTGTGTCTGTGCGTGTATGTGTGTGTGTGTGTGTTCTTACTGTGTTACTGAGATTGAAACATGTTAACGTTCTGTCCAGTTAGAACCAGTTTGCTGATTCTCCTTTTGAACTTTCTCTCCCGGTCGTTATTAGATTCCAGCATTCTCATTCAAGAACATTCTGCACAGGGTGACAAAATTCCCAGTGAGGTGCTAAGTGGAAAAGTGCAAACCTTTATGTACTTCTTAAATGCAAAACTCCTCTTGAATGGCTAATTCTGATTATACAGATTGGTGTCATATTTTTAATACTGTGCTTATAGATTTGAAATGAACATTTTCTTAGTCCTCCATAAAAAAATAAAAATACCGGTATTACATACGAGCTCAAACTGTGAAATAAAAAAATTGTATAAACAGGGAGACTAAACAAAAATGTGTAGGTAAAGAATTTAAACCAGATAACAATACATATGTGAATAAAAAAAAATACAAGTTTGTATTTCCAGTTCAAGAATCTGACATTTGTAATAAAATGCATATACATTTTTGCCATTTGGAAGATGTCCTTAACCAGAGAGACTTACAAAGTACTCCATCAATAATTACATTAAAATACTGCTTGATTAGAACACATACTAAGAATACCATCTATCTAAAATTTTGTTGGAGACAAAATTATTACAAAGCAATTTTATAAATGCAAGAAGTGCCCATTTAAGAATCTCTGGAATATGCAGGCCTCTAGACTTGGTTGAAAGACTACTAGAGAGTCTGATTGTACATCAAGTGGAAGTTTTTTTTACCACCCCAGTGCCCGAACAGAGAAGAGTCTAGAAGCATATCTTCCTTCTACCCTGAGAGATAGAGAGGGTGAGGGTGCATGAAACAGTGCAGAATGAGATAAGTGATAAAAGGTAGAGAGGTGCTGCTCCAGTTTTGACTTTGTAGGCATGCATCAATATTTTTAATCGGATGTGGGCAGCCACAAGAAGCAAGTGAAAAGAGCATTGCAGGGGGGCGGTGTGGGAGAACCTAGGGAGATCCTAGGTGTGGAGATGTTTACACTTTACAATGTAATTTTAGAATGCTATTTAAAAAAATGTCTTTCTTTTGTACTATTCTTTATGGATTCTACGACATATATTCTGTATATTTAGAATTACTTTAATGAACTTTACCTCAAGATCTTTGCAAACTTGCACATTGACCACATCTCATATAAGAAGTGGGTGTAGATGGGTGTTAGATAAAGTGAGAGTGGTGTAACTCTAAATAGTGTGTTACTGTGCAGGAAGAGATAATAGTCTTTTTACATTGTCTAGTTCGTGGTAGAAAACCAATAGTGGATAAATAGTAAAAGTGTAAATAATCTGCTTAAATATTACTCCATTACTCCAAGTAACAGTACTCCATTTACATTTCTATTTTGGAAAATACAAAAGGGATTTCTTTTGAATGTACTAAAGTATTGAAAGAAAAAATAGCAATCTTTTAAAAAGAATTTTAATCATTTACACAAATGTTACAATCTCCTGTGCAAAAGGAACTTTTTTTTTTTTTTAAACAAAAACTCTCACCAGAAATGTGGGGTTGTGGTTTTGTGGTTTTGTGGTTTTGTGACTTTGTGAGTTTCTGTTTATGCAGGTTCTCTTGACTTTAAAGAAGCAATGAACAACATGTTTCTCTGAAATGTCATGAAGTAGAAATTAAGTTTCCCAAAATAAAAATGTAAATAATGTGACTTTTGTTTAAGTAAAAATACTCAATAAAAATACTCAACTCAGACATTAACGAAAAGGGAAAAAAATCTATTTATTTGCAGCATTCCAAATAACATTCGAGGTACATGTAAACATTTTTTCTCCTAGAGTTTGAGCACAGAATGTCACAGGGGTTTCAGTTCCATCAGAGTTTAAAGGAGAAATCACATAACAAGACAACAGAGAAGAGAAATGTCATGCAGTTTTCAACCGTCTTCCTCTCTCACTTCCCGTGACTGTGCTATCTGAAGCATACAGAACCTCAGGATATTGTTCCAGGGTGGCTCTATAATTGTCAGGACCATCCACAGAACAGCTGTGTCTCCAAGATAAGTGTCATGTGACATGATTTTCTATCTTTATAAATCAATGTAAACTTTTCACAGGGTACATATCACTAGGTTTTATATCTCGACATGAACCTCGCAAAAAAAAAAAAAAAAAAGGAAAGTTTGAGGTCAGAAGAGATTTTTTTGGCCACATGGTCAGGGTTGGGGAAGTAATTTGAAGTCTTAGGCACAGTGATGGTCTCTAGCTGCAGCAGTGGTAAAAAGTGAATACAGGAGACCTTGGTTATTTCATGATGATGAAAGAAAGAAATGGAAGGTCTTCTCAGCCAAACATATCCTGGGAGGCATAGGACATGTAGAGGAAACCGTCGGCATCACTGTGCTGAGAGTATACTTCCGCCATGCTGGTTGTCATGGCGCACATGTTTTTTCCTGAAATCAGCAGGTACAAAGCCTGGGATGCTTCAAGTGCTATCTTACTTCTGAAACAAACACAGATGAGGAATAAAATCAGCTATGCGTTTGAAATGATTATTGTGTTCAAATATCAATAATATATGAAATATTAATAATATAATTACATGATTTACTGAAATTTATTAAGACTTAAATGCTTTTTGGTGAAAGAGCTACCTCCTCATTGAACCTAAATACGTATATACTTATGCCCTCACATGTTAATAATAGGTCTACTTTTAGAAAACAGTGTCTATTTATGTCTTTAAAAAGGGCGATTATTATTAGCAGTAACTTCATGCCTACATTCTGCTTTTTCAGCAGTTATCGAACTAGCATGCTAGAAATGCTGTGCTGTGAAATGAGGAACTCTTATAACTGAATAAACATCAGTAGACAGCAAATTAACAGGCAGCAAACAGACTGGTGTTGTGTACTGTGCGTGCACTACACCAGCTTGCAATATGCATGCAGTTCATACGGTTTCATAAACGTCTCTCAAGCAATTCTTCAAGCACAATTGATTTTATAATTAACCAACATTAGTTTGGGAATCTCTCACCTGAGCAGACACAGAAATTGGCCCACCGTGAGCTCATGAGGGACTAAGAATTTAGTTTTATCCAATAGAGGAAGCCGCTTCTCCCAAATGCAACGTTCAACGATGACCTTAAGAAGACAGAAGTCAGCCAGCTGCTCAGATATTCAAATTCAAAAACAAAAAATAGAAAATCTTACTGGTAATTTGTTGGGGAACTTGGAGCGTATTGTGCAGACTTCATCTTTTCTTGTTGCTACATTGCAAAGAAAATGAACGCTTGCTTAAACGTTGTACACAGAAACTAAAGAACAAAAAATATAGTTTTAACAGTCAACTAAGATTTGTGCTTATCCTTGTAATTATACCTATTCTTTAAGAGTTGGAGCTTTAACTTACACTAACACTTATCAAGTTTGCGTTGTTAAAAAAATAAAAATCAACAGAGTTTTAGGCTGATTTATCTCAAGTTTGTAATCTAGTGTACCAGTGTAGATTTATTCATTGCTAGAGACTCAAAGCACTTTTGTACGTCGCTCTGGATAAGGGCCTCTGCTTAATGCCACAAAAGTAAATGTAAATGGTTAATCTGTAAATTATTAGATCAGATGTTTTGCCAGAAGGAAAGACAAAAAATCTGCAAAGTAACTGAAAAGCTGATCTAGAGTTCAGAACCCCTGATTGTGAAATAATAAAAGGATATGAATTATATTCTGCATTATATCTTCTTTCACTTACTTATATCTTTGATCTGCTCTACTAACATTCCATTCTCAGGAACCTTCATTCTTTAAGTCAGATTAATCTCTCCTATCATGTCCTTGGAAGGGAAAGCTGATCAGGCCTTCTGTGTTGCTGGCCTAGAGTATACTGCCACCTAGCATCCAGACCTCCTCTACCTTTAGAGTCTTTAAAATCAAGGTTAAACACATAGTCCCTCCACCTTTTGAGTTTGGCTGATTGGATTGTGCTTTTTCTCTTTCTTATTCTTATATCTTTATAATCTATCCCATATGATTTTTCCCCCTATTTATTACCTATACCTATCGCTCTGTATATTATATCATCTCTGTATATGCATCATTTTAATACCTTTCATTTATCAAGGTTCTTCTTTACAGCACTTTGGTCAATGTAAGCACATTTGATTATGCTTAAATACACCCACTTCAACACAGGAAGGGCTGTGAATTAGCTAATTAGTTGAAGTGGCTGAGTTTGGGCTACAATAAAATGTCAGTACAAACCAGAATTTGCTGTTCCAAATAACCTAATACAATGAAATGTTGATTATAAAATATCCTTGTACCTAAGCTTTTCCTTACCTAAGCACTTCCTTTGCTTGAAGGGCATCACTTCCATGGACTTCTCAAAGGGAGCCATCTCTTTGTGATGTAAAGGCAAAGTGATGAGGAGGTGGAGAAGGTGGAGGCAGTCAAGGCTCTTTGTGGCCTGGCCGGAGGCGCAATCAAACCCCGTCGAGCTTCAGGAGAATATCTGCTTTTATACAGGCTGAGAAGAGGAGGTGTCAAACAGGAAGAGGCATCGGGCCTCTAGATAAAGTCAACGTGCAAAATAGTTTAGGGCCTTTTGCTGGGGTAAACGTGACTCCTTAACTTCTGATCTTGGACCAGCCTGTGCTAATCTGTTACATTCAACACACTCTGAAGATGTAAACACCCCCCCACCCCCACCCCCAGATGGACAACACACGCCAGCAATCTCTAGCAAGCATGCAGTTTCGGTGAACACCTAATCATTACATAATCTAGGTAAAGTTTTTTTTGTAGTGATTATAATCTACAGAATTATTTCATTCTCTTTCACTTTGGTGCTGGCATGTTTCCATAGAAACTGATCAATCCGGTAGAATTATCTCTTGAGATAGAGATAAAGAGTGAGGTAAAAACTACCACTGTTACCACTGAGCCACAAAGTACTTTATTTATCACCTTATGAAAATGTGGTGTCACAACAGCCACAACAAAAAAGTGACAGGGAGGTCTAAGACTTATCACTTCACAAGACTTAAAATTGCACAAAAACCTCACAATACACCACAAACAAGAACAATCTCTCCAAGTTTACTCATGTTAATATTTTATGACAGTTCCAGATGTTTATTGGTTGACATACACATGAACACAGAATAAGTGTAAAATAACGACATTGCACATTAACTACATTGATGTCGATAAAAAAAGTCAGCAATAATGATAATTATGAATCCTCTACATTTAACGAGCCCATACATTAATTAAAAGCATATTGTACTTTGTTTAATCATTTGTTAAATCATCAAAAACATTTTCATCACCATTTTCTATAATAACAAGACTAAGCAATAGGAATTATGCATTTTTCACACTAAGCACAGTGATGGGGTTTTACTGCAGGAAATATCATAAATGGTAACATTATTAATATAACTAGATTAAGCCTTAATTAATTAAAAGCAATTTTTAACACCATCACAGCTTCTACTCTCTGACGTTCACTCCATGCATGAGCTTCACAATTTAATTTTACAAATCATGCACTGATTATATTTCTTCCCTCAAGCCGTCAGGCTTCTCAACACAGAACTGAACTGAACTCACACACACACACACACACACACACACACACACACACACACACACACACACACACACACACACACACACACACAAACTGTGTGACTGTACAACCCAGACTCAACACACACTCGTACTCACTTCGCACACTCATGTCTTCAGTACCACTCACATTACATCACTTCATTACCATAAACTGTTTACATGCTGTTTTTGCACATCTTTTCTGGTTTGCTCTTTTGCACACCATTTTGTTTACATTTTTGTTACTGTTCACTTTATGTCTCTTACACACCACAGTGTCTAATATTCAACAGGTTTACTGGCGGAGCTATTTTGTATTTTGTGTATTTGTGTATTTGTCTTGCACTGTCCTGTATTGTCTCGCACTGTTTGCACCAGTTTGCACACGATGCACTTTATGTGGCAAGGACACTTACTAATCTTAGCCCTATGTTTTCTGTTTTCTGTGAATGTTGTTGTGTGTAGCACCAGGGTTCAGGAGGAACGTTGTTTCATTTCACTGTGTACTGCGTCAGCTTTATTTGGTGGAAATGACAAAAAAGCTTCTTGACTCTTGACTTGATTTATTCACCTCTATTTTCTTTTCTACTTCTTCAATTAATTTCTAGCTGTGCAATTGCTTATAAGTACTCTATAAGTACTTTAAAGTAATTTATTATTATTTAAAAGAATTGTTCTCCTGTTGGTTTGACATGATGTGGGCTACAGCTGTGAAACTGGTCTTAGCCGGTCAGCACAAGCCAGGGTGAGTTTCATATACACTAGTAAAGAGCAAACATTTTTCACATGTCACTGCCAGAGAACAACATGTAACCCATGCTCTTTACAACTCAGATTAAGTAATAGCAGTTAACATCAATGTAGACATTGTGTGCTTTGCGATACTTAACAGCCCAAAAACATTTACTGAACATTATTTCTCTTCTTAACTTATCACTGGATGGATTTATAGGTTTGGATGAATATATAGTGCATCTATCTTAAAGGTTATTAATACAGTCAAAATATGTTACTACACAATTTATTGTGTACAACAAAGGTTGGGCAAAGATACATCAAAAGTGTATTTTTAAATAAAATACTAAATACCTTAACTTTAAGTGTAGGAGTATAAACTACTGTATTTTTTGTATTTTAAAAATACTACAAAATACTTTTTTTTCCAAGGGAGCATGAAATTTCTTCGCAAACCATCCATCAGTTGACGTTTTTGATCCTTCATTATTACATTGGCTTAGTTGATTAAGTAAACAATGTTTGATAGCAACAGCTTTTCTCTGGCCGAGTCATGCAAAAAATCTGACATATTCAACCAGTTAACAGACGAATGTTCACATACATTTCCCTGTGATCTCCCAGATAAAATTTAGTTTTAAAGTAAGCAACAGTTTAATATTTAACAGTTTGCGAATGACTCATAATCGTATCCTAATTTAGTTTCTTGGTGTTTGGTAAGAAAAGGCCTCAGCAACACTGACTCAACTGATAACTGATAGCACCTGTATTCATAGCAACAATTCATAGCAATCAATAATTGGACACCTGTTAGAAAGAGGGCAGCCTGCACATTTCTTACCTTTACCACCTTCTTCCATATAGATCAATTTTCTGTTCTGATCTTAACAAGTCTGGGCAAACTACTGAGTCTTCATGTGGACTTCTTAGATAGTACTTTACAGTATTTTAAAAATACAAAAATACAAAACATTAAGCTATTTTAATCAACCATATCAAATACAAATGACAACACCCTATTTCATATTTAAAATGCGTATTTGAAATACATGTATCATAAATACCGCCCATCCCTGGTTACAATGGTGGTGCACCAGTTTGATATTTAGTAGCTACAGTTTTTAATTACATTTATGGCATTTGGCAGAACTTTATCTTATTCATATAATTGAGCAGCAATAGAATAAGGGCCTTGATCAGGGACCCAGGAGTGGCAGCAGTGTGGCTGGGATTTGAATTCATGACCTTCAGATACAAAATCTAATGCCTTAACCACTAAGTTACCACCTCCCCCAGTAGGCTAGAAGCACAGATATGTTCATATAAGACTAGAAATAACCAATGTCCACTTATAAAAATCTAAATGTTAACAAAACATATAGCACAATCAAGTGATGATACAATTAAAAATTGTTCCTTTAAAATGCACCAATGATGTTCCAAAGATTTAAGTTGATGTCTTTCTACACTATCTAGTTTACATAAGATTTTTGAGATAAAGGATACCATTTTTTTTACATTAATAAAGGTAACAGATATGAATGCTTTATAAATATTTCTTTATGTGAAACATATTTCTTCAAATAAATGTACAAATAATTTGATTTAAAGTTTCGAGATTTGCACTCAGACCTACACTGTATGGCCAAAATATTGTAAACAAAACTGATCATCACAACCATCCATGTATATTTGCTGACCTGTTGACGCAAGATGTTGGAAACTGTAGTTATACACTTCTTTTCACTGGAACTAAATGGCCAAAACCTGTTCCTGTTTAAAGATTGCCATGTACACAAACAGAGGTCCACGAAGACATGGTTTGCCAAGAAATTGCGTTGCCGGCGAAAAAGCACTGACCTAAATCCTCCTGTATACTCTAAGGGCCTTGCTCAAGGAACACTATAATGGCTGACCCTCACAACCTGCTCCATAAGCTGCTGGAAAGCCTTCACAGAAGAATGAGGGTTGTTATAATAGCAAATAGGAACCAAATCTGAGATGGAATTTTATTAGAACGCACAATTAGTACGTGGTGTTCACAAAATTTTGCCCTTAAAATATACATCCACATAAGATGGCATTGTATAATATTTAAGTGATATTGAATCGTCAGTAACCTCAAAATGAGCACTCCTGGGGTTATTACAGTGGCAGAGCGCCACCTAGCGTTTAAATTCAGTCACTGCTGTTTTTCTGCTAACTCTATAGGCCAAATTATTAAATGTAAAATAAAAAAAAGGTTAATAGAACAGTGTTAATTTAACAAAAAATCTATTTAGCAATTTATACCAAGAACCTAAAGCGCCGTGTTTTTGCGTCTTTTCTTTTCGAAAAGTTCTCCAGCCAATCAGGAGCAGGACGCTCACCCAGAGTCCCCGCCCCCTCGGCGTTTGCGGTGCCGCGCAACGCTTTACGCAGAACTGAATCAACGAGCTGGAATGGGAACATGCCGAGGAGGTCGCTTCAGGTGTGATTTAGGATGATCGCTCGGTTTTTCGTCTAAAGATCACAAATAATGGATCATTTTATTCCCCGCTCACACACACGTGCATGAAGTTAGCTGGAGAACGGCAATGTATTTTGTGCGCTTGAGGGAAAAATCGTCAGCGACTGGACACGATGTCGAGATGAACGAGATGCTTCTGCTGTCGCACACCGTAACACGGCAACACTGATGCCGCATTGACAGTCGATGGTGCACCGGCTACACACACATACACAAGCGCGCGCACAAACACACACACACACACACACACACACACCAGCAATTCTCTCCTGTTCGGACCCGATTAGACCCGCAGGATGTCGGGGCGCAGAAGCTGCGTGAACTCGCTGTGGTCTGGAAGCGAGCGAGTGCGCATCGGAGAGCGCCTCAAAGCCACGCTGGCCGGCATCGTGGAGCTGGATGTGCTCCGGGGCCGCCAGCTGGAGCTGATCGACTCCGTGATGGATGAGAGCGGGAACACCGCGGATGGACCCTGTGACCAACCTGCGAGCCTCGACAGCGCCGCCGAGGATGGTGCCGTGACCACCTGCAGGCAACAGGTCAGCGGGGGGGCAGGGGTTTCATTCCCCAAAGAGGGGCAATTCATTTATAACCTATTATTTTGTGATCAATCGCGTATAAACATCTGCACATCCGAGTCAAACGTTTTGGTGACGTCAAGCATCCAAGGTGCCACTATTTACAATTCAAGCCCACACACACACACACACACACACACACACACACACACATTCTCTACATGCCAAGGTTGAATATAGAATAGGCCACATGTTGCTTTCACACATGTTGTGAAATACACGGGGATACAAGGCACGAGATTGAAGTCTCCATTAAGACTTGGCACAGTAATGGATTTGGTGAGGTGGGGTTTTAGTGAGCTAATGTGGCAAGGTGAGCTCCTGTCCAGGTATGAAAGGTTTTTTCGCTGGAGCCGCAAGCCTTTTCTGAAGTGTGTGTGTCTGTGTGTGTCTGTGTAAGGAGAGAAGACTGGGGGAAGTGCTTGTCTGAAATGACACCAGGGGTTAAGAATGGCCTGTGTCCAAGGAAGATACAATGTAAATGAGCAGATGTTAGGTAGCTACAAGTAACACAATGAGGACACACACCTCTGCCCAGTGGCATATCATTCGATTAGAAATGGTCATTTTTTCACAGTTAGGATCCTTCAGCAAAAACTCGTTGTTTTTACACACTGGATTGAAAATCATGCACAAGAATTATGCCATTCCCTGACCAGATTCCGATAGATCCCTATATTCAATAAAACTTGGGTTTATCAGATCAGATGCAGTTTTCAAAAATTGTAGGAACAATAAGTCATCATCCGGGTTTGTTTGTTGCTTTTCCGCCAACACATCTGCCATTTTGCATAAGCAGGACAAATGTTTAAGCTGCTTGCGTCATCGCCTCTTTACTGTTTGATAAAGAGTGAGTGACGGATCAGGGGATGAATGACTAAATATAGGGATGATGATGGAGTTAAACTCTCCAGTCTGATGCACTTATTGTATTATTGAGTTATTTGGGATGCAGAGTCCGAGACCTTTCATTTTCCGATTCTGAAAAGCCTCCTACGGTAAGTTGATGTTGTAGAAAGAGAAGTCGGCCCTTAATGACTGTCTTGTGATTGAATAGACTAATGACACTAATGTCTGCACACATGTGGTGACATTGATATGAGAGGTTCAGTAAGTGCTCTCTCTCATTAGACAAGAGAGATCACACAAAAACCTCACCTCCTCCATTTTCTCATTTTCTGCCCATTTTTTTCTACCCATTTTTTCTCATTAATCTTATATTACTTTCCTACCGTGTGTCTGACTGCTTCTTTTCAATTTATGGGTTGCTGGGAAAAGGCCAGTCCTGGCCGTGACACTGCTCTTAGGCCCGTATCGGATTTCTCCAACCCTGCTTGCTCATCCCCCAACCTTGCTCATCACCCCGACCTTCTTTCCTTGTGTAATCAAATCTGCTGTAATTTCATACTTTAAAAATGCACAAACCGGCATTTCTTATACAGAGCAATGTCTGGACATTTCAGTCCTATTGTGTTTGTGTTTGTCTGAGAAATAATTGAATAGTAATTTTATGTTTGGGTTTAATCTTGTTGAAAAGCAGTCATGTGTGTGTGTGTGTGTGTGTGTGTGTGATGTTAACCTTTCTGTTCTGTTTTTGAACATTGTACTCAAATCAATATAGGTTGTATTACTGAAAACACTATTAAATGATAAAACAACTGAATTTTAGGAATTGGACGTGTAGTTAAATGACATCAGGCTTCAAATTGGAAAAGTTGTTTGGTTCATTTTTCTATTAGCAAAATTATTCCTAATAAAACGTACACATTCCTGCACTTATCATTCGATCATCAATGGTGCAGCAGCAGAACAATTCACAAAATCATGCAGATACGGGAAAAAAGAACTTAATCAATGTTCACGTCAAACATCAGAATGGGAAAAGCGGGGGGCATGGAGAGACTGGTTTGAGTATTTCAGAATTTCCTGATCTTCTGTGATTTCCCACACACCTTTAGCATCTTTAGCATTTACACAGAATGGTGTGAAAAACTCAAAACTTCCTGTGTGTGAAAGTCCTGCAGGCTGAAACACCTTGATGATGTGAGAGATCACAGAAAAAAATGACCAGACTTGTCTACACTTACAGGAAGTGTATAGTAACAAAAAAGCGTCCCAGAACTTACATTACATCACATCTTGAGATAGATGAGCTACCACAGCGAAGGAACACATCAGCCTTTACTCGCTCCGAACAAGAACAAAAATTTGAGGTGACCCAAACTGGACAGTTTAAGTCTGGAAGTCCAGATGTTTATTTATCTTCACTGTCTAATTTCTTGGCTAACGTGAGAGGTCCTCGATGTGGTCTTCTGCTATTGTAGCACATCCACTTTTGTGCATGCTGAGGTGCTTCTCTGCTCAATTGTTGTCAAAACTAATTGTTTGAGACCAATCTGGCCAATGTTTTTCTGTCCTCTCTTGTCAACAAGGTGCTTCCACTCACAGAACTGTCTCTCACTCAATGTTTCTGTTCTAGATTGTTGTAGGTTCTGACTGCCTGAAAGGAAGCCCTTTAAGAGCTATGAAGAACCTTTAAATATGCAAAGAACTACTCAAGGAAGCATTGAACACTGCACTGAACAGAACTTAAGGGATGAGGACATAAGATCTCATTATTAAACTGAACCCATGAAGAATTTCGTAGAGTTCTATATATAAGTAACATATCTATATCATGCTCCATGATGATTGCAGCATTCTTACATAACATCAATCTGCTGAGGAAAAAATATTCCTCCATCTGAGATAGAGATAAGTATTGCTGCTGAATCGGTTGTGTGGGCGAAGTGAGAGAAAAAGACAGAGACAGGGAGAGGGAGGGAAATGGAGAAAGAGAGGGAGCAGCTCAGCAGTACACAGCACTGAAGAGGGGGTGGTAGTCATATCCAGGAGAGTGTGTGTGTGTGTGTTTGTGTGCGTGTGCTAGGGGTTTAAAATGCCTCCTTCATGCTGTTTCTCTCACTAGGCAACCCAGCCCCCGCTCGCTCTCTTTAACTTTCTCTCTCTTTCTTTCCCACTGACTCATGCTCGCTTTCCTCGTTATCAATCTCCATCCGTCCTCTCTCGCTAAGTCTCAGACCTTCATCTGTCCTCTGCTCTCAATCTCTCGCTCCCTCTCTACTTCTGACATGGTCTTTCCTTCGTGCTTTTCTGCCATATATATTTCTAAACTAGGAGAAAGGGAATTGGGGGTAAACTGCTAGAGCAGAGATAAGCCTGGTCAAAGTTTCTTTCTAAAAAAATCCCTCAGCCCCCTCTCATCCTTTTTCCTTAGTTCTTTGTTTCGTCATCTGTCGCTCTCTCTATTCTTTCCTTATGAACTCTCCCATCCCCCGGGGTTGGTTCTTCAGCACTATTATGAGTCACCTGCATTGTGTGTAAAACTGAGAACAGTGAAGCAGGGGACTGATCAGACGTAAAGGGAACCGCACAATGGTCACTTGTGAAGGGATATTTAAAGAGTGGTCCTTTTGTGAAGGGGGAAATAGCTCAGTTACTGCACTCCATAAATACCATGAATTTCCAAACTTATTTTAAGATGAACTTTGACACGTTCAAAGCGATGACCTCGCACATGCATGGCTTCTCGAGTGCTCTGGCATTGTGTGGAACACCAGTTATTATGACCTTGAATGGCAGCTTCGTCTCTAAATACTTTTAATAGCCGTGTGAAGTTAATGGCTTGCTGCCGAAGGACTATTTTGGAATTTTGTAAACATAAACATCTCCGGTTGTTCATGCCCTGTAATTACCACCCGTAGGCTGTTTTAACATGTGATAATGTACCCTGTGCCATCTGCTTTTTGTTCTCAGACTCCTTCTCCAGCAGATTCTTTAGTGCCAGGTGTCAGGATTACAGAGGGCCCAAGCTCCCGCTGGTCCACTCTCTCATGGGACATCCCATCCGACCTTCTCTCTCCTCCCACTCCAGATCCCACTGGCACCATTTCACTTGACTGTGACTCCAGACCCAGTTCAGGTACTGCTGCTAACAAACAAAAAAAAGACTTCAAACAAGTGAAGCTCATTTGTTTGCAGCTGCAGATTCTTAAAAAAGTTTTTAGAATGTTCTTTGAAAATGAACACCTGTACCTGCATAGACTTTAAAGGATTTTGTACCTACACAGGGAAGGCAGGTTCTTCAAAGCCCACTCCTTTCTTTGAAAAGGTTTATTGCTGGACTTTGTACCATTCTGCTACGTTCACAGTTGGGTTTTGGCACTTGCTTTTCGAAAAGCAATAGAAAATCCCAAACCAACCAGTAAACATCTTAAGTAAACATTGTGCCTGAATGGAACTATAGAATTGTCATAGATATTAACCTGTTGCATGAGGTTAATTATATATGCGGCTCAAAATAAATAGTAATATAATTCTTGACCGATGCACATTTTGACAGATTGACATTTTGCTTGACTGTTTACTTTCCACATCAGCCTCATACTCACTTTTTTATGTATGTTTAAGAGCTCTGTGCAGCCTTTGGCAAACATTAACCCTGCCCTTTTTTGCTCACTTTGTTTATTCCTTAATTTATACACCTATAAAAATTACTCATTTCATTTATACATATTTTATATACATTTATGCATTTATGTTCTTTTCCACAGGTTTTTACTCAGTCAGTGGGAGCTCACTGTCTGACTCCTGTTACTCAGTGGCTAGTGAGGCAGCCCCTGGAGGTCCACCTAAAATGGGGGGGCCATGCAGGCCGCACTCGTTGGATCACAGTACCACCCGGTGGAGGGAGGATGAACCACAAAATGGACAGAACTCAAGAGGGTCAGTCCAAAAAGGAGATAGGAGGCCTGCTTCTACTGGTAGGAGAAAAATTATTAACCACTTTTATGACATTGTCATATTTGTGCAGTGAAGGCTGTATAACATGGTCGTTTTAATGCTCTTTCAACAGGGGAACTAGAGATTGATGGGCTCATGTTTCTGACTGGACTTTGCTCCAGTCTTGGGGCAATACAGAAAGAATGTGTGTTGTCAAGCTCCAACACCTATCCACAGCTGCAACTAGACCCGAAATTCTGCTCCGACCTGGTCTCAAGGAAGACAAAAGAGGTGTACCCTTATCCTAGTCCACTCCATGCAGTGGCCTTGCAGAGTCCCCTGTTTACTTCCTGCCAGAATCCTTCCCCCACAGAGCGCTCCTTCAGCCCAGAGGGGGACCAGCTTGTGGAAACAGAGCCTGAACAGCCTCCTGTGAGGACCCAACCTCCACCATCTCCATCTCTCACACAGCTGGAGCAATACATTACCAGATTAGCGCATCAGTACCACAGCAGGCAGACTTCTGAGACTTCCAATCGAGCAACTCAGAAGCTCTCTGCAGGGATATGCTATGAAGGAGTCCATCCAAAGAGTGCTTCCTCCTCCAGCTTAACCAGCTTGACCCCATGTAAATCTTTTCTGGGCAATTCTGCTAGAGTTAATCTGAGCAACATTGCTAAAAAAGCATGTAGGAACTCGATTAACCTTGGAAACCTGCCATCTGTCACCGGGGAGGATTTCAACATTAGTTTTCACCTCAACTTAAATTTAAACCTTAATCCTAGTTTGAATAAAACGCTTAATATTGATGCTAAAAACATAACTGAGCAGGCGTCAGGATCATGTGGGCATCTTAGCAGCAACTTTGTCACTCCAACCGCCTCTCCTGCTTCTTCTTCAACAACAGTCACCAGCACTCCAAACTGGAGAAGCAGACCTCGTATTTCCACCTGCCCATCCACAATTAGTAACCGTGGATCATTGGAGATCACCGGAAAGACCTTTGGTTCACTTAACTTTTCGAAGTCCTTGGACTGGAATGGGGCTCCACGAGAGGATATGGAGGGTTGCGCCCCTTCAAAAGCCTCAGAAAGTCCTGCTAAACTAACTGAGGAGTCAGTGGTGGTGTGTGAGATCTCACGTGTTTCTGGGTTGCCAAGGTCTGTGGTAGTAGGGCTTATGGAGGAAGGGGTGGAGCTGGACGCTGAGTGCTTCCAGAACGAAAGGGAGAGGGGTGAAGGGGCAGCATCTCCATGTGATGCTCCAACACCTCGTTCCTCTCGAACCTCCGTTCCTACATCTTATGAAGATCGATCTGGTATTTATTCGAATTCATCCTCAAACCTATGGGCAGGGACTGGTCTAATTGAACCGGACTACCTTTCCCAGCAGCATCGTCTTCAGGTTACTCATTCAGATTGTCATTTGATACATACAACACAGTCAAACAGTCAATCAGTGGGACCTGATCACTCAGGTCCCACTCTTTCCCACACCTCTCCCATCCTGCCTTTACCGCACACTTTCTCAGAGTCTGCCTCCTCTCCTGGTTCCTCATCCCGTTCAAGGGTGCATTCTCCTCCTCGACTGCTCTCAAATTCACCATTTACACCTGCTCAACTATCTGTGTTCCGGAGGGACTCCCCATCCCAGTGCTCTCTTCCGCACATCCACCCCTGTGGCTCTCCACTAGAAGGCCCAATCAGACCCCGAGGTGGTTCTCTCAGGCAAGATGCCGGAGCTGCGACTGGGTGGAGGTCTCAGGAGAGAGGCTGGAGGAGAAGTGGTGATGGGGAAGGGCTCTATCAGGGCAAGCATGCCTCCAGAGAGCTGGTACGAGCATCAACAGTCAGCAGTTACTCAGGAAGGGACTACAGCAGCTGCTGGGAGGAAGAAGCAGGTTCATGGACTCCAAAGAAAGCCACCAAGCTATGGAAAGGTTTTGAATCAAGACTCTGGGGAAGGGAGGAGGAATTGGAAAGGGAGGAAAGGGTTGGAGAATTGGGATGGAGGCATGCTTCTTTAAAAGAGACTTCGTCAAGCAGGGTACAGGAACGAAAAGAGAATAATCTCTCTAGAAGGAAAGGAACAAACTGGGATGGCCACAGCTCCAGCCTCCGGCTATCAAGGAGAGCTTTATTCCGGAGTGAATCTCAGGGATTCCTGTCATCCCGTTCCCAAAAACGGGAAGTCTATCTACAGAACAACCACTGGTGCTCCTCTTTGGAGATTGGTCGTGACGGCAGAGGTACAGAACGAGTCCGAAATCTGGTCAGGAAAGAGGACAAACATTCATCCACTGCCAGTCTTTTCCACCTTTCTCGCTCGCAAAGCTTGGAGGGAAGCACTCACTCAACCTCACCCCTGTCTTCTCCATCCTTTTCTCCCTCTCCACCTCCTTCGGCCCCTCTAACTCGCTCTCGATCATTTCGTGACCTCGGGAGGAAAATTTTTGGTTCTATGAGGTCTCTCAGTTTCAATAAGAACCAGAAATCAAAAAAGAAAGACTAGAAAAAGCTGGGGAAAAAAAACTAACAAACACAACTTTATTTCAGACACAGATGGATAGATAATGGACAATCATCACAGATTTTTGATATAATTAAATCATGCAAATGTTTGCCACCCTACAAGTCATGGACTGAGTTCGTCACAGGAACTTCCTGCACCACAGCACTTAAGGGGCAAACAAGAAAAACCTGTATCTCATCAATTTAATGTAACGTGTTTAACTATAAATGTTTAAACTATGTAGAAATGCAGCAGTTGCTTATTTTTGCATATAACAAATTTCAAAAAGATTCTATTTACTGTAGAATTACACATGCAGCCCAGTTATAAAGGCCAGAACCGGGATTAACGTGTGTACGGAAAAACAGTATGAGCGCTAGTACTGCCAAGTTACACAACTTCTGATCATGTGGGAGTGTATATGTTAAACAGCTCTTTTTTTCCCTGCAAGTTTCTGTGCCTCTGCATGCATCTTTATGCCGTGTCTCTGTGCATTATTATACTCAAGGTGCACCAGTGTACTCTAGTGTTACTTAGAATACTATAAACTTTGCACTATAGGCTTTAGTGCGTTTACCGTAAAAAAAGAAATCTGAAAGTATGTTGTGTAATATAAAGTGTGCTCAGGACTTTCAAATAAATAAGATTTCAGTGTTAAATAATGACTCAGTATTAATAAACACTTAAAAGGAAAAGTGATCACTTGTTTTAAATGGAGCTAGTGATACATATACATATTTATATATGACACACTCACACAATGGAATGAAAAACAAATCACTGTTGTACATCAATTGCAGCTTTAATATTTATTAGATCCCAATTTTTTTCTTACATGAAGTCTGTGATCTAAAATTAAAAAAAGTCAGATAATGTTTATTATGTAACAGTGCTGAAAGATGACATGCTCTCCTGTTATAGTATAAACACACACACACACACACACACACACACAAACACACAAACACACACACACACAAACACACACAACAAACCTGAACAGAAATTAACTGATATCATAACTGAGAGTCTCTGATCGAGCCACTGTCAAGGCTTTTACAGTTTCAAGTCTGCCCTCATTCTGTCTTGGCAAAATATCTGTACCCTCATTAAATACCTTACTGGGGTTTATATTCCATGCCCTGGGCAACATTTATCCCACATTTTGGTAGGCCATCATCTTCAGTTTCACTGTTCAACTTTTTTTTTTGCTGGTGCAGATCTCCAGAGCTTCTCACGCTTGATTTGGGTTCTCTGCTTTTTCTTCCTCTTCTGCCTGCTTCTGTTTATTAAACATGCCTTTGTAAAGAGCTTTCTCCTTTTCATAGTCTTTGTTAAGCCGCTCTTCCACTCGCTGGAGCTGTTTTTTCACATTGGCATCTGAAAAGTATACGACCGACATTATTACAGGCACATAAGTGGTTATTTCTACCCTTTCAGGATCGTGCTGTGATTTCCCATTATGCATGTCATACATTTCAAAATAGGAATACTTTATTGATCCTAAATTTGATGAAAAAATGTATGTATATTGTTTTGAATAAATGTATTTGTAAACAATTTTCCAGTGTGTGCTATTCTAGCATATGAGGTTCATCTCTCTAAACGTGAAACTGCATTTCACTTTACAGTGATGAAGACGAAATAACAATATATAATTAACTACTACCTATGCTGTTTGACAATTAACTAACGACTTCTTCCTCAGGATGATATTTTCCAGACTCCTCAAGGCCATTAAGAAAAGCAGCAGGCAAAACATTTTAAGGATCTGGTGTTGACGTGCTACTTTAGCGAATAAGGAAGGAAAATGGAGAATATAAACTCTTTTTCCTATCAAATGCATTAACCATCTCCATGGCATGCATTAGAGAGCACAGAATGATTTAACAGCAGAAACGCATCTGCATGAACAGAATTGTGGAACATTGGGGTATGGAGCAGCAAGTCATATTAATATTAGGGCTGTCAATCTAATTTAATCGCAATTAATTACAAGGTAACTCATAACAATCAAGCGATTAATCAAAATTAAATATTTTAGGCGATTGACAGCCCTAATATTGATTTGTCCAGTCACCAGCCTGAGACTAAAACAGGTAGTAGTAATGGCTACTTTTTTACTTAAGTACATGTCATTGCTCAAACTTCTTTACTTTAACTTGAGTAAAAAAGTGTAGTCAGTACCTAAACTTTTACCAGAGTCTTTTAAAACATGAGTATCTGTACTTCTGCTTAAGTGAAGGATTTAAGAAGAAGAAAGTACAGATATTTGTGTAAAAATGTAATGACCAAAAGTAAAAAGTTGTCCAAAAAATAAATAGTGAAGTACTGATACTAGAAAACTACTTAAGTACAGTCACAAAGTATTTGTACTTCGTTACTTTCCACCTTTGGTATTGTGCTAGTGGTGTAGGACTGGTTATGAGTTTATGATGCTGGCTAGTGAGAGCTTGCATTTAAAGTTACACTGATGCATTAGTGTGTTCACTGTCTAGAAAGATTGTTTAATATTTCCACGTGTCTGAGTCACATATTACATGCCTGATGCTTTCATATGATTGAAAAACCTTAATATGCATTAATAAAGAACATGTAGACACTAATTTTACATTTTTCTTTAAAAAAATAAAAAGTCCATTTAAATTTAATTTGTTATGCATCTTGGGTTTTTATTTTTTTTTTCATACTGGAATCTCGAACTGCACTCAATCCTCTCTCAACCAATCAATTGCAAAGACTGTACTGGGATGTTACATCCATAAAAAGAGAAAAAAAAAAAAACGCTGTCTATTGTTAAAAACATTTTTACCGTTAGGTTTCCCTCTGCTGGCCTGGAGGAGGTATTCCCGGGCAGTCTGAGCATCACCCAGCTCCAGGGTGGCTAGTCCAGCTCTATACAGGGCTTTAACATCTCCAGCCCTCCACTGCAGGACCTTAAAACTGTACTCCTGAACACGGGCATAGTCCACAACTTCACGCTGCAGTAAGCATGCTGCTTGACACAGAAAATTTACTTTTAGAGCAGGATACAGTTCTTGATATAAAGATACTAACAACTTGATCACAGAGATGCTTGATTGATTTTTTTCAAGTAGCTGCTTTATTCTAATCATTAAATAAAATGTTATTCAATGCAGACAGACAGACAGACAGACAGACAGACAGACAGACAGACAGACAGACAGACAGACAGACAGATAGATAGATAGATAGATAGATAGATAGATAGATAGATAGATAGATAGATAGATAGATAGATTTGTTTCCTTGGTGCATGGGCGCAAACATCAGCAGATGGAGAAGAGCTGCTTCAGAAGCAGGAAAGAGCAAAGACTAATTAATTCAACACTCTACTTACAAAATCTGGGGCAATCTGCAACTACTGTTTTCTAGTAACACCTACCTGCTAGATTGTTATAGCAGTCAATCTGGGTGCTCCTGAGCAGTTTGTCTTGCTCTGGGGTGAGGGAAGGTGATTGGGGTCTAAAACATTTAAGACCTGACGTCACTTCTGAGTCCAGACCACGAAGCACAAGCAAGGCGTGGTGATAACGTCCGATGGCGCTACGCAAATTCTTCTCCCGGTAAAATGCATTACCCTCTATTTTTAGGTGTACAGCATTGTTCAGCTGGGAGTCCACCCGTGAGTCCGAGCCTCCTGTAGCACCCAAACACGAAGCAGAGCAGCTCTCGACCTCCGAGACTCCATCATCAACAGCATCTGACTCCTGCATTAAAAAAGAGAGAGAAATGCTTTATATGTGTACCTTATACATAAAATATTTTCCTAGATTTTAAGGCCAGTGTTTGTTTTGTTTCCATAATCTCTGTGTTGGATTTCCTATCAAGTAAGAATTGCTGCAAAATGGTGAGGAAAAAAAACACAGAAAGACAATGAGATGGTAGACATAAGACAATGAGGACAGTGAGACGGTGGACATAAGACAATGAGGACAGTAGAGATAGGACAGTGAGACAGTAGATATAAGACAATGAGAAGGGGTAAAGACAGGACAGTAGACATAAGACAATGAGGACAGTGAGACGGTGGACATAAGACAATGAGGAGTGGTAGAGATAAGACAGTGAGATGGTAGATATAAGACAATGAGTAGAGGTAAAGATAGAACAGTGAGACAGTAGACATGAGACAATGAGGAGGAGTAGAGATAGAACAGTGAGACAGTAGACATGAGACAATGAGGAGGAGTAGAAATAGAACAGTGAGACAGTAGACATAAGACAATGCAGCACTGAGCTGTACAGTAGATTTGTGTTTCGCAGATAAATTGTAAATGTTTTAGGAGCAATTTGTGCAGATCAGCAATTTTGTGCTTTGTGTTTAGTCTCTAAACACATTACAAATAATCCAGTATAGACATGTTTAATGTGTAGACATGTTTAATGTATAGACATGTTTAATGTATAGACATGTTTAATGTATAGTCAAGTTTAATGTATAGACATGTTTAATATATAGTCATGTTTAATGTGTAGACATGTTTAATGTATAGTCATGTTTAATGTGTAGACATGGTTAATGTATAGTCATGTTTAATGTATAGACATGTTTAATGTATAGTCATGTTTAATGTGTAGACATGTTTAATGTATAGACATGGTTAATGTGTAGACATGGTTAATGTATAGACATGGTTAATGTGTAGACATGGTTAATGTATAGTCATGTTTAATGTGTAGACATGGTTAATGTGTAGACATGTTTAATGTATAGACATGGTTAATGTATAGACATGGTTAATGTGTAGACATGGTTAATGTATAGACATGGTTAATGTGTAGACATGGTTAATGTATAGTCATGTTTAATGTGTAGACATGGTTAATGTATAGTCATGTTTAATGTGTAGACATGGTTAATGTATAGTCAAGTTTAATGTATAGACATGTTTAATATATAGTCATGTTTAATGTGTAGACATGTTTAATGTATAGTCATGTTTAATGTGTAGACATGGTTAATGTATAGTCATGTTTAATGTGTAGACATGGTTAATGTATAGACATGTTTAATGTATAGACATGGTTAATGTATAGTCAAGTTTAATGTATAGACATGTTTAATATATAGTCATGTTTAATGTGTAGACATGTTTAATGTATAGTCATGTTTAATGTGTAGACATGGTTAATGTATAGTCATGTTTAATGTGTAGACATGTTTAATGTGTAGACATGTTTAATGTATAGATATGTTTAATGTGTAGACATGGTTAATGTATAGTCATGTTTAATGTATAGACATGTTTAATGTATAGATATGTTTAATGTGTAGACATGGTTAATGTATAGTCATGTTTAATGTGTAGACATGGTTAATGTATAGACATGTTTAATGTATAGTCATGTTTAATGTGTAGACATGTTTAATGTATAGTCATGTTTAATGTGTAGACATGGTTAATGTATAGTCATGTTTAATGTGTAGACATGGTTAATGTATAGACATGTTTAATGTGTAGACATGGTTAATGTATAGACATGTTTAATGTATAGATATGTTTAATGTGTAGACATGGTTAATGTATAGTCATGTTTAATGTGTAGACATGTTTAATGTATAGTCATGTTTAATGTGTAGACATGGTTAATGTATAGTCATGTTTAATGTGTAGACATGGTTAATGTATAGTCATGTTTAATGTGTAGACATGGTTAATGTATAGACATGTTTAATGTATAGATATGTTTAATGTGTAGACATGGTTAATGTATAGTCATGTTTAATGTGTAGACATGTTTAATGTATAGTCATGTTTAATGTGTAGACATGGTTAATGTATAGTCATGTTTAATGTGTAGACATGGTTAATGTATAGTCATGTTTAATGTATAGACATGGTTAATGTATAGACATGTTTAATGTATAGATATGTTTAATGTGTATACATGTTTAATGTATAGATATGTTTAATGTGTAGACATGGTTAATGTATACTCATGTTTAATGTGTAGACATGTTTAATGTATAGTCATGTTTAATGTGTAGACATGGTTAATGTATAGTCATGTTTAATGTGTAGACATGGTTAATGTATAGTCATGTTTAATGTGTAGACATGTTTAATGTATAGTCATGTTTAATGTGTAGACATGGTTAATGTATAGTCATGTTTAATGTGTAGACATGGTTAATGTATAGTCATGTTTAATGTGTAGACATGGTTAATGTATAGTCATGTTTAATGTGTAGACATGTTTAATGTATAGATATGTTTAATGTGTAGACATGGTTAATGTATAGTCATGTTTAATGTGTAGACATGGTTAATGTATAGTCAAGTTTAATGTATAGACATGTTTAATATATAGTCATGTTTAATGTGTAGACATGTTTAATGTATAGTCATGTTTAATGTGTAGACATGTTTAATGTATAGATATGTTTAATGTGTAGACATGGTTAATGTATAGTCATGTTTAATGTGTAGACATGTTTAATGTATAGATATGTTTAATGTGTAGACATGGTTAATGTATAGTCATGTTTAATGTGTAGACATGTTTAATGTATAGATATGTTTAATGTGTAGACATGGTTAATGTATAGTCATGTTTAATGTATAGACATGGTTAATGTATAGTCAAGTTTAATGTATAGACATGTTTAATATATAGTCATGTTTAATGTGTAGACATGTTTAATGTATAGTCATGTTTAATGTGTAGACATGGTTAATGTATAGACATGTTTAATGTATAGATATGGTTAATGTGTAGACATGGTTAATGTATAGACATGTTTAATGTATAGATATGGTTAATGTATAGACATTTTAAATATACAGTCATGTTTAATGTATAATCATGTTTAATGTATAGACAAGGTTAATGTATAGACATGTTTAATGTATTTCCGGCTGTAGGTTTCCTTCTGCATCGTATTCAACGCAGCTTGATTCGAACCAGCACTATTCGATATTCACGTTCATACACATTCAGCATTAAAGAACAAACTCATTATTCTTCAACCCTGGTTTTGTCTTTGTGGCAGATGTGAACTGTGATAAAAGCGTATCTGCAGAAGTAAAAGGGAAAGTTCAGGAGATTGTGGTGAAATCTGCTCTGGATGGTTTAAAGACAGCTGGAACTGTCAAACAGACAGGAGGCGGAGCTGGAAGTCTGCATGATTAGAAATGAGTTGATTAGAGAGATTGAGATGGTTTGGTCATGTGCAGAGGTGGGACATGGAGTATATTAGTAGAAGAATGCTGAGAATGGAGCTGCCAGGCAGGAGGAAAAGAAGAAGGCTGAGGAGGGGGTTTATGGATGTGGTGAGGGAAGACATGCAGGAGGTGGACAGAATGATACAGAAACAGATGATCCGCTGTGGCGACCCATAACAGGAGCAGCCAGAAGAGGAACTTTGGTTTTGTCTTAAGGATCACGAGATGTGCCATTATTCTGCTTCAGTTCTTGAATATATCGAGCAAATATGAATGGCACACAGTGCACACAGTAGTGTGGTGAAGCGGCTGTGTTTTTCAGCCATGACATTACTGTTCACTCTGACACTTTTAGGTTTAAGTGCATGATCATTGTTGCCCCTAATTACTCGCTTTTATGTCTTTTTGAGGACACGAAGAAGAAGAAGAAAAAAAAAGAGCTCAGACCTCGCGTTTATATGATCCAATTGCAAAAGATTGAAATAGAACTGTAAGGGATCTAGTATGCTTTGAATGAGAGGCATGCAGACTTGCAGCCATGCAGACATGCCACACCACCAGAAAACACCACAACACGATCGCAAAAGAAATTAAGTTTTTTTTACCTTGTTGTCCATGAGTGCAAGGACGGAAGGTGTTTAAATAATATGCTCCTTATAATGAATCCAGTTTTAGATGTCAACTCTGATTAAAGTGCTAGGAATTGCTCTGTTCTTCGTTGTCGGTGTGTAGCTCTCAGTTCCTTTCAGACACTTACCGCCCACTAGCGTCGCCCATTAATACAGACAAAAAAATGCTGCATTCGAGATGAAATAGCAATGTATTTCTAATTTTCCCAATACAAACGCCAAAAAAGCAGGAAATGCCCCTCGGTTTGAAATTTCAGCTTGTCAATTAGGGACAATTACCTCAACTTCCGTCAGTTCGTTCTTTTTTCCTTTTTGAGTGACGTCAAATCAACATGGCCGCCCACAGAGATTCCCTTCTCCACTTTCAGATCAAAATAGTATTGGCTTTAGTTCAATTAACCACACACACCGTGTATGAGCAATCTTTGACAGTACACTAATGGCTATTTTGAAACAAATAATCATGGAGATAAGCTTATGATTATCTGTTTTCCCAGAAGACTCGACCAATAATACTCCACAATTTCATAACATCAAATTCATTCCATGCCATTCATTCAGCATTGGTAATAGTTTTGATCAGAATCATGACCAGAGTCTGTGCTAGAACACTATCTGCAAGGCATTAATCCACCAAGTAGGAACCCTACTTTGGGATCCAGTCATTGCAGGAGACCTACACCACTAGCATAATACCAGAGCTGATTGAATCAGGTTTATTGGCCAAGTGTGTTGACACACACAAGGAATTTGGTTCTAGCTGTTAGTGACTCTCAAAGTACAAATACTTTGTTACTGTACATAGATAGATTTTTTCTTGTACTAGTACTTTACTTCACTATTTATTTATTTATTTATTTATTTATTTATTTATTTATTTATTTATTTCAATGACATTTTACTTTTACTCATTACATTTTTACACAAATATCTGAACTTACATTTTCAAAACAGGCTCGTTACTTTAATTTTAATCTATTTGGTGGCATGATCGATATTCTTTCTTGTCACTGCGTGCTGTTTTCAGCTCATCAACGCATCATATTTATTGTTATTGCATGCCTTTTTCAATCTACCACTGGTGTATCATTTCCTGCCTCTCACACACCACAGATGTAGTATAGACTATGAAGCTAACAACAAGCAAGGCAGATGGCAACAAGAAGTATAGCTAATGTGGATGAGACAGAGGGAGTCAGTGATGTAAACATGAGAACAGAGACATTCCTGATCACTTGATTATCATCATCTTTTCTCAACATGTGCTCAAAATGGTGGTTGTTCAGCCTGGATACATTCATTAGATAACAAAATGTTCTTTTGTATTAATATATTAATATGACATGACATCCAGTTACCAGCCTGACACTAGAACAGGTAATAGTAAAGGCTACTTTTTACTTAAGTACATGTCAGACCCCAAACACCTTTACTTTAACTTGAGTGAAAAAGTATAGTCACTATTTGTACATGTGTCAAGTATCTGTACTTCTACTTGAGTAAAGGATACGTGTACTTTTGCCATCTCTGCAGTGGACCATTCACATATTCATTCACCCCTAGGGGTAATTTATCATAACCAATCCACCTATTAGCAGGTTTTTGAAAAGTGGAGGAAGCAGGAGATCCTGGAGGAAACCTTCATGGACATGGGGAGAACATGCAATAGTTTACACCAGCAGGGTCCAGTCTTTTCCACAATGAGCTGGTGTGGGTGAAGGTTTTCATTCCCACCAAGAAAGTCCACACCAAATTCTACTTGTTTAAATCTAATGATTTTCATTTTAAATGTAGCCCTTGATTGGTTGGCATTAAACCTGCAAAGATTGGGCACTCTGGTCTAAACAGACAGAAATACAAGTTTAGGATCAGATGTTGACTCCTGCCTTATAAACCATAAACATACAATTTTTCATTTGGCCTTAATCAGTTATTACTCTTTAGACAATAAATTAAAAGGCTGGGCACAAAATGATTTTTCTTTTATTACATTATAATAAATATACCAACTGGACGATCACTGCACTATAATGGCATTTTCTATCATAGGCCAGTTTAATTCAATTTCAATTTAGTTTTATTTGTATATCGCTTTTAACAATGGACATTGTCCAAAAGCAGCTTTACAGAGATAAAAAGGTTATGAAGTTTAAATTCATGTTTTAGAGTCTATAAGTTTATCCCTATTAAGTAAGCTAGTGGTGACAGTGGCAAAGAAAAACTCCCTGAGATGGTATGAGGAAGAAACCTTGAGAGAGGCGCCAGACTCTAAAGGGAACCCATTTTCATCTGGGTGGCACCGACTGTCCATTTATTATAGTTTCTTCATTGTTGATGTGTGCAGTGATGGGAGCTTAAATGCAAAACTGTTCATCCAAATCGCAGTGCTGAACTATTGTAGTTTCCTGTTTATATTAATTACAGTCAAAATCCATTCCCATAGTTCTTGAATTGTTTAGGCTGTAAACGTGGATCCGTCCTGGGCTGCACAGATAATTGGTCTCCAACTGAAGAGAACTCCATCCAGAGGTAGGCGTTGGGATGTAGCAGGTGGCTCCGTAGAGAAGAACATGTGTACTGTCTTCTGTTCTGTCTATATTAGTTAATGTCTTGTTTCAGTCCAGCATTGCTGTGCAGCGTCTGTGTGTTCAATGTGCACTGACGATTTACTCTAAACCAGAAACAAATTTCTTGTGTACTCAGGCGTACTTGGCCAAAACTGGCTCTGGTTTGGATTCTGATTATATAAAACACACTCACGTCCCAAATCTCAATTTCACTCCAGATTCATCCCAGATTCACGATCCACAACTTTATTTCAAAATTCACACTTTTTTGTTACTTTTTTAAAACTATGATATTATCTGATACTATATAAATTCACCTCTCCCCAGCAGATCATGACAATGTCCTTTTACATGCAACCCATGATGAAATGATTTAAAAAAGATCTATTCAATACAGGAGAGACACAGCATTCTCCAGCCTGCTACATGTCAAGCACAATCACATGTCCCCTGGCTATTACCTGCAATCCATCACCTATTCTGTCTCATCAGTGATTTTTTGAATGATTGCTGGAATTTTCCACTTAATAAAGGAGATTACATTTGAATGGTTCCACTATGACGCGGATTGGAACCCACCAATCATCAGCGAATGCGTCATGAAGGCGGAATCCCAATCCACTACATGCTCCCTACATTAGGTCACTATATATATACTACAAAGATTGGTTCCGCACCCCGTATTGTGGATGTCTGAGTGTAAATTGAGACAGAGCCATCGTTCCGTAAATACGTGCTAGACGTGAGATTGTGGATCATGACTGGACTTCATACCGCTAGACAGCAATAAAACGTACAACGTTAAAAACATCAAGTGTGCGGGATTGTGGAGCATCTCGAGGTTTCCAGGAGCGGTGTGAGAGAGCATGGAGCTGAACCGGAGACTGCTGCTGGCGCACTGCGCTGCCCACGCCCTGTCCGTGATCGCAGGCCTGCTGGTGGTGGTGCCGTTAGCGCTGAACGGCTCCGCCTTCAAAGGCCGCTGCGCGCTTTTCACTCAGGGCTTCTGGCGCTCCGAGAACCAGAGCGCGAGCGGCGCACATCTGGCCGCGGGGACACATCTGGTGGTGCAGCATTGGGGACCGCCGGCAGCCTGCCAGTTCGCCACGTTTGTCGGTGTGTTCACTGTGCTGTACGGAGCCACGCAAAGCTGGAGGAGTTTATTTTACCTCCACCGCCGCCACGACGAGTGAGTCCACAAACACCAACCATAATAACAGCAGCATGGATACAGACTATGATGATGATGATGATGATGATAGCTAGAGGTAGCAGCATTGTTTATTCTAATAATGCATTAATATTCAATGATTTTTCTAAACTGTGTTCATTAGTATACCGTATACTATCTGTACTACTACTATTATAATATAATATATAATATAAAAATATATCATTATAACCAATATAATAATAGATGAGAGGTAATAGATGTAACAACATAATTTGTATTTTAACAATGCATTAATATTCATTGATTTTTCTAAACTGTGTTTATCAGTATACCGTATACTATTTGTACTACTTCTATTATAATATAATATAATATAATATAATATAATATAATATAATATATGATATAAAAATAGATGTAATTGATGTAACATTGTTATGATAATGTATTAATAGTTAGAAGGCATTAATATTCAAGAATTATTCTATATGTAGTACATCTGTACTATTTGTATAATAATAATAATAATAATCATAATCAATATAATATTTAATACAATAATAATAATAGGTAGAGGCAACATTGTGTATTTTAATGAATACATTAATATTTATAATTTGTTTTGACTGTGGTCATTAGTATATTATAATAATAGTATAATATCTGTACTACTTTTAATATAATATAATATAATATAATATAGTACATAATGTTGCTACCTGTTCCTATTATTATATGTTATTAATAATGAACCAAATATTATGTACTTTATTAATTGAAGTATATACATGCAAATTTCTATGAGGATGAAAATAAAAATAATAACACCAATGATAATAAGTATAATAAACTATTCTGTTTTATATTTCTAAATTACTAGAATAAATTGTTTATTGAAAAGGTACATGCAAATATCACAGAGGTCGTTGAGGTTAGGCTTTTAAAAGTGCAGCGTGTGTACTTTTGTGTTCAACACTGTAAATGTTAACTGTACCAGGACTGGTTTCGTCATGTGCAGGTGTAGAAGCTAAAATGGTTGCCTGTTTATGTGTTGCAGCACTTTGTTCTCTGCCTTTCTCACGCTTCTTCTGAGTCTGTGTGTGCTCTTCCTTTCGGGGGGAGCGAGTGTGATTCTGACCCTCGGCCTTGTGTCCTGGTGCAACACCATCACTGATCACAGCACTCGCCCATACAGGTGAGATCTTCCAGATATATCTGTAAGATGAATCATTGCCAAGGAATTTGTTTTGGAAAGTGCCAAATATTATTTGTTGGGAAATTCTCAAGATGTTTCTTACACAAATGAGAAATCAGTCTGATTTCATGCTTAATTTGAGTTTGTCTATTGTCTTTTACTTAAACCCACCAAAAAATTTGGTTAATCTTGGTTTTAAGCTTTTTGCAATATTTTTAGAACTGCATGCGAAACAGCACAAACATCACCTGATTAAACTGCTTACTTCTGACTGGGATGTGTTGATTCATGACCTGTTTTTTTTCTCCAGCTGTGCTGAGTCGCAATCAGTGCCCCTTTACTTAGATGTGGAAACCTCCTCTTTCTACTCAGAGCTCACCTGTGCACAGGTACATCCTGGCATTGCACATCAACGGTGCACTGTTACAGTTTTTACTTCAAGAAAAGAGCATCTGTTTTAACTGATCTGATTTTTCATTTTTAGTTAATGGTGCGCCTCTTTATGCTTCACAGATTTCGCTGTGGTGTGTAACTGCTTTGTGGTTAGTTCATTCCATTCTGTCCTTCCTGAGACTCTACCACTCTCACAGTCAGCAGATCAGCGGACCGTGCCTGTCCCGAGAGAAGGAGTTCCTTTTGGGCCAGTCTCATGTGGATTGTCCCCTACCATGCCAATGCCAACACCCTCACCCTCCACAACCACCTGCTGTCTTTATTTAATCTCTTACCTATCCCCTAAATATGCTCTTTTATGCTGACTCATCAATCACAAGCTTTTTCTGGTGTTTGGTGAGACTAGGTTTGTGGTAGTGGGAGCATAAAGAGAATGCAAGAGTTCACGCTGCATTTTTTATACGGAGCATCCTGTAACGTTGCACTACACCCCATACCCATGCATGTCTGTGGAAAAACAAAACGAAGAACAGAAGAAACGCAAAGAAACCGTGAAACAAAAAACCAGGAATGAGAAATGTTTTTACAAATAAGCTATAGGTATTGTTTACACATTGATGCTTTAATCATTATATGTTGTGCCGTGTTGTTCCGACTTTAAATGTGAATGCAACACTAATCTGTCAGCCACTTTTAAACAGGGTCTTTAGTATTTAGTATTATTACAGATAAATGTAATTGAAATTAATGCAGTGTTCAGTTCACTTGCAGAATGAGAAAGGTTGCAAAATCTTGCAGTGTGCAAGAACACGTAGTCTGACTGACAAGTGATCGGGAAGGAAGACTAGCATGTTGCATGTGCTTAGTTCAGACCCAAGCTGCTTGGTTGGGATTTCCTGCATCCTGATGAGTGTATAGTCGTGTGTCGCTTTAAACACTGTCTCCCTGCCACATGAAGGTTTCCTGCATGATGCTGTGTGTGTGTAGATGCAGCTCTGAGGTAATAGCCAATGCAGAGGTGTCAACATTTATGATTTATTTTTTAACTTTAACTGGGGGACACCTGAAAACAACATCAGTTATTTATGAATAAGATTCACCTGGTGGAAAACCTATTTTACTTTTGGGGGAAAGGACATCCAAGATGCACTGAATTGACCTGTGAATTCTTCTGTTCCAGTGTTGGCATTTCTGTTCCCCTTTGCCCTTCTTGGGCCTTTGGCTGTAATTCAGAATATAATTCAGGAAGGACCAGGGGGAAAAAAAATCAAGGAGTGTTCACCTTTCATTTAACCTCTGACCTCCCTGAACCGAGTAGCTGTGGTGACACACACACATAGCTGAGAGAGAAACCAGAGTTTTAGGGAGAGAAATGTATGTAAATATGATTTATTGTTTATGGCAATGTTTTATAACTCTATTTGTACCACTGTTGTGTCTATAATTCATTTAAAATCGACTTGTGAATAGTAAAAGAATGCATATAAACCCCATGGCTACAGGTGTGTTTCTCTCCTCCTTCCACAATGTACAGAATGTCACATCAAACAAAATAAAGAAGACAAGAAGCTGAAAACAACAGGGTTGGTGACCCTCAAATATATTTGTCAATATTCTGTTATTAAAGTACCTGATTATAAGTGCTACAGCAAGTGCAAGAAAAAAAATGGAGAAAAACTCACGAATCTCAAAAAGGAAACGTTTTTGATGCAAGTACAAATATCTCAGCAATTCTCTGTGTCAGTTACAAAGCTACAGTGAGTAACACACACAGGCTTTAAAAAAGAATAACGGAAACAATATTAACTATATTAAAAGACCTTAACTGCATACATGTAGAACAATTAAGAAGCATTGGTGCATTGTAAAGGTTGCTAATAAGACAATTTAACAAAAATATTAGAATTAATGCCACAGTTGCCTCATATCTGAAAAACAGGGAAAAACCCAGGTTTAACATGTTCACAAGGAGTTTGCAACCATAACGGCACCTGTACTGGTGTAGAACACATTACCCATCTTCATCATGGCCTTTGATGCAAAATGTTTTTGAATAAAAGATTTGCCATGTACTCCAGTTTCCTGCAGTTGTTTGTTAACACTGGGCGACTGAATGTTCTATACCTCGATTAGTGTTCATTGTTGAACTTTAACTTATACATACCATTGGTTAGGATTCACTCTAAGAATCTCTGGAATTTTAAATACAAGATTATCAAGATTATTAGAACACAATATAGACTTAAAAATAGGACTAAAAGCTGTTCCTTGATGTATTTGCACTTTTTTTGTTCTTCAGAAAACAACAGTGGACCAATACTTTTATTAACATAATTATTCTCCCAGAATGCAATGCTAAATAAAAAAAAAAAAAATGATTAAAAGCTGTTTCTTGGTGTTTCTATACTTTAAGAAATCAGCGGAGCACCACTGCTTTCATTAATCTTCCATTAATAAAAATGCTTAGAGGCAAAAAATCCTAACAGAATATTGTTTAGCTTGTGAAATTTTCCTGACCGAAACTGCTTCAGCACTTTGCCATTCTATAACTATTGCATACTGTAAACTGTATACTGTCATACATTATTAATTGTAGTACAGATTAATGGCTTGAAGTTTAAGCTTATGTCATTAACATGGTGTAATTTTTGCTCTTTTGCTACAATATTATATTGTCCATTCTCCACTGCACCTGCTTTGTTAAACAACAATGGACGGCTGTTTAATCAGAATAGTTTGCTTTCTGCTTCCTCTTCGTTCTCCCTCTTTTGGCATCTCTCACTCCTTCTCTGTGTTTGCTTTCTTCACAGTCCTTTGTTATAGGTCAGCACCTTGCAATCGGTTGCCATGGCAATTTCCGGCTCAAGGTGAGAAGCCTCAATCTGTGAAGTGTGAAAAAATGATTAGCAGGACGCAGCTCTCTGGCAAAAACCTCTATTTCACTTTGTGCAAACTCGCACAAAAATACACACATTTATAAACACTTATAAGCAAGAATAATGTCATGAGAACTAAGCCATGAAAAATTATTCGGAGAGTTCAAAATGATATTTTATTCTCTGAAATGCAGTCTGAGTTACAAAGAGGTGAAAGGGTGCGATCTTACTTGAGACATCTGTGGGAAGAGGCTGATGGCTAGAGGCAGAGAGAGACCGAACACGGCCAGGCACACTAAGCTGTGGACAGGCAGCATGAGCCGGCGATGGGCCTGCATCAGAGGCAGCCTGAGGGGAAGTGAAAGGAGTATTATATCAAAGTAACAAACTCAAAATTTCATGTTTCCTTGTATGATATAGTATAAAAATTTTTTAATAAAAAAATAATATAACAAATATATATCGAATATTTTAGCTCATAAAAAGTAAAAAAACACTTGAAATAAAAAAATAAAAAAACACTGTTATAGAGAAACACAAACTGCAATAGATAAGAAATAAACCACAATGGAGAATACTGTTATAAAAGACTTAACAATAGGATGGAGTTGTGTTGCCATTACAACCACAAAGTTGATTAATTTCTTTATAAATGGGTGTCAAAACATATTATATTCCTCTTCTACATAAGGAATCAGCCATCAATTCCAACTTTCATTCAATTTAGATATATTTTTATAAATTTGATTTAGATTTTCTATTTTATAAATATGCACATCTATTCTATTCTATTCTATTCTATTCTATTCTATTCTATTCTATTCTATTCTATTGTTGTCAAAAGTCTATAAATCAAGCTAGTTCCAATTATCACTTCAATAATAGCAAATAAAAACAACTTTTTGTCTCTCTCATAGTAAAAAATATAAATAAAATAAAGCCCTATCATTTCCTAGAGAAACAAAGCCCTTAGACTTTCCTGTGTCTAAATATGAAGAGTCACAGATTTTCTTCTGACACTGGAGAACTTCCAAAAATGCTACAAAAAAGCTTCACCATAGCCACAATTACAAATATTAAAAAAAACCTATACAAAAAATATATAACTGTATAAACAATAAATATTTTTTTGTATTAAGAACCACAATAAGCTGCTGTTCAAAATTAACAAACACCTTCTAATCAATTATTCTGTGGTATAAAAAATGTAATACTTCTCCACAAAGGCCATTATTATAGGTGGGAGAACAAATATAGGCAGTGGAAGGACCACTCTTGTAAACGCTGTCTCCATCAGTGCCTATGGAAAAGACAATCACCGGTCACTTCTTAATTATTACTTCATTTTTCAACAACAAAAATTAAACAAAATGTATAGAGAGAAAACAGTAAAGGAATGTAGACAATTAAAATTAAAGATAGAATTAAAATCTGCTATAAAAGATATCTTTACTGAAAATGATAAAAAAAAAAAGTATTATCCAGTTGTATGTGCTGAGGCTTCAGATTACATTAGCAATAGTACACAGGAATTTGTCACCAAATCTCTCACATGTTTGGCTGCTATCCGAGAAGAGCCCACCACATTCCCTTTGGAGTCTAGCACATCGATCCCCTCTGAGAGTTCGTTGTGTCTCATAAGAGCCACATTACACACATTTGCACTAGCTGTCAAAGGAAAAAAGATGTCATGAAAATATAGAAGCACTAGAAGAACTAGTGCTTGATAGATGATGTTTATTAAGCCATGGAAACAGGACACTTTGGAAGGTTGTTGAGTGCAATCTGATAATCGTAATATAGTATATATTATAATATAATAACTTGTGGTGCAGTGGGTCAAAAGAGGCTCAGTGACAGCAACATTTGGTTGAGTTCATCACAGTCATTTCACAGCCTTATGTGGGCCAGGCAAGTGGTAAATGTGTGTTATTTTTATAATATACTACACACCTACAGCAGGGAAAGGAATGAATCTCTGTATGATGAGTCTGGTGGCTGGGTTAAATTTCCTGGATTTCTCTATAAGCACATTCAAACCAACCTACAACAAAACCGAAAAGAGTTCATGAATCAAAGCTACTGAATAACAATTAAAAATCATTCTTTACTGACTATAACTTTGAATAACTATTAAGTAAGATTAAGATTAGAATACATAGTAATTCAATCTGTTTTAATATGAGCATTTCAAACAGACATGGCACATAAAGCAACCAATTGCATTGAATTATTCTTCAAATATAAGGAAAAGACAGAAGCAATTCTAAAGTAAGCCACCGCAATTGAGACCGCGCTCGTCACAGCTCCCAGGTACCCCTGAATAAACCTCGATGTTGGTGTGGGCTGGAAAGAGAAAAGTATTGGTATCAGATTTACATTTCAAAGTATCTGGAGACAGTTTTGCACACACAGAAATATACACAGCCCGGCATGCTGACAGTCTGGAGTCTGGAAGCAGATGCAGAACAGATGTCCTGCCTAAAGCAGCAACTAAAGCCCATTCACACAGAAGTGACATAAAGCATCGCTTCACTGCAAGTCCATCTGCACTAACATTAAATAATGACCTTGATAAAATTAGTAAATTCACCGTACCTTCGTGGCATTGCGGTTGGCGTAGTTTACACAAGCATTATGGCTCTGGTTTAACCACTGTGGGGTCAAAAGGACAATAGTTAATAAAGCTGGGTATAAATGTTTATTAGCATAAAGGTACATTACACGTTAAACAACACTATTCAAGCACAGACAGACTGAGTAGAAGAAAGTAAGAACATTCTTTCAAAAATGGAAGCAGATTTTTGCATTGACACACTTAATTTGTCTCATGTCTTGCTAAATTGGGCAACAAACACATTTTTCACCACAAAACTACAACCAAGTCATTCTTGTAGCTGTGCTTTAATCTTGCATTTCATCAATGATTATACTACAGTACTGTAACACTACAGTACTGTAACTCTAAAACTCAGTTGGTTAAATCATTTATAAATGTACTTTAAACCATAGTTTCTAGCACAATATTGTTTATATTGAACGTGTTCACAGGGATTTGTATGCTCCACATAAATCACATAAACTTAATATCAACAGACTGAATAAAAAAAAAATAAACAGACTAAATAACGAAGATTTCCAAGTGTGAGTGCATTGTAACACTTCTGCGTTGTAACTTTCAACTTAACATTCCAATATTATGACACGCTACATATTTTTATAAAAAAAAAAAAAAAAAAATATGCAAGTGAGAAAGTTAAGTGAGAGAAGGACTGTTTATAACTGCTATAGCAGAAGTGATAACTGGACCTAAACTTGTTTCCTTGTCCTTTCACTATAACTATAAATGGGTTAAATGCCTGACACATCATTCTAAATGAATTAAAAAATGTAATCAAATGTTGGCAAATAGTTGTAAAATAAGTACAAATTATAACTTTGGATTGTGTTGTTTGCTTGTTAGCACAACCGACTAGCACAGCATCACTTTCACTTTTACTTACTTTTTTTATACAAGCACATGACAGTTTAATTACAATTACATCACACTGTGTCACTTTAATTTGTACTTCTGTCATACATATCCATCCATCCATTCCTTCATGTATGTGTATATACATTTTTTTTTTTGCCAGGATGTGTGTGTGTGTGTGTGTGTGTGTGTGTGTGTGTGTGTGTGTATATATATATATATATATATATATATATATATATATATATATATATATATATATATATATATATATATATACTTTTATACTTATTTTATTTATTTTTATGTTACTTTACTCATTTATATTTTTATCTTATATTGTATTTATTTTAAGTTTACAAGTTGGACAGTCGTAAAAAGCATTTCACTATATGTCATACTCTGTATGAATGTATATGTGATTAATAAAATTTGAATTTGCATTTGTTATAAGAGAACCGTCAAATTTCGGGTTGTAACATAACTCTTTGTTGCTTTGGGCCAGTGCTGATTATTTTCCTATATCAGCTCACTCTATCGTGTTATATTTCTTACATAATTTTTATTTTTGCCTGCATGTTTTGTGTATATGCTTCGGTAATTTCCCTGTGTATTGTTTGTGGGCAATGTTTCTCTTATGTAAAGCGAGCGTGCATAAAAGAAAATCACAAACTGAACAAAATTTCCTTTTGTGGTTGTCATACTAACAGTAGTAAATGTAGTAGTAGTAGTAGTAGTAGTAGTAGTAGTAGTAGTAGTAGTAGTAGTAGTAGTAGTAGTAGTAGTAGTAGTAGTAGTAGTAGTAGTAGTCGTAGTGGTACTGTAGATGCAGGAGTACTATAGTGGTTGTAGCTATAATATTTACCTGCCAGAACACGGTGGTTGCCAAAGTCTGGTTTGGGAGAAGGAGACCAACCACCTACAAGACACATGTGGACATTAATAAACATATTTATTTATTTAGTTCCTTCAATAAAACAAACTTTTCACAGATATTTGTAAGCACAAGAATAATAAAAAATTTAGTTATAATTAAGATAACTTTCAGCAAAATTGTACAAACACTTACAATGGGTGTTCCAAAAGGAACATAACCTAAGAAAGAAAAGAACATTTGGTAGAAAACAAAACGAATAGGGGACACAAATGAAAAATGTTTATTCCCTGGACTGGACTATACATTTATCTGAAACGCCGCAATAAAAAACAACCGCCTCTGCACATAAACTCATTAAAGTAATTTATAATTACTGCTATCGATCTTTTTTCAGAAGAAGCAACTACTGCAATAATGCTATACTACTGCTATCTGTCTTTCTTACAGCACTTACCTTCAGAACTCGCTTGCACATGAACTATATCCCTGAAGGTACTTTAGATTAAAGCTGGGATGAGAACATTTATACAGCTAGAATATATAGACCTTTTATACTGACTGTAAAAGTAGTGTACATTCTAATAAAGATTTAAAGGGAATTAGAGAGCTACATTAGCTCCTTTGCTTTAGGGTGCAATTTCTAATAGGAAAAACATGTATATTTATGCCAACAGCCTTATTTATGCAGTTTCTATCAGCAGCCTATTCGAAATTCAAACTAGATGGTTTTAGCATAAAATGAACACCTAGTGGTCATTAAGATCCACTCAGGGGCTGGATTTTATGTATTTCTTTTAGAGATTTGTGAATATATGTAATTTATTTTTTAAGTATCTGAAATTAAAATCTGATTACTTTTTTCAGGATCAGCTTTTTCATGATTGCAATTCAAAAAGATTCAATACTTAATTCAACCAAAAATACCACAGATAAGTTTTTTGTTCGGGCAATTTTTTTAATTTTTTTTTTATTTTTTAGAAATCAGTCAATAACTGATGCCATACACAGTGTATACAAACACATCAGAGACATTCAATCAATTTATAGTACATTTTACACCTTAGCCTTAGTCATTAGCTACTTATGCTGAGGGCCCATTTCCAGTTGCTTAGCAACACTGTTCTCACAACTTGCTATTAACTATACTACATCTAGCCTGGGAGTGAGACGACTAGAACAAATCCTTCATTGAAACCTTATTTATGTTAGGTTAGGAAAACAGAGAGGAAAGTTTGGTGTAGGAAACATTTAAATAATAAAGAAAGATGCTGATCATTAATGTGGTATTGATTATGATGTGTTTTGCTGTCAATTATATTTCTACTTAACTTTTTACTTTACTTATTTACTCTACTTTACAGGCTAAAAGAAATAGATAGGATGCCTATTTTTTATAGGCATTATAGAGAAACGCCTATGTAAATATCACTCCTGATTGTGATGTGTCTTACTCTGGGTTAATATTAAAAAATAATAATAATATAAAGTAGAGAAGGAAAAAATATAGACATACCTGACATGCGAAAAGGCATAAAAATCTTCTGTCCAGTGTCAGGGTGAATAATAGCCTGCAGTCAAATAAATAAATCTCAGCCAGTTATTACAAATATACATGTAGAACATACAAGGTGAATAAGATTAGGTGAAATGAAACATTTTCTGGATCAAATTAAGTATTAACATGTTCATCAGCTGCATCTTAAGCAGATCAGCTAGCAAACACATTTTAGCTTAGAAGAGCAGACAGTTGAAAACACAAAGCGAGCAATTAAAGACCACAGCATGAATGAATTCATGCGTTCTATAGGAAACAAGAGTCCAGGAACAAAAGGGTGTTGATTCAAGAAAATTACAGAAAATATATAATGTCTTACCTGTTTCACTTTCTGAGCCTCCCAGAGCTGAACAACAAAAATCATTTCAGTACAGAGCAGTGCTCAAGCAAAGAGGATAGCTGAAGTTTTTATATATTGCACTGTAACAAATCTTTTCATTATTATAAGGCCAACATGACGTACAAAAATACAGTTCTTTTAGGTATCAAAAATTACAGATCTTTATCTTTGCAGGTAAAATCTCAGACACCCTCAAAGATGTTTTACAGAAAAAAACGTTTATTACTTAATATTCTGCTATGAGTTACGTCTTTAAAATAATAATGACAGGTCCTGAAAGTCAAAAGTGTTAAATCGTGTGTTTTGGCTGCTTTACCTGTTGATCTGTTGTTCCAAATGGAAGAGTCCCATGTTTAAAATGATCCAGGAGATCAACACATTGCTTTAAGTGAGTCTGGAAAAATAAAGTCAGACATAATTCATGTTTTCTTTTAAATTATATGTCAATTAATTTAAATTGATAAATAATGAATACTTTTATATTTAGCAAATTAACAATATAAATTGTCTATTAAAATAGTCTGTAGGAAAAGTAAACAGTCAGCAATACTGAAAACCCAAAATGTGCTTATAAACTAATTTTAATAACCTATAATGCAAAAAAAATACTGCTCTATTATTTGAAATGAATAAAAAGTGCTTTTTTACCTCTGACACAAAAAGAGTTCTGGGGTCGATGATATCTACAAAGTGTCTGAACCGGCCAAGGAACGAGCTCTGTGGGAAAACAAAGACCAAATCAAGAGCTGCTGATTTGATGTTAACCCTTCCTAATGTGTTTAATGCTGTAGTGTAGTGATCCTGATCTGCTTGTAAAAGCATACGTACACCAATTCTTCTGACGACATACTAGTAACAACCACAACAACAACAATAATGTTGACTGCCATTAAAAGCACCAAACAGCAGCATCAGCAATAAAGGTAAGACTGAATAAAAAAAGAAAATCAATAACTACTGGGAAATAATCAGTGGGTGTATATAGAAAGGAGGCTTGTAAATTCTACCCTATTAAGTACTTTTTTGATCTGGCTACAGATCCTTTATTCTCAGACCCGGTGTACACTTTTCTAAGACTGTCCTGGGTTAGCGCTACGGAGTCACAGTCATTGGGGTACATGGCCTAAAAGTCTCTTGAAGCACAGCCCACTGGTTATTGTGGAGTGAGTTGGCTCCACACCTATTGGCTGGCCAAATAAAAGGAGAAACAATAACAGGATGGATGGAATGGATGAGGTGACTCAAGGGTAAATGAAAATGGGTAGTATTTGGGTGCCGTTTAACCAGTGCTCGAATTGAGTCATGTCTTATGGGGTTCCCAGTTGTTGTGTAATTCATATATTTTTTACTAAAAATAATTATGGGGACCCCCCCTAAGTCTATTTTTACTTGTCATGGGGGGTCCCTAATGCCTTATGGGGGGTCCTGGATCCCCCTCAATTCGAGTACATCGTTTAACGCACTGTAATGTAAGGCTCTGCAGATTTGTGTTTTATAATATCCTATTTTAATTAACTATAGCAAGCTAGAGGAGTACAAGAAAAAAACAAAGATTCTGAGTTGTATGGTTTTTATACTGTGAGATTTTGAAGCAAATTGTGGATAAGATTGTGGAATTTGTGGTCTACACTTCACAGGCACAACAAACAATTATTTTAATTCTTTTGATGCTTCTAAATGGGGCAGGATTTTAAATCAATAAACATGAACTATGAATCACTTTTCTTTTGGAAATACAAAGACAGAATACAAATCTAAAGCTGAAATGTTTACATGGCGTTCATATTAAATCTCTGAAAAGATTCATACATATAGAAAACAATTTATCAGCACTGTGACAGTGTTTGGGATCTTGATTTTAGCTTTGGTGACTGCTGCTATTGACTTCCTCATTTCATGCCTACTGTTTTAGAGGCCCAGTGGCAGGACATGCCAAGGGTTTACTTGGCAAACCGCACACAGTGAGACACCACCAGTTTCAATTAGCTGCTCAGTGAAGCTATTTCTCTCTCATGGCTGTTATTTGCGACTTAAAAACATTATATAAATATTGTTATATAAAGATTTTATTTATTTTTTACTGAAAACAACAAAAGTATGCCAACTTCACTGCTTTCCCAAACTAATCCTGTTCAGAAGCCCTGTTTCTATCTTTTGGTATGTGTGCGGAAGTATGTGGGAGAAGACACTTGTTAATAATGCATGTGCTTCTGCTCTCCGGAGAATGCTCCTCACAGATCACAGAGATGCAGCTAGCTCGAGCCCTGCAAGAACAAAAAGAAAACCCTACTGTATATCCTTCGGCTGCCCTCGATTCATCTATAAACAGCAGCAAGGAGACTGTATGGGCAGACTTCTGTGCCATATTTAAAACCAATCAATTTCACACAAAATATAAAATATAATACACCAATAGAGATGCGAACACATTAAATAACCTTAATTTTAGATTTAGGAATAAATGTAATGCGTAATGCAGTGCACTTATCTGCACCTCATTACTGTTACTGCATTAATACTCCTCAGTCTGTGCTGTGTTTGATGAAGGTATCTGTAACTGAAGGCAATGAACCCTTTAGATATATCGCCACATTGCACATCACACATCCATGTGTTTAATTGGAGCATGCGAGGAGATCGTTCGCTCTTTGTTTGCAAGGAATATAATCCAAGGAGACATGTTTTAAAAAACTAGTAAAATTTATAAGACAGATCATGCCACCAAGAAAACATAAGGTTCTCAGATTTTTCTTGGGAGAAAAAAACTGCATGACTGTTACAAAGCAGTGACACTGGAGACTCCTTCCAGAGATGACTATTATACTAATATACTACACTAAAGATAACTATTATAGACTTTTCTTTGTTAAATAACAAAACATTGTTAAATGTATTTATTATTAGCCGTGGATTATATAACTGTCTGCCATATAAGTCCGTACAGAACGTGAGTTTGGTATTACTATAGAAACAATCATATATTAAAATGAGCACATTAATTAAAACCTGGAAATCTAAATTCCAATCCGCAATCAATGCGATGGAAGATTATTTCTGGCCAATCGGATAAGAGAATTTAACTGTACTATTATAAAAGGAGCTCCTGTAACCAGCTATCAACCATTTTATTTAAGTAGTCATTGAAATGTAATCCAACATCATACAAATTGCAAAGATACTCATATATATTAAGTATAGTGCCATGCTACTGATTCCATCTATTTACAGTTTTTCAGGCAGGAAATCAACCAAATGGCCCATTTCCTTAAAAAAGAAATTGTGCACGAGAATCACTTCCTTAAGGAAATCCCAGGGAGGAATGGGGTTGGTCAGTTACAATTCCGTTCTGCCTCACAGAGCATGGAAAGCTGTTCAAATTGCAAAAAGCTCCTGAAAAATCATGCCACAAATTCAAACCTGATACGATATGGATACACCTGCATTTGATATCATTTTCCCCAAAATGACGGCATTTTCACTGGATTCAAATTCAAGTTTATTTCTATGGTGCGTTTCACAAATGGACGTTGTCTCCAAGCAGCTTTACAGAAAGTAAGAATTATAGAACAAAAAATTTATATATAACTATCGTAGATGTTAAGAGGAAGAAACCTTTAGAGAAACCAGACTCTAAACTCCTCATTTGGATGATATCAAGAATGTAATTAGAAATCTTAAAAACAATACAAATAATACCATGAAACACATTAAAATTCCTTTGCATAAAACTGTACCATATCTGATCCTGGACTGATCACATGCACACGGACAAAATCATTATTTACAGTTTTACACTAGCACTCATTGAAATCCCTATTTCCATAATAATAATAATAATAATAATAATAATAATAATAATAATAATAATAATAATAATAATAACAATCATTGCAGAATTTCTTTTTTACAGCCCCACTTGCCCAGTATTGATCAAGCTGTCAATAATTGTGATCATAATGACAATGAGAAGGTTTTGAACTTTGATGTGACGGTGATAAGATGTATATAAACATCTGTACTGCAGGAAGGCGCAATCTAGTGGCACATTGCACGTCCTCCCAAAGCGAACCAAGAACAAAGGAGCGCAAATGGAGCGCCTTGTCTACAGGGAAACAGGTTTATTGCACATTTTCACCCTTTGCCCTGTTTGCCAAAGACTCCAAAGTCTGCAGTAGATATAGGCTGCTTAATAGTCTTAGTGCATTTCAGAAAGAAGCAAACATCAGATCCCACAAAGCGGTGTGACTGTGTGTCTGTCATGTAGACTGTATATATGAAAGACTGATGAGTGGGTGAGAATGATGAAGATCTGGACGCACATGTCGCACATGGTCAGGCGCTTTCCGTGTTAATGAAAGATGACCGTGGTGTTGCCATGGAGAATCCCCGGGTTTTTAAATAGACACTGGTTTATTCATTTGGTCGTGGTGGCCAAGCTCCTCATGATGAAGAGCGCTTATGTGAAAGACGGGAAGGCTGGAGGAGCTGTTACTTTGCATTCTTCACACCGATGTGACCCAGATTTCATAAATTCACAATCAAGAGCTAAAAGCAATTTGCCCTTGTATAAATGCAGATCATGCATGGGCATGAAGATGACATGAAGCATGAACTTGGTGGATCTTCTCAGACCACACAGCTGCAACTTGTGCGAGTTCGTTTGAAAGGCGGAGGAGGAAAACAACTAGATAATAATAAGAAGAATAAATCAATAAATAAACAAGTGGTCGGATCAATGAATAAGTGACGCAAAGTATTTAATGCGCAAATGCAAACCATTGCGCAATGTATCCGCGATTCTGTAGTAGAAAGCGTCAACTTTTTAAAGAAATCGACAAAAATGATGATGATGATGATGAGATAGACAGATAAATAGATACAAACAAAGATGTTGCTGATGATCACCGCTCACCGAGGCTGAACACGAAGCTGCAGTTTGCTGGTAAAGATAACGGGAAACACGGGAAACACGGGAAACACCTACCTGGTCATAGCGCGGCTGTCCGAGCTGGAACGCAGGGTAAACTGCAGCCTCGGTCATTCCTGCAACCAAGACCAAGCGCCAAGTAACACCAAGCCTCCAGAGACGAGATTTTTAAAGAACAGTCAACTCGAGTACGAAAGTCATGAAGCAATCACGCGCAAAGCTTCATGGGAGATGGAGTTTTCTTGTGGTTAACTCCCGAGCGCAACCACAGGGGCCAGGATTTCTCCAAACACGTGAATGACAGAGGGACCCCCAGAACTTTCCCTCTGACCTTCATTCAATATATTCCATGGTTCATTACATTAAATACAGGAGAGTTGGTTAACCCAGAACAAAATAATCAATAATAATCATTAATACATAATAATATATGGAAAGAATAAATAAACAATTGTGTGATAGAAGAGTATCTGCAAGAGTGAAAGGGAAAGTTTACAGGACTGTGGTGAGACTTGAGATGTTGTATGATTTAGAGACAGTGGCATTGAGTAAAAGACAGGAGGTGGAGCTGGAGGAAGCAGTGCTGAAGATGTTGAGGTTTTCGTTGGGAGTGACGAGGATGGACAGGATTAGAAATGAGTTTATTAGAGGGACAGCACATGTAGGACGTTTTGTAGATAAGGTGAGGGAGGCGAGATTGAGATGGTTTGGACATGTGCAGAGGAGGGACATGGGGTATATCGGTAGGAGGAAGGAGGAAAAGGAGGAGGTTTATGGATGTGGTGAAGGAAGACATGCAGGTAGTTGGTGTGACAGAGGCAGATGTAGAGGACAGGGGGTTGTGGAGACGGATGATCCGCTGTGGCGACCCCTAATGGGAGAAGCCGAAAGAAGAAAAAGAAAAAAAACAATTAAATAATTAAAATAATATATTTTTTTCAAGCAGAAATTTTTAAAGTTAGACACAACGTTCCAACTTTCACTCTTGGGCAACAAATGCGTCAAGCCAAAATGCTGAAGATGGTGGTAGCTCAGTGTTTAAGGCTTAGTGGTGATCGAGAAAATCGGGGGGTTCACACCCCGGTATCGTCAAACGTCCACTCTTGGGGCCCTTTTAACAACAAATTTTTTGCTCCTTTACTTTTGTTGCCGTGAACTTGAACTGTTTGGTGGGAAGCTAGAAACAGGGAAATTCACTTATACAGTATTGTAGCAAGCAAAGGTAAAATCATGATAGTGATAAACATGTTTGATGTCAATTTCAGCATGTCTGGATTAACCAAAAACTGCTCATCAACCCGTGTAAAACAGCAACATTGGTTGGAACAACATTGATCAATCTCTCTGCAAAAAGCTGTCTGTATGTTTACCAACAAGACCTAAACCTTTAAAGAAAGTAAAGGGAAAGGCTTGTATAATGTTGGTGATTTTTTTTTATGATTTCCAGTGATTCATTATGTATTGTGTATCAAATGTATTCAAATTGTTTATCCAAATTTCTTCTAAATGCAGATTTACTTTTAAATCAGGAGGAAATTGATGCAAAACACCATGACCTGGAGTAATTTTTTTTTAACACAGAGTAAGACACTTTCAATCAGCAAAGTCCAATCAGCAAATTAGAACAAGTTTTGTGAATGAATGAATGTAAATGTTTGTTTTTTTTCATTTACATTTTTTTTTTAATTTACATTTTTTTTTTCATTTCAGTTTTGCAGCTTTTTCCCTCACACAAGTCAAGAAGTCAAGTCAAGACGCTTTTATTGTCATTTCAATTATATATAGCTGATGCAGTACACAGTGAAATTAAACAATGTTCTTCCTGAACCCTGCAAATCCAAGTGAGCTTTGGAGCACTCTAGTGCTGATTCAAGGATAGTGATATTTCAGCTCTTCAAGTGAGTGGACTACAACGCCATCAAATGGAACTTAATCAAACTACCAAAATAACTTTTTTAGCCTAAGTGTGTTTGCTGCAGTGGTGAACATAAACCATGTACTTGAGATAAAGTAGAGATACAGTAGCTAAGATATGGCTCCGATAAAAGTAAAAGTGCTTCCTTTAAACTTTTACTTGAGAAAAAGTACAAAAGTATTTGTCTTCAAATGTACTTAAGTATCCAAAGTAATATCTCATCCCATTTATCTCATGTTAATCTTAGCACACCAATCTATTAATAGAATGATATTAATTAGTCAAACACTCACTGATATCTATGAAAATGATCATGAGACCAAAACTAATTCAACTCCTTCAAACGTACTTCAAAAACTACAGATGCAATATTTGCTTTGAGGATGTTGATGGAGAAGTATAGAGAAGGTCAGAAGGATTGCATCTTTATGGATTTACTGCTACTACTTTAAAGGGTGTTGGGGCAAGTTTGAGTCAGGAGTTGCTTCCATCATTTATTCCTCTCAAAATGTTGTTTGCTGTTGATCTGACACTGAACTGTATGTTCATGCTACAGTAAGAAGATACCACCAAGAGGTTCAAAACAGAGCTCGCGCTCGGCCTGATTGGTGGCTTGCTGCGTAATTGACCACTGAAGATTTTATTCACTCAAAAATAAAAAGGAACAACTGATTCTACAAAATGTAGTTAAGTAAAATGCAGCATATTTGACTTTGATATGTAGTGAAGTTAAAGTCTCCCCAAATGGAAATACTTCAGTAAAGTAAAGTAAAAAATTACATTTAATTTATTACTGTCCACCACTGGTTTTCTGATCAATATAGACACATGCATTAATCTTAATATGGCAATTTAGATCAGTTAATTCATTAAATCATCAAATTCATAAAAAAGTGCAATTCCACATGTTTTTTTTTTGAACAACTTTATTTATTCAAATGAAACCACTTGGAATAAATAAGACTGGTAAAACACAAATGGGAATGTTCTGGAAAAGCTATGTAACAAAAGTATAATTTGTAAAAGTGTCAGATCCACAAGGTACACTCACAGTGCTCTATGGCTTTAGCCATAACATCCCACAATAATTCAACCTCTTCAACATTCAGTCAATCAACAGAAAAGAAACAAGTGATGACTGTAACTGACAAACCTAGTATTAAATCATTTATTCATCAAACCTTTCTGCAACAGTATTCCTTTCTTTAGCATTAAAACACTGATAAACTCACTGCATCTGCAAACATAACGTCTTAATAAATGCTTTTGGGGAAAAAAATGTAAATGAAACATTAGGACAGACAGCTAAATGCAGTGTTAATACTGTATTCAAAATGAAAACAACAAATATATATATATATATATATATATATATATATATATATATATATATATATATATATATATATTGATGTCAAAATAATATTCAGTGACTGTCTGTCAATTAGGAATATTTTTTAACAAAAGCGGTCATCATTACATTCTTCAACAATCTGAATGTAGTCTCCTCCGGTTGCTTAATGGTTATTTTCCTTTGCATGTTTGCCAATCGAACTACTTTTACAGCGAGCAGCTATGGAAATATACAACAGCATGATAAACTACTGTGTGATGCCTAGAATATACTATTATGTCGCTTACATGTAGGTGCTTTTTGGTTCTAAATGCTCAGTTGCAATGATGAACATGCATTTATTTGTATAATATGGAAGAAGCTGACTGTGTTAGACAGCATTGCATAATACAGTGTAGAGTATATCTGTTAGCGATATTTACAGACATATAATGGAAATAGATTATTTTGCATCCAAAATCTTTTGGATAATCAGAACAGAATTCACATTTGCTTAATGGAACATTTTATAATTAGAAGACCGACCTGAGAATTTGTAATTAATTGAAGCGCTTGAAAGCACGTAAGTGGACGTTTCACTGAAGTGCTCATGGAAGACGAGAAAAGCAGCAAGATTTTGGAAAAAAGTATTTCAGCTATAGCATGTAAGCTATAATGGATACTACACAGATTGTTCTAAGAAGCCATTGATAAGGATCTGAAATGCAGAAAAGCTTAAGGATCACAATGGAACATCATAGAAATACAATATATGGGCAATTGTTTGTTCAAACCTAGACACCACACTTATATGTGGGCCTTCCCCAAACCGTTGCCACAATATTGGAAGCACACAATTGTATACAGTAGATGGTCTTTGCAATCAGTAGCGTTATCATCTCTTTTTTACTGTAACATTGGAACTAAACCTGCTCCAGTATGGCAATGCACAAAGCATGAACACACATCTCACCCTAGGGCTTCTCAACAGGCATGATTGCCTGACTTCAATAAATCTCTTTAACAGGCAAATGCCCACAGACACACCCCAAAATATAGTGGAAGCAGTCAAGAGTGTAAGTTATTATAACAGCAAAAAAGAAGCTAAATCTGAAATTATGCAAAAACAAAACAAAAAATCAAAACACATATGAGTATAATTATCAAGTGTATATTAACTTTTGACCTTGTAATGTATACTGTATGTCTTTCCTTACTATTTTGTTCAGTTTGGTGTTTACAACCACTTACAAGCAAACAGATAATCCTGCAGTGCTTGTGTACAAGAGCAATGAATAGTACTACTAGTCCTTCTCTTTAGGCAGTGTTTGATTTGTAGTGTGTGGTGTATTTTCTTATTGATTTTTAGTTTTGAATACCTTTCATAGATGCAAATTAATACTGTTTGAATTCTGTAATAGAAACATTTTATGCGGCAAAACCTACAGTGGAAATATTCTAGTGAGAAACATGAAAAACCACTCGTCGAATAACGTTTCAAACTCTGGCCCTGAGTCGTCCACATATTGTTCAAAATGATGTTTGCAAAGCTTGGGGGTATGTCAGTGAACAGGACAGTACTGTGACTAGATGGCAAATGGGTGAAAACGTCAGCTGTAGTAAAGCGAAGCACACATCATTTGGGCCGGGCGCGCACCTGCAGCAAGGTGGGTGTTTGCTCCATGATGCGCACCAGCAGCTTGTCGATGTAGTCCTCCAGGTCTCGCACCTGGACCTTTAGTTTCTTCAGCTCAGCCTCACGCTTCTCCAAAAGCGTGGCCTGGAGCTCTGACTCAGCCCGCTGCCTCTCCGCATCAATCTCCTGTTGCAGCAATAGTGCAATCAGCTCCATGTTACTCATAGTCTGGTAGTGAGTGTGGGCTTCTGATATGAACACCTGATACACAAACACAGCACATTAGGGCAAAGCTAGGATGTATGGTAGATTAATGAGATCAGTCTGTCTGGTTAGTGCATAAATAAACTTTTTTTCCCCTTTTGATTTCATGCCATGTGCTCTGTTTGCTACTTTAAAAAATTAATGCACTGTTTATGGGTCATATTAATTTGGCTGCTAAAAATGAAAAACAATATTCGAAATGACACACCTTCAATACAGTTATGTGTCTGGGAAACAAAAAGACATACAAAACCATTTTCCAATTCCTGGGGAACCTTATAAATGAGTATGAATACAAATAAGGGTGAATTCTTTATTTGTTTGATTTAGTACACACACACACACACACACACACACACACATGCACACACACACACACACACACACACACACACACACACACACACACACACACACACACACACACACACACACACACACGTGCACACACATTGCCTGGAGACAAGGGAGCAAATTGGGTCATGTTTTCTAGGTGGGAGGGATGGAACACATTCTTTCTAGTCAATCAGATTGACACTAATCAGCTGTAAGAGACTATAAGCTAATGTATGCAGAAGAGGGTACAGTGGGTATTTCTCTGAGTGGTGCACTGAACTGTGACCTATCCTGCCCATCAGTTTAAAAAGTTGCACTCAGCTGGCTTTGTGTGCCTCAGCTGGTAGGTGTTATATGATATCAAAAACCTAGCTCATGAAAGGGAAATTGGTAGAGGACCAATTTGAGGGGAAGTAATTTTATATTTCAGCACCGTTTTTTATCCGTTTTTAATTCTCAGGTATAATGTTAAATGTTATGTTATAGCACAAGTACCAAAAGTAAAAATGTCTTTCTATATGTACAATCAATGCAAATACATTCTGACTTAATTTGAGCCTGAATAGTCTTTAAGTGTAATTCTGCCACTCTTTTATTATCTGAAATGATTTGGTATTACATTTATCCTTAGATTGGTTTTCTACAAATAAAAATTTTAATAAATGCTATAAAAGTTTATATGAGTAGCACAGAATATAAAAATCAGTAAGTACTGCAAGTACTCACACCAAGTAATCCAAAAAGCGAAGAGCTGTTCAGTTCTACAGAAGCCTCTGGTCAGTGTTTCAGAGATTCGTGTAAAAAGTCACTAGTAGGAACTGGTTTTCTCTTTAAATCTTGAATTTTCCACAATGATGTTATTAATGTTACCAGAGGCAGAAAGAGTAATAAAATATTCTATTTAAAAAAACTACTGTTGATTGAACAACATTTTATTTAAGTACAAGTAAAGTTACCAGTCTAAAAATCTACTAAAGTAAAAGCAAAAAAGAAGCTAATTTAAAATGTACTGAGTTACTTTTTAAACAGTGGGGGTGGGGTGGTGGGTATCATGGACCCACTACAGTCCATGACTTGAGTCTAATGCGAGTTATGCACTTTCACAGCAAAAAAAAAATCTCCAGTTATAAGCTCATTTATGATGAGAGAAATCGCAAATGCAGATTCAGAATTCAGAGTGAATGCACGCATTGAAAACTTTTGATTCGAGAGCTTTTCACTTTCAGCATCTGTCTTGCCTGTCTCCATCTTTCTTTACTGTGAGTTTAGCGCGTTTGTTCTCCTGCCCATCAACCAATCAGTGCAGTCGTTTCTGGGGCACGATTTTTTCCCCCCTTGTACTATTTTTATTTTTTTACTCAGTAACAGATATGATTTAAAATGTAGTTAAGTACAATACTTCAAACAGAACCTACTTAAGTAAAAGTAAAATGACAGCTTTTGAAAACTATAAAAAGTAAAAGTACACAAAAAACCTCAATTACAGTAACACAGGTACAGCATGCTACCAGCCTCTGAATGCTAAGATTTTGTAAAATCGGAAAGCCTGCACTACCTGTGTTTTTTCCGGTTCAGCCATGGTCTGCTGTGTGGCGCGTCCAGGATGGATGGAGGAACGCAGCTTCTCCAAAACCGATTTCTTCTCTCCTGGTACTGCTGGGTTGGCCAGAGGCTTCACTGGATGGGGGCTGAATGAACAGCAATAACAATGTGAAATCAGGCATTTTATTGTATTACCAATTATAACATTAGGCGCTTTATGCTTTTAATATATGGGTAAACAAGTGATGCAAAATATCAATAGAGACTGTTAGTGATTTATGACTTGTTGATTTGTGATATGTAAGGTTTCAGCAGTGCTGACTGCTGAGAAAGTATAAGAAAATAGTCAGTCGCACTGAAATACATTTAATATCTGTAAACTGCATATGCACTTTCTTTCATTGTGTTTCCTGATCAATCTGAAACATCCTCAGTAAGCGATCTAGATCAGGCATCAAAATTATGTGTGTGAAAACTGTAGTCATAATTAGGGAAGCACCAGCTTATTATGAAGTGCTGAAGTGCCATATATGATGTTATGCGAATATGAATGTGATTTACTGCCGCTACATTCTGTCAAGCACAGGAAATACATCATCTTTAACATTAATGTTTGACTGATGCATGACAGGTATTTCACAGAAGCAGAAGATGGAAAGCAGGCTTGGCATCTGTATGGATATCAGTGCTGCATAGTATCAAGTATCTACCTATACATACAGGCTTGATGTTGATATTCTATCATAAAAATGTAACTTTAAAAAAAATATCAATATATTGTTAATATAGCAATATATTATCAATATTAATGCCAATATATCATAATGGATTTTAAAATGTATCTGTAAATAATAAGGCTTAGCAAATCATAATCACAATATTAAGCAGCATTTTGCTTGTATTGTGCAGTCTCAGTGGCTTGATTGACATCTTAATTGACGTGATCTAAACTCTTCTATTGGAATCCCTAACTTGATCACATTCTTGTTTTTTTAATCTAGCAACACCATTTAAAGACAGACTGTATATGATATGTTTATGATACAGTGAAACAGATGCGCGAATAATAAGAAGCAAAAACTGGAGGCAACGAAAAACAAATCAAGCCGAAAGAGAAAACCAGCAAAATAATCTATCACATGAGCAATGCTGAACTTAGCATTGTAGCAGAGATGGACAAAGAAAGACCAGAATAGAACAAACCAAATTAGATAGAGATATTGAAGAAACAAAAGCTAATTCCTGGATAGTGTGTATATATATATATATATATATATATATATATATATATATATATATATATATATATATATATATATATATATATATATATATATATATATTCATGTATGTAACCCTGTCCTCCTGCACCTGGGTGTCAGAATGGAGTGTGTGTCTCAAGTGAGGGAGGAAAGGAGCAGTGATAACACTAGGAGGCTCTGAGGTCTCACCTGCTCTCCTCAGCGGGAGGGCGACTGCTAGCCGATTCTGCCTCCTCTGGGGTAAGTGTGTGCTTTGCAGTGGACTGCAGCTGGAGTGAGGAGGTAATGTTGGAGGCTTCAGCCAGAGAGCTTCCCAAGCCGGGCCTTGCAGGTGGATAATGCATAAGTGGGGACAGGCTGGGATCAGAAGTGGCATTAGGATGGGAGAAAAAAGGGGATGAACTTGTATGCCCAATAAGGTCTGAGTGTGAAATTTTGGCTGAACTGATTTCAGAGCTGACTGTTGGTAAAACTGCACTGGGGTCTGTCTTGGGGGAGTTTGTATTTGATCGTGTTCTGGTGCGCGCTGATCTAACTTCAATGTTGGAAGGGCTTCTTGAGCCTCTTGGTGCTACTCGAGCATGCAAATCCTCAAAACTGATGCAGTCTGTAAGAGTCAAAGGTGACTCAGTGTTTGTGTGACTCTCTGAAACAGGAACATTGGGCATATTTGCTTCTAGCTTGAGTTCAGCTGTTTTAGTCTTAATCTTGTCATAAATCAGACAGCATTTAACTTCATGAGGCACATCAGAGCCTGCATTGTCTTCTGTTGCCTTAGGTTTAAGCTTTTCTGTCATGCTTCCGTCATCCCTGTCTCGTTGTGGGATTGTTTGTGGACTAACAGAGCACTCTTTGTGATTGGGATCCTCTGATTCAACCCTTAAGGTGAAATTTGTATGTGGTTGGATGCTGTGTTGTTCTAAGTTTTCACAGTGTTTTTCATAATCTTCATTGGTAAACTTTTCACTTGTAATAACATCAGTTTCTGGAATTTCCTTACGGAATATTGATTCAAGCTCTGCCTTCCTGTTTAATAAATCTTGACACTGGGTTGATGCCTTATTGCTCTCTTTAGCTATCATGCCAAAGGTAGTCTGGTTCACATCTGAAGCTGAGCTGTCACAATCAATAAAAGCAAACTCAGAAGTGTCATTTGTGTTATTATTATTGGAATCTGGATTAGTGATGACCTCAGCAGTTATTGTGTTCCCAAAGGGCTTCAGTTCAAAGGAAGATTCAGGATTTAGCTGGACCTGAAAGTCACTGCACAGTGATTCACTCACAGTCGTATCACAGTCTGAGAGGCAAAATGGAATACTGGGCACAGTGTGATCACTTGCAGAATGCAGGGAGTTTTCCTGTATGTGTTCATACTTATAATGTGAATTCGTTGAAGCAATTTTTAAGCCTCCCTCAGTCCAAATTTTCTCTTGACAATTTTGCAAAATGTTTAGATTTTCATCTTTGTGCATTCGAACAGTATTTGCAGACAGACAAACATTCACATCCTGGTCCAGAATAACGCAGTTCATGTCTTTATCTAAATGAGAAACTTTGGTGTTTGCATCTCTATGTCTCTCTCTATGTCGTACTGAGGCCAAATCTGTCTGGAAGAGCAGGCAAGCTTCTTTTTGGACTGCAAGCTCCTGTGCCCTGTCAAGCCAGCCATCTGAGCACCTCTCTTGAAAGGAAAGCGGGGTCCTCACTGGCCTTCGTGAGGTTAAGGCAGGCAGGTTACAGTCATTGAAGATTCGTTCGTCAACCCTGGGTTTAATACTGCAAGATTCTACAGGATAAGAGTTAGGAGGTGAAGGAGGAATTGGGGCTGAGGGTGGTCGAGTAGGTGTCCCAACTGGTGATTTAAGACGGCTACTGGCCAAAGCCTCAAATTCATCCCATTCCCCTCGACTCTTGGACAAAGGATGCCCTGCTTGCACTGCATTATCGGAGTTCACAGTGGCTGTCTCTGGTGTCCCAGACATTAAGGTAGGAAGAGAACTCTGCCTAGCTACACTCCGAGGCCTCTCTCTTTTTATAGACATTTTGTTTGGTGTGGTATTATGAAAAGTGCTTGGAAAGCCACACTTCAGAGGGAATGCTGGGTAATGGCTGTATGTTGAGTTACTGGAAATCGCAGGAGGAGATTTCAAAGCTTCTTCAGCTATGAGATCCTCAAAAAAAGGGTTCCTTTGCAGTCGTGTGAGAAAAGGGTTGGTAGGGGAAATAGAGGGTGGTGGAGGTGAAGGATGAGTGAATGGATTAGAGTGAGGGCCAACAGAAGAGGACGACTTATGGCTAGAAGCACAAACTAGAGAAAGAGAGTGTGGTGGTACAGTGGGGTAGCAAGGAGAGAGGGAAGTGGATGTTTCTGGGCTGCTTTCTACTTTAGGAGGAACTCCCAGCCTGTGGAGGGAATGCACAAGTAGTCCTCTTAGTCATATCCAAGCGTTAGGGCCATAACCGCTACTAAAGGGATTTATAAAAAGATTGTCTTGATAAAAAAAAAAGTTGAAACATAATTCTAATGCTTAAGGTTTAGATTGGTTTTATGGAGTTGACTTTTTTTGACATTTTGTAGCATGGCATGATTTAAACCGTCTCTTTGAATGATTTAATCAACACTAAAATATCTGAATTAAAACAATGTCCATTCCTGTTACATAAAAATGCTGAAAACAACCTGACAGAAAACTTTTGCTCATGAGTTTAAATGTAATGGAGGTGTAAACTATAACAAAAACAGTAAAAAAATTTGCTCATTGTTTATTAAAATAAAATTACTTAGCAATATAATATCAAAATACATAAAAAAGGAAAAAAGAAAAAAAATGAAGAGTAATACATCTTCAATGTGTTCATGCACAAACAATACAAAAATATAATAAAATGATCTATAATGTAGCCATAATGAATGCTTTCTTTTGCCAATATATATATAACTGAAAATGTTTGCAGCACATGACTGATACAAGGCAAAGATGTAAAGCATTAAAGGATGTGAACAGTTCCTGTATATCCACTGAGATAATGTTTTGAAGACTACATACTATAAACCTGTTTAAACACTTATAGAGAACAAAGATTTAGAGATAAGTCTACCCTGATCAGGCAGTCGATATGTTTGGATTCTTTGTAACTTAAGTGCTTAAGCACCATCACTCACCTTGGCTTGTTTTGCCCGTCACTGGAACCGAACCATCCACGCATACGTCCCTCCTGACCCTGCTCAGTTTTAGATGGGAGTGAGTCGCTTCTTCCACTAGAGAACAAAGTCTTCCTCAGCTTCTTCCCTTTATCTGAGACATCAGTAGCCGAAGAAGCCATCACCAGGGGTGCAGTTGCATGCACTGGCTTCCCCACTGAGGTGGTGAATCCCTCTGTAAGTGCTGAGCAACCGTCACCATCTCCCTCAAGCTCCCTTTTGCTCTTGTCCATAGAGCTACGTCTTTGTGTCTCTTCACTGCGGCGTGTAAGATTCTGCAGCGAGCGTGATAAAGGAGAGCATTTCTCTAGTAGCGTGCGTTTGATTGGCAGATTCCCTGGTGTTTTGGAGTAGACGGGTTCGGCGTAAACATGGCTGCCATTGATGCAGAGAGTAGACTTAGAGAGCAGGATATTTTGGCCCTTTACACTCTCTACAGCCGTACTGGGACGTGAGGCAACTGTGATCTTACTAGCCTCATCGCTGTGTGCACGCTTGTGGGTCATTACTTTAGGAGCTGTGAACACTGCATGGACAGAGCGAGAAAACAGAAGACAGAAAGTTTAAACACAGAGTGTGCTAAAGCACAAAGAGTACACATTTAACAAAGCATAGCAAACAAAATCTGACTGAAGTACTGTCAAGGATTTGTAAATCTACCACTAATTGATTATATATATCTGACTGACTATCACTTTTTTCAATACATCTGAGAGAAAATATAGCAACATAAAAACAAAACAAGTACACTGACAAAGGATCACTAATGTTGTGAATTCTCTTCCGTTAAGTGCAAGTGGCAAGTGTGCAGCGGTGTAAGCAACTAACGTGGGGCAGCAAATATGTACGAACTGAATATAGCTACCTATGTACAGCGCCACACTAGCTGTGCAGCAGAGCACAGTCACACTATCACTGATGCCGTGCAGGAAAGTCTGTGAAGCTAAAACTACCTCAAGCACATTAGGCTGTGAATATGGATATTCTTGTGTAATACATAGTCAAATTCTGCCAAATCGGATGACTCCAACTCTCTGACCATTGTTCTGCTGTGGCCAATAACATATTTGAAAGTTGGGGCAATCCCCAACAATTACTATATTTTAATACAATAAATAAAAGTCTTATGCTAAAGGTTAGCAAAATGTTTAAAATGCTGTCTAGATGGCAATCTTGCTGCAAATCAGGTTGAATGAACCTTATAAACGAGCTGTAACTAACTTCTACTCTATTTATTGCCGGCTACTTGTTTCTTAAAAGACATTGCTTGATTTTATTTAAACCAAATTGATTGAATATATTGTATTGTAGTTATGTGGTCAACTTTTAATTGCTTATATTGGTCTTGCCAATTTCTCTATAACATTTCTAAATGCGTGGTGTGTCCAATCCTTATTACAGGTGGTACGTATCAGGTGGTACCCATATTGTTTTTTATTTTTTTATATTTTTTTTTATTAAACATGTTTTTGTTTTTGAAGAATTAGTAATAGATAATTAGTTATATTCTGCCAGCATTGGAACTTTCGTCGAACACTATATTTTAATTAACAGATATGGAATATTTGATATTCTCTGGGTACCAGATAATTGTACAATCTGTAAGGACTGCTCCTGCACCTACTGTAAAAAAAACATGTTGCCCTTCAAATTAACGGCACTAAATCTATCTGTTCCCAAAGTGTCCTACCCTTTACTCCACTGTCGGAGTCAGTGCGGAAAGGATCCGCGACTCTGGTGCTGTAGACAGGTGTGCTGCATAGCTCAATGGGAACAAAAGGATCCCCTGCTGATGACGCCATGCTGCTTTCTGAAGCCAATGAAGAACAGGATTGTGTGTCTGAGTTCTTTCGCAACTTCCCCTTCAGAAAGAAGCCCTTCACCTTGCTCTTGCCTTCATCACTACACTCCTCTTGTACTTGGTCCTCTCCACCACCATCCTCCTGGAAATGCTGACTCGTTGAGCTTGACAAAGCGGCATAGCGTCCGGGGAGGATGGCTGAGGTTGACTCCACGTCTCCTCTTTTCTTGCCTGTGACACGGTCTCTCAACTTGCCAAAGGCTGAGCGAGGTTTGTCCTGGATGGTCAGATCATACATGCTGGCTGTCATGTTATTGCGAGTGAACTGGATGGTAAGTTGCAGCTCTCCTCGCTCTTTCTCCTTTCTTCCAGCTTTAGAGTGCAACTTTAGCCACCTGTACCAGAGACACCAAGCACACACATTTTAAATCAGACTCTGTAATATTTCATGGAAAGTGCATTTAGAAAAGCTCCATATCCCTTTACTCTTTTATTATTTGAAATGAACAGGCTTACTCTAAGATGGATGACCAATTGAAATTATAGTCTTTCCTCATGGCTCTCTGGTTCGATTCGAGTGCAAGTTTAATCCTATGCCAAGTTTCGCATATTCTCTCTCTGTCTGTATGGGTTTCTTCTACATTCTACAGTAATCTCCTACACTATATGGACAAAAGTATTGGGGCACAGATTTGTTATATAGGATGACGTTACATGCAGTAGCAATACATTTTTCCTTTACTTAAACTAGAAAAGCGGATGTTCAAAAAGTACAAAAGCAACACGAATCGTATGGTCAGGTGTGCACAAACTTTTTTCCATATAGTCTATGTCCCTGTAGTAGGATTAGCTATGTTAAAGGACACCTACACATTTATAATATATATGTGTGTGTGTATGCAGTATGCCCTGCAATGGACTGGCACTCCTCCCAGGGTGTATTTCCACCTTGACAAGTAGATGAATAAACATTTCACATTGTACATAAAGTTAGTCCAAATGGATTTAGAGATTTTTTCTCTGAAGAACCTCTCAAACTTAATCAAACTAGACACAGAACATTGTTGATATTTTCAGGATTTTCTAGATGTGTTTAAGTTTAGCCTATGGCTGGGTCACTAAGACTTGTTTTTAACACACCAGCTGTCGATTATTTTAGCAATCGAGCATTCTACTGATTATTTAATTGATTATTCGAGTAATCAGATAAGAAGAACTTTTTCTTAATTAAAGAGCAATACTAAATATACAAGAGAAAATAAGACGGGTCTTTTCAAATAAACAATTAATTTGTGTCCTTCTTAGAAATATTAACATTTTTATTGCTAAAATTGCATACAGGAATACCTGTGAATACGAAACCGTTTTAGTGCATTGAATTACATCAACATGCAAATACAAATTTATAAATAAAAATAAAAATAATTATTTTGTTAAATTAAAATTTTCTTTGGCCTGACTCTTCAATTCACCCATTCGCATTTTTTGTATTTAAATTACTCAAAGAATCTTTTAGCCTTACACCCCTGTATAATTGCTCTGTTGGAAGGGAAAACATCTGTAAAATCAAAGCTCCAGAATGTTTTTAATCAGCTTTTACCTCAATAGTATTTGTGTGTTTGATATCTTAATCTTTTGCCCCCCCAAAAAAACGGTACAATGCTACCACTACTGTGCCTCAATTTAGGCATGAAATTAGCCCAGTATTGTTCAGTCCTGGCTACTTTAGGATGCACTGCTTGGCATTCAGACCAAAGTCTTTAATCTTAGTTTCCTCATTTTATAGGCTCTGGTTTCACATGACCCAAAAGTCCTTTAGATGCATTATGGTAAAATCCAATCAAGATGTCATCTGTCTTTCACTCAGGTCTCTGTCTTTTCACTCCCTTCACCACACAGGACCTCTTTGGTTCCATCACAGTGACCTTTATGGTTTTTGGTTACTTCCTTGACTAAAAAGCCTTTCTTTCCTGTTTGCTTGTCTGAAACTTTAGAAAAAGTCTCAGTGGTTCTGAAGCTCTCTGTGTAACAGCGTGTCAAACCTGCAGACATTTTTCAATACTTTTTCCAAAATGATTGCCTCAACACAATACAGTCTCTGTGCTTTATGCAGAATTCCTTTCACCTTATGGCTTACAATTTGCTCTAATATGAACAATTATGTGTGAAAAAATGCGAAAAAACACAGAGATGTTCGTCTGAATTGCCCCACAAAACACTAACAAAGAGATCCACACACAGGAACCTCAGCTAAAACTATGTTCCATGTACTAATCTTCTAGACACAACTTTTGATGACAATCGTGATAAAGAGATCTGTTAAAGTAAAGATAATAGAACTGTTCTGCATTTGTATGATGCCTCCATGCTGCTTCGATGTGGAAATGTGAATTGCATTGTATTGCTAAAACATTTTTTGTCATTCATGAAACCCTCTGGCAAAAGTGTTTGACTTTAATCTGCTCCCTAGGAGATAATAAACAGAATCAGGTAAAAAGATGACCTAAAGCAACAGAAACGTATGAACTCTTATAGCCAAACATAAATCATAGCTCAGTCCATATAGAGGAGGGTCTCTGACACACTGCATTTATGTAGCAACGTGCCTTTGTTCGTGGTTCAGTGTTCCAAGTATTTCCTCCACTTCCGGCCTCATACAGAGCTCCTCAAAGGAGCACAAATTTGACACGTGCAAAGGCCAACACAAATGACGAGAGAGAAAAAGTGAGTGAAAAAAAGAGAAAACAGGGGTGGGTCTGCTATGAAACAAAATTCAAGCCAGATGTTTGCATTGTTTCTTCCCTCCTACACCACTGTCTGCTGACTGACGATACTGTGGGAAAGGTTGGATCTTCCCCTTGTTTCCCTACACATGACTTAGTCATTCAGGAACAGTGTAGGCCCTGATAGCCATGACAGAGGAACCAACACTCTGTATTCCTGACTGTTCCCTTGTAAACACAGCAAATGCTTTCACAATAGCCAAAGAGGCACAGCCGGAAATAAGGGAAATATTACATCACAACTTTGATTGGTTTTCCCAGGCAAATCTTGATCATTGTCAGTCCAGTAACAGACAGTTCTAGGTTAAGTGTGTGCTACTTTTTAAAAACACAGCAGTGGCAATGTAAAAAAGGAAACTAATATGTCTTTAGTAACTGGTTACACTGGTGGTGACGGATCTTAAGTCTGTCCTGGGAACATTGGCAATACAGCCTGGATAGGATGCCATTTCATTACAAGTCACACACACACAAACACACACACACCATACATTCGCACACTCATTCACACATACTCAAAAAGGGGTATACGAGCCACTTTGTTGGAAACTTTCCATCAATATTTGAGAACTGAATGGAAATCCAAACAGAGGAGGAACATGAACAATGCCAAACAGATAGCAACACAAGGTGAGAATTGACCTTGGGCAGCGTACCTGAAATACATTATTGGTTCAATAATATTTTTGCTGTCCACACATACATGGTGTTGCAGATGATGGCATTTAGAGCCAAGGAAAATCATTGTAGTTTAGGATGAGCCCTGAAAAAAAGTGATAGAGAATTTATACTGATGAATTGTGAATGATTTAACTTTGGGTCAGCTTTGATTTCACAATGGCATTAAGGCTGATTTATTGGTTAGCTTTTAGTACATGAAAACAACAGTAATTCAGAAAAAAAGAGCATCTGAAGTAAACCATGATACAGCATAACTGTGTTATTTGTTTGCTAGCTCAATGCAGTGATAGCTTTTCTCACTTTTGCTTTTAAAGGCTTTAGCCTAAAGGCCCCAGTGGCATAGATTTAACTGTCTTTCAATAAATAAAGCTCAGTCATCCTGACGGTGAAAAAAAAGAAACAAAAAACAAACATAGCCATATCAGAATGCCTCCGATTACTGCATATAAACAAAAAAAGGACGGATTAAGAGAGAAAAATGATTTAAGATAGCAGATGCATTATTGCGTACTGCTATGCGGGAGAACATGCAGGTGCATGTTTAGTGAATGCTTGATGCTGTAATGTTCCCAGAACACACCGGTACAGGCTGTGCTGAGGCCAGCACTGCGCCAACACACCGCTGAGCACGGGTCTGTCTGAGCTCGGCTGTTACTCTACCCTTTCCAGACATTATCATCTGTATCCCACATGCAAATACAGACAAGTCTTATAGTCAGTTTTTGACAGGTTTTTCACTTTTGTTTCCTTGTAAGTGTCTGTCCAGCTGTGACATGAAAGTACAGCCCTTTTTAGCCAAACATAACAGCTTAGCAAAAAAGAAACAGATACAAAGCTTTAAAATTATGAGTTTTTTTTTGTTTCTTTTGGTAATTAGTAATGGAAAGAAATTGTAAAGTGTATTTACAGGACAAGATCTGGTTTGTTCCTTGATTACAAAAGTGAATGTGCACTTGGCTGAAAAATGTCTCTCTGCTTTGATCTTATTCTTCTGTTATGCTATTATTATTTAAACGAACCAATCAGAATCCATACAGTCTGACCATTCTGCATAAAGAAACAGAAATGTGAGGTCAGAGTTGGGGGTAACATGTTATTTGTGGAGTAGCAGCCTGTACCACCCATGTGTAAATATGCTGAGAGCAGCTGCTGCAACAGAAACAGTGTCGGTGACTTGCTTTTGCTGGATGTTACAATGACTTATGTGTTTGCTATTGAAGGCAGTTATGAGTTTTGGACCAGTCTGCACCTAGTAAAATAGATCATGCATGAGTAAGTCTGTGGAGGAATTTCTGAAGCATGTGCGACTTATTTCACCACTCACTCGTTCCTAGGGCACGTTCCTCCCTGAAACACCTTATCCAAAGGCACCACGGCTTCCCCTAGAAACACGTCGAGTCCGATGAGAACCCTGAGCATGACGGTGAGGATCAGATTCCCACTGCTGGGCGGATGCGCTCCCACACACTCCAGCAGGCCGGGCTGCAGCTCTAAGGAACATTCCTCGTTCCACCCGGGCTCGGCCGCTTTCTCCGCCAGTCCCGTCGTGTACTTCTGCTTCCCCAGCTGGATAACGGTGTAGACATAGCGGCTGCCCTGCTTGCCCTTGGTCCGTAGCGCCCTGGCCCGAAGCACGGTCACGTTGACGTGCGTAGGAACCCATCTCTGATCTTCATCATCCAGGCTGATCAAAGGCATTGCCCAAAAACTACCAGAAGGTCCTTAAAACCGCTAGAGCACTGTCCCTGCAACTATGCGTGTCTCCAAAACATCTGCATTATCCTCCTCCAGAGCACTGTAGAGAGACGAGAAGAATCCTCACCGCTGCTCATACAAATCACACCAACAAATAACCAACAGCAGAGTCGCAGCTTTCTGCAGCACCCTGATTACTGTGTTTTGACAGCAGCTAAATCCGGCCCGCCCTCATACTCTCTCTCTCTCTCTCTCTCTCTCTCTCTCTCTCTCTCTCTCTCTGTCTCTCTCTCTCTCTCCACACACACACACACACACACACACACAGTGTTGGCCTGCTGTACAGCAGCACTCTGTAGATTTAAAGAGAAATGCAGCAGATTTTTTTTCCAGGATTCAATCCATTCACAGTCAATCAGAAATGTGTGCAGCTCATCCTTTCCAGTTTCCCAAACAAAACCCCAGAACATTTGGTTCTCCTTTGTTTTGTTTGTTTTTGGAAACAATTTTATATGAGAATGTTCCATTTTGGTTAACAAACCCAGCTGGTCTCACGCGCTCTCTCTCTCTCTCTCTCTCTCTCTCTCTCTCTCTCTCTCACTCACTCACTCACTCACTTACTATATACACTCACCGACCACTTTATTAGGTACACTTTATTAGGTCCAACTGCTCGTTAACGCAAATTTATCATCAGCCAATCACATGGCAGCAACTCAATGCATTTAGGCATGTAGACATGGTCGAAACGATCTGCTGCAGTTCAAACCGAGCGTCAAAATGGGGAAGGAAGGTGATTTAAATGACTTTGAACGTGGCATGGTTGTTGGTGCCAGACGGGCTGGTCTGAGTATTTCAGAAACTGCTGATCTACTTGGATTTTCACGCACAACCATCTCTAGGGTTTACAGAGAATGGTCCGAAAAAGAGAAAATATCCAGTGAGCGGCAGTTCTGTGGGCGCAAATGCCTTGTTGATGCCAGAGGTCAGAGGAGAATGGCCAGACTGGTTCGAGCTGACAGAAAGGCAACAGTAACTCAAATAACCACTAGTTACAACTGAGGTATGCAGAAGAGCATCTCTGAATGCACAACACGTCGAACCTTGAGGCGGATGGGCTACAGCAGCAGAAGACCACACCCGGTGCCACTCCTGACAGCTAAGAACAGGAAACTGAGGCTAAAATTCGCACAGGCTCACCAAAAGTGGACAATAGAAGATTGGAAAAAACGTTGCCTGGTCTGATGAGTCTCGATTTCTGCTGCGACATTCGGATGGTAGGGTCAGAATTTGGCATCAACAACATGAAAGCATGGATCCATCCTGCCTTGTATCATCAGTTCAGGCTGGTGGTGGTGGTGTAATGGTGTGGGGGATATTTTCTTGGCACACTTTGGGCCCATTAGTACTAATTGAGCATCGTGTCAACGCCACAGCCTACCTGAGTATTGTTGCTGACCATGTCCATCCCTTTATGACCACAGTGTACCCATCTTCTGATGGCTACTTCTAGCAGGATAACGCGCCATGTCATAAAGCACGAATCATCTCAGACTGGTTTCTTAAACATGACAATGAGTTCACTGTACTCAAATGGCCTCCACAGTCACCAGATCTCAATCCAATAGAGCACCTTTGGGATGTGGTGGAACGGGAGATTCACATCATGTCAATTTGGACCGAAATCTATGAGGAATGTTTTCAGTACCTTGTTGAATCTATGCCACGAAGGATTAAGGCAGTTCTGGAGGCAAAAGGAGGTCCAACCCGGTGCTAGTAAGGTGTACCTAATAAAGTGGCCGGTGACTGTATATATATATATATATATATATATATATATATATATATATATATATATATATATATATATCCCTTTATTAGAACTAAGCAGACCAAACCTGTTTTAGCATGACGGTGTAGTGTGCACTAAGTGAGATCAGAGAAGAAATGTTTGCCAAGGTCGATGTAGAAGAACTCAAGTGGCCTTCACAGAGCCCTGACCTGAACAGGATATTCGCTGTTCTAAAGCGAGATAGCTAGCTGGTAGTTAATTATTTTGCAAGGTTATTAATGAATCAATTCTTAGTTTACAGTATTACTGTTGTTTTATGTATCATTTGATGTTACTGTGAAATATTTACAAGTCCAACAAACAATGTATGTATAAAAGAAAAAAAAATACTTGCTGTATTGTTGTGGTTTCCAACAGTACAAAAAATTGCTTGTATGGTGGTTGTACAAGTGTATGAGGCACAGCAGCACTGCTCAGGACATTTATTTGGAAAATTAATTGAACAAAAGGGCTAGAGGACAATAAAGACAAACTGTGAACAAACCGAGAGCCGTACTCACACACCTACAAAGAGTAAAAAGATAAGAGGCCAATTAAGAACACACAGTGTTTAAAATAACAGTAACACAGTCCAGACACCAGCCTACACATACACACTACCATGCTGCTGTGTCTGGACAATGTCTGTGTCTTGACAATGATTCCCACACCCACAACATGAGCACATTCTAGTGCTCATGTTAGTCCTCACTCTCCAGTGTTTTGTATTGTTTCCAGACTATAATCACACTCTTGATGTCACCCATATGAGGACGGGTTTCCTTTTTGAGTCTGGTTCCTCTCAAGGTTTCTTCCTTATAACATCTAAGGGAGTTTTTCCTTGCACAGTCGCCATGGCTGATCATCAGGGATAAACACATCATTCACCCTAACTGTTCAATTCTGTAAAGCTGTTTTGAGACAATGTCTGTTGTAAAAAAGAGCTATAGAAATAAACTTGACTTGACACCCAAATAATCTTGTCCATGGTGGTTGCATGGTTGTTCCTTTCCTCTAATGGACAGAGCATAGGGAATCTAAAAAAAACTGTACAAAGTGAGCTAGCAATTCAGTCATCAATTATAAGTCTACAAAGTGATCTTTACTCGGTGTGAATAATAAACTGATATCGGAATGTATATAAGGACTGTATATTAGTAATAGGGAGGAGCGGAGACACTCTGAAACACTTTCAAATGCAAATGCAAAAGTGCAACACTCCTATGACTATTAGCATCCTCTGCATGTCTCCAATGCATTGAATAGGAGCTGAAAAACAATGTCAAATATTTAGTCATTTTTTATGCAAATAAAAATAAACAAAAAAAAGACTTTGTGCTTAACTGGTCAGTTTGCATGCCAGATGGCTTAAGAGTGTGGGTTCAGTTGGACCAGTGGTACCAATACAAGTAAATTCAGTTATATAAAAGGTTTGCTAAGTTTGTTAGTTTGGCAGCTCACATTAAGTCAGATATGTTTCTAGCTACATAGATACCTGTCTAACAAAGATGCTTACATAGTACCCTGATTGTTATTTATATAGTGAAAATGTTGAAATCTCCATATATTTTGGCTCATATGATGTAGATTTGTAGATAATTTAACATGTTAAACAGAAGATGTCAGATTTTTTAACATTGGCCCAGGGATAATAATCTGTCTCCTCTGTCTCCTCTGTCTCCTCTGTCTCAGGCACTGCTGCTACCTACAACTCAGTTTATATGGTACCTAAACTGTGGTCATTAGATATAGATTTCTTCTAATTGGATCTCAAAACAGTTTAGATTAATCTTGAATTCAATTCATAATTATTCAACTAAGTAGTATAATATCATTATAAAAAACATTCCAAATAGCTCCACTGTCCCATAATAACAGGAAGATGGAGATTTTATGTAACACACGGAAATGCCTGCGTTACGTAACGCAGTAATCCAAACTATCAGCTGTAAACTTTCTTAACTTCAGATTAAACTACTGATGAGGCGCTGCAGAGGCTGTAGTTTACTGCCATCTAGCGACAGAGAAGAGAAATGCACTTAATATGAATATCAAATTGGGGCCTGAGCTTGTACAATTGAAAAAAAAAAAATGCATCCTGTGACATTAAAGAAGAATAAAATGTAATAATAATAATTAAAATAATATAATAATTCATGACATAATTATGATTACCGATATTATATAGGTAATTAATACATATAAATTTCAGCATTATTATAATTATCTTTATTGTTATAAATATATTGTTATTATTGTTATTGATATGAGGATAATAATTATACAAAATTGTATTATTATTATTATTATTATTGTATGATCATTTTTGGTCACGGCAAGACAAGATATTAAGATTTGAATGACAAATGGAACAAAATTGTACACTTATATCACATTAAGAAATATCATATCATTCAACTCATTATACTCATACTCTATATTTTATTTCATTGTATTTTTTTTATTGTAACTTGCAATAAATGCCCTGTTGATTAAAAGGGTATGCAAACTTTTGCATACTTCTGTAACCGTTCTGTTGTGTATGCATACTATGTTTGACTGCATGATTAACAAATCTTGTCACATTTTAATTAGAATATGAATGAATAAAAAAATTTCAACCTAAATAATTATTAAAAAAAACACACTAACAAATACTGACACTTGTTATAGCAATATTCTATTTACATTCAGGGACAAAGAACAGTTTATGGTTCATTTCACAGTGCCCACACAATTCCTATGTATAGGATAATAGGGTAAGTATCTGAGCTACTATGGGTTTACACAACCACAGTAAAGCACGTTACACACATACGCACACACGCACACACACATTCGCATCTCCAGTGTTGTTCTTTTACTCAATTAAGACCTCGGTAATAACATTAGTTTTGAATTTTGGCTAGTTTTTGTTGAAAGAGCTCGATCAGTCTTTTCAGCATATGTAAAAGTCCCAGCAGACAGAAATTGGCAGTATGCAAGTTTTGAGTTTAAGGCATCACAGAGTTGTCCATAACCAAAGAATTAGCTTTGCACCATGACCCATGGATAAGTCCAGCCTTATGATTACACACATCTTTGCAGTTGACCATGCAAATGCTCAATTCAATCAGGCCAACAAACCTGTGTATAGATTTTTTCCAACAAACGATTTATATTAGATCGGCCCCTGAAATAGAAACAAATTAGAGATTGCCATATCTGTATACTTTTATATTCACAAACATGGACACTTTTCAGAATCGACTCCATCAAATACCATGAGACTGATTATACTACAACAATCATGTGACCACAAAATCAATAAAAAAATGATACTTTAAACTACTTCACCTTGAAGTAAATAAATCACTGATATGCTCTTCATTATATAGAATGCAGTTTTAGAATAGCACCTTGTAATTATGTTACATGTGCACACAGACTCGGACATTAAGGAAGCGCACATCCTTATTTACAGTGAACATCATTACGATGAATACATTTATGTGAATTTTTCTACCTTTTGTCGAATGTCATATGATGCTTAATCGGTGTAATAAAAGACATAAATTATGTGATATGACGATTTGTGTACTTCTCCCTGCCATGTGTGACTCCACGCCCTGAAAAACACAGTGCTCAACAATGACCTGCAGGAGCAAACACTTGGCTATTACACTATTTACAATGCTACCATATTACAGCAAAAGGAATTCACTTGTAACAGTGCATGCTGTAGAGCAGTGTTTCTCACTCCTTGTCCTGGAGTAAACCCTGTCCTGCACATATTCTGCTCCTCCTAGCTCTTAATGCACATCATCAAATTTGTAACAACTCTGAACTGGCTGATTTGCACAAAAGAAAACACTGGAATGTACACCACAGGGATACTCCAAGGCCTTGATTAAGAAAGACTGCTGTAGAGAATGTCTTCATAAATATGAGTCTCTGGAATGCATTAAAATTTTCATTTTGTTGGTTTGTTTGCTTGTTTCCTCATTAAGTCATGATGAAATCCTGGTCTCAATGTTAACCGTCTATAATAAATAAATGCATCTGACGTTAGAGGACACTGTATTAAAGGTGCAGAACAGGCTTTAGTCATCTTCAGGAACACCTAGTCCACGATGCCATTCTGCGAGCTCTTCATAAAGAGCTCATCTTGAGACAGCTGTCCATCGTAACCTTCCAGGTAGAGGCTGCTTCCGCTACTGCTGCTCCCGCTACCGCTGCCTCCACCACCGTTCAGGAAGGTTCCCACAGCCCGGCCCTGGCGTGCATGACCCACTGCGTCACTGAACACTTTATTAATCTGCTCTTCAGAAGGCATCCACCAGTCGGGGTTTGACGCACAGTGCATCCGGATAAACTCTGGATCAGTATTTACAAAGAAAAACACAGGTTTAGGAGAAGTGCAGGTGGAAAGATGTGGATGTTGTAAAACAAATGTATGACCAAATCAATGCGCTACATTCAGCTACAGTACGTCATACATCCACATGTATATGCAACAATGCAAATGAATACAAATACATCATCCAGTCTTCTAAATGAATAGAAATACATACATTGTGGAAAATATGTATTTAACACATTCCAATGCAGCAATTCACATTCACCGATTGTGCTTACAGGAACATTTTGGAGTTGCAAAATCCATCAGTAACCATCTTGTTGCAAAGGTCATGGGAGAGCTCTTTGCCTCCACCCATCAAGGTACATGCATCCTATTATCATGCATTAACTCTGCTAATTCTATTTAAATGGATAGGAGGTACAGTGAAACTACTTAATAAAATCAGCTGCTGCCTTGCCTGGCCTGTGCCCTGTTTTTCTTAGTGTGTTCGATACTTTTTTCTTTTTTCTACCATTCCACTTAATCGAATGTAACTTTTATATGGATTCTAGCATTATGGTTTCTTCATAATCTGTAAAAAAAACATTCTTGAGTTAATACCAATGTCTTGATGTGAATTGCTGTATTGAACCTGTGTTTAATAAAAATTTTTTTTGACATGTTGGATACTTATTTCCCCTTTTGTATAAAGAATATATTAATTTTTATAAAGCTTGTCAAAAGGTCTTTACAGGCCATCTGGTTGAGAATAGAGGTGTGCATCAGGACTGGGATTCTGTGTACTGCAACAAAAAAATCTCTCTATATTTTTTTAGTATCTCAGAGGGAGTTTTTTCTTTTCAGTCACCCCAGGCTGCTCATCAGGGATATATACACATCATTCACCTTAATTCTTAAATTCTGTAAAGCTGCTTTAAAACAATGTCCATTGTGAAAGCGCTATGAAAATAAACTCGACTTGACAAACAAAGACCACACTGCTGTTCATGTTCATGTTTGCATGACATGCTGACCATGCTGAGATTTCTACTGCTTTTATTGTGTGTCCTTTCCTGTGTTTCTCAGGTCATAGATAATACAGTATTTTAAAATTCTTCTTGTTTAGGCCTACTATGAGTTTGAATCGGAATACACCCTACTAGGCCGACTAGTAGGTTAAGTGCCTATCAATTTAAACTTTATATTTCAACAACCATTATATTACAGCTTGTCAAGGGACAATACTATAGAAATAAAACTTGGATATACTTTAGTGTAGTCAATGTGCAGGTTGTATAGTAGTAAAGATTTACTGTTCTCTGAAAATAACTCAACATACAGCCACTATTGTCAAAATAGCTAGCAACAAAAGTGAGTACACCCTAAGTGAACATGCCACATTGTCCAAAGTGTCAATATTTTGTGTGAGCACCATTGATTTCTAGCACTGCCTTAATCCTCCTGGGCATGGAATTCCCCAGAGCTGCACAGGTTGTTACTAGGATCCTCTTCCACTTTTCCATAATGACATCATGGAGCTGCTGGATGACACACCTTTTGCTTGAGGATGCCCCAAAGGTGCTCAATAGGGTTTTGGTCTGGAGACATACTTGGCCACTCCATCACCTTCACCTTCATCAATAAAGTTGTCATCTTAGCGATGTGTTTGGGATCATTTAAGAAAACTGCCTTTCAGTCCAGTTTCAGAAGGAAAGGCTTCATGTTCTGCTTTAGAATGTCACAGTACATGTTGGAATCCATGTTTCCATCAATGAACCGCAGCTCCCCAGTACCAGCAGCACTCATGCAGCCTCAGACCATTATTCTACCACCACCATGCTTGACTGCAAGCAAGACACAATTTTCTTGCTACTCCTCAACAGGGTGTTGGTGGAGGTATGCTGGACACCATCTGAGCCAAACAAGTTTATCTTGGTCTCATCAGACCACAGGACATGGTCCCAGTAATTCATGCTCTTGGACAGGTTGTTCTTCAGCAAACTGTTTGCAGGCTTTCTTGTAAACCAGCTTCAGAAGAGGCTTCTTTCTGGGATGACGGCCAGCAAACCGACCTGTTGTAGTGTGTGCTTTATGGTCTGAGCACTGACAAGCGAACCTTCTGCTTCTGCAACCTCTAAAGCAAAGCTGGCTGCACTTATCCGCCTTTTTTTTAAACCAACTTCTGCACCCGACGCACAGCACAAGGACACTTCTTTGATTGCCTGTTTGGAACCCGTCTTGGAAAACCTCTGTATAATCCTGGCCACTGTACTGTAACTCAGTTTCACGGTGTTACAGATCTTCTTATAGCCTTGGCATCTTTGTGGGGAGCAACAATTCTAATTCTCAAATCCTCAGAGAGTTCTATGCGATGAGGTGTCATGTTGAACATTCATTGTTCAATATGAAAGAATTGTACTCAAAACACAAAATTTTAACTGCTCTAATACAAAATACACAAAAAGCAGACTAAAAACATGAACATGATAAAGAGGACGTGTGGCTTTGCATGGTTACATGACGTACAGCTGTTATCACTTAGGGTGTACTCACTTTTGTTGCCAGTTATTTAGACTATAATAGCTGTATGTTGAGTTATTTTCAGAGGACAGTAAATCTATATACGGCTACACAAGCTGCACATTGACCACTGTAAAATATTTCTTAGTTTTATTTCTATAGTATTGTCCCTTGAGAAGGTAAAAAGTGATTTTTAATAATAGTTAAATGTTTTAGAAACAAATCTAGGCAGATTTAGGTCTACTATGAATACACATACAGATATGAGTTTTCATAGCAATAACCAAATGCATAGCAGAGATGGTGGCAATGTGCTACACATAAACAAGTTCAGTGTTTGGATGCTGACAGTCAGTTCTGACAATCAGATGCTGACAGTCAGTTCCCACCCAAATATGGCAAAAGCAATTGTATGATGGACCTAGTAATAAAAATTACATTAATCATAAGCTCTGTTCTGGTTGCTCTATTGAAAAGAGTTCTGGTATATGAGCAGGAAGACATGGAGGCCAGGAGTTCTTGAGCACCAACTCAGCAAAGTGTTTTCTCATTTTTTACATTTTTAAACAATACTAAGAATATCTGAACTAGTAAACAAAATTTGTGGGAAATTAGCAAAATGGTTTATCAAATTAGAAGGAAATGTGCAGCCAGAAAACAAAAAAAATGGGTTTTGGTTACTAAAGATTTATGAATTGGGCAATCTAAAGAAATTAAAGGAAAAAGTGACAGATTTGTATGTACAGACTAAATATCAATAATCACAATCAATCATAACTGTAATAGCAGAGGTGGTGGAAGTAATGAAGCACAAATACTAACTGTACTTATGTAGATTTTTCTGGTATCAGTACTAGTCGGTACTTTTTACACTTACTCATTACATATTTACACAAATATCTGTACTTTTTACTTCTTACGTTTTAAAAACAGGCTCGTTACTTTAGTTTTAATTTATTTCGTGAAACGTCAATATTTTTTCTTATCACTGCGCGCCGTTTTCATCTCATCAACCAATTTCCCGTCTTTGTGTGTTTTTTCAATCTACCGCTGGTGTACCACTGGATGAGACAGAGATGTAAACATGAATGAGAACAGAGACATTCCTGATCACCTGATCATCATCATATTTTCTCTGCTTGTGTTCTATACTAATAAATAAATAAACTCCAATGAAATAATCATTTTAATCAGTAAACATTTGTTTTACTGATGCACCAAGTCTTAAATGGACCAAAAGTCTGCCATGATGCACACAATTAACCCTCCGGGGTCAATTAAATGCACCGGCACGTTTTATGGTATTTCTTTCCTCATAAAATGAAACAAACATAAATTACTCTGTGTTTTTTGATCGTACAGGAGCAATTTACCTTTTAAATCTGTAAAGTGTGCTCTCTCAGCCGTATTTATCTGTCATATAAATATATGAATAGAAGGCTAAGTTTAAATAAACCAAATACACATCTAAAACCGTAATCCGTATGAACTGAAGAGGTACAGTTTCTCCGTCTCACCTCATTAACCGTCCGTGTGGAAACATAGCAATGGTTTTTGTTTGGTGTCCTGGTGATTTACACAATTTACAACACCAGAATTACTTTAAAACATTTACATGAATATTTTGATTTCATGCTCTATGTTGAGGATGGTTTCACTAATAATAAACATATATTTGCATAAAACATCAATATTTGTCCTTGCCCATGTTGATTAAAGTATTAAAAACTTTAAAAGTATTAATTTAAGGTACATTTAGAATAGATTAAAAATGTGTGATTAACTCATGACAATCATGCGATTAATCACAATTAAATATTTAAATTGATTGACATCCCTAATATTAATATGAGGTCCAGTTACCAGTGTGACACTAAAACAGGTAGTAGTAATGGCTACTTTTTACTTAAGTACATGTCAGAACCCAAACTTCTTTACTTTAACTTGAGTACAAAAGGATAGTAAATACTTTAACTTTTACCAGAGTATACTAAAACACGAGTATCTTTACACGTACTTAAGTGAAGGATGTGTGTTTTTTTGCCACCTTTGTGTGATAGGTTGTCTTACTATGATTAATAGTGGGTTGATGACAGTCTCCTGCCAATTTGTTGGCTATAGAGTCTGGGGAATACCTTAATCAGATTAAGGTATCCCCCTGAATATTCTTGTAAACACGACATTCATTCTGTTTTTGATATTTGCTCTGTGGATGATCTGTTATACCTCTGAGGCAGCTGACTTTGACAGGGTTGAGCGGCCGTCTTTCAGGTCCTGTCTCGCTCATGTGGGCTGAGCGTTTTCTCTTGCCCAGGCCACATGAGTACTTTAACTCATCTGTAGTAAACACAAATCGGATGAGGTAGCGCAGCAACCGACGGCCGTCCTTTTTTGATGAGTTTACTGCCTCGTCCCACTGTTTGTTGGTGATGAAGAGAGGATAGTTCCCCAGCAGCTGCTTACTTCCCTGTATGCAGATCAGTCAATAGTTAATAACCCATCATGTTTTATTTCCCAACCCAATCAATCAGCTATTGCCACAGGAACTACACCTAAGTAAATTAAAATATAAAAAAGGAAAACAAAAAGACAAATCTCTCAAGCAGAAAAATCAAGATAGTAAGCCTCACATAAACTTACAGCAACAATGATGGAGAAACACGAAAAAACTTTCACTAGCATCATTTTATGTAACATTAAGTGCTATTTTCACAGCCTTCACATAGCACAGAACTTAAATGTCAGTCTCACTTCTGTTTTCGGTCTCTGGTGACAGTTTATTTCGTAGAGGTTTGAATACTCCTGCATTGCACTCCTTGCACAAGTCTAAAAGACAGAAAAAAAGATTTCCTGAGTCTGCTTAGTTTGTACCTTGAAATTTAAACTCTACCACAATATAACTTTAAAGTGATGTTTAATAATAGTTTTAGAAACAAATATATATTTTTTAAATTTTCTTAATTAATTTTTTTGCCAAATCAAACCAAACTACATACTAACCAGGGATTGTTAATGCTAACACATGCTTCCTTTAAGAAACACATAAAACAAATCTTTTTTTCACAACTCATGTTGAACCACAGGGCAGTGTAACACACTCAGAGGAAAGCACTATTTGCCCTCTTCCGTATACATGCTCCCAGAGTCACCCAAAATTGCCTACTGTTGCTGGAGAAAGAGTAGGCCATCCCTCTTTCACTGAGGGTGGCCAGTTTAGCTTCCTTTTCTCCCAGCCATGGGTGGCATCTTCAGGACTGAACTCAATCTATAATCTATAATCTTTAATTAAATTAATTTTTTCAATAAAAAAAATCAGTAAAATCAGGTTCAAATACAAGTGTAGTTTGTGTTTGTTAAATGGCATGTAAACATTTTCCATCTCGAAAGATAATAGCAGATTTCTAACCTCAGTGAGCTGCTCCTCAGGTGGTTCAGTCCTGAGCTGGTTGTAGTGTCCCAGGACAGATTTAAAGAAGTCCAGCACTGTCTGACATGGCACTGTAGGACACACACACACACACACACACACACACACACACACACACACACACACACACACACACACACACACACACACACACATACACATACATACATACATGACATGTATGTTCATGACATGCATTATCAACTATAAAAAAACTAAATATAATTCCATGGGGAATTGAATAGGGCCATCAATAAATAGTTGATGTGCAATGTCTACTTGTCTTTAGCTTGAATAAACTCTACAGTTAATGGTATTTGTAAATATACAGTACTTAAGCTTAGCTTTAGTTTTTCTTGATTTGTCTGTTCTGAGAAATATGTGTGATTATTCTTTCCATTGCAATGTCACATTATGTACATATATTAAGAACGAGTGACCTAATATCATATAGCATGCACACCTGGAGCACTTTCTAGCTTTTGCCTCAGCTCCTCGTTCTCCTGCTGCAGACTCAGCACCTCCTGCTCCAACTCAATGCAGCGTGGGCAGCAACCTTCCTCCTCCTCCTCCTCTTCCTCAGGCAGAGTGGAGGAAGGATGTCCATATGAGTCGGAGGGTGCTGGAGATGCCCAGCCTCCCAGGTTGTGTGCTGGTGATGCTGGTGCTGTGGGCCCAGGTTCGGGCTGGTGGCAGCGCTCACCCTCTGAGGATGAAGCTCCAGCCAGCAGGTAGTTTTGCAGAGACTCAGTGAAGACCTGCAGGAGAGTTGAGGTGTGCTGCGAGTTCCACTGTTGCCTCTGTTGACACTCGTCCTCCACACTGCCTGCCCGAGACTCATCAGGCCTGGGCTTAACAGCCGGCTCAGGCGAGCATCCAGCCTCCTGCTTAATGATGGAGTTGATGGAGGAGGACGGGGGGCTCAAAGTCCGCTGTGGCCCCAGCAACCTGCCATTGCTGTTAAGGAGGCTGAGCACTCGACTGCACTGCTGTGCAAATGCATCAAGAATCAGGCGGTTTTCTGTTAAAAGTGAAGAATGATAAATAGATTTATTAAAATGTTAGTGTAGAAAACAAGGCTTTTTGAAATGACAGGTAGCATGCCAAGTAGATTTTCCTCTTTCACAGAACTACTACTAAAACTTTTGGTTTGACCCTTGGACATCAAAGGAACCATGTCTTTCCTCTGAGCGGGTTTTTTTTTAATAACCACTGCTAACATGTAAGAAGAATTCTGGATATCGCTAAAGATTTTGTGCCTTAAAAATCCATTTATTCAACAGTTATTCACGTTTTACTAATTTATTGGCTGTTCCTAGAATATTTCCTCTAATCACACTTTACATATGTATATAATTCTATACATACACTTTTATTTCCTAATTTGTTACTGCAGGAATATTTTGCCCTAAAATATGAAAGAATATCAAAAAATTAAATGTGGCTTCTTAAGGATCTGTTTACTCTGGCAGTGATAAAAGCAGAGCCTTTGGTCATATACTGTCTGTAATGTCAGCTTGCAGATCTGTTGTGCAAATGCAATATTGCATTAACAATTATGTGGTTATTAACTCTTACTTGTAAGATATTGAGTCCTCTGATGCAACTGCATTGAAATCTCCAACAAACCTTCTTTCAAATCTTAAACGTCTTAAAGATTTGAGAAAAAAAGGCTGACAATTTTACTTCAATTGGAGCCAAAACTAATTTCCTTTCCAGTCAACAGTAGCATGAAATGAGTAATATTTTATGGTAACACTGCAAATACCTCTTTCTAAAATGTGAATATTTATCAGATTGCTTCTTTTATGCTTGAAACTCTTTAAATAAATGCAGGAACGTTTCCATTTATACTTTCTTTCGGCTTCTCCTATTAGGGGTCGCCACAGCGGATCATCCAAATTTGATTTTGCTTATGTTTTTACGCAGGATGCCCTTCCTAACGCAACCCTCGCCATTCATCCGGGCTTGGGACCGGCACTAAGAGTGGCTGGGGTTGGTTTCCTGACCGGGGATCGAACCCAGGCCGCAGCCACTAGACCACCAGGGGACCAGGAAGGTTTCCATTTGTCATAAGTATATAGACCCGTCTTTACTGAGCTGTTGTGCTACAGTAGTTCTTTCTAAACCTTTCAATTTCTCACATCCAAAATTACAAATCAGCATCAATTTTCTGATAGAAAATAAAACATGCTAAAAGAATTATTTAACTGGAATCAGATAAAAAAGATATTTAAAACCTTGCAATACAATTAAAAAATGTCTTCAAAGAATTTAATTTTTAATAATTTATATAAGATAATTTGTTTCACAATCATATTTAAGTAAAATTGACTGTTTGTTTATTTAAAGATCTGTCGAAAGTATTGTATCTTATACAGGGCTTATTTGAAAAGTAAATGTTTCCAACTATCCTTGATCCTTAAAAATGCCTAATGTAGACATTGTCTTGAGGGGTTATTTTCCTTTATATAACTGAGATACATAAGAATTTTGCATATACACAAATAAACAACATAAAAATCTAAAATTTTTTTCATTGGCAGGGGAGAAAATATTTACTTAAATGATTACAAACATCAAAAAATTAACAGTAACTGAAAAATGTCATCTAGTAGGTCTTGGATAAAAAATAATTTTTGAGCTGGTGAGCAGAGACAGATTTAAATGCAAGGTGAAGATTTATTTAAAGCAGACAGATCCGAGACAAAATCTAAAAATCGTAGTCCAGGCACATGCAGGGTTCAGTCAAGGTGTGAACAACATAGACTAGGCAAACTGAATTAATCACAAACCAGATACATACGGATCAAAACCAGAAACAGGAAGAAATGGCCTAGTAAGGCAGTATTAAAGCATTACTTTGCAAAGAAAAGGCGCATCTTTGTCCAGTATATACAGACACACATGTTGAGTAGTGATTGCTTAGTGATTGGTATCTTCTTACTATAGCATGAACATACAAATCAGCATCATTTCAACAGCAAGCAGAACATTTTAAAAGTAAAAATGATTAAAGAAACTCCTGACTCTAACTTGTCACAACACCCGCAGCCTGTTGAAGTTGAAAAGAAGGTTTTTGGCTCATGATAATTGTAATAGATATCAATCAGTGTTTAACTCATTAATATTGGTGTGCTAAGAGTAACATTACAGTCTTTTTTTTTTTTTTAGATAAAGTTGGCTAAGCAAGTAAGTCTTTTAATAGGACATTATAGCCATAATATATCATAGTACATTGGATACTTGAGTTAATTTGAAGGCAAATACTTTTAATCGAGTGAAAGTTTAAAGGGAGCACTTTAACTTTTACTGTAGTAATATTTTGGGGTGTTTCTCTACTTTAACTCAACTACATGTTTTATGTACTCCATCCACCACTGCTTATAAGTAAACGTAATTGTTATCCTGCTTCACAATCTGAATCCGAGTACATAAGCATCACTGTGTTTACTAGCAGAGATAAAAACAAGAGAAATTCAAACATGCTGGCAATGTTAATAAAAAGTAGAACAGCAAATTCAGTTTCTGTAAATGTGATGAATACTAAAATCTCAATAAACTATTTGGTACATTTTGCTAGAAATAATAATAAAGAAAATATGGATGAAACTATATTTCACAAATTTGTAAATTTAATTCATGAGGATATGCAGATGGCCTTGAAGGATAGATGATGAACACTATCTTGTAGAACCAATGCCTTTTCAATAATCCTGAGGGTCAGAATGTACAATCATTTGAACATTTCAGTAGGTAGAGCACTCGAGATGCTCATAAAAACAATTGAGCAGGATCTGTCAGAGAAAAAATACTAATAAATCCCTAATCTACTAATAAAGAGCTCAGTTTCTAGTATTCTGTACGTACTCAGTTATGAAACACCCAAAACAATTATAATTTCATTCATTCATTTTCTCCCGCTTATCCATAATTTGGGTCGCGGGGGCAGCAGTCTAAGCAGGCCCCCGCCTTCGACTGCTGCCCAATCCTCACAGCACCGTCCCTTACGGTCCCTCCTGCAGGTGGTGAGCCCACGGGAAGGTGGCCCCACGTCACTCCGACGTCACGGACCTTGATATTTCCCTCGTAAGGGACCCCCGGAGCATAGAGGGTTAAGGGCCTTGCTCAAGGGCCCAAGAGTGGCAGCCTGGCGATACCGGGGCTCAAACCCCAGACCTTCCGATCGGCAACCCAGCGCCTTAACCGCTGGAGCCACCACTCCCCCAAATTAAATTATAATTTCACTTGGAGTTAAAGTTCTGGGCTTTCAAATAATGCCTTGATTTCTGGTACAACCCTTTATATGGTAACATTTTAACATCCTGACACCGGCCAGTACAGAGAAAGTGCACTGTGGGAATGTTAACAGCTGATACCTGATTCCAAACAAAATCGATAAGATTCTGTTTCACATTTTGATCAGTGCGTGACTTTCACTATGTGAATAAATCATACTTAGTTAGCAGGTTTTAGACAGTTACTATTGTTGTAACTGTTTAAACAGTAACAGTTAATAAGTTACTAGTTAAATGGCTCCTTACTCATCATGTTCTCTGCAGAATCATAGCCAAAAAAAACCCTTTAACTAGTATTTACGGCATACAGCAGACATCTTGCTCATTCACAGGAACGTAAAGAAGTACAGAGTAGTTTTTATATATTTTCCGCTGCTATTCCTATTGATCAGAGTTGCTCAGTGGTAAAGGCTCTGGGTTACTGATCAGAAAATCAGGAATTCAAGCCCAGGTATCACCAAGCCACCACTCTTGGGGGCCCTAAGCAAGGCCCCTAACCCTTAGTGATTCAGGGGCACTGTATAATGGCTGACTGTGCCCTGGGATATGCAAAGAAATTTTTTACTGTGCTGTAAAGTTCATGTGACAAGTATTCTTTTTTTCTTTCTTTCAACATCTATGGTCAAGGTGTATAATCTGTGTTGTTTTTGTGAGGGTATCAACCAACGCCCAGTAGTGTCTTCTTCCGTTTTACTTCAGATACCTGCAAAGGGGAACATAAAATATGGGGGCTTGTCCGGGTTCTGAATTTCTGTTTTCTTTTATCTTATAATGTATATAGTCCTGTTTATGATTATTGTAAATGTGTAATATACATGGGTGAAAGCAAACGGAAATAAGCTACTACTTGGTCTCATTTATGTCCTATTCTTCTTCCAGATACAGTTACAAAAACAACACCCATCACACCCCTTTGCCCTAGACATTAAATGGGGAGCATGTCTGAGGTTATCATAGAGCTACAACATGGTTAGGTGGAGTTTAGTAACACAAGGTAGAGACACAACCCCACATCAACAAAAAAAAACCCAAACAAACACAAATTTAATGCAATTTTGAAATAAAAAAACATTAAGGTTACTTAACATTTTCAAAGAATGTTGCAAGCCAAAACACTATGGAATATATTAAATACAACCACAGCAACATCTGACAGGCTTTCCCATAATGTCAAACTAGTATGCCATATAAAGCATGTATGATACAATGCCCACGCACGGCACTTTGAAAATGCACTACATGCAATATTTTTATATGAGCTGCACTAGCTTGGTGTGCCTGGCAACCAGTAGTAACATTTATAGATGTATACTACTCACAACCAACACTGAGCACCAGGCGTATTCTTATACTTTAATAAATAAACAATATAATCAACCATTTGCATGGCTGGAGGCTGAAATGCTGTACTTTTTCCTCCACTCGATATCTCACCACTGATTACACGTTAACTTGAACAGAAAATTCTGAATGTGTTCCTGTACTACACTGGACACCCTGCAATCAGGTTGATTAAAACATACTGAGCCAAAAAGCACATGCCAGACAGGCCTAGAGACTAAATCTAAGTGGTACATGAACCTGATAGACGGTTATAAAGTTAAAAAGCAGGTAGCAGCCTGCCTCGTGTGTATCAAGCACAAAATTGCGCAGACAGTCATGCATAATCGACTTTTAGAGCAGAACACCTGGGGCCTGCATTACGGCTGGTAAGTGATTACATGCTACTACCATCTCATTATACTCTCATAGGTGCAGCATGATGAATAATCCTCACTTCCCACGCCGTCTTGATGTATTCCCAAGTTCTTGTGTTCATTCAGCTAAATGTTCTTGCCCTGACTCTCCATGGTCATTACTAAAGCTCAGTATCAGGTTACAGGTTCAAGCCATGCTCTTTAGCTTTATCATAGTATTATACATTATACAGTACCATCAATATCGTGTGTGCTGGACCAGAAAAAGACACCAAGACATAAAAAAGTACACCTACTCTTGAACTAAAATAGGGTAAGAAAATACATATAACACAAAATGTAAAAGTGATTTATATATTAATTATCTGTAATTCCCCAAGCTAGCAAGAATCCCTCTGAGGGGGATTCGAATGTGAAAATTCGTTCCTAAAGTTAGGAAATCGGCCATGCCATGCAAATCCTTTTTTAGATGTGCATTTGGGCTCCTGATGACATTTTCATCTTCTCTAGCAGATTCAGTTTCTTGGCTGATGAGATTAAATTCTCTAATATGTCCTGGTACATCACACCATTCATGTTCACTTTGATGGCCCATAATGCTCCAGTTCAGTTTACAGAAAAGCAGCTCAATACAATCATGTGCTCACCAAAGTACATGAGATGAAACATGGTTGAGTAAAGTTTTACCAGAGTGTTACATTTTTGCTTCAGCTGATGAGAGAATATTGTTCCAATATCTATCGTTCTAATATGTGGACATGCTTTTGAGATTAATTGTGCTTTTATGAACATCTCACGTTGATATTATGAAATGAATTGTATTGACAGGCTTATTTAAGGTCATTGCTATTGTATGGCACTGTAACACTTTTCATTTGTGTGTTGTTTAATGCTGTTCCTGAGAACATCTTCTTCACCTTCTTCATAACTAATCCTTGCATGAGATCTTTTCCAATAACGACAACAACCAACATTTACAATGATACCAATGCAAGCTGTAAAGTCCACAGGCTACCAGAAGCCTGTTTATTAATGTAACCTTTAAATAAGTGTATATTCATATAGTCTCTGAAATGTTTATTCTATATCACATGATATCCTTGTTTATGCTTTGAATGAACAATTCTTGTTTATTTAGGTACATAAGCTACTATGAACATACATTTGAAGAGAATTTATGCACTCATGGTACATTTTATAACTTTTTTAGTCAAATATGATCCATCAAACAATTTAGATATTAGTATTAGTATAAGTTATTATTAAGTATGGTACAGATTTTAATATTCATTTGTTGGGCAGGATTACAATGCATGAGACCCAATAAAAAACAAACAAAGTTGCTTTTGTCTATACTGATGTAATAAATAGCATAAGACAATAAAATCATGGGTCTCTAATTTCCGCACACCATAATCCATGAATTAATTCCATACATCCCTCTTTTTCAGAATTCAGAATTCACTGCAAATCTGACTCAAATGAATCCTTTTCAGGTTTGTTAAATTTTACCTTGTTCAATTAGCTCAGTTTCTACCTGCTGGCCATTTTCTCAACCACATCTTCTCAGAAGGATTATCTTGCCATTAGTGTGCTCAGCAGGGCGTGAAAATCTGGAAATCCGCCGTGTGACATTGTTTACAGTGGAAAGCTGTACACAAATAAAAGTCATTTGAGCTCAAATGTAAATTGACTGACTAATAAACCCTCCATATTCGTCACCCTCCCGTCCTCAGTCTACAGCTGTACGCTGAATTCTTGTGTTTGGAAAAGATGATTATGAATTTGTTACCCTCTCACAAAGGCACGGGGCAACCAATTATGGAAGCATGCAGTTACTGTGGCAGCCGTGCGATGGGCATGTGGCGCCTGCAGTCACTGCGCCGTGTCTATCGAAGGAGAGCAGATGTGGAGATTTATTAATATGCACAGCGGCTCCGTTGACTCACTGAGACGTGCTTGATGATATCCTTCCCTCACACTTCTCTTTTCTTTTGCTCCCTCACTTATATCCTCCCGCTTCCAACCTCTGGCTTCCCCAATCTCTCTCTCTCCTTCCCTCATTGTGTCTCTCCCTCATGTGTTTTTCTCACTTTATTTCCTCCCCCTTTTCTCTCCTCTTTCTTTTCATCTCTCATCCTTCTCGTACCCTCTCATTTATCCTCTTTCCCGTCTTTTATCTTCATCACTGCACGCAACATGCCATGCCGAGAAAGCCTCTTGATATTTCATTCAACACAACATGCGCCGCAGAATGAAATTTATGAGCCTCATTTGTTTTAATCACAGCCTCTGCCTGGATTGGGAGAGCTTTAAAATGTAATTTAGCTTTATTGCACTGTTTCCAGAGCCTAAGTATTGGAAAGGTAAGTGTTTATGAAACAACATCATCTGCAGCTCTAGAAAATAGCTAATCTGGCTCGGAGCAAAAACGTGTTTTCATCTAAATTCATGTAGATTACAGAAGATAAAGATCATTTCTTTCAACATATGAATTTATTTGTTTAAACTAATCTTAGTCACAAGACCCAAAGGTTCCCAGTTTTAAAGTCCAAGCGTAGTTTTAATACTGCACTAAAAAAAAAAGACTTTCAGTCACATTTTATTTAACCCTAGACAATGCTCAAACAATTAAATTGTTGAGCTGAACTGAAACACAAAACTGAGGAAGGTACACAAGATGACACTTTTATTAGTATTTTTTTTACGTATTTATGTACCTATTTGGCAACTTAATATTACAATAATCCACTCAGGAGTTTAACCATCCGAAGCTTTAACGACTGGTCAGAGCAATAGATTATACTATGAAATACAAAGCTTCTGGTTTAAATGTTAACACCCTGATACATGTATTATTTGTGCTCTATTGTATTAAGTAGAAATAATGCAAGCCTGCAGCACAACCATTAATCATGTCTATATTGTGTGGCCTCATTTCTAGATTGTTCTCTCTAGCAGTTGTGCAGCAGTATAAATCATTAGTCTATCAGGCAATGTCTAAACTAAAGGCCAATTAATGGAAACTGAACCACTGTATCGGTGCCTGAGACTTTTTTCCCCTGAAACACATGCTATGACTAAAAAATTGACTGGTATGATCACATGTCAATAATTGAATGACTGTATATGCCAATTCTCAAAAAGATTGTTTAAAGTCCAAGTGCACTGAGAAATGCTTGGGACATTTTATTTGAAAAAAAATATATATATATCTACAATATCCACATCTTATATATTGGAATATATCTAAAAAGGACACTCATGCTGGATTCTAGTCTGCTTTCTGGTACTGACATTATGCTTGCAGAACATTTCATACAGGAATCTAAAGCCTTTATCACAATTATCTGTTTTTTGCCCTTAATCCAATACTTATCGCAATACAATATCACTTTCAGTAAAAAGGGGACATTACAGGATTTTAAACTGAGTCCATGTTATATAGGTAGAAGAGCTCTCAGCACAGCTGTGACACTGATATATTGTGTGTGCTGTGGTGAAACGGGAATATCTGGCACAGCTGCACTGATGCTTTGACGTCAATGCCACTCTCTCTCCTGCTCTGCCAAAAGTAATTCTGTGGTCAGATGAGGAATAATGTGCATAAGGTGGATGTTTCTGATGCTAAAGGCTAGTTTTATATGTAGCTGTTGTTCTATTAATGCTGGAAAACCAGCAATGCTTCTTGTCATGTGAAACTGGAGCCAGGTTTGTCAGAACCAGATACCAAGGAACGTGTTATAGTAACACAGCATAGAACATCACTATGTGATTTGGTAAAATCTGTAGACATATTCTTCATACTGCCCCTGGAACCATAAACCTCTCTCTTTTTAGGGGTATGGCACACAGAAATAGAAATGACTGAAGGTTAACTTGGCACTAACAATTAATTCAAGATTGTTTAAAAAAAAATCGACACAACAATCTATGCTGGCAAAAAAAAAAACCCCACAAACCATGTCATTAAAAAACATAAAACAATCCAATATATTAAACTGGACTACATTAATCTGAAAGCATCTGCAATTCCTCAGAACAGAACAGAAAACGTTTTTTATAGCTAAAATGTGTTAAGCTGTGCTATAAAATGTTCAGGAAATAGACTGCTGAACGAATAACATCAAATCCAAAACCTCCTTCACCTAAAACTGGACCTACATACAAAATGTAGGAATAAACACCTACCTGCCCGAGGTCAAAGTGCAGACTCCTATTAAAACTAAATCAGATTTTCATGAATTGTAGCTACATATCCAAACAACCGTACACGTTTAATTAATTTTTTTATTAAAGAAATATATATATTTTTTGCTTTCATTCATCCTGAATCCACAGGTTCCTGCTAAACCAGAAAACAGACCTGATTCGTGACTCTGACCCTAAACCACGAGCCATCTCCTGTGTTATTCCAATTAATCATATCTCCAACAAGTCTGTATGAAAGACTTGAATCCTAAGAACAATGATTTCTTAAATAATTTTCATTATAAATATGCATAATTTTTACAAGTGCAAATGTTTGAATGACCTTTAATTAAGGCTTAGAACTTAATAGACTTGTAAGGCCTTAGTTAATATGTTGGTACGTCTCACTCAGGACAAGAATTGTCTTAAACCTGAATTGACGGCCGATCATAATGCCAGAGAATAAACCCTTGTGGTAAACCCAATAATCACAGGTTTCCTTAATGAAGCAAATTGAATTCTACAAAGTGGAGAAAAGCTATAAAAAAAACATATTGAAGGAATTTCAGTTCACCATTTCCACTGTCATTAAGAAATGTCTGTTAAGGGGAACAGTAGTAGTCGAGGCAGGTTCGAGAAGACCAAGAATCCTTTTATGAAGAACTGCCAATTTTGATCCAAAACATACCTCAAAATTCAACTTAAACTTCTAACAAACACAAGGCAAAAGTTTTGGACTCGCCCTCACAGTCCCCAGACTGAAACATCATCAAAACCTGTGGGAAGACCTTAAACATGCAGTGTATCCAAGACAGCCAAAATGAAATTCAGAACTAGAAGTGTTCTGCAGGTTATGTGGTTGAAAATGACTAAAACAAGAACGGAAAGACTTCTAGCTGGCTACAAAAGCTGTGTGCATGTTGTAAGATCTATCAAAGTCCATATCTTTTTTTTGTAGTTCAACAAGTATTAAAAAAGTATTGAAAAAAAAATGTTTGCAAAAAAAAATTGCAAAATAAATAGCTGAGGTTGTGTTTACTTTTCACTCTGAAGATAAAAAATCTATCATTTGGTGAGAACTGCCCAAACCTTCACATTCTGCTGTAGATACAGTTTTTGTGAATCATTTTCACCCCCACATCAGTTTCTGACCACAGGATTGTTGTTGGCTGAAGTTTTTTTTTTTTTATTGGGAAAGTGTTTCTCTTCCCAACAAAGACATTGAGGTGTTTTGAAACTTTGGCAACCTGCTGTACCGAGAACAATCAGCGATTTAAATAACATCTGTTCAGCAGTGGTCCTTTGGTGGGCCTAATCCTGTAATGGACAGGATATCATGTTGCTGACAAATTGTGTAGAGCAACAGATGGGCTCCAGTCAGTAACTGTATCCCTGCAAAGTGCATAAAGTGCATGTATATGTTAGGTGTTCTACACATTAGCATGGACTATATAAAGTCAAAAGCTTTTCAGATTTCTATTTTCAGCTGATTTTTATTTATTCATAATAATATACACACAGAGTCCTTGGTGTTTATCGAGCCTCCAGGGTGTTAATATGTTGAATCATGCTGTGTGAAATAATACAGTGTTGAATTACCAACTGCAGCTTGTCTAAAATGTAATGCCAGAGATGTTATTGTTAGACTTGGAGTTTCAGTCTATGGAATATAAAAAAAAAATGCATGATCTTTAAAGCTAATGAAATGCCCATGAGTGATTTTTATAAATCTGGTATGTTATAATCCTTCACGATGTAAATGAAGATTCACTGAAGGATGCACCAATAAGAGCACCATCTTTGTGACAATATACAGTGTGTATTTCCAGATTAGATGTGTGTGTGTGTGTGTGTGTGTGTGTGTGTGTGTGTGTGTGTGTGTAGCTTCAGCTGCTCTGACTGCTCCAAGCCCTAAAAAGAAACTTTCTGCGGTGAACTTGTTCCCATACCTGAGCTTATTTCGTAAGTGCAGTCGGGAGACTGGTGACCGGCGGGGTATCGGACTCTCCCCTGGTGGCCGAAGAACGCCGCTGCGCTGCCGAGCGCTGATGAGACTGAGGTCGATGACGATGCTGATGCTGATGCTGCGCTGGAGGTCGCGACTCTGGGCCTCATGTCTCCGGTGAAGCGATGCAGCGATGGAGACTGGTGCTGCGCTGGATGGATGCTCGTGTGATGGAGCTGCAGTCGCTGCTGATACGGGTACGCCTGAGCGTGCGCGATGGCCTGAGAGCGCCGCTGGCTCGCGACGTCCCCCAGCTGTGGGATCTCCACCATGGTGGGTCGGTCGTGCCTCGCCTTGGCGCGCTTGCTCGCGAAGCTGCGCGGCTGCCCGCCCATTTTGGGCGCCGAGAGACCGTCATCGGCCGCCAGCATCTCCTCCTCCATGCCCCGCGTCCCCTAAAATCCCCGCCGCGCGCGCTCGCGTGTGGCCGCGGGTGACGTCGAGTCCCGGCGCTGGCCGACCTAAAGCGCGCCGCTCTCGCGCTGCCTTGCGCCGTCTCTGTTTCGGTGTCTCGGCGTCTCGCCGCGCGTCTCCAAACACTTCCAACTGCGTGCGGGTGTGTGTGTGCGCGTGTGTGTGTGTGCGAGGTGACTTTACTGACATGCTGCTGCTCCAATCCCCTGGCGAGAACAACGCGCTTCTACCAACAGGGAAACACTGGCGGGACCGGCGCGCGCCCTGCGGGGCATCTGCACCGAAAAAGTGGGAGTGTCGACGGAAAGAGGAGCGTTAGCATACATTCACACACACACACACACACACACACACACACGGAAGCCGGCCATGTTTTGTCATGTAGCTTTTTGACTCCTGCCTAGCAGACAATAAAGACCCCCCCCCCCCCCCCCCCACACACACACACACACGCGCGCGCGCGACCAGATACACACTCCATTATAGATCATTGATCAAACATTTTTTTACATTTTACATTTTAACAAAACACTCCTGTTTGAGCTCATACACGACTTTTATATGCATCATAAAAAAAATTAATGCATTGGATTTTTGGCAAATCCTCACTGCCATTTCAATGCAGGCTTTCGTAATAAGATCAATAAAAGATATAGCATTAAATCATAAAAAAAGAACCATAAGGAACACATAAAAAACTTAGAATCTTACCTGCTATAAAAAGTTTTCACATCAGAAATAAACAGAAAAAGTCGCATCTTACAAAAAAAGGTGACTTTTTAAAACCACCTTAAATTTTTGACTGATTTACTGTTTACTGCCATAAGCAAACCTTGTATATACACCTTTTTTCTCTCTCTCACACACACACACACACACACACACACACACACACACACACACACACACACACACACACACATATATATATATATATATATATATATATATATATATATATATATATATATATATATATATATATATATATATATATATATATATATATTTTATACTTTATTTATCTGCCTTCTTTTTCTTGATGTATTTTTCTCCCCATCCTACTCCCTCATGCCGGACCTTCGTAAAAAGCATTTCACTCCATGTTGTACCCTGTATGTATGTGTATGTGACAAATAAAATTAGATTTTTCTTCTTATCGTTCGAACGCAACATTTATTGGATGAAAATAAAACTTTTAATTATTTAATTAAACCTTAAGGAACCAGCGAAAAACCCGGTGTGGGTGAGAGGCGCATGTTTTTCTGTGTATCTTTATATCTATCAATTGAAATTATTTGAGATACTATTGTGCTTTTTAAAGCTTTGACAACGCCAAGAGACTTAAATGTTTATTCTTAAAACCAGAACTTGTAAAAACATTTCAAATCCATCTACTCAGCTATGGAGTATCAGTAAACTTTGAGCTCCTCAAGGGTTCAATAAATTAGGGCTCATTGGAACATTGGTCTGCTCAGAACATTTCATGATTCCCCCAGACTGACAACCAAAGGCTTTTAAGACAATTAAAGAGTATATATTAATAAAAGTATATACGTTTACAGACAACAGAGAAGAACTGGGTGAGCAAGAGAACATCACAAATGTAGAAAAATGTTCCTCTGTGCTACAAAATACATGACCGCCAACCAGTTTGGTCTTCTAGGTGTAATAATTAAAAAGGGCACCAGAGGACGCTATTAGTAAATCAAATAAAGTGATTTTGCACGTGTCGTTTGATTTCATATTTACAATATTGATCATCTATATATTATATTGTATTTCTGTTTTGCTTTCTGTTGTTTCATGAGTTAAACGAAACCTAAAACATGTAGGAAATCCAGTAAACTAATAATAGAATAGAATATATAAGGAAATTCTATATATAAACACATCCCCCACTTTTATAGAAATTTCTAGAGCATTGGAATGTCAAAGCTCATTCATGCATTGCCACTGCACTGGTGTTTAATAGATATAATCCTGCAAATACAGATCAAGAGCCTTAGTATACGTATTGAGTATCTTACTGTCAGTAAATTATTGCAACCTTAATCCTGCAACACACAAAGATGTCCTACAGATCTGTATGCGTCATCTTTGGTTTGGAGAAAACCACATTATAGGTGTGAAATGTCACTATATTGATTATGTACATGATATGAACCACCGTTCTGCATATTTTGACAGTAGTACAGCTCATGGTTTTATACTTACAGGCCATGCATGCAGTATGTGTCATATACTAGCATAAAAAATGTATCTTTTTATGTAAACAAATGTGTAATTGTCCTTATCTCCTCTCTCTCTCTCTCTCTCTCTCTCTCTCTCTCTCTCTCTCTCTCTCTCTTCTCTCTCTATCTATCTATATATATCTATATATATCTATCTATATATATATATATATTTGTGAACGATCCATGTTGAAAGTGCATGAGATGCTCGATTTACACTTTCATACCTATTCACTTCACATATCGGATTGCTCTGGGATTTACATCTCGATCTTTACCCCACCTGCGTTCCTAATGTGGAGCGCGTGACGTCACGGCAGGTCAGACTACGCCACGCAGCTGCGCGCGCCTTCGCAATAAAAAACTCGGGAGAGGAGAGTGGAGTCCATGCGCAAAGCTCTCCAAGCGCACAGAGAGAGGGAGAGGGAGAGGGAGAGAGAGAGAGAGAGAGAGAGAGGGAGAGAGAGAGAGAGAGAGAGAGAGAGAGAGAGAGAGAGAGAGAGAGAGAGAGAGAGAGAGAGATCAGACTGGTGGAGTTGTGTGTGGTGATGGTTATTGGAGAAGCAGGAAGACTAAGAGCTGGTGGATGGACTGAGTAAGACTTCAGAGACCCGCGTGTTTATTTCGGAATTTTCGGAACGATCTGGAGAAACTGAACATGAGCGCATACTTTATTTGATTGACTGAAGGAAACGCTGGAGATGGTGGTAAGTGAGCTGGAGTTGGACTCGGCGGTGGACTTCACTCCGTGCTGTGTTTAATACTGTACACACACCACACCACACCACACGCGTAATAAAGGTGAAGTGAGTGGTGTGTGCGGCATGGCGCGCTGGGTAAACTACCTCTTTCTGGGTTATCTCACCTGGCACTTGTACGTCCTCGATGCCCGCGGAGAGTACTGTCATGGCTGGCTGGACACCAGCGGGAACTACCACGAAGGCTTCCAGTGTCCGGAGCACTTGGACACGGCGGACGCGGGGGTTTGCTGCGGGAGCTGCGCGCTGCGCTACTGCTGTGCTGCCACGGACGCGCGCCTGGACCAGGGCAGCTGCACCAACCACCGGGACAGCGAGCACACGGAATACACACCACGTAAGCCAAAAACACACGCACACGCAGGTCATGCACTAGTGTGAAATCAGGACTGAACCATATCTGTCATTAAGATAATATAAGTTTATTAAGATGAAGTCTGATTCATCACCACGCGTGATTTTTACTCGGATGCACTGCGGTTTAGTCTGATTCTCTCACCTGCTCACTTTCCTTAATGCGAACAATCTTTACTACTGACACAGAGAAGTGTGTTTAAGCTCGTGCAGAAAGTGTGTTATAGTGCAAAATGCTGATTAGAATGTAATTTATTTATTAGGATTCAAAAAGCAAACCTGTATTATTATAGATCTGATCTATAATGTAGATTATTATACATTATATATTTCCATGAGATGTCCAGGATTTGATCTTTACATTAGATTAAGAATATTCAGAATAGATTGGTGAAGAAGTTGCACGGATCATATTTATAAAGGTGTTAACTATGTAAAGCAGAATACACACACACACACACACACACACACACACACACACACACACACACACACACACACACAAAGAGATTTAATCTCCATCACAGGAGATTAAGAAGGTAAAGCGGTTCTTGAGACCTGATCAGACGGCGCACAGAGGCACCTGTTTTCATGTGTGATTTATGTGAGCAACAAGGAGACAAGAAACTAGTTTAGAAACTTGATACACCAAAGTGTCATCATACACACATTCCTGAGAGAGAGAGAGAGAGAGAGAGAGAGAGAGAGAGAGAGAGAGAGAGAGAGAGAGAGAGAGAGAGAGAGAGAGAGAGAGAGAGAGAAAACTTCTAAAATTGATAAAGAAAATAAAAGAGGTGGATGCAGAGTGGTGTATTGGTTATGCTAATACATGTGTATTTCTTGTATAACTTTTAGTGTAATCTACTTGTACTATTTGCTTTGGCATCACTGCGATTTATTCGTACACACACACTGAGAGGTGTGTGTGTGTGTGTGTGTGTGTGAGAGAGAGAGAGAAAGAGAGAGAGATACAAACCAGGTGTGCTCAAAATAAGACTATTTTTTATTATTTATTATACATGCTCAAAATCCTCATTTTCTATTTGAATAAAAATAACTATTATACTATTTGTTTTTTTAGGACCAGTTAAATGTGGAAAATGATCAGCGCCTTCAGCCAGGGCAAAGCACTCCCCCTAAATAACCTCAAACTGTTCTAAAATAAAGATCTTACAATAATCTATACACAATTTAGTTGGAAGGACATGTGTCTAAATATGAGCACAGTAGGCTCTCAGGGGTCTGTCCTACAGTTAATAGGTTTAACAAACATGCTCTTTTAGTTGTATTCAATAATAAAAGTCTATAAGTGTTAAAAGTATAAGTACAAATACAGATCAGGGTTATCTTTTTAGAAGCAACATAATACCAGTGCCTTGCTTCATTACAATGTGGGCACCAAAACACTACCTGTTGATATATATATATATATATATATATATATATATATATATATATATATATATATATATATATATATATATATATATATATATATATATATTAATATTGTTTGTGCTGCTCTGTTATGTACAGTAACAGTACCTATTAGACTTCTAAAAGCAGACATTCTCCCAAAACAAGAGCTCACATTTCAGGAGTGAAAATGTAATAAAATGTAATAAAGGAGTGAATCAGTTGCTTTAGGTTTTTATTAAAAATAATAATAATAATAAAAAATTGAGATGGCAAGCGGTTAAAGAAACATTCAGTAAACAGAGGACTAGACCACTTGAAAACACAGAAATCTAGAATTCTTTGAATACACACACAGCATTAAACGTGAAATATACACACATTAATTGATACTGTATTAATGTATTTAAAATATATATATATTTACACCTAATGTAATGTAATGTAATAAAGACAGCTATGTGGCCCTTTGGGGTAATTTTGTTAATTAAATTTTTTTTGTGTGTGTCTGTGTGTGTGTGTGTGTCTCCTCATGTTTTTTCCCTCGGGAAACCTTTTGCTGTGATGTTCTACCAGACACTTTATCTCTCATCCAAGACAAGGTTAATCTTTACAATGAATTTCCCATGAAGGCAAAACCATTAATGCTTTACCCCCCCTTTCCTTCCTCCTCCTACAGAACCTATCTACATGCCGTTCCTGATGGTTGGCTCTATTTTTGTGGCGTTTGTGGTCATTGGATCGTTGGTGGCCGTGTACTGCTGTACATGTTTACGACCCAAACAGCCGACGCAGCAGCCGATCCGCTTCTCCCTGCGCAGCTTCCAGGGCGAGACCATCCCCATGATCCTGACTGCAGGGACGGCGCAGACCAACCTGCGCGCACCATCGCGTCAGTCCAGCACGGCTACCACCAGCTCCAGCAGTGTGGGAGGAGGCAGCTCACTGCGCCGCTTCTCTCTAGGCAGAGCTGACGCTCTGGGTCTCCAACAGCCCCCACAGCAGCTCCTGCTGGCCTCAGCCTCGTCTATTTCCACCCCAGTGTCCCTGGCACCAGCTCAGCCCTTACTGCCTCCTCCACCTCCACCTCCATACTCATCTCCACAGTGCCTGCAGGGCAGCGTCTCTTACGTGCACACGCACCAACACGGCCACCATCAGAGCCTCCACGCAGCCCAGAGCTCCAACCTTCTCCTGTCCCAGCAGTACTTCTTCCCCTTGCAAGCAGAGCCGTTCGGAGCGAGTAAAGGTTTTGCTGACTTCAGCCAGAGCTGAGATGGAGCTCAGGATACTGGAGCTGCTGTAAAGTTGTGTGACACACACTCTTTAGCCTGAACTGGAATACAATATACAGTGATCAAAACAACAACAAAAAAGTTTGTTTGAAGCTGATGTGCTGTTGAAACAGGCAGGAATGAGACAGGCACATAACTACAGAGGAAAGCACAATATTTGTCAGGCTGGAACACGGGCCCCGGTTTGCACCTCTTAATAAATTATATTCAATTTATGCACTTTCATCGTGTTTTATATATATTTCTATCTTTCTGGACGTGTGATAAAGCCAAGGAACACTTTATGAAATGACTGTATGAACGATTCAGAAAAACTCATCTGGACTACTTGGTTATTTACGGAATTGAACCAGGGATTAAAACGTATCTTTTTTTTTTTTTTTTGACAATCACAGAAATTCTTACAGTTTACTATGTAAAAAGTGGCGAGTGTTTATACGTGTGAGGTTGTGTGTGTGTGTGTGTGTGTGTTTGTGTGAGTGCGAGGGCGTGCGTGCGATTGCTTCGTAGAACGGGATCGAAATATGTAGTGACCATTCAGCATTTTGAAATGTATATTTTACAGCACATTACGTTTGCTCCTTGGAAAAACAGCTACTAACATTGAGCCGTATTTCTTCCCGTTCCTTTCGCTCTTCTCTGAACTGCAGCCGAGTAAGACACAGCTACCTCTGGGACCGTTTTTCTTTTCAACTGTTTGTTTTTCCATGATCTGGTATAGGTTTTGTATTTCATTTAGCATAATTCATAGAAAGCTGAATAATTGCCCATAATCGCCCTGGGTTTCAGGTTACGCTAACAGCTACACGCTCTCTGCTAGATTTGCGGTGAGAGCGCTCATGTTACTGAAATATCGGACCAACTGGAACAGCGCAAAGGAGGACATTCATGTACGAGAACTGTGTTCATGCTTTCTGTTCTGCTGTTTAAAAAAAAATTGTCACGTTTTTTTTTTATAATTTTGTTGAAATTAAGTAATAAATTGAATAACTTGAAACCATGTTTTCATGCTAGGATTTGTTTAATTTTAAACAAGGCAGAAGTCTGCGGTTTCTCTGATCAACACTGCACATTCTGCAAGTTTGTTTCGAGCACAAACTCAAAACAGGCCACCAAGACCACCACTGATGCTTCCAATGTAATAATATTTACTGAATTATACTGGAGGATCATTCATAGAATAAACTGTTTTCCCAGAAGGCTGTTCTGCAATCCCCAGACGATGAGATAGGAGCTGAATCAAATGGCGGTAAAATCAGAGATGGCATCTATGTAGTACACGTGAAGTGGCTTGAAGGATACCCGGGCCGTCTCCGCCTTTTCCTGTTTAAGTTCTTCACAAACGCTGTGTGTGTTTTTCTGCCTAATTTATAATGATTCAATTTCTCAAAAAATTCTCTAAACAGGTTAAGTATGGGACAGGCCGAGACCCGGAGACTAGGCAGACAGAAACATCCTGAGAAAAAGAACACAGAGTGGTGAAAAACCCAAGAGGGCGGGACGCTGTGATTCATATCGGTTTAAACAAGGGCCTGGAATTTTGCACGAGCGCAATATTTTACACTTTTTCAGCCTTCATGAGTGATAAACGCAACCAACCCTGATACAACGTTTATTGAAATAATCTACGGCTTTAATACATGAAAGAATTTACTGGGTTGAATGATTTGGTGGATTTACACTGGTCTAGACAGGAAACAGGAAGTCAGGGGAACACTAGTCTAAAACCTGATCCTTAATATTAGCGGGAAACCGTACGTACATAGAGTTAAAAAAGCTAAACATCAGGATTAACGACAAAAGCGCTTTGATTTCCGTGTTCACGGTGTAAAGTTTATTTCATTAGTCTGTTATGGCAGTAAAAGACAGAACACTTAAAATTTCACAATCCCAACATGCTGAACAATCATTAAACAGAAAAATAAAGGAAAGAAAAAACAACCAAATCTTAAATACAAACAAACAAACAAACAAAAAAAACATCAAAAAAGAAACAAGTGCTTTTTCTTCTTTAAAGTGACCGACAGCTGAAGGAGAACCAGTGTACGACTAACATTTAATCCAGTCATGCAGCCAACAACGTAAACGGACAATTGCTTTGCGATCGCACGAGTCCGACTCTCACCGTGTTCCGCGACTTCGGCGAGTGCCGACGAAACGCTCACCAGAAAGTAGAGATAAGAAGAAGACAAACGCACCGAAGCTGTACTTTACAAGAGCTGGGAAAAAAGGAAACGCTGAGATTCCCATGTAAAAAAAAAAAGATCTACGCTATGAGTTTTAAATAAAAGTACGAACAGACCGACACGTAATACTGGAAATAATACTCAAGATCAGAGAGACTCACCACCAGTGAGAGATCAACAGTGCAGTGTGCAACATCATCTGTCAAGCTTTAAGTTAGGCATCACTGACAAGAACCTCTCTGTGCCTGGGACACATACACACTCCTCAGACCAAACATACACCCACGCACACACGCACGCACGCACACACACACACACACACACACACACACACACACACACACACACACACACACACACACACACACACACACACACACACACACACACACACACACACACACAGTACACGTCCCACACACATACACGGCCATGCAGCAGCACATATCTCACTGATTATACATGGAGTCGTGCAGACAAGGAGCGAGCAGCATCACACACAGGAAAGACACGGACCCAGGCAAGTAAGTTTTACACAATCATAATCTCACACACACACACACACACACACACACACACACACACACACACACACACACACACACACACACACACACACACACACACACACACACACACACACACACACACACACACACACACACACCTTCTTTCTTAAATACAAAGGGATTTAGGAATTCGGTATGAAGAAATTAGCAGTTATTCCCCCAGGGTTCATTTAAAACAGACATGCCCAACAACAGGTACGCACACACCCACACACTTTCAAGCGCGCACACATGCACATGCAGACGAGACGCAATATACCCACAAATATAGAACCTGCTCTCCCACAGGGAGAAGAGAACTAGTGCACATACTCGACTAAAAAAAGAAAACGGAAACAAGCCTCGATGAAGGAAACAGGACCGTTTCAGTCTTCCAATCTTCCATTAGAACGATGACAAAACAAAAGGACGATGTCTCATTTACAATGCGGCTCGAGCCAAAAAAGTTGTACTTGTCCAATATAAAAATACAAATTCACAAAAGAACTATAGACACAAAGACGTTTTTGTTGATAGTGGGTGCACCTCTACGCTAAGTCGTCGCCGCGTCCCCCGTGAGCTAATGGCACTTCAGTTTGTGGGATCAGCTCGCCGTGGTTTCGACAAAAGACTTTTGGGTCGTCTAAGGTACGTTTAAAACTGGCCCATAACAGACTCCACGTGGAGCTCATAACAGCTCCTGGGTACAAACAAGAACAGCCAGGCACTGCAGAGACGTACAGCAGCTTTACGACTTACTGGATTAGAAATTCTACTGTACCTAGCTAAAGGATCTGAAGTTCTCTCTAATAGGGGACTACAAAGTTCCTATTAGGCACATTTGTGATTTGCAGCTGTGTGCCATGTGGAATGCAGAAACAGATTCAGGCACAAAAAAAAAATATATTGAATTGGGCACAAAAAAAAAAAAAAAAAATGATTAAATAAAAACTGAGTAAAAAAAATATAATAAAAATTATAAAGGAAATAAAGAGCAAACAAAAAGCAAACAAATCTATTCAGGTGTGCAGTGGTAAACATCAGTGAAGGATGCATGGGGAGGAAACTGTAACTACAAATGCATAACACACCTTCCATTCGAGTCCTATGACTATACTCTTTGGCAATGGCCAGTTCTAGAAGTAGAGTAACAGGAGAGAGGATGAAGACACCATCACTGATTAGAGAAACAGGCAGGATTGCCCTCATTGTCCCACCACATTTCTATTGGCTTTAACTACAGAAGTACGAATGTGAGAGAAGAGAGCATGATGGTGTCTTCGCAGAGTTCCTAATATTTGTAATTTCTCATGAACACTGCAGTCCAGGATAAACTACACACTGCTGGACACAGTGACTGCACTGGGACAAAACTATGGATTTATTTAATTGTTTGGTTTTTTTGTTTGTTTTCTAAATATTTCCTTTCAAAGTACTGACCTCTTGCTCTGTTCTACTCAGCTCCAGCAAGAGAGCTAGACAAAAACAACCTGACAGCTCATAACTTCTGTCAGCTTTAAAAGGTTGACTGGCGGCTAAGGGGCCGGACCGGTGGGACCGGATCTCACCACTCGTTGGTCCGCTGCTTGGTGGTGTCGTAGGCCCTGATGACCTCGGATTGGGAGACCACTCCGTTCTCATCCTGGGAGAAAGCGTAGCCATCTGGAGGGAAAAGATTACAAGGAAAGTCAATCAGACGATATGAAACTAATATTTGTAGAAAGGGTGGGCAATTTGACAAAATGTATCGCAGTACCAGAAAACAAAACCAACAAAGCGGTACAAGAACGAATTTCAATATCAGTCGATTGGCATATATACAGTATAATATACAGGTAGTCTCTGAGTTATGATCGCCCGACTTACGATTTTCGATCTCACGTTTTCGTGCGGCAGGAAACGTATTAGCATATATGCGAGTATGATACGTTGGGAAGAGACCAGGATGTGTGCATCTCCCCCCTTATGAAATGCCTCACTCTCACCAGCGGTCAACAGTTCAGTTGTCACTCTGTTAGATCGCGTATTGTTTTTCGGAGTTTTGATGCTTTAAAGCCCAATTTTAGCTTTTACATCTCTTTCTTTTATTTATTGGCATCGCCAGTTGATGAAACCGAGCGAACCGATGAGTCTCTTCAGCTACAGTTGCGTTTCGTACCACTTGTTTCGTCCTGCGTCGTCCTCCATTCACGAACCTGCACTTGTCCACGTACTCGCTGCCACATACTCCGTTTCGTTCAATTATGTACCGCAATTTGATCAATTATTAACAAATTACAGTATGCTACCCCATAATGATTAGCATTCTTTAAGACTCCTGGGTAGGTTAGGCCATGTCTCCACCATCATTTCAAGTTACGAGGACTACTTGTATATTGTCATATTGCCCAGCCTTGTCTGATATAACAAACTACAATATAAATAATGGAACAAAAACTCACACACACATCAGGAGTAAATCAGATTTTAAACTTGCAAATCTGAGTGTAAAAATCTAAATAAAATGAAGTTGAGTTTGCAGATTGAATGGAGAATTCTGGAAATCATTGTGGTTAACTGTAGAGTTGGTTATGGATCAGTGGGTTATGAAAAAGCAGCCAATCAATATGAAAGGGAAATGCTAGTGCTTGGTGTTTGTTTAACCGATTATGGCGTCAGGTTAAAGACATGGTCGCTTTCAATTTGACCCACGGAACTGCTCTAGATGTCCATTTTTACTTATACTTGCAAAACCTAAGAAAATGATCTTCGTGCTCAATTGTAAATCTCAGTCTCATGCTCTATGAAGTAAGCAACACTATATCCTCTACTGCACTGCACACTGGGGTTGACCTTTTAACCCCTGACTCACCTTTACGTCTCAACCGACTCGGCCTCTACCTTCTGAGCTGGAGGCGCATGCAAGAGGAAAACGGTGCATTGTGGGAATGACAGCGGGACATGGAAATAATTAGATGCAGCATCTCACACACATACGCACACAAACACATGCAGGTGAGGAAGAGGTAAAACCACGTTGAAGGTAACAGCAAATCAGGATTAAGGTGTTTGCAGTGATTTCAGGGTAAATAGCATGCAGAATTAGACTAGGACCGAGTGCGTCCCTTCCCCACCTAAAAGCAAACAACAGAAACATAGCATTATTAGCAAATCATGAAAACCGAAGCAACAGCAAGAACAAAATCATGGCGTCGGACGCATGCGTCAGGGCGAGCGCTACACAGGTGGGTATGTTTGCAATTATACATGGTTGTGAGGCATGTCAGTGTGTGTGAAAGCCTTGCAAGATCAAATATCCTGTGACAGGCATTACCAGTTCTCCGGCGGTTTGACTAAAAACAACAATTCTGTCCCATTACTCCCTCATCTAGTCAAATGTCTAATGCTCTTGGCCATACGAGCACCAGCTGCATCCTGCTCCTGACTTCTGTGAAGCCTAGCGGATGCTTCGCAGCGAGTCGATGTGTTGCTCACACTGCACAACGTTTATGATCGGAAAATGTATCTCCTAAGCAATTCCAATCATCAGATTGCCTGAGGATCTAGACATGATTGCGTAACTCGCTGTAATGATTCTTTCTGCCAAAAATAAAGATTTTTTGATGAAAGTTTGGTTGGGTAGACACAGGAAGTAAGAGACAACTGCTTGCTAATGAGCGGTGGTGGACAAAATACACAAACCATGTGACCACTTCAGTTAAAGTAGAGATACAATAGATAAAATAAAAAAAGTATAAACTTTTACTTTAGTAAAATTACAAATGTATTTGCCTGCAAATTAATTAAGTATCCAAAAAACAATGATTTATTATGGCCATAATGTTCCTATTACAGTAAAACCCTATTGTACGAGCAATTAATAACGAAGCAAACGAAGATACGAGCGACCTTAAAATAGGGTCAAATTTTGCGAGCAAATTGGAAGGAATGAGCAAAGCCACTGAGCCGGCTGAGGGTAGCATCAGTCGCTTAGTTTATCACGTGTCGCTCGGTCACTCTCGCTGTTCAGTGCAGCAGAAACGTAACTTTTTTAGTGTTATATTTTTATTTCACTAGAAATCTTGAAAAATGTCTCTCAAGAAAATCAGTGATGGTGCTGGGAAAACGAAAGTAAATAGAATTACCATTGAAACCAAGTAGGAAATAGTGAAATAGTCTGAGCGTGGTGTGCGTCTCACACTCGCAATCAACCACTACCACATGGGTAAGTGTTAAATGATGTTTACCGTACGGTAATTTGCGGTGTATTTGTTTGTTAAAACAGGCTATAAATACTTTTTGAGTACAGAAATAAGCGATCGAATGAGGTTTCGGAACGAATTAAATCACCTTTACATTCATTTTTATGGGGAAAATTAGTTCGAACATACAAATGGACCTACGAGCAATATTCACGTTATGCTCTTCCACTGGGGTTTTACTGTATTATTTTTTCACAAAACTCTTTACTTAATCAACTCAGTTTATGTGAAAGGTGATGTCTCTAATTAAAACAAGTTCAAAACGCTCTACCCTGATTGGTGGCTTGCTGCGCACTTGACCGGTTTAGTTTTTATCCATTTGCAAATAAAAAGGAACGACCGATTAAACAAAATGTAGTTGAGTAAAATGTAAAATATTTCACTATGACATGTAGAGAAGTTAAAATAAAATCTTATTAAATGAAAATACTTGAGCTAAAGTACAGATATGCAAAAAAAAAAAAAAGCTACTTAAGTACAGTAACGAATTTACTACATCACTGTCCACCACAGCTAATGAGCATCACCAGGTGACATCCGTTGACATGATGTTGATTTAGCTTCCTTTCTCTGGCATGCCACGTCAACGCACAGGAGAGAAATATGGGGTTAAAATTGGCATCAAGAGAGACGATCTGGAGCGTTTCCTCACAGCTGGCACTAACAGCTGGCCTTGCTTTCTTTCAGGTTAATCTCCAAACCTTGTGAATGTTCTCCGGTTTGTTGTTCAAGAAGTGTTCCAGGCTCATCGGTATGCGCCTGGGTGAATGTGTGCACCTGCATTTTGATGCTGCAGATGGGAATAGTGGGGTGTGTGTCCAGCAGGTGGTCTGAGTGAGAGTGTGTGTGTGTGTGTGTGTGTGTGTGTGGTGCGAGTGCGTTGAAGGTGGAGCGAGGGTGTTTTTGCTGACGTACGGAGTAGGTTCTGCTGCATGGATTCGGAGCGGTACAGGCTGACTGTGCTCTTCTTAAACACGTTCTTCAGTAGTTGAGCCCTCTCGGTCAAACTGCACAAACACACACACACACACACGCAAAGACACACACACGCAAAGACAAAGACGGAGAGAAAAAAGACATGTTAGATGAGGATATTATTCAGGACAGTTTGCTCATGAGTCAAATCTCTTCCCTTGAGGAGAGACACGGGATCGAGTGTATGTAAAATGTACACGTCAAAAACCCTGAACAGAGCTGCGAGTGTGTTCTGCCTCTGGCCTGCTGAGTCGGGAGAGGAGCCAGCAAAATGATTCACACCGAGCTCAGATCCCTGCTGAACCACTCGCACCTTTGCATTAATACTTCCCGTATCTACTACAGCTTACAGATGATAAAGTAAACGTGGGAAAGAAAGTGCAGCTTGTTGGAGAACTGCTGGCGCTCATTTCACACAGAGAGCAGAGACTTTTGTCCATTATTGCCCTGCTCATCGAACTGTGGAGCTCATGTTACTGTAATTCTTTACATTCAGCCAGAGGCTGACAAGGTTGCACAGGGTTCTCTCGCTCATTTGTGCCTGTCTCTGTGTGTGTGTGTGTTTCTTACCTCTTCCCATGAACGACTGCTCCAGGGTCCTTCGACAGAGCCTCTAGTTCCTGAACCTCATCTACCAGGGTTTTAAAGTATGCCTTTTTTATACTGAAACCCACACATACAGAAAAGGATTGTGAATTTGATGTCAAACATTGAAATGTTAATTGGGTGTGTGTGTGTGTGTGTGTGCGCCGCAATTAAGGCACACTACGGAGTGTACATTAGGGAAGGGAACTCACACTTTGTAAGCAAGGTCAAACGCCAGGGAAGTGACAGGGATGAAAAGCAGCCCCGTCCAGAAGACTCCAGAGTTGAACATCATATCTGCCTAAAATACACACAAATGTACACGGACACAGTCATGCAAGGCATTGAAGCAAACATCAAAATAGAGATATAAAAAGGGAACATGTGTATTAGTATTACTAGTTTTGTGTGTGTAGAAAAACGAAAAATGGTATTAAAGTCCACCTGAAAAAGCGGCTTAAACAAGCTGGCCGAATTCACGATCATGAGAAGCTGCTGATCATTTGCAATGTAGAGCTTTTTCCATTTTCACTCAGCCCACCTGCTCCTGCATACCTGCAAACTGCTCAACTGAGGACCATGTGTGTGTGTGTCTGCCTAAAAGAGAGCGTTTCAGTGTGCAAGAGAAATGCAAAGGAGACCAAAGGACAAACACCAGTACAAGGCTTGTTTGTGCATTGGGTAAATGTTTTGCACCGCACTTCTTTAACCGATCACTCGCACTGGGAATTAAGGAGAGCCATCACTCATTCTGTGGGTGTACACTCTCATTTTTCTGCCTGCTTTTAATATTTCACGGCTGTCCTTTTTTTTTTTTTTTGTCTTCGCCAAAACATGCAAAATGTGTTTCCACAGGTCAACAGGAAACTCATTTTTCTCTCTTTTTCTCTCTCTTGAATTGCAGTTTAAAAATACACACACACACACACACGCATGCACACACACACACATGCACTCTTTAAATATGCTCTAGTGTTCAGCTCAGGAAACTGGGATGAAGTCTTGGAAAAATCTCAAGCAGTCCAGGAGTAATCTGTTATCTTTTTAAAAAAATTCTTTAACTAAAACAAATCATTAATATGCGTTCGGATGAAGGCGAAAGTAAGGCCAGGTTTGGCCCGTGAGCCAAAATACACCGGGGAATTAAATAAACACAGACTGGAAAGAGATTCATCTGTTTGGACTGGGTGAGAAAAGGAGCAACAAAGCAGTTTGCTAATTAAATAATGATATTTAAGTCTGAAACCTCCCAAATTCATCTCTCGTAGAAAATAAAAACAACAGACTGTGCTCCTGTGAAACATCCGACATTAATAAAGTGCATCTGATAGCGCAGAGAAACGCTCTTGATTCAAACAGTAGGTTTGAATCAAGAGACTGTATTAATGCTGAGGTTCTAGAGCATCTCCAGCAGTAGGTAGGGATTCTCTGGCCTGCACTATTAAGCAGGGTGATGCAGTTGTTTGCACGTTGTCTGTTAGCTTTGGCCCGGCTGCAGTGAAATGACCAGTCATTAAATGTCAAAGAGCACCACGTCGCCCCCTCACATCGCAATTTGCCGTACATGCCTGTGCCACTTGTCCAAACTTGGCAGCCTCTAACCAAGGTCCTTCCTGTAATTGAAACCAGGCGAGGGCCTAAAACGGCGCCATGAGGCACGCCCGCACCCACCAATCAGTGTCAAAGCTATCAAAAGACTCAGGTGTTGCAAAATTAGCTAAGCTAGTCACTATTACAGCTCAGTAGACTTTGATGTCTGACAAAACATATAGAGGGGCGGGGCTGGTTGGAGGGAAGGAAATCTTAAATGGCTGGAAATCAAAAATGGTCTTTTATCCCCCCCCCTCTCCTTCAGTCTCTGCTGAACCTGACTGAACAACCGTGTTCCGCGTGACTGCAGAATGAATAAAAAAAAAAAAAAAAAAGATTGCGCTCTTCGTTGCTAAGAGACATCAAAGGGATTTTCACGTGTGGAAATTCAGCAGCTCCTGAGAATATCGCTCTCTCAGCAAAAGTGACGGTTTTCTCACTCACAGCGCTTTAATCATTCTCGTATTTATCTATCAGGAAATCGAACGCAGTGTGGGGAATTGAAGGCAAACAAAACCAATTACGAGAGCGTTAGATCAATGCCAATAAGCTTAAAACAGGAAACGAACAATACACATTCTGAGGAAACCTCACGAGAGGAACTCTCTTGCAAAGAAAACAATTAAGATGAATATAAATGGCCGTGTTGGCGAATCTGCACGAGAAACTGGAAAATCTTTCACAAGCTACACGTGTTTGTTTTTAGAGTTCGAGTTCTAAACCGGGATTTAATGGGCTGTTTATCCAAGCAGAAAGCTGGGTACACAGACTGTAAATCAGCGCCTCGGAGAGATGGCAGGACACGGATCCTGTTTGCTGCAGCCGCCTGGGTGTAGAGGTGCTTTGTTGGATATATTAATCTCGCTCTCTTCGGGTCACACAGACCTTTCCACAGCTCCAGCACTCTTTTGCCAGAGCTTCTACTTATTCGGTGTGTACCAGTGCTCAATCCATCGCTTTCAGGAACACATCCAGTCAATCAAAGCAAAATGGGACTCTGGTGTGTAACCGCGAGTCATAGCCAAGCACTGCATTGGGCTGTAATATTACAGCTTTATAACAGCACACAACCTGATCATAGTGTTTCTCAATGCAGAGCTTCACTAAAGGACTTCAGATGCTGCTGTAACACACAAAAATATTATCAAAATCAATATTTATAAAAATTTTATTAATTTATGATGACATTCACCAATATGTGATGTGATGTGATGTCCCGCATTAACTGTGGCTGCATAGCTGCATGATTTTTGGCATCCAAAGCCACAACGAAAACAAACAACCACCTCTATTTTCATCACGGTTAAACAATATCAATACTGTAAAAAATAATTGACAAAAATAATAATAATAAATATCAATACAAATAATAATTAAACCAGAATAGATCACAATATAAGCTAGTTAGCCACTACTACCTAGTAAGAGTTCTTACTAGGTCAAGAAAATACGATCATATAACCCCAATCTTATCGTCCCTACATTGGCTTCCTATTAAGTTTCGAATAGACTACAAACTACTGCTACTCACTTATAAAGCACTAAATGGTTTGGCTCCCATGTATCTATCCAGTCTTTTAACACGCTACAATCCGTCAAGCTCCCTGAGATCTCAAAACTCTGGGCTTCTAGTAGTTCCTAGAATAGCAAAGTCCACTAAAGGCGGTAGAGCATTTTCACATTTAGCTCCTAAACTCTGGAATAGTCTTCCTGACAGTGTTCGGGGTTCAGATACACTCTCCCAGTTTAAGTGTAGATTAAAAACATATCTTTTTAGCAAAGCCTACACATAACACACATCACACACATCACATCACAACCTTGTGCTCCAGAATATATGATCACATGCACATTATCAACTTGTGCTGTTAATATCATGAACAGCAGCTACGCTAATTCCTCTCCACTGCTTCTCTTTCTCTCCCCATCCCGAGGCATCCTGAGGTTTGGCCAGCTCCAGTCACGTCCCACCTCGTGAAGATTATGGACCTATGGTTGATCATGGAGAAGTAGATGCCGAGTGTTTAAAGGCCCTGGCATGGGGAAGCTGATGCTGGATCTATGATGATCACAAATTGTTCTGTATTGTTGAAAGATTTATGACCAAACTCTTGATGTCACCCATATGAGGATGGGTTCCCCTTTGAGTCTGGTTCCTCTCAAGGTTTCTTCCTCATATCATCTAAGGGAGTTTTTCCTTGCCACTGTCGCCACGGCTTGCTCATCAGGGACAAACGCACACCATTCACCTTCACTGTTGTTTTCTGTAAAGCTGCTTTGAGACAATGTCTGTTGTGAAAAGCGCTATACAAATAAACTTGACTTGACTTGACTATCTTAAACTAGCAGGAATATGTGCATTGTACCGTTTACATCATAGAAATAATACATCAGTTCAGGAGTTTTCTGTCTAATGTCTATTCACTGCATTTGTAGCATAAATGTGTGTTTAAAAAAGACAAAAAGAAAAATCCCACAGAGTCCAAATTCACTTAAAATGGAAGCCTAAGGGCAGTTTTGGAATTTTTGGCAGAAAACATTTTTCAAATATGCGAATATATAATACAAATACTAAACTGCTACAGTTCAAGTAGACTGCAGGACAATACAGATATGGAACATGATTTACCAAAAACTCTCTTATATACTGCGGTTTTAAGCTTTTATGCAAAAATAAGGAATTTATCAACAACAATGCCATAATGAAAAGATCAGAACGGACTACGGTCTCCTAGTGAGAAAAAAAGACATACACTTTCTATCCGGTCGTTCACAGAAACAATACCGAATTAAGATTGTATATGAAAGTGTATGTATGCCGAAGAGGGCAGAGAGCTCTTTTCTCTAATGGTGTAAAATTCTGCTCTGGGAAAGAGGAGTTGGTGGGAATCTATTAAAATATACACAAATATGATTTGCATAAATGTTTATTTGTAATAACTGTCCTTAAGCAATGATTCTGAATTTTGCTCAATCATATTTGCCATTTTTTCCTCATTGTATGCATCTAATATCTAAGGTAATGCCTAATCTAATTGCACATGTACTACAGATGTGGAGGATAATGAGTAGGTAATAAAAAAAATTTAATGGAGTATTCCTTTAACAATGCCAGGCTGCAGTAATCAGTGGTGTATGAGAACACACCATTTGTTTGGCAGCTCATGCTTGGCAGTGAGAAAGTCCTAGGAATGTAATACTCGTTGTTTTGATTGATTAACTATCAGTCCTGATCAATTTTAATAGTAGACTCTACCTGTATTGAGTAACACAGCAATGCACAGCACTTGGATGTACAAGGTGGTATCGAAATGTTTCTTTACAAGAAAGTAAACTATCTATGTTTACACACTTCAAAATAGTCCACAGCAATACAGCACTCACAGTGTTCCTGCCACTTCTGGACTTTGTTCTGGAAGTCTTCTTTTTGAAGTGTGATAAGCACCTTCTGCGAGTCGCACTGGTGTCAAAGCGGCAACCTTTGAGCTGGATCTTCACCTTTGTGAAGAGGGCGAAATCCGCAGTAGCTAAATCTGGCGAGAAGGGTGGGTGCGGAAGTGAGTTCATGTTGTTTCCGGTGAGAAACTCACGTGGGATAAGAGCTCAGTGACAGGGTGCGCATGCGGTCAGAAAAGCAGACATGGTAACACATAGTCAGAATAGATATACACAGGACGATGCCGTTTTGACACACTGACTTGTGAAGGTCGGTGCTCCCTGTGCCTGTGCGTGCAGCGTTGCGCTGACATCTGTTGGCGTGCTACAAAACTAGTCTCGAAACTTTTGAAATCCACCTCAAACTAAAGTTTTCCGAGCCAGGTTTGTCTGTAGCATAAATTATTGTATTTATGGATTATTATGTAGCACAAAGGAAAATGTGCATCTATATCCAAGTCAACATAGTAAAGAGTGAGACTCTGCGAGACAACAAACTTATGCATGGGTGCATTCTGCAAAAATAAAACTGCAGAGCGTCATGTAGCCCAAAGCATTTCATGGAAAATGAATGAAGTCTCATTTAATACCTGCTGCGTGTGTGTGTGTGTGTGTGTGTGTGTGTGTGTGTGTGTGTGTGTGTGTGTGTGTGTGCTAGAAAGACACCGAGTGAAAGAATGATGACGAGGAAAGGAAAAAGAACAGTCTAATTCCAAACAGAGCCGGCAAATCCACCAAATCCCCAATGCTGTCATTGTAATGCTGAAGAAAAGAGAGGCCCCGAACTGCTCACAGCTTCCACTATGGAAAACAAACACTCATTTTCTCCTTTCCTTCCATCTCTCCGCATGCCGGCAGCTGAATCACCAGTGTATAAACTGTGTGAAAATGAAAACACTTTCACTCGCATATTCGCTGCTGCACGGTGAGAAAGGTGTGTCGTCTTTTAGTGTTTTACACTGCTTTAAAAACCGTACATGCTCCATCAGACATGCGTACACACCCGAAGAGTTCTCTAGCAGTGAGATATTCATTTTGCTTTCTAAAGAAGAACTCCTGACATTTAAATTGCAATGTAAAAAGTTGGTAAAATGCCCATATGTAACACAAAAATGCAACAATTTCCACATGCAATTATGGCAATGCAAAGCAGATGTTTAACTCGAATTGTATTCTACTCAGCTCAAATCTGTCCTCGAATCAAACTCAGACGCAAATTATATCACTCTAAATGACATGTAGTGACCATTTCAATAGGAACATCTATACACCTGGCCATTTACGCAATTATATGAGCAGCAAATCATGTGTCGGCAGCACAAGCCAAGATACAGGCCAAGATAATTCTCATAAAGGAACTTGGGATTATGAAGAAAAAAACTCAGCAAGTGGGATTGCTGGTACCAGAAGGGTTAAGAAACAAAGAAACAAAAAACCCATTAAGTGAGCGGCAGATGTGTGGGGCAGAAATACCTAGTTGATCAGAGAGACTGGTTTGAGCACACAGGAGGGTTACGGCACCCAGACCTAAATAAAAGTCATTCAGATTAAATACAAGGTTTAAAACCTTTCATGTTCGAACCGAATCGTTCCAGCAGAAATCCCGACATCAAAGCCCTTCATCGCCAAGTTTTCCTCAAATCCTTTCTCCATCTCTACATTCTAATCCGGTCTGAAACACCAGCCCCATTCTTTTCTCATTTTTATCTTTCTTCACCGTGGTTGTGTTTGATCAGTGTCTTTCTCTTCTTTACGGCTGGGGAACAAGCTGAGGAGGGGAGCTGATGAAGAGGGAGCTGAGGCGTGTCTGTAGGCAGCCAAATTCAGCTGCACAGAAACAGCTGAGCAGATGTGTGACATTCGCACCGTGTGCGTGTATGTGTGTGTTTGTGTGTGAGAGAGAAAGAGAGAACAGAGAAGGTGTTATGATGGCGGTGGTGTTGATTGCTGTTATGCTGTGGCTTGGTGATGAGTCAGTCTCTGTGCAGTTCCTGAGGGTGAGCTGAACTTCATCCAGCTGTTCTCATTTAGTGGGCACATTACACAGCTTTACTACAGCACAACACAAACACACAGACACACATACCATTGCCTAGTCTTTAATTACAGCTCTTTCATTTTCAATTATGCCAAAAAGAAAAACATTTCCAATTTAAAGGGCTTCCTAGAAGAATGGACGTGACCGAAAAGTCAAGCCTGTCTGAAACCTACACTGTCTGATTATCTTCTGAAACATTTTCTTTAAAATGTTCTCCAAAAACTGATTTTAAAAACTGTATTGCTAATTGTTAGTGTGAATACATATTTAACATATTTAACTTTTGTAAAATAATGACAAACCGAAAACAAGAACTAATTTGACCTAAGATTTTTATATATATATATATTTTTTGTGCAAGAACACCATCCGTATTGTAAAAACTGCCTGCTGACAGTGCGATATTTCACTGTTTATACATGTAACATACACCTCATTTATAATAACAAATAAGCGTCACAAAGAAGCTCTCAGGTGTGTGCTCGGAAATGTTGTGTTTCTGTGTGGTCTTTTGTATGGCTGTTACTATGGTAAGAGCGGGGATTTGGTTACAGGACACCTGGGGCATCATTTGTACATCCAGACGGAGAGAAATAGAAGAGAGAGAGAGAGAAAAAAACCTGGGGGGGGGGAATGGCTCTAAGAACCGAAAGACTGATCATGTAAAAAAGAAACGCAGTAAAAAGGCCGGCACTCTGGTATTTCTCAGCCGTGGTTTTGTTTTAGGCTGTTCTTCATTCTATAAGTGAGCCAATATAATGAATATGACAAGTCAAGTCAGTAACAGTGTGAATGAAGGCGAGATTAAAATACATCCAAGTTTTATTTCTATAGTTGAGAATGTGGGATATAAAACTAGAGTAGTCAATACAATGCAAGTAGTGCAGCTTGTATAACAGTAAAGATTTACTGTCCTCTAAAAATAACTCAACATACAGCCATTATTGTCAAAATAACTGGCAACAAAAGTGAGTACACCCTGAGTAAACATGTCAAAACTGTGCCCAAAGTGTCAATATATTGTGTGAACACCATTGTTATCAAGCACTGCCTTAATCCTCCTGGGTATGGAATTCACCAGAGCTGCACAGGTTGTTGCTGGGATCCCCTTTCACTCCTCCATAATGACAGCATGAAGCTGCAATTTCTCTATCTCTCTATCTAGTTTTAATCTGCTGTGTTTCCATTGTGCAGTTCTGTTCCTCAGAGCTTCAGGAATGTGCAGATGGCACAGATAGCTCGCAAACGTGTTCATGTTCATACAGGTGACACTTATACGGCTTAAAAGGGCCCATTAGGTGAGCATGAGGTGAGAGTCTGTGATAAATCCAGCACCGCCTGAGGCCTAACAGAGGTGTGCGTTTCGTGTAGCTCTTATCAGGGCAGAAGTTTCACAATATTCTTATTAGTATAAGCACAATGTCCTGCCTGAGGGAGTGAGAGGGTGGTCTCTTCCCCGCACTCCCTGTGTGAAATAAGTGTACATAGTTTACAGAAAGAGAATAGGTGTGTGTTTGTGTTTGTGTGTGTGTGTGTGTGTGTGTGTGTGTGTGTGTGTGTGTGTGTGTGTGTGTGTGTGTGTGCGTGTATCTCACCTCTCCTGACATATCTGGAGCCAAAGGTATGAGTGGCCATAAAGAGGAGTAGATGCCAAAGAACACTATCCACAATCCAATGCTGCCCCAAATGGCTATATGACTAAACTGTACATAAAAGAATAATTGAGAAAGAATTAATATTTTGAAGATGAATACACATTTGCTAATAACACAACCATTTTCAGATTTGTTTTGCACTCTATTGCTCTTACTTCTTGCCTTCTATATTATTTAAGTAATCATGCAAACAGAGATCGGACAAACCAAGACTTTTAGACTTTATCACTAATATTTTTCTTCACAAAAATCAACACACACTATCAACACAGATATGAAGGACAGTATTATATAGAATAACAAATCATTACCAGTACAGTGACTTGAAAGCAGTTAGTTTATATATAATAAACTCAAGAAAGTGCTTTTAGTTAACCAACGAGGAATACGCAACACGATGGACTGAAAATTTCGTATGCAAAGAACTTGAGCTTAAACTAACAGCTCGGCTACAGAAACCCTTTTTTACTACTTTTATTGATTTTTAACTACAAAAATTGATTGACTCATTGGCAAAAACTCGGACTTCTATAATAAACAATTTTTCACAATAAGCAAGATCATTAATAAAAAAGTAAATAGTGTATTCAATGTGAAAAAGTGCTATATGATGAATTTATGTCTAAACCAGAGATGCCTAGAACCTTTGATATAGGAGAAGAGGGAAAAAAAAGGAGGAATAACAGGAGAAAAGAAATGCCATTTAGGAAAATTAAGAAAAATAAGAATCAGCATCAGGTCTCTCATTAGTCAATGAACAGCTCTATTGGGCATTGAACTCCACTGTACAATAAATTGGATTGTTTTTCATTGTACTATAAGTTTTACTGAACCAGAAGTTTGAAAATAAAACGGCATTAGTTAAGCAGATTCGATTAATGTTTCCTATTTTTTTTTATTTATAAATATGATAAAATCATAAATTAGAAGAACCATGGTTAGTTGGTATATAATGTGCGGTGTAATGCAATTTTTTTTTGCCCACAGCCCTCAATAAAATTCGATTTTAGGCCTTTCATAGGAAAATGTTTGCCAACCTCTGGTTTAAACAGTCAACCAAACTAAAACTTCTGACTGAATTTCCTGTACGAAGTGAAATGAGTTTTCCCATGACATCACCGCCATTATTACCACCATTAATGAAGAGAAGGAGAGGACGAGCATGGGGGAGGAGTGTGTTAGTAACAAAGGAACAGAGCATGTAGAAACCCTTACCATGGTCCAAGAGGAGGTCTCCAAGCCTGCCTTCAGACACACAGTGATCACCACAAACTGCAACACAAAAACACAACGCCTATTGAAAAACGTACATTATGAACTGAGGGGCACACAGACGCATTTGAGATGTTGGGAAAATTAAACCTCCCAGTACTGCAAAACCCAAGGATATATCTGGGCATGACAGCCCAGACAGTAGATAAGACATAAGCAGGACACTTTGTAAAGGCTTGAGGGTCTCAGCACATGGAGGACACAGAAATGGGGTCCAGAAGCCCCACAGACCAGCATTACACTCACTGTGTACACCATGTTTCCCAGGAGCAGATAGTCTGGAGTTTTTCCGTTCCCAAAGACGGTATCTGTGAGGAAAATCAACATGAAATCTTTTCAGTCTGTTGTAGAGAATGTACACACAGATGCACATGCACACACACACACACACACTCACATACAGAAACAGCAATTTGGTGAAGAGTCTAATATAAGGCTCTATTAAGACAAGCAACTTTCAAGATAAGATCTTTACAAAACAGCTCCGAACAGTTGATTGGAAACATTTCTACAGCCAGGGGGACAAGGAACCAGATAGAAGACTACCCACAATCCTGTGCTGCCTCAGATGGCTATATGAAAAACATACACAGTACATGTGAAAATATCTGAAAGAACAAAAGATTATCTTGGTCATGCTCAAAAGCCTGTGCAGTGTATTACTACGCATAGAAATGACATATCCTGGCGTTTTTTGCTGTCTAATACGAGTACAGTAAAAGATATATCAAGGTGGAAATAGTAATACGATTGTGCGTGTGTGTGTAAAAGTAAGAATGCAGTCAGTTTTAGTAATGACAGCATAATGACAGCACCACCCTGGCATTTAGATGACTGCTATTAAACACATTAGAGCTCAGACTGCTTTGAGCAATACAAGGCTATTGAAAAGAATTGAGAAAAAGTCCTGCCTTGCTATAGAAACCTTTGTCACCTTATAACCTAAAATAACCCTGTCGTGGTATATGCTACAGTTGTACAATGATGTTCTGAAGATCTAAAATAATTTTTACACTTTCATACATACACTATATGGAAAAAAGTTTGTGGACGGATAGAAGATGTGCTTTTTAAACATCTCCATTCTTCTCGGAAGATGTTTCATGAGATTTTGGAGTCTGCTTCGTGGTCAGATTTGCGCTTGTTTAGCCACAAGGGTGTTCGAAAATTCAGGTACTGATGTAGGATCAGGGAGGCTTGGGGTACATTCCAAACCATGGAGCTGGATTTGTGCACAGGGGCATTGTCCTGCTGGAATAGGTTTGGGTGTCAGAGTTTAATTAAAAGGAAAAATTTAATGCTACCAATTACATTTTTCCATATGGAAAAAAACACACCCAAGTTTACTTAAATATTTTAATATACCGAAAAGAAAAGGAAAAAAAAAGGTCAATTCTCAAATAGTCCATTTATACAGTTCTATAACCTCAAAGTCATAAATTGATACTTGGTGTATATGATAAAGAAAAGGATATTTGGGAATTGATAATACCTCAGGTAGTACAAGAAGTACGTATGCAGCAATAATAAATGATGCTGTGTGTGTGAATCTGTGCTAAAATAAATAAGTATATTGGTGGTGGTGTGAGAGGGTGTTGCCTATGTATATTTGTGTTTGTGTGTGTGTGTGTGTGTGTGTGTTTGTGTGTGTGTGTGTGTGTGTGTGTGCGTTTTTTTCTTGCTGACGAGCTGTCAGTCAGAACAAGAAGGTTTAGCTTTGTTTAGAAAGCTGCTGTGTGGTCCAGCACACACACACAAACACACAAACACACGAGAGGAAAGAAAGGCATGCGGGTGCACCACATGAGTACTGTCGAAGTGTGTGCGGTGCACTGATTGAAAGACACATAATTAAATGTGTGCAGCACTGCGTTCTCTTCTGATAAAAAAAAAAAAAAAAAAAATAGACACTAAACGCAGACAAAGTGTATGTAATTGTATGTAATATAATTATTGCAAATGCAAACTAGAGAAGATTAAACTCTCAGACAAAGGATGTGCAAGTGTGTGTGTGTGTGTGTGTGTGTGTGTGTGTGTGTGTGTGTGTGTGTGTGTGTGTGTGTGTGTGTGTGCTCACCATGCTGGAAGGCTCTTAGGGGGAACCAGAAGAGGATGACCGAGTGGAAGAGTCCATTCAGACAATGAGCCCAAAAGACCTGTAGCACAGTGGAGGAGGGGAAAGAGAGAGAGAGAGAGAGAGAGAGAGAGAGAGAGAGAGAGAGACAGAGAGAGACAGAGAGAGAAAAACACAGTGAGGGAGTGAGTCATGAGAAAGCCAGTGGCCACCCTAACCCTGCAGCTGACCCCTGGCCCCAGCTTTTGTATGCTCTCAGCACTCAGCTAAGTGGAGGGTTTGTCAGGCCTGTCTGCTCAATAGCTACCCTGCTGACAGACACATTGTATATCCTACACCCTGTATGTGTGTGTTTGAGGGAGGGAAAAAGAAACAGAGAGTGGGATATTTTATACACACACACATATACATATACATACACACACAAATTATATAAATTAATTAATTATGGCAAACATGTGAAGAAGTCAAGATACAGAAATAAAGACAAAAGAGAAAAAGAGTCACAATGAGTATTTACCTACTCATTTACACTTCTGACAGAAAAACTCAATGTTAAAATATTCAATAGAGATAGAGAGAGAGAGAGAGAGAGAGAGAGAGAGAGAGAGAGAGAGAGAGAGAGAGAGAGAACTGTTTCTGTTTTCTGTCTTTTTCCTTTTTCTCCAGCAGTTTGTGGCCTTATCAAATTTCACCAGTCTGTCCTCTGGAGAATTAGCAAGAGCGAAAAACACCCTGAAAGGATGTGTTTAATACAAACACAGACAGCTCAGAGTAATTAAGATGGATTAACTTTCCTTTACAGCACAACATGCATGGATGGAAAATATATTACCCACTCAGTTAGAGAGAGAGAGAGAGAGAGAGAGAGAGAGAGAGAGAGAGAGAGAGAGAGATAGAGTGAGTGAGAGAGTGAGTGAGTGAGTGAGTGAGTGAGTGAGTGAGTGAGTGAGTGTGTGTGTGTGTGTGTGTGTGAGAGAGAGAGTTTGTATCTATACCCTTTTCTTAAATAAATAAATACATACTAAGTCACCTCCAAAACTACATCGTTGGAATTTACATTATGCATGAATGTGGTTAAACAGAAAAGCTAATTGCTAACGTAGCATGAAACGGGCGTGAAATCAAGCAGACGCAGACACTTCCGACTTCAACAAAGGTCGGCTGCAAACAGTGAATGCTGAACATCGTCAAAAAACAAAGTTATTAAATTCTCAACTCTCATACAGGCATTATTTAAATCCACATTTCATTTGAATAGAAACATGAAGAGAATCTTCGCTGATAAGACGGACTAGAATTTATGCATGTAAAACTTTTTTTTTTTAAATGATGTCTTTAGTGAAAAGGGTGTGTGTGCATGGAAATTCATTTCTAAACTTACATTTGGGATAGTGATATGACAAATATCAAATCACAGTTTTCAAAATTTAACAATACACAATAGGACTCCTAAGAAACCAAAGTGTTAATTTTTTCGAATTATTCAAAAATTTAAAATAAAGAAAATTCTATATCATTATTTCAGTGGTGGACAAAGTGCACAAACCATGTACTTGAATTAAAATAGAGATATACTAGGTAAAACATCACTCCACTAAAAGTATTTGCCTTTAAATGTACTTAAGTATCCAAAGTACTATGATTTATTATGGTTATAATGTCCTATTATCATTTCTGTCACAAGACTCTTGTAGAATCAACTCCATTATTATTACATTCTGTTTAACTACTTTGTCCAAATGAGGCCACGGGTGTTGTGGCAAGTTAAATTTTCTTCCCTCATTTATTCCTCTCAAAATATTCCGCTTGCTGTTCAACTGACACTGAACTGTATGTTCGTGCTACAGTGGATACCACCAAGTGGCAATCAAAACGAGTTCAAAACAGAGCTCGTGCTTTACAATTATTGGTGTCTTGCAGCGTGATTGAGCAGTACATTTTTTTATCCACTCATAAATAAAAAGGAACCACTGATTTTGCAAAATGAAATGTAGTTAAGATATTTCACTTTAAAACGTAGTGGAAAAAGTAAAAGTCTTCGCAAAATGAAAATACAGTGCAACCTCGATACTCGCGGGGGTTACGTTTCTATGACCCCTCGTGAGTAACTATAAATCGTAACTCCATTTGATGGGAATTGTACATGTACTGTACTGTAAACTCAACTTGTCATAAATGTCTTATTTATCTATTTATCTACTTCCAGAAACTGTCTCTGTCTCCAACACACACACACACACACACACACACACACACACACACACACACACACACACACACACACACACACACACACACACACACACACACACACACACACACACACACACAGACAGAAGGTGAGCTCAGACTCACAGCCACACATACAAATGCACAATGAATACTAATGAAATCAATAAATGTTTATAATCATTCGTCACTGGGAGGCCCCTCTCTCCTCCAGATTCGGCCAGGTTGCTAAGCATCCTGGTGTGAATGTCTGCATGTGCAGGGTCTTAAGATTTGTGCCATTTGTGAAAAGGAATATCTACCACCACAATGACCGCTGTCTGTAGAAATGGAAGAATTGGATCTCACAGATTTTACAACACGCACATGATTTTAATTTACATGTAACTGCAGTTCTGGCTGAGTGGATTTTTTTTTTTTTATACATAATGGTTGGGGTATGATGAAAATCTATTATAATCATAAAAAGGCATTTCTACAATACACAATATGAATGCAATTGAGGAGTGCTGCATTTTTTTTAACATCAAAACTGATTGGTTATCATCTCTATAAAAATAAACAGATAATACATATATCCCATTGTATGGTTATTAATTATTACATATTAATTATTACATAGTTATTATTACTATTATTGCATATAATTTTTTTTAATATTTCCGTATTTCAAGTTTATTACTTAACAGTTTACACACACACACACACACACACACACACACACACACACACACACACACACACACACACACACAATACTGTGTTGGTCTCCTTTTGCTGCCAGAAAAGTCCTGACGCATTGAGCAATAACAGATTTAACTTCTTCAGCAATTTGAGCTACAGTAGATCGGATCTCACCAACCAGCCTTTGCGCCACCAAGTACATCAATGAGCCTTGGTCGCCCATAACCCTGTCCCAGATTCACAACTGTTCCTTCCTTGGACCACTTTTGATAGATACTGACCACTGCAGACCGAGAACCCACAAGAGCTACAGTTTAGGAGATGCTCTGACCCAGTCATTTCACCATCACTACTTGGCTCTTGTCAAACTCAATTTTGTCTGCTTCTTACACATCAACTTTGAGAACAAAATGTTTACTTGCTACCTAATATATCCCTCCCACTAACAGGTGCCATGATGAAGAGATAATCTGTTATTCACTTCACCAGTTAGGTTATAATGATATGCCTGATCGGTGTATATGTGTATATAAATATATAATCTCTTAAATATGCCCTGTCTATAGATCACAAACACCTGGAGGTCCTCAGACTTTACCCGCCAAACCATTTTGTTGTATAATTTTGTGTTTGTGAAACAAACTGGTAAGACAAACTGGTTGAGACGTTGAAAGAATAGAAACCAGCATGGTGTATTTATGTGACACACTGAAGACCTATATTTAATACACGCACACAACATTGTGCAGGTCTCTGCTAAACATTAAATATCTTAAAGAAATTGTTCTTGTAAAACCTTGATAAGAACAGTGACCAAACATACAGTAATGGAGAATATAATCAGTTTCCTCTTACACCTGAAATCCCTCCTCTGTAAAATCTCTCATTCTTCTTTACCTGTTTTTCTTTTTCTCCATGTCTCATCCTTTCTTTCTTTGCCCTCTCTAAACACATTTCTTTCTCTCAGGTCTCTCTGTCAGACAGCAGGGTGTGTGTGTGTGTGTGTGTGTGTGTGTGTGTGTGTGTGTGTGTGTGCTCTCTCTAATCCGTGTCAGTGCTGTATTGAGCAGGTCTCCATGCCTGTGGAGCCGGGGCACGCTGTGACACAGGCCTGCACTTTGAGCCTGAAGAGAAGACAGCTTCATTAACAGCAGGGGCACGCTAACACACACACACACACACACACACACACACACTATGCTGTGAGGCCCTGACCACTGATTAATACAGCAAACAGCACAAAAATGTAAAGAGAGGTATAAAGTACAAGGGCACTATACATTTTCAGAGGAAAGGCTATTTTTTTTAAATCAGACCAGTAGTGTATTCCCACACATACTTTGAGAAAACAAATCGTACAGCTCACACACACACGTAAAAAAAAAAACGTACGGTTTTGCATCAAACTGAGGAAGAGCAGATAACTCCAGTCCTACAGCAGTATTACAGCAGGCGGATTGATTTATGATTTTGTATCCTCACTGACTAAACATGTTTAGTGCTCCTAATGACTTTAAGTGTAAGCCCACGATACACTGCAGACTAATAAACACCCTGAAGGATAAGGAAATTGTGCGACTGTGGGAAACGGATTCAGCAGGGATAAATAAGAAAAACTCTCATCTTGTACAAGAAAAAAGTGGTTACAGAAAAAAAGTCACAATTAGGCTAATGAGACACAAGAGCTTACCTTGGTGTTGAAGCCCTGGGCATTCTGGGAGGTTTTGTACAATTCCGGGTATTTAAGCATGTTTTCTTTTCTGCACGAGCGCTCGAAAATGCCCAAGGTCAAAGGTGGCAGAGCTGTAAAGATCTGGGGATGTATAATAAAAAGAAAAAGCAGAGAATTTTATATAATTGAAGAAACCCAATGTACAGTTTGACCCTAGAATCTACTGTATTATCAAAAAGCAGTGAACCACAAGTGTAGTATTTGGCGAATCGACGCAATATATCACATTCTGTTGAATTCTCAAAAATATCTCATGTTCAATTCTCTGACTTGATTGATCAGGAGGCATTGATCAACTCCCTTTTATCAACTTCCACTGCTGAATTTATTTGCATTTTCTGTGCATTTCTTTTACACACACATTTTTACAGTAGTTCTGGTGGTAACATACAGTATATAGACAAAAGTTGACCACCTGACCATAAATTCTGTATGTGCTTTTTTTGAAGATGCATTCCCCCCTTTTGATCACCATTTGCTCTTATAATAAACTCCACTCTTCTGGGAAGATGATCCACTACATTTTGAATTGTGCTTTTGAGAATAAGGGTGTTAGTAAAGTCAGATACTGATGTAGATGAGGTGAGGAGGCCTGGGGTGCAGTCAGCGTTCCAATTCATCCCAAATATATTCAGAGGTCAAAGCTCTATAGCAGGCCACTCGAGATCTTCCTCTCCAACACATATAAACATGGAGCTGGCTTTGTGCACAGGGGTATAGTAGTGCACATGGTCTTCTAGTTCAAGTGAAGGGAAAATATACCACTCCCGCATTAAAAGTCATCTTTAACAAGTGTGTACTTCCAACTTCTAATTGTGGTAACAATTGGAAAAGTCACGTGTCCCAATACTTTTGTCCATATAAACGTAAACAAAAGGTTTACATGAATGCACTCATTCTAATATGGTTCTATAGTAATAACCTATTTATAGGGACATTCATAGATACAGCACATTAAATGCTAATAACAAATAGATAAAAATGGATGTGTTGCACACAAATGCAGCCTGCTTGAGCTGGGGGCGTATTCAGTTTCAGTTTAAAGGAGATCTTTATATAACGGAGTCTGCAGTGAGTCAAGAGATTTGTGAGGAAGATAAGTATGTGCTTTCAGGTTTCTCAGGTTGTGTTCAAATGGACAATTTGCAGAAGTTCTATGCGCACTATAAACTATCAAAAAGCAGTATGTGTTGTTTGTTATATGTTAAAATGGTAATCATTTAGGTATATGTAGAATAAGAGAGTGTAGAGACTGTGCTGTTATATAAATATAGTGCACTTCCTCGTGGGAACAGTAACCATGCTTAGTGCGATGGATTATTTTGCTTAAAGCGAACACCCCGTTGTGTTTTATGGCTTACTTAAAACATCACACGGGAAGCTTCGATTCAGGACCTAAAGCTTATTTTTTGTGAATGATGAAATATGATTTAATAGTATCATGCATTATGATCATCATCTTAAGTAAATACTCAAACAAAAATACCACCAATGTGATTTATTGCAATAATTGGTGCATTTCCTCTATAAGAAGTAGATCTTCATTAACACCCAGGTTGTGTGACTTGTGTCTGCTGCATTCCATGAAACGTTCTGGCTTAGATTTTATTTGGAGGTTGTTGCTTGCGTGTGCAATCCTTATCTTGTTAACAGTGACATCTGCTGCAAAGCTTGTTCACAGATCTCCTGCTTTTATTGTTGCTTTCGGTGAGTTTTTGTATCTGCTGAAAGAGTCGAGTGGGATGTTGGAGATGGCGATAGATGTCGGCTCAGACTCTTCCACTGGGACAGCTGCAGCTTGCCGCCTTGAGCTGTCGGGCTGAACGACACGCTTCACTGGGCTCCGCTCTCAGAGAGACGCCAACTTCCATTCAGGGGACGACTCGGACCGCTGCGTCCAACAGATGCCCCCCCTCCCCATGAAGCTGTGGAATTCCTCCTTTCAGATAAAGAGAGAATGTGCAGTGCCAAAGTCCTTACCGCCTCAGAGCGCCAGCAAACCGTAACAGAGTGCTGATGGGAGTCGCTTTTTATTTATGGATTGCGACGTCTTTTCCCTCGCTGTTATAATTAGAAAATTGATGTCAGTCAGCTTTTCCCATGGAAACGCATCATTATAGCAAACAGTAACAGCAAACACCTACACGACACTGCAGGAACTTCATGGTGTACACCAGCCAATAATTAATCTCAAATGTTCCCCTTTAAGGCACCCGAATTTCCAAGTGTGTGTGTACAGTATATAATGTGTGTTAATGTGTGAGAGTGAGTGTGTCTGAATTCATCTTGCTCTTGTTTTGTTTTTTTTAAATCCACTGCTGATCACTTCAAGGCGGCTCTTTCAGGGGCACGAGCGACTGTTGTTGCAGCACATTCAGGGCATAGTTCTGGACACAGGGGAAATATAGACTTGACAAGGGCTCATAAATAACAGGCAGATTTTCAGGATGTCGATGACACAGGGCTGCAGTAAAGGAGCCGCTCGGGCTGCCGCGGCTAATGACTTTCCTGCCCCGGCACGACAGGGAAGCCGCTTTAACACATTCTCTCTCACAGTAAATTACTCAAACTCTCGCACACAAACACACACTTACCACATTATACAAGCCGATGCACCAACGCTCGAACAGAATCTGACCTGAAAATCCATTCACGAAGGCAAACCAGATCTGCAAGGCAAAAGGAACAAATATTTATGGTCAAATGGGATTGTAGTGATTTGCACAATACCAAACACAGATATAGGGGGAGTGGTGGCTCCAGCGGTTAAGGCGCTGGGTTACCGATCGGAAGGTCGGGGGTTCAAGCCCCGGTATCGCCAAGCTGCCACTCTTGGGCCCTTGAGCAAGGCCCTTAATCCTCTATGCTCCAGCGGACCCTTACAAGAAAAATAAATCAAGGTAGGGTGACGTCGGAGCAACGTGGGGCCGCCTTCCCGTGAGCTCACCACCTGCAGGAGGGATCGTAAGGGACCCGTGCTGAGAGGATTGGGCAGCAGTCGAAGGCGGGGGCCTTGACAGCCCGATCCCTGGACACGGAGAAGTGTCTGGGGAATCTGCTTAGACTGCTGCCCCCGCGACCCGAATTACGGATAAGCGGGAGAAGATGAACCAAACACAGATATGAGTCAGAAAAACAGAATCCGTACCAGTTACACCCTACATTTTAAAGCAATCTCTGGACACGCAGTCAAAGACTAACAAATCACTAATGAAACGATATTTTGTTTTGTCTGTAACGTTGTTATGTAGAGAATACGATTTGATATAGCAAGGTATATGAAAGAATTCTGCATTTGTCAATATAAATTTAAATGAGACAGTTTGAGGATTTATATACAACTAGGAACAGCTTTATACAGCTCTTTTATTTATAGTCAAGAATAACCTTATGATTCAGATACAAAGAGACTAGAGCCAAGACTTTTACACCATAGCCAATTATATATATATTCAAATGTCTGGTATTTCTTGTGAGGACATACATTTTGTAGGATCAAAAAGAGATTTATTCGCAAGCATGTTTGTACTTACAAAAAACTAAAACTTTCTGTGAACTAATGGCCACCTTTCAAAACAGCTCAAATCAAGGTGGTCCAAATAACGGCATCTATTTACAGCGGAGACGAGAATCCGCCGAAATCCCAGATCGCTTTGATCAAATCATTTTTATTGTCGCTTGGAGCCACAGGTGGACATAAGTGCAAGAGAAAAAGAGAAATCTATGGCGAGATGACCCCTGCCCTGAGCACCAACACAACACTCTCCATCACTGATAGTGCAGGACAGTGGCTCAGTCAGAGATTTGTATCGATGCTGCAGCACACACAGGCCCAGACTGGAACTTTGCACTAAAACTGCTCACAAAATCAGTCCAGCTTCGGCTTCGCTGTGCCTGTGCAAGAAATCATTAGCTGCAAACTAACACTGATGATTGAAGAAGTGGCTACTGAAATGGCTTATGTGACTTATGTTTGGACCTGAGCTACGGCACTGGTTCGGCACATCGTTAGTCAAAAATAGACAGTGCTATGCCAAGTAAACCGGATTTTTTGCACTGTAAGAGTTCCCTCCCATGGCCTGGAGTAAAAGGATCAGAGGAGTATAATCACTGGAGTTTTCCTTGCTTGATCTCCTTTCAGAGGCCTTAACCAGCCAACCCTGGAGTAATTTCACCCTTTTTTTTTGTATAAGAGAAACCACAAATACTTGTCTAATATCAGTGGAACATCAACTCTCAGTCTGGCCATGGAGAGTTATGAAGCTTAAGGGAGAAATAGGGGGGATCAGAGGATGTCTAAGATGCGGCGAGCTCCAGAAGAAAGAAAGATAAGGTGTATCTAAACCATATGCCACGGAGGCCATAACTACCGCCTCATATGTCCGTTATTAAGAGCAGGCCATGACTCCGCTCTTCCTGTCTAACACCTTAAAAAAACAAAATACTGAGAATGACCGCAGGTTTTCAATATGAGAAAAGTGATTACATAGTCAGTTGAGTATGAAATTTGAAATAATATGTATTACATGCTCCATATAAATGTTTAAAAATCAATGTAAAAAGCTGCACACGTTCAAAATGCTCAGCCTGGGCAATTTTATTTGTGCCTAAAAATCAAACAGTGCTTCTGCTTTCCCATGTCAGAATCACATTAAGGCTGCATGCGAATAGGCAGTGTGTTTATGAGCGTGTGAGGTACGTCTGTGGGGCAAACACCCAGATTGGTGTGTAGACCCCGACCCAGGCGGACATTTCCCCGCTTCATTAAACTCCATTATGAAAGCATGAATTGCTACAAATTCTCGATTTTGACAGAGCCCCCAACCGAGGCCCCTGAATGCAACAGCAGCCCCCTAACACACATTCACACAGATTGGTGCAAGCCAATGTGTGAAAATGTTCCCAAAACAGATGTCTGTCGCCCCTCCTCTTCACACCCTCAGGGCGAGAAAGGGAGTGAACCCCTGGACGCCGCCCCACCCATTCCAACTCCCACTCTGCTCTACATCAGGTGCATTCTACCGTGATATTGTTTTTAAAAGAAGCCTGCAGCCCCCTTACACCCCTTCTCTTTTTTCCTCACACACAAAACCAAATCCTGCTTTCTCCCAGTATAACAGACAGGTCAGTGCATGGACGTTGTTTTGCTCACGCACATGCTGTAGTTCAAAATCCTGATCTATTGCACTTTGATAGCCTGAGACCTGCATTTGCCATCTTCAGGCTTACTAAGCCTTTCGCTCTACTGTTGTGCTAAATAAAACCATTTCTATTCATAGGCTGGAGTTAAACGCGTTTTTGTCGCTGAGTGTTTTGGCCTGCTGCACTCTCCCTCATGCTGGGACTCTCTGGAGAGGTGGCACGCATTCATTTGTCCATTAAGACTGCAGCTTTTCCTCTTCATTCCCTTTTTTTCTCTCCTGCTCTCATTCAGCACGGCTCAGCGATGGGGTGTGGCTGCCCTCTCCCCCCCAGTGCACATTCTGAAAAAGCAAGTGCTTCTTGTGTATGTGTTTCAAATGAGAATTGGGCAGAGAAGCTCCAGGAAAATAGAACAACAAATGAAAAAAAGGAGGGGAAAAAAAAAAGCTCCAGCAACTCTAGTCTGTTGTGCAAAAAGCTTTGTCTAAGAGGCTGAATTGAGAAAAGTCAGAAAGGGGGATTTATTTAAAGAGAGAGAAAAGTGGGAGAGAGGAATTTTATCCTCTCCACCCCATCAGGCCCCTGTGCTCCTTTACTGTGTCCTTAGAATGCAGACAGGGCCCTCTGCCTTTCTCCCAAACATAAAGAAAAAAAGAAGAAAAAAAAAAAGCACCCCAACACGGCGCGACTGAAGAAAAGGGGGATTTAAATGCTTTGGCAGCATGTAGTGAAGCAGGGACACAGAGAAGCTGAGAAGTAAAGGGTGAGGAGTTGGATAATGAGGGCACCAGGCAGGCTGTTGTGGCTGGGGGCCGCCCGACCCCCCCCCGCGCTCAGCTCTTTCTTTGCACCGCTCGGCCTCGACTGGGATTGTGTAATTGCCTCATAAATGCCACTTGTCCGTCATCCTGAGTGATGTCTGCTGATGACCCGTCACCGGCCCTGCTACACAATTACAACACAAAAGAGCCAGAGAAGGCCAATGTGTGTGAGATTATACACGGGTTGTTTGTTCTAGACACCAAGTTCGATCAGTATGGCTTGACTTACAAACTTCACAGGGTAAGGAAACATCTGATCATGTGACAAAAAGCCTGAGGTGACCTTCCATACTTTCTAACGTAGCTCTATTTCCTCAAGCGAGAAAATATAATCGGAAATGTGTTCATTCAAGAAAATACTACTTCTATTACTAACTATACAAAAAAAACTAACAAAAATCCCCACAGTATTTGAATATAAAACTTTTGTGGGAACAGTTTGCAGAAGAACCACATATGGCCGGTAAAGTCAGCTGTCCATTTACTTCTGTCCATAATAAGAAATTATTAATAAAAAAATTATGTAGTAAAAAAATTGATGACGGATTTCTAAGTGTATGAATGCCTTCAAATATCTGTAATGCACAGACACACGGACACACACACACACACACACACACACACACACACACACACACACACACACACAGACACACAGACACACACACACACACCCGGTTGCTTGGACAAGATTAAAATTCACATTAACATCCTCATTCCTGATCTTCCAGGTTACAGCCGTGGAAACACGATAAAAAAAAGAAAAGTACACGCAGTCGAAGTTTAAACCTATTAGCGCAACAAATGTGTCTCTATGGCCGCCCCCTGGGAAGTAAGAGTGTTGGATGTCAGGCCCTTTACAAAGCCGAGGTGTTTGATACAGTGGGAGGCAAAAAAACAGAGCAGGCAGCCTCTATTATAATGACAAACCCCCCCGCAGCAGGCCGAGGGATTCGTTTTCCAGCCACAACAAAAGGTGTGCTGAGAAAAGCACCGGGACCGAGCAAAAACTCGGCCCTTTACACCGCGACTACGCTTTAAAAGGAAGCTTGGAGCTTGAAAAGAGGCCAGAAATATGCAGTTGCTTTGAGGCGGAAAATGTATGTGGTTGTTGCAATTGCACAACTTGGGTTAAAGAGAGAGAGAGAGAGAGAGAGAGAGAGAGAGAGAGAGAGAGAGAGAGAGAGAGAAGGGGGCAAAAAGAAGTGACAGAATAAGATTAATGAGAACGTGTGTAATGTGACCACTCTGTGTTCAAAGACCTCTGGCTAATACACAGACTTGAGCAGTGTCCTACAAGTTACAATTTATGTAAGGAGCGGGACGTGACTGCGCATGTTCCTATAGGAAAATATTCAGCAACGAAATGGTGTGATGCAGATACGAGAATTCAACAGTGCTCTGATATAAACAATTGTCAGACAGGTATCTATGATGAAATTGAGCACAGAGTGACGGATTAAAAAGGACTCTGTCTCTATACCATGCGTGCGGAATCCACATATGAAGAACAGGACCGTCCTGAATGTCCTCGAATATTACAACTCCATGATCTAAATTACATCAAAATAGGAGACAAAGGCGAGATGCGAGATGGAAAGACAAGATCACTGTCCAGGGTTCCCACTCTAAGCCGAATGTCAAATGTAATGATTTTTCCCTGAATTTCACTGACTAAAAAGCTGAATTTCTATAACCTATAATGAACGGAAAAACAGGCTTCTGTTGTGCTGAGCAAATTTGCAAGGATGGGTTTAAAAGCTAATGAATTTGTCAAGAGTTAACAGAAATGAGCTCACAACCTAATTAGCTACATCATTCTGTCAGTGACCACTTACAGTATGCTACCTAAAATAAGCTACACTTAAAAAAATGTTTTAATTATAACTAGCTAGCTAACGTTACAGCTACATGCCACTTTGTTCTGATGACCTGGATGACCAGTGGGACTCGGTAAGCTTCAGGCACCACAAGATTTTAGCCTCCAGGGTCTTCAGGTGTCTTTGCTGGTGTTAAGCTGAGATGTGCTCCTCTGTGTCTCGCACTAATGCCACTGCTGGAGGTGTGAGCAGCTTTATTAGCTGACTGCTGTTCTCTTGGAGCTATTTGAGAAGGGTAGAGTTGAGCAGTGATGGGCACTTGGGACGTAGATGATGCTCCTGTCGGCTTCATACAGGTAGCATACTTCTTACTGTTTGTGTGGCTACAAAGTGCTCCCTCTCCCATATTTGATAGCTCAATAGTAGTTTTACAAACTTTACATTTAGCTTTTCTGTCAGTCTTTAAAGTGGCCATTTTGTAGCCAAAGCTCCTGAAATGTTCATTAACATGCCAGAAATATCTTCATGCCAGGAACTTATTAAACAGGTACAGCCTGGTTTTCATTTGACTGAAGTGATTGCCAGTAAATGAGCAGGAGGGGAATAAATTGGCACTGAAAAATAGCCTCGCAATGGACAAAACGCATGAAACAACGCGATTAAAAAAAAACAGTTTTTAAAAATTACATTTTGATAAATGGAAACAAAAGTTTGACGTGACAAACAAAAATCCCTGATATTCCCTGACTTTCAATTTCTGGAATAGACCTTTTAAAATTACATGAAATTCCAGAAATTCCATGACCTGTAGGAACCCTGACTGTCAGTCAGTTTAAAAAAAAAATGTAATCAGCGCTTATCTAAAACGGATTCGTTTCCGAGCAAGGACGAAGAGACAGGAATCCGCAGGAGTTTTTCAGAGACAAGCGAAATGAGAGTGAGGGAGAAAGTTCACAGGTCAAGTGGCATTGAAAGGGAGGAAGACAGCTGGAATAAAAGGATGGCTTGTTGAAATGCCTATGCTTCTCTCTAGAGCAAAATGTGGCAAAGTTTTAGCCTTTGTCTGAGACGATCGGATGTTTTGCTGACTGAAATTCGACACATGGAATCTGTGCTACACTGAAATCTGCTCAGCCTAGAGACCAGGGTTTATTCTTGACTACTATTGAGGGAGATCAGAGCCGGGTAGCTTGCTGTCATTTCTTCCTGAAAGCAGAACATGACTTGAGCTGATCTCCGTCTGTCTGCTGAATATAAACCAGCTAGCCTGTTGAAGAAACTCTTGGCAGCACTGCTTTGTTAACCATATTGAACAGGTGACTGTCAGAGGTGCTGAAACATTAACACGGCTTGCAAAGCTGATAGATAATGTAAGATAACTAGTGGACTGAATCTGGGTGGCAGTGAAACTGGATCTGTATGACTGCCAATCATCTGTCAGCTCATACAATGACTATACTTTCTAAGTCACAATTCTGTGTTGCTGTTCTGTGTGGATTTAATTCTGTCTGCATGGAAGCATCATTACAATGCACAGAGCTGAGAGGGAACAGCGTTGTTAAGTATGGCCAGAGCGTGATCTGTTTCCATCTAAGTAAACCGCTATATTGCAAAGGCGGCAATGAGAAGATGAAGAAAATCGTTTGAAAAGAACTTAAAGAGTTTTCATATCTTCCATGCTGGACGCTTCTGGAAGCCAGATCAAGCTGCCCCAACACTCGGGCTGATAAACCTGCTGCTGATAGCATCTCTTTCACTTGTCAAGTTGCTCTTGGTTGAGTCTCTGAAGCCACTATCAGCATTGGCTCTGCAGAGTGTCAAATGCCAGCAAAGATGGATAACCGGTAGCCTTGACACCTCAGAAAATGCCTCATTACGGCTTCTTGTGCAAAACCAGGAGGCATGAAATACCAATAAGTTTTGCTTATGGCTATTCATTCCCAAATAAAGATGTAGATATTATAGATATAGTTGGAGATTTTCATGTTATATCTTAAGTTAATATCTTGGGCAATTATGTGCAATAATTTATGTGCAATCATAATAATAATTGTTACATGTCCAAAAATATTGTAAAATGTAAAATTGTAAAAACTGTATAACTCGCTGCAGTCTGACTTTTACTACTGCAACACATTTATTTCACTTAATATATATCTTAAAATGATTCTTTACTTGTGAGCAACTGCAACCCAAGAATTTCTCTACAGAAACAATCAATTATTCAGATTAATGATGCAATGATGTAATGGCTCATCTTCCTAAATATGGCTAAAAGAATTATACATTTTTTTTCTATCTCTTTCTTTTTGTCGAGACAGATGAAATTCACTTTAATATATATTGATTAAATGTTAGCGACTCCAAACTACTACCAATTTTGAATGTTTATGTTTACATACAACTTAATTTGGCCTGAACTGATGGATTAAATCAGCTTCGTACCTCAATGATATACAGCACAATGTTCTTGTAGAAGCAGTACAGGATGCACTTAGCAACACGGTTGTAGTTCCAGGCGCCATGGACGAGCAAGAGGTTCTTCAAATACTTGAACTGTGAGATGAGAGAGAGAGAGAGAGAGAGAGAGAGAGAGAGAGAGAGAGAGAGAGAGAGAGAGAGAGAGAGAGAGAGAGAGAGAGAGAGAGAGAGAGAGAGGGTTGGAAAGAATTAAAGAACAATAAAAACACAGAGGAAGAAAGAATAATGTCACTGAAAAGTAGAATCATAGGATAAGTCACTTTGCATAGGTCTGCCATGATCTACCTAATAATTTACATAATTATTGCAGTTAATCTGCCATGACATGGGGGAGTCATTTGAAGCAATAGTTAGTGATATTATCGTTATCTGTGTTTGTTTGCAGGAAGCCAAGAACTACATGGGAGGACAGCACAAAGCCTACACAGACATTCCAGGGCTTTTCATTCCCTGAGAAATTCACTCAGACTATGCTTAGGATGAAGTGTTGAAAAGCAGTGCAACGAAAAAAAGCCTTTATTCTTCTCTGGGGGGTGAAACTGGACATTGATGGTCGAGCTGATGATTACTGTGTTTGAGGCAAACCGTTTCCTTCCCATGCTGTCTTACAATCTTCTGATAGCTGAATGGAGCCTTTGCAATACCTTCTCTAGGCACAATTAATGAGGCTTGGGATCAAATCAGTGATCATGTTGTTGGTCTTTGGATAATTGGGTGTGAAATTAGAGAAGGTGCTCGAACGCACTTTAATCTAATACAAAAAAAAATAAAAATCTAATTGAAGCCAATTGGTTGCAGTAAACATAGCTGAGTGGATAGGGGGCTTTGGGGAGGTTTAAAAGGAAAACGGTTTGGGGTGCAGGAGCTGGCCAACTTCTAGAACGCTGGAGAAAGGGATGTTGACAGATACAGAGCAGTATGTATGACTGCATAGCCTTGAGCTTAAATTCTGCTGATCTCTGGAAAGCTCAGAACGAGGGTTGAAGTAGGACTTTCTATTGAGTTTAAAGCTCATTTCATAATCAGCTCCCCTACATTCAAATGCCTTCAAAGTACTGGCTACTTTGGAGAGTGTAACTGCTGCACTGCACTCAGTGGCCTAAATTTCTGAAATATTATATGCAACATACCATTGAAATATATGTTTGTTGTGTTTATGCTAGGCCATGTGATACTTCAATATACATTTCTTTCCTCTTTATAAACAAGACTCCAGACGGCAGGGTGACCATTCCAGCGTTTTATATACAACATTCGTCCCAGGTACATGATACCTACCCATTTCTAGCTACTGAAACTGGAAGCGTTTTACAGCCATCTAAAAGACGAGTCTCCTGAGGTAAATTCATTTCAAAAATTGGGGATGAAAACAATAAAACGAATGTCAAAAATACCAAGGAATCTAACACACCATGTAAAGGTGGTTTGAAGGTTACTTTTGGACAACAAAACAGTTAGTGGTTTATTTGGACCAGTTCAGGAAACTTCTGTAATTCAGCTTCATCTGTTTAACATCATGCATACACACTATATAGACAAAAGTTTGTGGACACCTTAATAAGAATCATATCTGCTTTATAAACATCCTATTCCAGATTTAGTCCCCACTTGCTGTTATAAAAAGCTCCACTCATCTGGGAAGATGTTCCACTATATTGTGAATTGTGTTCAATCAGCCACTAGGGCTGACACTAGTAAAGTTAGACTGATGTAAGAGAGGTGAGGGGGCCTGGGGTGCAGTCAGCATTCCAATTCATCCCAGAGGTGTTCAGTAGGGTTGAGGTCAGAGCTCTATAGCAGGCCACTTAAGATCTTGGCCGGAAGGTCTCCTGGTTCAAGTAATGAAAAAATTTAATGCTTTTGCACCCAAAAACACCTTAAACAAATTGTGTGCCTCCAACTTTGTGACAACTTTTTATGACTGGCAAAGTCAGGTGTCCTAAAACCATTGTCCATATAATGTATATCTATAAAAACTCCAAACGCTGCTGTGATGGCATGGAGCAAAGACAGCACCCTCAAAAGAGAAATATGATGTGCATACTTTGTAAACAGATCCTTTAGCAGGGCAAGTGGTGTTATGGTGTGCGTATGACATACATCACTGGAGTAAAGTGCATGAAACACGAAATATATAATAGTCTTGACAGGTTGCTAGCCTTGACACATGAGACACAGTCCTTCTGTTACATACGCAGTGCTGCTTGGGCAATATCAAACCATGGCACCACGCGCTAGAATGCAGGGTGATTAATTAGGTTTACATAAGAGCGAAGGAGCAAGGCGATCCGTTTCGCAGACAGGGAAGATTTGGATAACGTTATTACCGGGTGCTGTGTAAACTGACCCGCATGACCTTTTTCATCCTCCTGGATTCCACCCACCTGTTCAACTCTAACTGCACATTTTAACCTTTGACCCAAATCAGGACTCTGGTCTCAATCACCAGAGGTCATGTGGTGGAGATAACAGAGGAATATATGAATAGGAGATATCTCCGGATGGGTTTTAAGTGTTTAATTATGTAGTGCCTGTCAAACTGGACACTTCAACTAAGAGTCTGAGATGAATTTAAGTCATAGTAAAAAAAAAAAATGATAATATAAAAAATTCTTAAATATTGGTGGCTTGCGAGTGCAAAACCATGTTCCTGTGATGCTAAACTAAAACCTATCAATAGGAACATATCACCGAATGAAACTCTCAAGGCATTGACCAATGTTTATGTTTCAGAAAGAAATCTTTCATTAAATGAATGAATATAACTAACTTTCTTTCGGCTTCTCCCATTAGGGGTCGCCACAGCGGACCATCCGCATGTTTGATTTGGCACGTGTTTTTTACGCTGGATACCCTTCCTAACACAACCCTCCCTATTTATCCAGGCTTGGGACCGGCACTAAGGCTTGTGCAACCCTAATGGCTGAGGTTGGTTCCCTGACCGGGGATCGAACCCGGGCCGCACGGTGAGAGCGCTGCGTCCTAACCACTAGACCACCAGGGAACCAAACGAATGAATATAACTAATGAATATAATTTTGATCCTACATACATTCAGTGAAATATAAAGCTCCCATGCACTCTAATAAAGAAAAAAATCATTACTTCATGTTCAAGCTCCTGTAAAAAAACAAACGGGCGTCTTCTTTTACCCGAATCATCTTTCAGAACATGTTCTCTGGGCAAAACAAGATCATACAGACGGCTTGTTTCTACTGCCGTTCTGTGTTTCTGCTCACCGGATCGTGATCACTGATGATCTAAACAGACTGCAATCATAACTATCACTTAAGTATTTTCTTTGTATAATCTAGGGTCACAGGGCACACTGGTCGAGTGCAAATCAGAGAAAGGTTCTTGACAAAGAAAACTTCCAGGAGTTGCAGGAAAGCTGGGAGTGCTGTGGTGCTGTGCAAGGGGACTATTTTAAAGGTGAACATAGATAAATCAAGTATTTTCTTTTCTTCTTTCTTGTCCTAAACAGAACTAGTCTCAAAACCTTTTAAAAGCACCTCGTACAGTGAGATAAGATGTAATCAATCTGTGCTAAGAAACCACTGGCTTTAGTCTGTCTATGAATATTCATGCTATAGAAGAATTTTTTTAAGCAATGGGCTCATACTGTAAAATTGGGACAATTCCTACAAATAGGCATAAGTGAATAATGAAAAGTTTCTAATCTATCTTATGGATCACTATTTTGTTTTACTTGATTGATGTACGTTTATTTAGGTGTTTAATACTAATAAAAATAAATACAAATATTTCACGAGTGTCTAATGTTATAAGCTGCATTTTGGATGCAGATCTTTATAGCCATTTCCTTTATATTCTGTTCCCTCCCTTACTCTGGTCTTGGTAAATACTCTTGATAAGGTCTCTTACCTGTGCAATGGAATAGTCTGACGAGTTGGCAGCTTGCAGTCCCTCGTTGCCCGAGATGCCAACGCCGACATGAGCGCTCTGGATCATGCCCACATCATTGGCACCATCGCCGATCGCCAGGGTGATGACCTTCACCTGCTTCTTTACCATCTCCACCACCTCAGACTTCTGCAGAGGAGATACCCTGCACACAGGCATGACACAAAGTTAACTCCAAATAGTTACATGACAATTTGACATACATTCGGTGTTAAACGTTGGATATCTTTTTGGCTTTAGAACATTTCGAAAGTAGTTTAGTACAAAAGTAAACCTTTTCTCAACAGCAGCTTTGTGGAATGCATATAAATCTATGGTACAAGACTGGGATCATCAAAGCAGTTGTGGTGAATGAAGTGTACTAGTCTTGTACTGGAGTAAAATTACAAATCCCTTGCTTACATACGACTCCAAGGAACATAACAGTTTACATAACATTTCTACATGAGTAAAAATAGAAGTGAGTCGTATCGCATAAGTAGCTGCTTCATATGTATCCTAAGGTGTCGTATCGTTGGCTATGTATCGATATGCAAATCACAGTTATGGAGATGCACATCCTTTCTCCACACACACTCTCATCAGTACAGTGGGGTTATGTAATTTCTGTAGTCATTTGCAGTAACGAGGACGGGCATGTTTTATTAAAATAAAAAAAAGAAACATTTTAGTGAAGTAAATGTTTAATAAATGAGTACAGCAACTAAGTTAAAAAAAAATACTATATTACTGTCCACTACTGGTAACGTGTGTTTGTGTGTAAACATCATTACAATAGGACAGCAGTCCAAAAACCGATACATATGAATAGCCAGAAACACTAGAAAATTGTTATCTACGAAAAGTGTGCATGCTAGAACAGCAAGGAGCGAATTAAGAATGAATTGGTACTGAGATAAGGAAACTATGCACGTTAAGACTTTTTAAATACGACCCAGCTCAGTGTGCCATGTATAAAGACTGAGATGCATATTTACCCTGCTGCATTCTGCTGTTTTTCATTCATTTGATCTGGCTCATTATTAAATGATGTGCGCTACATGTAATATTTGTGTCATACTACAGCATACCTCAAAAAATATCCATCGTTGTTGAATTGTGTGATGTAAAGCATTCGATTAAAATGAGATTATTAGGAAAAAAAATAAGAGAGAGTATGCGTGTGGTGTTGAGGTTTCTAGTTTGGTGGGTTGGGTTTGACTCGAACAATATCAGCTCTGTGAGAATATGGCCCCAGGTCAAATCTAATCATTGACCCCTGGGCATAAATGAATGTGACCTGAAAGCAGCCACACGTGAGTTTCAGCTCGGCACACTGGAGGTGTTTGCCATGCAAGTATTTTAAGATACTGAATATCTTTTTAAACATTTAAAAAAAAAAATATCTTTACCAACACTCTGGTATTTTATTATTGGAAAAATAATTAAAGCCAGATTATTATGATTATTAACAGCTAACATTTATAAATGCTTTAATAGATGTTTTAGGTCAGCAGGAGGTTTCGGCTTGTGTTTCAGGTTCAGAGAGAGTTTAAACAGAAGCCCTAGACATTACAGACGTCCCCAGACTTTAAAAGCACTCGGGATCACTAGCAGAACATGTGCCTTTCGTTTCCGGGGATGAGGTGCTGGTGAAATGGAGATGAGTGGTTGATCTTCAGCCTCTTGCAGGGTCAAATAACCAGGAAGACTGAGATTATACATACAGGACACACAGGTGCTGAGGGACATGGACTGACTACACATGCTGTCTCAGAGCTGCTGAATCTCCTGCCAAATGCTATTTATACTCATTAACAGTTCAGCTCTGAACCTGAGGAAGTATATATTAACCTGTGGTCTCTCTTAGTCCGACAGTCTAGTCTGGAGTAATGGAAGTACAGGGATAACATTTATTGTGAGCAATCACCACACAAGCAGTATGGAAAAGAAGTAATTAACGTATTTTTCTGTGTATAAGACGATACTTTTTTCTAAAATCATTAGACTAAAAATGTAGGGTCGTCTTATACATGCAAGTAAGCCGAGGAGCGAACCGGGCGGTTGCGAAACTTTCCATACCTTCTCTCTGCAAACAGGCTTTCTCCAATCACAAGCCTTATGTACAGTAACTGACATCAGCTGATGCTGAACAATCCAATTAGAACACATCCCGTTGGTGGTGGAGAGCCTGTAGGCGGCACGCATATGCGACAGCGACCGGGAATGTCGTAAAATGTAACGCATAATATAATATCAGTATGTAAATGTTACCTAATTACGAAATAAAAATTTCTTCTGTTTTATGTTTAAAATATTGATTTCTTCAATTTGGTGTGGAAAAGAGAGAGTCATTTTGTACATGGGGCATTTGGCAAAGTCTACACTTCTGTGTTGGCTTTTTCTATAGCAAAAATATTGGCACCCGGCATTTAGAAATCTTCTTTGGTCACTCGGTCAAAATCCAAGCTTCCAGTATTCTAGGTATTAACTGCAATTTACTAGCCAGTAATTTAGTAAGCTAAAACTAACAAACCCATGCAGCAACACAATAAATCACTAGAACAATGTTTGAAACACAACACAGCTCCCAAATGAACAATTACTTTGAATAAATTCACAAATTCCTAGTGTTCTGCTGTAGTGTAAGAGGAATAAATCATTTTGCTTTTCACACTTTCCTATAAGAGGAATGTTTTCGGATAACTGGCACGACATTAGGAACTTTTCTGGAACTCTGGTGATCCCTTGGTACAAAATCCGCAAATCATTCCTGTCAGGAAATAAAGCACAGGAGACCTAAAATGTCCACAGGACACCTTCTGCACTCAAGTCCTTCTATTCAAGCCTGCTTATACAAGACCAGGAATGACATCACATAATATTGAGGATTAAGGGGAGCCCTTATGAGTCAGGCCAACTGATGTCCTGGGGCAGTGTGTGTGTGTGTGCGCGGAGCAAAAGCAGATCAGAATAATTACATCATAGACCACATAATGGCAGTGGCACCTGTGGTCTGTGTGTTGTTGCTGGAGAATGACACTGATTTTGAGCAGAACCTCAGATCACTTACCCGAGAACTTCCTGCTCAGTTACTGACTTGGCGCTCTCTCTCTCTCACACACACACACACACACACACACACACACACACACACACACACACACACACACACACAAATCGACAATCTATCTCTTTCTCCTTCGTGAGTTGAGCTATTGTTGTAATAATATTCCTCATGGCCAAACCACTGCTTTAATAATTTGTGTAGTTCTAAAGTTTTACTGTGAAGGTTGTGACCTGGACCGGGGGCGATCTGTTCTTTAAACCGCGGGCGACGTTTTCCTCTAATTGTCTGCCAATTACTTGGTTTTTTCAAACCGGAGTAATGGGAGCTGATGTACTCATTTTTTTGGCGTCAGCTCCCACCTTGAGCCTGGCCTATGATATGTACACCAGGTACTCTTTCTTGGGTGTAAAGCTGCAAAAAAGTGTTACTCTGTACTGCTACAGAGCACAGATTCAGAAGATTTGTATTCACCACTTCAAGAGTGGATCATGCTGTTTGTATGAAGCCCAAACGGCGTGAGAAATTCCTGAGGTTCCGTTCCTAAGGCTAAGTGCCAGCTCTTTGCCATAGTCACACACAGCAGATATATGAGTTCTCGAATGCCACGCTGCATTGTGAAGCTGTTTTCCGGGTGATTCCTCAGTAGTCTGATTCTAGCTTAGCCCTATGTATATATACACTGTAAAGCCTGGTGCAAAGATGGACAGACCTGCAGCAGATGACCGCCTTGCAGGACAACGCCAGGTCCAGGAAATATTGGCGCACGCCAAAGGTGAGCGCGTACTTTAGCGTCTTTCCGTTGATGATCAGCGCGCAGTCGTTTTCCTTATGAAGAGCGTCTCCCAGCATGCTGCAATGGTGGCTCAGCATCTCTCTCGTCCCCTGCAGACAAAAACAAAATCGGTGCAGTTTAAAAATGACTAAATCATCGATACAGAGGAAGAAAATATACAGTATTAATATTACAAATCACAATACTTTAGTATAGCAAGGTTCCTTCAGGAGTTAACTTCAGGGGTTAAAAACTTTAATGTAAAATTATATTACAAAATGATCCTAATTTATAGCTGCCTCAAAACCAAAGCATTTCACTTGACATTACATTGATTGCATATAATTATAGAGACATTTTTTGAACACAAATAGAACCATATTACTCTCTACAATAAGTTTATACACTTCTACCTTGCCAAATATAAATAACAAAAAACTGGACAATGTACGCCCAGTTAAACTACATTAAGATCATATATCACCCTCGAAAACATTCATTACTCTGAGAAAAAGCAAACATCATCCTTAATTTACACAAACTGAAGTTAACAACTATTTGTAATTGTCTATGTAAATATTTTATTGACTCCATTAGCAAATCATTTACAACAAACAGAATTTCTGAGCTCAAATTCCCATTTTATAATGTAGAACTAGGTCGTCATGTCGTTCCACAAGATCTCCTGGTTGACCTTCTCTCCTGCCGGTTCTGTTTATTAAACTGCACTCGTAGGTAACGGATGTCTGTAGCAAGTAATATTTATGTTAGCAGATGTAAATTGCAAAACAAACCTGTCCACTGTGTCTGCTAGAACGTGATTATACTAATCAAACATATCCATATCTATAACATGCTTCAGATTATACAGGATCTAAACTGAATATGAATCCCGACCAGTCGTCTAGTTCAAGTGATCGTTTGATATGATGATTCCCTAGCTCATAGAGAATCTAGAGAGGTAAGGTTTTAAAAATTAGACTTTTAAAAACTAAACTAATGAATAACAGCACCTATAAAAAAAAAAGTATTTCAACACAATGAAGTGAATATTATTATTGCAATAAATTGTTTAAGGGTTATTGTAGATTGTTATGGTATAGATGCAACTACAATATATGGACATGTTTTGGGGCACCTGTCATTTCCAGCTTTGTGGTTCATTCCTACATTGTGATCAGAAAGTTGAAGGCGCACAATTGTATATGAGGTCTTTAGCTATAAATGTTCACTTCATTTGATCTTGGATAGCCAACCAAGGGGGAACTGGTTGTGAGGAAAATCTGACGGAAAATATCACCTTTGATTGTAATTATCTGAATGTCAACTAACAGAACCAATTTCTTGAATATGGCAATATTATAATACCGCCAACAATTCTTTCAACTTGGATAGAGGAAGTAGAGACACAAACTGAAGTGATCTTAAAATCATACCTGCCTGGACATGTTGCTAATCAAATATGACTACACGAAAAGCTTTTCACACACACCACAACTAAAACTAAAAAACTAAAACCACAACTAAAAAAGCCCGACCACAAAAACCCCACCCTCCTGTGAGTGATAGTGTCTACGGTGCATTCACTCTGAATACAGAGCTCTGATCAATTCTTTCAAGTCTGTACTACAAGACAAAGTACAAATAAACTTCAGACGACAAGGGAGAGATAATTTTACAGATTTCCCTCGCCATGCTAGTGTAAGCATCCTCGCTGCGTAACATGAAGGACTTCTCGTGTAACCCAACAATGTCATTTTCACATGAGGCTGAAATCGGTTTATTATTAATGCAATTACGCTCAAAGGCTGGGGCTGATGAAAAGAGTGGATAAACACACACATGGCACGCTTCACTTGACAGAAAGCAGCGCTGAACCCTGGAGTGATGGTTCGTTTGGAGGAGTCCGGCTCTCAGAATGCGGCTCTCGCCATGAATTACAACGGCCAGGGAATTTACCCCGAGCCCTAGTCAGGCTCTGAGCGCTCCCTCTCCTTCTTTCTTCTCTGTCATTAATCCGTTTCCACTCTCCCGCGCTGTGGGTACGTGTGGGTTCACGGCACTAAAGAGAGCAATGGTCTGAGCATAAAGCTTGTTTTTCCAAGAATGTCCTCCCCCACATGAACACGCTCAAATCAGGAGCCAGGAATAATTCAGCGCACTGGTTCCGCCTGGAAGATTTTAATCAGAGCTGACTGGTCCTAAAAATACACTCCCCCTCCCCCCCAAAACTCACCCATCTTCCCAAAATCAGCATCATCATCATGACCCTATCAATGATGGTTAAGGGTTTAAATATCAGAAAAAGGTTTCGAGCGGGAAACATGCCTTGAAGCAGAATTGTGTTATTGTAAGCACTTGAGTAGCCAGGAGGATAGCTCTATCTGGTTTAATGCACTTCGCCTAATTCCCCATAAAGAGTCCCATGATTCCTGTTTCTTTTGTGCTGGAAGGATGGGCCACTCTTAAATTGCAGCCAGTCATGGGAACTGATAAGAGAGCAGAATGGGGATCTGACAGAACGGTGCATTTGCAATTAACAGAAAATGAGGAACGATAAAAAGAAAGGAAAAAAGAGGGAAAAAGGGAGAGAAATCAGATTTGAACATTTATCATACGGTGTTCAACACAATAAGGACAAAAGTATCAGGACACCTGACTTTTCCAGCCATATTTAATTCTGCCCCAAAAAGATTCCCATATGTGCAGTAACATTACATTTTCCCATTATTTGAACCAAGACACCCAATGCCCTTGTGCACAAATCCAGCACCATGAAGATTTAATTTACATGGGTTGGAGTGAAAGATCTTGATCGGCCAGCTAAAGAGCTTTGACCTCAACATTAAAGAACACCTTTGCGATAAATTTGAACGCTGTACCCCAGGCATTCCATGTAGCTCAAAGAGCAAAAAATCTCTACACTCATACTCAAAAATCTAGTGGAACATCTTCTCAGAAGAGTGGAGTTTACTATAACAGCAAATGGGGAAACGATGTGGAATGGAACGAGTGAAGACAGCAGAGCTGGTTATATTCTCGGAATAGGAGAAGTTGTATACTCTGTCTCCCCTGTAAATCACAGTGACAATAGCCAATCGTGGGCATCTGTGAGCTTGTGTATGTAGAAGAGGGCAGATAGAACTCCTATAACCCTGCATGAACAGCTGTTTAAACAAAATGCAGATGTTGGAAATGCAAACAGCAGTTAATATCAGTGACAAGGAACATTGTGGGGGCAAATAAATGTGAGTAATGTGGGCACAGTCCACACTAGGGATGGTAAGATTCAATGATTCACATCAAGGTATCGGCATGAGAGTTTACAATGCGATGCACTGATTTGAAAAAGTGAGCATCGGATACAAGTTGGCATTTGTATCGCGATGCATCGTTTTGTAACAGATTTGCATCTGTAAAAAAGTGATTTATTCATGAAAACTTTTAAGATGCAATATACTTTTATTATTTAGAAAGTAACCAATATTTTATATGTAGACCGATTTCTTTTTGCTAATCTGTTTCTCAAGTGCATTCTCTATTCTCTATGCCTCCAAATCTCATCCGAATCCCGTGTGCAGGAGCAATACTCTTGTTAGTGTGTGCACAGATGCAGTGATGTAAGAATGTGCATCTTGCAGGTTTATAGCATCTAAACTGGGATCATGTGAGAAGCGTCAATAACACTGTTCCGTCTAACAGCTTCAGCAGACACCGCTTCTCTAGTCTAGCCACAAAGCGGCCTGGAATAGGGCTGTAAGGAGCATGTGCGTGTGTGTTGGGGAACAGATGCCTTAAGGCAGGGAGATTGCACCTTGGGGACTCACCAAACCTCTGCTGGCATAACAAGCGCTGAAACCCAAGCTCAAAGGAAATATTTGCAGAGAGCAGCCTCAGATTTCACAGAGAGAGAGAGAGAGAGAGAGAGAGAGAGAGAGAGAGAGAGAGAGAGAGAGAGAGAGAGAGAGAGAGAGAGAGAGTTGAGTCAGTGACTAGTGCAGCTGTGAGGACTTCTCTACAATAGTGTAGCCATGCCTTCCGAGAGCCCTAAAATTCTGTGTGTGTGTGTGTGTGTGTGTGTGTGGTAGACTGAACCGAATAGAGATGTCAGACTACGTCCACATACCTCATCAGCATCAGTGCAAACACTGAGACAAAGTATAAAGATCATTACGAGATAACTACAGTGATGAAGGCGTATAAACAATCTGATTAAACAGTGTTTCCATTAGGAGTGCACTCAAAATAGCTTTTACCATATGTATGTGTATGTGTGTGTGTGTGTGTGTGTGTGTGTGTGTGTGTGTGTGCACGCGCATGTCATCCCAATACAACCAAATGCTGCCTGCCTCGTCAGCGCGCCGTGTTTGGGTGTTTCTAAATGATCTCTGACTGCGACTCATCTGTGTTTGGTTTAGCATACGGAAAGCATCCGTTATGCTCGAGTGGTCCAGTCGAGGGTCTCGGCCCGAGTCACGGTGGAAAGGTGCTTTACAGGATGTGGCTACTTGAGTCTGACAGCTGGACTAGAGTGCTTAAAACATTGCATGATACACAGAGAGGATGGGTTTCGGCAATTTGCTTGGCCACACACCGTTAAGTAGGAAGGAGCACACACACACACACACACACACACACACACACACACACACACACACACACACCTTGCTTTCTATTCTCCATTAGTCAAGGTTTTAGCACCAGTGTCCAAGCTGACTGATGAGGAAACTCATCATATCGAGTGTGTCTCTTCACTTTTCCTACATTTCTACTCAAATATCTTGATTCATTTCCTTTCGAGCGGATTTTTGTGGTGCGGTGCAGAAAAATAAAGCGAGGCAAGAAGAAAAATGTTTTGTCTGTGACACAGCTGGTTGGAATTGAACAAAAACAGTGTGTCTTCTGTGGGCCCGACATATGCAGCGAAGCCCACTTACGAAAACCACACGTGCAGAGGTTTTTGCAACAAGTTACAGTTTTAAGGCAAACACGTTAGATTTCTCGACCATGGAGAGTCATTAAAAAAAAAGAAAAAGGAAAAAAAAAAGTTCACAGATTAATACTTGGCTGTGTAACCAGTGGTAAACCATTATGCCTGAATCAGTATGTGTGTGTGACAAATGTCTAATACCACAATGATCAGTGTAAGGCGTAGTCAGAATAGCCAGATTACTTCCCTCCTTGAAGGGAAAAAAAGAGAACGCGTTGAAATAACCCGATCAGTTTGAGCTCTGAGGTGTAGCTCGAAGCCTCAGTATTGATGTAACTAACAAAATGGAAAGTATCTCATACGTCGCTAATGTTTGAGCGCTTCTAGGAGCTCGGCTGCTTTTGAACAGAGAATTACAAAGCTGCATCTTCCTTTTATAAATCTGATAAAACTGACTCTTTAAAGATATAAAGGATGCAATACTATTCTACAGGCATTCGAATTAAAATCAGGTCTCCAGAAACTGTGTATGTGTGTATTTAATCAGCACATGTACTAGTGTCAGTTACGTTTTTTTTTTTTTACCATTGCTTAATAAAGCTGTAATTCTCTAAATTAATTAGGTGCAGCACAGATAATAATTAGCAGCTCTGTCATTATAATCATGCTAAAAAAATGATTTAAAAAGTTTAACTCGCCATTAAAGCAGCGATGAAATTCAATCCCCAATAATATTTTTCAATATTCTGACAATCTCAGTATAAAACATGTACAAGTAAATTGTTTGAATGGGCCACGATCTAAATCTAGAAGAATCTGAAAAAAAGTCAGCACACTTAGCAGCATCTTACTATTGATCTGTGTCCGAGTGCACCGGCATCAATAAATCCCTTATTTAATGTCTCATTATATATCGACGAGCTTGCCAGTAAATCAAATACAAATATTTAGGTGGAACGCATGTACAAATCTTTAATTAATTAATTGAAATTCAATTTAACTTGAATTAGGAGACCCAAATTTGTTCCAGCATGACAATGCCCCCTGTGCTCCATGAAGATACGCTTTACATTGGTAAAGAGGTTACAGAGCTCTCTAATGTTTCCAATAAGGATGGGTTGAGGGATGAACTGGGAACCCTGCCTGCAACCCGAGGCCTCCTCACTCTACATTAGTATCTGACTTCACTAACGCCCTTGTGGTTAAATAAGCATAAATCTCCACAAGCGCACTCCAAAAATGGGGACTAAATATGCAATGGGATGTACAAAATAGACAAACAAATCTTAAGGCCAGGTGCCACAAACTTTTGTCCATATTGAGAATGTATATAAGAGAAAGGCGAGTGGGGTAAAAACTGTAGGTGTCGTTAGTGCAAACGGAATGTCTGCAATGTGTAATAATAAATAAGGAAACATTTTTTTAAATAGCGTGAAGCCCAAACATTTCAACATCTCCGGCCTCGATGCGACCTCAACCACGTCAACCTCGAAATGCGTAGGTGTCATAATGCTTCGTTATTATTCCAAAGAATTGTATTTGCTTTCTATTATTAAAACACACACAAAAAAAAAAAAACAGCGTTGGACGAAGGAGCATTGTGGCGCTGATGTACGCGGCGTGATGTGATGAGAGCTTGCTGGTCCCAAGCGACGACTTACCCCCCGAATTCCTGCGTGTTTTCTTTAACCGCAGTGAGAAACCATGAAGCTTTGACCACCGCTCAAAGACTTTCCACTGCTCTCTCCTCCTTTTCTCTTCCTCACTCCATCAATCACGTTAAATGACTGTTTGACAGACGGAGAGCCGTCTGTCACCGCTTAGGACCCGCCCACACTCGACACGTCTTTGGGTTTTGTGTGTGTGTGTGTGTGTGTGTGTGAGTGAAATGCTCGAATCTGCTTCAGCTGGCAAGACCTTAACATGCTTAGACAACAGACAAGGCCCTCCCTGTAGGACAGGCTGACCTCTGTGCGTACTGTATGTGCGAGGATGTGTGTGTGAGAGTGTGAGCATGTGCATGTGTTTAATGTTTCCTCTTGAAAGCAGCAGGCTCTTTACTGTGATGGGCAGCAGACAACATTTTTGCTGAATGATCCACATGTGTGTGAGCATGTGTGGATGATAAAGCGCTTTCAGGAGGTGAACTCGCGCCTACCGACCCGCCTGCACGGTTCCATCCATCCTTCTCTACCCTACCGCACAATCACGAGCCCAATCCCTGGCTCCCTGCTCTGCATGTCTGGCTCACGGATAAAACTCCACCTGTGGCGCTGTTACAAGCCGACTTTTTACAGGATGGACGCAGAGCCCGATAGACGGAAAGGGAGAAGCAGCACAGCGGCAGCAGCACAGAAACAAAGAGACAGAGACAGATGAAGAACCTCAGGCTGAAATCCCATATGGGACGTTAAATTATCCTACAGTGATATGGAGCTTGTGTGGCTCTGATGCGGGTCACAGAGGTCCGAACCCCCAGCCGTTTGTCAATTGCTTCCATCTTTTCATGCACTGAACTGTATCAGGCTGCGATTCCCAGTGTAGCTCACACTATAAACAGCACACGTTACTCAGCCTTACATCCAGAGTCTCCTCATTAATCACCAGCAGGCCCATGTTCTTGGTGAGCAGCTTGCAGGAGTGTCCTATAAAAGAGAGAAAAAACACGTCAAACACTTGAGACCTTCAACAAAGCGGGTGAGCTTAGGGTCAGCAACAACAGTGGTGTAACAGCAAGGGGTGAAGCAGAGTCATAAACGGGGTATGCAGTGGACAACGTGACAACATAGAATAGTAATAGGGGTTTATCAGTACACTTGTTTGTACCATTTGTTTATTCAAACAAAGCAGGATTTTTATTTAAAATGGTTTTAAACATGTTTAACTGTTCACGTTCACAAAGATTAATAATAATAAACAACGTTAATAAAAATAAAAAAAACACAGGCAATTTTAGGTTTTGCATTTCTTCCCCCTAACCGTACCGAAATCAGAGGTAAATACCGAACCGTGTATTTTGTGTACTGTTAAAACCCTAAATACATATTAATAAAAAGAAATGAAAAAAAACAAAACAAAGTGAACTCTAAACATAATCGTTATGATTAAAATGTCATATTCATCATTATCCGAGATTTATTCTGTAACCGAATTATTGTGTGTCTTTCCATCAACATCTTCGTTATGGCAAATGATTCCCGATATTATCCCACAATCCTTTTCGACAACGCATGCCAGTGGGAATTATCCCTTGATTAATCTACACCTAAAAAAGCAAAGAAGCAGCACAGTCTTTCCATCTCTTTCACCTCCTCATTTATACACACTGCTCAAACCTGGAGCTTCCAAACCTTCAATTCTCCCACTAATACCACCAACACCATTGTGCTGATCATCCCCCATATCTCTGTCTTGCTACAGTACACTACTGTATCCAACTCACACTGCTGCATTACATTCTAGATGTTTGACCCCTACATTTGCTTTACTCCTGAATTTGATTTCGTATTAAACCTACACAATTTAATCCGCGTTTAATCCCTGTTTGCTGTTATAATAACCTGCACTTCTGTGGGTAGATGTTCCACTACATTATAGAGTGTGTTTTTGGAGTGTGCTTGTTCTCATTCAGCCACAAAGGTGCTAGTAAACTTAGATACTGGTGAAGGAGTGTGGTGTGAGGAAGCCTTGAGTGCGGTCAGCATTTGAATTCATTCTAAAGATGTTAAAAAAGGGGTTGAGGTCAGAGCTCTATAAGCATTCCACTCATGATCTTCCTCTCCAACCCATACTTAAATGGAGCTGTCTTTGTGCACAGGGACATTGTCATGCTGGAACAGCTTTGGGTCTCCCAGTTCAATGAATGAAAAATCTGATGCTACTGCATCGAAAGACATCCTTTACAACTGTGTACCTTTAATTTTGTGGTAAACGTTTGGAGAAGAACCATAAAAGCACATGTTAGTGGGTGGGATCTATTAGGCAACAAGTAAACATTTTGTTCTTAAAATTGATGTGTTAGAAGCAGGAAAAATGGGCAAGCATAAGGATTTGACGCGGGCCAAATTGTGATGTCTAGACGACTGGGTCAGAGAATCTCCAAAACTGCAGCTCTTGTGGGATGTTCTTGGTCTGCCGTGGTCAGTATCTATCAAAAGTGGTTCAAGGAAGGAACAGTGGTGAACCAGTGACAGGGTCATGGGTGACCAAGGCTCAGTGAAGCACACGGGGGGTGGCGATGCTTTCCCGTGTGGTCCGATCCAACAGACGAGCTCCCGTGGCTCAAATTACTGAAGAAGGTAATGCTCTTAATGCTCGATAGTTTAGGACTGTTTCGGCAGCAAAACACAATATTATAATGTTATGCCTGATCAGTGCATATCAAAGATTTTAAAAGTTCATAAAATTCTCTGTGGAACGACCTTCACACTGACAGAACCCCTAAAAAGGTCATGTTGACACCAAATTCTGCTCCTTAACAGTAAATAGATTAAGTTTAGACAAGTAATGCGCATTTATAATGGAGAATAGACAAAAAATAGCCACTGTTGAGCGATCGGTCATGTTTTAATGAGGATCCCAGACCCAGCAGGCTGAGACGACGTGACTCACCCTGGATCTGGGTGAAAAGGTTAATGAGCTGAAATCCACGTCTGTCTGTCGATACAAGGCGTGACGTCTCCGTTAGTGCAGAAGAGAATCCCTAAGGGGCAGTTGTATTTCGTGAGTGTGAGGATGTGAGTGTTGGGACAAAAGAGACTCCCTCAGGGACTATTACAGTAAAAGACGGGTAGACGTGTGCAAAGAAATATTGCCGCTTGTTTTAACAGTGAACACTGGCTGAAGGATTACATCGATTTTGTTGAAATTATATTGAGAATTAAAGGTTTGTGATTTGTTTGTGTTAAGATGTGCTTCAAGCTGCTCGAGTGCCCTTTCCTTAATGTGTTTACACTTCTATTGTGCTTTCCCGTTTTTTTTCCTCACCGCATGGAGGTAGATGCTGTGAGCCTCAGAGATAAGTGTTCTCTTTAGAAATACCTGTTGCACACAGAATAGCCCTTATACACTCAGAGGAAGAGGGAACGTAATTACGGTTACACACTATGGTCGCATTAGCAGCCTCGCGCACAGCCAAAATGGTTTAAACCTCACTAAGTTGCACAGATTCGGGGTAGCGTGGAGCATGAAGGGCTGTTTGCCTTGGCTCGAGGCTGTGTGTTTGCACTTTCGCAGTCTAAGAGGACTACAGTGGCACCCAGGCCAAGAGCAACAGGCCGACTGAGGCAGAGGGCAGCCTTACTCACTCACTCTGACCGGCGTGTGGCTTGCTCTAAAACGCACTCATTAATCCTACAGGCAACGAGACCAAGAACACCCTCGACTCAGACAGAGAATCAGTCAAATTCACTGTGCACAGGGATTCACACAGCGAGCCAGAAATACGACTCGACTCCGCGGCACATGCAAAACACCTACGAGGCCACTCGTTTACTTACTTTGGCTTTGGTTGGATCTGTCCTCACACACACCACACAAACTTCCATATCACTTACTTTCCTGCTTAGTGGTGTTCAATCAGCGCTGAATGGAGAACTAGGTTTCCTTCGCCTTTCCTGTTTGGACTGAGTTTCAACATACACTCACCGTCCACTTCAAGAAGAACAACTGTACATTTGCTCATTCATGTCGTTATCCAATCAGTCTATCTACCAATTTACCAAATTAAACAAACTAAATGTACCATCGTTTGTTTTTTAGACAATACTAACACTAAAACCGCACAATTTGTTAATGGTGTAATCCAGGGTTTTTTTTTTACTTTTTTCTGTGAGGGACAAATAATTTTCACTTTCTTTAATGGGGGCCTGTTTGGTCTGTGAATGACATAACTACAAGGATTTTTAAATGTATTTATTATGACTGCTGATGCTAAATTAGTTAAGTATTTTGTTCTGCTCCATACAGACAAATGAGCATTATTTCTATAATAATGTAATTTTTTCATTTTCCCTGCTATTGAATTCAAAACATTTACTTACATATGAATATGGTTGGGGGGAAAATCTAACAAAAAAAATAGGCTTTGTTAATAACTAGAGGTTGACTGTTTTTTTACTGAGAATGATGGTTAGGTTGGATCATTCTTGATGATAACGATTAATAACCTGATAAAATAATAAACATAAAATGGATACTGGATAAAAATAAAAAAAATAATAAAAAAAAATAAAAAAACCACTCCATGTTAAATAAAACCGAACTTTATTATTAAAAATAAAAAACTGTACTGAATCATAAGAATTTGCTTAAATATAATTATATTGATGAAATGATATAAAATAAACATAATATAGCGCTCTTCGTGCAGCGCACAGTCTTGCATGTAAGATGGCATCAGTGATTCGCCTCTAGAAGCTGTTTTCCTAAAGACTACCGGAAAAACTATCGGCATGGATTTTTGCAGATGGTTCCAGCTATTAACTATCGGTGCCTCAACCTCTTAATAAACAAGCTAAAGTTTAGTTTGAAAGATAACCTTTATTATCAAATGCAGATAGGATCTGAGTAAAACATGTATTTAAAACTACATTTTGAAAATATGCCTCTGTTACTATGCATTGTTCAGAAGGACGTTCCTAACGTGGGGCAGGCTGAAGTTTGGGGACCCCTGGTGTAATTGGTGCAGTATTTCACCTTTTTATAACGGGAGTGCAGAAACCAGGAACGTCCAAAACTCGAACAAACTAGAATTGCTCGTTCTGACCGCGAATTTCAGAGCTCATTTGTGGTTGCTGGGATACTGTGCGCCATTAGGATGAGATGCATTATCCAAACAATTTTGGACACAATTACACCCATATGTAGTTGTTCTCCAAAGTTCAGATTGTATACTGTAGCATTACAATTCACTTTCAACACACCAACCTGCCAATGCAAATGTAGACAAAGCTAGCTCCATGAAGACATGCTTTGTCAATACTGATGTTGGGGGGAAGAGAGAATTGATTGCCCTGCACATAGATCTGACCTCAACCCCATCGAATATCTTTAGGATATTGGAAACTGGAATGCTGACTGCACCTACCTCAGGCCTCTTCACCTAACATCAGTGCCTGATTAGTGCCGCTCATGCTCTACATTTACAATTATGGAGTTTGGCAGACGTCCTCATCCAGAGAGACTAAAACATGAGCAGTTGTGGGTTAAGGGCCATTGCCTTAACCACTGAGTTACCACCTCCCCAATTGTAGCAGGATGAGAACAAATTCCCACGATGGAAAGTCTTCGCAAAACTATGGGTGGTTTTATAACACCAAAGGGGGAGTTAAATATAAAATGGGACAACCTTTAGTCTTATAATCTATATACATACACCATATATAGATAATACAGACTTCACTTTGTTCAACTTTTTGTATCTGTGGCACATCATTGGTTGATATTTATAAAAAAAATAAGTCATTTGTCTAAACAATGTGTTTAAAATTTTCCACTTGCCAGGTGTATTATTTAAAATAGATCCATTTCCCTGTTTCGTTCAGACGTTTTAGCAAGTATAACTATCAGATATCACGTATTGTAAGCTGGGTATTTATACATAAAATATTTATTTACAGCTATAAAAGTTGAAACTTCAGGTAGGGTGTTTTATTTTTTTTTTTTACACAGTAGTTTGGGGATTTCAGAGTGTCTGGATGAGAACCCAGCAGCAGAAGGTTGTGTCGCTTCCAGAGCGCCATGGCTCTGCAGCTGCTCAGCACAAAGGCCTGATTGAAGGTAGAGCTGCTAGGTGGCCACAGAGCACACTCTGTTTGGCTCTGCTCCTGGCCTGCTAGCTGTTTGAAGCCTAAACTCACAACAGATCGCTATTTAGGCTAATCATACGAGCCACATCTGAGAAACAAGGGAAGCCACAGAGACTGAAAGGAGGAAGGTGGTGGGTAGTGGAGTCACGTGCTTTCACCCAGGAAATAAGATACACGCCGCAGAACACGGCGACAGAAAGGAAGAGACCGACTGTCTGGAACTCACCTATATTGATGGCAGTCTCCTGCTTGTCTCCAGTTAGGATCCAGATCTTAATATCAGCCTTCATCAGCGTCTCAATTGTCTCAGGGACGTGATCCTGCAGCTTGTCCTCAATCGCAGTGGCCCCGAGCAGCTGCAGGTTCTACAAAAAAGATTCAAAACATTACAGCCCGCAATATGAAATCAATTTCCCATTACACTTACAGACACTAGTTTACATTTGCCGAAGTCTGTGGAAAAAAAGAAGTCCTGGTGCAGTCAGGTCTTAGCTTTGATGGCCTGCCAATAACTAAAAAAAAAATTCCGTTTGAATCTCGTTTACAACCGAGGTTTGAATCTGAATCCGACCATAGTCCTTACTAAATCAGACCACTACAAACAGTTCAACGTCTGAATAAAACCAGATGTTTTTCGAATTCCGCTTTCCCCTCCCTCAGTTGTTGGTAGAACATTTCGAAAACCTGTTCTACTAAATCTAAAATAAAATACATAAAGAATGTGAATACTTTCATTTCTCTTATTGCACTTCTACATGGAACAAAGTCTAAAATAAATAAATAAATAAATTACAATAGGAAAATGACTCTTACATGGAAACTACAAGCTGCTCGACTAGTACAATAATATAAGAGCTATTCGTCTACATGTGAGCTGTTTAGAGAATTTATTTTTTCTTTAGACACTGAGACAAAGTGCCAGCTTTTTCTGTCAAACAGAAAAAAAAAAGAAATTCTGCGGTCAATTTGCTTACCGCATATTTCTTTTTAAGTCTTTGGGCCTAAATAAGGGTAATAATAAATATCAGTCAAATCCAACTAAAAATTACATAATTACATCCAGAATTGCACTGGCCAAACCCGCAGGTTTGTTCTATCGTTCTGTGCGGGGGAAAGTAAATTATTTCCAAACGTCTGACCTTCCTTTCGGTTGCACCAAAAATTTCGCTTGGATCGTGCTGCTGCTTTACCACGTATCCACTCACACGTGCTGTAATGTGGCCCACGCAACCAACAATATGAGTGACTCCAGTAAGAGCAATGTTTAAAAAAAATATATAAACATTAAACACATAAAAGCTAAATATAGAGGGAAATTTTTATGTATTTTTCGCATGTTCGGATTAACGGAGTTCTAAAATCTGAGCCTGATCCAAACTCAACAAATAACTCTTAATAACCAAGGGGCCGTGTCCCATCAGGTTCAGAGCGAGACTTCAAGGCTCTCTTTCACTTCGGAATATTTGACTTTCTGTATTTAACATCAGACTCGAACGTTCGTGACAACCGCTTCTTTCCTAGTCATAGCATCACTGAAGGCCTTCCCGTAAAGTGTGGTGCGGTGGGAGTGTGGAGAGGATCGCTTTCTCAGTCTCAAGCAGCAGGAGTGTTTTTCTCTGGTCAGCTGACCCAGCGTACACTCCTGAGCTGAATGAGGATGTGGGATCGGGAAGAGACGCAGAAGTGCCGAGTGCTTCGAAGACTCACAGTCATGCTCTAAACCGCAGACGCCTGACTATAAGCATGCATGAGTATGAGAGAGAGAGAGAGAGAAAGAGAGAGAGAGAGAGAGAGAGAGAGAGAGAGAGAGAGAAAGAGAGAGAGAGAGAGAGAGAGAGAGAGAAAGAGAGACAGGATGTGTGGCTGCTCGAAGTGTTTTTCTCAGGATGCCCCTGGCCTTTTGACTGACCACAATCTTTTTTGAAGCAAGCAGAGTTCTGACTGAATCCTGAAACTGAAACATAAGATCATAAAATTCTATAAATGTTTTGCACTGAGAACAATCTATATCAAGCTTTGACTTCTGTGGTCAAAAATCCCATAGATTATAACTAATCTGTGTGTGACGCGAAGATCAGTAGGTGTGCATGAGAAAAAGAGAAAGTGAGAGAAAAAGTGTGTAAACGTCTGTCTCTTACTGCCCCCTGCTGGGCAGTAGTACATCTTAATTTAGTTAACAGTGCTTCCTTTTTTCCCTCCCCTTAAAAGAATAAGCCTCACTGACCAAAATCTATAAAACATGAACTGTATATTAGCTACATGAGACCTTAGCTGTATCACCAAGCACCTGACATGGTGTATATTTAGCTACACACTAAAGTGTGACTACCAGAGTTGGACGAAGTAAACAAACCGTGTACTTGAGTAAAAGTAAAGATACAGTAGCTTAAATATTACTCCAATAAAAGTGCTTCCTTTAAAATTTCACTTGAGGGAAAGTATAAAAGTATTTGCTTTCAAATGTACTTAAGTATCCAGGTACTATGATTTATTATGGCTATAATATTCCTATTATCATATCATTCCTACTACTAATTACCCCTAGTTTATATCTGAAACTAATTTATTGATTTATCCCAGGCTTCAAAAGTACAACTTGTCTATCATAAAGCATTTTTTATAAAAAAAAAACATAACATAACTTGTATTTAATGTTTTTAATTGATCAATTGATTGATTATTATAAATTATTGATCTTTCGACAACATTGATATTACTGGTTACTATTCATTACTATTACTTTTGTCCAGTATTTGACTCTTGCACTTTTGTCCAGTATTTGACTCTTGCCTCCATATATCATCGTCATCATCATCATCATAAAATGCATAGTTATTTATTCTCCACATTCTAAACATAGTTGTTCACATATCAATACGCTGTTAATGCGTGATCACTTCTGAATTATGCCTCAGACAGCTCGGTTAGATTTAACGCGGCACCGGAAACTATTTTCGCTTTTGCTTATAACTTTGTGAAGATCTTCAGTTTGATCCAGTGCATTATGTAATCTGCAGGTTCTGGAACTGGATATTATTTATGTTCCAGATGCTGAGCATTGATTTCCAAAGGGTCCTTTATCCACTCTAGTGGAACCTGCCTCCACTGCCATACCCTGGTGTGTCTTGGTTCTGTAACGGAGTAGCTGTTCCACTGGAGTTAAATGGATACTGCCCCCTTCCTCAGCATGTAAGAAGTGGATCGCTCGATCGGATCGTCACTAATAAAGAGACCTGCAGAGTTTTGTACGAGATGTGCTTTTGAACCTCTCACATCAAATGTGTATCTACTTTCTGTGTAGTTCTTGTTAGGGTTGCACAATTCTGAGAATTTGCATACTGGAACCTTTTCAGTGGAATGAACTGGAATATTTGTGAATGAACAGGAATTCATTGGAATAAACTGGGAATTTACAAAATTACAGGTGAGTCTATAACTGGGAACTTAACTGTAGTTGAAAAAAATCTTGCAGTATATTCTTTGTTAAAACAACCAGATTTAATTCAATGCCAGTCGAATTTCTACCCTGTGCATTCATCATTCACATGCACACGGCACGCTTACAGCAGGGCTTTTGAGGCCACGCCCCCTCACATGCACTGTGCATTCTTCCATAATATGATGAAGATAATCTCTTGAATCCTGCATGTCAAAAAATGTCCATCTTTGCAATCATTCACGTAAATTACATATTAGCTGAGCTGCACGGCATCGTTTTTTTTAAAAACGCACGACGATGCCAAAAGATAAACTCCCGAGAGAAATAGTTGTGAAAGGAAGGAGGAAGACAGTGAACAATGACTTTCTTGGTCGGCTACTGTTTAGATACAAGCTGTTGTAACGTGTTGAGTCTGGATGAAGGGAGAGCTCACTAACTCCAGTTGCAACAGAAATCATATAAGCACAGACAGGTTTCCAAAACTCATGCTTTTTTATTGTTCTTGGCAACAGCGTTACGGGTTAGTCAAAGAAACTTAGAAATGAGCATCAGAAAATAACAAGGACATATTCCTCGTCTTGAACACATGCAGTAATACGGGAAAAATGCTGTGCCGGTCTTTTCCCCAAAATACCGCTATGCTCCTAAAGGAAGCGCAACATATTTCACCCGTTACACCGTGTGTAACGTGTCTTTCATTGAAGCCTGTGTAAAGTACATTAGTGTAGACGTTAGCGGCTTATAGATAGGTGCGGCTTATTTATGGGTGCTCTTTATAGTCCGGACATTATGGTATTTCCATTTGGGGAAACTTTTACTTTAACACTACATTTCAAAGTCAATGCTGCCTCTTGCACAACTTTTTGAAGAGAACTAAGAAAGAAAAGTGCCTTATACTTGTCACGTGTAGTTTACAGAAAATTCTTCTTTACATATCTTAGTAATGTTAGAAAGCTGGGGTCAAAGCGCAGGTTCAGCCATGACACAAACCCTGGAGCAAGGTTGAGGGCCTTGCTCAAGGGCCCAAGAGTTTTAGCTTGGCAATACCGGGGCTTAAACCCCTGACCTTCCGATCAATAAGCCCGAGCTTTAACCACCAACTTCCTAAGAAACCAGTAAGACTTAAGACAGACTGCATCCGACAGCCAACTAGCGTGTTCGTTCTGTGCTTGCGTTAGAGAACATAACTCTCCCTTACCAGCAGGTGGCAGTAGTCTTTTTACACTAGCTGCGATCATTACTAATGAATTCGTGCAGCTTTTAGTCTGCTAAGACAAGAGCAAGAATGATAAGTGTCTGTGTGTTCCCTCTTTAATCCTTCATTGTTTGCGTTGGTCAGTTCCGTTTGTTTATTTATTTGCTAAGCTGAACAGCCAATCAGAGTTCTCTTTCATCCCGATGAGCTTCACCGCCTATCGACATGTAGAATCAGACGAAACATTTTCTCACTTTTTATTACTTATCTGTTAGATTTCATTAGATGAAGTGGAGGAAAGTCCTGCATTCATTATTTTAGTGGATATGCTGTGAGATCTTGCAGAGCTCCGTAAATCCTACACGATCCAAATTTATTTCTATAACAGAAACCCTTTAGCAGCTTTGATCAGCGATGGAGCAGAGAAACAAGCGTGGAGTGAGTGTGTACTGTCCTGACCTTCTCAATAAGCTCGTAGCTTTCCTCCATTTTTAGGGCTCTGTTCTGTAGAGAGGTGCAGGCGCGATGATGGACCTCCTGCCACTGCTGGTACAAAGACTCGGATATGTCTGCCACGGCAAAGCACAGAGTGCGCAAACCTAAAGAGAGCAAAAAAAACCTGTATATTAATAACACACTGAATTTGTATTACTTGCTCTGTGGCTCGCAAGTGTGTATTACTCATGGCCTGAATGCTCCGATCTGTTTGATTATAAAACTATAAAGAGCAGTTATTTGTTCTGAGTTGTAGGATGTAGTCATCACTGAGTCAATATTGAAATACCAAATGTCTTGCTACTAGTACACCGCAATTTCACACTTAGCCACTAGGGGGCAGAACACACATAGGATAAATGCCAGAAAGAGAAAACATTTAGACTGCAGTGCTGCAAAGCTACACCATTAAAATGGGGGATTCGTGTATATGTGTATGTTCTCACCTTCTGTAGCAAATTGCTCCAGATGTTTTAGTGTAATTTCCTTATATCTGGAATTATCTGCCAAGCGATCATAGATGACTGTGTCCTAAAAAAGAGAAACAATCCATCAAATGTGAGAGAATATCCACAAGAAATTGTGCAGGACTGAATCCAGTCAAAAAGTGGTGTTGAATCTATAACAATCTCAGACGCTAATTTATGAATTTCACAACTCCAAATGAATGTATAAGTATAGAAATGACATTACTTGTAATTCCACACTCCAGTACTCATTATATTTAGCATTTTCCAGTGAGTGTTTTTAATGTTTTAATGATTTATAAATCACACTCTTGGTGTCACCCAAATAAACATGGGTTCCCCTTTTGAGTCTGGTTCCTCTCAAGGTTTCTTCCTCATCCTCATCGAGGATGAATACACAAATATAAACCTTTTTGAATTTTGTTCTATAATTCTAACATTCTGTAAAGCTGCTTTGTGACGATGTTCATTGTGAAAAGCGCTATAGAAATAAACTTAAATTGAATAAGATCAAGTCAAATCTTTCAAGGTAGAAATTTTAGAAAACCTACTTGAGAGAGCTGTTTCTCACTAATCAGATTGTTTTTTAGCCTAATGTTAGAAAAAGCAGCTGATTTGGGAATCTCTGTGCAATGAAGAATTAGTTTGAATCCGTATTGGTGAACAGTGAAACAATAAAAATGATGAAGCATCTGTCACTGAGCAGTAAAGTATTGGGACCCCTGATTTTTTTTTTGCCAAATGTGGTTTTTCCTCAAACTGTTACCACAAAGTTGAAGGCACACAATTGTATAGGATGTCATTGGATGTGGTAGCATTAAATTGTCTCCTCATTTCAACTCGAAGACCCAAACCTTTTTCAGTATGGCAATGTCCCTGTGCACAAAGCCAGCTTCATGGTGATATGCTTTACATGGGTAGGAGTAGAAGATCTTAAATGGCCTGCTGTAGAGCTCTGACCTCAACCCTAGTTGTACTCCTCAACCTATCTCAGTTTACTGATGCCTGTGTGGCTGAATGAGCACAAATCTTCACAAGCACACTCCAAAAGGTTGTGGAACATCTTCTCATAAGAGTGAGAGCAAATGGGGACTAAATGGGGAATCTGGCAGTCAAGTGTCCACAAACATTTGTCTATATAGCGTATATTAATTTACTTAACACTGTAAGAAGAGTTTCTTTTTTTTATTCCTTTTTCAGTATAGTGGAACTAATGTTTTAATGCCAAGTTACTGCTAAAGAAATTTTGAAGCGTAACACAGATCTGGTATGTTCTACCATGTTGAAGCAGTACATCAGCAATAAATCAACCCTGAATCCCTGAATAAATGTACGTGTTCTTTTTTTTTTTTTTGCATCGTACAAAGCAAAGAAAATCTATCTGTCTTCTTGGTTGGCAGTTTTTTTTTACAGCTCTATGCATTAGCACAATCTCCAGCACACACACACACACACACACACACACAGAGACGTCAGGAACCCATTTCTGTTTCAGATCTGCTGTTGTGCTTGAGCTCAAGTCATCATAAGAGACGACGCTCGAAAAAGCACTGGAAGCCGCCGCTGCCACGGTCTTTGGCGTTCGCCAGCACTCTGTTGCTATGGAGACAGACAAGACACTCACGGCTCCTTTACAGTACAGCCGGATCTTTCCAGATGGAGTGCGCATGATGACAGACATCCTCTTCCTTGTACTGTGGAAGAGAATAACAATCAACATCATCATCGTCAAAATGAGATCTGTAGCTGCATGTGAAAAAAAGTGTAAATGGTGATTTATCAATAAAGTGAATGAAAGAATGTGGTGGATTTGAATGATGAAAAGACTGAACATGACGCACCTTGTAAACTCCAGTACGTGCAGTAGCTCATATCTTTCTTCTCGACCAAGCTGAAAGAGAGAGAAAAATAAAAAGAGAGAGAGACATAAATAGCAAGACAGAGACCAAGAGACAGAGAGAGACAGAGAGCAAGGGACACAGAGGGCAAAAGAATAAGAGATACAGTCAGTCAGATAGACACAAAGAGACAAAGAAACAGTGAGCGCGAGAGAGAGAGAGAGAGAGAGAGAGAGAGAGAGAGAGAGAGAGAGAGAGAGAGAGAGAGAGAGAGAGAGAGAGAATCAATGAGAAAAATAGAGAAAGTGACAAACACAAAGAAAGAAAGGCTCATTTATTCACTCTATTTCTCATATTATTTATAAGTATTGTTTTTATTTTACTTTATAAGTGAAACTTACACTTTTCTCCCACACTGGAACTTCCTATTTGTCACCATTTTTATTATATTATACATGTTTTTTATGACTGCTTCAGCAATATTGCATGCAAACAAACATGACAATAATGAACTTTAGGATAATTGGAAAAAAAATGTATAAATAAACACAGAAACACAGAGAATGAGAGAGAGAGAGGAAAAAAAAAAGAGAGATAATTTATGCACAATAGGACTAGAACTAACGTGTAAGTGTATGTTCCCAGGTCTTTCTCAGATTATAAATGTACCTGATGTACATGCTTTCAGAAAGACTGCTGGTTGTCTGAATATAACAGCGTTATTCAGCCCCTTCATAAAATTGGATAAATTACTAGGACATTTTGTTATATTAAAAACGATCCTTCTGAAAGCTATCCCCATGGATCTGATGGAGCTTTGTATTGACATCATGATCTAGCATTAATGTGTCATTTCAGAAGCAATACAAGGCACACAGTGTGTCTCTGTCCTGTTAATTCGAATGAACTCAATTAGCACAAATTGTACACGTCCACCCCATTAACATCCATTCACATCGGCTTCAAGCACCTCAGCACGCTGTACTGATTATCCGTCCCGAACAGCTACCACGGCTTATTCCACCCACTGATCTCCCCGAGACCCTAAATGTTAATCAGCAGAAAGCCTCTGCATCTTTTTTGGGTTTGTTGTATGTGGATTGTGTGGAGCATTACCTGGCATACAAGTGCCTGTGAATCAGCTGTTACTATAGCAACAATAATAGATTTATATTAACATTTGCATTTCAGCTGACCAGTTGAGGATTAAGGGCCTTGCTTAAGGGCCCAGAAGTAGCAACTTTGTGGGGCTGAAATTTAAACCTTTGACCTTTCGATCCAGAGTCCAAAGCCATAACCACTAAGCAACAACCTTCCCTGCTTGTACAATACAATGCTGTTCTCATCTGACTGGTGGTGTTATCCTGAGAGGAATTCGCATGAATGCTTCATTATGACAGGTCCTTTAGTTGATACAATAGCTTTAATGAAGTGTATGTGTGAACAGAAAACAGAAACTGGTGTAAAGAGTCAACAATGAGAGAGTTTTAGTCACTTTGGTGATGTGTCTCACCGTACACACTCACCGCATCGATAATGACGCTGTCCGGAGTCCTGGCTGAAAAAATGAAGCCGAGGTTGCGTGCTGCGCGGACCAAAGCTCCTTCATCTGTCGTGTGGAAAAAAGAGGCAGGGGTCAGGAGTTAGGTATTAGACTAGTGAGGAGCTTTAAGAGAGTGTGAATGGAACCCTGGTGCACTTTTGACCAGATTGCTCGGCAGGGTAAACATTGAACAATCAGAAGGTCTGAGTACGGTGGGCTCTTATGGTTCCAAGCAAACTTTGTGTTGCAGGGACAAAGTCAACATTGAGTAAAATGACAAAGCTATGATGCTGTAAACAGAAAGAAAATGATGAATGTTATTTATTGTATACAAGCTAATTGTTTAATTAACTAATCGACTGATCTCTATGCTCTGTTGATTTTTCTTTACTATGCAAAATATTTCTTTGATTAATTAACTCACTCTTCTTTGATTGGTGTAATATCAAAGCAGAACAAATCTAAAAAAATAAAACAAAAGTCACGATTTTGCTCTAAAACCCCTGCAAATAAACATTTTGTACATCTCTTTGACAAAAATAAAAGAAATTAGGCACTTAACCTATGATACATGATACACGTTTCCCTTTTTTTTTTAAATGGTTTTCATACATGAAAAGTGGCTTTTAACTAGAGTTGAATACTTGAGTGAAACACCATTTCGAGCAGGACAATGGTCCGAAACACTAAGCCAGGGCAACTCAGTAGCGGCTACAAACAAAAAGGTTAAATGCTTGACTGTCAACGTTCAGACCTTATCCCCATTGAGAATCTGTATCACCAGTCAACAAGCAATTTCCAAACAACCTGAGGCACATCCGCTAGGAAGAATGGCTGAAAATTAGTCTCGAACAGTGTGCAAAGCTGATAAGCCCTTACCTCAAAATACCACACAAAAAGCTTTCACTGCAGCAAAAATATAGCTCTAGCTCTCATTTGATCCTGAAACTGAGGACAAAACAGTTTGCAGGAAACGCCCCATCCTCATGAAGAATAATTAAACGATTTATACAGAACCTGGGATGTATAACAATTATAAACAATCAAGTACAGCACAAATACTGCATTAAATCTAAAACAGTTGTACATTTAAATGCACTATGATTTAGAATAGCACTCTGCTCTGATCTGGAGCTCAATACTGATGTCTGGAGGAGATGAGGAGAAGTTGGTCTACTCAATCCCAGAGATGAAAGCCACAGGAAATTACAGCAGCATTCAGAAAACAAACTCACAACCCAAGAGACAGGAAATAACTCAGCTCACTCATAGCCTCCGCCAATTTTGATTAAAACAACCAAGTCATAACTGACTGCAGTTCTTCTTCTTGGAACTCTATCCCTGTGTTCAATTATAGTGACTACGTTTCGAAATCGAAGGTAATAGAAGGACAAATAATTCAATGTTTAAAGACACTATTTTGTCTCTGTTTAATGCTGCAAATGTTCATATCACTGGCACCGTGTTTCTCCACTGAGGAAAAGTCTGAATGTATGAACATTTTAGGATATCTCATGTAACTAATGGTAATACCGAACACCGCAGTGCAGTGATTATAAAATACATTGTACTTACTAAAACATGTTAAATTTAGATCAACTGATTTATCGGTTTTGCAGAGTGATTGCAGAACTATCGGCAAAAAATCAATACCGATAGTTTTTCCGGTTTCCCGTCTGTGGTCATTACAACAGCGGCCTCTAAAGGTGAATCACTGATACCATGTGCTGTTTGATTTTACAAGGGAGACTGCACACTGCACGGAGATCTCTATATTTATTGTTTATAATTTTGTAATCATATAATTATATTTGTTAATTAATATATTCAAATTCATTTCATTTAGCACATTTTCAGGATTCAGTACTGTTTAGTTTTTTTGTAAATAAAGTTCAGTACTATTTTAGTACCCTGGTTATCTTTACATTTGTGGTATTTTACAGACGCCCTAATCCAGAGTGACTTACATTTATCCAATTGATACAACTGAGCAGTTTAGGGTTAAGGGTCTTGTTCAGGGGCCCAGCAGTGGCAGTTTGGTGTGACTGGGATTTGACCACACAGCCTTTAGATCCAAAGATCAATGCTTAAACCACTAATCTACCACCCTTCCCATGCGTGTCCTAATTGCTGATACAATTTGAAATAAAAGCTTATTTTATTTATATGATAAAAAGCACAATACGGTGATTTATTGGCTGAAAAATAATCACACCTCAGCTGTTCGAATGCCTTTTAGTGTTGTTATTACCTGGGGAAGCAGCTTGGTAGGTGATCGTGTCCTCGCTGCCTTCAGGGACGGCCGTGTGACAGATTGCCATCATTGTCATAAACTCCATGATTACGGCAGCAGTGGGCTGGAGAAGCAGCACAAACACACACCATGGATATGAAATACACTGCAAATATTGTAAAAACCCATTCACTGGAGTTTACGATGCCTGCTGCTGAGGTTTACAGGAAACTCTGGACGATATCATATCGCCAGGGCCAGGTCAAGTCAGATAGGAGATGTTAACACATGGCTGAGATAAGTGTTTACTCAGACACCAAGACAAACATGTCAAATTAGAACAATGTTATGTATAATGGCCACTAAATGTAATTAGAATCCTTTCATCCTCCGTGTCTTTGTGTTTACTCTGTGATGCAAAATTGTGTGAGGCACAAAGCAGATGGAGTGAGCGAGTATCAAAGGCAGACAGAAAGTGAGAGAGAAAAAAGAAAGAGAGGGAGAGAGAGAAAGAGAGGGAGAGACACAAAATGCTACCAAAAAAAACAGCTGTCTATAAAGCTGGAATCAAAGTCACAATGAATATAAAGCTCTGTATCAAGGGTTGCCTTGGAAAACAGCTTACAATCAAATAGTGCTTGATGATTGACACTTATGAATTCTGAAACCAAAAAGAAGATAAAGGGGAAAACAATATAATAAGAAACTCTTAGCGAGACTGTGGCCACAGTGGTCATTTTTACGATGCCGAACCGAGCAGGACCAGGACCAGGACCAATAAAAAAATGCTGGGATAACACCATTTTTGTGTACATAAACAATTCCAGTCTTCTATTCGAACACTTAACATTAGCTTTAGTGTTTTGAGAGCACAATCATAGAAGGGTAGAATTTGCAAAGACTGCTTCGAGGTCAGCTCTAACAAAAAAAGGAAAACATCGGGTATGGCTTAGATTTAGGTGACTCGTTTTAAATAAAGCGGTTTATCTATAGACAGGAAAAAAAAACGATTTTAATGCGTTGTTGTGCAATCCTAATGTGCGATAAGTAGTAAAAAAAATAAACAAACAACAAAAAAAAAAGGACATAAGCATTTTCTCTGCAGATCACGCTTCCCCATGCAGCTCTGAAACATGAAGTGAACAGTGGTGGACAGTAACAAAGTAAATGTATGTTTATATTTATTTCAAGTGTATTTAAGCCTTTTCTTTACTTTACTGAAGTATTTAGGGAGATGTTTAACTTCACTACATTTCAAAGTTAAATATCTTACTTTTTATTTATGAGTGGATATATACGTAACTGGTCAGGCACACAGCAAAGCCACCAATCAGGGTAGAGCACGAACTCTGTTTTGAACTAGTTTTGATTGCCACTTGGTGGTATCTACTTATCACAAACATACAGTTCAGATAAGCATCAGTTAAACAGCATGTAGAACATTTTGAGAGAAATAAACGATAAAAGAAACTCCTGACTTGAACTAGCCGTGGCCTCATCTGTAGAAAGTACAGGTAGTTCTCTACTTACGATGGAGATACGGTACGACGACCCCATCGTAAGTCAAAAATATCGTAAGTCGAAGATGCCGCTATCTCTGACAGCCTTTTCTGCTTCATGCTGATTTATAATTTTCATTTTCTGCCCTAAACTGATGGCTTTTCTCTTTTTTTTTTTGACTACCAGCAGGAGACATGCTTGGGTGCTTAAAAGACACGCTTTTATCACTAAAATTACAATTAAAATACACACAGACAATTTTACTCCGTCAACCGCTAGCGAGAGTGGGGCATCTCACAGGGTGAGAGATACGCTCATCCCAGCTGCACGTCCAACATTCATCATCTTAAGATCGAAAGATTTTAAGTCGAACCACCATAACTCTGGGACCATCTGTAGTTGGAAAAAAAGGTTTTGGGCTCATGATCATTTTAATAGACAGCAATGTGTTTGACTTATTAATGCCGGTCTAATAATAGATTGTGCTGAGAGTTGTGATAAAAATGATAATAGGATTTTACAAAGTCTATCTCTACTTGAACTCAAGTACATGGTTTGTGTACTTCGTCCTCCACAAACCACAATACAACATGACTGATCTTTTTATTGTGTGGGGGGAAAAAATCTTTTTTTTTTTGAGGGAAAAACTTAATTTTAAAATCATTATATAACAGTGATTTCAAGGGAATAAATGTTTGATATTAGAGGACCTCTGTACTGAACTGGGAATATGTATTCCCACAAAGAATCTGATTAAACAAGTCTAGCTCCATGGCAGGGACACCATTCTCCAAACTCATCATACCAGCTGCTCTCTCTTTGATACCCGAGTGTGTTTTTGCCTGGCATGATTCCACTTTTCACTTTCTCTTCCTCCGCTTGTGTACTCATTTCACCCCCCCCAATTCACTTCCATTTTTCAGTATGTGACTAGCGGCAGACGTGAAGAGAGATATGAGGGCTGGGAAATCCTAGACCTGCGCGAAACTCCAGCTCGTTCAACATGGCTAACAGACCCGAGGCGTTTTTACGGGACTTACATGATTGCTTTGGAGATTTTCCAGCAAACTGGGGTCATTAAATCCGGCTTCCTCCATCGAGTGGGAGCTGTGACTGTAAAAAAAATAAATAAAAAGAAATTGATTAAAAGCCAGTACATAAATAAAAAAAGAGAACCTAAAATGGAGTCTTATACTCCTTTTTTTTTTTTTCTTCCCTATTTTCCTTTTGCTCGAAGACATTGTGCACACACTGTACTTTAGGTACTACAGAAAGAGGGCATGGTGGTTTATTAGATTACAAAAGTGAGCCTTTCATAAACATGCACCACTAAAGATCATCTTCTGCTGAAGATCGTTCTCCAAACCAGCAAAGGACAAGGTAGAAGTAAAACGATTTCTTCTTCAAACGATCCCGTGATCCAGGACCGTTTCTGTCTGATCATTATCCAAAACAAAGTGTCCCAACATGGCCATTTTCACCTGCGTCCGAGTGTACACACTCTGCAGCTGCAGTTTTAGGGGCACTATCGATCTTTGTGTCGGTGATGTATAGGCTGCAGTTTATCAGCCTGCTAGTGGAGTCATCTATAGTCTGATAGTGAACAAGCTGCTGTTAAAGGGCTATTGGTGTTGTGTGTATATATAACACTCTCATCTCACTGCAACACAGCCTTAAAAATCCTTTAGTGCTTGTCAGGTGCAATTACAGATATAAAATCAACTTTATTTGCAATCCGATCACTGAACATCAAGTCCAGTCAAGAAGCTTTTATTGTTATTTCAACCATATATAGCTGACACAGTACACAGTGAAATGAAACAACATTCCCTCTGAACCCTTGTGCTACATACAACAACAATCTCAGAAAACACAGGGCAAACCATGCTCAGATACAGGAGACAAGTGGCCTGATTTCAGATTTCAGATGTGTATGTTTATGTTGACCTGTAAAGTGATTCAATAAGCAGCACTCCCAGAGCCAGTGATCACGCTATTGATGAGCTGCAGCCAAGCAACCGTCTCTACGGAAACGGACCCTGTTGCTGATGTCTCAAGTCTACTCACAGTCACAAGCTTAATGGATTCTGCCATATAGATGCACTAATTCGCTTACACACATACGCACAAACACAGACACACAGATTAGATCACTGTAGTTTTACAATGTGAAAAATCCTGGTAGAAGACATTTCATAGTCCCCTTTAATTAAATGATAAAAGCAGATGACTCAAAGAAAGGCTGGGTATGACGTGATGGTCCTTCATGTCTGCTGACACACACACACACACACACACACACACACACACACACACACACACACACACACACACAAACACACTCCTGTGCCGGACAAAACCACAGACAGGAACGAGTGAGAACCCAAAAGAGCTGTGAACAAAGGGAATTCTTCCAAGCCGTCACCACACAATTCTGTTCCTTCAGATAAAGTCACACATTCTCCTCCTAATAACGTATGTTAATGATGTTTTCTCTTCAAGACGATAGCACGATAGACGGTGCTCAAGCTCCCAAGCGGCACGGCGATAAAACCATCGTCGACCGAGCTGCTCGTCTCACAAGCAGCAATGACTCAATCTAATTCTCTGTATGTTCTCTCGCTGTCCCAGTACAGTGCAGCACAAAGGACACATTCAAATTTAAAAATGTCATGCAATTCACAAAATCCACATGCAAGAGCAGAATGTGAGAAAAGATATAGTTTAATAATAGCAGGGGCATATTCAGACTTTTCCCATGAGGCCCAGTTGTTTCCAGAACTTGAACCAAAAAGTGCTGTTTGTGCTCGAAATGTTCTCTATTTACCTTGCAGGAAGGCGACAGAGTCACATTAGTGCATCCTACAAAAACTGCAAACATAATTTAATGTGGATGAGGCTTCCACAAAGTGACACTTAACATCACAGAAATCAAATAAATTGTGCGATTAATGATTGGCTCATTTGTTGATTTTTATCTTCCATTCTAAGGTTAAAAGAAATGTTTTTTTGGTATATATGGACTATATTCCAGTAAACCTCAAAAGCTTGACAAGTTCGATAAAGTCTTAAAATATTATTTAATCAACCCACCCCTCAACAACATCCCACAGTTTATATACCGTAATTTCTGGACTAATATTCTTAATAAGAAAAATAAGCCGCACCTGTCTATAAGCCGTCTACATTCAAACTAAACTTTACACAGGCTTTAACGAAAGACAGTGTCTGTTACTATTCACTGAAAGCACGCTCGATTTAATATAAAGAGTTTCATTGGTTCACTTTAACCTGTTCGGCAATTAGTTGAATTTTACGTGGCTAATTTTTTTGGCGAAACCCGGAAAAACCCGGAAAAAATCCATAAATTGGCCGCTTCGTTGTTTAAGCCGCGAGGTTCAAAGCGTGGGGAAAAAAGTAGCGGCTTATAGTCCGGAAAATACGGTATATAATTTACACTGAATGAGGATTTACAGTTTATTTTCCATATTGCATTAGAAAAATTATCTATAGACAAAATTCTTCATTTATTTGTGCTTACTATACATGATATGGACAAAAGTATTGGGGACACCTGACATTTCCAGCCATATGTTGTTCTTCCCTGAACAGTTACCACAAAGTTTCCCACACAAAGACTCCCAATTGTCTTTGGATGGTGTAGCATTACATTATCCCTTCACTTGAACTAGGAGACCCAAATCTGTTCCAGCATGACAATACCACTGTGCACTAAGCCTTGACCATATAGAGTAGGTATGGTTTAAATGGGTAAAAGTGAAGAATCTTGAGTTACCTGCTATAAATCTATGACTTCAACCCCATTGAACACATTTGGGATGAATTGTAACGCTGCACCACAGGTCTCATCACCTTACATCAGTACCTGACTTTACTAACACCATTGTAGCTGAATGAGCACAAATCTCCACCAACACACCCCAAAATCTAGTGGAGGATCTTCCCAGAAGAGTAGAGGTTATTATAAGGGCAAATGGGAACTAAATGTGGAACGGGATGTTCAGAAAGCACATAGCAATCTTATGGTATGGTTTCTACAAACTTTTCTCCATATAGTGTATATTAATCACTTTATAATATGATGGTCAGATGTGAAGTGTTGAACTTTTAAAATAAATTAAAAAAATAAAAATAAATAAATCTAAAACCTGCATTTTCTATAATAAAGACATGAAGTTAGCCTCAATATAAACTAAAATGAGACTTAGAAGTAAGCCTGGAATGGCAAAGTGCTTATATCTCCTAGATCAAATTGCTTTTCTACTCATTAGCAGAAAGACATTTTCCGTTTGAGGACCTAAAACAGATCTGTGTAAAAGTTTCAAATCTTATTGACACTTGACACATGGAACAGGCACTAGTAAAGACAAAGAACAAAAACACAAGACAATCATCTAACAGCCCAGAACTGGAACCTTGAAACAGCCAGAAATAAGTTTCATTGACACCATGCCACTCCAAAACTCTGTTACTCCACATGCACAGGGCATTCGAACTACAGGACGTTTCCCACAAAAAAAAGAAAACTGAGGGTAAGAAACATACGACAGAGGAAGAAGAAAACAGCACAGGGTCACACAATACAGAGCTTACCATTCCTCCTCTGCAAAACTACCATCCTCCATTTCAGACCTGTGACTGTTGGGTAAAGTAGAGAAAAAGTTAGACACCAGGTCACTGCGAGTTCCTGCTGGCAGATACACTGCATCACAATGTACAGAGCAGTTCTAATACACATGTACTTTAGTTGCATCAGGTGAAGAACCATGAGTAGGATTTCATCCTTATTGGCACCAGCGGAAATGTTGACCTGGCACTTGGTATGCATAAGAGGATCAAAGATTCAGAAAACCTTTTCTTTAGTCATTTTGGATCTCCAGCATCCACAGTATATACAGATTAAGTAAACATAGAATAAGCAGGCTCAGAGGATGCAAGTAATTTTTTTTTTACTCATTTACTAAGCAGAAAAAAAGCTTTTTTCACTACTGTCTTTCACCAAAATATAAATGTATATTTGGTATGTTCAATCCCAGGACACTACCTTACTCATTCCTGCAATACAATCAGCCAATCTTAGGGCAGCAAGTATAATATGTTTAAGATGTATAATATCATGAGGATCAAAACTAGAAGTTGACTGATTCATCAGTTTTGCAGATTTTTGATTGCTGGAACTATTGGCAAAAATCTGGCATGCCTCTGTGGCTGAAGCGACTGAGAAGGTTTGCTGTCATTACAAGAGCGGCCTCAAAAAGTTAATTTTTACACATTAACATTAATTTACATTTGGCAGATGCCCTTATCCAGAGCGACTTACATTTATCTAATTAATACAACCGAGCAGCTATGGGGTGAAAGGTCTTGCATATGGGCCCAATAGGGCAGCTTTATGTGCAATGCTTTAACCACTAAGCTACCACCTCCCTACCACATCGGAGACTGTTTGCTGCACGGAAAGATCACAGTGCACAGAGAATGTTATACTGTAGTTATTTTTATTCTTTAAAATGTATAACGTATACTTTATAATAACCTGGAACTCAACATGAAGAAGATGAAAGCGGTCGTTATGGATTTTAGACAAGCTGGCAATCACACTCATGCTCCCTCAGAGTTCCTTAGAGTCCACATCTCTGAAGATCTCAACTGATCTCTGAACTCTTCTATCCTGTTCAGGAAGGCACATGAGCGCCTGTTTTTTTCGGAGGAGTCCCATCTGTGCTACAGGATACTGGAGAACTTTTACCGCTGTGCCATTGAGAGCATCCTCACTAACTGCATCTCAGTGTGGTACGGAAGCTGCGCTGCTTCAGACCGTAAAAACCTAAAAAAGGGGGGTAAAAACTGCCCAACGAATCTACAAAGGGCGAGGGGCATTATCAAAGATACCTCTCACCCCAACCATGGACTATTCACCCTTCCACCTTCAGGCAGACGCTACAGGTGCCTCAGAGCTGCACAAACAGACTGATGTATAGCTTTTTACCTGTGGCTGTTACTGTACTGAACAGCTGATTTAACACCACATTCTCACTTTACTGTGTATTTTGCACTGCTTATCCACTCCAATTATTATTTTTTGCACCATCCATCCATATCAAAGATAACTCATACTTGCACGTAACTAGATCATGCCATATGGGTATCTTCTGACATGTCTATCTATGCATAATCTTTGCACAGTTTATTGTATATTACTATATAGTCAAGTTTATTTCTATAGCGCTTTTTACAACAGACATTGTCTCAAAGCAGCTTTACAGAATTTTAAGAGTTAAGGTGAACAATGTGTATTTATCCCTGATGAGCAGCCATGGTGACTGTGGCAAGGAACAAATCCTGTAGATGTTATGAGGAAGATTAAACCTTGAGAGGAACCTGTCTCAAAAGGGGAACCCATCCTTATTCTCATCCTCATATAAACACCTTATATTATTCCCTACTGCACATTAATCACCCTCATCCCTGTATATATGGACCTCATACCCTATTTATCTTACTGTTTTTTTATTGTAAAATAGGCCACTTATGCACTTCTAGTCAGATGCAAACTGCATTTCATTAGCTCTGTACATGTACCTTGCACAATGACAAAGTTGAATCGAATCTCATTTATATTATAATTATATTTATTAATATATTTATACCATTTAGCACATTTTCATGATTTAGTGTTCTATTTTTTATAATAAATTCAGTACTATTTTACATGGAGTGTTTGTTATTTTATTCTTTTTTTAATTCATTTTAAAAACTATTGGTACGATCCAACCTAGCTGTCGGTATCAGTAAAATCCATCTCTGACCAAAATTTTTGTAACATGCCACATAGAAACTCAAAAACCTCTGGTGCGTTTCACACAAAATTGACTCAGGATTTTAGACAGAGTGGTTAAAAAGTAGGGGATTAGCCAGAGGAGAAAAGTAAGTTGTTTGAACTTATAAAGAAGGCTACTGTAACTCATATAGCCACTCTTTACCACTGTGTCAAGCAGAAAAGCATGGCATAATACACACATTTGATAAACCATGAGGTGAATGGGCTACTGTACTATAGCAGAAGATCACATGAGTTGCTCTCCTGTCAGATACAAATAAAAATCTGAGGCATCAATGGGAGCTTCAATTGAGCAAGAGCTTCTCTATTACATACTGTATATATTTACACTTCGGCTCATGTGTAGAACCCTGAAGAGAGCACTAACAAACGTCAGTGTTCTTGCTCTCATTCAGAAAGCATAAGTTCCTTATCGAAAGCTCCTGACCACAGATGGATGTGGCACTGTTGAGGTTTAAACTCATGACCTATCAAAATCCCAACCATTAGGAAACTTGCACGACTAAAGTATTTTAATGAATGAACATCTGCACCCATGGGAAGTTTCTTCATTAGTTACTGTTCTACATGAATTATCTGTGTGTTGGAACAAGTGCGTTCTCAAGCGTGTGTGTGGGATTAAACGCATCACTTGTTCTGTCGGTGTCATGTAAGCAGTCAGTGTGGTTAAACACACAAGGGCAAAAGGCCACACCACAACATGAGAGTGTGGTATAGAATGAAGCTATTAAGCAGGGGACTTGGTGGCTCAACTGTTTCATCGCTTCAAGCTGCATTTTCTGGAGCCAAGCACCCAGACTTATGGATGGCTGGCTTTTAAAACTTTGGACACCATTCAAAATGTAAATGTACTTCCAAATTAGGCCCACGTTTTGACCAGCTTTTGGTGCCAGAGTGGTGGCACAAATCTAGTTAGAACTTTCATTCAATCAAATTTGTGTCACATTTTACCAAACTTTTGACCAGATGGCCTTCCATAGACACCACAGCCAGAACAGGAAGAACAATAATAAGAACAGGTAAAATAACAATAGAATATCCCTTAGTGCTCGGCCCCTAAAACAGATAGCTATAAATATATTACATTAATTAAGCTACAGGTTAAAACTGAATGAAAGTAAGACCCACACCGGCTCCAAACTGGCTCATGTTTCCTCTAATTAACCATCCTTCATGTTGTTTTTACAACAAATTCACAAAGCCAGACAAAATATCTAGGACATTCTTTTTTATTCTCTCTCTCTGAAAAAGTCTAACTGCTGTTATTCTCCTAGAAGAGGAAGAAAGGGGGTTTGGAACATGGGGGAAAAAAGGGAAGTAGGGTGTGTGTTTTTCGCAGTCTTCAAGTTCAAAAGCAGTCTTGCTTATGTGAAGTAGGTAAAAAGTGAAACATTAATATATTCATGAGGAAGAAGGATGAAGCCCTTCATCAATATACCACTCGTACGCGTTCAACCTACACCCGCTAGACATATTAAAGATGACGCCGTAGGGAGACGAAATGTACATATACTCACACACACACACACACACACAGGAAAAGGGCTTGGGTGAGGCTGAAGTAATTTGGTCAGAACCAAGAAAGTATAGAGTGGCTACAGGTAGTAGCATTAAGAGACAAGTAATATCCACACACACACACACACACACACACACACACACACACACACCCACACACACACACACACACACACACACACACACACACACACACACACACACACACACACACACACACACACACACACACACACGAGTTAAATGCTGATTCTGGGGTAACTTTCATGATACATTCATATTTCTGTTTGTTCACCTGTATTTTGTAGTCACCATCACAAGGGGGAAAAAATAGGTTCAAGACAATCCAAGAGAGTGTTCTCTCTCTCTCTCTCTCTCTCTCTCTCTCTTTCTCTCTCTCTCTCTCTCTCTTGCTCTTTCTCTCACTCTCTAACACACACATACCTACGAGGTGGTATTAAAAAATCTCGAGACTAATGGTGCTAACTGGTGCTATTCTGAGCATGTGCGTTACCACGGCTGCGATTTCATCATGGACGGCAAGTTAGAATAAAGAGCAAACGTGAAATTCTGCATGAAAACGGGCAATCTGCCACAAAGACATTTGACGTAACACATGCTTGATAACGCACCGAGTCATTCGTTTTGAGTTGAAGACGACAAGAGATCAAGAAAGACCTTCGACAAGCTCAACCATCGAAAACGTCGAAACCATTTCTCCAACTTGAACTTTACTCCAGCTCAAAGGTCGCCGTTTTGACACCGTTGCGGAAATCCAATGTGAATCGCAGAAGGTACTTGATACGCTTAGAAAAGAAGACTTCCAGGACACATTCGAGCAGTGACAGGAACGCTGGGAGCACTGTATTGCTGTGCAAGGGGACTATTTTAAAGGTCATAGTGTGTAAACATAGACAGAAAAGTACTTAGTAAATAGAGCTAGTCTTGAAGCTTGCTCTGGTTGGATCATGTATTGACCATGTTATTTGATGGAAGTGCATGTGTAAGTGTGTGTGTGTATTTGAATGTGTGTCAGAGAAAAAGAGAAACAGAAAAACTAGGACTCAGATATTACCATACAGCTGTCTTTCTCTCACAGACACATACATCGAATCCAGTCAGTCAGAAATGTACAAACTAGTCTTTGACTACAGATTAGACTACACTTCTAAACCTTCAGGTTTACCTTTTAATGGACCTGTTTTTAGAACAAGAGCATATGTGGTGCACAAATCCAATAAGCCCAAAACTCATGGACCTTCTTCGATCTAAGAGACAACTGAGACAATCTTAGAAGACAAACATCATGTGTACAACTTGAGCTGTCATCTGACTTACGCTGCGTGCTGATGAACATTTTCTCGCATACTCCCTCACACACACAGACACACTGCAGCACTATCATTTACACACATGCGTGCCCAGCTGGCGATGTCACCCCTAAAAACACCCCCGCCTCTCCACCACCCACACCACCACAGACACAGTGTTACACCGATGTCTAATGCAGCACATCTGATGCCGCTCTTTGCGACCAAAAATAGATCACGGCAGCAGAACCTGCTCTCGCCCCAGAGCTAAACAAAGGTCCATAAGCCGTTTGAGTAAAGGGCCAGTGGGTGTTATTTATAGAGTATTTATTTATATATTGTTCAAATAGTTTAGGAAGGCAGAAGAAAACATTGAGTGTCATATTCATGCTTTACTGATCATACGCTATATGGAAAAAATCTTTTGGACTTTTCCAGCCATATGCAGTTCTTCTGCAAAATGTTATCACCAGGTTGGAGATACATAACTGTATAGGATACTTTTGGATGCAGTAGCATTAAAATATTTCTCTTTGCTTGAACTATAAAAACCAAACCTGTACAAGCATGACAGCGCCCCTGTGCACAAAGCAAGCTCCATGAATATATGGTGTACATGGGTTGGAGTGGAAGATCTGCTGCTACAGAGCTCTGACCTCAACCCTATTGCACACTACTGTATGGGATGAATTGGAATGTTGACTGCACCCCAGGCCTCATCAACAGATGTTACTAACACCTACATGACTGAAAGAGCACAAATCTCCATAAACACAAGAGATGGAAAACAACGAATTACATTTACTCGCGTTATGGTTTTTGCGCACTTCTACTTTTTAAAGTAGTTTTTAAAATCTGTAATTATACTTTTACTTAAGTATGTTTTGCTATAAGTAGAGTACCTAGCTATATTTTAAATCATATCTGTGACTGAGTAAAAACATGAATAAATAAAAATAGCAAATGTGAAAAAATTTAATATATCGCGCCCCGGAAAAATGACTGCAGTGAACGATTAAAAGCGGAGAACAAATACGCTACTTACAAAAAAACGTAGATCGAAAAAAAAATAGCGATTTCTCTCAATATCATAAGTGACATTACAGTATAACAGAAATTATTTTTTGCTAACACACATTAGAAACAAGACATAGACTGTATTGTGTTTTTTATTTGTTAAGCTGTTCCTCCAATTAAAAACAATTAATTGAGATTTATATCCCCTTGTCCTTTTTGAACTACACTAGAATCCCCCACCACACCCCCACTGTTAAATTAAAGTAACTCTTACTCTGAGTACATTTTAAATGAGCTACTTTTTACTTGTACTTGAGTAGATTTTTAGACTGATAACTTGTACTTAAGTAAAATCTCATTGAATAACAGTACTTTTACTTAAATAGAATATTTTTTTCCCTTTCCACCTCTGATAATCACACCCCAGAATTTAGTATCTTCCAAAAAGAGTGGAGGTTATTATAAGAGCAAATGGGGACTAAATGTGGAATGTGATGTTCAAAAAGCATCATATGGTCCACATACTTTTCTCCGTACAATGTACAATAAACATGGCGCAAGGTTTGTGGGTGTGTACATACAAACAGGTGTGTGTAAGATGGATGTGGACTCACCCATAGGCCACTCCAGCGACAGTACACTTCTTAAACTGCATCACATTGCAGGTCAGTGTTCCAGTTTTGTCGGAAAAGATATACTTCACCTAAAGGATGAGGAATGATCAAATCATAAGAAAAAGGCAGTAGATCTTTTACATGATCGCTGTAATCATTTTGTGTGTGTGTGTGTGTGTGTGTGTGTGTGTGTGCTGTACCTGGCCTAGCTCTTCATTCAGGTTGGACGTTCGAGCCATGGCTGGAGTGTTGGTCACTTCATAGAGCATGTCAGTGTCCTAAAAATGAATCGTTTATGAAAATGAAGAACCCGTGAGGTCTTTTTGTAAAACAGATGTATACAATCCATATCTCTTGCTTACAGCATACTATGCGCTATGCAGTGAAATAGCATGTGCCACATACCCGAGTATGTAATGCATAATTTTTGCAGGGGAGTAAAATCACAAATAATAACCGTACAATACATGTTCCATGAATAGTCCTTCCTCCTTATTTGCATTCATTAACCTCTACTGGCTCCACCCCCTTTCGCTGCGTACCGCAAGTGTCCAACCTCCCACACTTTATTTTATGATTCTCACTAAATCCAGTAGAGACTAATAACACACTAGATTTCACTAAGGCCAGTGTTCCGGCACTAAAACTGTGAAGTGCATCATCTGAGACAGTTCCAGCGTTCTGGGAAATTCTAAAAACAAACACAGACGCTGCTCTGTGTGCCACAGCCCAAATCCAATTTTGTCAACTGTAAATAGGTTATTTTGATAACGTTCCACTTTTAGTTTCCCCTCAGACTTTTTTTTTTTTTTTTCTTGAACCAGTCCAGGTGAGAACCGTGCGGATCAGAAGAAGGAAATTTAACATGAAGCGCTGGTTACGCAGCCACTCGGTAAAAACAATAAACTTTCCGTCCCTTAGTATTGCTTTGTGTCTGATTTTTTTGCATTGCCTTCTGACTTTTGACTTGTAAATGTTTACATGACTACGGGATGTCCCGGTTCTTATAAAAGCAATATTATTAAAAAGAGCACGACATATATCAAGCATAACACTATGAGCCCCTGCCTAGTATTGTGTCGGTCCCGTTTTTGCTGCCAAAACAGTCCTGACCCATTGAGCATTAACAACATTATCTTCTTCAGCAATTTCAGCTACAGGAGCTCGTGTGTTGGATTGAACCACACGGTCCAGCCTTTATGTATGCCTTTATGCCCAAGTGCATTACTGAGCCTTGGCTGCCCATGACCCTGTCTCCGGTTCACCACTGTTCCTTCCTTGGACCACTTTTGATAGATGCTGACCACTGCAGACTGGGAACATCCCACAAGAGATGGAGATGCTCTGACCCAGTTGTCTAGCCTTCACAATGTTACCAGTTCACTAAATGTTACCAGGTCACTAAGCCTGATTAGATTTCTCTAATTACAGACCCGAGATTACAGAGCTATCTATTGCGTCATTGAGCTCTGGACGTCATGCGTGATCGGATTGTGTGTAAGTTTTGGTGCATAAGCTCACACAGGAAGTTCCAGCTTCATAACAAACTCTAAATAAACGTGTCAATGCAAATGATTGATAAATAGGTTTCCGACACAGTTTTCATTTTAAAAGTCCATACTTTTCCAGATTCAAATATGCAGACTTCCCTAAAGATTTTTAAGACCATATTTAACATTTAACATTCAATACCAACTATACTATGTGTTACAGTAAAATCTCTGATGTATGGCAGAATTTCTGATGTTTTCCGTGTGTTTAGTTTTCATTTGAAATCCCATATATTTCTCTTCGTTTTGGCCTTCAGTCCACACTGAGATAGTGTTTTCAGTCAACGAAAACTTAGCTTTCTAAAGTAAATATATGTGAAAATGCTATTTGCAGTGTGGATCTAACGTAGCTCGTGTGCAGTACAGGAATGGAAGCGTGGTTGATGGTTTAGTGTTAATGAGCAACTTTTCAGTTGAAAACAACAATTGAAAAGCATGGATGAAGTAAAATGACACTCAGGGCTTCATTCTCACCCAGTTGATGAAGTAGGCCTGGATAAACTTGATCACCTCCAACGTCACCAGCAGACTAATGGGAATCAGGTTGTTGAAGAGGATGATGAAGGTAAGGAAGTTTAGACCAAAGTTCGCTGCACCTCCATCTGATGCAGTCCGGGGTAAAAAAAAACAAGGAAAGGAAAAATAGTACAGAGAGGAAAGAGGGGGTAGTACAAAGAGAGTTGAGTCAGTTCAAATAAACAGGAAATGTGTGTTGAAGGGAATAGAAAAAAGAAAAAAAAAGAAAATCAACAATGCCAGAAGCTCACCCCCATCTAATGGGCATCGTTTCCACAACGTTACGCACGTACTACAGAACGTTGTCCAAACGCTGTGCCATTAGCTGAGATTAGCCCCTTTATCTCACCCTCCACACCTCTCCCATCAGCCTCGAATCATGAGACTCCCAACTGCTTAATTAGCAACCCCAATCACTCAGTTTGCTGAGCTTCTGAACAAAGTTGGTGACGTCCTAGCAGCCGTCTTTGGGAAAATAAAAAGATAAAACAAGAGCACGACTCCAAGCAATGAGTTCCACACAAAGCACTGGGGTGACAGGACCGAGACTTCTCCCATCTCAAATCCCAACCGTGAACAGAAAAGGTGACAAATAAAAAAGAAGCCACATTGACACGTCACGGCTCACGCGTGAACTAACCGTGAGTTTATTAAGCATTACCTGTCCTATATATGACCCAATCCTGCTCTATCAGAGCAGATAGGAGAGGGAGTCCTTACCCAAGGGCACAAAAATAATAATAATAAGCACACATTTAGAATGGACAGTAAGCAAGAGGTGGCCAATGAGGACAGATTACTGTTATGGAGGCTAAACATGAACACAGCAGAGGAGAGAGAGAGAGAGAGAGAGAGAGAGAGAGAGAGAGAGAGAGAGAGAGAGAGAGAGAGAGAGAGAAAGAGAGAGAGAGAGAGAGAGAGAGAGAGAGATGACTGCTAGAGGGTGGAAGGCAACATGGCCAGTTCGGATGATTTGATACAAAGGAGAGGGACTCGGCCCAAAGCACACTCCCTTGGGAAGGAGGGTTGGAGGAAGAGGAGGAGAAAGGGGTGTGTTAAAAATAAATAAATACAAATAAATTAAAAAAAAAAAAAAGAGAGAGAGTGGTGACATTTGTAATTGATTTGTATTCTCAACACACCAGGGTTGAATCATAAATAAATAGATAAGAAATATTACTTCCATTGAACAGAAGTACATAATTAGCAATACTTATTCAAGATAGAAGATTTACTAGAATATAAGATAAACTATAATGTGGAAATATTATGATCCTTTTAGGTTTTTGGTTCACTGCAAAATATGCACCATTCACAGACTCTAATCTACTATTCACGATTCAAACACACGACATGCTCTGAGTACTGAACATGCAGCTGAAAGCTCTGCATCAATGCGCTACGAGGTTACGGTTATTGGATTAAGGCAGGGGTTGGCGGTCCTCCATGATGAGGAGTAGCCGAGGCTTCAGATGCAGCAGGGGAGTTCCAGTTGTGACCAGAGGGTTGCAGTAAGAAGTTAAAGAGTGCACTGGCAGCCTGTTCAGCAATTTAAAGGACACCCATCAGCATTTACAGACAAAACAAAACCGCAACAAGACATTATTTTTAAACTCAAAGTATGGGGGTGGGGTTGGTGTCACTGTAGGTGGTGTGACTGCATAAGAAATTCAGATCTCTCCCAGGCCCTAGTGCATAAAGTATTAACAGATCTCATAGAAGATGACCTAGGACAAACAAGGGCGAAGCTAATGGCTGAGAATCACAGGGGGGCAAATGTCAAATGAATAATTTATAATGAATAATAGCTACACTGCTGCTGTCTGAGCGAAGAGCTCGATGGGTCTAGAAAATCTACACCTTCACTACTTTGCTATGGGAATTATTCTCAAAGCAAAAAGGGAAAGTGTTCTCTACTATCCTTTCTGTTCACCATTTCCTGCAGCAAGTTCACAATTCAAGCCCATTACCATGCTGTTTTTAATGACACAAGGAAAACTGACTGTGGTGAAATTAAATGGCTCGATCAAATGCATCAATGTCACCGCTCTCTCTTTTTTTTTTTTTTCCCCCTGTGTTTGATACAAAACAAAACCTAGCATTCGACTGAGTCTCACTCCTTTTAAAGAATACAATCAATCTCTTGATGGAAGCCTGAATTATGACCTTTTCCATTCCCTTTAACAGTAAGCTTTATGATCTGTGAGGACCGCATCCTAAATGCGGCCTGTTGAGCTAACTTCATAAAGCAATGCTGCATAATCCGAACGAAAGACTGCGACTGCAGGGAACGGCGGAGGTCATAAAACAAGCTGGGATCGAACTGGACATAAGCAACCTTTTTATACACAGGCTGAGGAAAATAAAGTGTGATGGTCTGGGTGACATGTTAATCGATTTGCAAGAACCGTGGTCATGGAGTACAGGCTGCAAAGATTTAGCCCATAGTGCTAAAAAAGTCTTAATATCTTAATATCTAATCATTCTTTTAAATTTGGAGCATTCCATTTTAAACATGACTGCAAGAGGGACAAGAAGAAGAAGAAGAAGGAAGAAGAAAGAGGAAGAAAGAAAAACTAAAAATGTAAGAAGCTGTAAGAAAGAAGACGAAGAAAGGAAAAAAAAAGAAATAAGACTGAAGAACAATGAATAAACAGTTAGTTTAAAAAAAAAATAAAAAATCAATATACGTAAGAAGAATGAAGGAAGAAGGAAGTAAATGCAGCAGCAAGGGATGAAAGAGGGTGAGGCATTTAGAAAAGGTCATTTTGTCCCTCAGGCATTTCTACTTCGCAGGAAATTCTGCATCATGACTACTACAGGTCCTGTGACTGTTGGCTCACATGTCTACATTAAAGGAAAAAGCCGTCGGAGATGCATTCTGAGAAAAAAAAAAAAAAAGAAAGTTCCTGACAAATAAACTGTGACATGCCCATAAAACTAATATTTTACTTTAATAATTTTCCAATCTTGTGTGTTTAACAGTTTATGTAACAAAGTAAAATAAATGAATGTGTCTAAATACGTCTACAGCCTTGTTACATAGTAAATTATCCTTTTAAAGTAAATTATAAAGTCGTCATCTTCTTTCGGCTGCTCCCGTTAGGGGTCGCCACAGAGGATCATCAGTCGCCATACTAATCTGTCCTCTACATCTGCTTTTTTCAAACCATCTACCTGCATGTTTTCCCTCACCACATCCATGAACCTCTCTCTTGACCCTTTCTCTTTTCCTCCTTCCTGGTGGCTCCGTCCTCAGCATTCTTCTAGCGATATACCTCATGTCCCTCTTCTGCACATGTCAAACCATCTCAATGTCTCCAAAACATCCTACATGCACTGTCCCTCTAATAAACTCGTTTCTAATCCTGTCCATCGTCGTCACTCATAACGAAAACCTCAACATCTTCAGCTCTGCCACCTCCAGCTCCACCTCCTGTCTTTTACTCAATGCCACTGTCTCTAATCCATACAACATCGCAGGTCTCACCACAGTCCTATAAACTTTCCCTTTCACTCTCGCAGATACCCTTCTATCACAAATCACTCCTGCTATCACTCTTCTTCACCCACTCCACCCTGCCTGCACTCTTTTCTTCACTTCTCTAACACACTCTCCATTACTTTGCCCTGTTGACCCCATCCACCTTCACCACCACTTCTCCCTGCAACCGCAGCACTCCTCCTGTTCATTCACACACCTTGTCTGTCAACCTATCCATCACCACTGCAAACAGGAAAGGGCTCAGAGCCGATCCTTGATGCAAACCCACTTCCACCTCAATCCTGTCATTCCTACTGCACAGAGGAAGTGAGAGCAACGATTAAGAGGACGAAGAGTGGAAAGTCTGTAGGATCAGATTACATACCGGTAGAAGCGTGGAGATGTTTAGGAGAGATGGTAGTGGAGTTTTTGACCAGATTGTGGAGACTGAGGAATGAGTGTGCTAGTACTGGTTTTTAAGAATAAGAGAGATGTGCAGACCTGCAGCAACTACAGGAGAATTAAGTTGATCAGTCACACCTCAAAGTTATGGGAAAGAGTAGTGGAAGCCAGGCTGAGAGAAGAGGTGAACATCTGTGAGAAGCAGTATGGTTAGGAATTACTATTTCTATCTATTTCCTGCTTCACCATCTCCACACCATCCAACCTTCTCTCTCTCTCTCATTTTCCTCCTTCATCAGCTGCTCAAAATACTCCCTCCACCCTCTCAACACACTTTTCTCACTAGACAACACAATTCCATCTCCATCCTTTATTGCTCTAACTTGCAGCACATCCTTCCCAGCTCGGTCCCTCTGCCTGGCCAATCTCTACAAATCCTTTTCTCCTTCCTTAGTGTCCAACTTCTCATACAAGTAAATTATATAGTAATATAGTAAATTTCCTCACAATATAATCAGGAATTTAGAGAGTTTGTTCGAATCATGTATATACTAATACATATAGCCTAATAAGAGTCGGAACAGCACCAAATAAAAAAAAGTGAACAGAGATAATCCACGATGTTGACACAGAGATACCGATAACGCAGATGTTTTGTTTTAATGTAAACCTTGACGAGGTGTCTCACTTTAAAATACTACTTTAAATGCAATCTTAGCTTTATTTTTAGTTCAGATATGTGCAGAAGGAAATATCTTTTCAGTTCAGGAAGGTATGTCGTTTCCAGAATATATTGTCAGAGTTTCCCACAAGGCTTTTCCCAGGCCGCCATTAATACTGTACATACGATTGAACAATTGAGGAATGCAGGAACGAAATATTGTGCCTCATTTATTACTAAAAGAACGAACAGGTGCTTCTGGCCAGGTTCTCGCAAAGAGGTTAACGTGTCACTGGGAATGGAGGTGGAAGGGAAAAACATGTCTGAGATCAGGCACTAGGAAAGACTATACAGTCACATATCTGGAGGGGATAAACCTATCACTGGATCGCTGGCGTGTGTGCCGTCCTCTGCAATCGCCCTCACAAAGTAGGGCAAGCGCATAATGGCCTGGGTTTGCTCAGCAAAGCCTGAGCCTCAGCTAGAGATTAGTAAGGAGGGCTGATTCACGCATGGCCAGGGCTTTTAAATGGTTGTTACCTGGAGCTGTTAAAGAAAAAAATGACAACAACACAGAAAAAAACAAAAACAAACCAAAACAGAATGTTAGAAAAGGAAACAGAGAATAAAATAAAATAAAAAAAAATATATTCAGCAGCGTTGTGATACTCAACCATTTGCACATCCCATATTAACAGTTTTATTTAATAGGGAAATACAAACGTTTTCCCATCTTTTTTTTTTTTTTCTTTACAGACAAATATTCACTTGCGTAGCAATGCATATTTGTTTATACACAGCAAAACTTAAAGAAATGCTGACATTAATGCAAGTAAATAAAAAAATAATAATACAACAAATGAGTGAGCAGACAGAGACAAGAGGACGGGACAGCATGAAAAGGTGAGCAGGACGCTTACAGTTGAGGTCCATGTACCAGGCCTCATTGCCGTACTGGTACTTCCAGATGCTTTGTCCGATTGAGCAAACCAGAGAGATGGCCAACAAGCAGCCAAACAGCACCAGGATCTGAAAGTTGGTGATGCGCTCGACATTCGACAGCTTCAGAGGTGGACGTGTGGAATTCTGGAAGTAGAACAGGATAAATAATTAGCTTTGACATAAAACTAGGTTCGAGGTGGTATCAAAAAAGTTTTTGGATAAAAGTTTTAGAAAAAAACTCCAACAGATGACAGCACAGTCACAGGGAGCACCGACCTTTAGAAGTCAGTGTGTCAAAACCGCCCTGTGTACATCGGGAGCTGTGCAACTGGTGCTATTCTCACCATGTGTTACCACGTCTGCTATTCTGAACACGTGCGCACCCAGTCACTGAGCTCTCCTGACACGTGAGTTTCTCACTTTCCTACTCGCAAGATCTGTCTTCTGCAGACTTCGCCTTCTTTTTAAAGATAAAGATCCATCTCCAGAGTTTATGGAAAGCATTATGTTTATATATTTTGAGTGATTTGCTGGGATGGAATTGTTCTGAGGCTCAGAGGAGGTCACTGGGGAAGGGGGTAACAATAGTAAGTAAACTGTTAGGGATAAAGGTATAGTATACACTGATCAGGCATAACATTATGACCACCTGCAAAATGTTGTATTGGTCCCTTTTTGCTGACAAACCAGTTTTGACCCATCAAGCATTAACTTTTTCAGCAATTTGAGCTACAACAGATCGTCTGTTGGATTGGACCACACGGGCCAGCCTTCGCTCCCCACGTGCCATGACCCTGTTACTGGTTCACCACTGTTCTTTCCTTGGATCACTTTTGATAGATACTGAGCTGCAGAGTGGGAACAGCCCACAAGAACTACAGTTTCGCAATTTTCCGCTTGTCAAACTAGTTCAAATCCTTACGCTTGCCCATTTTTCCTGCTTCAAACACATCAACTTTGAGGAAAGATTTTCTTGCTACCTAATATATCCCACCCCTAACAGGTGTCATGATGAAGAGATCAGGTTTGTTTACTTCATCGGTCATAATGTTATGATGTCATAATGTTATGCCTGATCAGTGTATATAAAGAAAGAGTGTTGAGTAAGGCTAACATCATGAATGATCGTGAATGATAAGAGGCATTACTCTTTGGAATTGTTACCATGACGATCCTAGAAGTTCAAAAACATTTTCTTTTATTTCCCAAGCAATCACATTTTTTTTTTTTATCCTTTTTCCTCTATTTGGAACTGATGATCAGTTGGACTGGTTATTTAAAATACAATTTAAGAGCATAAAATTTTTATTTATTTTTTATTTATTTATTTATTTTTTACACATGCCAACTGGGAATTGTTAAATGTACTGAACTGATATGAACTCAGTAAAATCATATTTTGTCCTTATTCTGACACCGTATATACACGATTCAATATCATTAACGTGTGTACCGCCGTTACCAATAAAGTGATGTTTATTTCTATTACAAATAATGATCCTGAAGTCATACACAAAGGTGTTTCCAATCCCTCCAATTCATCCTCATCCTCAGACCCACAAATTATTTATATTGGTAATATGAAATGCAGGTACGTTGTTTTTCAAAAACATTATTTTAAGGCCTCTGAGGCTTCCACCATTCAGTGTGGATTAATAAAGCAGACACACTCCATGCACATGCAGTACACAGCAGTGTTTAACTCCCATCATACATCAGCATCTGCAGCCATCAGCCTTATCCTCCTCTGCAACAGACTAACGCTGTGCCATTTCAGAGCACTCGTTAGGTGTTTAAAAGCTCCTTTAGGTAATCCTTTCTGGAGAAAATCGCTTATCGGAAAGACTCACCTGCATGAGCTTTGTGTCATGGCCCGTGTAGACCACGATGCCGTGCACCCACTGCGTGTTTCTGAGCTGCGCTCCTCTAAGGAGGATCTGATCCGGACCCAGTGGCACTGTGCTGGATTAAGAAACACACTGTCACACTGAGTTCAAGTAACACTTCGGCAGGAACACAGGAAGTCACGCAATGGTGGGATGAGGGGGAGGGGCTTAGTTGGTTTTGGGGGGCACATGCCTGATTCAGGTAATTGGACACTACAGGGAAGTTTACCACAAAAGAAAAGTAAACAGGGATATTATATAAAAGTATAAGTAATGTCTATGGAAAAAAAAAAAAGATACCTATAACTATAAACACAATACTTCACACTAGGGATGTGCATCTCTATATCTGAGGCCGATGCGATTCGCATCTCAATACATAGCCAACAATATGATACATTAAAAAGATACATATAAAGCAGCTACTGGTGCGTTGCGATAAGATTCACTCTCATTATGATGCAGTGTGATCCGATTTCAATTTGATTCGACATAATGTAATTCAATGCAATGGAAAAAATTATGCTATGCAATTCAATATTTTACAGATAGTCCGCTTTTATTTCATTGGTTCAGACAGACAGCAAATCATAAATTTACTTAAGTGCCTTCTGACTTCCAATGCATGGCCCTTTGACAAACAGGCCTTTGTATTGCAAAAGAAAAAAAAAAGAAAAATTAATTAAACCAGTTTTTTTCTGTTTTGTCTCCATGAATATGCAGTTCTACCTCTGCCATGTTAATCTGTATTCTATATGACTCTCGGTGATGTGTCATATTCACGTAGCAGCAGTGGTGCTGAAAGAATGCGCTTGAGCAACAGTTAAGCGAGGAGAAATGGATCTACATATGCAATAATGGTCACATTCTAAATAATAAAAGTATAGAACATCTACTAATAATTACATATAAATAAAGTTTTTTACCGATGCAAATATGTTAAAAACGATGCATCGTGATATAAATGCCAACTTGTATCCGATGCACTTTTAAATTGATGCATCATATCATCAACTTATATGGCGATGCACCAATGCAAATTGGTGAATCGTACCATCCCTACTATTCACTGCTGAACACTAAGAAATGAATGTTAAAATAAAATGAAATAAACAGCTTTATTAAGTTAGTAAACCCATTTTTTGTGCTGTGATCACCTTCAGGCACTCATCCCAAACACAGTGTCTGTAAATGTCTTGAGGACATTTCCATCATTAATATTTCAGCTGCTTCTCTAATTATTCTGACCGCGTTCGATCAATATTTCAGAGGGCCCTTATATGCTACATGATTCTTTTTTCCCTCACCTGACACCTTTCTAAATCTCATGCTGTGTCCCTCTCACCTGTGTCCATCCTGCCGAATGTTGCCTACAAACTCATACAGGTGTCTGTTGGGGCTCTCGCACTCCATGCGACCGGACAGACGCATCAGGCTGTCGATGTCCTTTATCTCGGAGGTGACCTGAAGGCCCTAGAAACATTTAAACAAAAAAAGTGATACAACACCATGATACGCTCATACGATAAATAGGCACACAAGCACAATGCAAAAGGTCGAAGATGAGGAGAGTGCAATCATGCAGCATTCAATATTGGAGCTGTCCAGGTGCTGGTTAGCTTTCAATGTCTATATGCTGTTTATTCAATTATCCAATCAGAAAAGCACACAAATGTAAGGATCAGGACCTTTAGTTAATGTACACATTTGGCAGATGCCACTATCTACACTAATTACACCTGAGCAGTTGATGGTTAGGGACTTGCTTCAAGGGCCCAGCAAAGGCAGCTTAGTTGGTGGTGCTGGGATTTGAACTTATAACCTTCTGGTCCAAAGTTCAATGCCTTAACCAATGAGCCACATTACACAAAATCATAGTGATTTGGTTGTTCATGCCAAGAGGGCTTATTTAGTTTTTTAGAAACTGCTAATATCACACAGATTGCACTATAGATTTCACACAAGTGTATACAAGGTACAAACAAACACCAAAAAACATTCAAAAAAGATTAAATAGAACCAAGATCAGACAAGAATTTGAGGAAATGCTTCATGCTGAGGCTACAGGGAGGCCACCGAAACTCATAACCACTTTGATCAGAAAAGGATCTCCGAAGGCAAACCCATGAAAGCTATGAAATTGGAGAATTGCTATGGTATGAGTCGTAGTGTCTATTTATTTTGGGAAACTTACTCTAATACATTAAGTGAAATAGTGTTTTCAGTCCACAATAATGCTGAAAAACACATGCCATTCCTCTCTATTTATAAATTGTTGAGAACCTGCTATGAGAGCACAAGAGTAACCCCACGTTTCTGGCGAGACGTGTGTATGGTGGCTAAAAGATTTTTCTTAAGCTTGAGAAAATCAAATATACTTTTAGAGGTAACACTGACAGTTTTGTTTTTTTCTTAAATAGCAACCATTTCTTTCAATTTGCCTTCAAGTTCTGGCAGACCAGGTTTTTCTTGTATTTTACTTTCTTTTGCTGTAAAACTTGACAGTGTGTGTATCATACTTATAACTGACATGGGCAAGGACCAGGGGTTTTTTTTTGTTGTTTTTACCTTGTTCCTTTTTTTATGTAAACAAAAACAGGATACTGTAATATACACTATTATTACCAATTGAAAGACAAAAATAATATGTAAACTCTGCTTTTTCAATTCCTTATGTGCAGTAGAATGAAACAGTGTGCTGCCTTCATTCTTCAGATAAAGAATTCAAAAGCAAGTAGTTCAGTACTTTAAATTTTAAATGTCAAAACAAGTTTTGTTTTTTTTGTTGTTGTTTTTTTTTAACTGTAGTCATATTTACATAGGGGATTAGTACTTTTACTCCAGTACAGCATGAATAACCTTGATGTGGACAAAAACAGAAGCTCACACCAGGTTCCACTCATGTTAGCCAAAATCAAGAATCTATAAGAGGCTATAGTTTGCACACTCAATCTGGACAGTTAAAGACCAGATCAGGTTATGATTTTTTATTTTTTTTTGGTTGTTGTTTTCCTCATCTTTCTGTGCAAACTCTAAACATTGCTGTGTTTAAAATTCCCAGGAGATCAATATAGAATAATAGAATAATGTTCCTCATCATTAAATTGCACAACAGTTCAATACATCATAATTTACAGTACATAATACTGTATCATCAAAATGTTCAAAGAATCTGGAGAAATCTCTAGGCACAAAGGACAAGGGTGAAAATCAATATCAGGTGCCTGTGATCTTCGGGTCCTCAGGCTCTTCGCCATTTGAAAATATTTGGTGCATCATGAAACAAAAAAAAGAAAACCCAACAAAGAAGGAGCAGAACTGTTAAGCAGCTAAACCCCTGTATTAGACACATATGGGACAACATTAGTCTCCCAAAACTTCAGCAACTGGTCTCCTCTGTTTCCAGATGTATATGGACAGAAAACGTGATGCTACACAGCAGTCCTGTCCCAACTATTTTTTAGACCTGTTGCAGCCATAAAATACAAAATTACCCTTTTTTTTTGTTTTGTTTTAATGGTATATATTCTCGGTTTAAACATCTGGTTTTTTTTTTTTTTTTTGGGGGGGGGGGGGTGTTAATTGTGAATAGAATATGGACTAATGAGATTTGCAAATCATTGCATTCTGTTTTTATTTACATTTTAATGTAACTCTTTAACTCTTTTGGAATTTGGGTTGCATAATATTTAGGGATAATTTGCCCTAAACAATATTTCTCTTTATCACAGCATCATATCTACATATATATAATATTGACAGCTGTTATATTTAATGACAAATGTTTAATTGTGGCATTTGGCAGATCAATTTACACTTTTCTGAGCAGTGGCTCAAAAGCCAAGAACGCGGGAGCTTGGTAATTCTGGAATTTGAACTCACAACGTTTCAATCAGAAGTTCAACATCTTAAGCACCAAGCTACCACTTCCCTTAAACCATTAAAGCATTGAACAATACATTTTTCTGTAAAAATGCTCCTACTGACATTTATAAAAAGCAACACTCACTTGTCTGATTTTGAGATTGGTTTCTCCATCCAGGTTTGAGGTTTCTATATAACACATTCCTTGAGGTTCACTGAAATGTAGAAATGATCATTACACAAGACAATGTACATTGCAGGAATGTTTATGACTATAAGACTGTTTAGGTCGACAAGCAAATAGTTAAATATTAAGTTATAATGTTTGACACTTAGGTTACAGTGCACTGATGAAACAGCGAAATGCAAGATTCCCAAGCAAAGACGTAACAAGTTCAACATAAACATGCTTTTAAACCCTCAAAAAACATTTTTGCAGCTACTAACAAAACAGTAACTTCTAAAAACCCATTATACTGTCAAAAGTTTGTGGACACCTTCACATTAGATTTGTATGTGCTTTTTGAACATTCCTTTCCAAATCAAGTTCCAATTTGCTGTTAAAGTAACCTCTAGTTTTCTAAAAAGAGGTTCCACTACATTTGGGAATGTGATTGTAGAGATTTGTGCTCATTTAGCCACAAGGCCGTTAGTAAAGTCAGGTACTGTAGGTGAGGTGAAGAGGCCTGGGGTACAGCTAGTATTCCAATTCCTCCCAAAGGGTTTTCAATAGAGTTAAAGTCAGCGCTCTATAGAATTCCACTCAAGATCTTGAGCTCCACCCTATGTAAACCAAAGCTTCACAGAGCTTGTTTGCACAGAGACACTGAGACGCCACCCAAAGGCATCCTATAGAATTGTGTGCCTCCAACTTTGTGGTAGGAGATTGAGGATGTTTGGCTGTATAAGTTGGTGTCCCAAAACTTTTGCTCATATAATGTATCTGCAAAGCTCTCACAAAGAAAAAAATCGACATCTTTGATCAAGAAGTCTTGCACTGAGCTGTTGTCGAGATTAGTTTCACGATCATGCAAGACAAGGAGAATGCAGCACAGTGGCACGGCACACAGATGGAACGTCAACACCGAGTGCGAAAGCGTAACACCAAAAAAATTATTTTCTTCTTTAATCTTATATTAAAAATATTACATTTATATACTGTATATATTTTAAACATTCAAAGAATGATAACTTCTAAGCTCATGTATTTTGCTTTCAAACAATATTATTTAACTAGATCTTTCACCTGTGTAATGAAAGTGTCCCAACAGTCTCTCCTCTAACTACATGCATCACTGGCGGCTGAAAAATACCTGCTGTAAACCTGATGAGCTCCTAATTTATATTTTTGTATTCTGTTCACCACTTCAAAATCGCAGATATGCTGCAGGTCGAGCTAGACATTGTTTATTCAGTGACGTGACAGCATGCAGCCATGCCCTGACTCGGTGTACACGCTGTTTCAACAGACTGCATTTTTCCCCTCAAGGCATTTCACTAAAGCATGCTGCACATATAACAAATGTAATAGCACACTGCAATTAGGGATGCGTCCATACTAATCAGGTCGAAGTCGGATCTCGTTCTTATTTAATCGCACTTGGAATAAAAATGGCATTAAAAACATCAATAGCGATCAAGAAAGAGATAAAGATTCATTAAACTAATCGATGGCAAGCAGAAACCGATCTACATACAGAGGCGCTTTTAGAGCTGTCTTACTGTACTAGTAACCTAAAACAATGATATTTAAATCCAACATTAATCAGTTTATTGCCAGAAGAATATGGCAGCGACTACTGCTGCGAATGCACCTCTAACCCAGTGTTGTACCTGAGAGTCATGGCTGAGTGAAGCAATGAAAAACAGAAACATATTTTTACAGTTGCATGTTTCTGATGTGACCATTATGAAATTCTCTGATAAACTATTACTAAGCAGGTCACTCATTTTGGTATCAGTATTGATATCAGTGTGTATGGAAGGGGAAAAAAAAGTAGTGATCAAACAAAATAATACTGTTTAGAGACGGTAAGATTTACCAATTCGCAAGTTTTTGTATCACGATGCAATGTGTTTTACATATTCGCATTATTTGATTTATTTATATATAAATATAAGTATCTACGCTATACTTTTATTTAGAAAGTGACCAATACTTTATATGTAGTTTGATTTCTCCTCGCTAAACTGTTTCTCAAAGCGCGTTCTCTCACAACGCTACGGAGACGAGGCATGTTCTGAGAGTCACCTAGTCTATAGATGAACATGGAAAAGCTGCATCTTCCTGGAGACAGAACAGGAAAATTGTAATCTGACCCGAACCTAAACAAGTTATCGCATCAGTGTTACTAAAATCAGCTTGGGCAGCCAGGGATGACCACGAAAAGCACAAGGCTGAAAAAATAAAAACAAGAAAAAGAAAATGCAAAAGTCAAACCAGCAGCATCCCTCCACCTGAGCACTTCCGAAACATCCCCTCCCAACACTCCCCCTCCTTCCCCTCCCCTGCAGCCCCCATGCAGCCCGTCGCTTTTCCTGACCTGGATGACAGAATGATGAGGTCTGCCGGAAGGTGATCTCCGTTGGAAGCTCGCACTACCTCCCCAACCGCCACCTTAAATTACCCAGCAGTACCAGCAGTGAGGGGGTGAGGAAGGGGGCGAGGGGGAAGTAGGGTGGTATTATGGAAATTAGGGGGTAGGGGGGGTTGCACATACCCAAGCGAGGAAAAAGAGAAAGACAGAAACAGACACAGGTTTTTTAATTTGTACAGTGGAAGGAAACACAAACATCCAGCTCTGAGTTTCGTTCTCAAAAGCCATCTGAGAAATGCCAAACTAATAACTAACATGCACGATGTGTACTGGGAGGACAGCCATTATATACTGTAGCTAGTGAATAATAAATCAGCGACGTTGCGGAAATCCGCCCCGAACGAGGACTCTTTGTAGATTTAGAGCAGGTTGACAAATGGATTTTGAGAAGGAAAAAAGAGAAAACTGCAAACACAGACATGTCCTGAGTGTGTTACTTGGTGGCAGAGCACCCTGTGAAGGAAGTGCGGGGCTGAGCGGTGTGGTCGGGACGTGTTCTCGTCTCCCCGACTGACCGCAGACTGAGCTTCAGAACCTAGATTTATTATTATACAGATCTGGGTGTTAGTGTTTGGACTTTGCCGCACTTCCTTTAGCAGGGTGTATGAACATGACGGGGGGGTTATAAATGGCCAGCGTCTCTGCTTATATCAGCAGTAATGTGCACGTGTCTACCTGGAGGACAGCAGTATAGTGTCTGCAGGGACGTAATCTTTGCCATTTACTTTAACTATATCTCCCACCACTACCTGCAAAAAACACACTCGTTAGAGATACACAGGGTTACGCAGAAGCGCCAGGTGCCTGATAGGGAGGGTTAAGAAATCAAAAGGTGTCTGCGGTGCCTGCCCCTGGCCCTCCTCACCCATCTATCACTCTTCATCTCCCTCTCTCATCTGTCTATCTATCTCTATCTTTCACTTTTACCCCCCATCTATCTGTCTCACCCCTCTATCTCTCTCTGTGTCTCTCTCTGTGTCTCTCTCTCTCTCACCTATTTGTCTCACCCACCCCCTCTCCCTTATCTGTCTATCTGTCTCATCAACTCTATCTCTCTCTGTCTCTCTCACCTATCTTTATCACCCCTATCACCTCTTTCAGTCTAAACCCCCTCTCTCTCTCACAACCTATCTGTCTCACAGCCCTCCCCTCTCTTTGTGTCTCTTTCTCACCTCTCTCATCCCCCTCTCAACCCCCTCTCTCTCACCTGCCTATCTGTCTCACCCCCCCACCTGCCTATCTGTCTCCCCCCCCCCCCACTTAACTATCTGCCTCACCCCCCCCCATGTCTCCCTTTTCTTAATATAAATGCCACATTAAAGGCAACAGAGAGAAAGATAGATAAATAGAGACTGTGAGAAAATCACAGTGTGTATCAATCGAGTGGCCTGACGCTCCACAGAATCCAAGCATTTTTCAAGAGGCGTAGAAAGAAACAGATTTCTTTGTCAGAGTACACATTTCTAATCATCTCCAATAACACAGCTGGAAGGAAAAAAAAAAAAATGATAAAAAATAGCTACACTCTAGCAGGTTATGAATCAAACGGACAGCTAGTTTCATACGCCCGCTGTGAGACGCAAAAAAGGCCAGCGGTCATCTTTCACAATTCAGCGGGGTTTAACCTGAAAAAGTATCTAACAGAGAGGCATGTTTTTGTTTTTAAGCCAATCTCTTTCTACAACATGTGAAGTTCGACACATTCTCCTATATTAAGGGAAGAGAGAAAAAAAACGGAAAAACCTGTTAAGCTTTTATATTGTGCTCTAAACAAACATACACAATTATTAACAAACACATCACATTTTATATCACAGTCAATTCTCAATTCTGACTAATTAAACAGCATTGGTTCATTTTCTAGAACAGCAGTTCTGACAGTTATCTAAAAAACTTTAAAGCCTTGTAAAAGCATAGATTTTTGGAGCTGGCTTTGTGTGGCCTTTTGCATCTCCTAGTTCACGTGACGGGAAAATTTGACTATACTACATCCAAAAACACCCGATACATAACTTTTTGGAGAAAAACTAGTGATGCATCAGTTTAAAAAGTGTGCATCGGATACAAGTTGGCATTTGTATCGTGATGCATCATATTTGCATCTGGGGGAAAAAAAAAGATTTATTTATATATAAGATATGTGCTTTCTTATTTAGAAAGTGACTAAACTGTTTCACTCAGCACCACTGCTACTACGTGAATATGACTCATCACAACACTACGCCGACCGAGGGGTGTCCTGAGAGGACAGAAGGCACTTAAGGAAATGTATGATTTGCTGTCTGCCTGAACTAAAGGAATAAAAGAGAACTATCTGTACCATATTGAATTGCATAGCATCATGTTTTTTCCATTGCATCATATTTCATTAAATCGCATTGTGTTGAATCAAATCAAAATCGGGTCACACTGCATTTTAACAGGGCGAATCGTATCCATGTACAAGTACTTTTTTGTCCATGAAGTGCATCATTTATGCTCTGGCTAGAACTAAATGAGGTCAGAGCTGCTGTTATAGGAAATGATTCAGACGACGGAGCTCAACAGAACTGTGGTGACTGTAAACTGATAACGTATGAAGGGTCATTATTGTAGAGAATATAAAATGGTAAGTGCGGCACAAGGGGATTAACACACTTCAGAACAGCGTTATTGGAAAATAATCTCGTACCTACTATAATGCTGGGTCATATTAATTCCTTATATATATATTGTATAATACAAATTCAAAATGACATTGGATACACATTACGGTGTCCTCAAATTATTGGAGAAATAACGTATAGATTTAAAATATGTATGTATGTGTGTATGTATATATATATATATATATATATATATATATATATATATATATATATATATATATATATATATATATATATATATATATATCCATCCATCCATCCATTTTCTCCCGCTTATCCGTAATCCGGGTCACGGGGGCAGCAGTCTAAGCAGGCCCCCGCCTTCGACTGCTGCCCAATCCTCACAGCACCGTCCCTTACGGTCCCTCCTGCAGGTGGTGAGCCCACGGGAAGATATATATATATATATATATATATATATATATATATATATATATATATATATATATATATATATATATATATATATATATATATATATAGCCGATATTATATATATCTCCTCAGGGGCAGATCTCGGAAAATTATTTATGGGGTGGCAGGAGAATTATGAGGGGTGGCAATACTGAAGGGAGATTCCTTGCATGGTTCTTGTGGATTGAACTGGGGTGCACATTTTTATATCGATCTGTAAAAATGTAATTAAGACTGAGGTGTGATTGACTTTACCCAAACCTGCTATCTGGATTAGAAAGACATAAATTAAACTACATGGTAAGGGATATTAAACTTCTGCTTCTGCAAAGGCTTCGATTCGAAGAGCCGAGTAGAATCATTTGTTTGTGATCAGTGATCAGGCTGGTTGCATTGAATGTGTTTGATTCACTAAAATTAAGCAGTTTCCAAGAGTCATACGCTTTAATAGAAAGACAAGATTTCTTGCCATTATTATTGGGGTATTTGGTTTTCACATTGAAGTGCCACTGGTGTAAATCGGGGCAAAGAAACTGATTCAATTTATGTCATATCCATTGGGTGGAATTGGGGGTGGGGTTTTTTTCTCAGGGTGGCAGTTGCCATCAATGACCGACCCGTTAGATCTGCCCCTGTATGCCCTTATGTATTTCACTTAGGATCTTATTTTTGGTGCAGAAACACATCGAACCTATGATTCATACTGAATGCTACTAAACTACATAAGCAGTAGGTTTAAAAATATTGGACATGTAAAGATGAACAGTTAACTTTCAAGCCAACGCTGCTGACAATACTTCTTTAGATAAAAAGTGTCAGCCAAAACTATTAATAACGCTGTTTGTGTCTTTTTTAAAACCGGATTATTTCTAGCGCTGTGTTCAACATTCCAATTATAGTTCCCTTTGATGTACACTAAACACGATGAGATATCGCAGTCTTCATAGTAACCGCATGCACATGGTGGCCTCATTAGAGTCTTGTGTCCTGTGTGAGGACGAAGAAACAAAAAACACAAACAGAGAAAAGAAGAAAATCCTTCCGCGTCATATTACACTCGCTCTTTCTCTCTCTGGATTTCTAGGAACGCCTGTGCTTATTTATTGATCGATACCAGATGCAGTACCTTCTCCCAGTGAACAATCTCCCAGGCGCCATTCCTCAGCACTGAGAATAAAATACAAATATAGAGAGAGAGAGATAGAGAGATGGAGAGATAGAGAACAACGAATTAGCTGAATAAAATACTATGGGACCATGAAGACGTGAAGAAGTTAATAGGTTCACAATCTTACCTTGCGTCTCTTTCTTGTTCACAACGCTGTCTGCTTTGTGACGTTTCTGTACGTGTGAAAAGGAAAAGAAAAGTTGAAACAGGCTGTCATGATACGCCTCAATGAGGTGTTTAGTTTTTCTTTTTTTTTTTCTATAAAAAGGTTGGAGAGAGGATCAGTTGAGATGCCGATTGAGATTTCTGTGCTTATATTGACTTTGGGATCATGTGTGGTCTCTAAACTACCACGATCGTAAATTTTGTGGAAAACTGCCATGCATTTGGGTGTCTTCAGCTTTGCCCCCTTTTTTTACATCCATTAAAAAAGTACTTATGTGGCAAAGAATGTATACTTATTCTATGTTCATTATGTCAGATACCAACTCTGAAGATGTGTAGAACAAGTGGCTAATCTTCACCCTTTAACTTACACATGACTTACAAAACAAATCTAAATTATTCTGGCAGATAAGGGCTCCTTTGTGGGATTTACTAAAACAAGCAAGACCCTAGCCCTGACTTCTGTTCTTTTTTTTTTTTTTTTATCATTTTTTCTTTTCAATGTTTTGATTGCCCATTTGCCTTTCGATGGTCATGCTCTCATATTAACAATACATTGCTGTTACAACGTTATTAATGTGTTTAAATGCACACAATGCGACATGCAATGAAATACTTTTCATGTGACAAACTGAATTAAAACAAATTTTATTGAAATAAAAAAGTAAAAAACAATTATTGGAAAATTAATAGATACAATAAAACTGAAATAATAAAATCTGAATGTAACACATAACAAAAAACAAATTTCAATGTAAAAAAAAAATTGCATAAAACTGCAACTTAAAAAAATATATATACAATAAAAAAATGATAATAACAAAAAACTTTTTTTTTACAATTTGGGGCATAAAAAAATTTTTCATTCATGAAACTTGAAATAAAAATGTAAAAATGCATAACTATACGCAATACACAGTACAGTGAATTGCCTTTAGAGAAAAAAAATGGAATTAGAATATAATTAGAATAGATACAATAATAATTGAAGAGTTAAATCAAATAATTAAAATGAAAAATTTAAATAGAACTTACACCAAATATAGCTACAGAATTGACATGCGTAAGCAGTATTTATATACACCAGAAGGTGGAAATAGTGGGACCGAGTCAGAATATTCCTGCAGCTGTGTGCAGGACATGCAGAATATGCGATTTACGCATGTGTGCAAAACAACAAAAAAACAACGGATTGAGATAGCGACTGTTGTGCACCTCGTTCATTCGGTGTGTGATAAAATAATGTACCTAGTTACTGTACTTAATCCTGGTCCCAGTGTTCAGTAATGCTGAGACAAAATACTACACATTTCTAAATTTTTCTTTTTAAAAAATGGATGATTTGAGGAGCAGCTGAACGCACGTGATGAAGCCGAGTATATTTTACACAGCACCAAGCCATTTGGACCGTCTCTGGATAAGAGTGAAACTCTAGCGGTGAGGATGGAGGGGAAAATCTGCTCCCACTCTTTTTACTTTGAGAGCTTTCTAATTACCACAGGTTGCCATGGGAGCATCGTTTTCATCCTCTCTCTCACTCTCTTGCTCTCTCATTCCCTTTCTTCTCTTCTCTCCCTCATATTCTGGGCTGCATGGAATCGGAGACCCCCTGCCTGCCTGCCGGCTGCTGCAGAGTTTAAAGTGTTTATTCGGAATCGCATGGCTTCTCCACTCGATGCGCAAGAAAAAGTCAAAATTTAGACCCTCCCCCTCGCCCCCTGCTTTTCACTGCTCATTCATCTTCTTTCAGACATGACTGCGATGCTGAAAACATTCTCTTCCTCCCCGTCCTCCCTCTCTCCCTCTCTCTCTCTCTCTCTCTCGCTCTCTCTCTCTTTCTCTTTAAACCTCTCTTTCCCAAACATGTCTGGCTCTGTCTGACTGTGTGGTCCCTCAGTGTAAAACTTGCATCTCTCTCTTTTCAACAAAGTCTGCCTGTGTGTGTGTGTGTGTGTGTGTGTGTATGTGTGTGTGTGTGTATGTCTCTTCAAGGGTGTCAGTCTCTGTAACTATCCGTCTCCATCTTCTGTCTCTCTCGGTCTTACTGTCTTTGTCTCTTTCTGTCTATATTTATTATTTTTCTTTTGTGTCTAATACAAAAGGACAACATTGAAAGATTTGAAGCAGGCCAGTCTCTATATCTCTACATTATTATGTCACATTAAGGCAGTGTGTGTGTGTGTGTGTGTGTGTGTGTGTGTGTGTGTGTGTGTGTGTGTGTGTGTGTGTGCGTGTGCGTGTGCGTGTGGGTGTGGGTGCGTGTGGGTGCGTGTGTGAAATCCCCTCAGGACATGTGATGCCATGTCTTTGTTCGACAGGCTCAGACTGGCACAGATAAGTGACAGGCCAGATTAAGACCAAGCATTCCAGATTCACTTTCATACTGGAACATTTCTCATTTCTCGGCAGGTAGGCAGGAAATTAACCACATGACCTAAACAAAGATGATATAAATCTCCACTCTATTATCTATTCCTTTTAGCTAAGATCATAAGAAACCAGTGGTTATAAATAGAGAGGTATTTCCTGGGTCTGCTGTGAAGCTGGCAGTTAACCTCAATGGATAGGAATTCTCTAATAGAAAAAAGGTATTACTGATCAAATTTATAAAAGTTTTGACTGAGGGTGGGGTTAATAGCATCGCAATGCAAATGAAATCCAACCAAATCTCACTCTGCCTTTTAAATGTAGCTACATTATTTCACCAAAAATAAAAACAACTTTTGCAGAAAAGACTTCACAAAACTTCGGATAAATCCTAATGCTCATTACACTGACCTTACAAACTTTCCCCTGCCTACCAGAAGAGACAATCAGAGTCCAGTGTGGAGCGTTCATATAATTGCTCAGATGGACGGTGTGCTCATCTCAGAGCCAGACTGCATTGTTCAGAGATCCTAAGCTTCACTATTTAACAGTCGGAGAAGATCGATTGTGCTTTCTAAGAGCTGGTTCTGAAAAGGAGCAAGCAACTTACCAGATCCTCGATCACCTCCTTTACTGCCGCCACCACAAGAATGAAGAGCAACGGCACCAGTGTGGTCCATCTTCCGGTCGGAGAAACGTCTGGAATTTGCTGAAACACACACATAAGCAAAATACGTTAATGATGTTTGCTTTACAGACATGAAATCCAGCCAGTCAATCAAAACATCTCTGTAATGCTGAGAAGTTTCTGATTCGACTCAGAGGTGACTCAAAATCTATGTCTTTCATGATTAACTGCTTTCCAGCAAAATAGATGAAAAGACATGCGTTTCCCTGTGTGTGGAAATGTGTGTATGTGTGTGTGGATACGTGTAGTCTGTCAGCAGGAAGTGAGAATAGTGACCCCAGGCATGCCATTAACCATTAAACTGGCAGGCAGGAGGAGTGATGTGTGAGCAGGAGTCAGCAAATAAAGCACACACAGCATCAATCTTCTGTTCTGGTCTGCTGTTGTAAAGCTGGCATGGATAAGAGTTCCCTCGTAGAAAACAATCTTACTAAACAAAGTTATAAACGTTATGACTGATTAAGTCTCAAACACTTGGATATATTTAAATTTGATCACACACACATATATACATATATATATATATATAGATAGATAGTGCATGTCCACTGTGAGAGACATAATCGAAAAAAAAAAAAAAAAATCCAGAAATCACAATGTATGATTTTTTAAACTATTTATTTGTATGATACAGCTGCAAATAAGTATTTGAACACCTGAGAAAGTCAATGTTAATATTTGGTACAGTAGCCTTTGTTTGCAATTACAGAGGTCAAACGTTTCCTGTAGTTTTTCACCAGGTTTGCACACACTGCAGGAGGGATTTGGGCCCACTCCTCCACACAGATCTTCTCTAGATCAGTCAGGTTTCTGGCCTGTCGCTGAGAAACACGGACTTTGAGCTCCCTCCAAAGATTCTCTATTGGGTTTAGGTCTGGAGACTGGCTAGACCACGCCAGAACCTTGATATGCTTCTTACAGAGCCACTCCTTGGTTATCCTGGCTGTGTGCTTCGGGTCATTGTCATGTTGGAAGACCCAGCCTCGACCCATCTTCAATGCTCTAACTGAGGGAAGGAGGTTGTTCCCCAAAATCTCACAATACATGGCCCCGGTCATCCTCTTCTTAATACAGTGCAGTCGCCCTGTCCCATGTGCAGAAAAACACCCCCAAAGCATGATGCTACCACCCCCATGGTTCACAGTAGGGATGGTGTTCTTGGGATGGTACTCATCATTCTTCTTCCTCCAAACACGTTTAGTGGAATTGTGACCCAAAAGTTCTATTTTGGTCTCATCTGACCACATGAATTTCTCCCATGACTCCTCTGGATCATCCAAATGGTCATTGGCAAACTTAAGACGTGCCTGGACATGTGCTGGTTTAAGCAGGGGAACCCTCCGTGCCATGCATGATTTCAAACCATGACGTCTTAGTGCATTACCAACAGTAACCTTGGAAACGGTGGTCCCAGCTCTTTTCAGGTCATTGACCAGCTCCTCCCGTGTAGTTCTGGGCTGATTTCTCACCTTCCTTAGGATCATTGAGACCCCACGAGGTGAGATCTTGCATGGAGCCCCAGTCCGAGGGAGGTTGACAGTAATGTTTAGCTTCTTCCATTTTCTAATGATTGCTCCAACAGTGGACCTTTGTTCACCAAGCTGCTTGGCAATTTCCCCGTAGCCCTTTCCAGCCTTGTGAAGGTGTACAATTTTGTCTCTAGTGTCTTTGGACAGCTCTTTGGTCTTGGCCATGTTAGTAGTTGGATTCTTACTGATTGTATGGGGTGGACAGGTGTCTTTATGCAGCTAACGACCTCAAACAGGTGCATCTAATTTAGGATAATAAATGTAGTAGAGGTGGACATTTTAAAGGCAGACTAACAGGTCTTTCAGGGTCAGAATTCTAGCTGATAGACAGGTGTTCGAATACTTATTTGCAGCTGTATCATACAAATAAATAGTTTAAAAATCATATATTGTGATTTCTGGATTTTTTCTCTCACAGTGGACATGCACCTACGATGACAATTTCAGACCCTTCCATGATTTCTAAGTGGGAGAACTTGCAAAATAGCAGGGTGTTCAAATACTTATTTTCCTCACTGTATATTTTATATATATATATATATATATATATATATATATATATATATATATATATATATATATATATGGTATAATTATGTAGGAATAAGGCATAATTATGTACACATATACACATACTATATATATTTTTTTATATATATATATATATATATATATATATATATATATATATATATATATATACACACACATATATACATATATACATACACACACACACACACACACACACACACACACACACAGTATCTCACAAAAGTGAGTACACCCTTTTACCAGCTTTAACTGGTCAGATTAGTTGGAACGAACAGAAGGCCAATGACTTAATGACCAGAGCAAAAAAATCATGATTCGAAAGAAAATTAAAGCGCTAGCCTGACTCTTTTTCTTTATGTTACCAGGAAACTGACACTAAAGACCAGGCACCACATGGGACTTTACGCATGCCTGGTTGGCGGGCTGATGAATGGAAGACTTGTCCATCCTCGATCTGTATAGTGAATGTCTTTTAATAGAATGCAGTCCCCCCCCCCACTCTTTTTTCCTAATGGTATTGAGCGCTGCATCATTTTCGCCACTGAGCGTCTCGCCATCATTTGTAGCTAAGACAGGAACGCATTAAAGAGTGGCAGCAGTAACATATAAGAAGCTTTGTAATTGGAAATTGATCTATGAAACCAATAAATGGATTCATTAAATCAAATAGCTCTTTCTCCATGTAAGATCTCGTTTAAACAACAACGACAGCACACACCATGGGGTCTCTCGTAACGCAGACTCCGTAATAGAAATTCTTTTCTGTATAATATAAAGTAATAGTGCGCATGGATGCAGGCTGACAAATCAACAGATGATGCCATTTGATAGTAAACAGAAGACTCTGCCTTCTCATGGCTTACATCAGCTATAAAAAGGTGCAAATAACTGTTCACTGTAAGCATAAACCAAAAAAAAAACAAAAAAGAAAAACCATATTCCCTGTGTGCTTTCATCTAAAATTTCAGGTAAAAGGGTTTACACTCTCTGCAGTAACGCCGTCCCTGTGCAAAGCGTTCTCTCTTCGACAGCTTAGGTGCATGTTCAAGGTTGCTGCATGTTCAAGGTTGCTGCATTGTCAGCTGGATACCAGATACACCGACCACCTGTGTTTCAAATTCCTCTCACTTGTTTCTCTCTCAACTGCTTTCACTCTTTCCATCGAAACTATCGGTTCAAAAAAAGCAAAAATTTTGACGGGTCAACGTAGCAGTCTGTAATAGCAATTAAATCAAATCGTAATCATTCGTGGTCATTACTTTTACTTTAATACGATTTCGTCATTTTTTTAAAGGCTTAAGTTTGAAGGCAGCAAATTTTATTATTATACAAATAAAATGTTAAAATATTAATATTGTGTTTTTTTGTTTTTTTTTATTATTAAATCTTTGTACACTATATGAACAAAAGTATTGAAACATCTGACTTTTCCACTTATGTGTGGTTCTTCCCCGAACCTGTACCTCAAAGTTTTGCACACGATTGTATCGGATGTCTCTGGATGTAGTAGCATTACATTTTCCCTTCACTTGAACTCGGAGACTCAAACCTGTTCCAGCATGACAATACATCTGTGCACAAAGCCAGCTCCATGAAGATATGGTTTACATGGGATATAGTGAAAGATCTTTAGTGGCCTGCTATAGAGCTCTGACCTCAACTCTACTGAAAACCTTTGACCTAACTTTACTAACAAAGCTTCAGTGGGCATTTTCACCTAAAACTGGTGCTCAAGCAATGTTGTCGTTACCCTTCTGTGTCAATTCCAACAATTATGCAGAATAAATGAGCATGTGTACAGGCGTTCCTATTGTATCCTCCCCATTTAACTGAGCAAATTTGTCCAATTGAATGAGTGGAAAACATGACTCGCAGGAAATCTGCCAGGTTCATCTAAAGTTCATCTAAGCCAGCATTACAGAGTGGATCTGATGCCTCTTTCCAGAGCAAGTTGAGCCAAAGATAGATAATTATCTCTGGCAGTGAGAGCTGATGTAATCCTCGGGTTCTAGCATTGTGTATTTTACCTGCAGCAGGGCGATGAACAGGAAAAAAGAGTTGGCTGCTCTTCTGAACTGTGAGTAGAGGAACCGTGGCAGAAAGGTGAGCACGTTGTACTTCGCCGTGCTGGAAAACAAAACAAAACAGAGCAACACATGAGTCTGATTACAGCAGCACACATACTGTACTAACCCAAACAAACCAAAGTGGTGCAAAACAAATGGCCAGAACATCACTTCGTAATTCTTTACAATAGCGACACCAGGTGCAGAAGAAAAACATGCACGGCATATTAGAGAGTTTGTGTCCTGACCAGGTCACATTGAGGAAAAAACCAAGAGCACAAAACTGGCTGTGACGCTAGCCAATCACAGGCATCAGTCAGCTCACGTATGTAGAAGAGGGTAGATAGCGCTTTCTTCTGAGAATATTATGCTGTTCTGTGACACATTAAAGGTAGTATCAAAAACACCTCAACAGATGGGAGCACAAGGCTGCATGCATATTCACAGGGAGCAAATAAGTCAATGTGCCAAAAGAAATCGTCCTGTGTACATCAGGAGCTGTGCAACTGACCACGTGGGTTACCACATCTGCTATTCTGACCCCGTGCGCACCCTGTCACCGAGTTCTCCTCACACGTGAGTTTCTCGTGTGGAAAACTTGTGATCTCACTTACACACCCACGCTAATTGCCAGATTTGACTCCTGCGGACTTCGCCCTCTTCCCGAAGATAAAGATCCAGTTCGAAGGTTGACGCTTTGACAACGTTGCAAAGATCCAGCGCAAATCGCAGAAGGTGCTGAACACGCTTAAAAAAGAAGTCTTCCTTGACACATTCCAAAAGTGGCAGGAACGCTGGGAGCGCTGTATTGCTGCGCAAAAGGGCTGTTTTGAAGGTGATAGTATATAAAAGTAGATAAATAAAGTGCTTTCTTGTAAACAGAGCTAGTCTCAAAAAACTTTATATCACCCCAATATATGCTTCTTCATGTATTCATAAGGATGCGCCTGAGCATCAGCCCACTTACACAAGCACCAATAAATGGAAGCTGGTAGCCACCAATTATGCTCAATCAATGTGCACTAATTAGTAACCATTTACATTTATGGCAATAGTCATACATCCTTCTGCAGAGCAAGTAGCAAACTGAGCAGCTATGAGCTTAAGGGCCTCGCTCAGGGGGCCCAGGAGTAGCAGTTTGGTGTGGCTGGGATTTGAACTCGCGACCTTCAGATCGAAAGTCCAATGCCTTAAACACGAAGCTATTCACCTCCTCATTTGATTGCTATTAACTCTTTTAGCATGTTTGGGTTTTTAAACTTGTAAGGAACAAATGTATAGGCATTAAACTTGTACATTCCAAATGAATAGCCTCTTTATCTTTGATTTGGTATAATGTCCTTAAAAATGCTAAAGATAGAAAACAGAATTGAAATGAATTAGCTGCAAACATAAAACACAGAGACTCCTCTCACAGGTTTCTTCTATCACAAGTAATAGTGAATACACAGGCTGACAAAACCCACGATGCTTTTGGAAGCTTGTTAATGTCATTTATTATATCAATAGTATATTATTATACTGCGCAGCCCGACCATTCTATTAGTTGGGATTGGATGGGCTTTGCAGCATCATCATTCCCAATCTAAGTAACTTAACTCGCTACAACACCATCAACGCTAGAGCACACTGCCTGTGCTGGAGATATATCCAAAATCACCCGAGACGTAAGATAACACAGACCGGGTGTCTGGAATAAATAACTCAGTGCCTGATCAGCTTTGGATCTGCACCAAATGACGGAGCAAGTGAAAGAGCAAAGGTAAGGGAGTGAGATATGATGGTAGGAGCATTAGAGAGTGAGCAGGCAGAGCTGTGCATTGTGGGGTGAAATATAAACCCTGTACCCCCTCACAAGCCTGCTTACACAACAGCTCACCGGCATCCCGGCATCTTTATCATCTCGTATATTTAACATCTGCAGCCTCATTGGTGCTCTGATCATAAGTCAGTACCATAAGTGTTTTTCTTCTGTATCAATTACACTCAAGAGGTGAATTATAAGTGCTGTGGATGCAACAGGGGTCCTTCACATTATAAGAGAGTTAAATGGATTAAACATATAAATGTATATATATTTTTTTAACTCCTTGAGGTCACTCCCAACATTCTTGATTCTCGAGGACCTTACACGACATAGAGAATGTCACACTGAAACTGCTGCAACATTATAAACTTTTCATAGATCTACAGTGTCAATAACAAGCAGAAGTGGAAGTTCAAATATTAAGGAAAAAAAAAAAAAGACAGACAATGAACCAGAATACAAAATATATAAAACATTTACATAAACCTGAATGTGCGCATTAGCAAAACCGATGCACCCAGATAACAACCATGGAATGACACCAACTAAAAAACTAAGAATGCAGCTGAATGTAAGAATATACACCGATCAGGCATAACATGATGACGTTATAATATTCTGAGCAGTGAAGTGAACAACACTGATTATCTCTTTATCATGACACATGTTAGTGGGTGCGATATATCAGGCAGCAAGTGAACATTTTGTCCTTAAAGTTGATGTGTTAGAAGCAGGAAAAATGGGCAAGCTTAAGGAATTGAGTGAGTTTTACAAGGGCTAAATTGTGATGTCTAGAAGACTGGGTCAGAGCATCTCCAAAAATGCTGCTCTTGTATGATGTTCCCAGTCTGCAGTGGTCAGGATCTAATAAAAGTTGTTCAAGGAGGGAACAGTGGTGAACCGGTGACAGGGTCGATGGCGGCCGAGGCTCACTGATGCACGTGGAGAGCGAAGTCTGTCACGTGTGGTCCGGTCCAACAGACGAGCTCCTGCTGAAATTGCTGAAGAAGTTAATGCTTGATAGGTTGTGACTGTTTTGGCAGCAAAATGAAGACCAACACAATATTAGGCGGGTGGTAATAATGATACGCCTGATCGGTGTTTATACACAAGTGAATAGGAAAAAATAATGACTATTTTTCCTTCTTTTGCACATTTTTTTGCACAACTTTAACACTAAACATAACACACTAAACACTAGCATTTTTATTAATTACATTTTTCATATTCTATTTACGTTATACAGTCGTAATAAGCATTTCACTACGTCGTACTCTGTATAAATGTGTATGTAAAAAAAAAAAAAATTGGATTTGATGTGACAGGAATATGGACACAAACTTGTTTACTACAACCCACTAACACATTATGCACTGCATTGTTTTGCATCATGTTCTCCACATCTTCCAGGTTATTTGTACAAGCAAGAAATAAACCTACACCTACAGTATGGCACTTTTAAATACAGCAGTTTTTTTGTTTTGTTTTTAGAACATGATCAGTTTATAAAGAAATCAGTTTTGGTTCCTGTGCCTCTCTAATTCTGACCTCAGTGCTGCTCCAGGATTCAGGTATCATGATGGAGCTTAACTGAACTCACACCATCATTCCCAGGTACCATTTCTGTCTCTCATGGCCTCATTTGTAGCCGTGGTGTGTATCTTTTACCTGAGGAAGTGCATGTTGTGTCCATCTAAAGCCTTACTCTAAAAACTAATTAAAGATACCTTTAACACTGAAACCTTCATTTATTTTTTAAAGGTAAACTACACTTGACTCTCACTTTATTAGGAAGTACAACGGAACTGCTCATTCAAACAACTATCCAACAAAGCAGCAGCACCGTGCATGCAGAATAGAGAAAAATCTGATCTCTGTAACTTTTTTCATGCAATGGGTGCCCAGATCAGCTGGTTTATTTATCTCAGAAATGGCTAATCTGGGATTTCTTTGGATTGCTAGGTTTTACACAGAATGGTACAGAAAAAAAAGAAATGTAAAAAAAAAATCCAGTGAGTATCTGCAGAAAAGGATGTATAGACTGGTTTGAGGTGACAGGAAGTCTATGATGACGCAAATAAGCAGTCTTCACAACAGTGTTGTGCAGAAAAGCATTTCAAAATGAACCATAATGGGCTATATTAGTAATATAGTAATATAGGAGATACAGGAACATAAGCACCAGAACCAGCAGGTTCAGGGACAGTCTTTTTTATACTCTTTGTTCTCTACACATATTGTGCATATCTATATACACACACACACACACACACACACACCTTACTGTACACTCTGCCTAATATTTTACATTCATGTATATATGCATATATTTATATATATTAGTGTATATTCACTGTAACCCAGCCATTAGGGGGGCACAAGCCAGTGCACTCTTAGTGCCGGTCCCAAGCCCGGGTAAATGGGGAGGGTTGCGTTAGGAAGGGCATCCAGCATAAAACATGTGCCAAATCAAATATGCGGATCACAAATGAGAATTTCATACCGGATCGGTCGAGGCCCGGGTTAACAACGACCGCCACAGGTATCGTTAGCCGACAGGGTACCGGTGGAAATTGGGCTACTGTTGGCCGAAGGAGGAGAAGGAGAGGAGGAAGACGTCTACAGAGACGGCAGAAAAAGGAGCAGTGTAGGAGAGTAGAGGTTCGGGTTGGTACTTTAAATGTTGGTACTATGACGGGTAAAGGGAGAGAGGTAGCTGATATGATGGAGAGGAGAAAGGTAGATATGCTGTGTGTTCAGGAGACCAAGTGAAAAGGGAGTAAGAGCAGGAACATTGAAGGTGGATTTAAACTGTTTTATCATGGTGTGGATGGAAAGAGAAATGGTGTAGGGGTGATTCTGAAGGAAGAGTACAGTAAGAGTGTAGTGGAGATGAAGAGAGTTTCTGATAGGGTGATGATCGTGAAGGTGGAGGTTGAAGGGATGATGATAAATGTCATCAGTGCCTATGCTCCACAAGTTGGCTGTGAGATGGAGGAGAAGGAAAGATTCTGGAGTGAATTAGATGAAGTGGTAGATGGTGTACCTAGGAAAGAACGATTGGTGATTGGGGCAGACTTTAATGGGCATGTAGGTGAAGGGAACAGAGGTGATGAGGAGGTGATGGGTAGGTATGGTTTTAAGGAGAGGAATGTGGAAGGGCAGATGGTGGTAGATTTTGCTAAAAGGATGGAAATGGCAGTGGTGAACACGTATTTTAAGAAGAAGGAGGATCATAGGGTGACGTATAAGAGTGGAGGAAGGTGCACACAGGTGGATTATGTTCTGTGTAGGAGATGCAACCTGAAGGAGATTGGAGACTGTAAGGTGTTGGCGGGGGACAGTGTAGCTAGACATCATCGGATGGTGGTCTGTAGGATGGTTTTGGAGGCGAAGAAGAAGAGGAGGAAAGTAAGGATTGAAAGAAGAATAAGATGGTGGAAACTGAAGGAGGAAGAGTGTAGTGTGAGGTTCAGGGAAGAGGTCAGACAGGGGCTTGGTGGTGGTGAAGAGGTGTCGGATGATTGGGCAACTACTGCAGGAGTGATGAGGGAGGCAGCTAGAAAAGTACTTGGTGTGACATCTGGAAATAGAAAGCAAGACAAGGAGACGTGGTGGTGGAATGAGGAAGTGCAGGAGAGCATTAGGGGAAAGAGGTTGGCAAAACAGAAGTGGGATCGACAGAGTGATGAGAAAAGTAGGCAGGAGTACAAGCAGATGCGGCAGCAGGTAAAAAGGGATGTGGCGAAAGCCAAGGAAAAGGCATATGAGGAGCTGTATAAGAGGTTGGACACTAAGGAAGGAGAAAAGGATTTATACCGATTGGCCAGGCAGAGGGACCGAGCTGGGAAGGATGTACTGCAAGTTAGAGCAATAAAGGATGGAGAGGGAAATGTGTTGACTAATGAGGAGAGTGTGTTGAGAAGATGGAGGGAGTATTTTGAGCAGCTGATGAATGAGGAAAATCAGAGAGAGAGAAGGTTGGAGGATGTGGAGTTGGTGAAGCAGGATGTAGATAGGATTAGTAAGGAGGAAGTGAGAGCAGCGATTAAGAGGATGAAGAATGGAAAGTCGGTTGGACCAAATGACATACGGGTAGAAGCGAGGAGATGTTTAGGAGAGATGGCAGTGGAGTTTTTAACCAAATTGTTTAACAGGATTCTGGAAGGGGAGAGGATGCCTGAGGAATGGAGAAGGAGTGTGCTGGTACCGATCTTTAAGCATAAGGGAGATGTGCAGACCTGCAGTAACTACAGGGGAATTAAGTTGATCAGTCACACCATAAAGTTATGGGAAAGAGTAGTGGAAGCCAGGCTGAGAGAAGAGGTGACCATCTGTGAGCAACAGTATGGTTTCATGCCGAGGAAGAGCACCACAGATGCCTTATTTGCTTTGAGGATGTTGATGGAGAAGTATAGAGAAGGACAGAAGGAGCTGCATTGTGTATTTGTGGATTTAGAGAAAGCGTACGACAGGGTGCCGAGAGAGGAGTTGTGGTATTGTATGAGGAAGTCAGGTGTGTCAGAGAAGTATGTGAGGGTGGTGCAGGACATGTATGAGGACAGTGTGACGGCAGTGAAGTGTGCAGTAGGTACGACAGACTGGTTCAGGGTGAAGGTTGGACTGCATCAAGGATTGGCCCTGAGCCCTTTCCTGTTTGCAGTGGTGATGGACAGGTTGACGGACGTGGTCAGACAGGAGTCTCCCTGGACTATGATGTTTGCAGATGATATTGTGATTTGTGGTGAGAGTAGGGAGCAGGTTGAGAAGAGCCTGGAGAGGTGGAGATATGCGCTTGAGAGAAGGGGAATGAAAGTTAGTAGGAGTAAGACAGAGTACATGTGTGTGAATGAGAGGGAGGGCAGTGGAGTGATGCGGTTGCAGGGAGAAGAGGTGGAGAAGGTGGAGGAGTTCAGGTACCTGGGGTCAACAGTGCAAAGTAATGGAGAGTGTGTTAGAGAAGTAAAGAAAAGAGTGCAGGCAGGGTGGAGTGGGTGGAGAAGAGTGACAGGAGTGATTTGTGATAGAAGAGTATCTGCAAGAATGAAAGGGAAAGTTTATAGGACTGTGGTGAGACCTGCGATGTTGTATGGATTAGAGACAGTGGCATTGAGTAAAAGACAGGAGGTGGAGCTGGAGGTAACAGAGCTGAAGATGTTAAGGTTTTCGTTGGGAGTGACGAGGATGGACAAGATTAGAAATGAGTTTATTAGAGGGACAGCACATGTAGGATGTTTTGGTGACAAGGTGAGGGAGGCGAGATTGAGATGGTTTGGACATGTGCAGAGAAGGGACATGAATTATATTGGTAGAAAAATGCTGAAGATGGAGCCACCAGGTAGGAGGAAAAGAGGAAGGCCAAGGAGGAGGTTCATGGATGTGGTGAGGGAAGACATGCAGGTAGTTGGTGTGAAAGAGGCAGATGTAGAGGACAGGGTGGTATGGAGACGGATGATCCGCTGTGGCGACCCCTAATGGGAGCAGCCGAAAGAAGAAGAAGAAGTGTATATTCACTGTACATAGGGTTACATTATATATACATTTACATTATATACTGTACGGTCCCCTGGTGGTCTAGTGGTTAAGATGCAGCGCTCCCACCGCTGCGACCCGGGTTCGATTCCCGGTCAGGGAACCATCCCCAGCCACTCTTAGTGCCGGTCCCAAGCCCGGATAAATTGGGGAGGGTTGCGTTAGGAAGGGCATCCAGCGTAAAACATGTGCCAAATCAAACGTGCGGAGGATCCGCTGTGGCGACCCCTAACGGGAGAAGCCGAAAAGAAACTTTTACATTATATACTGTACATATACTACATATTTATCTGCACTTGTCTGTTTGCACAATTGCTTCTTTTTGCACTTCTGGTAGATGCCAAACTGCATTTCATTGCTGTGTACCTGTACTATGCAATGACAATAAAGTAAACCATAGTATGGGTATGATCAGAAATCTTATTTGACCTGATTTAACCACTTACACTGCTGCCACATGATTAGTCGATTGGATAACGGCATAAATGAGTACAGTTGTTTCGATTAATAAAGTATATTCAAATTAAAGGCCAAAGATGCAAAACAGGCTACAAGATATGATAGAACACTAGATATGCGCGAGTGTACTAATACTTTATTTTCTCAGGAGCTGAGGACTTAAACGACGAGTAAGAGTTTTTACATAAGTATGGCCTAATACTCAACAGGTTTTAAATGGGTAGCCTAAAAACACACACTATTGCAGTTATACAGATTATTTCGAAAAATTACCACATCTTTCTTTTATTGCCGCAAGATGGCAAGACGGCAGTCGGACTCCGTCTGAATTGAGCCAAGCTTTCAAATCTTGTGATCGTTCATACAGAAAGGATTATTAATACAGATTTAACAGTATATTGTGTGTAAAACATTAGAGCAGATCTGACTGAAAGAAATGGAGAGCTAGTGCAAACGCCTTTGCAAAACAGACTGCATGAATGTGACACTTTGAGTTGAGCGCTCAAGCAGTGGAAAGGAAAGTAACAAATTATTCTATATGAACACAAAGTTGTGGTTAAGAGTGCCACCCTCAAACAAGCTGAATGTCAGACTGCTATGTGAGTCTCTACACAAAGTGTTAAAATTATGATGCAAGATTCAAGGCAGTGTGGCCAGAAAACTTTTTACAAGTGTAATGAGCAGAAACGCATTTCAGAATGCAAAACCCGTTCAACCTTGAGGTGCATGGGGTATGACAGCACAAGACCACATTGAGGTTAAGTTCTGTCAGCCAGGAAGAGTCATTTTTACCCATTCTAATCTTTGATGTAAAGATTATGTATGTACGTACTGTATGTATGCAAAATGATAATAAAGAGTATATGGACAAAAGTTCTTGAAAGCCTGACCATAAGATTAGTAGGTGCTTTTAAAAAATGCCATTCCACATTTAGTCCCCATTTGCTGTTATTATAACCTTCTCTTTTCTGAGACGAATATCCACTAGATTTTGGAGTGCGCTTGTGCGGATTTGTGCTCTTTCACCCACGAGGGTGTCTTCGTAAACTCAAATACTGATGCAGGTGACTTGAAAAAACCTGGGGTGCAATCAGAGGTTCAAATTATCCCAAAGGTGTTTAATAGGGTCAGAGCTCTACACTGTATTAGGCCACCCAAGTAAAGGTAAAATGTAATGCCATTGCACCCAAAGACATCCTATACAATTGTGTAGTAACATTATGAGCAATATGAGTGGAAAAGTCAGGTGTCCCAATACTTTGGTCCATATAGTGTAAAAAAGCAACATAATAGAATGCAACAGATGTCCTTTTTTTGCAGTACACTCCACAAGAGAGATCTCTGAGAACGAGTGAAAAGTGATACCACCCCTCTTATTGTCTGTGCTTCATGGATTCGGCTTTCAGAGATCACTATCAGACAATAGCAAGCAGCAGCCAATTAGCAGCACAATGTGAGATGGAAAGTTCTGGCAAGAGCTCGGCTTACTCTGATCTTTCTCCTTTTTCTGGCTGTTCCCCAGCATTCTCAGAACAGGCATGGCCCTGAGCTAGCATAAATCCCGAGCCATATCCAGCTCTCAGAGCCAGTGCTGAGACGCTCTGTTCCTTCTCGCACTCTCTCACTCCTTCTTCATCCATCTTTCCCTCTCTTATGTACAACAAAGTCCTTTTTTCATTGCTGAAAATTATCCTCCAGGCACCTACAAAAACTATAAAAAAATAAGGCGACTGCTGCTCATTTCCTGCTCCATGCCTGACTGATCAGAACACTGATTGTAGATCAGTCTGTTCCGCTCTCACCTACTTAACACCAACACCAGATCAGAGCACTTTTGGTAAATGCCACAAATGTAAATGATCTCAAGCAAACACAGAACCAAAGCAGTTGTGTGTTCATGTGAGTTGTCACTTGTGTGTACTGTGAGGCTTCATGACTAAAATGAACAGACGAAGGGAACATAATGCTCAGTTACACTGGCACTTAGAGCAGAATGATGAGATCATACTATTTGTGATAAGTGATGATACTGTATGATGTACAATTCTGAGAGTGTGGACACTGAATTATTTATTTTTAATAGTTATAATAAATCATTTAAAAATAATTTAAAAGGCTTAATTTTTGTTTTTACTTTTTCGCTTACTTTCAGCATGAAATATTACTGTAAATAAAATCTGAAATAAATATAGAAAAATAAATATTTTTCAGAAATATACATTTGAACACTGTCTTTTGTAAATGTCTTTTTGTTTTTTGTAAATGTCTCTCACTCACTCAGTAGGTTTCTCTCTCTTACCATCTTTCTCGCTTGCTAAGTGTCTCACTGTGTGTGTCTCTCTCTCGTACTCTGTGTTTCCATCTACCTAGATGTCGCTCTCTCTCTCTACCTCACCAAATGTGTGACTCTCTCTCGAGCTCAGCTGTGGGTCTTTTTTTCTCTCTATACCAAACGGAATGTGTGTCTGTCTCTCTCTCTCTCTCTCTCTACCACTCTGTGTGTCTCCCTTAACCTCACTGAGTGTGTCTCTCGCTTTACTGTGCTTTGTGTGTGTCTTTGTCTCAACCTCATAGTCTCCCCCTCTCAACATCACCGAGTGTGTGTCTCCCCCTCTCAACATCACCAAATGTGTGTGTCTCCCCCTCTTAACATCACCGAGTGTGTCTCCCCCTCTCAACATCACCGAGAGTGTGTCTCCCCCTCTCAACATCACCGAGAGTGTCTCTCTCTCTCTCTCGACATCACCGAGAGTGTCTCCCCCTCACGACATCACCGAGTGTGTGTCTCTCTCTCTCGACATCACCGAGTTTGTGTGTCTCCCTCTCAACATCACCGAGTGTGTGTGTCTCCCTCTCAACATCACTGAGTGTGTGTCTTCCTCTCAACCTTGCTGGGTGTCTCTCTCTCTCTATTTACTGAGTTTATCTCTCTTTCTTTACATTTGTGTGGCTCTTTCTCTCTACCTTACTGAATGCTTTTCTGTACCTCACAGAATGTGTCTCCCTTTCTCTACCTCACTGTGGTTTTCTCTCTCTCTCTCTCTCTCTCTCTCTCTCTCTCTCTCCCTTACTAAGAGTGTCTATTTTTCTCTTGCTGAATGTCTCTCTCTCCTTTACTGAAAGAGTCACACACTAAGTAGCTAATTGAGTGTGTGTCTCTCTCTCTCTCTCTCGCTGTGTGTGTGTCTCGCCTTTGCTGAGCATGTCTTAATCCCTTGTTTGTGTGCCTTTCATTGTGTGTGTGTCTCTCTCTCTCTCCATCTCATTCTCTCACTGTGCGTCTCTCCTTTTTTCCCCCCTTTTGGTGGCCCAATATGTTAATATTCTCGGCAGCAGCTTTGCCAGCTTTATCGTTTATCACTTTTGATTTTGGGGGTTACATTTGAAATTTTGGAGCCCAGATCCTGAATATAAATGTGGAAGGTGTTGTGTTTTCACACTTGCATGTAAAACATGAAAGGACTCGTACAGTGTGTGCATGTTCTAGCGTTCTAGTGTAATCTCTGGTCAGTTTTCGGCCACCGGGGACTACAGTTACACATTATTTACTGGAGAGAAAGCTTACACACAGTCACTTCTTAAGTGCTACAAAGAATAAAAATACATGAGTAAGCTTGAGGGCATATGCAAGTTTTGCTCTAAAAGATTTTTTAAGATGTTTTATATTCATTTATTATTTGTTTTGTTTCTGTGTGTGTGAGACGATCGTGATGCTACGCCACACACGTCCTTGGCGATGCAAAATGCTGTTCTCAGCACTTTGATGCTGAAGGTGCCATTTGGCCTGGTCACTTCGCTAGGGAGCCCCAAGTGCCCCTCTAGCATGCATTAGCATTCCAACAGGATCCAGCCTGACACACTGCCATCTGAACACTGTAGCCACATTTTTACACTCCATCTCGCATATACACACACATGATTTGGGGCCGTCAAAATTCCTTATGTTTCTCAGGCAAATTGTGATCCATGTAGAAACTGGTCAGCGCCATCTACAAAAATGACATGGAATAGAAATCAGATCCCCAACAAGGACATTACAGAACCCTTGCTAATCAACCTTTCAGCAAATGCGTCAAGGTCTTAATTTAACTCCAATACGGCTAAAACAAACAAATTTCCAACAGATTTATAGAAATTTACTGACCAACATTTATAAGACTATAAGAAAGTACTTTATCTACATTTACACACTTTCACCATCAAAATAGTCCCATTGCACAGCAATACAGCGCTCCGAGCATTCCTGCCACTTCTGGAATGTGTCCTGCAAGTCTTTTAAAAGAGTGTCAAACATATTTGTGCTGGATCTCCACAACAGAAGTCTGCAGGAGCCAAATCTGGAGAGTAGGGTGGATGTGGAAGTGAGAGCATGTGGATTGTTCTCCAACAATAATCATGCACAAGTTGAAAGTGTTCCTGATCTCTCATCCTCTTCCAGTGAAGTTCTTCCGCTCTGGAAGTGCTCTCAAAATAACTCTATTTCTTACACTTGCCCATTTTTTCTGCTTTTAACACACTAACTTTGAGGAGAAAATGTTGACTTGCTGCCTAATATATCCCACCCACTAACAGGTGCCATGATGTAGAGATGTGTTATTTACTCACCAGTTCATAATGTTATAATGTCATAATGTTGAGCCTGATCTGTGTATTTTTTTCACACATTCAGCAATTCTTGTTGTTTCAGATGCAGGTATGAGGATTGGTGTTTGATGTTTTTACGGCATTTCCAAAGCAATTTGGTGTCTTGCCCATCACGCTACCTCAACCAGACATAGAAACACAACAAGCTGCATCAAAATACAGCAACACACACATGCAAGAAAAGGCAATCCACTCGGCTTCCACATACATGAACTCACAGACACCTAGCCTGGGCTTACTCCCACTGGCACAACCGAAACACCACCATTTCTCCCAACACGCGTATTCATAGTGACACAGTCATGATTCATCTCTCAATCCCCTGAGAGTTTGTGCCACTCGGGACCCCAAAATACCTCCATCCATCCATCCATCCATCCATCTTCTCCCGCTTATCCGATGCCGGGTCGCGGGGGCAGCAGTCTAAGCAAAGATGCCCAGACTTCCCTCTCCCTAGACACTTCTTCCAGCTCTTCCGGGGGGACACCAAGGCGTTCCCAGGCCAGCCGGGAGACATAGTCTCTCCAGCGTGTCCTAGGTCTTCCCCGGGGTCTCCTCCCAGTGGGACGCGCCCGGAACACCTTCCCAGGAAGGTGTCCAGGAGGCATCCGGAACAGATGCCCGAGCCACCTCAGCTGACCCCTCTCGATGTGGAGGAGCAGCGGATCTACTCCGAGCTCCTCCCGAGTGACTAAGCTTCTCACCCTATCTCTAAGGGATCGCCCAGCCACCCTGCGGAGGAAGCACATTTCGGCCGCCTGTATCCGGGATCTTGTCCTTTCGGTCATGACCCAGAGCTCATGACCATAGGTGAGAGTAGGAACGTAGATTGACCGGTAAATCGAAAGTTTCGCCTTGCGGCTCAGCTCCTTCTTCACCACGACAGACCGGTACATCGACCGCATTACTGCAGAAGCTGCACCGATCCGTCTGTCAATCTCCCGTTCCACCCTTCCCTCACTCGTGAACAAAACCCCAAGATACTTAAACTCCTCCACTTGCGGCAGGAACTCCCCACCAACCTGAAGTGGGCAAGCCACCCTTTTCCGACTGAGGACCATGGCCTCGGATTTGGAGGTGCTGATTCTTATCCCAGCCGCTTCACACTCGGCTGCAAACCGTCCCAGTGCATGCTGAAGGTCCTGGTCTGATGAAGCCAACACGACAACATCATCTGCAAAGAGCAAAGACGAAATCGTGTCGTCACCAAACCGGACACCCTCCGACCCCTGGCTGCGCCTAGAAATTCTGTCCATAAAAATTATGAACAGAACCGGTGACAAAGGGCAGCCCTGCCGGAGTCCAACATGCACCGGGAACAAGTCTGACTTACTGCCGGCAATGCGAACCAAGCTCCTGCTTCGGTCATACAGGGACCGGACAGCCCTTAGTAAAGGGCCCCCGACCCCATACTCCCGGAGCACCCTCCACAGGCCGCCGCGAGGGACACAGTCGAATGCCTTTTCCAAATCCACAAAGCACATGTGGACTGGTTGGGCAAACTCCCATGAACCCTCCAGCACCCTGTAGAGGGTATAGAGCTGGTCCAGTGTTCCACGGCCTGGACGAAAACCACATTGTTCCTCCTGAATCCGAGGTTCTACTATCGGCCGTATTCTCCTCTCCAGTACCCTGGCATAGACTTTCCCAGGTAGGCTGAGAAGTGTGATCCCCCTATAGTTGGAACACACCCTCCGGTCCCCCTTCTTAAAAAGAGGGACCACCACCCCGGTCTGCCATTCCAGAGGCACTGTCCCCGACCGCCACGCGATGCTGCAGAGGCGTGTCAGCCAAGACAGCCCCACAACATCCAGAGACTTGAGGTACTCAGGGCGGATCTCATCCACCCCCGGTGCCCTGCCACCGAGGAGTTTCTTTACTACCTCGGTGACTTCAGCTTGGGTGATGGACGAGTCCGCCTCTGAGCCCTCAGCCTCTGCTTCCTCAATGGAAGACGTGACGGCGGGATTGAGGAGATCCTCGAAGTATTCCTTCCACCGTCCAACGACATCCCCAGTTGAGGTCAACAGCTCCCCACCTCTACTGTAAACAGCATTGGTGGGGCACTGCTTTCCCCTCCTGAGGCGCCGGACGGTTTGCCAGAATCTCTTCGAGGCCAGCCGATAGTCCTTCTCCATGGCCTCACCGAGCTCCTCCCAGGCCCGAGTTTTTGCCTCGATAACCACCCGGGCTGCAGTTCGCTTGGCCTGCCGGTACCCGTCAGCTGCCTCAGGAGTCCCACAAGCCAACCAGGCCAGGTAGGACTCCTTCTTCAGCTTGACGGCATCCCTTACTTCCGGTTTCCACCACCGGGTTCGGGGATTGCCGCCTCGACAGGCACCGGAGACCTTACTGCCACAGCTCCGAGCGGCCGCTTCGACAATGGAGGTGGAGAACATGGTCCACTCGGACTCAATATCTCCGGCCTCCCTCGGGATCTGGTCAAAGCTCCGCCGGAGGTGGGAGTTGAAGATCTCTCTGACAGGAGGCTCGGCCAAACGTTCCCAGCAGACCCTCACAGTACGCTTGGGTCTGCCGAGTCTTTCCAGCTTCCTCCCCCGCCATCGGATCCAACTCACCACCAGGTGATGATCAGTTGACAGCTCCGCCCCTCTCTTTACCCGAGTGTCCAAGACATACGGCCGCAGGTCAGATGAAACGACCACAAAGTCGATCATCGACCTGCGGCCTAGGGTGTCCTGGTGCCACGTGTACTGATGGACACCCTTATGCTTGAACATGGTGTTCGTTATGGACAAACTGTAACTAGCACAGAAGTCCAATAACTGAACACCGCTCGGGTTCAGATCAGGGGGGCCGTTCCTCCCAATCACGCCCCTCCAGGTGTCACTGTCGCTGCCCACGTGTGCATTGAAGTCTCCTAGTAGAACGACGGAGTCCCCAGTCGGAGCACTGTCCAGCACCCCTCCCAAAGACCCCAAGAAGGCCGGGTACTCTATACTGCCGTTTGGCCCGTAGGCACACACGACAGTGAGAGACCTATCCCCGACCGGTAGGCGCAGGGAAACGACCCTCTCGTTCACCGGGGTAAACTCCAACACATGGCGGCTGAGCTGGGGGGCTATAAGCAAACCCACACCAGCCCGACGCCTTTCACCATGGGCAGCTCCAGAGTTGTAAAGAGTCCATCCTCTCTCGAGGAGTGTGGTTCCAGAGCCCAGGCCGTGCGTAGAGGTGATCCCGACTATCTCTAGTCGGAACCTCTCAACCTCACGCACAATCTCAGGCTCCTTCCCCGCCAGCGAGGTGACATTCCACGTCCCTAGAGCTAGCTTCCGTGTCCAGGGATCGGGTTGTCGAGGCCTCCACCTTCGACTGCTGCCCGATCCTCTTAGCACCGAAAATACCTTTCGAGGTTAATTAGTTGTAGCCTAATATCCCTCCTAGGACGCATGCGCATTCATTTTTTATGAGAAAATTGGTTTGTGATGCTTCGTAACAATACGTGAAACCTGGAGTAGGCTATTTTTTAGAAACCTTTACTGTATGTTAAGCACCATGCGAATCTTACAGCTGAAACTGTAGAATATTAAACACTATTCAAATGTGAGATTTTGTAGGTCCCCTGGTGGTCTAGTGGTTAAGATGCAGCGCTCCCACCGCTGCGACCCGGGTTCGATTCCCGGTCAGGGAACCATCCCCAGCCACTCTTAGTGCCGGTCCCAAGCCCGGATAAATTGGGGAGGGTTGCGTTAGGAAGGGCATCCAGCGTAAAACATGTGCCAAATCAAACGTGCGGAGGATCCGCTGTGGCGACCCCTAACGGGAGAAGCCGAAAAGAAATCCATTCAAATGTGAGATTTTGTATTAGGTATAGCTTATAAGAATAATATCAATGAAAATGATCATCCTGTATACTATGCACATTAACATGACTTTGCATAGACACTCAAACTCAGTACTGTTTTTTTTCCCCTCTACTCCTTTCTTTAACGTACCTTAAAATGTTTTGTATTTTAAAATATCATGGCAGCCTTCAAACACACACACACACACACACACACACATTTACTTAGCTAATGACACTGCAAAATCTACAATCGAGGAAATTAGTGTGTACATTTGCTGATTTGAATACAAGAAACCACAGAGTTCATTACATTGATATCAGCTTTGATTGCAAAAATTAACTAATCAGGGAAATGATCCTGTGCCTTGGTTCTGACAAATGACTCCATGAATAAAAGGAAAAAAACAAAAACGCATATGTGCCGATCATCTCTAACAAACCTTTAACTCATGGCATAAATACGACAGGATCAAATACATACTGAAACCCGTGCCTATACAGTGTGTGTGTGTGTGTGTGTGTGTGTGTGTGTGTGTGTGTGTGCTGCAAAAAAAAAAAAAACTCTTAATAATTAATAAGAGGAAAAAAAGACCTGTTATCGCTGCTGCTTTATTTACAGCAAAGGAGAGCGAAAGAGAGGAGGAGGAAGAAAAGCTGCAGTGGATCTGCGTCCAATCCCTTTTGAAAGTGTTAAACCTACATTGAGTTGGCAGTGGGTTTGATACTGCAGTACAGGTACAGTGAGCGCCAGGCACAGCGATGGTGCGGAGCTTTTTAAACACTATGCTGTAGAAACTACAGCTCAGTTTTATCTATGCATAATTCATCTTTACTTAGGTTATATTATGGGCAAAAAAGTTGGTGTTTTTTTGTAAGATGGCTAAAACCCATGCTTCTACATTTTCAATTCAGAAGGCAATAATTTCTATTTGATTATACCTCCAGAACCCACTACTGCAATATGATATGACTAATGTATTACTAGTACAAGCAATTCATCATTCCCAGCCTATTTTATCATATACAGATTTGTTTAAGACCAGATGTTTTAGAATGATGATAAAAAAAAAGACATCTATTTATGATTGTCGTACATCTTCTGGGACCTCACCACCAGCTCCATAACAAAAAAAAAAAAAAGCCCAGCTGCATCTCTACTCTTCGAGGAAGCTAAGGAAAGCCCAGCTCCCACAACCCACCCTTACAACCATCTACAGGGGATCAAGAGCATTCTGAGCAGCTGCATCACTGCCTGGATTGGAAATTTAACCATCTCGGCTCGAAAGACAGTGGAACGGACAGTAGGAACAGCTGAGAAGATCATCAGGCTCTCTCTTTTCTCCAATGTGAACATTTACACCACACGCAGCATCTGAACGCTGCCAGCATTGTGGCTGATCACACACCTCTCACATACACAGTCCACTTGCCTTCAGTCTGGGAAAAGGTACAAAAGCATTAGGGCCCTCAGGTCCAGACTGTGTAACAGTTTCTTTCTACCAGCAATTGAACTACTCAATATAAAAAAAAGACTCGACTAACAGATGCACACAAATCAATAAACTTATTCATTTTAAAATTCTGTTTGCACAAAATTGCTGCTAAAACATTGTGTTTACTTGTACAGTATTTATTATTATATGGACTTCTGCAGTGTCACTGTGTCACTGTCTCAATGTTCTATGTCTACCGGCTCACTGTCTGGTGTCTACCGTATCTCTCGTTCTTATGTTGTTGTTGTTTTTTAACCTAAACCTCTCACACGTGCTTCATGTCAATCGCCAGTTGTGTAGTTCTGTGTTTTAACTTTTATGTTATTTTATTCAGGGAAAATGTTTCAATTCACTGTGTACTGCATATGGTTAAGGTTTCTTGGTGGTCTAGTGGCTAGGATGCGGCGCTCTCAACGCTGGGGCCCGGGTTCGATCCCCGGTCAAGCCATTAGGGTTGCACAAGCCTTAGTGCCGGTTCCCAACCCCGGATAAATGGGTAGGGTTGCGTTAGGAAGGGCATCCAGCGTAAAAACATGTGCCATATCAAACATGCGGATGGTCCGCTGTGGCGACCCCTGATGGGAGAAGCCAAAAGAAAGAAAGTGTACTGCATATGGTTGGAATGGCAATAAAAGCCTTCTTGACTTGTTTATTTTGCTCGCTGCCCTATACAACGATGCGTAGAGTACTGTGGCAGTCCTATGTTTTTCTTTACACTGCTAAAAATCGCTGTATCTTCCTCACGTGAAACACGAAACCTGAATCGTCAGGTCACAGCAGTCATCTCAACCAACACACAGCATCAAAAGAAGCACACACTGTCTATTGAATGTTTATGTGTAAAGTTGAAAAAGTCGAAACAGTAAAAAAGCACCTTCTGAGCGAGGTGGTTGTCTGGTAGAAAAGATCAAAGGCTCATGAAAAGGCTCATTTGTGTCCAAGGCTCATTGATTCACGTGCGGAGCGAAGGCTGGTCTGTGAGGTCCGGTTCAACAGACCATTAAAAAAAATGTATAATAATAAAAATAAACAAAATCACATACCAATCTTAGTCAGGTGTAAACAAACGTTTGTCTATATAGTGTGGGGTTTGAGAGAGACCCTTTCAGGGGTTTGAAGAAAGTTGCTGAGCTCCTAGCACAGAGAAACTTGACATGTTTTGGTCATGTGACCTAATAACGATCCAATTTTAGAGGCCGTGTGCACTACAACAAGCACTTTAGTATGCGTGGAATTTTACAGAGGCCTCCCTGTTTCAATTCTACAGAGAGATCGCTTATCGTGTGTGAACTGCTCAGAATTACTATGATGTCCTCTGGCAACACTGCTTAGAAAACACACGCCCTGAAAGCTTTCAGAATAAACTATTAGACTAAGTTTTTCTTTCCTTTTGGTTTTGAAAGTTTAATACAAATACATTGAATTTATTTTTAAATTTTTTTAATTGTATTATACTAATATAAGACATATTTAGACTAGGTTATTATACCGGGGACACGTACTGTGAACACAGAATCAAGATGGACTGGGTGTTTGATCAACACTGGGGAAAACCCAAATGAATCAATCAGAGAAAAGAAAGAAGAGAAGAAAGAAGAGGTTTTAAAACTGTTGTGTCCTCATATGCATGTGGAGCTGCAATGAGATTCCACACTCTTCATTTGAACAGGATGCGCCTCAGGTCAGACAAAAAACAAGAAGTGAAAATATAAACTCACCCAGAAAAACACTGTTTGAGAGAGTGTGTGTTTGCTTTCCTTGTCAGGCGCAAATTAGAATCATTCACACCTAAATAATAAGCCATTTTGGGAGTCTGGTGGAAACCCACGTGGCATGATGAGGACATACACATCACCGCACAGACTCTTACCCGAGCTCAGGAGCAAACCTGGGACCCTGGAGATATAAGGTCTAATTCTAGTCCTTGAGTCACTGTGTGCTTTTACACACTTCAGTAAAGTCATTTTTTTCTTACTAAAAGCTCTTTCTTTTTGTCTCTGTCTCTGTCTCTTTCTCTCTCTCTCTGTGTGGCATTTTCTCTATCATAGTGAGTGTCTTTCTTTTTTTTAATCCATGTCTCTCTCTTGCCATGTGTCTGTCTCTCTCTCTGACTGGCTGTATATCTTTCCCTCTTGCTGTCTCTCTCACTCTTGTCATGTCTCTCACACTGGCCAAATGTGTCTCTCTATCACTCTCTCACTCTCTGGCTATATCTTTCTCTCTCTCTCTCTCTCTCTCTCTCTCTCTCTCTCATAGTGGCTCTCTCACTTCCCGTATCTCTCTCCCTCTTTCTCTCTCTCTTACTGGTTGTATGTCTCTCCTTCTTTCTCTCTCTCTTTCGGGACGTATGTCTTTCTCTCACTCTCACTGTATGTCTCTCTCTCGCTGTAGGTCTCTCTCCCTCTCTTGAGGTGTGTTTTGCACTGGCTGTATGTCTCTCTCCCTCTCCCCTCTCCCTCTCCCCTCTCCCTCTCCCTCTCCCTCTCCTCTCCCTCTCCTCTCCCTCTCCTCTCCCTCTCCTCTCCCTCCCGCTACAGTAAAGTGGAAGTAAAACTCTTGGCTCAGTCATACCTGACACGGTTACTGCAGAACTTTGTAAACTGCGGCTGGTTAATGAATATCAGTCGAGCATCGGTCTGGTCGGCGAGAGAGGTCTTCTCCGACGCGTCCTCCGTCTTTTCATACCCTGAAATGAGAAATGTACATTCCATTACTGATGTCAGACTACTACCATAACCAAAACAACATCCTCTTGAGACACATTTATAACATATGGACAAATGGTGTAGAAACTGTTTCCACACACACATCAACCAATGCTTCCCTTTTTCCTTTTCGTGGTTTAGTCGAGTAGCCTCTCCTTATTAGTGTGTCTGCCTGCTTTCGCATGTCTAATGGGAACTGACATCCTCTTTGCAAATCTCACTTGTGTAATCAGAAGTATGATATGAAAGTCAGGAAGTAGAACAGTGTTTCTGCAGAGTGTAAGGTAAGCCTGCATGGCGACGTGATTTCTGCATGCACTTCTGACCTGCTGGATGACGAACAGCTATAATGCACTGAATAGACATCGTCGCCCAGCCTCACCGTGAATGATCTTAGTTTTAATTGCCAAGTTTTATGGCTGAGATCAGCTTTTAGCCTGTTTTTATTTATTTTTATAAATGCACTTTATTCTGACCAGGTTCACACTGGATATGGGGTACAGTTAACATCTGTAAATTGTAATATTATATATATATATATATATATATATATATATATATATATATATATATATATATATATATATATATATAGATAGATATATATATAGATATAGATATATAGGAACAAAGTGAATCTTCCTACTGTTAAAGTTTGGTGCATGAAAACAAAAGGTGCCGGCATGTGAAAACCATAAAAGACTAGGTGTTTCCAAACTTTTGACAAGCATTCTATAATTTCAGTGTATACAAGAAATAAAATGCAGTACTGTGCAACATTGGTCTGAGGCAGCTCAAGTTCTTGTTAAAGGTTCGAATGGGCTTTGGAAAGAAGCTTCTCATTGGGATGGCTAAGGTTCTTCACCATCCTCCTGGCCTTGGTTCAACACCACTTGCTGCAGACAGAATGCAGGTCAGGGAGCTCAGTACAGATGGCACACTCGGCTGATTGCACCACCCTCTGGAGATGCTGTCTATCCTGCTCGCTGCTGCTCCAAGTCTCTTTCTATGTAAACATTTACAGTTCCAAGAAAAAAATTCTCTCCCTCCCCTGAATTCTGCAGTTCTGTTTCATCCTCGGTATCAAATCTGTAGCATCTCTCATTTTTACATATAAAAATGAAAGTCACTTTAATTTTCAATCACACACACATCCTCAGAACTCAAAGCTTCCACACCCACACACACACACACACACTACATAATGTTTATCCATTATGACATGAAGGCCCGTATTGGGAACAGAATATGAGTCAGTAAGCAGTTTGTTTAGCCACAAAAAGCACAAACAGCATGACTCACTGCAGTCTGAAATCAGCGTCGTTCCACAGACCCTTCCATCCTTCAGTCTCTACCCTGATGTACAAAATGAACATGAAGCCAACAGCGTAATACACTTTAATGTAGTAATACATCATGCTGGAATATGAGAGTATTCAGCCAGTAGCTGCTCGGGCAAAACACACTGACAGTATAGGAGTGTAAGAGGCCATAAAGTGTTTTACGAGTCAATGCATTTGTTCACTAAAAAACAGAAAATGATTAGTCTGAGCGGTAAATATTGCCAGTATATAGTAGGGATTCGTTCTGAACCGTTTTGGTATGCAAAACCGGAAGTTTGTATAGTCGCCGTCTCGCAAGCCGTCTTGCAGCGTCACTGTTTTTTTATTATTAAATTTGAAAACATACATAATGCCAGGGGTATAAAAAAGAGTTAGCGCAGTGTCACTGTCTCTCTCGCCTCTGTTTTGAAAATGTAAACTGTCGATGTTCGAAAAAGCAAATAATAATAAACTACATTAATAAAAAAAATATTAAGCAATTTTGTTTTGCATTTCTTCCCCTAACCGTACTGAGATTGAACCAAACGGTGACTTAAAACCCAGAGGTTCTGTACGTACTGAATCGTGAATTTTGTGTACCGTTAAACCCATAGTATATAGTCAGTATATGGGATATATGAATATTAAATACACACACAGTACACATACAAACACTGTGCAAAGTGTTATTGTTGCAGCACTCAAACCAGTTCAAAGGAATGTGGGTGTTACAAATAATAATTTTGCTCATTGTGAAACTGTCACACGTAACCAATCTAAAAAAAATGATCAGGGTGTGTTTTTCTTTACCAGAGCTGGATTTATGGCCGGACTATTAACTACATATGCATCAACTTCAGACTATTTTAAAACTGTTTCACAATGAAAGCGAAACAGGATTCTTTAAAAACTGAATGTTTGCTGTAATAGCAGCGTAAACTTGCTAGCACAGAGTGTTAACCACTCACCCACAACGGCTTTAAAGAAATAAACATGTTTAGCAGAAACACTCCAGAGCCCAGGGCATGCTTATCTAAAAGTTATTGAATATCCTATTCTCCTGAAACCCGTGCCAGTGCGATTTCCAAAGTTTTAGTCTCGGAAAGTTATTTATAGAGTTCTAAAGTGGCATAAAACGAATCATTCACATCGATCTGAAAGCCTCGGTCACCTCGGCCGAGCGCCAAAACTAAAACCGCACAGATCGACCGTGTAGCTCCACATCTACAGCTCCGGCGATGAGTAACGAGAGCAGACGCGAGGGTCAGAATGCTTTCAGACATAAAAAGGAATAATCCAGATTATGCAGGTTATAATCCAGGACATGCTTATTATCATGTTATGCAACAGGACTGACTGAGTGCACAGGGTGGATCCAACCTACACACTCTATAGATCTGGGAGATACAGGTTTATTGAAACGTAGAAATTCTGCAATGCGGATATGGATATCACAGCAACAAAAGTAATTACACCCTAAATGAAAGTGAGCCCAAAGTGTAGATATAACACAAGCACTATTGTTATCTTCACTGCCTTAATCCTCCTGGGCATGGAATTCACCAGAGCTGCACAGATTGTTGCTGGGATCCTCTTCCACTCCTCCATAATGATATCATAGAGCTGCTGGATGTTAAACACATGGTGCTTCTCCACCTTCTGCTTGAGGCCCACAGGTGCTCAATATGGTTCAGGTCTGGAGGTCTTAGCCACTCCATCATCTTCACCTTCAGCTTCCTCAGCAAGGCATTTGTCATCTTGGCGGTGTGTTTGGGGCCATTTTTATGTTGGAAAACTGCCGTTCGGTTTTTTAAGACCACTATTATTTGCTTCAGAATGTCACAGTACATGTTGGAATCCATGTTCTCTCTCAATAAACCTCAGCTCCCCAGTACTTAGTACAGCAGCACTTAGTTTCAGGCTTCCTTCTGGGATGACGGCCAGCAAACCGACTTGTTGCAGTGTGCGGCGTACGGTCTGAGCACTGACAAGCGGACCTTCCACTTCTGCAACCTCTAAAGCGAAACGGCGGCACTTATTCCTCTGGTTTTGGAAGCCAGGTTCTGGCCTGTGACATGTGCAGCACCTATGGGTAACTACTACTAGCTACTTACTACTGTGTGTAGCACCGCCATGCGGTGTAGAATCCAGGGTTGTGCTGTGAAAGATTTAGGCTTTATTTCAGCAGAAAAAAAGTCAGACCCTTCCAGGAAAGTGTCCAAAATTACAGTAAATGCACAGCCTTTTTAAAATATTCCTTATAGCCTAGGTAACACCTCTCTTTTTTGATTCGTGAACGGTTACCTCTGCCTCCATTATTTTCAAACTTTTCGGTACTTTTCATTTTAATGACATAATTGTGGCAAGTCCCTTATTATAAAAAAAAAAAGTAACATGTGGTTCAGCATGGTCCAGGCCTTGGCCTGTCCATCACCTCCAAGCATGAAGTCATTGCACCTGGTAAATAGACTAATGCTTTTACACATTTGCACACAAGGTCTTACTGTTGATATACTAATTATAATTAATTGCTGGCTTTGAAAATACTGCTCATAAACATTTTTTTTTAAATGAGTAAAAGACAATAATGAAGAAATAAAACAAATGTTAATGAACATAAGGACATCATTTCTGATGAGAGCACCAATGAGTGATGATAACAGCTCTTTTCCTTTATTTATTATATATATATATATATATATATATATATATATATATATATATATATATATATATATATATATATATATATATATATATATATATACAGTGAGGAAAATAAGTATTTGAACACCCTGCTATTTTGCAAGTTCTCCCACTTAGAAATCATGGAAGGGTCTGAAATTGTCATCGTAGGTGCATGTCCACTGTGAGAGAAATGATCTAAAAAAAAAAAAATCCAGAAATCACAATATATGATTTTTAAACTATTTATTTGTATAATACAGCTGCAAATAAGTAATTTGTAATTTGATCACATGTTTATCTGCTAGAATTTGACCCTTATAGACCTGTTAGTCTGCCTTTAAAATGTCCACCTCTACTACATTTATTATCCTAAATTAGATGCACCTGTTTGAGGTCATTAGCTGCATAAAGACACCTGTCCACCCCATACAATCAGTAAGAATCCAACTACTAACATGGCCAAGACCAAATAGCTGTCCAAAGACACTAGAGACAAAATTGTACACCTCCACAAGGCTGGAAAGGGCTACGGGGAAATTGCCAAGCAGCTTGGTGAAAAAAGGTCCACTGTTGAAGCAATCATTAGAAAATGGAAGAATCTAAACATGACTGTCAATCTCCCTCAGACTGGGGCTTCATGCAAGATCTCACCTCGTGGGGTCTCAATGATCCTAAGGAAGGTGAAAAATCAGCCCAGAACTACACGGGAGGAGCTGGTCAATGACCTGAAAAGAGCTGGGACCACCGTTTCCAAGGTTACTGTTGGTAATACACTAAGGCGTCATAGTTTGAAATCATGCATAGCACGGAAGGTTCCCCTGCTTAAACCAGCACATGTCCAGGCACGTATTAAGTTTGCCAATGACCATTTGGATGATCCAGAGGAGTCATGGGAGCAATTCATGTGGTCAGATGAGACCAAAATAGAACTTTTGGGTCACAATTCCACTAAACGTGTTTGGAGGAAGAAGAATGATGAGTACCATCCCAAGAACACCATCCCTACTGTGAACCATGGGGGTGGTAGCATCATGCTTTGGGGGTGTTTTTCTGCACATGGGACAGGGCGACTGCACTGTATTAAGGAGAGGATGACCGGGGCCATGTATTGTGAGATTTTGGGGAACAACCTCCTTCCCTCAGTTAGAGCATTGAAGATGGGTCGAGGCTGGGTCTTCCAACATGACAATGACCTGAAGCACACAGCCAGGATAACCAAGGAGTGGCTCTGTAAGAAGCATATCAAGGTTCTGGCGTGGCCTAGCCAGTCTCCAGACCTAAACCCAATAGAGAATCTTTGGAGGGAGCTCAAAGTCCGTGTTTCTCAGCGACAGGCCAGAAACCTGACTGATCTAGAGAAGATCTGTGTGGAGGAGTGGGCCAAAATCCCTCATGCAGTGTGTGCAAACCTGGTGAAAAACTACAGGAAACGTTTGACCTCTGTAATTGTAAACAAAGGCTACTGTACCAAATATTAACATTGACATTCTGAGGGTGTTCAAATACTTATTTGCAACTGTATCATACAAATAAATAGTTAAAAAATCATACATTGTGATTTCTGCATTTTTATTTTTTAAGATTATGTCTCTCACAGTGGACATGCACCTACGATGACAATTTCAGACCCCTCCATGATTTCTAAGTGGGAGAACTTGCTAATTAGCAGGGTGTTCAAATACTTATTTTCCCTCACTGTATATATATATATATATGTGTGTGTGTGTGTGTGTGTGTGTGTGTGTGTGTGTGTGTGTGTGTGTGTGTGTGTGTGTGTGTGTTATTCCTGCCAATTACTCGTTTTAGATCATTTACAACAATGGATTCGGATGCAGACAGAACAGTTCATTTACAGTTTTAAAACCTGCTCTGCTCCAATGCGATCTCAATCTAAAATCTAACTTATACATCTCATGTAATACCAACTATCCCTAAAGTGCTCTTGGTCAATCTGTAAGAAAATAAACAGAGCTAAATAAAATGCACTGTGACATCGCTGAATGATTTATATTAAGCAGTGTGCTCACTCTGGTATCGGCATTGAGTACATTGACTAAAGAAAGATTGCGTACTCAGCGCACAAAAACGATAGTTGTGCAGCCCTACTCGAACATCTACCAAAGCACTCATTCCATTTAGTGGATGAAAATGCTTCTATATGAATCGGCCCAGAATTTCACGTTTACGGCTCCACTCCAGCCTGCACTGCTCAGTCATCAATCAGCATGTCGCTATAACCTGAATACAGGAGCAGAGAAAAAAATGGCAATGATTCATTAATCTAAAAGCTATAATTTTAAATGTGAACAGTGGAGTGGCAGCCATCAGCGCTGAGAGCTTTCATTTAATTATACTGGAGAAATGAAAAAAAAACCCTGCAATGTAAAAGCTTCACAAAAACAGAAGGGATTTCCCTGTTGGGAGAGCGGGGATAGAGAGAGGGGGGGGGAAATGGGAGAAAGTGGGGAGAGAAAACAGGAAAAAGAACAGAGAGAAAGAGGAGGGAGAGAACGGAGAGAAAAAGCAGAGAGAGAACGGAAAGAGTGAGGAGAGAATGAAAAGGAAATCTGGGGAGAGAACAAAGAGAAATAATAGGGAGGAGTCGATTGGATAAGAAAAAGGGTGAGAAAAGAATAGAGGGAAAGAGAGGGGGAAAAATAAAGAGAAAAACCGGGGAAAAAAAAGTAGAGAAAGAGCGCAGAATGAAAGAGGGGTCAGATCAGAGTGAGAAAGAGCAGAGAAAGAATGAAGAGAGAGAGAGCGTGGAGAGAGCAGAGAGAGAGAGAGAGAGAGAGAGAGAGAGAGAGAGAGAGAGAGAGAGAGAGAGAGAGAGAGAGAGAGAGAGAGAGAGGGGGATTGGGAAGAAAACATGCAGAGAGTCAGTGACTGCAGTATTAAGCCCTGCTCTCTCAGTGCAGTGAATCCAGACAGGGAGGATGTGCCCTTCTATAACAGGAAACACGATCAGAAAAAAAGAAATTGTCAACAACAACATGTAGTATCATAAAAAGCAGCAACGGGGGGCCACATAGGACACACCCTTTATTTTCGTCCTGGCAACAGAGGAAATGGACGGGAGGCTTGACACAAATCCATCAGCCCCCCGAGCACAATCCTGCATACTGAAACAGCACCCCTCCCCCCGCCCGCTGCCTCGCCACTTCAGACTCCGGTCACGCTCGAGCCACACATATCTCAGATATAATTGTCGCCCGAGTGCGAGGTGTTAGACAGCTAGTAAACTGTTTGCACAGTCACTGCAGAGAACTCATCAAAACCCGGCTTCCTTTTTGTTCCACCCTCTTGGTTTCGCACGCTTATTTACTTTGCTTCTCTCATACTCTTTTCCCACCTTTGCACGCGTTCGGTGCTAAATATAGCCATTCTCCCCCCCTCGTCGCCCTGCAACCCCTCCCCTACAGCACAGCCAGGATCATCATCCTGTAGCAGTCCCCTGTGTGCCTCACGCTCAGGCCATCTTGCCCCACTTAAGCAACTGCCCAGCCAGATGACGAAAGAGGATGAGAGACTTACAGGATTCCCTAAGTCTTAAGGGAAAATTAAGATTATCAAGGCGTCCCGATTGGATGTCTGCGTAACAACGCCATCGGCTCATGTAGTCATGTAACTTAAAGAACCTGGAAATGTACAAAACAGGTGACAAACCAAAAGGGGAAAAAAACGCCTCAGTGCCCAGAACCCTTATTATGTAAAAGGTACTTTATATCTGTCAAATTCTCTCTCAGCATATCCCACCAATGTTAGGAAGCAAGGCTCAGGGTGCAGGGTCTACCATGATACAGCCCCCTGGAGCACAAAGGGTCAAGTGCCTTGAGCAAGGGCCCAACTTGGTGATACTGGGGTTTGAACCACTGACCTACTACCTCCAAAAAGTCTCAGAATATGATTTTGATCATTTTGAACCCTTGCTCCAAAGAGGGCAGAGTTCAGTGAAGAGACCACACCCATCAAGATAGATAGTATAAGATCGAGGTTATCAGCTGGTACTTTGTAGTGCCTTTTTAATAGAGAGAGAAAAAAAGCAGTGGTGGACGAAGTACACAAACCATTTACTTGAGTTAAAGTAGAGATACACTCACTTGAGTAAAAGTACCTTGTGCCATCACATGTAATGAAGTACCCAAAGTACTATAATTTATTATGGTTATAATGTCCTATTATCATTTTTGTCACAAGACTGTTGCTTAAATCAACTCAGTTTATGTATAAAAATCTATTAGAATGATATTAATGAGTCAAACACTGATTAATATCTATTACAATTATCATAAGCCCAAAAGCTTCTTTATAACAACTTAAAAAAAAATTATTTCTTCTATCATTTATTCCTCTCAAAATGTTCTGCTTGCAGTTGAACAGATGCTGAACTGTATGTTCGTGCCACAGTAAGTAGACGCCACCAAAACAAGTTTAAAACAGAGCACCATTTAAATTAGACAAGAAAGTATTCTCAGGGTCACGAGGCTGTACATGGTGCTGTAATCGTGGCAGAGTTGCAATATTTAATCCCTGCGTTCGGCCTGAAGAAAACCCCCCGATAGAACACCCACACAACATGGGGTAATCTCAGATACTAGTTCCTGCCTATTTAACAGAGTGCCATCAAATCAACATGGCTGCTCACACACTGTTTACAGCAGGACTGGTTTTACTATTTTACTATTACTAAATAGAATACTTGTATTAAGACATGTATTTAGTGTATATGCACCAAACAAGGGATTTTAAATGGTATGAAGATTTACTTTGACCAGCCAAATATATAAATGTACATGTAGCTTAATTCATTTTATTGGGAAATCCTTTCTTAGCGTGAATAACAGCTTTGCACACTCCTGGCATCTGGGCATTCACTGAAATACTTCGCCATGCCGCTTTTAAAACCCGCCAGAGCTGTTCTTAAAGATTTCTTTCTGACTACATGATCCAGTTCAGATTTCCAAAAATCTGAACCAGTAAATTTCAATTAACTTTCGATAGGAACTTCTTCTGGGGAACTTTGGAAATATTGCAAGTTGGAAACTTTACCAGGAATTTATGGAAATTGATGAGAAATTTGGGAAAATGTATGTAAACTGTATCGCATGCAAACATAAATAGAAACATTTTGTTTGGTCATAATTCAAAAAAAAATATTACATTTCTGACTTTGATTTAATTGTTAGTATAATTTTGTTGCGCAATTGCTCACACTCACCACAAAGTTTTAAACATATGTTTATGTAATTTGTATGTAATTTACATGAATACTCACCAAGATGGACTTTATTTTTGAATGTTATTTTTGTGTGGATCATGGACGCCTGAATGTTCATTGTGTGGAAAATATTTACCTGATCAAAATAACCAAACAAATACAAGTATATCTGAATCAAAAATAGCTTTATTACAATGTATGCTTACACACACAAGGAATTTGACTTGCCTTCCAGTCAGTGATAAAGTGATAAAGTGATCTAAATTAACGTCTCGGGCATTGCTACTCTAGCTAGATTGTTTTTCACATTGGGATGCAAAGCTTCTGTAATCAATGCCTAGCCAGGAAGCTGAGAATGAGGTCATTTAACGTACATGGCACATGACCAAATTCAGACCTGTTTCTCGTAGCCTGCAACTCACCCTCACTTTCAAAACGTGGAAAATTTTCAATCAGTAGCTACACTGAAAATAGGTCGAAAGTGCTTTCTGACTGGACTCTGCAGTAAAGATGAGCGCATACACGCATTGCAACCCTCAACATTCTGAACCCTGTGGCTAGAAAAGTGCCTAAAACGTATGTAGTCCAAGGGTCTGAGGCTGAGACTAGAATGGATAATCAATACTTCATTTAAGTTGCCTTAACTGCCTTGAGCAACAAACTGATTGGGTGGGTGTTAAAAAAAAAAAAAAACAACAACAACAAAAAACAAACACTTGAAGTCACTTGTTTCTCTGTTTTTCCATTTAAAAAGCGCTTCACTTACTCACTGAATAAACCCATGGCAGTGGTGCTTATTCAAACCCGCCACGTAGCCTCTACTCACAGGCTAGAAGTTGAGGAACCAACGCAAACATTCGCTACACTGCATTTGGCTTCTCACAGGCCAATTCATAGGAAAAGGTTGACAAGCACTGGAATGTTCATTCCAGTTCAGATTTGCGTGACACCTGCACCTCCATTTGCTTTAATATGTTTACCAGCAGCTGCGTACAACAAAGCATACTACATTACAGGTGTTTACTGTGTAAACAAAGGAGCTTCCTCAGAGCAGAACAATTGAGCACTTGAGTCACAATCTACAATAAGGAGGAAGGTGGTAGCTACGGCTACATCTACGCTAATCTGGATAAATAAAAAAAATGGCAAAGAACGCTTTGCGTCCACACTTCGTTTTTTTTTTTTATCATTTCCCAAAAGTTGCTCATTCCCACTGAAACATCTGAAAATCCGCACGTCCCTGTACATGCGATGAGCAAACCGTAAGGCGCTTCAACTTTGGTCATTGCCGCCTGGCGTTTATTTACATTCCGGCTTTTTAAAAAACGATTAAAAATGCGCCATCGTTTACGAAAGCACACTGTGTCTTCACTGTTTCTTCACTGGGAAAACAGTGTCTTCTAATTTGTCCACTTTGGGAAGCAAAATGAAGGAAAAAATCTGCCTTTTTCAAACGAAAACTAATTAGTGTGGACATGGCCTTCGTGATTAAGGCATTGGATTCAAAGGCTCAATCACTGTCGCACCAAGATGACACTTCTGGGCCCCTGAATATATATATATATATATTTATATTACACACACACACACACACACACACACACACACACACACACACACACACACACACACACACACACACACACACACACACACACACACACACACACACACACACACACACACACACAGATTGCGAACAGCCAACAAGAGCTGCAGGTTGGCTCTTGTCAAACACTCAAATCCTCACGCTTGCCCATTTTTCCTGCTTTTAACACGTCAACTTTGAGAATAAAATGTTCATTTGTTGCATAATAATAATCCACTAAACAACAGGTGTCATGATGAGATAATCAGCGTTATTCACTTCACCGCTCATTATGTTATAACGGCAGAATATTATGCCTGGTCAGTTTATCTAAATACGATAAACACACTATAGGGGTGCAAAATATATTACAAATAATACAGTATAAAGTGCAAATGTGAAGATAAACACAGATTGGTATTATTTGAGAGAATGAATGAGCTAAAAGTCGCTCTGGATGAGGGCGTCCGCCAAATGCCGAAACGTAAACCCCAAAACTGCAATCAGACTTTCACCATCTATCAAAATAGCTAAACTCGTTTACAGGGTCTTTGAGGGGATTCTGCTCCACGTGCATCAATTACGCATGGCCGCGCTGGAGACTAATGGCGAGCAAAAGGCTGAAAGGGCCAACACACGGTTTTACATGCTCTTAGAAACCACCTGAAATCCTGCTCGGCACTGATCTGTATATAATCGATAAAAGACTCGCGGTGCAGCAACCCAACAAAAAGACAGAAAAAGGTACTATCTAAGCACTACACCATTTTCTGTCTGCTTCTAATCAACTTCTTTTCATCAGACACACTCTTATTTTCAACTGAGCTACCATGGATCTCCATACACCAGAAGCAGAAAAAGAGCGCAAACATATCAAAGCAGAAATAACGAAAAAAAGCATCCAAGAAAGCGACGGTCACTGGTGTCCCTGGAGGGAATGCCTTAGGACGCAGGCTCAGAGGTGCCATGCTAAGCTGGATAGAAAGCAGATATGAGAATTATTGCTTGTGTCAGCAAACAGACAAAACAGTAGCACACAAGCCTCTGAGTCCAGAGGGATGCCCAGTGGAGGTAGAGAGGCACGTCCTGCCTGGCACTCATACGAACGCTACTCACACTTTTAGAGATGTGATTTGAAGAGCCGTGTCCGAGAGAGACGTGGAACAAAATGGTTATGTAACAGGGCTGCTGGAACAAATCTTAGGCTTTCCTCATGTATTTCCTTTAATTTTGGGCTCAAACGAATCCTGGCATAAAACAATGCATTTTTATTTGTATAGCGATTTTAACAATTGACATTGTCTCAAAGCAGCTTTACAGAGATAAAGCGGTTATTAAAGGACATACAAGTTTGTGCCTTGGAATTGCATCTCTATTCAGTGAGCCAGTGGAGACTGTGGTGAAGATCAACTCCCTGAAATGGCATGAGGAAGAAACCTTGAGAGAAACCAGACCCAAAAAGGGAACCAATTGGGTGGCACCGAATTTGGGTGGCAAGACTGGAAACTTCTCATTGGAATTAAAGAGAATATATAGAAATTAACTTGAAATTTATGGGAATAAACAGGAAATTTACAAAATTGCAGGTTAGCCTATGGCATGGATGTTAAAAATCTGGATGTAAAAATATATTAAAGTGAAAAAGTGTAATTTTGTAAATCTTCATTAGTTTGCATAAGGGGTGTGACGGTACACAAAGATGGGGGGGGGGGGGGGGGGCAGGGGTTTGACGCAACACATTTGTGATCAACAGTTTACTTTTTTTTTTTTAAACAGTTTTAAATAACGGTTTGGTTAACACCAGTAATACAATAGTGTTTTATAATATTTTATTATAAAAAATCCAATCGAATTAATCAAATTAATGCAATACACTTCTTTATTTTATTGATTAAATTACGTAAATCAATTGAATTGTAACAAATTAAATTAATGGAATGAAATAAAATAAATGGAAAAATTCAATTAAATAATTTACATTTATTAGACCCCGTTTGGGTAATACAGATGTGAGTAAGTGTGTGCGTTTTATATTTAATTAAAAAAAAATATATCTACTTAACTGTTCTACTTATTTCAGTATACATCAACAAATGTCTTCATTCCTTCCATCCTTAATTCATTCACTCTTTCGATATGCGGAATTGTCAGGATTTTCTCCATAGAAAATTTACAGAAAGTTTCCCATTGCAACCAAACTCAGCACACAGATTAGAGGTAAAAGTCATACTAAAGACCCCTACAATGGCAGCTTTCAAAGGCTTACATACTAATCCACCATCTCCGACACAGTGTGATCTATGGCGTCAGTTAGCAGTCAAGTAGCCAACAGCGGCACGCTGCCTCAGACCTACTGGTTTCATCCTGAGCTTGGTTTACTGTGTATGGACTTTTTTTGTGTGGGTCTCTTCATGTTTCTTCTGCTTCCTCACCACCTCAATAAACATTTCAGCAGGTTTACTGTGTCAGAATTTTCGTTAGGTGGAAAAGCAGAAGTTAATAATCCTGCTGTCTCGTTCCTGAATTAAACACATGAGCAGGAAAACATTCAAAATGACTGAACATAAGAGCGCGTCATTCGCTTTAGGAAATAACGATAAAACAAGAACAAAATACAGGTGTCGTGAAAATGCACACAAAATTGATATTACAGGCAGGTGGTGGTGTTTTTCGGGGCACTATGCAGATACAGCAGCATTATGCTATATATTGTATATAATGCTTATGGTATATATTTGGGATCGTAAGATTCAACGATGTGATGCATCGATTGAAAAAATTGTGCATCGGATACAATTGTTTTAACATATTTGCTAAATTATTTACAATCTATATATATTTACAGTATCTCACAAAAAGTGAGTACACCCCTCACTTTTGGCTAACCATTTAATTATATCTTCTCAAGGGACAATACTCTATTGAAATCGGATCACACGCCATTCTAATTCAAATCGCATTGGCAGCTGCTTCATATGCATCTTCAAAGTATCGTATCGTTGGCTATGCATCGAGATGCAAATCGGATCGGCCTCAGTTATGGAGAAGCGCATCCCTAACTTATATAAAAGCCGATACTACCATGATTAGACCTTGTATGATATTTTTGCTATTAAACCCCTCCCCCTTGCTGATTTCTGACTGTTTTCTGTGTTTCTCTGCAGGGAAACTCGGGGGGGTAGGGTGAGATCATTATAACCTGACAGCAGGAAGATTAAAGGTCTGGAGGATGACAAGAGTAATAGTGCGCTTGCTACAAAACATTATCATACATGACCAGGCTCGATGTCCTCATAACTCAGCGAGTTAAAAATAGAGGAGATCAGGTCAGGGGACAAGACGAGAACAATGGGCGATCGATCTAAAGCATTAGATGTTCAATGAATTTAAATGAAACCTCCCATTTACGTCAGGACCCAACATTAATAATCATATAGACATGTTATAGTCAGAGCACAATTCCATGAAACACTCCCACACTGTTTATGCTCTTGTGGAATTACGAGAAGTAATTATTAGGCAGAAATTCACACCCCCACGTCACCTGCAACACAATCACGTACCTGAATCACGGGAGTCCAGAGAGCAAAAATGGACTCTGGGTGGAATAGAGAGCGTTCCCTCATTCTTCTGTAAATCACACTAGCACACACTAGCACACTCCACACCAGCCAATCGTGTGAGCTGAGGTATTCAGCAGAGGGTAGAAAACTCTTCACCCCTGAGAGCGCAAAACGTAGCATAAGCAAAAGTTTAAAAGTAGGTAGCTTCATTAGTCTTTCCCTTCACCTGGTTGTTATCTGCCATGTGACAGGGAAGTACCAAATTAAATCAAATTACAAGAGAACATGGAGGACACATACAGACTGTATATTGCAGCTCTTCAAAGTAGCAGAAACCAACCTTTTTCCCAGAAAGCTGTATTATTGCAAATATGCTCTTTACTGAGGTCTTTTCGGTCCACAAGCCCACAAAGCTCACTTTTCCGAGCAACCACAATCCAGACACAATACCTCTCTAAAGGTCACACAAGCCCCCCAGAGTGCTGGATTCGACACTCGGGGACTGAGTATGCACTGAAAGTGGATGACAAGGGAGCATAACGCCGTTGCGAGATCTGATCGTGTCGATGATGCAGCATGAAAGAGGCACGAGGTCCCTACAGAGCCCCTCCCTGACCAGCCATTCAATTAGGGCAGGAGGTTCAAACAGCTGCAGGACGCACGCTATCGATCCTTGCACTCACAGCTACGAGCAAATGAACAGAGAAATCAAACGTATGGCTACCGTCTCATGAGAATTAAAATCCACCATGGAAAGGGAAAAGTTTTAAGACTTTTGGAGTTATGGAGAAGTGATTGAGTAACAAAGACAGAAAAACTGTTCTAGTGTCATTTAAACATCCAAGATTTCATTAACGTCTTTTTACCACTAGAGTTTGGAGTGTGCTTGTGGAGAGTAAAGTCAGCATTCCAATTTATCTCAAAGGGGTTCAATGATCTTCACTCCAACCCATGTAAAGCATAAGTTCAAGGGTCTGACTCTGTGTAGAGGAGCATTGTCATGCTGGGTCTCCAAATTCAAGTGAAGGGGAAAATTTTATTCTACTGCATCAAGCCTTGACTTTTAGGTAATGAACTCGTTTTAGTACAGTTACAGCACAACTTAAGACTCTGGTCTCATCTGACTGCTACAAGAAACATCTTTATGATTAAACACAGCCTTCACAACTGATATATACACAGTTATTAATTCTTCTGCTTCTTCATCAGATAATAAGCTTTGGTCCATCTAAACAGAGAAATTCTCCCTCTGGTGTACAGGTTAGTCAGCTTCTAAATAAAGGTGTGACTGAACACGCACGCACGCACGCACGCACACACACACACACACACACACACACACACACACACACACACACACACACACACACACACACACACACACACACACACACACACACACACACACACACACACGCGAACGTCAGCAAGACAAAGTGTGTGGCTACAACCTTCTCCCAAGCCATATTCCTGCTGTAACCCTGAGGATCCGTCATTTACATGATTTTACATGAATTTCCATGACATTACTGATGCTGTGCTGCTGATCATGACAAACCTGGATATCGCACTCCCTGATCTTCTCTGATGAACCTCAGGAATAAATCTGCTGTTAATAACACGCTTATTTGCCACTCCTGCACTTTCTCACCAAGCGTTCGGAGCGGCAAATCCATTACTGGACGGTCCGGTTATGAAACATTTTCCTACGCCATCCTGAGAGAGCATGTGTGTGTCTGTTTATAGTCTGGATATTGAGTCATATATTAAATATTTCGCTTGCATCAGATATCACACCTGGCACCAGCCTGAGGCGGGAATGTCGCGTGGCTTTAGTGCCGCAATCGCATCTGCAAGATGCAGCTCCGTCTACAGTGTGTGCCAGCGGAGTGCGACCTGTTGGGCTGCACACACAGCGCTCAGCTTATTCCCGCATTACAAACGTCCGGAACAATCCCCCCCCCCCCCCCCCCCCGACTCATAATGACCGCACGATGTTTTCAAATCTGCATTATTTAACGAGTAACAAATGTGTCAAAGGAAGTAATGCTTTATTACCTTGAGGAACAAAGACACTACCTCCTCATACTGTGTGATAGTAATAAGGATATTATATACACTTATAGTGCTGTTAAAGTCTAAAATATTTGCCTAAAGAACCTCCTGTAACAGCAGCTTTGAGAATAGTGGCGGCTGTATTTCAGATTTATATCAACACACTCAATTTAATACGCCATCATCTGTATGAGGGATGTGCATCTCCATAACTGAGGCTGATGCGATTCACATCTTGATGCACAGCCAACGATATGATACATTAAAGATACAGATGAAGCAGCTACCGATACGATGCGATACGACTCGCCTCTGTTAGGATGCAGTGTGATCCGATTTCGATTTGATTCTACGCAATATGATGCAATGGAACATATATGACGCTATGCAATTCAGTATGGTACAGATTCGCTTTTATTTCTTTGGTTTAGACAGACAGCTAAATTAATATTTTTTTTTTGACACTTGACAGTAATTTACTTAAGTGCCTTCTGACTTCAAACGCACGGCTCTTTCACAAACAGGTAGTAAAAAAAACTTTATTTTTCCTGTTCTGTCTCCAGGAAGATGCAGCTCTACCTCTGCCATGTTAATCTATACACAATGTGACTTAAGACATGCCTTGGTCTCCGTAGTGTTGCTATATCATAAAGAACAAGTTGTTCTTATCCGATTACTCGATTAAACGATGGAATAATCGGTAGAATACTCGATTACTGAAAATGTTCGATAGCTGCAGCCTTAAAAATTACACAAATAGTTTTTTACCAATGCAAATGTTAAAAATGATACATTACGATACAAATGCACACTTAAAATCAGAGCATCACATAGTTAACTCCTATGCCAATCAGTGAATCTGACGTCCCTAATTTGTATAGTTAGAACACGTCCACAGGGAACTGTAATGCAGACCCTCTGAATCAGATGCTTTGTTAACTACAGATAAATTATATATATATATAAAAAACTCATACAGCAAATGTTTATGCAAGGGTATTGTTTATTAATATTTCCCCAAGGATTCTCCAGTGTCACAATTTGCCTCCTACTATTTCAAGTCACTCACTGGGGAAGATGACTGATTTATTGTACTTCGACATAATCAAAGAAAAGCAACATCCACCCGCTTCCACATACATGAGCTATTAGAGACATCCGATATCGCCGAGTGTCACTGTGATTGACGAGGGCGAGATCATGCCATCGCTCACACCCAGAAATCACACCCAATTTTTGCTCTCTTGGACTCCGGGTCATAGACAAACCCTGCATTTTATACTCTTACCAAAAAAATAAAAAAGATATTAAGGAAATGTGTATTTAAAGCTGCTATAATGTGACAAATGATAACAGATCATGAAATTAACCTGTTATAAGTTAGAAATGCCATGTGATTCTGTGAATACATTTTGCATACATCATGGACAAAAAAATTTTTTTTGAGCCAGTCGTTATTAGGAACAGAATGCCCATGATGATCCGCATTACCCAGAAATGCCTGGTATTTGATCAGGTATTTGCTAAGGTGCGTTCGTTTGTTTGGCTGAACGAAGGCAAACAGCTGTAAATGGTGCCTCGGCTCCTCGGGATTAGACAGATTCGCTGAGTCAAGACGGCGGCCTTTAGCAAAAATTTTGTAAAAAATTCTGCAGGGATGTTACAACCACACTGTCCTTCCACAGTTTATCAGTTCCAAGGAACAGATAAACTGTATCACAAACACACTTCCGCTCCCTGAAAGCGAACACAGAGAGAATGAGGAGGAGCTTCTTGCCGCAGGCCATCCGGTGTTTAAACCAGGAAACACCCAGGATTTAGAACTGGCCCACTCTCTCCACCATCATCATTACACTTCTCTGTACATATATTCACCTTCGCACCACGTCACTTTAAAAACATATCTCACCGTTCGCACCACGACACTTTAAACTCTGGACTTGCACAGCACAGTGCACTTTTTATTTTATTCATACCACATGGACCATATTGCACCATATTGCACATGGACACTTTACGGACCTTTACACCACACCATACCGCACACGGACACTTTATGGACATAGATTGCCTATTGTTTACATATTGTTTACATTTTTATTTTTATTTTGTTTACATTTTTCACTACACATTGTTACTGTTTATATGTATATCTGCTCATACCTTATCCTTTTATATATATCTATATATCTTTATACCTATATTCTTTTACTTTATTTTATTTATTTATTTTATTTTATTTTAATAGTTTTTCTCATACCTTATAGTTATTTATCTGCCTCCTTTTCTTTCCCCCATCCTATTCCCTCATGCCGGACCGTCGTACAAAACATTTCACTACATGTCGTACCCTGTATGTATGTGTATGTGATGAATAAAATTTGATTTGATTTGATTTGACACTAAAAAATATATATATATATATATATATATATATATATATATATATATATATATATATATATAAATAAATCTTAAATCTTTTTATTTTTTGTTCTAAATTTGCCTTAAATTAATTATTTTCAAGTTTTTAAATATCGAATCAACATATACATGGAGAAATATGCATGCTTTATGTAAATGTATGATTATTATTAGTGAACCCAAACTCAACATAAAGCATTCTTGTAAATATGTTCAAGTTAAATTTAAATTAAATTACGTAAATCTTCAGGACACCAAACTGAACTTTTGCTGTTTCCACACGGACGGTTTTAATTGCCGGATGTGTGCACTATGGCGGAGGTTTTTTTATTTAATTTTTTTGTTTTTATACCCGAGTAAAGAAAGGACGTTGTGAATAAACGTGTGTTAAATTGAAGGTTTTAATTTTGCCCCTTATATAAAATTGATCAAACAGAATTGAATTAAACACGCACACTGTATAGATAGATAGAGAATGTGTGTATATGCTTGTGTGTATACAGTGTCTATCAGTGTAGTCGTTTCTGGTTTTGTGACACATGCATGGTCCTTTTGTTACATGCAAAAAAAAAAAATGCAAACACACAAGAATTGGACAGTGAACGACTGGGGGGGGGGGGGGGGGGAGTTTTTTTAGTGTGATATTTTGTGTCTAACAGAAGACCTTCTGTAAGATGGAGCACAAGAGAGAAGATGTTAGCAGACTGTATCACACCCACAGTCAAACACGGAGGTGGAAGCTTGGTTTGGGTTTGTTTTGGAGCAGGAAAGTTTGGAGATTTATACAGAGTGAAAAGAAAACTAAACCAACATGGGTTCCATTCCAACCCATACGCACCACGCACTTGACTCTAGACTGCAGCTAACTGGAATAGTACAAGGCGGCACTGGCCCTGGTAAGCACTGGTAAGGGGAAAAACTAATCTTCCGCACCAGCCTTCTTCTCATAATCGGCCTCGTTGTGGGCACCTCCTCAGATCCCAATCTCTATTCTTCACCTCCACACCCACATTACCTCCTCTCACTCACTACCACACGCAGACACGCATAGATAAGGCGTTTTTTGGAAAGTTCCCCGCTTCAGCCTGCTGATATTCTGCCTTCCTGCCTCCACAGACAGACAGTTGTTTTTGCAATGCCTGTTGTGCCAATTAACCACACACTGTATAAAGAGGGTTTTAAAAATGTACTTTCCTTCTAGAAAATTGAGAACTGTGGAGTGACCTGTGAACATCATCAGAGTGAAGAAAAAACAGCATTAAATATTGTGTTCAAAAAAACAGCTCTCTCTCCTCTCTCTTTTTCTTTCTTTGTCTCAGGACAGTGGAGGTCACAAGACCCACGGAGCTTATCGATCGCAACATACTTAGAAATGCTTGCACAGATAAATAGGATACTTTTCCAGCGAGACGGGGAGGGAGCGAGAGAACGAGTCGGCTCCAAAAGACCCGAGTGGAAAACGAAGGGTTCGCTCATTGGACTGGTAAAGCGGAAAACTGGGATAATGGAACAAGTGGCTGAATTATTGATGGGTTTAATCGCATGAAAACAGCTGCAGTCGACATACGCAATATGTTGAATTATTTAAAAAGTCCCTCGAACGCGCACTTATACCCGTCCCGTCAAACTCTGATCGCCTGTCGCCGAGATAGAACGCTGAAAACGGAACGCTGGGGAAGTTGTCAGGAACACGCTCGCCATACCGACCCCAGGCTAAAGTCAAAACGAAGCGCGTTTGGTCATTTTTACTTCCACATCATTGTTCTAAATGTCCTGGTGCTGAAATCAAGCATGGCTTCTTTCTGTTCAGGTTTATGAAAATGAAAATGTAAATGAAAAAGGGAAGTTCCCACTAGTCAAAACAGAAGAGATGCAAACTGGTAAACAACTTGTGGATCGGTCTATTTAAAGACAACAACATTAGACGAGATCGAGTCATTGAGCTTCATACTTCATATTTAATGTTTGGAGTCTTCAGGTACTAACAGAATATGAACTAGAATGATGAGTCAGTGATTTTTACTTGATGAGTCAGTGATTCTTACAGTACGAATATGCATAGGAATAGATTATGAAGAAGAACCACAACAAGAGTGATAAAGATTGAGAAAGACGATCATCAATCATCAGTGTTACCAAAAATCGATTTAATTCCATTAACATCCAGCTTTAAATCTGGACCATTCAATAAAAATGGATCTATGAACAGGAAAACGTGATCTGGCCCATTTTCTCTCGATTTGGTATAATCAAAAACGACTTTCGACATGATAATGCCACGCGAAAACAACATCTGCTCCAGAATCAGTGTCTTCCTGGGTTTCTTTTCAAATTTTTGCTCTTCACTTTTTTGGAGATCACACAGCTATCGTCACCAATGTGCCCAAAGAAATCTGGGTCTCGGGATCTCAACATCCATGCCATCATAAAGTGTTTATGATGGACACATCCAGTTTTCCAAATGTGTTCTCCAGATGTTCTTCACTGATGAGTGTGATGTTTGGATCATGTTTGATCAGGTTTTAGGATTTGTAGCACTAAAGAACAACCCATGGCTTCTTCCTGTATCTCTGTTAAGCTTTCAACAGAGAAGTAGAGCAGTTAAAAGAGTCACTTTATAGTGTGTTTATAGGCGCCCAAAAACGCTCCAAGATGCAATCACCTGTCATGAACACCAACGCTCCTTTGATAAGGGGACCTGAGAACAGACAATGTTTAGAGTCCCTCATTAATACCTGTCATGAAGCTCCTCTGGATCAGCTGAGATGTGCTACACCGCTACTGAGAACACCGAGATGCTTCATTTCATCTCGCAACAGTTTGTGCACCCCAGAAACCTTCAGCACATGGGTGGTGCCACTCGCATTTTCTACTCGGGCGCGAACATAAGCGTTTAGAAACATTATAGAAGGTTCGTAAAACCTTGTCGTTTATCTAGGTCTTACCTTCAGCACGTGAGCGAAGGTCTGACATGGTTCTCTGGACCGGCGGCATCTCAGCTGCAAGCCCACGCCGAGCGAGGCGAGCACCTGTCACGCACACTCCACGCACTCCCGCCCTTCGCTCTCCTGTCTTGGAATTTCGAGCTCGGTGAAAAAATTTGCGATCCTCGGCTTCCGTCGCAGGAGCATTTATTTCAGACAGGAAGTCATAATACCGCAAAAGAGACCAGTAGTCCGAGAGCAGGTTCTCCTGCGTGACCGCGAGAAAGCGTGCAATGGGCTGGCTGAGAGACTAGTGAGAAACCAAGCGCCGCTTCACATGCTGGACTGTACCATTCTCATCACAACGGGGGAGATCTCTCTGAAAGAGAGCGTGGCTTATACTCCGTAGCGGAGACACTCAAGATAAGGAATTGTTTTGAAAAAAATCAAATGTTCTAACGCGTAAATACATGCGAACCGTGTTTTAATTATAGACACAAAAAAATTAAGAATGTGTTCGCTATAGAGTTATCCCCGATATTAGTGCTGTATAGGACGCTCCGGTGGAGAATCCCGGCTGCAGTTACTCATTGTTTCTAGAGGGGGATTGCAGAGGAACACAATGATCTGCTCACACACTCTGCACTCCTTCAGCTCGGTGCTTGAGGCGGTCACGACTAGACTCTTTTCTTATAAGACTTTGCACCAAGCAATTAGAATTCCTATTTTGGGCTGCAATAAGCCATCTTCTTGGTATTGAGAGGGTAAATTGCACCACTTTATAAGGTACACCTACAGTAAAGTGAACTCACTGGCCATCTTATCTTGAAAATCAACCACAGAATTGCATCTGGTGACGTACAGTATCTGCATCACATGGTAGCGCCTGGTGATGCGGATACATCGCCACACCAATTTACAGTGTTTATGGGTCGAAAAAATATATATACCTTAGGGTCATTACAACCCAGGTATTATATAAGCAGCAGCCCATACTCAGCAGCATGTCAATGACTGGTGGTTGTGTGGCTTTGATACAAGCAACAGTGCCTGACATGTAACCACCTCCAAACAGTACTGTGTTGAGGAACTGGCACTGATTAAGGCCTAAACAACAATTTCCAAAAAACAGTGGGCCTTTTCCGGTTGTTCTATGATGGTTAATTGGGTCCTTTTTACTAATGCCAATTATACAACTACACCTAACTTGTTAATGATAAAGACCAGGAAGGGTCCATTCTTTTATATCAATGAAAAACCCAGGCCATTTGAGTGTTTTGGATAAGCCTTAATGAGAAATGCAACCAATTTAATTTAAATGCTAAATTCTCTAATGCTTTACGGCCAAACAACACAATGACTGATTATTGTGTTTTCTTCACGACGCATTCAATCAATAGTTGTAATCTCGCACAGTCTAATGGTGGGGTATCATTTCTACTGATCTCTTCTCTCCTCCACATTGCACGTCTGAGCAGACATTTTGGACCTATAGCTCCTGGTGTTGCCTAGCAACAGTGACAAAAAAGCCTGACCGTGATTATGTGTGCGGGCTTCATCTATGGGTTTGTCTAAATAATGGCTAGTGCTCTCAGTCACACACTCACTCACTCGCACATGCACACACATACAAAGGTGAATAACATTTACTTGTGTAACAAGTTCAAAATAATTGTATCAGGATTAGAAATGAGGGACAGTGCATGTTGTGCATTATGGGGACAAGGTGAGTGTGATGCGATTGAGACAGGTTGGACATGTGCAGAGGAGGGACATGGAGTATATAGGAAGAAGACTCCTGTGGATGGAGCCGCCAGGGAGGGGGAAAAGAGAAAGGTCGAGGAGACGGTTCATGGATGTGGTGAAGGAAGACATGCAGGTAGGTAATTTAAAAGAGGCAGATTTAGAGGACAGGGGAGTATGGAAACAGATGGTCCGCTGTGGTGACCCCTAATTATAGTAGCCGAAAAAAGAAGTTCAGTATATTTGTATATTATTGCAAACGAGCCTGGGTCCTCTTTGGGGTTTTTTAGTGCTACACTGACAAGAATTTGATTTATTAGTTTTGAGATTATCTGAGTTAAAAAAAAAAATGCCATCCTCCAGGCATCAGTCTAGAAATAAACCTCCCAGAATAGCCACAATGAAGACATGAAGATCGGGATTGACATCTGCCAGTACTGGAAGATGTATATACCGTGATACATTGATTTCTGTGTCTCGGCGTCCTGAGGGCTGCGAAGAGAAGCATGACACTGACAGACAGGAAGTCCTGCCTCTAGAAGTGTGATGTCTTAACAGTGCTGTCTTAACAAAATTAGTTTCACACCAGGTTTTTAAGCATCTAGCATCACATGTATTTATAGAGCTTCACAGCAAAGCAGCTGTGTTCTTTTTTTTTTTTCATTTAAATGAAGTTCTCCTCAAATCACAAACTGTATTATTTGTGTATTACTACGTTATAATTTCTTTTTTCATTTCATCCTGAAATAATCTCACTAAACCATAGCAAACTTTCAGCTTGTGGATTCTCAGCATCATCATTATCATTCTGCTGTTTTTTGTAAATGAGCAGAAGGCACTGCAGTACCCAGCGTTTACAATCATCAGTGCAATAAAATGTGCTGCATGTACAGTCTTCTACATAGGTCAGGATCTGTGCAATCACTAATGCAAATGTCGGGTCGTGATATTTATCAGCGGCATCACAGTGAAACTATTATGGACAAGCAATGCATTGGATCTCATCAGTGAAATGCTAAGCATAATGGGGAAAAGTATTACATGAACAGATAGATAACAGCATTTATAGAGCGTGCAATTCTTTACTCTTTTACAAAAAAAATTTTTTTTAAAGCATTGAATACTAAAACTTATGCTGAGACTAGCATATAGACTATAGATTTATGGAATTTAGCAGAAGCCCTTATCCAGAGCGACTTACAAACCCTTTCTCAAGGGCCCAGCAGTAGCAGCTTGGTGGTGCTGGGATTTTAACCTATGACCTTCCGATCCAGAGTCCAATGATTAAACCACTGAGCTACAACCTTTCCACAATAGAAATAGATAAAATCTTATTACTGTTCATTGTACATTTGACTGTATTTATCACATGCCAACTCAATCATACATGATGTATCTATTGTTAGCCCCAGTGCATTAAAGATGGTATTTTAATCTGTATGTGAACATCTAACACAATTGTCACTGAGAGGCTACATGAATTCATTCAGGCTACAAAGAAATCAGCTTCAGCCTCACTTCTTCAAACCTTTCTGATAAGATAACAATATATGAAATAAATGAAAATGTGAACTTTGAGTTATACTGCTTTCCTAATTATAAATATCACAATCATATTCATTCAGTTGCTTGTTAAAAAAAAATTTAAATACTAAGAAAAAAGAAATTATATTGGCCTTTTCCCATTTCAACAATACAATAAAATACTTAATAAATTAATAAATTAATTTTAATAAAATGAAACTAATATTTAGCATAAACTAGCAGGCTAATAATGTGGTGTCTGAACCCAAATGGCTTGTGTCCAAAAAACCTTTCATAATATATTTTATTTTCACAGTCATTTTGTTGTTCCATGGTGAGTTCACTTATACTCATTACATATAGTGACTCAAGACAAAAAAAAAAAAGTAAAACTTGTATAAAAAGATATTTTTCGCAAGTGATTTTCTAAAATATTTCAGAAACTTTAATGCTCATTCGCTTGTTCCCTTAAATTAGACCTGTTATGTAAATCAATTGCTGAAATCATTAACACTGTTCAGAAAAATGCACAGCGGTTAAAAGCTTTTATTAAAATATTCACAGTCTGCTGTTCATGATCCAAAAACCATCGTGACTGGAAAACAATATGTACAAGCTGGCTCAGTGGATCTCTCATAGGCCCTTGGTGACGACAGTAAACAAAGCTAATCTACTGCAGTGAAGGAAAGTTCAATCAGAGCCTGTCATTCAGCAGTCAGAAAGCACCGCCTGCTCTGGCAAAGGGGCAAATCTTTCCATACAACACCATCAGCAGCATCTATTTGTAACAAATGTCTTGGCCGGGCAACAGCTGAGTATTCCTCGTGACAATAAAGCCTGGGTTTAGAGGACAGTCCGCTTAGAGGTTATTGATCAGTGAGGCTAATTAAAACACAGACGCCTTTTGACTTATTTAGTTTATACGCTGTGTGATGGTTTTTTTTAGTGATGGATCAGAGCTATTTACAGTGCCATAGTGGCTTGAGTTTAAAATAAAACCTTCATTAAACCACCATCAAAATACATTCATTGCTGTACCTAAACTAAAACTTTTCGGCTTCTCCCGTTAGGGGTCGCCACAGCGGACCATCTGCATGTTTGATTTGGCACCAGTTTTTACGCTGGATGCCCTTCCAGCCTGGCTTGGTACTGGCACTAAGGCTTGTGCAACCCTAATGGCTGGGGTTGGTTCCCTGACCGGGGCCGCAGCGGTGAGAGCGCCGCATCCTACCCACTAGACCACCAGGGAACCTATTGCTGTACCTAAACTACAGGAACAAAAAATGTGTGGATTCGTATGTGCTTTTTGAACACCCCTTTCCACATTTAATTCCCACTCCACTCTTCTGTGAATAGATTCCACTAGATTTTGGAGTGTGCCTGTGGAGATTTGTGCTCATTTATCCACAAAGATCTTAGAAAAGTCAGATATTGATGTCGGGTGAAGTGTCCTAGGGTGCAGTCAGTGTTCCAATTCATCACAAATTTGTTCTATAGGATTGCGATCAGAGCTCAATAGTAGGAGATCTTTCAATCAAACCATGTAAACTATATCTTCATAGAGCTGGATTTGGCACAGGTGTATTTTAATGGTGGAAAAGGTTCTAATTCTAGTGAAGGGAACGTTTAATGCTGCTGCATCCAGGGACGTGCTTTATAATTGTGTACCTCCAATTTTATATTAACTGCTTAAGGAAGAACCACATATTGTTGGAAAGTCAGGTGTCCCAATACTTTTGTCCATATAGTGTGTATCTTTATTATATGTTATATATTGAAGTGTACAGTAGGGCCATATTCAGTGTCATGACAGTGTAATATGTAAAGATTTGAAGAGTGAACATGTAAGACAAGTGATTTGAGCTTTCGTACTTCGAGTCCACCACTGAGCATGTTCAAAGCCTCTTTATTCTTAATCTCAGTTTACCGCCACACCATAGCAAACCGTACGCTCTACAGTGGGTCTGATTTTGCTGTACTGAATAAAAACTGCAGTCTGCAATTGCCACAGTCATTTCAAACTGAAAAAAAGAGTAAAAGATTGAAGAAAAAAAAGTAAAGAAAGTAACACTGAATATTGAATTTTTTATATTCTTGAGTTACTCAAATATGTGAAATCTAGAGCAGCTCCAATGGTTAAAGCAAAATGGAGCATTCTGAAAAACTCTGCCAAATTCTGAAATTCATGTAAATATTTTTGCAGTTCTACTTATTACACAAATTGTTAATGATAATACAAATTGTTAGAATTAAAATTCAAATACATACGCAGAGAGTAAAGCATACGTTTTCTTTGTGACAAGCTGAAATTTGTATTTACAGGATTAAATAAATTTTCAGACTAGACTATTACTGAATCAGTCTCACCAATCTTTAAAAGGTTTGGGATTCAGTGAGCAGGTAGATCAGATCCTGCCCCCTGCTGGTGCTGTCCGAGCAGAGACCTTTTCACCATTCAAAGTGATTTCACTTGTCTTCTCATATTAATTCATTTGTTCATGTGTGGCAAATATTTGTCAGAATATAAACACAATCTGAGAATTATGTTTGTTTAGTCGCAAAATTAATTCAGTATATGAAGATAGTGTATGGAATATTATACGGCATTTATTTTCTTCGCTGATCACGATTTACATTTTATAATTGTATTATCTTTTTTAGTTGCAGGATTTAAAGGAAATGAAATATTCTGATTGCTTTTAATTATGGAAGCTGAAATGCATTAGCTCATGTTTTAAATTATATTTGTTTGACCTTTCTGCTGCTTTCTGCTGCTTTTATGTGGCTTAACGCCATCTTAAGCATCTGTGCATTTCTCGTAATATAATGGAAGCTCTGCTGTGAATTTCAACTTTGTGAACCTCACTCTTTATAACACCTATCCGTTCAAGGGTGCTTCTATACATATCAATTCTGGCTGTGAGCAGTTTGAACAGGTGCTAACAGACCCCGAACCACTAGGTGGCCTCATTTTATATATTACAGTGTTATAATAGCACTCAAGCATGATCAAAGGCAGGGAACATGGATAAGTGAAACTTAACAAACAGAGAGAAAAGTGAGCACCCACAGAACTAAGCGTTAACAATACAAACAAAACACACACATGAATGTAAGGCACAGGGTGATACCACACACACTGGGGTAAATATGTCCAGCATATGTATCACTGGTACCAGGAAGAAATAAAAAGAAAATATAGGATAATAGTCCAGGGAATAACAATAGCAGTGCACTTTAGGAAGGTTATAGCTCATTGGTTAAGGCATTGGGCTTTAAAGCGAGGCCTTTACCCCTCAACTGCTCAGTTGTAAGTTGTTTTGGAGAAAAATGTCAGCCAAATGCCATAAATGTAAATCTAGGAATGTAGGTATGGATTTACACAAAGTTGTTCATCAGTTTTGGAGGTGTTTCTGGAGCTCTTGGAGGTGAATCACTGCGTGGCTCATGAGATAATGGCTGTTGTCAAAACATGATGTTCATTCCAATGTCGTTGGAGGTCTGGGAAGACTCTTTTTCAATAGATTACCTCACTTCATTGCTAAAACAACAACTAGAATTGCAATAAAATGTGTAGTTGGTGTGATGGGAGCAATGAAGTGAGAGACTAATTCTCTTGAACGTTGTTAATCACCTCATTGTGCTTGGAAATCTTTTAAATATCAAAGTCCTTATAGTTAGACCTCTATAATAATGTGTTACTAGGTTGCAGTTGACTTACAAGTCAGACATTGTTTTAATCTGTTATTTATTCACTTGGGACAACGTCATGGCCCTATTTGATGTGGTGTTTCTGTCATTTTGTTCATCCTCAGGGTTCTCAGTGAAGCGACAATAGCCATGGCATCACTTACTGATGTCTCCCTAAGTGACATCATCATTCGTCATTGTCTAAATGTCCCTTACAGCAAGAGGTGCAAGAGAAACAGAAATCCCATAAGCCACCAGAGCCAGCATAATTGACCCTGACAATCAAGGGAAGCAACAGAAACCAGACCCGGGCATCCTGTAACAGAGACAAGTGAGCATCATTGCATCATTCAGGTACATGATCATCATTAGAACGGACAGCTGGAATGGCCTGGGAGGGTTATTTCAGATCGGGACAGATTTTGTTTTAATCATAGTTAGCAAAAGTTTTTTCTAAATCTTTTTTTTTTTTTATGGTTTTTAGTCTTTCTGTAAATGGGATATAAAAACTGGTTAGAATGTATCTGATAGTGTACTCCATAAAGCCCCTTTGCTTTACATGAGGTTGATACAACACGATAAATGCTGGATTAAAATAAGATAAAGTTGGCTGTTTCTTATTCATACAAATTCACACATTTAAGAGCATAGTGATGCAACCAGTGGCATTTCTGACTCACAGTACCAGGGACCATGGTTTAATCCCGAGCTCAGGTTACTGTTTGTAAAGGGTTTTGCACATTCTCCCTATGGCTGTGTGGATATTCTCTGGGTACTCCGATTTCCTTCTACCTTATAATGGAGTGTCTGAATGTGTGTGTATGATGTCCTGCAATGGACTGCTGTCTTATATGGTAATAGCTAATGCAACGTCCAAGTCGATCTTAAACCAGGATAAAACAAAAAAACATAGATTTCCTACTCGGGAATCCTCAACAAGTGTAGCAGGTGATAACTTTCTTTCGGCTTCTCCCGTTAGGGGTCGCCAGAGCGGATCCTCCGCACGTTTGATTTGGCACATGTTTTACGCTGGATGCCCTTCCTAACGCAACCCTCCCCAATTTATCCGGGCTTGGGACCGGCACTAAGAGTGGCTGGGGATGGTTCCCTGACCGGGGATCGAACCCGGGTCGCAGCGGTGAGAGCGCTGCATCTTAACTACTAGACCACCAGGGGACCTCCAAGTCGATCTTAAACCAGGATAAAACAAAAAAACATAGAATTCCTACTCGGGAATCCTCAAAAAGTTTAGCAGGTGATATCAAATAAAAATGGCTGCTTACACCATTAAATACAAACAAAGTAGCACTTCTTACCTTTAATGAGTTATGCTTTAAACATACAGATGTATTACCTTGTTATACTTATAATGACTACAGCAAACGGCACAGTTCACTGATTTGAGAAGATGAATAAATAAATCTCAGCACAGTTAGCTGGCTGGATTCTTGCAAATAATGGACAAACATAGAGGTATCCGTGTTTTTCTTACTTTTATGGCTTGATGTGGTAAAAAATGACATTATTCCAAGTTTTGTGTATTCACCATTAAGGTAAATTAAATGCAGCTTAAAGAATATTATACGGCTAAAAGCTGGAGATTCCTAAATCATCAGGGAATGTGATTTACAGGCAATCCAAAATTGCTTGGATGTTGGTAGTTCACACATTTGTTACTTTTCCTGTTTTTTCATGAATTAGGAAAAACAACAGTTTAAAAAATTGGAAGGACTTCTAAAGATCTTTCAGTCAAGACCTGATGCTCCGGTGGAAACCATTTCAATGACATGCTCAATTTAAATAACTTTGTTTCATTTACACTTGTATTACACAAGGTGTATTACATGTCCAGACCGCCATATCACCACCTGTGATCCAAACCAGTTAGTTTTAAGTGACCTGCTAGGCGTCTGCTAAGTGGAGTTCATCAGCCAGCAGTTGCACAAGAAGTCTCATGAAGGTCAAGTGCAGCCAATAAGACTCCGGCTTAGTTTCTCCATATGGCCCTCGCCTGTCGCTGTGCAACAGGTGTGCAGGTGTAAAGCAAGTTTAATTTCAGTAAGTGGTACACGTACATAAAAGACTCAGATGCGTCTGATATAAAAGCGCAACACATGAAAATATAAAACCTTTCCTTTCTTATCTACTAGCCAGGGATCATGTAACCTATTGCATGCTGTATAAAAAAACGTTCATGAAATACAAATCAATGCATCACTTAAATCATGTACACATGTGGCCTTACCTCAATTAATGATAAATAAAGTGCATTTTTGGTTAATCTGTCAATCATAATTCAAAGAATATTCACAGAATCTCTTTCCTAAAAAACAATTTTTGAATTGCTATCAAACTGCACATATCTCAACAATACTACGAAAAAAAAAAAATTCAAAGTGATGAAAATTTAAAGAGCATGATCGGTTTCGTCATGGCTTGCTTTCTCAGTCACCATGGCACACGTGCATGCATTATTAACCTGCTCAGTAACACTGGCAATGAGGCTGCTGAAGTCTGCCTCAGAGCTCAGTCTTTTCCTGTGGATTTTGCACCACTAAAGACTGCTGGAAATATATGGAAGAATAAAGGATAAACCTGTGTACTTGCTCAAGAAACTGGTGGATTAAAGCAACATTCTTGGGAAGATGTAAGCTGTTTTGGAGACCAAATGGAGGGGAGTTTGTTAACAGTGGAGGGCGAAAAGCCCCAAAAGCGGGTGAGGTTCAGAGTGGCTTCAGGAAGCAGTGGTCGAGTTCTGAAAGAGATGTATAAAGATGACGGGCCTTCGGATTCTTTGGACTCGGACTGTACCAGTACCTCGGAAGCAGAGCGGGCCAGCACACCGTCCACCAGTGGAGAGCCTAATAGTCAATTTGCAGTGTACTTGGGCTCGGAGTTAGATGACAGCGAGAGTGATCCAGATGATTTGCTCCTGTATGCTGGAGCCAAGGACAAGAGCAGATTGTTCAACACCAAACGGGTCAACATACTGAGCAAGAACGGGACAGTGCGGGGAGTTAAGCACAAAGTCAGCGCTGGTCAAATAGTATTTGACAACCTGGCCAAAGTCACTGAGGTAACTAATTTAAACTTTAATGGATGCTTTACAGACTAAACCACCTCAATATTTCATTTCATCAATGCTTTTTACTTCTTTTATCATCCCAACATACATAGAATTTGAACTATAGTAATGTGTTAGGGCCTCAAAGAAAAAAATACCTTTCCTCCACCTCAGTAGAGCATTTTATTAAAGAATCAACTGTCAAGTCAAGTCAAGTCAAGTTTATTTGTATAGCGCTTTTCACAACAGACATTGTCTCAAAGCAGCTTTACAGAAAACAACAGTGAAGGTGAATGGTGTGCGTTTGTGTCCAAGGTGTCCTCAGGGGGTGTTAGAGTGTCCTTCCTGATCAGCGATTGGTTAATCTTCCTCTCTAACTCTCTCATGCTCTGTCTGGACAACCGAGCTGTCTCAGAGGACAAGGTCACTGTACAATTAAAGATTAATGATGGATTTCTTTAAGTGTTTCAGCTAGGTAATCAGCTTAATGAATTTCGCCTACTTCCACTTTCTGCTTACTCTCAATGGCTTTTGTGCGATATCGAGTTCAATGCACTTGTACCTTTTGTGCAGTTGAATTTGTGGGAGGTAAATGGTTTTTCCTGGGGTATGTGGTATTTTGCATTTTAAATTAATACAAATTTAACCACTAATATCTAAAAAAATACCTAAATAAATTTTTATTTTTAACAACATGGCTGTGTTCCCCAAACATCCTTATGAAGCACCTCAGCAAGTACTAATTATATTTCTCCACAACCATTTTATATAACTGATGTGCTGGTGGAATTTATCAAAATGCACACATGTAAAGGAGAATAATTTCTAGTATCTCGTTAACAAAGTCGTAGTGATCGACATGTCATTGTATCAACAAGAGGACTATTGAAACACAGTCCACCAAACAGTATCTGTGTTATCCCAGTCATGATTGCAGTGTATCTGAAGCTTTTCCTGATAATGTTATAGGTGAGGCTGGAAAGTACCCTGGTAAGAACACATACATTCGTAGACTTGTTCACATCTAGAGGGGGTTGGGAGGTCAGAGGAAACCAGAGGATTTGGTGGAACTCTGGACAGACATGAGGAAAACAAAACTCTGCACCAACAGAAACCCGAGCTCCAGATCAAGCCGGGGGATGTGGAAATGTCAGGTGGCAACTCTACATGCTGGGCTACCAAATTTCCTTCAAAGGAACATAAAGAATTTGAACTAAACTCAAAGCAGAAATTATAGTGTTCTCTTCACCTTGAGGGTTGTAATCACCTTGAAGTTGACACACTGGACTTTTCCAGCCATAAGTGGTTCTTGCCCAAACTTTAAGCACAAAGTTGGATGCACACAATTGTATAGAATGTCTATGGATGTGGTTGCATTAAATGTTCTCTCCATTTAAACTAGGAGACCCGAACCTGATCCCCCTGTGCACAAAGCCAGCTTGATGAAGATAGGCTTTCATAACTCAGAGATGAAAGTCTTGAGAGCTCTGACCTCAATCTTATTGAACATCTTCGAGATGAATTGGAACACTGACTGCACTCCAGGCATCCTGACTTTACTAACACCCTTGTTGCTGAATAAGCACAAATCTCCACAAGCACACTCCAAAATCTAGCGGGACATCTTCCCTGAAGAATGGAGGTTATTATAAGAGCACTAAATATGGGGACTAAATATAAAATGAGATGTTCAAAAAGCACATATAAACTTATGCTTGTGTGTCCATAAACATTTACCACTTAGAGTAATTTGTTAAGTAAATAACTCACAGCAATGAGAAGTGTGAGATTAAGCTATATTAAATATAGTTTTATAGGTTGTTTTGCAGGTAAGATCCTGTTTATTTAAAATTAGAAAGATAGAGATTTCTTCATGGTGTGTTTATATGATAGAATAAAATTCCTATGGTACAATAAGTCCAAACTTCTTGTATATAAAGCTGCCAATATTTCAGTAGAAAAGCTTTTGAGAAGCACACTTATGTCCAAGTACAGCTTTTTGTCAGTAACAGAGATCACGCTGTACTTGTGATGTGATTAACCAGAGATGTAGCCTGAGAGTTCTGCACACTTTAGTGATTTCACTCCTCTAGTCATCCCCTGAAGATGAATTGATTTAAATGTTTTCATCAAATACATAGCTAACTAGTTTCCACAATCAGTGCTGTTAATGCAATACAGTTAATTCAGTTAATACCTGTTATATATATATATATATATATATATATATATATATATATATATATATATATATATATATATATATATATATATATATATATGATTATATAGGAGACTGTATGAGATTATATAAAAGAAATACAAGATTCATTTAGTTTGTTATTAGTTTATTAGATGCTTTTAATCATTTCAAGCTTAACATTTTCTTATCCTACTGGCAGATCATTTACTGTAGCTTCTTCATAGAAAAGAAAAAAAAAAAAATCAAAACCATACCATGAATTTAACAGGTTAGGCTCACTTGTATTTTGTTTATTGTAAATGTAAAATTTAAAATGCTAATTGCTAATTGCTAAATGCTAATGCTAATTATTCAAGCATTTTCAAGAAGACACAGTGCTAGTGGAAGCTGGTTACAGAGACTCTTTAACCCTACATAATAGATATGCATACTATACATCTTTTTGTGTAATCTATCTATCTATCTATCTATCTATCTATCTATCTATCTATCTATCTATCTATCTATCTATCTATCTATCTATCTATCTATCTATCCATCCATCCATCCATCCATCCATCCATCCATCCATCCATCCATCCATCCATCCATCCATCCATCTATCTATCTATCTATCTATCTATCTATCTATCTATCTATCTATCTATCTATCTATCCATCCATCCACTTACCCACTTACCCACTTACCCACTTACCCACCCATCCATCCATCCATCCATCCACTCATCCATCCTTCCACCTATCCATCCATCCATACATCCATACATCCACCCACTCATCCATCCATCCATTCATCCATGAATGATTCTGGGAATGTGGTCGCTTAAATCGCAGCACCATCAAGCTGCTACTGTTGGGCCCTTGAGCAAATCCTTAACCCTCAACTACTCAGTAGTATAAATAAGATAAAAAAAACTGAACAAGAATTGTAAATGTAGCTATCTACCTACCTATCTATCATTTGCTTGGCACAGTCACATTTTGGCATATGCACTTTTTTAGTATCTCACACACTACAGTGTGCAAAGTGTGAAGATCTGATTCACACTTTAACACATGACTCGATGTGCTAGAACAAATGTACAAATGTATTCACAGCCCCAGTGGCTTACAAAATCTCGTGAATTCTTGCAACCCCAATTAAAAGAATTTATATGATTAAATAGGACTAAATACACTATATGGACAAAAGTATTGGGACACCTGACTTTTCCACCCATATGTGGTTTTTCTCCAAACTATTACCACAAAGTTGGAGGCAAACAAATCTATAGGATGTCTTTGGATGCAATCTTTCTATGCGGTAACATTGTTTTCTTTTTTATTCATGTTCAGTTAGCATTTTATTCTTGTCCGAGTTATGGTGAATCCAGGGTCTCTCTCCGAAAGCTGTTCAGGACCCTTAAAAGTAAAACTTTATTTACAGCAATGAAAGTAAGATAACATGCATTCTAGGTTTCTTTGAGCTTTTCTGCATTTGACTTATTTTGGACAATAAAGACTTTTAAAAAATGTAAACATACATTATAAAGGACCCTTTCTTATAAAGTTCCTCAGTCAACATCACAACCTACCTTTGTTCTTCGCATGATGTTGAGGAAATTCATATGATACATTTTCATTTCGGGCATGTGATGTATCTATTACTAAAGAGATTCATACATTAATTTAAGAATTTTTATTATGAGTTTTATTGTTGTATTTCAAGACAAAGCATAGTTAAGGTGGCATGTTATATACAATATATTGTTCAATATTTTGTTCTGTATAAGTGCTGTAGATTTCCTAGTTATTTAGCTGAAACATGTATACATCTAGATAGATAGATAGATAGATAGATAGATAGATAGATAGATAGATAGATAGATAGATAGATAGATAGATAGATAGATAGACAGACAGACCTGGGTTTATATGCCCTATATGCCTTATATCTGTTGATCAAATGCATATTTTTAATTACACTTGATTTATCATGTTCACTTGATTTGTCTGCACTGTAGCCTGAGCTGACTCTGGAGTTTGGTCGGATCGTCATCTACACCACCAGTTTCCGTGTGGTCAGGACGACGTTCGAACGCTGTGAGCTGGTGCGCAAGATTTTCCAGAACCACAGAGTGAAATTCATGGAGAAGAACATTGCTCTGGACAGTGAGTATGGCAAGGAGCTGGAGATGCGCTGCAGACGGGTAGGAGAGCCACCTTCCCTCCCTGTAGTCTTCATCGATGGACACTACCTGGGGGTGAGTGACCACTATCTACAAACTATGAGGTTTTGTCTTTATTCTAGTTCTTTTGTTGTGAGTTGAAAAAAATCACAAAATTATCTGATCATTTGAATAGATTTATATAACTAAATATAACTGTAGGTGTCAGTGAAAAGTGATGAATGTCAGAAATAACTATCGCTAATAATATAAACAGTATAGAACTTTAGGACTCTACTTATGCTCTTGCAGCACACAGCAATGTCTATGGGTATTTTATCTACAGGTCTAACAGGTATATTCTCCAAGTTTACCTGTTCATCATAAAACACTCATTCCAAAGAACATTCAATTTAGAGTCTCTTATATAATTGGGTTTCTGTAGCAATAAAACTGCAACCGCATGCAGAGGTGGAAAGTAATGATATATAAATACTTCATTACTGTACTTAAGTAGAGATTTCTAGTATCAGTACTTTATTTCACTATTTATTTTTCGAACTTTTTACTTTCACTCATTACATTTTTTTACACAAATATGTGTACTTTCTACTTCTTACATTTTAAAGCCAGACTTGTTACTTTTGTTTTAACCTATTTGGTATTTTTTTCTTCTCTCTTCTCTTTTCTTCTCTGCATTTTTAGCCCATCAACCTATTTCCTGTCAATGCACAGCTTTTTCAATCTACCACCGGTGTATCATTTCCTAACTCTCACACACCACAGATGTAGGCTAGTTTATAAAGCTAACAATGAGCACAGCAGAAGGCAACAAGAAGTCTGGGGTTAACGTGGATGAGACTGAGGGAGTCAGTGGTTTAAACAGAGACATTTCTGATCGCCTGATCATCATCATCTTTTCTCTGCATGTGTTTAATATTGTGGTTGTTCAGCCTGGATACATTAATTAGATATCAAAATCTTATATGTTTTGTACTCATATATTAATATAATGTGAGGTCCAGTTACCAGTCACTAAAACAGGTAGTAGTCAAGGCTTCTTTTTACTTAAGTACAAGTCAGATCCCAAACGTCTTTACTTTAACTTAAGTAAAAAAAAGTGTAGTCAGTACGTCAACTTTTACAAGAGTCTTTTAAAACATGAGTATCTGTACTTCTACTTCTATGTGAAGGATGTTTGTACTATTGCCACCTCTGATGACAGGTGTTCAAAAACTTTTATCTGCCATCATTTGCTCTTTATTAATATTAGATTGGTTAAAGCATTGCCATGATGGTATAAATAATATGCATTTGCTCTTAGTTAAAACATACATTTTATTTAAAGCTTGAATACATTTTTTTACAGGGTGCAGAGAAAATACTGAGTATGAATGAATCTGGGGAACTGCAAGATCTCCTCACCAAAATTGAGGTAAATGCACATGAAAATACATCTTTTGGTCCAATGCACTTGACAAAAAATGAAGTGCAATTTTGATCAGCTACTGAAATAACACTGGACCTTACAGCATCGTTCTTAGACAGTTTCGCAACTAACGTTCCATACACATGTCCAGCTTGCTTGGAAGCTACCAGGTTTGTGATCCTCAGCATGCACTGCTTGTCAAAACCCTCATAAAAGCTTAATGCCTTTATTGCTACAGACAAAACAAAAACGTCTCCAAATGGTGATCAAAGGAGACGTAAAAGAAAACAACTGTATCAACAGAGTTTTGCGTGTTTAGCTCCTCTGACAAGCTAATAAGACTTTATATCTGTGCCTTATCAAAGCCACGCATATCAAATAAAAAAACTGAACTCAAATGCTCAGTGTTAGAATCTCGGTGTTAGAATCAATTGCAAATATGAATATATGGATTAAAGATTAAATGGTGTGAAGGTTACAACCAAGCCTTTTTTTTTTCTCCACAATTAGAGTCAGACTATTTTTATTCAAATGAAAGTTTCCAACAAGTCTCAAGTCTCTTTCATTTAATCCTTGGTTGAATTATTTTATCATGAAATGTTCAGGTTTTTAAAAACTATCTTTTTAAGATTTCTGTGCTGCCTGTGGGGCTGTAAATAATTAATGGTAGTGCCTTCACTAGGTCTCTGTAAATATTACTCTTAAAAACATCAGTACATCCATTTTCTATCTCACTTATTCTTATTAACACTGGGTTGTGGGGAGCCTTTCAGATGGAATTTAGGATAACGGACACCCTGGGTGGTGTGCCAAGTCTTCACAGGCCGCAATCACACACATGGCCTTTTTAAAAAAAAATAAATACCAATTTATAATACCAACTGTAATTCTTACCCAAACAAATAAGATTATTTAATTATCTATTGTTTATCATTTTTATAGATTTAGTAATTGAGTTTAATGCTTAGTTAAATATTGCAATATTTCTGAATGTATTCTTTTGGTATGGAAAATGATTTTTGACCGTGCAACATATTTTCGGTTTGTTAGTTTTTCATAAAAAAAAATAAAATAAAAAAAAAAACATCTTGAAATAAGATACTGGATTTGTTCACACATTCTACCCAATTTTACATCTTAAAATGGAGCAAAGAACATAAGTATTAGAAAGATTGCTACCACATCAATGAGCTTACCAAGAATTGCTTTGGATTCGCAGAATAGAAAAATGCAGTACCCAAGGGAAACCTAAGGTCATGCACACTCAGCGCCCACAGGGCAAAAGTGGCATTAAAACCCTAATTCATACGTGTGCTCCAATTTGGGTTCTTTAGTTTCCTCTAACTTCCCACCAAAGACATTACTAAATCTAGAATAGGATAGGAATAGGAATACGATTGTGTAAATGTGCCATTTGATATGAGTCTTACCGGCATCCACTCCATGAAGCATTTCCTTCTTTTGCTCAGTGTTTCTGGACTATGGACTGATCATTGAATAAAGCAATAAGAATAAAGCAATTACTGATGATGAATAAATGAAAGAAATGCTGAGCCCTAATTAGCTTTGGGAATCTCTTAAAAGCCTCGATGTGTTTACATTTAAATCATTACAAAGATGGTTACAGGCTATTAAGTAGAAACTAAGAACCCTTAATTATCCCACAGAGTCCACAATAAATCCTTTCCTTTTTTTTTTTAAGTGTTGGTTATTAATTAATGCATTAAATCGCTAGTCCTCTTGATCCCGAGTGAATTAAGGAGGGCAAAATCCAGTGCAGGTACAAAGCTGTTACAGGAGTTGGAAGTGATCATTTGTGAAGGTGAAATTATTTCAGAATGTGAGACAAATGTTGAAGAGCCCTGAGGTCTGAGTTATGACATGATTAAGTACCGATACATCAGTAAACTGTCATAAATTATGGATTGGCATCTATAACTGTCAGGTGAATAATAGATAACATTAATATTAATACAGTAAATGAAACAGCATGCACATGCACATGCACATGCACACACATACACACACAAACACAGTCATTTATCATTCATGAATCATGTGCTGCACTGGTGTGACTCAGGCTCTCATAGAAAAACCTGCACCAGTCCTCCCATATAAGGACCTCATACTTCCACAGTTGCTTTTTACTCACTTGTGTGTGACTGTTTGGATGTGTGTGTGTGTGTGTGTGTATGTGTGTGTATGTGTGTGTGTGTGTGTGTGTGTGTGTGTGTGTGTGTGTGTGTGTGTGTCTTTTGCTCCACAGAGGGTACAGCACCCCCACACATGCCAGACGTGTGGTGGCTTTGCCTTTATGCCCTGCTCTATGTGCCATGGCAGCAAGATGTCAGTGTTCAGGAACTGCTTCACGGACTCGTTCAAAGCCCTCAAGTGCACTGCATGCAACGAGAACGGCCTTCAACCATGTCCCAGCTGCTCCCACTAAGTGCCTGCACACCTCCATCAGTATCCACCCTCCTCCTTCTCATCCACCATTCGCCATGTAAAGGACTGTACCAAAAAAAAAAAAAGATAACTTTTTTGGTTCTTAATAAATGTTTCTTTTTAAAAAAACCTGTGAACATACATTTGTTTTATTTGATGTCCGAGTGTATCTATTTAGGATTGGCTGATCAGGTGATTCAATACTCCACAGCAACAGTAACTTCCAGTCTGTAGTCAGATTGCCTGTGTCCTATTACACTATAATGTTGTAATCCAGTAACAAAAAACGTTGCCGGGAAATCAGAGATACAGCTCATGCTTTCTGTAACCCCAGAACATCACAGAGCTTGAGATATGACTGAGGGAACTCAGAAAGAAGATTTGAATAAGGTGTGTGAGCTGGCAGGATTCATACACCAACCCCAGAGCTCCTCGAGTATTTTGCAGCCAGTGAGCTCTTATGATAAAATCTGATCATAGTCCAACAATTCAAATGTACATCTCATTATTTAAATGTTGCAATACTATATTATAGATATTAGATATATAGATATATTGGTGTTCAGTCATGTTATGTATATACAGAATTTTAGACACTCCTCATTCCCATTTGCTGTTATAATAACCTCCACTCTTCTGAGAAGATGTTTCACTAGATTTTGGAGTGTGTTTGTGAAGATTTGTGCTCATTCCACCATAAGGGCTTTAATACTGATGTAGGCTGAGGAGGCCTGGAGTGCAATCAGCATTCCAATTCATCCAAAGGTGTTCAGTAGGGTTAAGTTTAGAGTTCTATAGCAGGCCACTTAAGATCTTCCACTCTAACCACTCCAGCATATCTTTATGAACCTGGCTTTGTGCAGAGGGGCACTGTCATGCTGGAAAAGTTCAAGTAATGGAGAAATGTAATCCTACAGTACCACATATAAAGACCCCTTATACAGATGTGTATCTCCAACTCCAATCGTTTGGGGAAGAACTACATATGGCTGGAAAAGTCACGTGTCCCACTAATTCTGTCCCTATAGTGTACATTAGGTGGAACTGGACATTATTTAAAAGTGACTTGAAAAATGAACCTACTACATGGTAAAATTCATTGCCAATAAGAAGGTAAAGACTAATGATGCATCCCCACGTTATCAACGTTTCTGCCACACAATCACTTACCATGAACGTGAACTGATTCTGATCAGCATAGATCTTACTTACGCAAATGTGTATACATCACACACGACATTTATTATTATTGCTATCAGATGTAAAATCTGCATGTTTGATTCTTTCTTTTAAAACTTTAACCCAATACTATGAGAGATTAATCATAAAAACACGTTTTAATACATATTTCTCATTCAGTGCATCACAAATAAATGGTCCCACAGTTACATCATGCAAAAGAATAACCAAAAAAGTGGTTCTATGTGTGTAGAATGGACACATGTCCTTGCTGTCTCTCAAGAAGAAGAGATTCTAAGATATTAAAAGTACATTTCTACCATTCTAGGAACAAAACAACCAAAACACCTGAGTATACATAAGTATCTTATAAATTTACACAGAAAATTGGAGGGTCTATAAGTATTGAAGTTTTGTACCTTGGGAAGTAAAAGCGTACTTGCACAGTACACTGAACATGTCATTATTATCACAGACCTCAAAAGCAAATCATAGGCGTGTCAAGCTTTCAGTAAAGTGTGAGGTACTGTAGGAAGTGAACACACTGGTGAAATTAGCAAAAACCAAACGAGCTCGGTGTCCACGAAAGAACAGTTTTTTAATGGAAGCAGCAAAATGATGAATATAAACCTGAATATAATTTGCATGGTAATGAGACAGAAAGCAAAACAAAAAAGAAAATGGCTGCGTTACAGGCTAACACCATAGTGTCTATAGTTATGGCAATGGCTGATTACAATTGGCAATCAATTATAACATTTCTATAATCAAACATAAGGTAAATTGATAATTTTAATCGGGATTCCAAAAATTTGAGGATGTGGTGAAAACCCCCCCCAAAAAAAACATTCATCATTTGATCTATACAACTAGTCAAAATACAAGATGGTGCTGAGAGAACCTGGTTTCATGTAGAGCCACTATAGATGTCGATACATTAAATATATTCTACATTGCAAAGAAACATCCCAAAATCCATCAAATTCCTTGAAGGTTTCAGTCCCTGGTTGCTGCACAGTGCAGGAAGGAGCCGGCGGTCGTTCTCTCTTGTGCCACATTGACATGGTGAGGATGAAGGATGGAGGATGGAGGATGGTGGTGTATTGGGTCTCTGTGCTCTCATAGCCCTGTACAATGCTGCTTGATTCTGATGCCACAAGGCAGCATTGTAAAGAGGCTCAAAGCGCAGAGCAGTACAGCAGCGGAACCGTTTATCTACATGGCAGAAGAGGAGGAGAAAATCATGTAGATACTGTAGTCATTCTTATATATTTTTTTTTTTTCAAACAAACAGGCATGAATAACAGCAGAGAGCAAAAAAAAAATGAAGTCATGGTCAGTTGCGCCCCCACTGGTGCGCCTACAGAGCAAATGCAAAAGCGAAGGTTAACAACATAATGAGAAATATTCATACAGATTTTAGGTGTCCAGGATTACAGCAATGAACATGCAAGCATGCAAAAAAAAAAAAAAATCATTAAAAAAAAATCTGTGCCACCGATTATCGCTTAAAAAAAAAAAGAAATTACACAACAATGTACCTTGAAATGTACCTGTGTGTGCACAATGGATCGACATTTACATCAAATCGATTAGCCTTATTATTATTATTATTATTGTTGTTGTTTATGAAGCTGCAAAGACAAGCATCATCCGGAATGAATGAATAAAATAAAATGGAAATTCAATAAAAGACTTGATCATTTTGGAAAAAAGACATGCAGTAGATGCAGCTCGGTGTACAGATACCTTTTCCTTTCTTCACGCTGAGCGCCACATCTTTTCTTTCTTTTATTTTGGATCGAATCCGCTCTTCTTTATTATATATGATGAGGATATTCCTCAGTATATCTCTAATCAAATCTCTAATCAAATCGTTCAAAAATGACTGCACACCGCAAGAGAAATTTATATAACGCTTTAAAATCCCCTTTTTTCGAGAATTTCCGCTCGGTCCATGTCGGCTGTGTGAGGCTGCTGAAATCCGTCAGAGCGTGTGAGGAGCTCGTGAAGCGCTTGATGGACGGCTGGAGTTCCCGTGGGCTTTGATAATGGAAAGCGAGCTCAGCCAATCAGAATGCAAGGAGCGTCTGTAGAAGCTCACCAGGCCAACCAATGGCATTAGAGAATTCCAGGCTCGGCTGTTTTTTTTTTTTTTTACTGGAAAAATGTATGTACTCAATAATGAGTAAATATTTTCGACAAAACAACATAGACAGCAGCGGGTCAGAAAGGAAAAAAAAGACACATTTGGTTTAATAAATTAATGGATTTATTCAAACAATTCTGTTTTTTTTTTTTAAGGTTTGCATTTGTAATGCACAAACAGCTTGGATAGTATGGGTGCAAAAGAGTACAAATATATACCGAGTTCATTAGGGATTCATGGTTGACACTCGAGACTTGAGGTTCTGTGTTTTTTTTGGAGGAAATGCTCAAGCAAGCGGTGAGATATGAAGCTCGTATGTGCGTTTATTAACACAAACAAGCAGCACCACACATTGCATTCACAGAATTTACTGCATCCTTGTTACCTGCCATGGTGGTTCCAATAAACACACTGGCTTTTGTATATTATGAGAAAGCAGAATTAAAAACGCAAGTGATTTAGCTGAGGTTGAGGAACTACTTATTTTAGACCACGCCCATTTTGACCACTACTTATTTCGACTACGCTCATTCTGAATTCAAATCCAAGCACATATATTTTACTGTAGTTTCCCTTGTCGGTGGTAGTGATACCATCAAAGGTACATCATTCACATGTTCAGAATATTCTACCTGGTGATTATAGTGCACCTTTAATAAGAATTAAGGAATGCACTTGTGTGAACCCTGAAGTGTGCTGGTGTACCTTGAAAGTTTCTTAAAGCCAATCAGAAACATACCACATACACTATATGGACAATAGTATTGGGACACCTGCCTTTTTCAGCCATATATGGTTCTTCCACAAACTGTTACCACAACGCCTGTGGTACACAATTATAAGAATCTTTGGATGTGGTGGCATTAAATTTCCCCTTCACTTCAATTAGGAGACCCAAACCTGTTCCATCACGATAATGCCCCTGTACACAAATCCAGCTCCATGAACATATCGTTTATATGTGTTGGAGTGGAAGATCATAAATGACCTGCTACAGAGATCTGACCTCAACAATGTTGAACACCTTTGGGATGAATTAGAATGCTGACTGCACCAGAGGCCTCCTCACCTCATCTACATCAGTACCTGAGTTTACTAACAGACCTGTGGCTGAATGAACATTTCCACAAGCACACTCCGAAATCTAGTGGAACATCTCCCTAGAAAAGTGAAGATTATTATACCTGTAATTACAAACTAAATCTTGGGATGTTCAAAAAGCAGATGAATCTTATGGTCAGGTGTCTACAAACTTTTTATCCATTTAGTGAACGTTTCCAAAAAAGGGATGCACATGCTCAAATTATGAATGACCTTCATTTCAATGGAAGTAACAGATGTGTGATTACCACAAACTAATATATATGTACATTTCTTTGTGCAGACAAATGAACAGAACAAAACAAAAAAAAACATTTACATTCTCCTATAAAGGAGTCGTTCTGCCAAATGATTTAATGAATTTTTATTTAAGATATTTCTAAATGAATCAGTATGAACCCCTGCATTCAGAAATACTAGTTGTTTTACAGTTAAAGTGTAATTGTGCATGATTTAAATCATGTAGTTCTGCATAGTAAATATATTTTGACCAAAAAAACAAACAAACAAAAAAAAAAAAACAGCTATTAGACTTCCATTGTCACTTTTGAGTAAATGGCTTTCTGTTTATTTCTTACAACACAGAAACATGTAGTCTGTGGTAATCACATATATGCTATAGATATGCTGAATTAAAAGACTTCTTGAAGACCTCTGTATTAATAGTACATAATGAACGATGGTGTATTTGTACATTAATATGTATTTCTTTTGCAAATGCAAAATTTTATCCAGACTCTCAGCTTTTACAGCTGTGGGATTTAAACCCACAACCTTCGTTTTGTTTATTATCAGCTCAGAACCTTATCTTTCATCACTTTTCTCACCGATCTGTGCTTCTTCATTTTTTAAACAAACAGATACTGTGTTAACTATGTGCTAGTGTTGTTAGTAAAGGATGAGGATGTAGCTGGAGAGCAAAATGTATCCAATACAGCAATAAAGAAAATAGTCAAAGTAAACACGGCACTTGTACTCTATCGGGCATTTTTCCCCCATCAGTGTTATAAAAAGAAAAGATGGAATCAAACATATTCCTGTCAATCCCTAAAGAAGTCCTGTGTTGCTATTTAACTTAATGAACTTTTGTTATGTGGCGTTTGTTGTAAAGTAGCATGTAGGAAAATGTCAGCCGTTACTGTTTGAATGTTATCTTCAGGATGGGGAAAGAAGTTTAACTTATATTAGCTCTCATACTGTCACTGTGGATGATCTGTTACTTCTGCACCCTGTCATTCATCATTTTCGAATAGTTTTTGTTTCCGTGAATAACTGTAAGAGTTCAAAATCTTGACATGAACCAGACTCCTTTAGAATCAAACAGAGAGATGATATACAATTAAGTATCTTCAATTATTCATAGCTTAAGGGGAAAATATATATATTCTATTTATTACGATATAATCTGTATTATAATTTCCCGAAAAACCTAAAGGATTTCCCCAAAACTTATTTTTCCAACTAATCCCCTACTACTACTCATACCACTACTCTTCCCTGCGCTCTGCACTCTCTTGTACAGGAAATAAAAACACGTGGAATAAGAAAAAACAAATGTTGTACAGTACCTGCTCTATTGAAAGGAGTTTGTTTACAAAGACACAGACTTTAAAACTGAAAACCTGCTTTACCTCTTTATTTTGGATACTCATTACCTCTGAGTGCTGTTGAAGAAGCAGCTCATAGTTTTAACTTAAAAGAAGAAAGTTCCTACGTCGGCATTACGACATTAAAACACGAGTTGACTTCATAAATGTAAGCTTACTAGGTCTATGAACTCTTCCGGACCGAACGAAACACCTTCTTGCATGATCAGTTGACAGAAGTATCAGACGTGTGGATTGAGGAAGCGCTGCAATGACGTGGTAATGATGAAAAGTAAGACTTTGTGGATGGTGGTTCAGAGCTGGTTCAGTAGAGGTGCACAACCACTTAAACCTTCTTCAACTTGTCCGGCTTTTTCTCTGCCACACAGATGCTGAACTTTCCTTACAGCATTACAGGATCTCCAGATCCACGTGCCGCACTTCTGGATTGCGTTGCTGGTTTAACAAAAATAAATACAAATTGAAATAGAAAAGAAAAAGAAATAAGAATGAGAAAAAACACTAAAAAGCAAATATGCAAATACACTCATTTTAAATTCACATTAGATTCCCATTATGCATGGACTTTTTTTTTTTTATCAGTAAAACCTCAAACAAAAGAAAAAGTTAATTTCTCATTAGATATAACTATTGATCAATGACAACAACATTATCTATATACTTTGACATCGATTTTCTCAATTTGTCAAACATTATGTTACATTACCGTAATTTCCGGACTATAAGACGCACCCACTGAATTTTACAAATATTTTTATTTTTAACATAAATAAGCCGCACCTTGTGTATAAGCCGCACACAAGGTGTCTACACCGAAACTTTCCCGAAAGACAGTGTCTGTTACACAGTGTAAGGGGTGAAATATGTTGTGGCTCCTTTAAGAGCAGAGCAGCATTTTGGGAACAGCACATCACTGCATTCTTCCGGTGTTACTGCGTGTGTGCGTGTGAGACTGAGGATTATGTGCTCATTATTTTCTGATGCTCATTTCTAAGTTTCTTTGACTAACCTGTAACGCTGTTGCCAAGAAAAATAAAAAAGCATGAGTTTTGGAAACCTGTCTGTGCTTATATGATTTCTGTTGCAACTGGAGTTAGTGAGCTCTCCCTTCATCCAGACTTAACATGTTACACGGCTTGTATCTAAACAGTAGCCGACCAAGAAAGTCATTGTTCACTGTCTTCCTCCTTCCTTTCACAACTATTTCTCTCGGGAGTTTATCTTTTGGCATCGTCGTGCGTTTAAAAATCAACACCGGTGGAGGTTTTTCTCCCGATGCCGTGCAGCTCAGAACACAGGTCAGGTGTGTTTTTTCATTTCAGTTCGAAAATTTAATTGGTCTAATGTCATGGGTTCAGTTTTTTGGCTTGAAGTTTGTGAAACCGGAAAAAGGCAGGAAAAAATTCATAAATTAGCCGCTTCGTTGTTTAAGCCGCGGGGTTCAAAACGTGGAAAAAAAAGTAGCGGCTTATAGTCCGGAAAATACGGTATACCAGATTCACTTGATATATTATAAAAAAGGGGGATTTTTCTAGTTTATTTGAAGAGGCGAAACGTCAAAGTGGCTTGCTCGGCCTGTGTGTGTGTGTGTGTGTGAAGCACTAAACTATACTGACAGTACAGGGTCAGATTCCATATGTGAGAGGACACATTGTCCGCAGATATAATGTCTGTAAACAGAGGGAAATGGTGGTCCAAAACAAACCACTCTAATGGTAGGCTGAGAGAGAGGGGAAAATATTTAGTAAATGTAGAATATACACCAATCAGGCATAACATTGATCACTGACAGGTGAAATGAATAACACTGATTATCTCTTCACCATGGCACCTGTTAGGGGGTGGGATTTATTAGGCAGCAAGTGAATATTTTGTTTTTTAAGTTGATGTGTAAGAAGCAGGTAAAATGGGTGAGCATAAAGATTTGAGCGAGTTGTGATGGCAAGACAACTGCGTCAGAGCATCTCCAAAACTGCAGCTCCTGTGGGTAGTCATTATCTATCAAAAGTGGTCCAAGGAAGGAATGATGCACATGGGGAGTGAAGGCTGGCCCATGTGGTCCGATCCAACAGACGAGCTCCTGTAGCTCAAATTGCTTAAGAAGTTAATGCTGTTAATGCTCCACAGGTCAGGACTGTTAATGCTCCACAGGTCGGGACTGTTTTGCAGTAAAAGTCGGACCAACACAATATTAGGCAGGTGGTCATAATGTTATGCCTGATCAGTGTATATATGATATATATACATATACACAGTAATCCCTTGTTTATTGCAGAATATATATTTTGGAAATGAGGAATTACTGTATATTTGTAAAAAACAAAACAAAAAATTCTAACAAGAAACCACTTTGAAAGAAACAAACAAAAAGGTTTTTAAGACTGATGCACCTTGAGCTCTTTCTCCAGACGGTCCACCTCTGCTCCCAGGGTGTCGATGATGTTCTCCCCATGTTTCAGCATATAGACTTCCAACTCTTCAGGAGTCTTTACCTGCTGAATTTCCTACAACCGGTAAACAAGTTTTTGTTATGCAAGATATACGGCACTACACAAGTCCACATTGTGGTTGTTCTGTACGTACATTAAGCATCTGATCAATGTCCTGCTTTTCCAAATAGGACCGTGTAACCACCCGTCCATCAAAGTCCACCTCAGCCTTAAAGCGCACTTTACTCAGTCCAATATCGGTGGCTTTTACATCATGAATGGCTCTGAGGACACAAGACAATTGTGTATGCATTCATTATCCAGTCATACTTTCAAAGATTTACACAGATCTTAAAAATTTTTTTACCTGACAGCAGGGTCGTTCTCCAAAAACTCTGTGAGCTTCTGCACATGCTCGGCCTGAATGGACCGACCCAATAGAGCCTGTGTATTGGTGTAGATAAGGAAGGCCGAGACGGTTCCCAGCAAAGTGCCCACACTGAGGGAACCCACACTATCATAATAAGGGTTACCTAAAAACAGGGAATGTACACTAGCGATCAAAATTTGAGAACAATTTATAAACAATTGAACAATTCTGAAATAATGTCATCTTCACTGCTCAACAGTTGAAGGAGTTTTTGTCCTGTCTATACAATGCTTCCAGAACACCTTTTTCACAAATTAACTAAGGCATTTCCAAAAAAAACATTATTTTGCAGAAAACACACTGATCAAAATTAGACAACAATGACTGTAGCATGGAAAAAGATTACAACAATATTTTGTGAAGGTTACAACAGTCAGCAATTAGTAGGAAGTATACAGGCCTCTGCTCTGAATGACTTTAGCACATCTGCGGCCACAGGACAGCACTAGTCTCTCACACTGCTCTGGTGTGATTTTGGTCCACTCTTCTTCCAGTCTCCTCCACAGTTCGGTGACTGTAGTGGGTTTCTTGGCCATAACTTTGTCGCCAAGGATTCTCCAGAGGTTCTCTATTGGGTTGAGATCAGGACTCTGGGCAGGCCATGTCATTATTTCAATGTTTTCAGTTTCAAGGAACTGCTTTACCCGTTTTGCTGTGTGACATGGAGCGTTGTCCTGCATGAACACTGCGGGCTGATTGGGTGATGAACGCAGTGTTATGATGAACGATATGTTGTTAAAGAAGGTTCTAATAAACATTTGCATTCACTCTGCCATGTAGCTGTATAAGAGGCCCAACTCCTGCTGCAGAAAACATGCCCCAAACCATGACACTTCCTCCTCCACTTTTCACTGACTTCTTTACAAACTTTGGGTTCAGTCTTTCTCCAGTTTGTCGCCGAACATAATGTTTTCCATCGGACCCAAATAAATTAAACTTGCTTTTATCACTGAAGTGAACTTTGGACCAGTTCTCCTCTGTCCACACAACATGCTTAGTCTAGCCTTTTGATTCTTTCTGCTAATGAGAGGTTTGGTCACTGCAGAGTGGGCTTTCAGTCCAAATACTCTTAAACTTCGCAACATTGTATGACGAGACAGCTCCTTACCCTGTTCAGCACTGAACTGGTGAGCAATTCCAGCTGCAGTGTGGAAACGATTGCCCATTGAGATCCTCCGCAGTATCCTGTCCTCTCTTGTATTTGTCTTCCGTGGACGACCAGCCTTCTTGGCGGACTTGAATGAGTTTGTGATGTTGTAAAAATTAAATATTCTTGAAATCACAGATTTGGAACGACCAACTTGTCTTGCTATGGCTGATAGGGTCATCCCTTTGGCCTTCATCTGGACAACCTGCTGCTGGAGGCTCTTAGTCACTTTAGAACGGCCCACCATCTTGCAGAGTCAGTAAAACTCGAAGTTAGGCTGCCAGTTAAATAGGGGTTGACAGATAATCAAGGAAATTAGCACCAGGTGCCAGATTAACACCAATAACTGGGAGGTATCTGAAAGTGTTTCCTAATTTTGATCTGTTTTTTTTTGGAAAATAATGTTTTTTTTTTTTTTTTATGCCTTAGTTAATTTGTGGAAAAGGTGTTCTGGAAGCATGGTATAGACAGGACAGAAACTACTTTAACTGTTGAGCAGTGAAGATGACATTATTTCAGAATTGTTCAATTGTTTATAAATTGTTCTTTAATTTTGATCGCCAGTGTAGATTATTAACCGGCAATTCTCACAGTCAAAGTTGCACTCTCAATTCCAACACTATTAATTAATAGTATTTTAAAACTCAGAAAAAGCTGCAGCAGTAACTTCAGGTATTAATACATATAACACTAAGGTGAGGTTAAATTCTAATGTCTGATTGGTAAAAAAAAGTTGATTCATTTTCTATAACATCAACCCTGACAGTAGTGCTTGCTCTAAGCCAAACTGCAGATGTTTTGTGTTTTGGTTGATGTGTTTGAGGATTCCCTGAAGAGATATTTATTTAATATTAATAAAACGATTCTGTAGTCTAAAGACTTTATACCATTTTATAAGAGTCAGAGTCACCAGTCTTCTGGGGATTTGCAGTTTCCAGATTTTTGATATCATGATAAGATGGAATTCTTTGTCTAACTGTTTGGCTTAAGAGAGAATAAAAATGCTGGAGAGGGAACAATGGATTGTAGCTGCTATAACATAAGTGATAACGCCACCTAACTTGCTTCGATGGCATTCCACACCATTAAATAAAACATTAAAATGATTTGATGTGTCCTGTATTAGTAATTAAGAAAAATGTTATCCAAGTAAATTCCTGCATTATAACAGGAATAAAACACTCTTGAAACTTGCTGTTGAAGAATAATTTTAGGTGCTGTGATGTGGCATAATAAGCATCATTTTGCATTATTTTCTCTAACGAAACGATGTGCCCGTGTTTGTCTTATTCTACATTTTCAGTGATTATATTTTTTTTATATTAAAAAAAAATATATAAAATAGAATAATTTTATTCTATTCTAAGAATTAAAATTTTAATAATTAAAACAAAGTTTAATATCAGTTTTTGTTGCATTTTACTGCATTTAAATAAAATAAGGTAGTTAGATTATTTTATATGATATTATTGCGGAAGTCATAGCTGGTATTAACACTAATATACTAATATTCGATACCTATCATCACTATACCTTAAAGCAGTGGTCCCCAACCTTTTCTGCGCCACGGACCGGATTAATGTCAGACAATATTTTCACGGACCGGACTTTAAGGTGTGGCAGATAAATACAACAAAATAAAAGGATACGGCCGGCATAAAAACTGGTATTTTCTAATATAATAATAAACGTGAATCCACTGTGTTGTTTTTTTGTTCATTTTGCTAGCTTGGGGGTTTCAAATTAGCGGTAATGTATTATGTGTTAGCGGCAGGAGCCCCTTTAAGAAGGTAGCGGATGGAGGTAAGACATGTGACCGAGGGAAGTATCTTGACATTCATCATGAGTGAGTCATATACAGATGTGGGGGAGAGAATCCGGTAATTTTCCAAAATAAAACATCATTCAGAATCAGATAATAAATAAAATGTAAATATTGTAAGTTATGTATTCTTTCTGTGCAGCCCGGTACGAATTGACGCACGGACCAGTGTCATAATGAATTCAAAAACATCTGCATTGCAAACAATGAACTAATTAAGAACATTCCTGTTATAAATTAGACCCAGCATTACAATACATGTAAGAAAATGTTACTGTATAACGAATGCAACTGAGCAATTATTGTCAAGAAACACTCAGAAGAAAATGTGCATGGAAATTGGTTCATTATGTGTGCATTTACCCGTGAGGGAGGTTAAACCCATACAGCCTGCAGCCATCACCACACCCAGAACAGCTGCAGCATCCTCCAGCAAAACCACATTGGTACTGGGGTCTCGACTCTGCATTACTGAAACGCACATACAACAACGCCATAATGTACATAAAAGCCTTTAACAGGAAACAACCTGACATAAATGCTAAAACTAAACACACATAATAATCAAAGAGAAGTTTCAAACTAAATCTGGCAACCAATAATTGAACTATTTAAATAAAATATCATACCATATTCATAGAACGAGAATCCATGCTTCTGGGCACTCTTCCTGATTTCATTAATGGCCACCAGGAGTGTTGCTATTTGACAAAACATAAGAACTTAGCTATGCTAAATATTACTTATATATTCAAATTTAAAGGAGATTTTTACAGGACGATTACCTCCTTCTGAAACTAAAGATCCTGCTAAAATACAGTATGCCTGCAAACACACACAGATATTACTCATATGAATATTAATAAAGATAATGTTACAATTATTTGCATGTTGAATGAACACTCACTAACCCAGAGTAGCGATTCTATTGGGTGAGGGTGCATAAGTCCAATAATACCGTGGTACCAAGACAGGCCGGCACCCATCATGAAAATGCCCACACCACTGATGAGGGAAACGATGTAGGGCATGTTGGAAAAGCCGTACCTTTAAAACAAAAGAAAATAAGGAAACACCTGTTTCATATCGGACTACTTACACATCGGCTGTGGAGTCTTCAGACTGAAATCCTTTGTGTGTAAGTACTTATACTCACGGGTGGCCAGCGTCAGGGTTACGCACAGACTGACTGATTCCCAGTGCAAGAAGAGCCTGCATTTAAAACACAACAAAACAAAACAAAAAAGTTATAGAAAAAAAACCCTCAGAGATGCCAACCACGCTAATGTAAAAATAATGGAATGCATGATAATAAATGATAATCACGGAGTCCCTATCTCATATAATACTGCAGAAAAGATTAATAACACATGCAAACAAAATCAACTAAAACAATTGAAGAGTGTTACAAAATTCAGCAATTTCTACTACTTTTACCATTGTGTAATTTATTTATTTTTCTGCTATGGTTTGCATATAGTACTGTGTCTTAAATGATAGCTTTCCTTAAAATGATATCATTTTCCTAAATTAAGAAACATTCCAATATATCGCCTTGCTTACAGTATCGCAACCTTTGTATCATCGTATCGTATCGCCAGATACTTGCAGATGCACAGACCTTCATTTTACCGGTCTGTTTTTTTTTTTCATCACAGATATTCCTAATATAATCTAAAGATGCTTGCACCCTTATTTTACTTTAGCACATCAATTAAAAAACAAAGAGTGTATAACCTGGTTACAGGTATCGGCCAGGGAATGGATGGCCTCTGAGAACATGCTGGCTGATCCAGTATGAATCCACGCCAGAAGTTTGAAAATAAAATTCAGTCCGTTTCTGAGAAGCAAAAAAAAAAAAAAAACCATCTCAAAACACAAACACATTCCTTTCATCTATCTGCATCAGCAATGATGACTTAAAGACATCACATATAACTTTACGAATGATTTACTACAAACTAATTAGGTCATTAATGGAGAAATACAGGCTGTTTGGAGCAACCACACAGATGCACTCCATAAAGGCCTGATAAATGTTTCCTGTAAATCGCTCATGTGCACATGTTTTACTCAATCGCTTTAATCTAATACACATTAAATATGTAGTCACTTCTGTCTGGTTAAATCTGGTCAGCTGAACCCAAATTGCCCTAATTAAGGAGCCTGAATGTCCTTTACAGAACACTACTGACTTTTCAGTATTAACTGCACATGCTATCTTCATAGCTCTCTATGAAGTTATTGAAGGACTTGAGCATATTTGGAAACTTACATGCATAGGGCTACCATCACAACCTTTCCTGGCCCCTGGAGGAAAGTAGCTCTATTGCTTGATCGAGGCTGTGAAAAGAGGTTTTGCATGCTGAACCAAACAAATCATTGAATTATGAATGCACTTAAACAATAAGGTATGGAACTGTGATAATGGTGGGAGTAGTGCCCCCATTTATGTAGTTCAATTAGGCAGGTCACATGTGTATATTATGTTGGTAATGTGAGAAATATTAGAGATGGTGGAGAAACACTAAAGGAACAACATTCTTTCCACTTTCTCTTTAAAAGAATGAACTAATAAAAATTCAACTGGTTTTTCTTTTATCAACTATATTATTGTTACATTTTCTGTCTGGCTGCAGCAATTTCCTTCTTTTACCACAGCTGTTAAAGCCGATTCTTCATGAAAATTTTTTATCTGGCATATAGCAGAGACATAAATACTCACCTTTGTGTTTCCACGGAAATCCTCATACTCTTTTAACAACTGCTGATTGCGGAATATATCTAAGGATATGAAAAAACAGAACAGAAGAGAAAACTAAATCCTAGACCAAATGACAAAATCAATCTGAAAGCTTTGCTTTAATTTCACAACATACTGCATTGCAAGCATACACAAAATACAGGACGCCTTTAGGGGTTAAAAATGCTGTAGATCTGAATAATAAAACACCAAAAATAAAAAATAAACACTTTGCAGTTATAAATTATAGAGAGCACATACTTTCTTGGAACTGTCGCTCCACCTCTTTCCTCAGATTTCTCTCTCGAGCAAGGGCCTCCATACTGCCCCAAACTTCCAGAGCCCTACAACCCACAAAACAACCAAGAAGAAATTAATCACTACACAATGTGAAGAAAAAATATATGAATTAGAAGTTATAAAGTAAATACTTGGCCTCCACGTCTGAACGTAAAAAGACTGTAAATGCCTCCGTGTCATCATGAGGACTCCGTCTACGAATCTTCCTCAGTTGCTCTAGGTCACTGAAATCATCAATCAAAAAGCATATAGTATTAGCATTTTCCAAATTAAACAAGGATGAGATGAAGGATGATGTTCCAAAGTAAAGCGAGATTCTTCTCTGATGTCTGTAGTGAGGCGGACGTATGAGCTCGTTCACCTGGGTTTGAGGCAGAACTCATTCATTGCCCTCACAGCAGTGATGAAATTGTTCTGAGTGTATTTGGTACCATATTCCCGCTTCTTTAGCACTGCCCGCACTGAACACATCAGGAGGAACAGAATTATATGCTGCAATCCACAGTAAAAAAAAAGTAAATTACAGTAGAGTCACAATTCCTGCTTTACCTTTTACTTGAATGCTTTCTGCATTTGGCAGGTTCAGAGGTTTGGATCCTGCAAAAAATAAAAAAATAATCAAGAAAGTACATGAAGAATGAATTTTGTTGCTTCATGTTAGAAATGTAAACTAACAAATATTACAGTTACCAGTCGGCTCTTTGGGGGACTGAGCAGTGAGCACTTCATCAGTGGGTTTTGTGCCATTTTGGCCTGATTCTGTTGGTGGTCCGTCTTTACTGCTGCCAGCAGTAGAAAAGTACTGAACCTGTGCCCAGGCTATAGAAGCTCCTCTCGGGTCAGGAAAGCGAAACCACAAGCTGCAGCCTTTACATCCGCTTTGCCAGCCTGCATATAAACAGCACTAAATGTCACACAATCAAACCTGAACTGAATTTTCCAAAAGTTATCCCACATTTTTTTTCTTCCCTCGAATGGCAATCATGCAAAAGTCTTCTTTGCAAATAAAGTTAGAATAAAAATGTTTCATTCCACCTATGCCTGGAGATTTCTGGACTACTTTGTAGTTTAATGTAGTGTGTAGTTTGAGTGATACAAAGTCCGAGTGGTTTACCATAACATTGTCGTGATACTCGGGGAGGAAGTTGAGACAGGTGAGATCGCTGTTGCAGGTTAATTCTGCACAAAGTCTGCCATGGCCGAGGTGCCAGGCAGCGGAACATCCTCTCTGTGACAAGTCTGGAAGAACACTGCTGGAACCTGCTGGAAATTTACAAAAGCACAAAGATGCAATGCATCATGACTTCTTGCAAAAAGTTCAGCAACAATTTACTGGTCAAAATGTTGAAATGACTACACACATTTAAAAACCTGTATATTACTGTATATTCAGAGTATGCAGTAGGTTTACTGGTCTGCACTATCTTGTGTTATGTGTATTGTCCCACAATGTCTTGTGTTGTCTGTACTGTTTGCACTAGGTTGCACTCGATGCACTTTATGTAGCTTTATGTTATGTAGCTTTATGTTGTGTGTTATAGCTCTATGTTGTTTAGTGTAGCACCAGGGTTCTGGAGGAACGTTGTCTCGTTTTTACCGTGTACCACTGTGTTTAGTAGAAATGACAATAAAAGCTTCTTTACTTGAAACCCTAATAATGTAAACATGATGGCAAAGTATATTATTCTCTACATGCTTATTACTATAATATTTAATAACAGACTCATGTATATGTCCCAAAATCAAAGGTTTTATACAAGAAAGACAGATTTGGAATGTTTTAAGCATGTAGAAAAAGTTTATTCCGAGATACCGAACCCTAAATATTCCTGTTCCTTTTGACAACAGCGAAATCACTGTAATGCACTGCAAACATAATAAAATAATTAACTTCAGCCATTTCATTTATGCTGATGAAAGAATGAGCCCTTTGAAAAAGTAAATAATGAAACAGAACCCAAGATATTTGTACCATATGATCTGTAACATATATTTGTAACATATATCTCTTATTAATTATATAAATGTACCAGTCCCCAAGAAATCACTCACAAAATCTATAAATAAATATGCAACTAATTTATTACAACAAATCTTGCAAAAAAAAAATAAAATAAAAAATAAATAAAAACCCATTAAAAAGCTGTCCATATTGCAGTATATTTCATACACATTTGAACTACAAAGTAAAAAGTTAAATACGGTACTTCTATTTAAATTAAGTGTAAATCAAATAATTAAATCTCATTTTCTTAAATACATTTACATCATTCAGCACATGCCCTGATTTACACTTATGATTATCAGTTGCACGTTTTATCACAGGTAAATGATGGCACAGGTGAGGGTTCAGGGTCTTACTCAGGGGCCCAGAAGCAGCATGTTTGTACTGGGATTTAAACTCTTGACCTTCTGGTAGAAAGTCCAATGTCTTGAACAGTGAGTTCAACTTCCTCAGTTCACTTTAGGACACAATAGAAGTAAAATGTGCCAAGACTTGAGGTTTCAGTTTACAGACTGTACAGTCATGTACTTGTTAGTGTGTGATGGGAAACTGGGTTTTAACAGAAACCTCTGGAAGAAACAACAATCTGTAGCTGCAAAATAGAACCAGTAGTAACTTTCTTTACAGCTTGACCAGAGAAAACAGACTACAATTCAACTCAGTTTTATTTGTAAAGCGCTTTTAACAATGGCCGTTGTACTAAAGCAATTTTACAGAGAAAGAGATTATGAAATTGGAATGCATGTTAATGCCCTATAAATATTTTACTTATAAGTCTAATGAGTGACCCAGTGGTGACTGTGGCAAGGAAAAAACATCCCTGAGATGATATGAAGAAGAAACCTTGATGGAAACGAGACTCATGAGGGAACTCATCCTCATCTGGGTGACACTTAATGATGACTCGTTATAGTTTGATTATTTTTGAGGTTTACTGTTTAGTGATGGAAACTAAAATGCAGCACTTGTCATGCAAAAGTCATTATAGAGAACTGTTTATATTAATTACAATCCAAATCTCTCATCATAGTTCATTGATTACTAGGAATTGCTTTTCTAAAGCGACCCAACAGGGCAATAATACCTAAAGAATGTAAATAGTTATAGAAGAACCTACAGTGTGGAAGAGATCAGAAAGCGACAGACTCGGTATGTGGGTCAAAACCAGTCTAGCGCCCAACAACAACAACAACAAATCCAGCAAGTAGCAAATAACCGTCCCAAACGTCCAAATATATCCGGACAGATTTTTACTGAAACAGGGCCTGAAATTAATCAGTCTGGAATTAAATAAATGCTTTATATATATATATATATATATATATATATATATATATATATATATATATATATATATATAGTGTGTGTATTAGTCTGGTCTATTCGGTTGTGATGCTACAGTCGTAGAGGCATCATATCAACTTTGACCGGTAACGTTAGCTATGTAGTCGGCTAACAAAACACACATATACACACACACATTCACACGGCTATTCGTTAGAGTTACATCGGGGTGTCATGTTTTCAGGCTGTACCTTTATGCAGCAGTCTGCCTCTCCACATATCCTAGTCCATACTCCGAGTGGCGGTCGGATAAGAGTTCTCTTACACCGCGCTCACTGACATCCGTCTCACGCCATGAACCCGGTCCAGGAGCATGTGACGTCACGTCTACGCATGCTCTCGCGAGACTGTAGGTAATTAGAAGTCGCGACTGGGGGAGATGGGCGTGATTAGAGCTGCGCATGCGTAAAAAAACATTTCCAAACCAGGAAAGTAAAAACAAACAAAAAGGCCTTAAAACTATAATAAAATAATACAAATCAATTTAGCATCGTATATCGATTGTATCTAAACGCTTATTGTCTCATACTATTTTTTACAAGCTTTCTGATTTACAATATTAATTTTCATAGCTTATTCATCATACAAACAATCCTCTTCAATCTATTTTACTATAATACAAATAACACCATTAACTTTTTTTTGCTTCACATTGCATAAAGCTTATGAAATAATACTTTATTGTATTAAATCGTTGGTTTAGATTAGCATCGCTCCATTACTATCACACAATTTAAATGACAAATAATATATTTTTTTTTATTTTCCAAAGTCAAAGACATATCATTTATAAACCTTTATTCTAAACATAATATAACAAACAAGAAAGAACAGTTCAGAGTCACGCCATACAAAACATACAGTAGGTGCTGGTGTGTTGGCGCCATCTTGTGGTAAAGACTGAATCTACATCTAATACTTGAATCATTAATTCCTTGTTCTTCAGTGGCGAGGGTCATACTATTATATTCTGAAGGAACACAGTAAACATGTTGAACAGTGTATTACATGAATATAAAATGCAGCTGGTAGCTCTTCTGAACTCCTTGCTTTAATCCCACTCAGTCAGATTTTCAAGCTCTTGAAGCCATTCCCTCTCAATCTAAACATAAAGCAAAATATGAATTTGCTGATACAGAACATTTTCAGTGCACAATACAATGCTTGTAAAATAAAAGTTCAGCAAAAATGCAATTAAAATAAACCAAACATCCTAATCCTAATTTCTACATTACCTCTTGATTTTTCTTTTCAGTATTACATGGAAGGCCGGATGAAGTTGCCTCTAAACACATTTCTTCACACGATCCTTCACAAAACATGGCCATCATCGGACTTGGCAGATTTTCCCACAATCCGCTCGTAGAGGCTTTTGAATCCCCTGCAGTGGTGTCTGGACACTGTCTCTTAGAGATTAATGGTGACTGCACCTTATCTCTGTGAGCTCTCTTACCAGGCAGTCCTGAAATAAAAGTAATAAGCAGTGGTGAAAGAGGACAGTTGATAAACAGTTGGATACAATATGTAATAAAGCAAAGTCACCAAATTCTTGAAAGAATATACATTTTTATGAAGCTCTTATGAGCTTTAGTTTAAATAATGTATGTAGGATGGTCAAAGTGAGAAAACTGCCACTACTGCTGTTTTGTCACTTAAAAAAAATAAACATTTCACGTTCATTTAAAACGTCAAATTAAACAACATCTTTCTTATTATATTAATGCAATTAGAAGCACTTTATTACCAAATTATCTCTCAAAACATTGACAAAATATTCCCTGTGAAATATTTGAAATAAACATTAGTGTTTACCTAAAATAATTTAATTTAAATTACATTTTCGACAGAAGAATATAAATGCTCTTAATTCTAGTTTGCCATGTAAACCATGTCCTGATTTACTGAGTTATTAATGTGAATTGGTACATGCAAAATCTCAACACTCACTACTGTGGGACAAAACAAACTTACACAAGAAAAGGAAACTGAAAACCACAAATGAATCAGATGCCCATTGAGTTGAACAAACCAGGCAGAAACTACCTATGTAGTTAAAATACCCATAAATAGGGTCATAAAATCTACAAACCAAACCATATGCATTTTTTCAATCAAATCCCAAAGTCCATTTCTATTGTTATTATTATTAGTAGTAGTAGTAATAGAAGTAGCAGATGTAGTATTAATAATTGTATTTGTAGCAGTAATAGTTGTAATAGTAGTAGTGGTAGTAGTATTTGTATTAATAGTAGTAATAGTTGTTTTAGTAGTAGTTGTAATAGTAGTAATAATATTTGTAGTAGTAGTTGTATTAGTAGTATTAGTAGTAATAATAGTGATTTATCTTGGACAGAACACGATCCTTTAAGCAAGGATCGATGTAGCTCACCCTCTTCACAAGTCTCAGCATTATACTGTCCAGAAACAACTTCCTCTTCTGTCTGGAAAAAAATCCAAAACAAATCAATCAATTAATTTAAAACCAACTCCTGAAAAGTGATCTATAAAGATTTAACATTAAATAGCAAAACCTTCTGAGCTGTGCACCCTGAACGGAAAGTATAACGCCCATTTGTGACTCTCTGAAGAGTTTGCTGCATGGATTTAGCCAATTCATGGGTGTTCTGTACCTAAAACATACACATACACAAAGGATTTATTAACTACATGGCACTATGAATATAGAAAAATAACATACACTATATGGACAAATGTACTGGAAGACTTGGCATTTCCTGCCATATGTGCTGCTTCTCCGAAATGGCTGTCAAAAAGCTGGAGGAACACAATTGTATATTATATCTTTGGAGGCGGTATAATACAATTTTACATTCATTAGAACTTGGAAACACATGACACTCAGCATGGCGATGACCCTGTAATAAGGGTTACATGGTTTGAAGAGGAAGGTCTTGAGTGGACTGCTATAGAGCTCTGAACTAACTGACTGCACCCCAGGCCTCCTCCCCTACATCAGTACCTGACTTTACTAACACCCTTGTGGCTGATGAACACAAATGTCCACAGGCCTCTTCAAAGTCCAGTGGAACATCTTCCCATAAGAGTGGAAGGAATTATAAGAGCAAATTGGCAAAAAAGCACATACCATACGTATGAATAGGTGTCCGCAAACCTTTTACAATATAGTGTACATAATGAAACTGACTACGCCCAGTCTAAAGGGATGGTCACGTGAAATACCTTCATGCTCTTTAGACAAGCAGAGCGAAATGCTGCATTGCTACTGCCGATCACAATACTGTTCACACAGCTCAGGATCACCGACATGGCCGACTGGAACGTCTCACTGGACTACACCCACACCATTCAAATAAAAAGGAGAAAAAAATTCATATATTAAGGAGAGTCACAAAATAGCGGAGTAGTATTTGAGCGCAGTTTAAGATAAAGTCTACCTTTTTTCTTTTCAGGAATTCCTTGAGTGTGTTTTCCAGAAGGGATCGCAGGGTTGACCTCATTTTTTCTCCATTGTACTGGAGCACCTTGTCCAAGTATTTCTCTAAAGTCTCTTCATTTGCTTAAAACATAAAAAAAGAAACAAATAAAACATTAGGTTACAACTATATCATAACACATTTGGGGTATTTATTAATATTAGCCCTAACATAAGAACACAACTATAAGTTGTGTTGTCTATTTAGACCAGAAATTGGCATGTAGTCAATTTGATTATATTATATTTGTCTACATTTTGCTATTTTACTTTCAGCCTAGAAATGATCTCCATCCCGAGTTAAAATAGAGCTGCTCAAAACCTGCATAGAGGAACACTTTCAGCAGGATTGGGGTTGCTAGAGGGATGTTAAACAATTATCATTGTTCAAAGTTAATGCAAATTTGCCAGGCAGGTACCTTACAGAGCTTTTCAAAATTATAAACTGCACCTTTATTGTTTATTTATGCAGAAGCCAGTATTTCTATCTATTATAATCTACAAAAAATAATTTAGTACAGGTGTTATATGAAAAATTTGGAAAATGATCCAAATGGTCTTGCCTACATTGTTTTCAGTGGTTCTCGATGTTAGCCAAGGGAACCCCAGGAGTCAATGATTTTTTTTTACAATTTAGTTACAGCAATAAAAAAACATTAGAGATGCTATTAAGTGTATTATTGAGTTTTTAATCATTATTAGTTTGGCAATTGATTTGGTGCATCAGTTAAATTAAATGAATTGAATCCAAACGTTAATATATTCAGGGCAACCTATAAATAATGTCACACTGCAGCTAATAAAAAACTCTCCTAAAAATACACAAAATATTCAATAAACAGAAATATAATAATAAATCTGCTCTAAGAAATCTGTGACATTTTTTTTTAGATCAATTGTTTGAGAAAATAAGGTAGGGTAATAAAAACAATTCTTAATTTCTTAATTCATTAAGCAATAGTGAAATGATGATTCTTACTGATCAGGTCAGACAGTTGGGAGTTAAAGGGGTCATTAAGCTGGATGAAAAGGAAAATAGTGAGTGTTTGCTCCACAGGATGACACTGTTCCAGCTTCACTTCCTGACTCACAGCCCGGCTGCATTCTGGTTTAGGGTCCTCAATGTGGTCGTTGCCTACAGTGAACTCCACCTCAGAGCACAGACGGCCTCAATATATATATAAAAAGAGAGCCTTTTTTTATTTATTTTTTTATGTATTTAATTTGTATTTATGTGCGCATGTGTATATATATTATATATATATATATATATATATATATATATATATATATATATATATATATATATATATATATATATATATATAGTGTGTGTGTGTATATACGTATGTGTATGTATGTGTGTGTATATGTATATATATATATATATATATATATATATATATATATATATATATATATATATATATATATATATATATATATGTGTACATTACCAGGTGTTTGAGTACAGTATACATGGGGCAGACCCAGCTCTCCCCAGGGCAGAGAGTCAGCCAGGCTTTGGAGGAAGCTCAGCTGCACCTCACTCTCTCCTTGCATTACAGGAATGCCGCTGGGACTATACACTAACAGGTACATTAGATGTTAAGGAAACCACTGCTCATAAATCAATGCAAGCGAGGTCAGGTGTTCATTAAATAAGCATACACACACTCATTTAGGGATTAGCTGACTTCATTGTCCCTGATTGCAAGAAAATCTGAGCTAATGCAGATACTTTCATATGCTCCCATGTGATTCTATTAGGAAATGCAAGTTACAGTTAGTTCATATCAAGATATCAAGATTGTACACTGCTGTTGAATACATACATCGACCCAACATAAGTTTTTAAGCATTTTGTGTAATACTAGTGCACTTTTTTGCCAGCTGGAGAATTTCATGTGTTTACTTGAAGCAGGAAAGAGTAATGTAGAGAATATACAGCTTTACCACACAGTCTGTTCTTTATCAGAACCCAACATACCGGATTCTCTTACTGAAATACATATAAATGGATGAGTTTTTTTTTATATTTTCTCTGATTTTGGTTCTCTGGTTCTTGGTTTTCACAATTTTGGTTATCCAGCTGTGAGATTGCACTTTTTTTCCCATGTAACCTCACAGCTAGATAACCAAAATTGTGAAAACCAAGAACCAGAGAACCAAAATCAGAGAAAATATAAGACAAACTAATTCAACCCAGGACCGTGGACCATATTGGGCATAACCGTGACAAAAAAGAACTTGACAACCTGGTGCTGAAACAAAGAAAAAAAACTTTATTCTGGTGCTAAATAGGGTGAAATAAGACACACGTGCCAGTCTGACAGATAACATAGTTGAGCACCCCTTTGATTCCATCATGGATCCTCTTTGTAGCTAATTAGTTCTAGGTATAGCTATAACTATATACAGTTATACCACAATATTGGACAACTTCCTGAGGAGATAATAATGTTATCTTATGATTATGAGCTTGCACTTGAATACAGTAGATTATCTTTAAATGCAGTATTTTTAGCTCTACATGGGTAGATTGTTTATAACATAAATACTGTAAGAAAAAAAGGTTTTTAATTAGATTTTATAAGAATATTTAATATTGGCACATAGCAAGAAAAACTTAAATAAATAAATAATCATCTCTAAGAATTCTCTTTGTAATGTAAAGGATATGCATATTCGTGAGATGCGAGTTGGCCAGTTGGGGTACAGCTTCATGCAGGGTCCGAGCACAGCTATGGTGTTAATGCTGACCTCCCCGCAGAGCCCAGCCTCCACAGCTTCAGAGGGCAGTAAGAGAGGGAGGTTCTCTCCTAAAACTGGGTGTACACGGCTACATGAAGGGAGAGACCTCACAGAGAACGGAGTCCTTCAGTGAAAATAAAAAAATCATTTAAAACGTTTTTATTAAACATAATACAATCTATTTCGAATTAGAGACAAAAATCCCAAGCTATATTTTTAATAAAAAAGAAAGAAAAATCTAACTGTCCGAATGCTGTACTGTCCATGGCGACGGCATGCCCCAACACGGAATGTGTGCTCTTAACACTAAAAGAAAAAAGGAACATTATCCGGACATTATAATGTTACTTGTATCAGCAAAACCATCAACACAATAACAGGTTTCATTTAATTTTACCTGAATACTTGCTGGTGTGTGTGTTCTTTATTTCTTACTTTGAGGATAACTGTAATCTGCATCATGTAAACGAATGAAAACACACAACACTAAGATCAGTTTCTGAACTTAGTGATTATCTTAAGATTATCTTTCTGAACAAGAAAATGGCTTATTTCTGTTTGCGCTATATAAAAATACATAATTATAAAAACATTTTTATAGATGTGGCGTGTATATTTAGAATAGAGGATCTCTGTGGTTACCTGAGCATGAACCAGGCTGAATATCTGAAGAAATCTCTCAATCTCCAATTCCTGGCCTTCCTGATCTACCTATCAGAGATAAAGAAGAGCTTTTACAGGTTACATTTACTGTAACACTCAAGTGTATAAAATGTTTTACATGCAACAAAACATACACACCTGGAAGGAATGTGCAAAACGTAAAGGCCCGAAGTTATCTGAGAACTTGCAGAGCTCTTCAGGATAGGGGCAGTCACAAAGAGAGACAAAGGTGGAAAGTGTGTCTACAGCCTCTGGAAAAAAACAAAACAAAAGACAAACACAAAATGTATTCCTGTACCTACACCAACTGGCCATCTGATCAGTTTCAGCTAAAATATTTGGTATACATAATATAAATGCAGAGGGATAGACAAGATTTCTAAAGTTCTGCTGATAATGCGTATTGATGAATGTGTTCAAAAAAGTGATCGTTGTGTGTTGTAACGGATGTTTTTTAAATAGCTATTAACTGGTTGATAAACCCAGCAGGGAATGTAGAGGTAACACACTATCAGCGTAGCATTTCATGAAAAATTAATCAACACCTGCCTTTCTTAACATTTTTCTTAGACACTTTGGAGCACCAGCGACCAGCAGCAGCAACTGCAAAAGGACAAGATTTAGTTATGATGTTTGTCTAAAATATTCACTATTGTATATTTGTTTTAATGTAATATACGCCCCTCCAATGTATATAATCCCCAATTGTACTGGTGTATATTTACCCTCCATACAGGTGCATTTTTTCATCAAGACTGGTATATATATCCCCACCCCATACCCTTGTATATTACACATTAATTATTATTACACGTATCTTTTTAGCAAAGCCTACACATAACACACATCACATCATAACCTTGTGCTCCAGTATCCATCTGATCAAATGCACATTATCAACTTGTGCTGTTAATATCATGAACAGCAGCTATGCTAATTCCTCTCCACTGCTTCTCTTTCTCTACCAATCCCAAGGCATCCAGAGGTTGCTTCAGCCCCGATCACGTCCCACCTCATGAAGATTGTGGACCTTTAACCGATGAGGTTAATCATGTGGAGTTTGGACACTGGATCTCCTTGAGTGTTTAAAGGCTCTGGCATGGAGAAGCTGGTGTTGGATCTATGATGATCGCAAATTTTGAGCTATTTTATGAGTTGCTCAGTAGCTCCTAGTTTTATAACCACAAATGACTGTAGAAAGAACATTACTCATAATCTTACACTCCAGTGCTCATGTTAGTTCTCTCTCTCCAGTGTTGTTTATTGTTTAAAGATTTATAATCACACGCTTGATATCACCCATATGAGGATGGGTTCCCCTTTTGAGTCTGGTTCCTCTCAAAGTTTCTTCCTCATAACATCTAAGGGAGTTTTTCCTTGCCACAGTCGCCATGGCTACTCATCAGGGATAAACAAACATCATTCACCTTAACTGTTCAATTCTGTAAAGCTGCTTTGAGACAATGTTTGTTGTGAGAAGCGCTTTAGAAATACACTTCACTCGAACGGTGTATATCAGGGCTTCCCCATACCATTGTATATTTCACCACCTACCAGTGTATATCCCCCCACACTGATGTGTTTTCCCACATACCATTGTTTAAACCCACTCTACCCCCACAGAGGTGTACATTCCTGTACCCTTTTCCATCATACCAGTGCACAATTCCCCATCTATATTTTTCTCTGTACTGAGATCATTTTCCCCATAACAGTGAATGTTTCCCCCCCTGTACCAGTGTACATTTCATGCATATTTGTCTACAACTAGACGAACCCGAACCCGAACCCGTACCCGTGTACACTGCTGGTGTGGTCTGTGTAGACAGCAGCGTCAGTAACCCGCCTTTAAAGACGACGCGCAGATTCGCGCAGTTACTGCGGACCAGCACCATTAACAACCTCATCACCTGTAACAAAACACAAAATAAGCTCAAAATAAAATGCACCATAACTAAATTAATAAACTTACAGCGATTTCATTACGGTTCAAATTTAAATGAAACGGTTTTAACGTCATAAATACCACAGGTTCCACAACCGCGGCTAATGTTAGCTAATACATTTATAAAACATTACCCAAACCGAACTTCCAGCTTTACCATGTGTGCTTACATCTGTTTCCTTCACAAAATATTAATATTCAAGTATTTATTCAGATTTATGATTTTTTTTTTTTTTTTGCTTAATACTTAATCAGCGTTACCTGTTTTAGCTTAGTTGCCATTTTGACTAAAGCGCTACCGTGTTCAATTCAGTCAGAGACAGAGAGGAGGAAGATGGGACGAGGAAGAGGAAAAGGAGGAGGAAGATGAGGAGAAGGAGGAGAAGAATGAGAGGAAGAATGGTGAGGAAGAGGAAGAGAGGAAAGATGAGAAGGATAAAGGAGGAGGAAATTGCATATGTACACGGGCCTAAATCCGGGGGGGGGGGGGTATTTATTTATTTATTTATTTTTAAATCGCACTCTCTATTATATGTATTCTCTATTATATGAAAAACATATGTATGTATACCTAAAATAATTGTGTAAGTAGAGAAAAAACCCCGCAAAAATGCATTTAGAAACAGTTGAGTTCCCCCTCCTCTTCCTCACAATGGTTTGACCCACTGCCTGCGTTCCCAGTTCATCTCACCTACTCTCTACACACACGAGGCAGGTGTGTGTTCATCTCACCTACTCTCTACACACACGAGGCAGGTGTGTGTCTGCGGCTCAATTAATGTTCAACTCCATTAACTAGGGGATTCTATTCACTTTAAATAAAGCGATTCTCTTTAATGTAGTTGATGCAGACTCATTCATAAATTAGTTACGACAAAAATGATGATTACGGATGTAATTTTCCATGAATCTGCTCTATTAGCGATTAAAATATGACTTATCTAGTGAACTTTAGCTTGTTTACAATAGCTTGTAGCATAGTGCACTGTAACTAACACACCAAAGCCGTTTCCCATGCAGTGTTTTATTTGAGACGACTTGGCATAATGTTAACTTACATTAACACACAATTAGCATATTGTTTATCTGTGCATTCACTAAATGAGCACTGTGCTACGTCCCAACTGACCCCACTGTATTTTTATAATCAGTTTCTATTCTGTTCTTAAGTGTCTTAATTAATTTGTAAATCAAATGTTAAACCTTTTTTTAATTCCTTGTTTTTATTGTTGTGATTTTTCTTTTAAATTATTATATTGAATATTGAATTATGTATCTAAAGCAGTTTGAATTACCATTGTAATTGACGCAGTCTCCATGCTACAATAATAATGATAAAAACAAAGTTTTTCACTTTGGGGACACTGTGTCTTTATACTGTAAGTACAATTTGACTGAATTATTTGTGTCCCCCTTCAAAAAAATGCTCATGAGAAATTTTATATTTATTGTCCCCCCACCTTACTGTTAAATGAAATTTACGCCCATGCATATGGTTACATCTACAGTCTGGAGTTGGTTTTATAATTTTAAAATAATTTAATTAAAATATAAAATGACTAATTTAGTTTAAAAGGTTTAGACTGTTGTTTCTTTTTTTTTTTAGTTATAGCCATATTATTTATTAATTATTTGCTTGTTTATTTGTAGTTCTTGCACTGGTAAAGATTATGAATACAACATATAATAATAACTATTATCATTATTATTAGTAGTAAAAGTAGTAGTTGTAAATCAAATGAATTTCTAGTTAGTATTAGTTCCAGTATTCATAGTTATTGTAGTAGGATTATTATTATTATTATTATTATTATCATTATTGTTGTTTTTGTTGTTGTTGTTTTGTTCCTCTATCTGTTTCTTTCAGGCCCAGATAAAAACTATTTACCTATTCAGTTAATTCAGTCAGTTTTTCAAATTATAATGAAATTAACTTCTAATCAAACCCCAAGAGGATGCCAAAAAAATAATGACGTTTTTCCTCAAGCTTTATTTGATCTGCTTTTGCAACAATCTTCTTTCCATGGCATTGGCTCAATCCAGTTCCATGATTAGTTTACTATGACACTTACATTTTTTTTTACAATAACACAATAAAATTTCCCCTTAATAACAGAAAGTGCATGTCTCACACGGTCCGTGTAAACCAAAGAACCGAGGACAACAGATTGTCATTAGTCCATAGCACTACATTATCTTAGGCATCATTGGAATGGTCCTTCCAGTTATATTTAAATGCTGTTATATGTTTAATAGGCATGATCACAAGGTTCACAGTGTTTTTACTCTTTTTACATGGTCCCTAGTTTATGGCATGGATATACCTGCACAATGACACAGTCAATCAACATTCCTCTAATGCATGATCTACATAACTTTAAAGTGTAAAAAAACAAAAATGGAAACAAACAAAAAAAATTCAGTCTTTCAATTTGAAGAAGGAATAAAAAAAATTATAATTACTCCTCGGCCCATTCAGCTGTTAGGATGTATGCTGATTAAACCATATACACCATGTTAGATTTTGAGCATTTACAAATGTAACATTACTATAATAAACAAAATTGATGACACCTCCGTTAAAATCTAGCTGTTTTCACAGAAGAAACTTTCAGCTGGCAGATGAAGATGAAAAAAAGCAGTATGAACTGTGATGGTATTAAGAGGAAGTATCTTTTAGAGAACCTTATTTTGCTTATAATAGCAAACAAACATTTTAAAGATAAATGTCTTTACTTTACAATGTGTCTTCTGTACATTCCCTGATGCCCTTATTGTAAACAGCATAAGGTGCATTTTGTCAAGTTCTCCATTTGTCAAAAAGAAAGCATTTAGTCAAAAATGGCAGGCTTAGTCAGGCTTACCTCACTAGATTGTTACAGAATATTTACAATTGAAACTTTTGCATTGTGTACATATAGAATGTCCAGCATTACAATTATTCTCCTGATAAATTTAGCGGTAAAATAAAAGAGAAGCAGAAAAGGCAGTAGGGAAAAACACAAGAACAAAACAGTCTACTGCAAAAAATCTTTACAACGAATCACATTTTTTCCTGACTATTATTGCTATACATTTCCTTTTTTCATATACCAACTGCAAAACACATGTCCGATATTCCAGTTAAGTGTGTTGCTCACACAAAGTGTCATTGATTTTCAATACTGCGTGCAGTCTACTTTAAGCATGACATACTGTGAATATTCTGAATGCGCATGCTGAAACATCTAGAACATGTGTCTCTTGTTCCTGTTCTGTACAGTCTTTTTAATTAAAAGGTATAAAAGAACCTGTACAAATATGGCACGTGAGCATCGGAAGAGTACTGAAGCTAAGTTAAATGCCACACGTATATTACACTTCAGGTTTCAAGTGTATTAGGCAAACATGGTGTTGGATGTAGGCAGTCTCCACAGCCAATGCTGAAAATGTAAACACGCCTAAAAGTTGCAGGTTGTTTCAGTATGCCGTTTTGAGAGTCCTCTGCATAGAAGAGTAATGCCCGTTCTCTCCGAAGTTCTGAAAAAGACTCAGCTTTCTCCTCCAGCTTTAGTCTGATTCCTGAAGAATAACACAGGTTATTCATTTTCCTTCTCTTTAGAGGACAAAACCTCACATTAGGCTGTGTTTAGTTTTCTGGATTGGATTACCTGAGATATCCAGCAGAGGGCGCTAAATTGGACTTGCCATTCTGCAACAATGCTGGCGATATTTGAGGCCCTTTTCTAAATGGATCCTCCTATAAAAAAAAAACAAACAAAAAAACCCACCAAGAAAGGTTTATTTATACAACCTAAAACATCTCAGGTTTAAACATCCTTGACTAGTAATGTGTTTTGCTGTTTTCTTTGCTATGCGTGAATGCGGGTTTTTGACATTGGTTCAGGTGAAACACACCTTTTTGACCTGATTAAGTTTGGTATCAGGACGAGGTGGAGGAGGTCTGCATGGAGGGTTTGGTCGAGGTTTTGGTGCCACTGAGGGAGTTGGGTACGGGCTGAAGCTGGTTTCTGGGAGTGAAGGACTCTTTTGCTGGAGTGCGTATGCTGGGACTGGTGGTGGTTTGGCCATAGGCCGGACAACGGATGGTCTTTGTCTCGGTGAACCATCTGGATTTGGCTGCTTGCTAGCCTCCTGTGGAGAAATCACAATAATATGGCACTATGAAGTATTTACATTTCTAAAGCAGCATACCAATATGTAGGGCAACATTACCGTTTTGTCCGTATTCGGTTTCTTTAGCTGGAATGTTGGGTTGGCATGACCACTAGCAACAGTTCTGGAGTCTGATGAAGCTTGGACACTGAAAACCAAATCAAGTTAATGCATTTAAAACACTCATTTGATGTATTGGGTAAAATATTGTTAGTTCTAAGTATATAAACAACATAAAGCTACAAATTTCAGTATTACTTAAAGGATGTCTGACGAGGGGGGTGAGCCATGTTTTTCAAAGTATGAAGCTTCTGCTTGCAGCACCAACAGACCACCATTCCCAATACCAAGGTTAAGACCACAGATAGGGGCACCAGGAAAGCAAGTAAATGACCTGAAACATCAAATAAAGCCACTTACACCCACAACCCAAGAAGCTGCCATAGACCACATTAAGGAACAGACATGTATGAATAATGCTGAAAGATAATATCCTGGAAAAATATTTTTTTACAAAATTATTCATTTTGGGTTTAGTTTATATTTAAACAAAATATATACATTGCAGTCAATAAAATAGTAACATTTCAGGTGTTCAACATGAAATGCCCCAATGAGGTACATTTTGGCTGCACAGATAAAATGATCAATCAATTAAATGATCATTCATTCATACATTTAGAATAGTTAAGAAAGTTTTGCCATTAAACACAAACATGTTTTCAAACCTTGAATTATAATCCACCTCAGTGGCATTTCAGTCCTGAGTACTGAAATCAAGGTGTTTGTGCATTTAAAGGCTATTTCTCTAAGATTGCAAAAGATAAAAATCAACTGCATATGCATAAACACAAATACAACTAGAAACCTTGGAATCATTTGACATTAGTGTGGTTTGGATACTGACCAATAACATTTAGAGATTCTTTTTTAAGGTTCTCAAATAGATCTAAAACTTTGAACCTCAATGTACAGAAAAACAAAAATAATATTTAAAAGCATTTCACAAATACTAGATGAATGTATAAGTAGAGTGCAGGCTGAATATTGAACTGAATATTAGGCATTTTGGTGTGCTGTGTATATACACCAACCAGGCATAACTTTATATCCTAGTATTAGTGCCTAATATTGTTTTGGTCCCTCTTTTGCTGCCAAAACATTCCTGACTGTTGATTATTAACAGCATTAACCTCTTCAGCAATTTGAACTACAGGAGCTCGTTTGTTGGATCGGATAGCATGGGCCATCCTTCGCTCCCCACGTGCATCAATGAGCCTCGGCCGCCCCGTGACTCTGTCGCTGGTTCACCACTGTTCCTTTTTTGGAACACTTTTGCTCTGACTCGGTTGTGTAGCCATAACAATTTGGCCCAAAAACTTGACCAAATCCTTATTATTGCCCATTTTTCCTGCTTTTAACACATCAACTTTGAGGACAAAATGTTCACACGCTGCCATTTTATATCCCACCCACTAACATGTGCCACGATGAAGAGATAATCAGTGTTATTCACTTACCGGTCATGTTATACGTTCATAATATTATGCCTTGTCTGTGTATTTATGTATGTATGTTATATTTATGTATGTATGTATGTATATATATATGTATGTATATATTTATTTAGGTATTCAAATACATATGTATGTATGCATAGGTCTTTATCTCACTTTTAACTGGTGTAACAGGGCCACTGTCAATGCTGCCACCATTTCCCTTTTCCTTACAGTAGGGCGGTGCCCAGCCTGTGTCACAGTGGCAGTTATGATTGTTGTTACACATCTGTAAAAGAAAGCATGGCAGTTTAATGCAACAGTCCTGTCATCATCACCATCATCTTTATTTCAAAATCAAAAACCTATTTGTAATGCCTTTACCTATTCTCATGCCTGTGTGGCACATACTTAACACACTGCTGAAGTGTTTAAAAAAAGGTGTATAAACTTATGACCTACTACGCAATTGACTACATAGTAACCATTCCTGAAGTGGTTCTGTTCCTTTTTACATGGATTGTGTGTAATACATTGCACAACTGAAGCAGAAGCTGAGCTAACAGGGTAATAGGAAGTGGAATTTCTGAAGCCAAGCCACCCATATAATAAAGGGCTAAAGGTCTAGCAGATCAACACTGGCAGTCCACCAGGTTTAGCACCTACCCCATGACCACGACACTTGGCATTGCACTTATTCGCCTGCAGAAAGGATGCATTGCGACACTCACCACCAAAACATATCTGCTTAGAGAGAGAGAGAGAGAGAGAGAGAGAGAGAGAGAGAGAGAGAGAGAGAGAGAGAGAGAGAGAGAGAGAAAAAGAGAGAGCGGACGATAGAAGGCCGCATTAACATACATGGCAATGGTTCTTGTGACAATAATTACACTAGATGTGTCAGGCTAAGCACCATGTATTAGGATTCCCATCAGCCAGTGCCTGTCTTTGTTTCGTGTCACATGAATTTTTGTACCTGAATAACATTTCTGTTCATTAGCACATCTATTTATCTCACATTTGCCAACGATGGTTGTTGGTTTTCACAGACCTTGTCTTCATGCTCTTTTATTATGGCATTGTTTTTTACTTATTCATAAATTGCTTTGTTTTCATGTCTTTAAATAATATCTCTGCACTTGCATCCATTTCTCTACTTCATTAAATTACAACATTTACTCAGTACTCACCGCATTGTCCCCACACTTGGTTCCGGTCATCACCAGCCCAGGGTCGAGCGTATCCCCCAAACTGTCCTCTCCCTTGCCAGGCCGATAGACATGCGTACCTCGACACTGGACCGAATGATCTCCAAAGCGGATAGTGGTGTCTATGGACACTGCGTTGGTTCCAATAGGCTTCTTAGCAGCACTCTGACATTGTATCTTGCCACATTTAGCATCCCTTAGAATGAAAACCTATGTGAATGTGCATCTTTCCATTGTATTGTCTGGAGTTTAAAGAGTCTTCTGTGAATGATGCTCACCTCTCATTGCACTTCCTGTATTTACCCATGAGGTACCCACAGTTTCCATAGAGATCTCCAGCCCTGTTTACCTCAGTAAAGCACAGATCCGGAGCAGACTGTGCATCTGTGAGGGGACATAGAGAGCCATGTGCTTTCTCGTGTGCTATTCAGATGTTAAAACTGTTAGCCAAATGAATTAGGACACATGCTCACTTGCATCATTAGCTGTACGTTAAACTCTTTTTCAGGTTCAAGTAGTGCAAAAGTGTATCATATTAATTTAAAATCTTGTTCATAAAAAAAAAAAAAAAAAAAAAAAAAAAAAAAAAAAAAGAATAATGTTAAACACTGCATGCTGATATAAACACATACCAGGCATTCATGTACTTATATACATTATATATTTTATTTTCATGTAATCACTGTATGTAACATAAATCTGGATTGCACTGTTTCTTGTCTTGCATAGTATAGCTTTTATATTATAGTTATACTTATACTATCAGAACATGTTCCATGATAATCCTGTATTGCACTGTTGTTACATTGCTTAAAATATAGTGCACCATTGCACCATAAGCATTCTATACACCTAGAATTCATCTCAACTCATAAATCAGCTAAAAGAAATATCCTGGATAAATTTCTCTAGGTTGAGCGGTTTTACCTTTCCCCCAGAGAGAGCGGCACTGCTGCTCCAAGGTCAAGCACATGCCTGTGTAACAGTAAGCAATGCCATGTGCACAGGAGCTGCCGTCCATCAGATAGAAATTTGCAGGGCAGGACTCTAATTTACCGTCACAATACTCAGGCAGGTCACAGGAACCCGAGGAAGGGCGACAAAGCACTCCTGGACTCTTCAGCTAAGAGGAGATGAGTCACGAAATTATATGTCAAGAAAGATGACATTGTTAATTTCAGGATGTCTTAATTAAAAGCGTTATGAATGACTAAATTACCTTGCAGTTCTCACAGCAAATGCCATCGGCACACTCAGCACCCGCTTTCAGCGTGCAGTTATTGGCGTTACAGCATGGACTGGAACATTCCTATAACACCAGATAAAGAGAAAATAGATAAGAGAAACGAAATAATCTCATCAACAGAAGTTAAAGAAGGTACCCCTCTCACCTCCTCCTCTCCACAGTCACACTCCTCCCCTTCCTCAAGGTAGCCGTTGCCACAGCGCTGGCCTCCGTACATTACACGTGTGTTTGGAAGATTAAACAGACATTTCCCACCACCTGAGCTCAGATAGCGCTTCAGCTCTGCCTGGTTACACTGGTTAAACACACGAGGGAATGGGTGCCTGTAGACAAGTGGAAAGGAAAAAACAACCAGAGCAGAGTTCAGATTCAAAGTTCATCACCTGGCAGGAAATAGAGCGCATAAAACCACAAGACAGCATTTCTTCAAAATAGAGAAATAGGAAGTCAGTACAGAACAGAACAGTACAGAAAAGGTTTTCTGTCCTTAGTACATTCCATTATTTTATTCATTCTATAAAACCAATCACAACGATGCAGTGCGTAGCTGTCTCTCAGTTCAGGTATGATCCTGAGCTCGGTTTACACTATGGAGGGTTCCACACGTGCTGCTAGTGTCTGTGTGGTTTATCTGGTTTCTGTGGATTCCTACCATGCTGATTTGGTGAATCTAAATTGTCCCTAGAAAGGAACATTTGAGGGTATAGTCATGCATCATGGCCAGTATTGCTTGGCTATTCTATGCTCTTGGTGCATTATGTTTCTGACCAGGAGAGAGCACTTACTGAAGCAAAATGTAATAAAGTGTAAATAAATCGATAGCTGAAAATAATCGCGTTAAATGGATTTAAATGTAAATAGTGAACATCCCCAAAACTAGGTAATAAAATTGGGATAGGACCGATGTTTGGTTTGGAGGAGGAAAGAGTGATTCTAAAATGTAAATTTTCCCAATTATTTGTATAAGCTAAAAAACTTTTGTATTCATTTAAACTGAACACTAAATCCTGTTGCATGAAACAAGATATCTCAATATATTAAATATTCATAAGCTAGAGGAAGGAAATGAGAGACGAGTGTGTTTTTTTTAACTGTATGTGTTAGTAGCTGCGTACTGACCCAGTAGCTGCAGCCATGATGCATCCTCCATCATTTGGATGGGTCTGGCAGCAGCCCTCGCTGTCATGGTTCATCCCAAAATTATGCCCCATCTCATGAGCCATGGTGGCAGCAACCCCAAATGCTAGCTCAGAGTGGTCCTAAAAAGTCAAGAAAAAAAAGAGAGACAAAGCAATAGATGAGGCATGTACATATGGAAAAGAGATAGAGATTCTGAATAAAACTGCAGGTTGTTTTACCGCGTTAACTCCTCCTGACTGATATTCTGAGCACATGGTTTTAAGAGGAGCCAGTCCTATCGTGGTACCCTGAAAAGCCACACCCCTAAAAAAGCCAGCATAAGAGTTCAGCTCTTACTCGCACCATGCACATGAATTACAATAAATGTAATACTCTACATTCACTTTTTTGACTTTTTTTCTATAAAGCTGTTGTGTGAAAAGCGGCTGTTGACTGACGTGATGAGCTGTGCGTTGTCATTTGGCATCTGTCGCAACTGCTTCATCCTCCATGTCAGGAAGCCCTCTAGAGTGCTGAACGGGTTCTGTGTTACGTTGATCTTATCCCTGTCATTCCAAATCTCCAGCAGAATCAGGGCAACACGGATGTTCAATGTTCTGTAATACTGAAAAGATTAAAAAGTTGCACTGTTTTAAAGATATATGATTTGTAACCTTTATTCTGTTGCTTTTATAGAGGTAAACCTGGTAAATGCCACTGTAATTGGATTCTTTAATTCTGTTTAAAAAGTTGACCGTAGTCAGTCTGTTTATAGATGTTTTGTTAACTTAGAGGTTAATAAGTAAGTAATAAGACTAAAGAGACTGATGCATACATTATGCATATACTCATTCATGTTTTTTTTTTTTTATATTTTAATTCAAAAGCATTTAAATCAATAATTGTTGCTTTTAGGTGTTTAACTTTTGCTCCAGATACATGCAAAACAGCAATACATTTATTGCAAAATCATAAGTACTAGTTTTCAGTACTACTTAATATACTGTATATTGTACTATATACAGCAGATATAAAAAACAATACATCATTCAATTTAGAACAACAAATAACCTTATGAGTCTAATAGCAAATGTGTTGCAAACCAAAAAAAGTCAAATAATATCTGTACAAATTTATTTTAACAGTATACTCTGCAAATAAAACACCATAGCAAATGACAGTATATTGAAGGTAGTCAAATTTAGTAGTTTCTAATAAAATACTATAAAAATCTGGGTTTATTTACAATTTACACTTTTCAATAAAATAAAAAATTTTACATTACTAGCATATCATTTATTGCTTTATTGTGTTAAAAAAAGAAGCTAAAAGTACACAAATGCAAAGCTGAAATGAATAAAATAGGCAGAGTAATATATTTGTAACCAAAAAAAAGAATACATTTGATTTTTTGTTTTACTACCTTGTCGACATAGTTAGCAGCTTCAAGAAGCTTTTTCTTTGTCTTCTCCAGGTCTCTATCATGTTTTACAAACTGTAGAAGAGCAAAAATGTGACCATTATGTCATTCCTCTCATTATGTCAGACCTCTGTGGCCTTCAGGCCACAAGTACACACAAAAACACATTATGACCTCCATTAGTGTAGAGGCAAATCAATAATGAACGGAAGTCGGGTTATGATCTCTGGCACCACCCGAGTGCCTTACAGAAACAAGACCAAATCTAAAGATCTTCTTAATTTTCACAACAACAGATTAATCAAAGTGTTTAGCATGTCACCTTTCTTATTTTTTTTCCCACATACAGATAAGATTACTGCATCATTACTGTACTGCATCAAATATTGAATAATTTGATTTGATTTGATTTGGTTTTGCATTTACCTCAGTGTGATCAGCCACCAACATCAGCTCCACATACTTCATACTGTGATTGACATCTCTCTTTACCTACGAATTAACCCACAAATAATGAAATTATTATTTAATTACTCAAATTTTGTTCTGAATATTTGATACAATTATCTAATGTGTGCATCAGTGACAAAAATAAAGATCGGGCTTCTTGAACCACTGATAATGACTAAATAAATATAAATTCACCCTAGATGCATGACCAGTCTGTGCAATCCCACCAATCAGCTCATCCAGTCTCTCTGTGTGGTTCTTTACTCCACGGTGCTGGCTGCAGGTACTCATAGGTATTTTCAGGCTCTCAGCACGAAACACGGCATGGCCCTGAGAGACACTGTGATTGGCCAGAGGCTCAATCATGTACACAGCACTGCCATTCAAGGCGATCATGCCCCTAGAGATGGAAAAGACACAAAATGACTGACAGAAGTACTAGTCTCAGGCTCAATGCTCTGTCTACAGCACAGAAAGCTACAGTACCTCTCTAGTCAAAATCTCAAGAATCAAATTCACTATTCACACTTATATATGTATAAGGATGTGGAATTATGAATTATTTCGATTCCTGGCTAATAAAAAAAGATAATAGAAAAATTTCTGAATGGCCAATACTAATATCAATCTGTGGATGGCTAATAGTTTAAGTTCTAAGTTTAAATTTTTTTTGTCACATTTACATACATACAAAGTATGACATGCAGTAAAATGCTTTATAGGACTGTCCAACATATAAGCATGAAAAAAGAAATAGAATATAGGGATTAAAAAAAAGGAGATAAATAAAAAAGTATAAACTATAGAACATATACATATATGTATATACATTAATTCTAGACATGAATGGATGCGTATGCAAGTTTCCCCTGGGTTCTCCGGTTACCTCCACTATTCCAAAAACATTCCACTACATAGATTACATGGCTTCTCAAAAAAATTGCTTTTAATTATTTATGTGTAGGCAAATGTCTATGTGCAGTGTTCACAGGTTTCCCATCCTCGGTCTACTGTTGCCTTGCGCCTAGGATTAGCCCTGGGCCCAATGTATCTTTGACTATAATAAAGCAGTTACTGAAAATGAATGATTATATACAGTACAATGAACAGTCTGGATGTAAGGCATGTTTGTGCAGACGCTTAATAATTTCGGCCATTATATCATTATATCTTCATAAGATAATAAGCTCCTAGGCTGCATCAGGAGAAAATAAATGAAGCCGTATTTTTTTTAAATAGTCACAGATGAGTGGGAGGAGCAGGAGGATAGTATTTATTTAATGGCCAGCTGAAGTTTACAGCACATACAGCTGCCAGAGTTACTTGGAAAAAAAAGAGGGCATTGTTTCCAATTGCTTAGAGTGTGCAGCTTTAGCAGTTCCCAGCCTACACACATGCATGAAAAGACATGCAAACACACTCACACACAGTTACACACACAGTCCAAAACATGGAATTATCTAAACTTAAAGACAAACAAAAAACTAAATTGCAGATGTCCAATCCTTGGACGATCCACACACACACACACACACACACACACACACAAACAAAAGACTGCTCATTATATTAATTATAATTTATACATTTATATTTAAGTTATAAATATAGAAAACTTTGCATTAATAGATAGCAATGAAACAATTAAAGCAACAAATACTAAAAATAAATTTAATCAAGCACAATTACAGATAAATACAGACAAATATACACACATATCTAAATGTTTTTAAGATGAGGTATAGTTTGCAGCTGCAAAAGGCATTCTGGAGATGGAGGAATGTGTGTGTGTGTGTGTGTGTGTGTGTGTGTGTGTGTGTGTGTGTGTGTGTGTGTGTGTGTGTGTGTGTGTGTGTGTGTGTGTGTGTGTGTGTGTGCACATCTGTCCAAAAGAGCATAAGAATGGGTAACTAGAGATTCAGGAAGCAATGTCAAAGGCAGTGCCATCAACTGTGTTCCAGAAGATGCCCAATTTGTAAATGTATTCAACCCACACTGTTCGACGTGATATTCTGGTGTCAATCAATGTTAGCCTGTTTGCCTCCTCTGTCTAACGCAGGCAGGAAGCTGACTTCTCCACATAACACACGACATGAAACAACACTCCATACATGCCGTGTCATCCCACTCAGAGCCCAGAGATCCAGCTACGCTTGCCTTTGCTGAACTCAGTGAACTAAGAACTGGGGTGACCCAGAAACTCTGCATAGCACTGAAACTGCAGTTATTGAAGATTTACTGCAACATTACCTGCCATGTTTTTTGTCTTATCCATAAACAAGCAGTAGCTATACACTAGAATTATATTAAAGTGACAGCCCAGTGTCTTTTCATCATTTCATGTGTGAATACCCCAACATTTATTTCAACATTAACAGGAAGCCTGTTTACTCAAAATAAAACTGCCTAGAAGCATATTATCAAGCATTCAGCAAGGTGTTAAAACAATCTAATATAGTTAAGAATAAAAACTAAACCAAGCTTCACTAAAAAAAAAAGTGGGACAATAAAGAGCTCGGCAAAAAGTATATATATAGATTGAATAGGGACATATGCATAGAAGTATTCTCACTTACGCACACATGCCCAAAAGGACTTAAAATCTACATCTTAATAGATTTAATACACAATTAATCAGCCATTGCAAAGCTATTTTCAAAAAAACAAACAAATTAATAATTTAATACATAAACCTTTTCTTGAGGAGTTGGCCATTAAAAATTAAGTTCACGATCACAGGCAGCAAAGTAAATGTATTATTTAGTTAACAATAAAAAAAAAAAAAAGCATCGACGGCTTCGCTCCCACAAGTCACACGATAGTAGTGTAAGACTTACAGTAACATGCAAATGTGTTGCAATTATTGTCTACGATAATTACAAAAATAAACTATGGCGTAATCCAAATGAGAGACAGAATAAAGCTGTCAATTTACATTGTAGCTGTAACTCATGAAGTTTCTGCATCAGCAAGAGTATGTTGGTTTAATATAATGCCACAATTCGATTTTTGTTTTTTTAGTCGCACACTGTTTAGTGATCATTTCTAGGTGTCAGAATGTGAATAATCTAGTAAACTCATCTTCTTTTTCTTCTTTTTTGTCTTCTTTACAATTGTTTCATAATAGATAAACTACCACACACCAAGTCATGTGGTATCTGTATGAGAGGATATTGACAGAGGAAATGCATTATGTCTGTTGCATCAGTGGAAATGTGTTTGGCCCCTACACCATACTTTGAATAAGTTCATTTTCTGGTATGATCAATTTAATACCTGAAAACCCCACTGCATTGTTAAGTCATTCACAGTAAGGCGTATTACTTAATATGGACTATGAATAATTCTTATAGATGCAGTAAAACAAACAAGATCTGCATGAGTTACAGAAGGAAGAAATTTTGTGACCGTACAACAGTTACAGTTGTTCTTACCTGAGTCCAGAACAAGTGCTGAGAACAACACTGGATTCCTTCACTCCTCTCACTGTGCCATGATAATAACAATGATCCTGAAATCAAGCACACACACAGCAGGATCATAGAGGCAGTTTAGCCTCCGATTAAAGCATTCAAACTCTTTTGTAACTATAAAGCCAATACTAGTTCCATTATTAGCTGCTATATAATTTATGTATTTTATTGAATAAAATTATTTGTCCCCTGGTGGTCTAGTGGTTAAGATGCAGCGCTCCCACCGCTGCGACCCGGGTTCGATTCCCGGTCAGGGAACCATTCCCAGCCACTCTTAGTGCCGGTCCCAAGCCGGGATAAATTGGGGAGGGTTGCGTTAGGAAGGGCATCCAGCGTAAAACGTGCCAAATCAAACGTGCGGAGGATCCGCTGTGGCGACCCCTAACGGGAGAAGCCGAAAAGAAAGTTTATTGAATAAAATTATTTACGTCTAAATATCACTCTGGACTTTAAAAGGCTAAAATGTTTTGCATGGTTCAAAATATGCTGTTTGCTTTATAATTAGTTAGATCTGTGGGCTGGCTCCCACCAATTTTCTAAGAATAACGCATGATTGATTTCAGTGTGGTAATTTAGCATCATCAATTTCCCAGAAGATTCTTAATAAGTTTTTTTTGTTTCCAGTAATGAACAACATAGTTTTAGCTATAAAAAAACAAAACAAAAAAAAACAGGTGACAGAAAGGAGCTATGGTCATGGTAATGACTTCATCCTCTTCTGTGGAAAAAAAACCTAGCAATGCTTTGCATGTCAGAGACAGCAGCACTGTAAAAGTAAAACAACAAAACAAAAGTTCATTCACCAAATTCACTTTAGCTCCATACTAAAAAACTTGTATATTGATTAAAATGTGCTCTTTATTCACATCCAAGACATGCTTCATAATTAAATTCTGGAATTGTATATGTATTTTTATTGTATTTTGTTCTTTTAATGACATGTCCTTACTCAAGTTAATGGTTTCCTACATACCCAACAATGCTGTCTGACCTCTTGCTGACAGTCATGCAGTGGGATTTATGATGCATTCAAATTATATCAAAAACCGAAAGTCAAATTGGATCTCTCATTAATATGATATTTAACAATTGGGGTGGTATAAATGAGAAAAATTAGGGAAAATAAACTCTTGTTCTTTCATTTTTCTGAGCTAGCACTCCTAAAAACTAAAGCACTCCGTAAAAACTAAAGCTTTTACGGTTTTTCTCAGTTGCTTTGGAGCGTTTCTCAGATCCGAAAATGAAATTTTCAAAGCTACTTGTTCAACCTCTGTGTCGTTTAGTCATTTGTGCTCAACATAAGAACATTTCTTGTTGCTTTGATCAAATTGCGAATGCTTTTGTACATCATTTAATCGATTGTCTACAATTGTCTGCTGTTTCCTACTTTATCAGTTGTTTATGTTATGTTGATTGAAAGTACAAGTTTCTCAGATCAGAAATGAATTTCTCAAAACTACTTGTTCAACCTCCACATCATTTAGTCATTTGTGCTCATCATAAGAAAAATGCTTTTGTACATTTATTTAATCAATTGTGTACAATTGTGTGCTGTTTCCTACATTATCAGTTGTTTATGTTCATGTTAATCAAAATAAATTATACTGGTTTCAGCTAAATAGTCTTAATCCACAAAACATCTCGGCATCAGTTCATTGCATAGTTTATTGAATGCAAAATGGTTAAAACAGTTGTCATCATCTGTAATCTAAAATTTCTATTAAACCTTTTTGTAAATGTGACTTGAATTGATAAATTGCACAGATGAATCTTGAATGTCACTAATGAAGGAGAGTTTACAGCAGCAGATCAACCAATAATCAACCAGTTCTCTAAAACAGGTCAAAGGTGAAATCCTTTAATTGGAGAGTGTATACAGACAGAGCAAAACAAAGAATTATAAATTCTGAAAGTGGAAGAACAACCAAGAAACAAACAAACACATGTATAGTACAGTAAAAGTCTGACTCTTGTCCGGTCTCTTGAAATCAATATAAATAAATTATGCAATCAAATAAATAAATTTGTGCTGCTGAAATTCATATATACTGTACAGAAGAAGTAATTTATTTGCATTTTTAGTCACTGTGTTCCAAACCATAGTTTATATCAAGAAATCCAGAAACTGTATGCCATCATATTGACAACATCCTAAACATTATGATGATTTTGTGAACAATGGCAAAGGGACTTTTCGTTCTGATGGAAATGACATGTACTTACTTTTGAGAGATAAACTGAAGATTTTTAGAAAATGACAGGCTTTCGCAAGATAGCCAATGTATTGTGCTGCCTGTATATTGTAAATGCACTTACTAGTTTGCAAATATTAAGGATGGTTTAAGAAATGCTTCAAAGCAACTAAGAAACCCTGTAGGATCAGTATGTCTGAGTTCAATGAGTTTGTCGCTGTGCTAATATTTGTTCCTGTGAGGTCAGTGTGGCTGATGAAATAATACACACAGACCAACACATTATCACCATAATGCCTACAAACATCATACATAAACATATTTAATATGATTCAGGATGAAGCTGCATTTTATGCACTGATAACTATACAAGAAATAACATTCTGCTAAGTCAATCCATATTGAGCAGATGTGAGTGAATTGCTGATGCTATGTGCAGAATGGACTTACCTTAATAGATGGCTTAGAGAAATAACGTGCACCGTCTGGTCCGTACCATATCTCTTGATAATTAGTGGCCAAGAGCTCTCTGGAAAAAAAAAACAAGGGAGAACATTTAAAAGAATACTATATTGTACTATACTATAGTGTAACATTAATAACCAGTGATCCTAATACTTAGTATTTGTAAAATGACCACAGTCTTTTCCTCTTGCTTGCTCTCTTGGCATATAATAAAAAGACACCAATGTTTCAATTTCTTTTCAAATGAAAGGCCATATTAACTAATCTAACCTAGTAAAAGGAACCTGGTTTTCGACAGCTGATCAAACAGGCAGGAATTCTCACTGTGTTAAGGGTGTCAGGAATAACTAGTGACCTTCATCCTGACCAAAATAACCGCTTGGGGTTTCACTTGCTGGGGTGGGGCTGGAGGAATGCACAGCATGAATCGGTTCCAACAAAGAACATGCATGACCTACAATTATAAGCTGTATTTACAAATAGATTACAATAATTATACATAGATATTTAGATTTTCTGTCTACAACCTTCAGACTGTTTAATCTGACATACATTGGAATTGACATGACAGTAGAATTGACTAACTACTGGTTTTATTCTTTGAAGCTAGAACCTTCAGCGAAACATCAAATCTTTCCCACCCCACATGGACCGTAGAAATGCGTATGTTTGCTTGACAAGCGGATGTTTAGACCTCCACCATGCACTGTGTAACAACTCCTCCACCTTCACCAGACAAACACTGGATCTGTCAGTGGATAGTGACTGGTAAGTGTTAGACCTGTCAGGAGGTGATGTTTATTCTGAAAACTCCAACAGTTTGCTGGAAATGCTCAAGTTCCCCTGGGCTCCGACCTCATGACCACCTCACTGGAACCACCCACAATGTGCTACCGCCTGCGCAGCCTCACTTCTCTCTGAAGTAAAAAGCATCAAACACAGCCAGACATTTATTTTTATTTTTTGACTAGACATGTCACAAAACTTTAAAACAATAAACTGTGCCAGACATCTCACTGGGGCATCTCACATTTGCAGGTTTTTGCTTCACTTTCAAGAAAAATTTACTTCTGCTACTAACTGCAACAATGTCATGAAAGAAAGCAGAAGTAACAGGACAGCTCAGAGCATCTAGAAATAAATTTAGCGATTCACAGCTACAGCTACCAAAAAGATGCTATAAGCAACAAACAGGTTTTTTTTAGCTCTTACAGGAAGTCATTGTGTGTCTGTGTGTCTGTGTGAATGCAATTGGTGAAGTGGGCCCAATGGCTCAATGGCCCAATGGCTCAATACAATTGAGGTAATTTTATCTTTTGATTCCTCTTGTCTTGTAAACAAAATGGATGTTTTACTCTTCTATTACTCAGCTTTCAGATATTAAGTTCAGCTGGTTTTCAGAAGGCAATAGATTTAATCAACACCAGAGCACCAACCATACCAGCAAATAGCTTTACAATGCACTTTAACATTAACTACCTTATGATTAATAGTGAGGTCTGACAGGGCATCAGCCTTAAGGATAAGCTGGAATAATGACACTGTGTAAAGCATATGAATGCAGCAACTGGCAACTGGTACACATTTTTAAAAAATGAGCTCCAGGTTTACTGACGTCAGACAATATAAAATGGTTTGAACTAGTTAGCATAGGTTTAATCTTTTGTCTAGTATAATAATAACAACAACAACAACAACAACAACAACAACAACAACAACAACAACAACAATAATAATAATAATAATAATAATAATAATAATAATAATAATATACTGCTGTCATTTGTTACCAAAAGGGCCAGTGCTCAGCTGGTCACATGTACACCGATAAGGCATAACATTATGTTAAATATTGTGTTGGTCCCACTTTTGCTGCCAAAACAGTCCTGACTTTTCGAGCATTAACAGCATTAACTTCTTTAGGAATTTGAGCTACAGTAGCTCGTCTGTTGGATCGGACCTCATGGGCCAGCCTTCGCTCCCCACCTGTATCAGTGAGCCTTGGTTGCCCACGTCCCTGTCACAACTTAACCACTGTTCCTTCCCCGAACCACTTTTGATAGATACTGACCACTGCGGACCTCAGTTTTGGAGATGCTCATAACCAGTCCTCTATCCATCGCAAATTGGCTCTTGTCACACTAAGATCCTTACGTTTACCCCTTTTTTCTGCTTTTAACACATCAACTTTTGGGACAAAATTGTCACTTGGTGCCTAATATCCCACCCACATACAGGTGCCATGATGAAGAGATAATCTTATTCTCTCACTGGTCATAATGTTATAATTAGCAAAATTTGCAGTATTTGGTAATTATTTGACTAGTATAGTTTTAAATAAATAAGGCATGAGTGCAAGAGCAAAGCATGATGTTAGCATGTCCTATTTCACTGTGTGCATGTGCAAAATCACACAAAATAAACACCCAATAAGAAAAATCAAAGTTTCTTTTTGGACAATTTTTCAGTGAACAAACATCATTAAATTAATTAGGTTCTACTGGTAACAGATCGGTAGTTCCCATTATAACTTCAGATTACACACACAATTAAAGAAACTGGTAACATATCCTGCCACTGTGATCAGGTTTGGTCATCAAAGCACTGCGGGTAGTTAAGAGCTAAGCATAGACTTTACTCTCTTTCTAAAGGGTTTGAACATGGTTTGGGGTCAACACAGAGTGCACTTGAACTGCTCCAGAGGCAACATCAGAACAATGGCCATCTATTGAAGTTCTCATTACATAGAGAGCTAAAAATGATGAAGGAAAAAATGCTGCCTCTTAGCTGTTAGTGTAATGACCCAAAAGGGGAACTACATTGAGGTTTAGAGTATTATACATGACTATGAACTGACGCACCAGCCTGTTAAGATGAAGTCATCACTGTATAGTTATTTAAATTGTTGTCAAACGGGCAAGACCTTTTGCTTAATTTTCATAGTGCGTTCTCTGGCCATCCAATCAAACTACACAATGCCCATGTTATTGTGTGCCTGCTAGATGGCCCCAGTGCCATCAGCTTGAAACCTGATGGGTTAAAGCAACAGCCTTCAAGCAACTTGTACTGTATGTAATAGGTGCCTGCACTGCTGATTCTGAAAGCTCAAGGCATATGTCTTTGTCTCTGAAAGAAAGATAGACACTCCAATGTAAACAGACACTCAGTTGCACTTGAGAATAACAAATGAAGAGAATAAACTATTGGGAATAATTTAATACATATTAATAGACAACAATATATTAAGTAAGTCTTGCTGGCTGTGACGGCCCGCCACTGATAGGATGCAATGCAATTCAATATGGTACAGATAGTTCACTTTTATTTCTTTGGTTCAGACATACAGTAAATCATAAATTTACTTAAGTGCCTTCTGACTTCTAAAACATTTTCCGTTCAAACCCACAGGCCTTTGAAGGGCAAAAATGAATAAAACAAAACAAAGAAATAAATCAATAAAACCAGACGTTCTTTTCCTGTTTTGTCTCCGAGAAGATGCAGCTCTACCTCTGCAATGTTAATCTGTATTCTAAATGGCTCTCAGGACACGCCTCGGTCTCTGTAGTGTATCAGTGCACATAGTAACAGTGGTGCTGAGAGAACACACTTGAGAAGCAGTTAAGTAAGGAGAAATCAATCTACATATAAAATATTGGTCACAAATTATTGATCACTTTCTAAATATTAAAAGTATAACGCATCTACTAATAATTATATATAAAAAATTTTTTACTGATGCAAATATGTTTAAAACAATGCATCACGATATACAACTGCCAACTTGTAGCAAGTGCATAATTTTTTAATTAATGAATAACATCGTTAACTTTTATGCCCATGCTCCAATGTGAATCGGTGAATCTTACCATCATAATATTCACACACACACACACACACACACACACACACACACACACACACACACACACACACACAATGTATCCTTTTTATGAAACATCCTGGAATCATTTGCCTGTCGGATGTATGTAAGTCACATGCATAAAAGTACAAAACTAAAATAATTTTATCCCAAATTTGTTCACCACAACAAAAGAATCACATGACTTGCATAAAACAAGTTTCTTCCACTGGGCATAAGGCGGGACTGCCATTTTGTTTAAGGCTTTTGTCTGAGGTCTTTATGTGTCTGTTTTATTCAAGACAGAAATGGAGGTTTCTGACTTTATTGGTGTGATTCATTTTAAATTCAGAAGTTCAATGACCACTACCCTGCTGCAAAATTTATCAAAACATTTATTTCTTTAATCATTCTGCTTTACCCTTCATAGGCACAGAGAAAGAGAGTGGGTGTGTCTCGCTCAGTGGCTGACATACTGTGTAGTAGAAATGCTACTACTGAGCTGGCCTTTTTAAGTGGTACGCTGGCAGAGATTCCATGCAACCACTAACCTCTCAATACAGAGCAACACCATAAAACACATGTTGTCAAAAATAGACCACTGTATTATGGGAGGCTGTGTAAGCTTAAAATGTATTTACAGTTGCTGATGGCAGCAGATTAAGAAGCTTTGCAAGCTCCAGACTATGCCATGTACCAATTTAGCCACAGGATAAAGAAGTACCATAAGCAAAACTATCTCTTAGGGCTTTGGTTGGTTTACATTTCTCCGAGTATACTGATACAGGGTCAGTACAAAGTGAGGCTGAACCTAGATCAGCACTTTGACCCTAAGATACCTGATGATGTCATGTAGCCCAAATGACAACACTATGTTTAAGGAATCATCATTATTGCAAAGCCGACATTAACAAGAAGACTTTTCTCCACTTGTTAACTCTTTTTGCGAGCGTTTGAACAAGGAATGTGTATGACAAGGTTCTGATTTAGCTGTAATACATCTAAGTACACAATTTTCATTATGCCTGATATCTATGACAATCAGTTTTAAACATAAATACACTGATATAACAAACTGTACACATCAGAGGTGATTGTTGTACTGGTAAATCAAACCATCAATCTATGTTTCCTTTCTTTTCTATTTTCTCTAAATTTTATTTATTTCCTCCATTATTTTCTTTCTTTCTCAATTCTTCCTTTTATTACAGAGCCACATATGTGGCTATTAAAAAATGACCATGACTTTATTATATAGAGTATATAAGCAATAAGTCGTGTTTCTTTAGATCTGATTTAGAAATATAATCATTAATTATATTTAGACTTCTAATTCAGTTATGACATGATCTAATGAAAAGCCACATTAAGTAATAGGCTAAATAAATAAAAAATGATGACCAAAAACATCCTTTATGTCTGGTCTCAAAATATTAACCTATAGCCTCACCTCTAAGACCCATTACTTTCTCCTGTGTTTTTTACTTTTGCAAGTCTTTTCCTGTTTTCTTTTTAATTCCTTTCTCCGTTGGTCTGCCTGAATCACTTAAGCGGGAGATAATGAGACTGGTCTATTAATATGCCAACCCACCAAACTGCAAAATTAACTGAGTTGATTTTGCACCAGGCAGCTCTAAGCATTGGGATTAGTGCCCAAACTATGCAAGGATTTAGTGCTGTGTGTTTGAGACATTGCTGTCTGGCAATGGCTGAAACAAAGAGTTCATTTCATCATTTTAGAAGGGTGTCAGTGGGCAACATTCTCTTAGTGCTAAATGACATCACCCCAAACCACCCCAGTGGAAGAGGGAGAGAGGGAGGGGAGTTATAAGAGAAAGATTAAAAATTAATGATAAATAAATACATGGAAAGGGGGAGAAGGAAGAGAATGAGAAGAAGAAACAGCAGGAGGAAAAAAGCAAAATAGATAAAGGAAATGTTACGGTTGGCTCACAAATTAATGAGGTTGTGGAGAAAGAGAGAACTTGACATCAAACAAAAGAAGAAATGGTGGACTTGAGGGCACTGCTTGAGAAACGTCACCAATGATTAAGTGTGTGTGGGGTCACCACAAAATGTTATGTGGAAAAAAAATGTAAACCAATCTCCAAGCCTACCAGGAAGACAAAACGAAATAAAAAAAAAAGTATATATAAAATGTCTCCACTAGCTTTACCAGAGCCAGAACTATTTATTATCATTTCCTAAACATCCAAACATTTACATTAGCAGGGAACCAAAAACCCTTAGTGAGGCCACCATGTGTGTGAACAGAGACACACTTTTTTTTTCTTCGAAAGTCTACTGAGTGATGAAGGAGTCGCGTGAGGTAAGAAGACAAGTCGGAATGTGATGGACTCCCGGCATGTGAGTGTGGAAGACAACAAACACAGAGCAGGAGGACTTACAGAGACCCTGCTCATGTGTCTTCAGTCTGAGTGATTATTTACAATGGCTAGTTTCAACAGACATGACCAGAAATAACCTTGCAACAAGCCAAGTCTGTCCTGTTTTATATATATATCCATGTTCTTTGAAAGATCATTTCAAAGATCTATTTATTTGGTTGCTTTTCTAGATATCAAAATATTAAGCTTAAGCTATTTCTAATAGCTTTCAAAGAGTTATTACTACAACAAGGAAATCCTGTTGCCTCATGCTCCCCCTAGATAATTAACAAATCACATGAATTAAATATAAATATACAAGCTAACAAAATGCAAAGTATAAGTACATGCATAGTCGGTTTGTCTATGCTGTGTAGAACCATTTCCATTGTGTAGACCTTGTTACCCATACAATGGTTAATAAAAATCTTCCAGCCATTGAATTACTTTGTCTAGTTTCTGGTATTTGTGTGGTTTCTGAAATGTTTGTTGGGCTATCAATTATACTGAAACCTGAAACCCAGCTTGATGGTAATAGCTCCACACTGCCACCAATATGAATAGGATGTGTGTCCAATCAACCTCATGCTCAGAATTGAATTTATCTGTGATAATACACTCCACAACACCAGTTTACTACCCATTCGATAGGAGACACTTGTGAATGCGTTACTATAAAAAAAGGTTTTATCTTGGTAACAGCATTATTATGGAGAGGTGTGAATTGTCTGCCAGGCAAATGGTTTACACTCTCCCCTTTTTCCATCACCCTTCTTATCAGCACCTAAACATAGAGTCACTATACCCAGCAGTATCTTGATTAATCCAGTAACAGACAATGATCAAACAAATTATTTGTTTCAACTAATTGAAAATTGGTTCAGCTGGAAAAATGGAGGGCCAATGTATTGCTAGAAAGTAACTGAGCATAACATTTACCTAACAATTTTCTGTGCTCAGTTCTGCCACATTAAACTAAACACTTTTTAAAAATGTTTCTTTCTGAACCTTTATATACTTTTACATTTTAACTTTCAGTAAATCTTACAACAAAAAAAACTTATTCTTATACTCTTCTACTTTTTTTTTACTTTCTTTTTTTTTTTTTTTGCTTTAACATTTAGACCTGAAGGTGGTACCTGAGCACAACTGGAGAGTGCTTCTGCTCACAGTGTAAATCTCAATTACAATTTCTGTGTGTTTTCCATCGCTCTCCTGAAGATCTGCATGCCCTTTTCTCCTGCTCCTGCCTCTTGCTCTCCATTCAAGATCTGAGTCAGCACGGCTCAGCTTGGCAATCGACCAAATGGGCTCTGTAAGATACAGCCTGTCTGAACTGACCAGCCAGGCATTCATTAGGCTAAAAGCTTGGAGACGCTGACAGCACAAAGACACAGACACACACGCACACACACCATGACTGAGACAGATCGAGTTGGAAGACATCCACTAACTACAAACTCCTGAATATTTATTGCTGCTTCTTTCTATTCAGGATGAATGCACCCTGTTGCACACAAGGAGAACTGGAGGTTTGGGGGAAAAATTTTCTATATCTATAAAGGTTGAGTTCAGTGTGAGAAAAGTTGTGCAATCTAAACAAACATAAGGAATATTTGTCATGATCCATCTTGCAAGGAAAAAACAAAAGTTCCAAAACCAGGCGGATAACACTGTGGAGTAGTTCTTGATTTACCCTGTGATATTAGCTTGTTATATGTCAAACTGCATAAGTGCATTAGATATTGGACGGATGTTGTCTGGTCCGCGGAGGTAAGTAAATGAAATTATCATAGATTTCCCCCTTTCAAGAGTGAGATAGAGAGGACATTTAAGAGGAAAGGAAGAGCTAATGGTGGGCGGTAATGGGGGGCGGGGGGTGTAAAAAATGCAGAGAAAAGATAAATGTAGTCCATAAAGATGAAAGCAAGAGTGAGAATGGTAATGGTCGGGGGTGATGGGAAAGGGTGTAAACAGTACTACAGCACAAACATGGAATAAAGACTCCATGGTTAAAAAGTAGTATCTCTCTTTACTTGTGTCTTCAGTTAAAATGGACAGCAGTTGCAGTGAGAAGTTAATGATTTAAAGGATCAAAGGAGAGTTATCGTGAATCGCTCTTTTTTTTATCAGTTCACACAAGCTCCTGTGATGACAAGTGAACGATGAGGACAGAGAAACCAAACATTTCCAAATGCCATTACTTGTACCCGAGAAAAAAAGACACATTTATGCAATTTCCCTTCATTTCAGCAACACCGTTGTCATGTAGCACATAGTTCCTTATGGAACCCTTTTATCACAGTATAGTAAATAAAGCAGTGAATGAAAGCAATTACTTCCAAGAAAGCTAGACATAGAATAACATGTTCAATGCTACACAGTATAATTTATGTACAGTACAACTATGAAGCTTAAATCTATGTGGGTGTGGAGAGCAATAAAACACATTTTTTAGGAAGGATCTTGATCCAGATGTGAAACAGTGTGGAAATGCTGTATAACATTATCCCTACCCACAACCATTTCAGTTTCACAAAGTGTCCTAATGCCATACAAGTAAAAGCATAATTACACATAATTCCTTGATTGCAAAGGTCCAGAAAAGCAACTACCCTACCTTCCAGTGGCTCTTTTCAATTTATTTTAAAACAACAGGCTTGCTACAGGATGTCCGGTTAAAGACATTAGTAGAGATGTGTGGAAATAACCACTTTATTGTCATCACACTCAGTTTTCAGTTAATTAAGTTGATGTGATACTGAGCTTGAGTTTGTAGGTGTGTGGATTCTTCACAGTCACTCTAAATCCAACATAGATGAATGTCTCTAAAATATTTTGCATGCTGATGGGCTTGACTGAGCTCAGAGTCACAAACGATCCCCTGAGCAACACTTTCGGGATGCTGATTGGCTGATCTGGAGAGTGTCGTGTATAGACCAGCCTTGTCATAGGAGAGACTGGGAGATACTGAAAAAAAAAACGCCTGTTATTTAAACAACAGCAGCAGCCTTTTTTTTACAAGCACCAAGGACTCTGAACTAAGGAAATCCAAATAAAGAGAATGGTCACAATGATTCTGTCAATTTATCTCTAAACATTCTGTTTTAAAGCTTTCTGTACATTCTATTGTCAGTTTTTTGATTGTTTGGTTTAGCCATTTTAGACCAGAAAAGGGTAAATAAAATTGTCTTACCTTATATACTATATTGCCAAAAGTATTGGGTCGCCTGACCTTTCCTGCTTTATGTGGGTCCAAACTGTTACCACAAAGCTGGAGGCACTCGATTGTATAATTATATCTTTAGAAGTGCTGAAATCAAATTCACTTGAACTTGGAAACCCAAACCTGTTTGAGCATGGCAATGCCCCTGTGCACAATGTGAGCTCCTTGAAGATATGGTTTACATGCTTTGGAGATGGAGATCTTGAGTGGCCTGCTAAAGGATTCTGATCTCATCCCTACTGAACACCTTTGGAATGAATTGGAATGCTGACTGCACCCCAGGCCTACTCACCTCACCTACATCAGTATTTGACTTTCATAATAGCTTGTGGCTGATGAACACAAATATCCATAGGCACACTCCAAAATCTAGTGAAACATCTTCCCAGTAGAATGGAATGAATTATAAGAGCAAATTGGACTAAATGTGGAATGCAATGCTCAAAAATCACATACCATACTTATGACCAGGTGACCCAATACTTTTGCCAATATAGTTTATCTCTAGCCCTGTACTTCTGGTCTGATTAGTTCCTTTAACTAAATCATCACATTAATATATATGGTTGGATAAACCCTACACTAGGTCTAAATTTACAGTGTTTGTAGTGGATCATGTTTAGAAGACTAGAATCTCTTTCACATTTGTTACATATTCCTTAGCAAGTACTCACCTCATTCCACTCATATACTTTGCTGGGTCTGTGTCTGGACCACTAACTGAAGACTTCTGTCACTGTGATTTACTGGGCTTTCATAGGCTCAAATAGTTCTAAGGATATACATTGCTCCAGCATGGGTGTTTATTCCCTGGATTGACACAGCAGTTGGTGCTTCCCCTGGGGGATCCACAGCCAGACGTTATGGAGTCACACTCTGAATGGAACGTCACTCCTCTATCTCCATCTGCTAATGAGGGCTTGGACTAATCAGATAAAGCTTGGAGCCATGGGGGGTTTCAGCATCACCAGAGGCAACAGATACAACACTTAGCAGTAGATCACTCACGCCACCCAGAACAATGGGAGCATTTATCTATTAAAGTTTTGACAAAACTGGGAAATAATAAGCCTGTTCTGCTTCCACTCTATCCCGCTGGTCATCAAAGAGGCGCAGTCAGCTTTTAACTTAATGGCCATACTCTCACCGGAGCTACATGAGACCATGACACCATATGCCTGACTTCCTGCGTCCCTGAGCAGAAGGATCAGGTGTCAGTCTCCTATGGTTCTGTGCAAAAATGCACAATGTAAACACACCGACAATAATAGACAACTGTTCAGGATCTGATCCGATCCCAAGACATGTATTTATAGATTGAGATAGTATTACTAACCCATAATGAAATACACAAGTAAAGCTGGTGGATTCAGCAAACCCCATCCCAAACTGATCAACATGAAAAGTGATTTAAATCATTGTAAGAGCACACAGAGTGCAGTCACTCACTCGTTTCTCTGGAGTTGGAGAACCAGCTCCATTCCCTCTGCAGTAATCTTGACGTTTGCCTCTGAAGGATGCTGATGATGGAAGAAAGTATTCATAATTATTCTCAATGCCATTAAAATACCCAATTCAGCTTGGTCTCAGAATTGCAGAATGATAATGAGTTAGGGGTTTTAGGTAGGGCTGGGGATTAATGCTTGTGTCATATGAAATGGAATGAAATCAAACCATATGTTGTACTCTGTATGAATTTATATGTTTATGTGACAAATAAAATGTGAATTTAAAGCTTTGCCTAAATATTTGTTTTAAGAATAACTGTTACTTTTATTGAATTGTATATATGGAGCTAAGCTGGATTAAAATGACACATGCAAGTAAAATAATATTAACAATAATAAAATCATTGTTATGCCTTTATTATTATTATTATTGTTGTTATACTAACAATTACTGTTACTACTACTACTACTATTAATAATAATACTTATAACAACAACAACAACAACAACAACAACAACAACAACAACAACAATAATAATAATAATAATAATAATAATAATAATAATGTGGTATTGCTATTGTTGTTGTTGGTGTTATAAAACTATGGCCTGTATTTGAGTCTGTGTGACTATTTGACTCTTCTATTTACTGCATTATTTCATTCTTCTTTTTTTTTTCTTTTTTTTTTTTTACCTTTGTGTGTGTATGAGCTGCTCTTTTGCTTCTGGGGTTCAGCCACTGAGGGTAAGTGACCTCATAGCGCTCCAAACTGCTCAGCACGCCCGCGTGCGCTGATCCACCAAAACACACACACACACACACACACACGCACACGCACGCGCGCTTGTAAATAAGCAATACACAGCGCTGCATCACTTAAAGTGGACACTACATGTAAAAACCTGGGATGCATCATTTGCATTATCCACGGTGTGTGTGAATCTGGGGTTAGATTGAACACTCACCTGTGTGGAGGCAGAAGACGGTGTACTGCAAAAGCACAATGAAATACACGGTGTAAGGGCGCGCGCCGTACGGCAATGATGTCGCGCCGAACACACAGCGCCCCCCGCGCGCGCGCCTCGCCATCCTGTCCCGTGCTACCACAGATCCACAGAGACTGCAGTGAATTCACCGACAAAGACACACACACACACACACAACACAGCCACAGTTATCTGCTTCTAAACCGCGCCATGGTTTACGTGTTTCATATGCAATCCGGTAAAAGGATCGAGCGCATCTCCTCCAGCCTTATAGAGGGGCGTCCCGCCCTCTCTCTTCCTCTCTCTCTCTCTCTCTCTCTCTCTCTCTTACACACGCACACACACACACACACACACTGGAGCGCGGGCGTGAGTGCAATGCCATTCATAAAGCTACAGTCATGCTTAGTAGGAATAATAATAATGCTACTACTACTGCTAATAATAATCATCACATCATCATCATCAACAACAGCAACAATAGTAATGATAATAAATATTAAGGTGTAGGTACTTGTATACACACCAGGGCCTGGGGTGTAACATTGCCACCTAAGAGCTCCAGGGTCCTGGTAAAACTTTCATCTCACATTACGTTCTAAAAGGAGTTCTGTCTGTGGTTCAGGGTTTACTCTGCACCCTCTGGCCTCCTCTCACTGCTCAGGATGGCTGGCTGGCTATGATTGCCAGCTTAGGTGTGAATGAGTGTGTTTGAGTGTGTGTGCATGGTGCCCTGCAAAGGACTAGCATTCCATCGACAAAGATAATTCACCCACCTTCAGATCCAGAATAAAGCGGTTACTGAAGATGAATTAAAGGATAGATTGCCTGTACTCTCAGTGACCACTTATATATAATCTCAGAGCTCTAAACTGTATCATTCCTTGTCACAGAAGTGGTTCCCTTATCTACTCTCTCTCTTTAATATGTTTTTCAATGGATGTAATGTGATTCTAGTTCACTTAAATAAAGATTAAAGTTTTATAATTGAACTGCAATTACGTATTAGAGTCAGACACACAACATGCAATTTCCAAAGTAACAGATACACACTAATGTGACACAAGTTGCACACTAGAGTACACAACGCTGGTGCCAAGAAGGGGTCGGTTTAATATACTGCTTAATAACATATGTTTAGCCTCTTTCTGATACTTGAATAGCTTTTAATGCTGTTAAACAAAATTCCTACCTAATCTGTAATTAATCAAAAATGGGCCTGTGTCTGTAAATTATTACAAAGGCTTTTTTAAATTAGATCTAAAAAGGATTTGATATGACTCAAGGTTTACCACACATTTTTATTTATGGCTCTTGGCACAGGCCCTCGTCCAGAGTGACAATTACCTAATTTATTGAACTGATAAGTTGAGGGTTAATACAGCAGTGGCAGCAGATACATTACTTAATATAGTCAAACCCACAGCCGTTGAAGTCTGTTACAAGATTAGTTAGGAAACTGCTGGGTTTCTGTTGGTAGAGAATAGTGTCTCTGTAGGCGCTAATGGGCAGGGTGATGGGAAAGAGAGGGATGTGAGCCCCCTGCTGGGCAAATGATTCACGCCTCTCCACAATAGCACAGGTACAGAGCTCAGATATACAGCACAACAGAAACTTGACTGATAGTAAACACTGAAACTGGTGGAATGTCTACTTATTGGGTTTTAGGATTAAAGCGTTAAATGATTTGCTACACGTTAGGCCTTGTTGTGAAAACTGTATAAATGATTTTGAGCAAGTGCTTTTTACCCAACAGCCAAATGACTGACTAAGTAATAAGAATTACATTTTAAACATCTGTAATGTCAATGCAATGTAAAGATCAAACATTTCCACAGAGGTCACCCTGATCATCTTACAAGTCTACATTAAATCCACGATTTTCCATTTCGGAAAGCCACTAGGGTGGCACTCCTACCCCGAGTGGGATTTCCCCAACCATAAATGCTGACACTACTGACTTCCTTTTCATTAAAAAGGTTGGAAGGAATAGTGTATGATGTTCATTGTTCATCACAAAAAAAAGACTCCACATGTTACGGATGTTACAAGTGATACAAGGAAGCTGCAAACTGACATTTGGCTAGTGGCCTAGTCTTTTAAAAACAGAACCTCATTTATTCCATCTTCGATGCTCCCAGTGGTGTGTGGACACGCAAAAAGGGATCCACATGACGAGCAGAGCTGCTGAGGCTGCAGAGATCAGTGAAGACACAATGCTCTACAGTAAACTGAACTATGGACTGACCCCTGATCAATAGTTGCTGGTTAATCTTTGTGAGATTAAGGACACTGTGTGTAATGCACACTCAGCTACAAATTGGCAGGTCACTGTAGAGGTGTGTGTCTCAGGGTTGGGTGGAGGGGTTCATGTCGTGGTTTTCTAGTTGAAAACTTGCTTTGTTTAATGACATCAAATGATGTTAAGCTATATGTCAGAACATGTTTCATGGTTTCATGTTTCATTATTGTTTTCAAAATTCTTCCCAGATGTCGTGAAATTGTCTATCAGCTGTCCCCAGGTTTTTAACTCCACAAACATACAACCAACCAACCAACCAAAACCCACAAATGAAATGCATAAATTGAAGAAAGCCAATCAGGATACAGAGGTATTTTGAGCTGCTTGTGAATCACATTCATAGATTACTCAGAAAGCTTCACCTCCAGCCTCAAATCCTGGACTGAATGTGTCATTTTGTTTTAAACGTATGGGCTATATTTGTCAGATAACTTCTACCTAATTTGCTGATTGCAATCATAAATATACACCCTACTAATGTTTATACAGAAAAACAATATACCAGTCTGAGTCAGGTAGAGCTACAGAATTTACTGACATGAGAAAAACCTGCCATCACCTAACTACTGCCATCTGCTGGAGATTTTTTGCTCTTACATTGAGTACATGAGCACAGCTACGCTGCATGCTCTAGAAGCATGTGACTCAACTTTCTGTCCCAGTATTGTTATTGACATTTGCAGATAAACCTTAATTTGCTGCAAAATGTGAAACAGTTACAAGTAAGTCATAATACTGTGATACTGGTAATTATATGCTTGTATGTAGCTTAAACAATTAATTAATTCAGCATTGGCCAGTAAAACTATAAAAACTAAACTTTAACTAAACTTAATTAAACTAAAAATGGGAATGAGACAGGAATACACCCTGGATGGGATACTAGTCAATCACATTCACACAACTAATGGCAATTTGCACAGACAATCCATGCCTTGGAGTGTTTTTGGGAGGTGAAAGGTAGCTGGAAAACCCAGAGGAATTCTTAACAGGCACTAAGAGCACATGGGAGCTTAGGATAGAAGCAATAAAGAATTTGCAGCAGTAATGCTTCCCTTTGCCTTTTCAAAAGGCAAAAAAAATTAATCAGAATCTACTGTTAATTGACTTGACTATATTCTTGTGTTCCATGTACACAGATTCAGTGTAACACAGTACCGCAGTATAAATAGATTCAATCTATATTATTTTTTCTAAAACTTTTCAAAATCCCTAAAAGACAAAATACAGAAAACACAATATTTTAAACAGCATTTAATTATAAGTATCATGTCAAGTACATTGTCATTCATATGTATCCATCCATTTTGTGAAAATGTGCTTTGGTATTCAACAGGTCACAATTCGTACTCTCTAAACAATGGGAATCGATGTTCTTTCCAAATGCATATGAAATTCACATTTTTTATTAACAAAATATACCACAAGTGTAAAGTTTACCACAGAACTGAGCTGCCGCGCCTAACGAAGGCATCTCGTGTTGGCTGAAAATAATGCTTCGGCGTTAATTAAATGTGGCAGTAGTGTTCAAACACTGAGGAAAGAAGCTGCAAAAATATCAGTAATCTGGTGCTTGGTGGTATAAAATACAGATGCGCCTGAAAGCAATCCCTGAGGTTTCCTGAGGAGAAAAGTCCAAGTTTGAGTCACAGTTACGGTTTCAGGTCCATCAATAAAAACAGAAATGTTCCTGCATATTTCTTTGCTTTCTTTCTTTTTCCTTTTTTTTTTTAAAAACACACAGCATCAAGGACAGCAACGTGTAAACACATACTGGGGTCGAAAAGGGGAGTAGAAGGGAGAAATGAAATCATGACAAAATGCTCTATTGGCCGGGTGTAACAGTAGTGGCCTTATTTCCCAAAATGAATAATTCTAATATACAAGTGTGCAAGTCTGAGGTACAGTGTGAGATTACGTGAGATTTGGTATAACACTTTAAAATGGCGACCAATAAGTATGTAAACATCAAAGAGGTGTGTGTTCTGAAACACAACAAGTGGGTAAACACCCTGGAGGAAAAAAGACAACCCCCCCCCGAAAAAAAAAAAAAAAAAAACATGAGGTAGATGACAAGTAACAGATAAGCACAATTTGTTGGAATGGAACAACACAGTAGAAGAGTACATCCAAAATATAAAGATATCACAAATGATTTCACACACACAAATCAAAGCCCCCAGTGTTATAACTGATCAAAGGATTCGAAGATTAAAACGCTCATGCTATAACAATCAAAACCCTGCAATCAATGAGCAACCAAGCAAATTCTTCCAAAAAAAACCAAAAAAAAAAAAAACACATTTACATCCATAGTCCTTTTGGTCTCAGGTCATCAATAGTTTTATAAATGTAAAAAGGATTTAAGCATGAAGAAAATCTAAAGGAAAGGACTTACATAAGCATTTTCATGGAATAAAGCCCACGGGGAGGGAGGGGCGCAGGAGGACTAACAAAAAAAACGGATATCTGTGATCGTACACATAAATTACACTTAAATACGTATATTGTAAGAATATAGATTTGGTTACAGTAATACAGTATTTGAATTATCTTTCAACATTCATTATTTCTTTGGAACTGTACACCACACATGCCCTAAATGCTTCATGAAACATCAGGTAACAACCCTTGTCCTGCTAATCCTTATAACAAACCCTATCTTGGATTACAATCTGTTCTCTTGCTGTAAAAACAGGCAGTGTGTTTTCCCTTTACTGATCATTACAGTTTATTTTTTTGGATTTATATCAGATGCCATGTTATTTCCCAGATATTGGGGCAAACTACAAACGGATCATTCTGTAGATAAACATAATCTCAAAGGGCATCTGAGGATTTTGGGAGGTTAGCTGAGGTAGCAATATTTGCACGTGTATTCAAGTAAACATGAGGTTTTGTTTTATCCGGATAAAGCGCATAAATCGATACGTTCTGCATGGGAAATGTAAGAACCAGGTATCACATTCAATTTTTCAAAATAGTACCACAGAAAACATTCCACAATTATTATTCAGTGAAGATTTGCTTATTGTAATGTCATGAGGTAACGTGGTTTTATTAGACCAGACTTGTTTAAGAAGCGTCGCTGATATTTGGTGCATGGCCTATTGCAACTTTTGAAGTCTAAGTTGGTGAGGTATGCATGCGCATGTGGCTGATGAGGTTTCTTTGTTGTGTAAACTTGCCCCCGCAGACGTGACACTCGTAGGGCTTCTCTCCCGAGTGGACACGCATGTGCTCGGTCAGGCGGTACTGCCTTGTGAAGCGCATGCCGCACTCCCCGCAGGCAAAAGGCTTCAGGCCAAGATGACTGCGCATGTGACGCGTCATGGTGCCACGCTGCGTGAACATTTTGCCGCAGATGTTGCAAGGGAACGGTCGCAGCGTGTCCAGCTCTTTGTACGGCTTTGCTGGGCTTTTTTCCATGACCTCTAGGTCTTCGTGCGGACCAATAGTAGGAGGATCTTCATCCCCTTCCTCTTTTACTCGGTCATGATTCACGTCTGCATCTGTGTGAGATTCAACATGGGTATTTAGGCTTTCTGAAGACGGGAATCCTTTTCCACACGGGATACAGACATAACTGTTGTCCTCCTGTGTATGTTCAAGGTAGGACTCCTGCCTGTACACAAAGTTTGGACTGGCACTGTTGGATCCTTCATTGTGCGGCTGCTCTTGGGAATTTTCTCCAACATGGTTTTGGTTCACGTGACTTCCAGCTTTGATCACAGGCATATAACCGTTGATGCCTTTTCTCCTGGAGCGTCCTCTAGAAGGCGTCCTTTTCCATTCTTGAGTTCCATCAAAAACACCCAGGCTTTTGGTCTTCTCCAGGGAGCCCTTTCTCTCCATACCTGACCGGGGAGCATTAGCAGTTGTCTTGGAAACAGAGGACTGAGTGTATTCTTGCACACTGCTGATGCCATTATGTACAGCACGGAGAGAAGAGCTCTTCTTGGTCAAATCCAGACCAAAGCTTTGCTTGCCGCCCGAGCTGAATTTGTTCTCGCCATTGTGTCTTTTCTTAGGAGGAACCATGTTTGCATATACCTCGATGTCAGACGAAGTGTCTTCTGCCTCCCGCTTGACCAAGTGTTTCGATGAATCTGAATAGGGCAGATTTTGAATGCGTTTAAAGCCCTTGCAAGACGTGTTGCTAGACTCCAGTTTGCTGGTACACATATTTGCCAGGTCATGGAGCTGGAGGTAGTTGGCGACAGTGAGAAAGGCGCTCAGATTCTGCACATGCTCTGTTCCCAGACTCTCCTCGCACAACTTGCCGGTGTAAATGAAGTCCAAAATTTTCTGGAACACGGCCGGCTCCACCAGCTCGGCATCGAGGTGGATGAGGTTATCGTGCAGCACAAGGGACTTAAAATAGCTGCTGGCAGCAGCGAGGACACTTTTATGAGCTCGAAACAATGCGTTATCCACCATAACAACAACGTCGCATAAGAAGCCCTTGGAGCGTTGCTGGTTGAGCTGCAGCAGCATTTGGGTGGCATAATTCGAGAGCTCCATCTCCTGCCCTTGATGTTTTTCATTGAGGTGACTACAAAAGAGAACAAATAAAATTGGTCAATTTTTATTTTATTTATTTATTTTACAAAATATTCACAATAGACTGACAACATGTGGAATGTCATATGTTAACTTGTGAGGTCAGACATGATACAGTGGTCTTGGAATACAGAGGGACAAGGTCACAACAATCCCAGCCTGTCATTGCTGAAATTTCAGTTTGTGACCTTACGATGAATAGCCCTGAGCCTGAACCACTGAAAATGATATACAGTCAGCTTCCTGAGTTCAAATCAGCTGCCCTGAAGACCTGAAGCAGAACTGAATAATACATGAACATATAATACTTATCTAAAGAGGGGGAAAAAAACACTTGCTTGCCTGACGCACCTTGAGCATTAGTATTACCCATTCAAAAAAGTAAATTGGGTGTAAATGTTATCTATTTAATCAAATCCATTTAGTCACATTAAGCATTTGATATCTCTCTCTCTCTCTCTCTCACACACACACACACACACACACACAAACACATACACATATATATATATACACATATACATACATACATAGGATTTCAATCCGCCTCACCGAAAAAATGCAACCAAATAAGACAAGAGGTCGAAATCTTACCAAGAAAGATAAACACAGATAAAAGAAAACCGATCGAGGTCTGAATAAGCTCTTCTTGCATTGGGCAGTAACCCAGTGGTCAATCCTCTGGGATAGTGATAAAAAAAGATTGTGAATATGAATCCTGGGGATTGCCACAGGTCCATGGTATCTATGGTACCTTTACTCCTAGATTGTTTGGGGTTTCCCTTTTGGAAAGAAGTGATAATGCATAAACAAATGCACGTAAACGAAGGAAAACAAGCGGGTGGGTTAGAAATCCTTATTTAATCATTTAGTGATTGACTTATAAAGCACCCCTCCCCCCCCCTTAATGATACCCCTAATGATACCCCTAATAATACATTAATAACCTTAATGTATAACACAGGAAAATAAAAAGAGAAAAATGTTAATCTAGGATCACTGATGCCGGCAATTAAAGGGTTGTTTGACCGAGTAATTCCGGATTTCGAAACTCGAAAGCAGCCTCCCATAGTGGGAATGCGTGCGTGTGTGTGTGTGTGTGTGTGTGTGTACCAGCGAATGCGGAACTGCGGGTTGTAAACACTAATCGCCTACAGGCACACAGCCACAATAGCAACACACTGCTACTACTGAGTTACGACATTTCTTAACGACATGAGCACTGCGGCGTCAAACACGGCATTGCGCTTTTATACGCTAAACGATAACAACGAAAGGAAATACACAAATAGAATTTAAAAAATAAAACCCCGAGGTGGTCGAACGAAGGAAAAAGCACTCCCACCTTGCCAGGCTGGTGAACGTAGGTGGCTGCTGCAGGAGGGGTCGCTCGCCTACACCGAGCGGAACGCATGAAAGCTGCCCGTCCTCACGGCCAAACTCACTTCCCTTCATTCAGAATCGCACTATACGGTCGCACTGAGAGTACGCTTCCCCCCCTAAATAAGCACAAACGCGAACACTGAATTTTATAAATACCTTTCGAACAAGGGCAGGGGTCCTCGCTTCTCGCGTCGTCATCAAAACGCCATCTTAGCAGGGTGTGACGTAGCGCGCTGTAACCCTTGACCCGATTGGATAGCGAGCCAGCTTACGGCACGCGCACGGCTGGTGGGGCGCTCTAAAGGGGCGGAGCTAGATTCTTATTTAAAAAAAAAAAAACGGGGCAGGCGGGGCGAAACAAAGCCCCACCCTAAAGCAGGAATCCTATATCAGACCCTGTACAGGCGACCAGACTTGTTCGTTTTTTCTCAACAGACAGACAGACAGACAGACAGACAGACAGACCTTTGGCATTACTTAGTACTGGTACACAGCAAAGAAATGCTAATCCCCATCCTTTTCAGTAGGACATTCGGACGAGCTATCTTCAGATAGAAAACTAATTAATAATAATTTAATATTTATAAAACAAATACAATAAAAATATATTATACAGTTAAACAATTAAAAAATTAGGCACATACACTATGTCCAAAGGTCTGTGGACACTGGACATTAATGCTACATATCATTTGCACTAAATTACAATAGTAATTATTTCTAGTAATAATGCTATTGTTATTTTAACTTATTGTCACAACACTAATTGTCAGCATTTTATATTAGTTTTTTTTAATGTTTAATGTTGTTTTATGTAACATCTTGGTACTGGGGTATGTTGTTTTGTTTCACTGTATACTGTACACTATATGTGGTTGGAATGACAAAATCCTACTTGACTTGACCTGAGATTTAGCCATAACCATTTAAATATTCTTTGTAGTCCCATACCTATGCCAATGTGCCATAGATTTAATGCAAAAACCTTCTGTGAATCTGGAAAAAAAATTGTGTCTAGAGTTGTTATTTATTTACTACTGTTGCATCATTTCAGTATATAAGCTTATCATGGATTCACAGTGATTAAATAGCATTATAGTAGATCTTCACCAGAGCCAACCCCTTCATCACAAGCACCTGAACTGGGTGAAGGTTCAGTGGTTGCACTGTCATGCAAAATAGGCTTATTTGATCTAGATATGTATGTTTAAAAAACCAAAAGCAGAGAGCCAACCAGTTCTATGAAAATAGACATTTATTTAGCACACAAAACCAATTTTATGGCCCAGACAATACATAGACTACAAATAGGCTTAGAGTTAAAAATACAAGGAAAATAAAGAGTTTTTGAACTATAAGGAATCCTTTATATATATTTGACAGTAGATTTATAACATCAATGTGAAAAAGTGTGTACTGAAAAACAGTCATTGTTAAACCAACATATCAAATTTTTTTATTACACACACGCCATATATACACACATACATATATAGTGTGATGATGTATGATTTGCCACAGGAACAGGGATCTGTGCTATTGTTTACAGTAGTAGTCGCACAGGCTATAAAACCATGGCTTCACGGAAAGCTTTTATCCACCTGTGTAAAAATAATAATAAAAAGAGTCACAAACTTTGTAGTAAACGAACATTTGATCTATAGCAATTCGTCATATTTACAGAGAAATTTAGGATGTAGACAGACCTGTTGTATGTACTGGGGTCTTCAACCTTGAAGATGTAGAAGATCTTGTTTTTGTGGAGCAGCTGAAACTGCTGAGCCGACTCAGGATCGTCTTGCGTGAGAGTGAAGCCGAGTAGCGGCAGGCTTTCTAAAGCCGCTACATCCTGCACGAGTGAAAAATAAGAAAAACAGGAGTACAGTGAATTATGAAAAGATGTGCTTAACGACAAATAAAGAAAGAAACTCTTAAAACCCTGTACCTAATTCTTTTCATCAACATCACAATTTTAACTGCTGCTCATATGGCTGCTGAACATGATCGGAGCAAATCATTAACTGCCCTCTTTCATATACATGAGTTCACAGACTTGATTGAATAACTAATGCTGCAGTAAATGCTCTATATCCACACTTGGCCATGATTAGAAAAAAGCAGTTACTCAAGATGAATGAATGAAGACAGCTGTGGTATTGATTAAGATAACCACTGGATTTTAGTAGTTGGCATGTTTTTTTTCCATCTGTTTATTACAAATTAAACAGTCTAAATAACCAAGCAGACACATGATTGCTTGGTATTGCTTAAAGATGGGTGAAAGAGGCATTTTGCCACCATTCCTCACCAAAAAAAAAAAGATTTTCACAGTCAGAAATAGTGAAAGGCTAGAAACCAACTATTTATATTCTTGAAAGTCACAAACACACACACACACAAAGCCTTATTGCCTCTTCTACCTCACTTGCGCCGTAAGTGTATAGCACTTTATCCTTGACGACGAACCACAGTCTCTTCCATTGTCTCTTACGGGCCTTCATTCTGTCCATATAACCACTCATGGATGAGCCGTCTGTGTTTGCTGAAACCTACAATAGGTTTTATACAACACGTTTGTGAGTAAAAGGATGACGAAAGGATTAAATAAACAAATAAGTGCTGCCAAGCTGTTGGATCATGAGTTTACAAATAATTAATAATCAAAATCCCTAGTTGGAAGTCAGAGGTACCTCTTTCAGGGCTGCTGGGATCTTCTTTTGCCTTCTAAAGTGAAACGCTTTGGGAGAAAGTGCACTAGCTAGTGCCTGGTTTCCTTTTAAATAAGTGACAAAAACAGATCGTCAGTGAAAATACAATGAATACAGTTCAGCAGAGCTTTTCAGAATGCTTTAATTGTTGCTTTAGGACTAGGTGTCAGACCTGAGCTGTTATGCTGCAGAATCTCAAAGCACTGGTCACAGACACGTGCGGGGCGATTCTTCAAATACTCCAAAGGATGCTTATTAACCGAACATGCCTGACATACCACCTAATAGACACACACAGACACACCGGAAATCGACCTTTATGTTGATCAAACTTAAAAGAAATCCTGTAAATCCTGCAAAGCCAGTTTGTTAAGCATCACCACACCCTTCCGCAGGCTCTGCAGTGATGCCTCCTCCAGGTCAGAGTGAACTCGCATGTGCAGACCATACACATTGTGGCTCGCAGGTCAGGGATCCATATAGGGGCCTTGGTTCCGAGCAGAGCTGCACTGTCCAAACTATCTCTGTCCCCCTTCAAGAAAAAAATCCAAATAACTGTATTAAATCATTAACAAAAAAAAAACCCTATGTGACCTTTTTTATGAGTGCATGTTAATAAGGATAATATAAAAAAAATATGTGGCAAATGGACAAAAGTGCAGAAACAAAAAGGGGGAACACTATACTCTTGTTTTAAGAAAGGTTCACAGGGCATCTGGTTTACACTACAGCAACAAATGCAGATGCGAGCAGACTATCAGATATTTCGGTTGAAATAGAACCAACTCTTTGATCAAATGTTAGGGGTGCAAACGAAAGTAATAATCGAGATGAAAAATGTCCAACACACATGCCAACTTAATTTTTTTAGACCACACCCACACCAGTTTTAACTCTGAATATGTAAACGAATATCTAGAGCACTTAACAGATACTGACACAGATAATGACACTGAGTTACACTCCTAGTGCACATCATGCCATCTCATTGGTATTTATCTTGAAGTAACAACAACTGCAGGGTCAAAAAACTAATTCAATCATGTCATTCCTGCTAGCTTGTGAGGGGAAGAAAACGAGTGATGCTAGTTCTGTTATATGGACATTTCAAAACTAAACAAAAGTAAAAATCGATCAAATTTCCACACCAAATCATGTCCTGTCAGTTGCACTAATGGGTCCTTAGTGCACATTTTCACTATTTGTTTTACAGGCTTCTTTTAATCGTTTTTTTTTTTTTTTTTTGTCTGTATCAGCTATGCTAACTACAGTGCTGTGTATGGTGTACTGTCATTCATCACCAATAACTGCTGTATCCTTCTTTTTTTTTTATGTATTTATTTATTTTTAACATGAACCAGAGGCTTTTTGTATGAAGCTGGTGGCAATTTAGGTAAGGTTACATGTATATTTAAGGCACATGCCCTCATCCAGAGCAACTTACAAAGCACTTGAGGTCTTCATAAATAAATATATTCTAATACTGGTTCAGGACATGCACTAAGAATACCAAATAATAGTTAAAAAGCATTTTTAATGCAAGAAGTGCTCATTTAAAAACCTCTTGAAGAGGCAAGTCTTTAAACATTGTATGAATCAGCCGTTCAGACATCACTTGGAAGTTCTCTCCACCACCTCAGTGCCTAAAAAGAGAAGAGTCTATTGTATGTCTTCCTTGTACCCTGAGAGATGGTGGGATCAGTATTAACCTTTATAATCCCAGGTTGAATTTGTTACTCTGCAACTGAGTTTGTTCAACTTGCCTTATGCACCAAGCCTCCAAAGCCTATCCTAGGAATACACCCTACATTAACATGAAATGTGAAGCAGGAATATAGGGAGCCACCAGCTAATTCTTAATATACAAGTCTAGCCGAAACAATAGCACATAGTTTGGGACACACCCTGTTTCCCTGGTTGTTTTGTATGCTGACTGGCCACAATAAATGTTCTTTAGAGAGATTTCACGGCTCACACTCTACTTAAGATGTAGATAAGTTTAAAATATAGATGAATTCACAGCTCTGCATCATTGCTATAGTTTATTGTCCATCAATCACCTAAAAATTAAATAAAATTTTTATGTAAATATATTATGTAAATATATCAATGCACCTATTTGGGAATCTCCACCATCATTCAATTTGCCAGCCACTTTGAAAAACATAGTAAATACATTCACTATGTTTAGCAAAGTAATGCTTCGAATTTCAGTCCCAAAGCATTTTTTGTCTCTCTAAATTCCTTTCTCCATCAAGATGTGTCATTAGGGAATCTTCCCTGATCCCTCCCTAGAGGGAAGAGCTATTCAAATGACCAACTGTGATCCATAGCGAATCAGCATAAAACCCTACTAACAAAAAAACAGAGTATGTCCCAAATCATATTGGCAATTGTTCTAAGTGTTCAAACTATGAAATCTAACAGCAGAGACAAAATAATTGTGACAAACCTATCAATGGTTACATTTTTGACTTTGGCCAGAGTGTACCTTAAAAGGCCATGGGATTAAAATACCATGAGTCACTGAGTACCTCTTCAGAACCTTTGCTTGAGGGGTGAAATGTGGTCATTTTCTTAGTGAAATCTTCAATGGCATTGGAGATTGCCTCAAGCCACTCGTCTCGACTTGCAGGGGAACTGAAAAGGTAGGGAAGAACAGAGAAAGGAACAGACAAACTAAAGCGCTCACTTATTCAGGAATGCAAATGTAAAACATACACCAATTTGCCTTTGTTCTCCACTGCACATCAGTACTGCGCTGCTAAACCGACTAAACACTTCAGAGTGTTATCAAAAAAAAAAGTAAATGCTGTTCTTGCTGTTATTGTATTTTTTTTTTTATTCATTCTAGTTTTGTGTTGTGTGTGTAATCTGGGCAGTACATGAAGTGGCTGGAGGATAACATAAATACTCACTTGGCAGACAGAATAAAAGAGCGCTCAACACTTTCAATGTTCAGCTCGTTCTGATATCCTTCCTGACTTGACTTACTGACCTAAAAAATATATATACCACCCATTCAAACACAAAGTCAAAAAAGGACCAGATGGAGGTGCAGTGGTCAATGGCTATCGCTCACCCTCATTCCAGACAAAGAGAGCTCATTATTTAGCCTGTATTGTCCTGGCTGGAGGGTTGTAGCATACAGCAGAGCATCATTGAACTGCCCAATAAAAAGAAAAATTTTAGTATTAATGAATATTACACTGTTTTTTAAGCTTCTTCATACTAAGCTTAAGCAAACTAGGATAGAAATCATTTAAAGTTCAGGCAAAAGCATTTTTGTAGATAAAATACAGAAATAAACACATATCTTTTAGATATATAATTATTGGCACCCTTGGTAAAGATGGGTAAAAAGGTTTTAGAAAATGTTAAATGTGATTAATGTCATACTGGAAATATTGCATTTAATTGATCCATTTTTTTCCATAAGCATTGCAACTCCTCAAAATTCTTATGAATTAAATGTAACCAAATCAAATGATCCCATTTTTACTTTACATTTTTAAGATCAAATTTAGTGAAAAACTCTCACAAACTGTGTTTTACTGAGGAATAAAAATGAGATGTTACAGGGGAACAATTCCTTTCATCATAGATCAACATGAGAAAGTTTGGTAAGAGGCTCAATGTTGTAATACAAGATAAATAGAGACTAGATATGCATCCAAACATGTTCACCTACTATTACTACAATCATTCAATGAACACAGACCTTTTTGAAGGTAGCTGGAAGAGGATAAAAGTGTAATTTGCCGCCATGTACAGTAAGGGGTGCAAAGTGATTTGGAAGGCAAAATTTTCTTCAACATTTACAAGATTAAGGAATCATTTTGGGATTGTTGGTTATTTAAAGTTTACAATTGAACACTGCTACAATACAAATCAAATATTTGGAAATTGTTTCCCTAGAAACCTTTGGCGGCAATTATCCAATGTGAATTTTATGTAAAAATGACAAAATTGGTTATACAAAAGATCCTTATGCTCAATGGTGGCGGATCTGTAATATTATAGGCCTATTTTTCCTCCAAACGCTGTGGAAAACTTGATAGCATAATACCTTATAATGGACCTCATAAAGTACCTGGAGATTTGAATAAAATCTGAGTGCCTCTAAAAAAGGAAGTTAGAAAATCCAAACATGGTTCAATGACCCCACAATCAGGCATTTGACACAGGGTTATGTACAATTTTTACCAAATAGAAAAAAACACGACAGCTTTACCTTTGCATCTTTTAGATAAATAATACATAAGCACTCACATATTTACAATTAAAAAATTCAAAGAAACCACTTACTAAGAAAAACATTCGAGGCTGCATAACTTTTCTAGATAGCTTCAGCAAGATACCCTCTTTCAAAAAGAGCTGCAAATAAAAATACAAAAGTTCAGTTTGTAGAAAAAAAATGTGTTTAAAGATTTCATGACTAAATACTGTAAAAGCAAAAGCAAATCAAGGCTTTATGATATGCATTTTTTAACCTATCTTCCTCTTTTTAAAACAAAGACTAGCAAACAGCCTATACTCATTAACATTATAATGGATGCCAGCATAACTTCCCTATAGAGCTACATGATGGTATTTACCCTGCCTGGCTTTACAATCTCATGGTTTCCAACCAGGCTGCATTGGACCTGCATCAGTTTGTGGAAGTTGTCCTGTGAAAAACAAGAAATGTCAAGTTTCTCTCATCTTTCAACTAATTAGAGTTAAAAGAAAGCATAATACGTTTCATAAATTCTCTAAGCAAGTAGTCATGGTCTTACCCCTCGCTTCATGGTCTCATTGGCATGGTGTGCCACTTCCTTTACTATACTGAGTGCGGCTACAAAAAACGTAGAAATGTGTTATCTAGAGCGAACAGGTTTAGTGATTTTTTTTTTTTCATCATATGACCCATGTCAGTGTTAATCCCAAGATTTTTTAGTTATACTGACAATACAGAAATGGATGTAATATAAAGAAATAATAATAATAATAATAATAATAATAATAATAATAAAAATAAAAATATTTTCACCTTCTGCATCTTTGTAATCTGGAGAGTCTTCATCAAGATTCTCAAAATATTCTAAGGGGAAAAAAAGGAAAACAGCACTATATGCAGGCAATTAAAAAAAGTAATACCATTAGCTCAAGACATTTTAAAGCATGTTTTTCAATGTCTTCAGTGAATGTATACAAATTCATTGCCTGGAGCAGATGTGTCAAACTCAAGGCCATTTAATTTAACCGAGGCAAATCTACAACTCGCTGTACTTACTACTTATCATTTTCATACCATCATCAATATTTTCACAATGTGTCTCATTCGTGAAACTCCAGTTTAAATGGAAGCCTTTTTGTTGATTTAAAAATTTGGAACCAGAAACCTTTTAGGTGTTGGTTTTTAGTGAAGCTCAGTGAAGGACTCTGAAAACAGGATATAAAGCCATACAAATATGTGAAAAAAAAAAAAAAAAAAAAAAACCCATGTTGAATGTAATGGCAAGGAAAATGGGATACTATGGATATTAATATTAGAGTAAAGAATGTTTTTTTTTGTTTAATTCAATTTTATAAAATGTTATCCGCTAAGCATGATAGAGTATATAGATGAATAGTATTTTTCAGGCTTTCTTTTTCCAAAAATTTCCTATTCTTCTTTCAGAGGTTGCATTACTGCTGTCAATCAGTAGAATAGATGATTTGTTAAAGAAATTATATCTGTAGATCATGGTCCCAGCTTGGTCCCAAACACTCTGATGTAGGCAGGGTGGTATTTGATCCTCACATTCCTGCTCTTTAGGATTTAGAAGTTTAATAGACAGGGACACAAACCTCGGAAACTACATGATGGTGCAATAAGGGAAAACACCTTTTCATCAAGATTTTTTTTTATTTATATTGCAGAAATTAGAAGTTCCAATACTTTGCAGCTGAAGCAATTTTTTAACTGTCATCTCTAACCTGTGAGAAGGAGCTGATACTGGGGAAGTCTCTGAACGGGCTTCAGCATGTAGTGTTTCAGGGCGAGATTTGCACAGCACGGACTGCTCTATATTAGAAAGAGAGAGGGAGACAGCAGTAATGACTGTGTCATGTCACATACGATGCAGGAATGCAGACATTCTAATGGCATTTTGTTCGTTAAAAAAATAGCAAGTGCAGCAAATAGTCACAGTTAAACAAAACTATCCACCCATTGACACACGCACAAAAAGTAGTCAAGATAGCAACTGAGGTTTGTGTGTTAGGAGGGAGAACAGGTTGAGTTGCTGTCATTACCTCGAATTCCAGAACAACCTTTGCAAAAGCTGGGCTCTTCCTGCACTGCTCCTCCAGTAGAGCCACATTCTTGTCGAACTTGCAAATGTAGCTGGAGTACATTTTCAAGTATGGACCTTTCTTCAAAAAGATATCTGCTATGCCTGTCTGATCATTCCTGATTCATCAAAATAAATCAATGAACTGGGTTAGCATGAAGAAAGTGGCTTTTGTTTTGTGTTTCGACTATAATAATAAATATAATCATTTAACTTAAGAGAAATATAAGAATATGACCCATGTCTCAAATTCTAGTGTTGGAAGAATCCAATTTAAAAAAAAAATGGTTTAGTTTCCATACCAGTGTGCCACACGATCCTCCAGCTCCCTCAGTAAATCCTGGTTGAGCTCATAAAGCTGTGGCAGTGAAAAAAGGATCTGATTGAGGTTCCTCTCATCAATCACATCTTTCCCAGCCAACAAAGAGGCATTCTTCACTGCATCCCGAAAACTCTGGACACACATATGGCCAAAAAAACCAAAATAATGTTCAAGCTTTTATATATTATATGTGTGGTTGCCTAAAAAAAATCCAGCAAATGTTGTGAGTAAATTCAGACCAAAAAATCTACATATATTACACATTGACATACCAAATAATGAAAATGTAAGAAGCCAAAATGGCCTGGAACTATTATTATTCATGTTTTTATAAAAATGTAATCTTAAAAGATAGAGACATGATGCTAAATGCAATTCATTAATTAATAAATCAATCGGTCCTAAAGATATTTAAAATGCTGACACGTGTCATTTCCTTCCACGCTAAATGTCTTGCGTGTTGTTAGAGTTACATAACAAACAGATTTTTATCTCATTAGTTTAGTTGGTAAACAGATATTAACTGTTAAAAAGTGCTTAAGTGACATTGAAACTGAATCTTTAGAAGCAATTTTCTCCCAGATTTTCACTTTTTGTTTTTTGGCATAACTACTTGTAAATACTTATCTAATAAATGACTAAAATACACACAAAAGAGAGATTTACTTAAAATGTCAGCGTTTTAGAATGTGTGAAAGGTTTTCCCACCACCTCCAAACATTCATTCAACAGCTAATATAAAACTGCTTTCAATTCTGAAAATAGTATGTGGTGGTGGAAAGTACCAAAACCTTTTCTACTACTATACTACAGCTAGTTTCATTTCATCATTACTATTCTAATAGGCTAGGCCAACAGGTTTACTATATTACTAAATGGAGTTGTAAAACAATCAAAATATACAAATAAACTATACCATAATCTCAATAAAATGTATTTTTATTTACAATGAAAAAAGTTCTTTCACATCAAGCTAATAATATGTAATGTTATTTTTTAACAAAGATGGCTATATTTAGCTAAACACAGCAGTGTGATTGTTTTTGCTATTGACACTACTGAGTGTGTTATTCAGGCAAAAAGTAAAAAGATATTTACATAATTAAATTAAATTTGAAGACTTTTTTTTATAGAATAAATTTAGTGTGAAAAACACCTTAATTTGGATTGTCTGTAAACTCAAAGGCTTTCTATTGTTTAATATGCATTTCTGTATTGATGTCACTAAGTGGATTGGAACATCAACTCATATTGAAATAAACAAGAATTGATTGTTGCTATACCCTTCAAGTCAAGAAGGGTATTTTTATTTACTTCCCCTTATGTACTTATTAAAGTAGGTGTGGACAGCATTTCTGTAGTTCCAAGGCGGGCTTAGTGCCAGAGAATACATAATTTTGGCTTTATGGGTGAAGATATTTCTGACAAGGCTATATAAGATAAGATATAAGATATTTCGTATTTTTCTTGACTGTTATAAGCTGCTGGAAAAATATTTACTCGTCAAGAAAGATTTTCCCCCAACACTAAAGTGTTATGTGCTTTGACCAAGTTGACAGAGAGGATTACAAACCCTGTGACCATCGAGTATTGTGAGACAAAAAGCGTAACACTGTAAGACTTACATCACCAGGAAATGATTTAAATATTCACAAACACGTTATATATAAAATACACGTGAATGTCTCAAGGAATATATTCAAGACTGAATAAAACAGATACTCACAATATGGAGAAGCTTCAACACGTCCACAAACCTGAGAGGGAAAATAAAACGAAATGAAGTAGGAAAGTATAAAAGCATTCGTCTAAATGAGGTTCAGGATCACTGATAAGCGTAAAGACTCACACTTTCTCTGAACTGACGATCTCTTTGGCAATGTGAGACAACTTACTCTTTTTGGAATCCTATAAAATGAAAGCCAGAATGAGCTTTTCAATATATAAAGACAACTGTTAGCAAATCTACAGCAAACATATAAAGACATAATATAATACAGTGCCTGATTCTGCCATTTGTTTGAACTGGTTGCCAGTTCTTCTTCATCCTCCTCTTCTGAGCTGCTTTCAAACACTTTTGCAGAGTGTGCATCATCTGAGTAGGTCTCATCATACGCATGGCTTTTGAAAAAACAAGAGAAAGGAGACTGGGTTTTTGGTGAGGATCACAAGTAAAATGAGAGCCCAGTGCTCAATATTTTTACAGACAGGCTTAGCTGAAAGAATAACGATTGGAAAAGTGAGAGAAGATTCAATACAATCTTAGAAACAACAGTTCCTTAAGGGATCTTGTATGGTGATGGTTCTACTTGAAACCATTTCTTCTTTCTGCTGTTATTTAAAATAATCTAAGGTTCTTAATAAAAACACACGTAGAAAATAAAGATTAAATATAAAATCTAACTAGTTTGTTAGCTTGTCCCTTTTGGGAAGCATTTTAAACATTGAAAACATCAAAATGGTTTTTTTTACTTTGCCTTCCTTAAAGGGGCAAAAATGGCTTTCTTTTTAAAAAATATTCAATGTGGAACCTGTTTAAAGAACTGATAATTCACTGGTCTTGCCATTTATTAATATTATTAATATTATTTATATTTCTCACCTCATATTATAATCTTGCCTTATCCTGGGGTTTTGTTGTATCCGTATCCCTGGGCTATAAACATTTCTATTTTCTTGTATATCTTCAGGTAGATGCCCATTTTCTACATCATCTCCATCCACACTAAGCTCAACAGCACCTTCATCATGCTGAATTTTGACATGATGTGTTCTGTATTGTGGTATTTGAATCTGGCTTTTGTTTTGGTTCCTGGTGATCTGCCAACCTTTGTCCATTGACTGCTCATCTTTGCTGCTGGTAATCTCTGGACCTTGTCCTCCCTTGGAGAATAGCTTGGGCAACTTTTTCATTGAGAATTCAAAGTCCTTTAATTTCTTGAAGGATGACTTCCTCTGGCCATCTGAATGATTCAGGTCTGCTTGGTTCAAAGACTTCACTTTAGGCTTCAAAGAAGTACCAGATTTCTTCCCTGGTGTGCTTTCCGGAGCGGTGGCGGTGGTTGGTACATCCAGGCATGTTTGTTGTTCTGGGGAAAGGGCTTTCCAGCGTGGATAAAACGCAGCCAGTTCATTTTGTGATTCCTGTCTACTTTTAGATTTCTTCTGTTTTTTTGGAGTTAGTCCTTCGTTGTAAACTTGAGCTAGTGTATGCTCTTTCACTGTTAAAGCTTTATATTTGGGCTTCACATATCCTCCTGACTCTTGTGAGGGTTTTGAGTTATTCTGCACGGGGATTGGTGAGGTCTTTTGAGCATGAAGTGGAACAGAGGAATCATTAATGGAGTGTCTACGCTGCGTGTTGTTAAATAGGATCGGCTCAGACTCGTCAGATTTAGGTTGCAATCCAGTTTGTGAAAAAACATTAGCAGCGTGAGGTTTGCTGGTTGCCTTTTTTTTAGAACTTACTGAACCATTTGTAAGATTGCCTTTCACAGTTTTGTGGCCCTGGCCATGGGTTACACGAGGAGTTTCCAGTTGCTCACCTGAAAACTCACGTACATTGTGAGGTGTGGTGGCTTGTGATAGACCTGAATAAATCTCAGGTTTGTACTTATTTTGGGAAGGCAGTAATCCTTGACCTCTTTCCAGTTGTTGAAAATGTGATTGATATTCACTAGTGAAAACAGAAACAGGTTTCCATTCTGCTGTAGGGGATTTAGAAAGACATAGCTGTGACACATTTGGAGATTTCACATTGTTTTTTGTTGGCTGGGAGCAGTCCAGGTTAGTTGCTTGGGGATTTGAGTTTTGTAGTGGTATATACTTTGGTTTAGGGGCTAAAGGTGGCTTCTCCACACTTGTTACAGGCCCTGAAAGCACAGATTAACAGATAGGAACTAAATTATACAAAGACAGAAATCAAGATGTAACTCAGAAAAACTAATACAGCTAGTAGGAAGCACATTCTTCATTTCCTTTAATTCTACTTTTAGAAAGCCACCATCAAATTTTTTAAAACATGGGGAAAAAAATCAAGTAACCCAGAGGAAACAGAGTGCACATGCACTCATTAGATCTATTCAGCCAATCATGTGGCACAATTTATAAAATCATGCTGCCACATGAATGGCTGATTGGATGAATGAATTGATCCCAATAAATTGAATGTATATTAATGGATAATGTAGTATGTAGCTGGAATGTTGTGTCGATGTAAATCTCAGGCTTTACCAACAATTTGCTACATAATGCAACAATGGCATTCATACGATAGCTAAAATTCAAATAAGATAATGAGTATGTGAATAACTTTATTTAGAATTTGGGGTGTTCATGTATAATTTGTGTATGATAAAGACCTTGGACTGTTTTAAAAGCATTACGAGTTTTAAGAAGAGAACATTCACATTATTTAGGCTGAATTTTAAAAAGGGTATTTTTTGTTGACAAACGAGTTGTATGTCTGTTCAATTGTATGTCTGTTGCATGGATTCATTTCAATTCATTCTGAATGGTAACACCTTTACTATACAATACTATAGTGTATTTAATCCACAACTGAGTAGTTGAGGGTTAGGGGCCTTGCTCAAGGGCCCAGTAATGGCAGCATAGTGCTGCTGGGAACTGAACTGATGACCTTAATCACTAAGCTACAACATATTTTACACTTGAAATAGTGGATTTAATATTTAATAAGACATTTATCCAAGCCAAACTTTCCATTCTTCTACACTGGCATGAGCTTTGTTTCACTTCCGGTCCAGACCAAATAAGGTGGTTTTGTTTGTTTGTTTGTTTTCCTTTCAATCAAAGCACCTCGGACTGTTCATGAAAATTAACCAGACGCTTAACTTTGAAATCACGGAAACAAAGCAGTGATTTCTGGTATTATTCATTAGAAATGTAATGGAAGTATTCTGCTTGATTATGGTTGTAATTTGACAGGTGAGATTACAGAAGTAATGATGTGGTTGGTCATCACTCACCTGGTCGCCTCTCCATGGCTCCGCTACCTTCTCTTCCTACTTCTCATTACTTCTCTCGGGTTTGTTTTAATCCCACACCAAGTTTATGCCAAAAGTTAAAAGATGATATCAATATTTTATATGAATCCAGTAGAAAAACTCAATACACGCCGGCTGTCTTCATGATGAAGTGAAAGCCGAATTCCCTAATCACAACAATCCACCTGGAAATTGCGCATTTTGCACGCAGCCGCACAAAATAATCCGAAATCCGATTATATACTGGCATATACCCATATATTCCCACTGGCGATGTTAAACATAATCAGATATTTCTCCAGTCAGTCGATCTCAGACGGACTCACTCCACATTACAGGTCCATCAATAACACCAACTTTCGATTGTGGGATTTGACACTGAATCACACTCGCCCGGTGGGGCAGGTGCACTAAAAAGAGACTCATTACTGCCTTCTGCTGGATTGATTTGGACATTGATTTTGGATTTTTATAAATACTGTATATAAACACGAGGGCCAACGATCGACACAGGAATTATTAGCCAACAAGGTACTGGTGGAAATTGGGCTACTGTTGGACGAAGATGTCTACAAAGACAGCAGGGAAAGGAGAAGTGTAGGAGAGTGGAGGTTAGGGTTGGTACATTAAATGTTGTTGAATGAGGAAAATGAGAGAGAGAGAATGGTGGATGATGTGGAGATGGTGAAGCAGGAAGTGGATAGGATTAGTAAGGAGGAACTGAGAGCTGTGATTAAGAGAATGAAGAGTGGAAAGTCGGTTGGACCAGATGACATAGCAGTAGAAGCATGGTGATGTTCAGGAGAGATGGCAGTGGAGTTTTTTAACAAAATTGTTAAACAAGATTTGAAGGTGAGATAATGCCTGAGGAATGGAGTGTGCTGGTACTGAACTTTAAGAATAAGGGAGATGTGCCGTCCTGCAGTAATTACAGGGGTATATACAAGTTTATCAGTCACACCATGAAGTTATGGGAAAGAGTAGTGGAAACCAGGCTGAAAGAAGAGGTGACCATCTGTGAGCAACAGTATGTTTTATGCCGAGGAAGAGCACTACGGACGCATTATTTGCTTTGAGAATGTTGATAGAGAAGTATGGAGAAGAAGGCGTTACATTGTGTGTTTGTGGATTTATAGAAAACCTACGACAGGGTGCCAAGAGAGTAGTTGTGGTATTGTATGAGGAAGTCATTTGTGTAAAAAAAAAAAAAATATGTGAGGGTGGTGCAAGACATGTATAAGGACAGTGTGACAGCAGTGAAGTAGGAAAGCAGTGTGCAGTAGGAAAGACAGACTGGTTTAAGGTGGAAGTTGAATTGCATCAAGGATCAGCTCTTAGCCCTTTCCTGTTTGCAGCGGTGATGGACAGGTTGAGGGACGAGGTCACACAGGAGTCTCCCTGGACTATGATGTTTGCGGATGATTGTCATTTGTTACGAGAGTAGGAAGCAGGTTGAAAAGAGCCTGGAGAGGTAGAGGTACGTGCTGGAGAGAAGGGAAATGAACGTCAGTAGGAGTAAGACAGAGTACATGTGTGTGTGAATGAGAGGGAGGGCAGTGGAGTGGTGCAGTTGCAGGGAGAATATGTGTTGAAGGTGGATGAGTTTAAGTACCTGGGGTCAATAGTGCAGAGTAATGGACATTGTGTTAGAAAGTGAAGAGAAGAGCACAAACAGGGTGGAGAAGAGTGGCAGGAGTGATTAGTGATAGAAGGGTATCTGCAAGTGTGAGACCTGCTATGTTGTGAGCCAGTGGCATTGAGTAAAAGACAGGAGGTGGAGCTGGAGGTAGCAGAGCTGAAGATGTTGAGATTTACATTGGAAATTATGAGGATGGACCGGATTAGAAAAAAGTTTATTAAAGGGACAAACTTTTCCTTCTTATAGAAAGATTTACAAAATACCTTCTCATTTCTTTTCCACACCTGCTGTCCCGTGCTTGACTGAGTCACCAGGAAAATATCACTGACATCCCTAAGTGTGATGGTTCTTGTATCCAGGTTTCCTGCCTCCTCAAAGCATGAACATTAATAAAAACTAATCAAAGTTGTTTTTATTCTGCACCACTCGTACGCATTGGTACGCATTGGTTGGCCAAACGCAGATTCTTTTTCGATCAATTTCTGATACAGTCCCAGTTTGTAATTCAAATTACACACTCGTACCCATGAATGCACTTGTTCCAATATGTTCACTTTTACACATATAATACCTGACACAGGGATGGGTATTACGGTCACTCTACATAAAGATTTTTTTCCCCACTTTTTTAAAGGAGTCGCCAGTGTCAGTGTTGCTACTCTCAGAGAGGTAAAGCAGAGAACTTTGCGGTTTCCACATAACGTTCTAGATTTTCATTGATGTATTTAGAAGAGAAAAAAAAAGGAAACATTAGTGAGGGAATGACTGTATAACCACTATATACATTTAAGTGATTCCAGGTACTAGTGTTACAGAAGTTTCATTACATTACACATATCTCTACGCAAATGGAAAGGTGTTATTTTTCCCCCTCTAATGAATACCAAATTACTATGACTGGCAAACTGTGCTGGTATAAGAGGCAGGAAATGCTTTAGGATCTGAATGGGAAAAAGTTGGTTGATTTGTTTTTATTTTTTATAATTATTTTTAACAGAAACAATATTAGCTAATTTACAGGGGCGTATATGGTAAATGTGCCAGATAATCTAGGTATAGTAATAAACACACACACACACACACACACACACACACACACACACACACAATATAAATAAAGATGTCTATGTTAATATTAGATAGGAAGGAGTCTCAGGTGTCAATAAGGAAGTGATCATTTGTCTCACTGATTTTCCACAGCATCAGATGCAACTCAAAATGAATAAAATGTACATCATTCTTAAATTAATACAGACATTGGTAAGTTAATTTGGTGAAGAAGAAACACTTAGAGGCCTGCTATTATTGGAAAATAATCAAATGATTAGTTTATGTAGAGTTAAATTCATTCTGCAGATTTATACAGGATATGCCAACAATCAAATTACAGAGATGCGATCACACATTAAACCCCCCCCCCAGCAATTTATATGCACTGGCAATATATTTTAAATACTATGTTCAGGAAGTTTAAATGCTAGGGCCAGGAAACAATCTAAACGTAGTTTCTGTATCAAAACTGTACACGTGACTACAACTGTTGCGCAGAGTATGACTGTGCTTTGGCTTTAGTCTTCATCGTTCTGCTGTGCTAGTGTAAGGAGCTTGTCCACCAACACTGAAAAAGAGAAAAACACAAAGTTTAGGGTGAATGAGCCCAAAGTTTTTTTTTTCCCCTTGTAAATAAAATTCATGTGTCCTATGCTTGCATGTAATTTGGTTTTTAAAAAAACTGCTGATATCTAAACTGAAATAATTTGTTGACCTGATCCTGATACCATAAATACAGACTCTCAACTTCACATTCTGCATCCTACTCTTATGATTGCGTACAATGATAGTTAACTTATCCTTCAAGAGAGTTTAACTGTATGCAACAGTAATACCGAATATTACAATACAAGTACTTCTATGTGCCTGTACCTCCAGCAGAAGGCCTCTGGAACGGGTCAAATGATCGGCAGGCATCAATCAAGTCCTTGAACTGCCTGGGACAATCATCTGGCAGAGGCTCCATTATCTTTTCCACACATACCTTATTATAGATTTTACTATACGTAGGGCAATCTGGGTATAAAAGCAGGATGAAAAGACTGGGTGAATAAAACTAAAGTCGCATTAAAATCCTGAAAATGAAATTTAAATAGGGATACAAGAATGGGTTTATTAACATTAACAAAGTCATGGTGATTAGTTGCCAGTTCTACATGCCTTTAAAAGGGATTTGTCGTGTTGCAATCTCCCACAGGACAATACCGAAACTATGAAGAGCACATACAACAGATTAGGCTACTGATTTTTGTTGTATAATAAATTAATAAGACTAAGTTTGATAGTGTTTGCCCAAAATGTTTCTTTACCTGTAGATTTCACAGGCTTTGTCATACTGATAATTTATGTCTTGCAGCTGCTGTGGAGAAACGTACATCATCGAGCTTTTTTTATCCTCCTTACAGTTCTTTAGGGATATTTCTGTTTTTGCCAGTTCAAATCCTCCAAGCTTGAGAGACAAACAAACAAACACACACACACACACCCCTTTAGAGGCCAGCCAAATGTCCTTACAAGGTCAAAAGTGTTAAATATTAATTTCCTTTTCGAGACATTAGTTCTCCACTTGATACACACAATTATTGGCAACTAGCCTACAGTATAATAAACAGAGACTTAAACACAATGTCCTGTTTATCTAAAGGAAGTTTTCCAGAATAGTTTTTTTTAGAAAGTTAAATTCAAGTGGTATAAAACAAATGGTCGCTGCATAACTCCTAATGATTGTCAATACAACAGAACATGATGACAATACCTTTACTCTATAGCCAGCTGCCACTAGAAACTTGCTGCTAGTGATGCAGCCATGTACTTTAAACTTCTCTTCTGACTGATGCAGCCTGTAGCGGAAAAAGCAGACATGAGCAGTTTATATGGATTCACAGCACATATCTCGCATCAACAGGAATATCTTAAAAATGATGACAGGTGTGATAAATGCTGTGTAAATGCTTAACCTCTGGTTGGTACCTGTATAGTCCATGTGCTGCATCTAGACACATGCGAATTTTTCGGTCCCAGGGTAGTCTGCTGGGACTGTCGAGAACCTGTCTTATACTGCCCTTCTCACAGAACTCCATCACAATGAGATAGGTTGGATTTGTTCCTATGGGATAAACGTTTAGTTTAAAAATCTTGTTGGAAAAAAAAAATCATCAAAAAAGAATCATCATTCACCATCTTCAGTAAAAACTTTGTCCTGGTCAGAGCAATGATAGACCTGAAGTGTGTTGGAACACAGTAGAAAAAATAAACCTGGATAGAACACAAAAATTCACTACATACTCACTCACCGTGTGTTTTTTTTACATTAAGCAGGAACTGGAAAACCCAGACCAAAAATCCATGGGAAACCTAGAAGGGTAACTTAAAAGCTCACAACTAGAATACAACCTGCAAACCCATATACACCAACCAGGCATAGCCTTTTGACATAACATTATGACCAGTGAGAGAATAACACTAATTACTTACCATTCTCATTCTGGACACAGATCCCAAACATCCTCAGGATGTGGGGTGACTCAAAGCGTTTCATAGTATCCACTTCCTTATTAAAAATGCTCCTCAATTGTCTGCAGACAATAAAGAAAATATATTACTTTACCAAGACAGGTTACGATTTCAAAGTAAATCATAATGAATATATAATATATATATATATATTTTCCCTTTCATGTAAATGTCACCTACTGTGGACTGGTGCTCACTGGATAGGCATATCTCTTGATAGCCACAGTGAACTTGTTATATTCTCCTTTGAACAATTCAGAATTGTCAGACATCATGAGTGGCTGAATGGGAATGCTATAGGTCAGCTCCTCAGGTCTGATCTCTCTAATGTCCTGTAAATGTATGCTGGGTCTTCTCACTGTCAGGCACATAAAGGTAAATTGTATAGTGTTCTGTGACTTCATACTACACACATTCACAGCCAGCCGCAAGCACATCAACAGCTTAATAACTTACAAGATTCCAGTATGCCTCTAATGTCCTGAACGTCTTTCTGAGTTTGTTCAACTGTTGTTTGCACGGCATCCACAGTCACTTTAGTCTTTTCCTTCTCATCCGCCAAAGACTGAAGCACTGTAAAGAAAAAAAACACAGGAACAGGAATGTCCCATACATTCGCTAATCTTGTCCACTAATTTGGACCAATATAAGATTCTTTAATTAAATGTTTAATAAAATTAAGCTAGTTACAAAGAATTAAATCCATATATTTGCTTACAAATACGGAGCTCCACATAGTCAAAATTTTTGTCATCTTCATCCTCTTTTTTCCTTCTCTCCTCTTCGAATAACTTATCCATCCTGGCTCTTTGTTCCACTTGCAGAGCCAGCGACAGCTGCCGTGACGCATCGTTCAGACGGTCATTCAAGGTCCCAAACTCCTCACCAAGATCAAATGCCTTCACAATGCGTTTCATGCAGCTGGATGAGGCATAATTCTTCACAACTTTTTCGGCCGACTCCAAAGTTAATTTTAGCTCTAGCAAGCCCCTTTTTACTGGATCTGGAGATTTGCCCAAACCACGAACCTTCACAACTTTGACCAGCTCAACCAATGCAAACACACGCTCAGCCAGACGCTTGCAGCGCTTCTTGTTGGCTTTAACCACACCACAAAGCTCATATAATTTATCTGCTATGGCCAGGATTGGCTCTACCAAATCCATGACTGCTACAGGAAAAAAGAAAAGAGAACTAAGCTAAACAAAGCATTATAATAGAGTCAATTAGAAATACAGGCAAAAGTACCTTAAGAGTTAAGGTTTTGTGCTTGTAACATACAATTTTCAGTTATCAAGCATGGAAATTATATTTTAATAAAATAGAACATTTACAATATCTAGCAGAGTGGATAGTGTTCTTGCCTCACTGTTCCAGTGTCCTCAATTTAATCCTGTGCTTTAGTTACTGTTTCACTTGGTCTCCTATCTCGGTGGTCGTTTCCAACAGATCTGAGTGAGAATGTGTATGCATGGTGTCCTGCAATGACCTATGACCCCACTCAGGATAAATTTAGGAACTGAAGATTAATTAATGAAGGACATTATTCAACATGAAAAAACAAACCACACATCTCTAGAAATGTATCATGTGGTGGGAATTTTTGATTTTGAGAAAATCTGATATTGCACAATACTGTGAAGACATCCTTTCTGATGAATGGAATTTTGCAAATTCATGTTAGTGATGATGATGATGATCTCCTCAGAAATACTAAGTTGAAACGAGTACCAGATTTTTTTTATTTACAGCACATTGCCGTCTGTCATTTCAAACTAAATCATAACCTTTCTATATGGCTAGAACTGTTCTTCTTAACTGTTAGAGGCTAATAACTGTGAAGTAGAACTGTCTAGGAGATACAACAGTTTAGCTGCAATAATAAAAGTGGAGGACCACAGAGTCCTAGATTCATATCCCAGTTATTGAAACCATTACAACTGATATACAAACTCTGAAGGAAAGCTAAAAATGGTTTGTGGTTCTTTTGCAGGACATTAGGTTGTGTATTCAGATAACAATTCTAAAGGTTAAACAAATCACAGCCAAAACATTGTGCTGACTTAAGTCAGACACAATGTTTTATAGCCCTGATGGAGAGGTGGTAGGCATTAGTGGTTAAGGCACTGTACTTTGAATACACACGGACACACCAAGCTGCCACTTTTGGGCCCTTGAGCAAGGCACTTAACCACATAGCTGATCAGTTGTATGAATGAGATAAATTTAAGTCGCTCTAGATAAGGGTATCTGCCAAATGCTGTAACTGTAATAAAATTGCTTTGTTGAAAAACAGACTCCTGATGTTTACATGTAGCGTGATAATTAATTTGATAATTTACTGTGAGGTGTCTCCTAATTGTAATTATTGACATCTGGGTTTGTATTTAGTTTATCTACTGATTTAAGAGAATTACTTTCTTCTATTAGATGGTGGTGAAACTCTGCTATTTAATCACTGAATGATTCACAACTATAGTAAGATTCACAACTGAGTTAAGAATGATAATGATGCCTGAAATTGACAAGGACATTGCTGTAGTTAAGAGACTGGTGAGGTTGCAGACTTAATCTCCAGGTTGTTCCAGTTTCACAAAGCAATGACTATCTTTTCACTTTGCATATTGGTTTTGCCTTCAGACTGGCTTTATTCCCTACAAACCTTTAATAATACAAACCTTGACTTTTGAATGAAAACTTTTTAAAATGGAAAAGAAGGAAATCTTATGATGCACAACAAAACAAACAAACAACGCACATAATAAAAGTCTCCACCTGCGTTCACTACCTCTAATAATCGCTGAAAGAGAGACCTATGAACTATAAATGCAGCAGACTTGCTTAGATGCACATGGGCCAATGAGAAAATCCAGGAAACCCAGAGGCATGTCTCATGATTGAGTCTGATGCCAGGTACTTCTTTATGGAATTATTTGCAGATGGGGATCCCATCTTGGCTTGATTTGTTTTTTACCCCTTCGTGCCCTACTTCATAAATTGCTTTGCTTCTTGTGCTCTGCTCAAGTTCTTTTGTCTACTTGCACTGTTAAGAGGAAAAAACTTCCCCATGCATCTAAAGTGGGATTTTTTTGATACAGAGAAAAACACAAATCTCTGACCTTGCACAAATGTTTTAAAATGTTGAACTTATGAAACATTAAAAAGGAACTTTTGATGTTTAACTTTTAAAAAGGAAGTGAAACTTGTCTAAAGGTGTTGAGTCACACACTGTCTTCAACATAATGCTTAGGTTACGACTCACAGAATAGTAAAATGTCTTTCTTTCAGAATTCAGTCTTGCCATTCATTTTTCTTGATTCTTAATTTGTCAAATATTATACTTTGATAACAAAAATCCTCTGGAACAACACATCTTAAACATTCACAGATTGAGCTTGCACAACTATAACCACCACCATGGTTGTGAAACCTATCTCAGAACAGCAAACAAAAAGTTATTATGCCAGTAACAAAAGGTATTAATTTATGTTCTATTAAGTTTCCTCCTTTGCAACAAACGAGTATGTTAAAACTGTGCCCTTCAGCTTAGCTCTAACGTGAAAACGGTCTGAACAAGCCAGCACATGTTGGACTATTTGAATCATCTTCACAAATAATGGCTAAAAAAATAAGACCATTAAGGCTTTTATCTGCTGAATAAATAGCTATTAGAAAAAAGAACAAAACATAATGTCTTAATCTGACACACACATTGACAAAAATAAGAAAGGTTTTGAGCATTACTTACTGTGTTCAACTTCAACCCACTTCTGGAGTTTCTGCAAATGCAGGAAACTCCCTCTTTCAGAACAACCAAATCCACGCCTTTATTTCATTACCTCCTCCTACTCCTCTTCCTCTGAATGTAGCATGTCAGCTTACTGCCTGTAATGTAAATACTCACCCTGACGTGTAAAGAATACAAATATTCATGTCCTCATACATACAGGTGCATCTCAATAACTTTGAATTATTGTATAAAAAAAAAAAAAAGTGAAACTTGTATATTATATAGATTTATCACACACAGGCTAAAGTGTTTATTTCTTTTAATTTTGATGATTATGGCTTACAGCCAATTAAAAACCTAAAATTCAGTATCTCAGAAAATGTGAATTTTCTGAAAAAGTTCGATATTGGAGACTCGTGGTGTCACACTCTAATCAGCTAACTACCTTAAAACACCTGCAACGGTTTTCTGGGACTTTAAATGGTGTCTCAGGCTCAGGCTTCACAATCATGGGGGAAGTCCCCAGAGTCTGGAAGAAGAGAGGCACAGAATCCCAAGTTGCTTGAGATCCAGTGAAAAGTTTGCACAGTCAGTGGTGGTTTGGGGAGTCATTTCATCTGCTGCTGTGTCTGTCCACTGTGATTTATCAGGTCCAAGGTCAGCACAGCCATCTACCAGGAGGTTTTAGAGCACTTAATGCTTCACTCTGCTGACCAGCTTTATGGAGATGCTGATTTTAATTTCCAACAGGACTTGGCACCTGCCCACACTGCCAAAAGTACTAATACCTGGTTTAAGGACTATGGTATCCTTGTGCTTGATTGGCCAGCAAACTCGGCTGACCTGAACCTCATGGAGAATCTATGGGGTATTGTGAAGAGGAAGATATGAGACAACAGACGCAACGTAGAAGAGCTGAAGGCTGCTATCGGAGCAACCTGGGCTTCCATAACACGTCAGCAGCGTCACAGACCGATCGCCTCACAGTCCACTGTAGTAATCCATGTGAAGGGAGCCATGACCGAGTATTAAGTTCTGTACATGTTCATACTTTTCAGTAGTCCAACATTTGTGTAAATCTTTTTATTTATTTATTTATTTATTGGTCTTAAGTAATCAAATTTTCTGAGATACTGAATTTTTGGTTTTCATAAGCTGTCAGCCAAAATCTGTGTGTGTGTGTGTGTGTGTGTGTGTGTGTGTGTGTGTGTGTGTGTGTGTGTGTGTGTGTGTGTGTGTGTAAAAATTACTTACCCTTTCTTATTGAACTTCTAACAGGTCTTGGGTAGGTGAAAGTAAACCAGAACTGGCATACCATCTTCTCAGAATCTGTGACCTGAGCTGAGGATTTTCTATTTCATAAAATATCTTTTTAAAAATGACTTTTGAAAAGTCTTAATTTGTGGACTTTGGATTCTAAGTCCCTTCCCGTGGGCTCACCACCTGCAGGAGGGACCGTAAGGGACGGTTTGGGCAGCAGTCGAAGGCGGGGGCCTGCTTAGACTGCTGCCCCCGCGACCCGAATTACGGATAAGCGGGAGAAAATTAATGAATGAATAAATGGATTCTAAGTCTGTGCTAAATACATATTTAAACAAATCAGGTTTTTTTTTTTTTTTTTTTTTTTTACACTAAAACTAATAGCTTTTAAAAAAAAATTAAATAAATAACTGTAACACACAATTAGTGATGTATAACAAAGTATCCAAGTTTATTTTTGTTAAAGTATCCGACATTGACTTGAAACACATCACATTTAACCTAGCTCTGTGTAGCCATCTAACAATTACTCATTGATCACATCGCACATCTTGACTATTTGGTTTAACATGATAACCATCTACCCCATATTACAAGCTGTTAACTTTCTGCATGCTTGAATCACTGTGCCACAAAGTTTAATCATTGCTCCTGACCGACCACAATTTTGTCTCTTTTTCTACCTTCCTTTTTTTCTGTCAAAAAAATGGAAACAAACAAATTTTGTGGTTTCAGCTCTGTTTTCTCTCAGCAACGACATCGTCTGTCCTCTGTTCTGAAGAACCTCTTGACAAAGAAAAGCTGTAGATATCCAGCCATGACAATGACAAAGCTTTGTAGGACAGACCATGTGTTCACATAGTAGGACTTAAACTGAAGCAGGAGGTAATCAGCCCCTCTGCGCATACGTGCTACATTATAGAAGCGCCACATGTGCTGAATTCGAATGTGTACCTTAGTTGAAATTTCCTGCGCAAAGAAAGAAAGAGGAAAATATTGAACAGATATGTGTGAAACAAGAATTAAATGTTGGCTATACACTGTATATTCTTATCAGTCTATCTGACTTAAGTCCTAAATGTGTGCATGTTGTAGATTTGCTTATTTGATTGCTGCCCAAACTTTTATAAATATTCAATAAATAATAAATATTTACGAGCAAGTAAAAATTTAATGTCTGACCAATTCATCTCAATGTCTAATCTCAGATCAGACTATCAATCTATTGTGTCATACATTAACTAATTATGGCAAATAATCCACTTGGCCAATCATGATGCATTGACTGCATCTGCATGGGTCTTTGTGTTGCTCTGCTGCTACATGAAAGACTAGATGGATAATTGCATAAGCATGGGTTCATGTATGGTATCAGAAGGTATGTTTCAGAAATACATTTCTATTAAATTAGGTACCTTGATGTTGAAAATAGTGCTGTTAAAAACTTCCTTGTCCATTTCATCCTCCTTTTTGGCCTCGACTTCCTCTTCATAGAAAACCCCAAAGTTCAGGAATACTCGCATTTCACCAAAATGGTTGTGATAGTTGGCAAAACACATCTGGTAAAAACCTGAAAAGTGTATGTGTGACAGTGTAGGTGACAGAAAATATTCAAGCTGTACAATAAAACAATATTCTCTCAACTTATTGCTTTATTATACATTCTCTCCCAGTCCTAAGCTCATACTTAATTCTTTGCTGTACCTGTCTCCTTTACATGAAGGTTCATCTGGCCCATAGTGTTATCAGTGTAGGAAAGAGGGATGCCTTTGGGAGAGATAATAGAGGCTGCCACGAGTCTGTCTGAAGTCATCCTTGACACCCACTGAACCTGGACACGCATTATTCAACACAAAACCATTTAACTGTGTCTTTATAATCGCTTCAAAACCATTTTATTTCAATTTAATTAAAATATTAATATAGGTCAGTCATTTAATATGACCAAAACACACAGAATGCATAAACTATCAGCCATAACAGTTATAAAATAACTGCATTTGAGACCATTCCCTAATTAAAATATGTCTAGACATTCTGACTATATTGTTTAAGGTAGAGAAACACTTCAGATAAGTCAATGCTACAAAAACTGATAAGCAAAAGGAGAACAAGGCAAGGTGATTGCTCTGTTCACTTATTATAGTTCCTAAATCCGGAAAAACCTGCAAAAAAATAAATAAATAAAATAAAAAAAATATATATATATTAACCCAATACGGTCTATAAATGTAAAGACAAAACTAAATCAATCTCACCATATAAGTCAGGTAAAAGCGGCCATTCTGACGAGCAAAGTGCCAGTAGCAGTGTGACTCTGTACCAGACAACAAAATAGCAAAGTCATAGTGATCTGCTGCATGAAAAAATTCATCAACTCCGTCTTCTGGATCTGAGATACTTTCACCCCACTGTCCCAAAACAGGAATAACGAGGAGGACTATGGTACAAAGTATGCAGCGCATGTCTCAAATCTTACCACACACACACACACACACACACACACTCAAACTCCTGTTCTGGCTACTCGTCAAGGACACATAGGGCAGCGCCTGATAAATATGCCATGTAGTAGTGTACAACATGGGCTGAATGTCTTCAGATTTTAAACAAACGCAAAAGATAAGTACTTTGATGGTATATATTTGCAATGTTCCTTTAATATCACTCAAGGTCTTGAATTAAAGAAAGAAAATGTACATTGTTTTTAATTCATATATTAATTAATTTTGTAACTAAATAATATACATTTGATTGTTTTTATACAATGTGACAGTAGTACAGAGCATCAACAACAAAAATCAGCAAAAGGGTAGGGTTGCTGCTCACAGCTCCTGAGTTCCCAGTTCAATTCTGATCTCAGGGTGCTGACAACGTGATGTTATGTATATAACTCCCCATGTCCATAATCTCAATCTTACTGAACAGCTCTGGGGTGAACTGAAACTCACTTAAGGCCTCCTCACCCAATGTAAGTGCCCGACCTCACTAATACTCAAAAATCTTGTGTATATCCTTCAAAGAAGAGTAAAGCTTAATATAACAGCAAAAGTGGAATAAATCTGGGATGTTAAAAAAAAGTACATATGGTGTGATGTCAAGTGTTCACAAACTTTCAGATGCATGTATTTTTTTATAAAAAATATATGAAGTTAAAAGGAGTCTTTATTCAGCTAAATGAGGGGAAAATTTGGTGTCATAAATTAGAATAACACAACTCTAATATAGAATATCTACAAATTATAATACAATGTCTTATGTAGTATTAATTTAGAGCTGTCAACCGATTAAAATATTTAATTATTAATTAATCGCATAATTGTCATGAGTTAACTCGTGATTATCTGTTCTACATGTACTTTAAATTATACTTTTGAAAATTTTTAATACTCTACTCAACATGGGCAAGCACGAATATGGATAATTTATGCAAATGTATGTTTATTGTGAGTGAAACCAAACTCAGCATAGAGAATAAAGACCAAATATTCTTGTAAAGATTTTAAAGTAATTATGGTGTTTTAAATTACGTAAATCATCAAGACACCAAACTCCAAACAAGCTATTATTTCCACACGGATGGTTTTTATTGCCGGATGTGTGCATTATTGTGGATTTTGGTGCTTAATTTGAGACTTGGCACATCAGTAAAACAAATGATATTGATTAAAACAAATTTTTTAGTGAAGGTTTATTTTTATATATATATATATATATATATATATATATATATATATATATATATATATATATATATATATATATATATATATATATATATATATAAGTAAGAAAATGATGTGAATCGATGTGTGTTGCATTAAAGGTTTTAATTTTGCCCTTTTATATTAATTTATTTATGTTTTTAATCAAAATTGGCAAACAGAAATAATGCAATGATAAAATTAGTGCGTTTAAAATTAATTTGCGTCAGTTAATTTAGACAGCCCAATATAAATTACATTTCTTTGTCATGTATGAATGTTTAAAATATGAATATGAAATATGAACAGGTGGTCTTACTCAAGTCCAATTTTTTCTTTGCTTATTTTATTGCTGCATGGATTAATATTTAATTATTATTTTTCTTATAATTATTTATATACAGCAACCTATTAATCATAAAGAATTCAGTAATAAATGTCAATGAGCAAGTAAAAAATCAATGTATGATCAATTGGCTAACATATTATTGTGGCCCACATCACCTTTTTACGATAAGAACATGAGTGCATCAGTAATTTTTTTTTTTTTACTTAAAAGAATATGATGTTAGAAAGTGTCTTTATTCACCTAACTAAAGTGAGGTAAACATTTGGTGACTATGTATTCGGATAAATTCTTCTTCATTTTGCCCTTTTGCCATAAACTGTAAAAAAAACTCAAGAAATTAAAAAGCACTTGCGAGCTTTATTTGCTTTATCCACTGACATTATATTGACTATGAAAGAATAGTACAGGAAGACAGTGGGGAATTTCATAACCCTAATCATATTCTTTGTGTTCTCAGATATTTGATTACCATCATTGTAAACAGCAGATCATCAGCAGGGTTTTTCAGTCTCTGTGGTCTGCTTTGTGTTGAAAAGCCTTTTGAGGAAGTAGAGCTGCAAGAATCCAGCCAGTATAATCAGGAAACTCAGCATGGCCGACCAATTGCTGACGTAGTTAGAGTTGGACTGGAGCAGGTAGTAATCGGTTGCTCTCCTCATGCGCTCAATGCTATAGTAGCGCCACATGTGGAACACAGAAATCTGCAGTCGGGAGGAGCTGTCCTGCATAGACATCCAGCATGTTTTCAGTTGGGGAAAAAAGCATACATTTCAAACAAAAAATCTGTATAATGTCTACATGTTTGCTCAAAATCTAAGAAGCATAGACAACAATTTAATTTTATATGTTAGATATTGCAGTTCATGATTAGTATTTTACCTGAATGGTATCTAATGTATTGTTCAACTCTTTTCTATTATCATCGTTCTTGGAGTCCTTTGAATCCTGGTAGTACACCCCAAAGTTCATGAAGACCTGCATGCTGCCAAAGCGGTTGTGGAAGTTGCTAAAGCACATCTGATAAAAGCCTGTGAATGTACAAGAAAAAAGAAAACTTTAAAAATAAATAAATAAACAAACTATAAATAACTAAAAGGCACCATAAAAATCCATTTTTTTATACATATATTTCATACAGTCATTACAAAGTAGTGCAGAATTTAGGCAGTTGGCAAAAAATGTGTCAAAGACAAGTGTATGTCTGTACTTTATTATCTTACAGTATTTACAGTTCAAAAACATAAAGATAAGGACTGTAAATCAGTCATAAGAAAAAAAAAACTATATCTTCAACTCACCAGTTTCTTTAGCATTGAAGGTTATATCCCCTGTGACATCGTCTACTGAGCCCACAATAAGACCACTGGGAGCATTTACAGTAACTGACAGGTGTCTGTCAACACCTACTCCTGTCACCCACTGGACCTGTACACACGTAACATATGTACAGGGCTTATTTACTGACATGCACTAATGATAACCTTGGACAAAATGGTAATGGACAAAAAAGGCTTGATAAAAATAACCATTTTACCTACATATACTTCCACACAGATATCAACATATTTGTGTACATAAATAAAGGTGAAGCCATTAATGTATAACAATTAATTTCATAAATGTTAAAAAAAAAAAAAAACTATTGAATGTAAATGTCAAATTCAAGTTTTAAACCTAAAGGGTCTTAGGATAAGACAAGCATTAGATAAAGTCTTACTAAAGCTGTACTTATGTAATTTTACCCAACACCCAAGACAGTAATTCTATTTACTTATGTTAATATGGTTGAACTGAACAATCTGAACTGCCCAGCTATGTTCAATTCACATAAGACATAATATATGAAAGGATGATTATAAATGTAAGATAAGAGAAATACAATTATACAAGCAAAACCTGTATACATAACATTGTTCTCGAGAAACACACCTAAACTTTCCAACAACTGACCTCGAACCTGTATTATAAACAGACAGGTTTTCTAGTAACATATTGTAATATATATTTGTGGAACTCACAAATGTGTTAAAGATGTGGTTGTTTAGAATTAGGTTAAACGACACTTAGATAATTCTCTAAGTTGTTAGGTGTTTAGTGTGCCTTAGGCCTACAACAGTGAATAGTCATATGGTGGCTGAAACTGTTCCATGTGCTTTCTTTACTTTGCGCTCATACTATGCATGATCTACGATGTGCAATAATTTTAGTGCAATAAAATGTTTTTTTACATGTGACATTTAATTTTACTTAATATATAACTTAATATGTATAATTATATACATTATCAATAAAAAAAAGTATTTATATTCTGATTCAATCTATAATTTCTTTCTTACCTGAAAACCATAAAACCTACAGCTACAATTTTACTCACATGCAAAAAAAAAAGAAAAGATTCTGCTACATATTACCATGAAGTTGAGATAGAATTGTTCGCCTTGGTGTGCAAAATGCCAGAAGCACTCAAGGTCTGACGCAGGCACCACAACGGCAAAGTCGTACTGGTCCGCTCCCCAGAACAGCTCCTGGTCAGACACTCCAGGCTGCAAGTTTTTAATTGCTTTCCCACAATCCCATTCTAATATCAGAAGCAAAAGGACAACACCAATATATTTCCCTCTCATTATACAGGTATGCAGGGTGCATCCACTGACTGGTGAAATAGCTATATTTTTTAGGTGCCAAGCCACTCTTTTGAACAGTAGCAGATTATTAACCCTGACGTGTTCCTTCCAGAGTTTTCAGCCTCTAAGTGAGAAAGTGTGCGTCTGGTCACAGGTGCTGCTGACAGCTTCCTCACATTCTACACTTTACAGTGATTTATATACAATTTTGACTGTAATTTTGACTGTTTATCTAGTATAACCCTGCTGTAAACTTCTTGTTGTTAACCTACTTTTAATAATTTGTATTCTCATTTGGCATCTCTAATTACCTAAATAAATAATAGCAACTGTCTTAAATGTCACTAGTTGTGGTTCTAATAACCACATATTTTACGAATTATATGCATTATATGCATTATATACATATTATGTGTATTATATATGTACTTTAGAATATTGTATTTATCACAGTAGTGGGCTGTCACAATTAGCAATGCCTTCTCTGAGTCGAATTCACTGACTTACAGTTAAATTTTTTTATAAATGTGTATTAAATGATTCCCAACAGTCCATTATTTTCTTTTCATAGTGTTTCTCTTCTTGTTTCCTGTTGTCTCTGATTAGGTTAAAGTGTCTATCCAATCATATTTTAGCCATCACAGGGACAAAATCTTCCACAAAGCCTTGAAAATCAGCAGTACAGGCACCTGTTGTGTAAAGTACATGTTGCATGAAGCAATTGTTTAAACAATCGAATTTTGAGTTGGAGAACCAAAGGCCATCTAGAAGGCATACAATAACATATGCAATTTCATGTCAGTTGTTTGGCTGAGAGTGCACAAGTCAGAGCTAACAAACCACATCTGTAGCAAACTGTTGCTACAATTTGAATATATTTGTGTATACTTTATAGCTGTTTTTTTTTTTTTCATTACACAATGGTTGACCAAGAAGAAGAAATTGATTTGGTAAAAGATACACTTACAAGGACATTTTCAAGACTTTTTAAGAAAGGCTGGACATTGTGAGGAAAGATCAGTCAAAACTGTTTTAAAAAGTTGTTATGCTTTTTCATTAACCATTCATCCATTTTATTTCCTGTAGAATTTGTACAAAAACACACAATTTGCCTCCATTTCAAATGTCCAGGGAAACAGTAATGTATGGGGGGAAAAAAGCACAAAAATGCAGAGAAAAACTTGGTTCAGTTTATGAGATTTATATTGATGCTTCTGCTCGAGATGATGTATGCAGGTGGTGATCATAATTGTAAAGATTTAGTTTAAAAAACAACACACTACACTTCACATAATACACTGTACAGCTTTTACTTCCGGGTCCCTTTTATGCTGACCTTGAGCCAATTCTGTCCGTATGAATAAATTACGAATGATAAAAAGAAACGGCTTTAGCCACGCCTACTACTGCCTGCTGTTTAGTGACGTGTCGGTTAGCGACCAATACAATTTAACCATCGTGTATAATGCGGAAGTCAGCCTGTGACTACAGGTGTGTAGGAATCCTGAAACCATGTTTGACAGCAGCCAGGTGAGCAGCTGATATGGACGCGAAGGCGAATGTTATAAGGTCGTTAAAGAAACACGACATCGGAGACGAGTTTTCACACGTGTCCTCTTTTCCAAAAGCGTCAGTCCTGATCCCCCTGTTCGTGAGAGAGGGTCGGGTCCACGTGCTCTTGACTGTGCGCTCTACTCAAGTGAGTGCACTGTGATCTCCTCTGGACTAGTGAAGGGTCGTTCATGAACAATTCGTTCATTTTAAACGAGTTTTTAATGTGACTCAGAAGAACGAGTCGTCTTAAAGTCGGTCGCATGAGCAAAGCATAGCAAAATCTAACAATCTGATTATTGAAAATTTAACATATTATTTGATTTCTGTTCAAAGGAACGACTTGATCAGGACGACGAATAAAAAATCATTCGTTTTGATGCTCCGATCTTCCCATCACTACTCTGTACTGTAGCCCACTTATTAAGTCGTTATTTCAAGAAAATAGTGTAATTTCTCTTGACTTGTTTCAGCACATTGTCATTAGTAACTTGTTATCTGACATTAAATCATTAATTGTTATATATTCCCTTTTTTCTATTATTAAGTTTTTTTTTTACTTTTATTTTCTATAACGTATTTAGAAAATAAAAGTTAAAAAAAAAACTTAATAATAGAAAAAAGGGAATATATAACAATATATTTTTATATTGCGTTATAGAAAATATTATAGAAAATATAGACAATATAGTCATAGAAAATAACGTTATAGAAAATATTTAGAAAATAACGTTATAGAAAATATTTTTATTTTCTATAACGTATTTAAAGGTCCCCTGGTGGTCTAGTGGTTAAGATGCAGCGCTCCCACCGCTGCGACCCGGGTTCGATTCCCGGTCAGGGAACCATCCCCAGCCACTCTTAGTGCCGGTCCCAAGCCCGGATAAATTGGGGAGGGTTGCGTTAGGAATGGCATCCAGCGTAAAACATGTGCCAAATCAAACGTGCGGAGGATCCGCTGTGGCGACCCCTAACGGGAGAAGCCGAAAAGAAAGTTTATTTTCTATAACGTATTTGGGTGTATTTTGTCATTATTTCAGATTAACTCGTTATTTTAGTATATTATAGTTATTTTGGTAGATTATTAAGTGGTAGTTCAATAATTAAAGTTCTGAGTTACTGACCTGAAGGTCAGGGTTCAAACACCAGCATCACCAAAATGCACCTTTGGGCCCTCGAGCAAGGCCCTTAACCTTCTGTGCGCCAGAGGGTGCTGTATCATGGCATTAACTTGTTACTTCGGTATATTTTGTCAATATTTCGACAATATATTTAACTCAATATTTCAGAAAATGTAGTCATTATTACGAAGTAACTCGTAATTTTGGTATATTTTCTCAATAATCAACTTCAAGATCATTTTATCAAGACAATCTTTAAACACCTAACAACTCTTTCAACATCGTTATTACGACGGTTAATTCAACATACGTTCAACCACGTTATTTTAATTTAATCTTTATTTCCAAACCGTGTGTTATTTCGCCTTGTTATTTTGGACTTAATACCTCACTATTTTGTATTCATTACAAATTTGAAGATGTTACGTAATTTGTTTGGCTAGAATGCATATTTCAGACTTTGTATGAATTTTTATAGAATTCTTTTTTACTTTTCAACATATCATCCTGTAAATGTGATAAATGATCTTATTTCCAGATGTTATTGCTTTTTCAACTTAATATTTAATACCCCATAATCTGTTAGTAAGTCAGATTTATTAAATATTAGCTTACAATTCTGTTTATTATTCTTTTTCTGTTCTGTTCTTTAAATAACTAAGGTAGATGTTTGTATTGAAGTCACATAAATGTATTCGGTCAAGACTCTATAATAATCTAATACTCTGTTGAACTAATGAGATCATAAATTGCTGTGCAGGTTAACTCTCTTCTGCTTCTCTTCTCAGCTCAAACACAATCCCGGAGAGGTGTGTTTTCCGGGGGGGAAATCCGATCCACATGATCAGGATGAAATTGACACCGCGCTGAGGGAGGCGCTGGAAGAGATCAGCCTTCCTCCTGATGGAGTAGAAGTGGTTTGCAGACTTTGTCCACTGTTGAATCAGGTAAATTGACTCAGCACAAATCATCAAAACATCATGCATAGCAGTAATATAATGATCTAATTTAAGAAGCAGCATTTATTTGATACACCTATATCAGTATACAGTGACCTTTAATTCAACTATTGCCAAATAATTAGGAACTAGCACGGTTATAATATTGTTTAAAATGAGAAACTCCTGGGATAAAATGCCAGCTTTCACTGTTAAGCAAGAGCTTCTTTTGTCACACCACGTTTCAGTCATAAAGGGAAATCCAAAATGCAGAAATAGTGGCAACAGGAAACATTGAACTCTGTTTCAGTTTGCAGTGCAGATATAAAACAATTTTCTGCTGATTTATGGCATTGACGCAGCCCATCTAGTTTACAATCTATGAGAACATGAGCCTGAGGGCATAAATAGCAATATGAGCATGCAGTTGTAAACTTGGGAAGTTGATCTGGTCAAGCAAAGAGTATGAATGAAGAGTATAGGCTAAAGGACTAAAGCTCTGCTTTACCACTGTCTTTAGATGGAGAAATGGTGGCACAGTCAGCAAGTGGTTGAACAGCGTTGTGGGTAACCAGTACCCAAAGTTAATATAGACATATTGATGAGTCTAATTGGAATTTCATTATACAATAATTCTTGTAAATGGCAATAAACACAAATAGCACATGAACAAACATCCAAACACCTTTCAGCTTCAAAAACCAGCTTCAGACCTCATTTCATTGCCCATGTCTGTTTACAATGTCCTTACTTTATAGGATCATTTCAGAACTCATTAGCTAACGGAAAAGCCTTGCTTCTCCTTTCTCAATATTCTTCACAGAGAGGTCTTTTGGTGACCCCAGTGGTGGCTTTTATCAGCGACTCCTTCCAAGCAAGCCCAAACCCAGATGAAGTGAGCGAGGTGTTCTCTGTGCCTGTGGAGTGGTTCTTAAATGAGAAGGATCACTCTGCTTACCCAGTACCCAACATTGGTGAATATACACACAGTTTCATCTACACTGACCCTGTGACAGACAAGACCCACCAGATCTGGGGAATGACAGCCTTTCTAATCATACTACTGGCTGTTCTTGTGTTTGAAAAAAAGCCAGAGTTCGAAGTGGGCTTTGATTTGGAGAATCTGATTGTTAACTTTCGGCGATACCTTCAACACAAGTTAAGCAAGTTATGATTAGTTGAATTTAGTAGCTGAAACTTGTGAACTTCTTGCTTTATTCTGGTAGGATTTGGGGTGGATTTATAGAGTCCATCATAGAAACTTTGGCCATGATGCACACACACATTCATGTCTTGTGGCAATGTAGCATAGCCAAACCACCTGCATTCAGGTTTTTGTAAGGTGAGAGACAAGTCAACCAAAGGATTCAAATTAGCATAGACTATTTTAAATTGACACCATTCATTTGCATGAAACATCGGCTTCGTTCCAAAATCCATATGACCAAAATGTATGAGTAGATCATGAAAAAAACAAACAAACTTATAAATAAACTCAAATATAATTTCTAAATATAATTTAGAATTACAAAAACTGACCAAAATGCTTGAATAACCTCACATATTATATCACTAGAGCATGTATACTGTATTAAGTTGCATTATAAATGCAACATTAATGCAACATAACATTTAATTATTATTAAAAGCTTATAAAAGATAATATGTTTGGAATGAACTGTAATCAAATTAAATAATATTACATGCCAAGCCTTTTATCCCAGTGATGTAAATATTATGTAAATCATATTCTAATGGTGGACTGTGTCTGTAAAACGAAGTTTGTTTCAGAAATAAAGTGCACTTATTAGTCTGGTTTTGTTTTCATTTCATATTTTTTCTTTAAGTCAGAGCTTCCCAACCAAATAAACATTGTCAAGAGATATTTTACCAACATTTAAAAATTCAAACATTTAATACAATTATTAATAAATCTTTATTGAATTGTAAAAGTAATATTCTGCCTGTTTATTTGAGCATTTTATTTTTGACATTTCTGCTTACTTAACAGGCCCAAATCACATTCATCCTAGCTTAATGTTTTTCAGTTTGGATTAAACCAATCATTGATGGCTGGTCATGATAAATGATTAATAAATATGAACATTGATCAATAGCCCAACAATGAATGTGTCCCTTTTAAGAAATGTGGTAACTGGATTCACCATATTTTAATGATAATGAATGAAATAACTTTTCTGTTTATCTTCTTTATTGTGTGCTTAATATATCTTCTTTTAAGTTGTAAAGACATTTTGCATAAATCTCAAATAATGGAATAAATAATAAAAACAAATTCACACATTATACACCTCAATGTCTTTTAAATGTGCGCTCTGAATTACTAATGATGTCATGGATGTGTCAGTGGAGGGTTCTGAAAAATATCGGCCAAGAAGAAGCTTTTTTTAATCATCTGACCTGACTTTCACTGCAGTCTGGACTAGAAAGAAATCACTCCTAAATTTCCCTCTTCTTAACATTCTGTGGGGTTCAGTAAAAGTACAAAAGGGCTCATATTTGAATGTACTTGCCTATCAATAGTAAAGCACTTATTAGTGAGAAATAATCATTTAAACAATTCATTCAATTCCATATTCTATTCACCTGCACATCATAATTTTTTTAAGGAGAGAGTTTTCTATTGTTACAGACAATAGCTTTAAAAAAGATCTTTGACCCACTCTTCTGAGAGGAATTTGTGTATCCCACTGGGAGATTAAATAAAAATATTGTAGGTTTCTTATGAATTTTTTGTTTGTTTACCCCAAGTCTTTTGTGAGGGAGAGCAAAGATGCCTCAGCAGCTTAGTACATGAGCAACTATTCATAATTTTCAGTAGCATCACAGAAATTGGCACACTAAATTAGTTTTCATTCAGGCCAATTTTAGGTGCAAATCAGGTTCTGTAAATCCATTCACAGTGTATTGTCCTGGTGTAAGCCTAAGTTGATGTGGGTTTGTTTTCCACTAGAGGGCGCAGAGTCCTCTGAGTAAATCGTATTTATGCTAGTTACTGTGATTAGCAGCATATTTATACAATGGAAAGCTGACAGGAATATCATGTTTGCTTAAAGTAAAGTTATAGTGAGAAAATCACGTCAAATTTAAATTTAAGTGCCAGCTTGTTAAGTAATCTCATTGGGAAAGTGTAGGCCAGATCTGCTTAGATGCTCGTGGGCTGTTTGCTAAATGCCAGCTTGATGGCCTTACCACTGTAAAATCGAGTATGAAAACAGTGACATTAAGAACAGTTTTGTATTTGGGGGAAAAAAGCTACTCAAAAAAAAAAAAAGCATGAAGCTCAGATTAACACCTAATTGATTATTGTTTGTAATGTAATTTAATGTATGTTAACACAGAATGAGAAGTATTGTTACCAGCTTTATAAGTCCTTTTTGCTTTAGCAAATATGTTCGTGTAATCTCATCATTACATTTTTGCAGCTTGTTTTTACAAAAATGCAGTCAGCGGATGGTAAATATTGACCTACTCCCATTACGTGGAACTGCTCTTCAGTTAGAGTTTTCTATTTTGGCAGGTTTTAGTACGCACCTAGAGCAAAACATTTGCCAGTAAGTGTAATAGAGCAAATAGGTTTTCATAAATCAGATTTTATTATAGAAACTATGCGTCTTGCACGCTTTTTGTGCAGTTTGTTTTGGAGGCTTTTTTCTCATAATAGGGAACAGGAGAATGTCTTTATTCCAAGTACTCTACATTATTCCTTTTTTATGAGGTCACAGCCAGCATCAATTTCAGTGGTTTTTATAATATCATCTTGCTAGATAACAGATCATAAAATGAACTCTGACACAATGGACTTGCATGACTTTTATCTTTAGCTTCATGCCTGCCTTTTGTCAGTTTTATGTTGTGTCTGATCATATTCTCTGATACTTATCTAAATCTTGGCTCTATTGCTAAAGTTTCCTCTGACGGGTTCAACTATGGGTTAGGATTTCTTAGTGTATGTAGTGATTCTCTTTCATGAAAAAGATTATGTCTAAGACACTCTATATAAAATATTTTATAAATACTGTCAAAAATGTTTATTTCTTCAACATATCTTCAACTTTTAAATGTCTTTAACATTTTTGTGTCACCGGAAAAGACCAGTGGAATAAAAAAGAAAAATTAACAAGCAGCTGTTTAGGAAAAGAGGATATTAAGCAATAGATCAGTTTTCAAATAATAATTTAAAAAAAAACATAATTGATAAATGTTATAATAATAAATGTCTCCAAAAGAACTATGCCAGGTTGTGCAAGATGGTGCAAAATCCCTCTAGACGGTTTCCTTAAAATTCCTTAAACTAGCTATTTCTTTTAACTAGCATTTATCATGAAGAATTGCTGCAATGTAAAAATATGAAGTAATTATATTTATATCATATATATTTGATCACTGTATATTAGGAATATATTCAGAATTCAAATCCATTATTTGGAGGTACACATTATTATTATTATTATTACTATTATGTATTTTTTTAAATAGTTTTTAGCTTTTAAATTGAGTGAGCAGTGAAATATGAATTTTGCTGGACTAAGAAAGATACTTATTTTTAACTTGAATAAAAGAAGCTGTGAGATGTGTTTATTTGGTCAGGGTCATTCAAATTAAATGTTTAAATTAGGCTACTATTTTGATTGTATTTTTTGCTATACTGTTATTTCTAGCTGTGTCTTTTATTTTAGAGTTTCCATATTTAATTAAAATATAACAAAATCCAATTTAGACTACAAGTCCAAATGCAGATATAACTATTTGAAGCACATAAATAGATACAGCCACGGAAACAGCCACTCTACATTTATGCTTGTGTTTGTTTTGATTATAAATTACACCAAATCCAAGTTCTGCAAGATCCTAATTCATAGTACAAGCCAGGAGAAATTCCACACAATCAAGTACTGACAGTTTTGCTCATTTGCTGGTCTATAAATATGCATTCACCCAAAGCCCAGTGTACAACCTGCCTGGATTTACCACATTATCTAGTCTCGGCAGGGAGCAAGCTTATCCTCATCGCCAACTGTCTCTGAGGCCATTTTACACGAGGTCTCATGGCATCTCTACTGGAAAACTTCTGTTACCTATTTTTAGTTCAACAAAGCCAGTCATTGTTTCCTTTGTCAGAACCCTATGGAGGTTTTCCCCTTTTGTGTCAAGGTCAATTTTGTGTACAGGCAAAGGAGGAATGCGGTACCACACAGGGATTTGAGGGAAGATTGCGAATGCGGCCATAAACCCTTACTGCACTCCCTGGAGATGTAAACACTGTGAGAAAATAAGCAAATGAGCACAGGGGAGACTGTTTTTAGCATGAGAGAATTTGCTGTTTAAAAATGCGGCAGAATGAGGTGAAGGATCTGCAAAACGACACAAACAATTCTATGTCCAGAATCAAAACCTTGCTGAAGATAAAAAGGAAACCTTTTATGATTAAAATGATAACAGATGTGGTGTAATCCTGACATCAGTGAATCAATTTGCATGCAATCACAGATAATCGTGCTCATTTACTAATTCGTTCATTCCAATGAACAGCAGATGCACTATAGGACTAACCTCAGAAATACCATTTGAAATTGTCAGATAATATGTGCCTAATGAGATTTGGCTTCTGAAAAGGCTTTATGTTACAAAATCTGCCAGTACTTTTTATCTAACGTAATAAGAGAAAGTGACTAGACAATGACTGTATAATGAAGAGAAAATATTAACAACTGGCTTACTTTTTTTTTTGTTCTGATGACAAGATTACAAATTTTGTGCTTCTTTATAAGTCACTGTTACACTTAAATACAATTTACAATGTAAAGAAAAGTCAGAGACTTAATATGAGAATGATCATATTCTAACATTTAGGTCATGCTCTTTTATTTTCACAAACAATGTACACATAGAGCGACTGGTTTAATTTCTCAGATAGGACTTTTGTAAATCAGTGGTTCTTTTTCACAGGTGATCACATGTTATTTACATTTTGTCTACACAAGTGTTTACACAAAGTCACATGTGCAGAATTTTTACCTAATCATATATTGTTTATATAAACTAATAATCAATTTTAATCACATGTAAAAATGCATGCAATTTTTCTATTCTACTGGAGCCCCTTAAAATGATTCACCTATATGCAAGTAGAATTATAAAAAATGACTTCTTAAACAGATTGTAAGTTCAGCTGGCATGTGTGGGTGGAAGCACAGACCAGTACAATTTAGCCATTTGGTGCTTTCCTTCTTTTTTCCTTTTTCTTTTTTTTCTGAAACAGCTTGTGTATATCTGTACAATTTCACCCTTCCATTATTAATCTGAGATACTGTGTATTCGACTTCGTGATGTTTTTTATGTTCAATTATATGTTTTTATTTACATTGAATGAAAACTTCATATATGATCCACAACACAAAAGACTGTATATTTAGGTTGCTTTGTAGGTATATATATTTGATGATTACTAAAAATATTTTGTCAGCCACACACTGTAGCCTGTTCAATATTGCACAAAATACACTGTCAGACTTCCACTTATATCTGTATTGCATGCTCAAACACATCTCTTTGTGTGAAACCTTGTGCTGTAGGTGTACAGTTAGAGACTTGCACCTATCATGTACAATCTGTGACTGTTTCCTCGGTATAGACTCGAGTCATAACACTGAAGTTTTTGAATCAAAGCAACACTGCCAAGCCTGCTACTCTCAAACCAGTGTAAAATATGATATCTTAATAATAATTAAGGGCATTACTTAATGCACTGTAGCAAGTGGAAATATCTGAAATGATGTCTGATCAATGTACAGGGTGTCCCAAATAAAAAATAAAAACTATGTGTGAAATCTTTTTGATGGATTGGAAAGCTGTTGCAATGTTGTAATGGACTTTAACAGGAGACATGACAAGCACAATACATGACATGTTTTCAAACAAATTCTGGAAATAATGAAAACCACCTGAGAAGCAGACATTCACAAACATCCACTGATGGAGGCACAACTGACATCGTGCTACCAAACATAGTCCCCTAATTTTGGAGACTTTTGGGACTTCTTATAATTTCCTATTATAAAATGTATTTAAAGATACTAGTATAATACAATTTAAAGCTTAAAAAAACTACTAAAATGTATCTATAGCTATAAGATGTTCCTACTTAAAACATTTTTTTTGAGTGATGTAGGATTTAGGTGTTTTTGTATTTTAAGTAAATGTTGCATTACATTTTCATTAATTCGCTTGAACTCTCTCAGGTATTAGTTTTCATCTAATTTGTGGTTTTACAGTTATCATGCATGCTAATATTTGAAAAATTTGAAATAGTGCTGTAGCAATATTTTCTGACATACTGTTCATTCACTGATAACATTGATGCATGATTTAAGACAGATGCTTTTTTCTATTCTGAATCTTCTTGTACTTATACCTTCATGTTTTGTATAAAAATAAACTAAAAACTAAGAATAAACTTTTTTTCTCTAAATAATAATTCATCACTGTATTGTTCTCCCTCAGACCACAGGCTCATGTTGGATAGATTACAGTCAGTAGAATAGAGTTTACACTCACATATATATATATATATATATACATACAGGGTAGAGTAAATTCTCCTGCCTAGGTTAATTGTTCCTCATGAAAGAGTTTAGATCATTCTAAAAGGTGCAAACTCGTTAAGGCACACATAAATTGTACTAAAGACAGAGGAGCGTAAGAGTACTCTGCTACTATCATTACTCATTCTGTCAGTATTTGCCTCAGTTAATTAAAACATTGAAAAGCAAACAAGACTGTAACCATCACAACATGACTCAACATCAACTAAAGTTACCCAAGAGCATAGATAATTTTGAGTTTCTAGGTGACCTGACTGCAGTCCGCTGTTACCCTTGTGCTTTCCTGCACTGTGCTGGGTATCTTTAATTAACACCTGAGTTCTCTCTTCTACAAGCAGGCATTTTGGAGCTTGGTGGTTGCCAGGTGCCAAAATAAGAGTGGAAACCAATTACTGCAGGTGTCTGAACCTGTTATTCACTTCACTGCATTTAACTGGGAGGGAGATATTGTGTGTGTGTGTGTGTGTGTGTGTGTGTGTGTGTGTGTGTGTGTGTGTGTGTGTGTGTGTGTGTGTGTGTGTGTTATATCAATTAGCCTCCTTGTTTTGCATAAAGTTATAAAACGTTGCATGCTAATTTTAGATATTTCTTTAATACCTTGTGTGGTAAAAATGCAATCTATGCTAATCAATGACTTTGTTTCCAATACGCATTGGCTAACTTTGTCCGAATATCAGCATTGGATGAAAGCGCACTCACCTAAATACATTGTTGGCACCTAAAAAAACTACAGTATGTATGCACACACTGTTCACTGCAGACCAAGGCATTGATATTCCAAATTCACTCCTATGTGTTATTCCTTTGTTTGTTTTCAGTAAGAATGAAAGAGACTGAGCTTCTGTTCTGCATGTGACATGACTGATAAGACCGAAAGATTTCACCTACAGTCTTTCGGTGAATGAGAGTGAGTGTTCAGCAAATAAAAAGGGTGAGGTTGAGAGAATAAGCAGAGAAACAGGCAACATATGAAGACTAAACACCAACCAGGCATAACATTATGACATTATGAGCGGTGAAGTAAATAACACTGATTATCTCTTAATCATGGCAACTGTTAGTGGGTGGGATATATTAGGCAGCAAGTAAACATTTTGTCCTCAAAGTTGATGTGTTAGAAGCATGTTGATGTGATGGCAGACTGCAACAGTTTCCAGTCTGCAGTGGTCAGTATTTATCAAAAGTGGCCAAGGAAGGAACAGTGGTGAACCGGTGACAGAGACGTGGGCGGCCAAAGCTCATTGATGCACATGGGGAGAAAGGCTGGTCCGTGTGATCTAATCCAGCAAAGCTCCTGAAGCTCAAATTGTTGAAAAAGTGAATGCTGTTAATGCTCAAAGGGTAGGTAAGTCTTACTGTTTTGGCCTCAAGAGGGGAACCAACACAATATTGGGTAGGTGGTCAAAATGTTATGCCTGATCGGTGGCCAGAAAGTTATGCCTGGTTGGTTTATGTCTTCATGGTGTATATTTGTTTGATATTAACTTCTACCAGTTAAACACAGATTAGTAAAAGTACTTCTATTCTAATAATAATAAAACAATAAAATAAATCATAATTTACTTGAGCAAATGCATAGTGATAAATACAATTTCTCAAACGCAACTAAAGTGTCATCTAGTACTTCTACAAATTACTTTTGTCAACCATCAACACACTTAACGGCTATGCTGAAGTAAGGTAAGGTAAGGTTTCTAGTAACATTGCTATCTATCTAACAATAAAGCCCCTTACATATCATGCTAAACTATTGACCATAACAGTATTCCAAAAAATGTATTCAACCTACACAGGCTATCACTACCAAACACTGAAAGTGCGTCTGGGGTTTAATTCTGAACTTTTATACTGTAAAACATCAAAAGATCTGGCTAGCTAGTGTAGCTTATCCAGCAAGCTCATGGCTTACCTGTACATGTTCACATGTTTGCATATTGAGTTGTGAAATGCCAATGTCACCATGGGTTTTAGTTCACATTAATAAAACAAAAGCAACTAGAGAAATTAGGCCAGGGATGGTCATCTGTCTCCACTGTCTCAGACATTGCTGCTGCTGATTAAGAATTTGGCTTCTCTAGACTTTTAGCAGGAAACTCTTATTTTTATTGGCTCTAGATTTGTACAGACAGTCTTTTAAACTGGCTTGCAGTCTTCCAGAGATAAATGCATTATTATTTTATTACTCTGTAGTGATTATAAAAAATATACGTAACATATAATAATAATAATAAGCATTTTTTTTTTACTGTTCTAACTTTTTAGTTCTATCCTACACATTTATCCTTACTATCTTCTCCATAAACATCTATTCAGTACACAAGCTGAAAGATGATTGTCTCAACTGGTAAAAAAGGCTTCATTCTGCACCACTTACAGCCTACCGGGTTATGTTCAGCTGCTTAATGGCTACATGAAGCAAACATCAAGCTGTTACCATGATGTGATGTAAAGTGTGTGATTCACAGAAGAAGGACAAAAGAATCTGAAGTAAAAATAAGTCTAAATCACTACAACAGATTCTACATCAGTGAGATATGCATCAGACATGAAGTATTTGCAGTAATGACTGTGAAGAGCAGCACAATTCTCTTTTCGTGCACATATGAATTTGTGAAAGAATTGTATTGATTGCACTACAGCCCAGTTATTATGCTGTTTTTGTTAAATGTCAATACCAGGATTTCTATCATTTACTGTATACTTCTACGTTCTATAATTCTCTAACTACACCACCAAGGTATTATTAAAGATGCTTTCCCTTTATATGTAAATGTATGTGTGCTGTTATACAATACTTTCCAAAATAAAGATTGGTTAAAAATGTCCTCTTTTAACTCGTAATCATTGTGGTATATGTGTGTTCTCTCTCTCTCTCTCTCTCTCTCTCTCTCTCTCTCTCTCTCTCTCTCTCTCTCTCTCTCTCTCTCTTCTTTCTCTCTTTCTCTTTCTCTGTGTGTGTGTGTGTGTGTGTGTGTGTGTGTGTGTGTGTGTGTGTGTGTGTGTGTGTGTGTGTATGTGTGTGAGAGAGATTGTTTTTGCTGACACAGCTTGCTTTGTGCTGTGCAATTTTCTACAGTGTGGTTTCTATTGATCCACAGTTAAAATGCAGAAAAGCTGAATACACAATACCTTGAGCCCCTGAGATTCACAACATTTCAAGACAAGCTGAAAATCTTTGTCCAAATGCCCAAGGTGGTGAATAAACTTAAGGCACTCAGATGTGCAGATCTGCAAAAAAAAATCCATTTGCAGTCTTCATAAAATGGCTGAGGACACATTGCTTCAAGAGAGGACATAAATGAATTAAATCATTAATGAATACTTTATTTCTAAAAACATTGCATTTATAAACACTGACTGCTGTTTTTAGACTTTCACCATACTGTAGATTTCATTTGACAAACACCTCTGTATTTCTGTAAGTCTAAGTAATAGAGTTTTACATTAAATATAAATGTAGATTTTATTCTGTGGACTGATTCTGTAGCTACCTCTCTGTGCACTTCTCAGTAATATAGCAGCTGAGAGCTGAGTGCATCAACCTCCTATCAGGCTTCCTTTATTCACAGCAATTTCATATTTTTGAGTGACCTTTTCTGCCGCTGCCGCTGCTGCAAAGCATTTCCAACTGCAATCAACCTGAAGTCAAAGAGTGAACCCATGGCAACTGAAGCTAAGAGGAAGTCCTAAGATGGACAAAAATCTCAAAACCAAAGACAGCAGAGATAGCTTATTCAAAATCACATTACTCTGTGTAGACAGGAAGGCTAGTAGTGGCTGTTTAGTGATACTGCTAGTTAATGGACCAATTAGTCAAGTGGCTTATGAGCAAAAATTAAGACAGATGCACACAGAAAAGCCAATTGGGTTACTTTACTCATGTTATAATTAATTTCTCACCTTTGAATATCTATGTACCATAGGGTTGCTTTTTTTTTTTATAACAGCAGCTTGAACAACGGTGACAGATTTATGCAGGTTACTATTCATTAATTAGTTCTAATATAGTTTTTTGTAGTAAAAGCTCATTCACCAGGCCTTGTATGACAGATACTACTTAATAATCTACAATAAAGATTTAATCAATGAGTCTTTTAGTCTTTTCCACTCTGGAAGGGTCTTCACAACAGAGGTCTTTGCACTTTCTGGTTTCAGTGGAGAGAGAAAAATAGAGGGACTGGGAAAGGAATAACTGTTTATAGCTGCTACAAACTATGTGATAGCAGAAGCCAACGTTTTAAACATTAAATGTAACTATAAATAACTAAAAGCATGCAGTGTCAACCCGAAATTAATTAACAAAAGTAATTGCTGGCGAAGATACAAAAGAAATTAAATACTTTTTAATGTGCTTTTATTGAAAGATAATTAACTCAAGGGTGATAAGACTTCGTTATGGGCTGCAACACAAGACCATTTAAATGAATATTTTAATTTTTATACACAAAGCACATCCAGTCATATTTTATTTCTTACTAAATAGGTTTTATTAGGTTATCTTCACATCTGCATTTGCTGTAATCTACCTACTGTATTATATTGCATGCATCATGTTGTTTACCTATACACATATACTGTTTATCTCAGTTTATTGCACACTAATTCTCATTTATTTCATTTAATTTAATGTCCTCTGTATTACTGGTTGGCACATGGTTCTTTAACTTTACCTGTACACTGTTATTGTAACTACTGCAGAGTCAGTCAGACTGAGTGAGACTAAATTTTATGTATATTGACCAATGACAAAGGCTGTGAGTCTCTGGCTGTAAATTTAATTTACTCCAAGTTCCTGGTTTTGGGATTATTTATTGGAAAGTGTTAAGTCAAAGTTTCCAGGCTCCTGATTTATTGTAGATACATCCAACATTTAGGGGGTTGCCAGAGGCACACACTGAAAGGTTCTAGATTTAACTACTTTTCTAAGACTGAAAAGTTATCATATAGGTGCAGACAAAAATCTACTTCATTTCTACTACTCTCTTGAATTGGATTTGTGCACTGTCATGGAATAGCGCTCCAGTTCTCCATCAGAGTTATCTCCTTCATAGACTGGTCTTATTTTAGCTCCCCTTCGATCAATGAAACCTAAAAAGGAACTGTCAGTTCATGTTGCAGCAGCCAGTGCAGCTCGAGCAACATTTGTCTTGTGCTGATAATGCTGAGCGCACTGCATGGGAGAGGGGTCCCATTTAATCTCGCTTCTACACCGGTCAGTGCGAAACCGAGAACAAATACAATTTACACCAGAGACTTATAGCCTTTATCGTCGGTCCATCTGTCGAGTCTCAGGCTGACTCATATGTTCAGTTTTTCAGTTTGCCTGACCGCACGACACTCTGTAGTGAGACATGTGGACATGTCCACACTGCGAAACACACACAACCTAAATTTTATCATTCATATCTGCGCCCAGATGCAGCCGCATCTGTAAAAAAAAAAAAAAAACCAGACCACATCAGTACTGTTGTATTCTTATAAACTTGTGCTATAGATATATTTTAATTCAATACAGAAATGAGACCTTCTTAAGATGCGACGCGATAAGTTTGGACCAGATCCTGGTTCAAAACGCTGTGAAAAGAGGCGTGTCTAGACACACACCCAATCTCACACACCCACTGTCTCTCTCTTCTCTCTTCTCCCTCTCTCTCTCTCTCTCTCACACACACACACACACACAAACAGACACGCACACGTAGTCGCGCGCAGCAGTCGGTTCAGCAGCTCGGATTTTCGCAACTTGTCCTCATTTCAAGACTTTACGCGCCGAGTGTACGCATTTAAAGTTGTAGCATTTTTGGAGAAATGTAATCGGAGTAAAAGCACATTGTCTTCCCTTTCTGCCTGATTTCTTTCTGGGACGCCGCGCTATAGAGCACGATGGGAGTATCTGTCCGAGGTTCAGTGTCGGTTTGGTGCACCGCCTGAGCGCGATATGAACGGGGTGCGGGGGGAAGACGCGGACAGCGGCGGCGCGCAGGAGCACTATGGCAGCGTGGCGTACGACACGGCGCTCAGCACACTGCTGGCCGTGGCTGTGTACGTGGTAGTGAAGGGGAGCGTGGACGGGCTGCGGCAGTGGCGGGCGCGCATCTCGCTGCTGGTGGTGGGCTCCGGGCCGGTGGGACTAACAGCGGCGCTGGTCGCTGTCCGCAGCGGAAAGGTCCTGAAGCTCACCGTGCTGGATGAGCGCACACGCAGCGCGCTGCTCTGCCGGCCGCAGCAAATTGCCCTGGACCCTCGCAGCGTGCGCTTTCTTCTTGGTCTCGGCGTGGACTTCGACAACATGGAGGGCTGCTGGCACAATGATCACTTCTTTACGCGGATCGGCGTGTTTCAGGAGTACCTGCTAAGCGTGCTGGAGCAAAAGAAGCAGAAAGTCGACGTGAGAGTTCACTTGGGCACTAAGGTCAGTGAGGTCGTGCAAACAGATTATGCTTTGGCGGCGTTTGCAGAGTTTAACACACTACTATTGGCTTCATCAAAGTAGAGCTGCACCAAATTCATACCCACATGTATACTGAGTACATGCCCTCATCTTGCTGAATATTATATACAGTATTTGCATGTTGTTTAACCGCAGAAAAAAAAAAACCAGATAACCCCGACAATAACTCTGTGCAGTTGCAATTAAAAACACCCTGGGCCATCTACCAATAAAATCCAGTGTCAATACTATTATATTTATTATATTTGCAAAATAATTATAATCCAATAGCATGATAGCAATTGTAACAGTTCTTGTGACCCCAAAAGCACCCCTGACACCTCTCAACACTTATAATACAAATCCATACAGACATATTAATCATATGTATTTGAGTGCTGTCTAAGAAGTAATCATTTGCATTTTAGGAACTATGCATCATTATATTTTTGTTTTGCTATTGTCATCAGTAATCCAGTTATTTCCACTATTTCCCACTAGCTCTCTTCCTTTTCTCGTGCTTTTACTTCTTCTTTCTCTTTTTACTTCCTAATAAATACATTTTATCTTTGGACAAGACCATGTACATTAGACATAAAAATTTATTTCACAGAAATTTAACAGCTAACGTTATTAATGAGGTAGGCCTTATTTGAAGTATTTGTTTGTTTGTTTACAGGAATGTGAACAAAGTCCTGATCCTAACCTGTTATTAAATTTTATTACATACACACGGTTGTAGTATGTTAATATGATCCAGATACTGAGTGAGTTATCAGAACGTTTGTGTAATAAAAATCAATAAGAGAAAACAATGAGATTAAGTTTTGTGTTTGTGATGTACTCATCACTTTGAGAATTTGTGCTTTTAGAAAGGCCCAACATTTTGACATTTTGTGGGTCAGATTTTCCCTATCAGTGCTTTAGACTCTATGCAAGTTTTGCCTGACTTGTAGCTACACAACTGCATGACATATTTCATATTTCAATGCTGTGGTAAAAGGTGTGGTTTCACACAAAATCTAATCATTCCTCCTCCTGACTCATAAAACAACAAGCTGAATAATAATCATTATTCACATTCATGCAGGTCACAGTGCAACATACAAGATCAGTGTATAGAGCTGAAAGTAAAATATCAAGCAAAGGGCAATTGTTAAATGGGCATGGTCATTTACAGTTATAGATTGAGTAAAGGACAGAGGGAAAGGCCGCTCCTTTATGTAAACAGTGAGTAAAACTGTCAACAGTCATTACTCAGTCAGCACAGATTATACATACACGGTTCAAAACAATGTCTTAACAACAACTTTGGTATGAATTCACATGTCCTGCTGCTTAAATCACAGGTTCTGTTGCAAGCTAATCACACTGGATATGTCTTTTTTCAGGGTTTACAGCAATTATTGCATCATTAAATTTTAATTAACGTGAGCTTCCACAATCCTGGTTCCACAATATATAAATATTATTATTGTGTCTGTGAACATACGTTTTTTTCTTATTCAGTTTCTTCATGTAATAAAATTGCTGCACCACCAAATTTGATAAATTGTTCTCAAAGACTATTGTGTATAACTTACAATGATAAAAAAAAAAAAGATATGGTTCAATAGTACAAAATAGTGCTTTTTGGCACAATATTATTTATTGTTTGAATTTTTATTATGTTTTTTTTGTTTGTTTACATGGATTTTTTTACAGTTTCACACTTTTTTCAGGCAAAGAAATGTAATGTGCATATGTGTTCATCACTATTTGTACCGATTGGCCAGGCAGAGGGACTGAGCTGGGAAGTATGTGCTGCAAGTTAGAGCAATAAAGGATGGAGATGTAAATGTGTTGACTAGTGAAGAGATTGTGTTTAGAAGATGAAGAAAGTATTTTGAGCAGCTTATGAATGAGGAAGATGAGAGAGAGAAGGGTGGATGATGTGGAGGTGGTGAAGCAGGAAGTAGATACGATTAGTAAGGAGAAAGTGAGAGCAGCGGTTAAGAGGACAAAGAGTGGAAAGTCGTTAGGACCAGATGACATACCGGTAGAAGTGTGGAGATGTTTAGAAGAGATGGCAGTGGAGTTTTTAACCAGGTTGTTTCAACAAAACTTTGGAAGGTGAGAGGATGCCTGAGGAATGAAGAAGAAGTGTGCTGGTACTGGTTTTTAACAATAAGGGGGATGTGCAGACCTGCAGTAACTACAGGGAAATAAAATTGATTAGTCACCCCATGAAGTTATGGGAAAGAAGTAACAGAGTTAAATATATTGATTTTCTTTGGGAGTGACGAATATGGACAGGGTTAGAAATGAGTTTATTAGAAGGACAGTGCATGTAGGATGTTTTGGGGACAAAGTGAGGAAGGTTTGATTGAGACAGTTTGGACATGTGCAGAGGAGGGACGTGGGGTACATTGGTAGGAGAATGCTGCATATAGAGCCATCAGGAAGAAGGAAAAGCAGAAGACCAAGGAGGAGGTTTATGGATGTGGTAAAGGAAGACATGCAGGTATTTTGTTTGAAAGAGGCAGATGTAGAGGACAAATTAGTATTGCGATGGATGAGCCGCTGTAGCTACCCCTAATGGGAAAAGCCTAAAGAAGAAGAAGAAGAAGAAGAAGAAGAAGAGGAAGAAGAAGAAGATGAGTTCCTCAGTAATACATCAGGGGTTTTTTGTCTATCACTACTATTATCTATTTGTAGAGAATTGTTCCACAAGATATTGTGTAACATAAGCATACCTTTCCTCACCCGACAGGAATGTGAACAAAGTCCCGAACCTAACCTGTTATTACATTTTATTGCAGGCACATGGCTGTAGTATGATTAATATCATCCAGATACTGAGTGAGTTATCTGAACATTTGTGGAATAAATATCAATGACAGAAAACAATAAGATTACATTTTTATATTTGTGTTTGCTAGGCATTAATCATATTCTTTCTAAATGTGATACTTTGAGCAACTTCATTAACAATTTTTTATTAATATTGAAAATTGCTCCAGTTGATGTTTTGTCATCGTTCTCTTTCTTTTTCAAGTCTTCTACATTTGGGTAAGACTGCATGCACACCATATGGAGCTATTTGGCATATCTTAGCACAAACAAGAACAAATATGTAAAAAACTATAGGCTAAGGTAAAAATGGGATAATTACCAAGCATTAAGGAAACACAGTAAGTGGTTTTGTTTCAGATGGCTTTAGGCTTTCCATCCTTGCAGCACATTCTGGTTGTTAGCCTGTAATTTAACATTATACTTCTTATATATCCAGACATTGCAGCTTGCTTTACTCTACATTACTTAGAAAGGTTTTGAGCTTCATACCATTAGTTTTTCTGTTTTATTATCACCTGTTAGTTCTCTATGATTTAAGGAGATGTGTGGAGCATCTGCAGCACAAGAGAAACTGAGCATACTCTTGACCAACTTATTACAGGATTAAATGTATTTACATTTTTTATTTCAAATAAAAAACAAATATAATCTGTAAACCTAGAGAGAGAATGTCTGATAATGTTACTAATTTCTTTAAAGGGGAACTTACAGGCATTTAAACTATTTGCATTTCATTAGTAAACATTATTAGTGTTAACTAACCTGGGGATGAGATCAAATGTGAAAGGCTTGGAGTAGATTTGACAGTGGCACAAGCATAGCCTGGGGGAGCAAACAATGTGCAGGTCAGTGGGACATAAATTCCAACTGGTTCCTCTAACCTAACTCCAATTACTAACAATACACCTTTGTATAAAAACAGTGTTATGTTCCTAACAAAGACCTGATAAGAATGTGCATATGACATAGTTGAAAAATAATTATAGATATGCAGTGGATGATGAGGACATCAGTCAGTCCACGAGCCAATGAATGTAATATCACACAATCTGAAATAAATATAAAAATGTTACAGGTTTGTGGGTCTGAATTTGTGACCAATGAGTAGTCAATTAGGTCAAAACTTAAGCTAGATAGACATACTGTATTTAAAAAAAAAAAATCATAATTAAATATTAACCTACACTAAGTTAATTTATTTGAAAAATATTAACGAAGAAATAATCATCACTACAATGGTCCAAAGAATACTCGGACATATAAAAAAAATAGATAAGTATTAACATACACAAATACACTTTAACACTTATACACCTTTAAAACAATTAACAAAGAAATACTCAGCATTTGGTCATTGCTGGGGATTGTGTGAGGTGCGTGGTAGGCTGGGCTCCTTATTTAGCACACGTTGAGGTGTGAGGTGGGGAAGTCAGGTCTCCTGTATCCATAGCAAGGATGGGTCTTGTATAGTGCCTGCCTATATTTACTAACCCATATCTGGTTCTAGCTATGTCCCTGCCACCAACTGACTGTATTTTCCTTATACCCCAAATGGTCCCTTGTTCAGCTTGGGAAAAAGCACCACAGAGTGTCTGAAAATTGAGATCCAACTCAAAGCACCAAAGATGAAAGATTAAAATAAGTTTGATGCTTTTTGGAATATTTTTATATAAATAATAATTATGTCAATATGACTCTCTGAGCATTTCCAGGTTTAGGATAAGTTTTAGTTGCAATTGTAATTTTGTGCTACTTTTGTATTTCTTTTTTGTTATCAACATTTTTATTACAGATTTAGAAACATATCACAGCTCAAAATTCAAAGGAACTATGTACAAACAGATGCCATGAAGCTGTCCACTTGTACATAGAAAGAGGAGAAAAGATAGAAGAAATAAAAGTCAAATACGCATAGTAGGGATGTCAACTTTTCAGTCTATCTGGTAACATCACAGCAATATTTGTCCAATTTCCAAAAGTTTTCATCTTGTATAGTACACTGGGAGTGATCCCTGCCCTATTGATACATTTATAATGTATCATCTGATGTGCAAAATTCTTAGAAGCAGTAAAACATCTGACCCATACCACATCCCAATCAGGTTCAGCAAGACCATCCCTTTCCCAGGAGTGGATAGCTGGAATATAAGTATACTGCAGTAAATTGAATTATAAATCTTAGAAACGAAACCATTAGAAGCAGTATTAATGTCCAACCACTCCCACAGAGGATGTGGGAGCCCATTAGAGGTCCAAGGAATGCCGTAGGCCTTTAAAGCTGACCTTAGTCTTAAATATAAAAAAAAAAGAAAATCCAGGTAAAGAAAATTCAGCACTTAATTCCTGAAACTATTTGAGGCCGTTATCACAATAAATGTCATTCAATGTATGAACCCAACCATCAGACCAGGCTTTAAAAACAAACAGTTTATTACCAGGGCTTAAAAGATTATTATGCAATAATGAAGTTGCCTTAGAATATAAAAAAGAACCACCTGTAATTTTCTCTACCTTTTTTTCCATGCATCAGATGAATATTAAATAATTGGTCTGTACGTTTTCTTTAAGGATAATTTTTGTATTTCTTGATCTTTTTTTCACAATCATGGTGATAATTGGCTTTCAAGCTATAAGGAAGAAGACCAAGTAACAGAGCTGGATTAACTAAGGACCAAGAGATGGAATAAATATCAGGAATGAGTGATTGACAACTTCCTGGCAGCATTAGGTTGTCAAATTGAAATGTCTGTTGCAATGAGATTATTACAGTATAGTTAATATTTTATTTCATAAGATTTGTGATTTGAATGCTAGATTTAAGTTACATTTTAGATTAAGGATAAGGACTAAAGTTCATATCAGACTTTACACAATGCATTAACTCTTCAGCGAAAATTAGTTTTGTAATATTGTCAGCATTTGTTACATTAGATGTACTATATGTTTTTTTTATGAAATGTATCTCCTCTAATCCCATGCCACTGTTCAATTCTTAAAAACGTGAGCTGTTAATATACTTTATACATCGCCTTTGGATATTCTGTGATATTTTGGGCAAGTAGTTTTCATAGTAATCAACAGAAAACAATGTTGCCCAGAAAAAGATTACACAAGATCAATGAAAATTTGATGCTTGAACATTTCCGCTGTCTGGCATGCAGAGAAATAATGTGCTGTAAGAGAAATATTGCTAATATAGAACACATAAAAAGAAGTAAATGCCCAGATCATTGCACAGTAAGCCCCGGAAATTGCTTTTTGCGTTCTCTTGCAGAAGGAACACCTGATGCTGAATGTTAGAGGCTGACCTTATTACTCGTTTAATGAATGCAGTTAAATGGAGAGTTCTGTTGAGTCAAAATAATGTCTATAAAATGACTGAAATAAAATTACAGAATTGTGCAATCTTATTAGCATCAGCTAGCATGGAGTTGGTTGGGATGGAGGTGATTGTGTTTAGTAAAGTCTGGGTTAACAGCGCTGACGCAGGAGCAAGGCAAGCGAGAGCAATAAAGCCTTTTAATAGATTCACTGTTCCCCTTTGGTCTTCCTACCATTTTTTTTCTCTCTCCTACTCTCTCACTTTGTCTATCTCTTTCTCTCTGTTATTGTGTTGGTTTCCGATCAGAGCTCTGATTCACAGCTGACCTGCTGCTTTCCTCTCCTCCATCTTGTTCTATTGTAAGGGCCAGTTGCTTTCACTGCCTGCTATCTGAATGCTTGTTTCTGCCTGGAAATGGAAAAGCTTTTATTTTTAGTCACGACTGATTTTTTTGTTTGGGTTTCCTTGGCCTTCTAATTTCTACCGCACACTGCTGTATTACTAAACTGAAGCCTGCAGCAAAAAAACAACAACTAAAGAATACTTAAAAGAGCTTTATTTCTTTTTCATGCAAGCATGTCGTAACACCAAGGTCACAGTTTAATAAACATAAAGCTGTTGGATTATTGATAAGCAGCTGAAGTGTTTGCATTTGGCCTGTCTGTAGTGTATGTTCAGGCTTATCTGTGTTTTTTTGGCCTACAGTAATGTGATATGAATCTCACACCCAGTTAAAGAAGCTAGAATTGATTTAGATTCTATTTAATGGCATTTGGGGTGACAAAATGTCAATCTGTTTTAGAGACTGAGATGTTGTACAGTAACAAGGAAGATCAGCTATCACACAACGCTCAATTAACAGTGAGGCTAGCTATTGGAAATATGTAAGTGAATGGGTAAAATGTCAATGTTGTTTGTCATTAACGTTTTTAAATGTACATCAATTATTTGTATTTGTAAATAATTACATGGCTCAAATTAAGACAAGTAACCAAATTTGAGGTTAATGGTAGGGGTTAGCACTTTTTTAAGTTAACACTATTTATCCAGATTGACAGCACACAAAGACAACAAAATTATACAGTGTACAAAGAAGAACTCAGTCTTTGGACCAATATTGTTTTGGCTGTGGAATCCCTAAAAAGGTTTTGTTTGTATGGTATGGTTTTAATATAATAATGTTCATAGCAAAGTAAAAAATGCGCAGAACTTTTATGGACTAAAGAAAAATAGAGTTGTCAATTACACAAAATCACACAAACACTAACACACACACACACTGAACAGTAACAAGTAGAAATGCAGCTTTAAAACTAAGAATCCCTCAGTGCACACACACACACACACACACACACACACACACACACACACACACACACACACACACGCGTGCGCAAACATGCACATACACATCAAATATCAAAAACACTAAAATTAAAACATTGTTTTAGGGCACTTAAACTCTCTCTCTCTCTCTCTCTCTCTCTCTCTCTCTCTCTCTCTCTCTCTCTCTCTCTCTCTCTCCCTCACGCTCACCTTGTTTTTTGCTATTTAGTTCACAGATGAATATCTGAGGAGGATTCCCAGTGGTGAATGGCCCCGGGTTATTGTAGTAGCCGACGGCTCCTGTGGTGACTCCTGCTCTGTACTGGGAATCAGTTCGGAGTATATTGTAGAGTCCTGTCATGCGTTCGGAGCTAATGCCATGATAGAGAGACTCGACCAAAGACAGGTTAGTCTGTAAAGATGTTCAACTTATTAATGTTGATCGATGCAGAGAAAGGATCTGATCGGGAGCATAAATGTGGCCAATAGATCCTGGCTTTTCAAAAGAGTCCATAGTGCTTTTTGGAATTGAATTCTTTTATTTCTCATTACCTATTTTAGGAACATATTTCTTTGGCTTTTACAAACAAGCGCAATAGAGGTTTACTTTTCTTTTATGTTTTTAAAAACCACTGTCTGACATTGGTGTGTTATCATCATTGTTTTAGCTTTGCAGCTGTTTTCTCGTCCTCCTGGTTCATTTGTTTAAATATGCATTCTGTTCAGGAGCATGTGGTTATCTGTGCATGTATATGCAAGCCACGAGGGTGGTCACAAATCTTTTTACATATTACCAATCAAATTTCCAGACAGAAGCTTCTATGCATAATACATATGGAAGAACAAAGGCCTAGCAAAGAGAACAATCTGATATTAAATGAATTATCCTGCTATTTATAATATCAGACCAGTCTGGTATTACTGGCGGCACTGGATGCATGCTTTTTAGGTCTTTAAATATTAGATGCTTAAATGCTTTTAGCCAGAAAAGAATAGCACATGGGCCAGCTGCTGCCAGTAAACCAGGACTGAAAGAAATATAATTAAGTTAAGCTGAAGATTAGTAAAGTTGTTAATAGTCAATGGGTGGTATGCAGTGACAAATAGGAAGTAGACAAGTTCAAAGAAAGGTCTGCACTGGCCTTCATATAAATACACTCCCATAATATACACCAAATCTCTGAGAATTGGCTGGATCAAGTGTATTTAGTTTATTGGAGGCTGCAGTCCCTGTATTGTTCAAACAGTGGGTAACAGTGCATTTGATTGACATATGTGTACAGATAAAATATAATATATATTATCTGAGCCTGGAGACTCATAAAGTCATTTCCTAGTCTTATTTCCAGCTAAAATTAAAATCATTTCCTTGCGTGACCTCACTGGGTCGTATTATGCTGCGATTCTGCGAATTAGTAATTGCTTGTTAAGTGGATTCTGCCTTACACAGAAATTGTGATGCAGTAGTTAAATTCCCAAGTGTGATTAAGTTAGAAAAGAGCAATGACCCTATGTTTAGACTACTCACAGCCTCTGCCAAAAATAGAAGAGAACAAAACCTTACCTTTCAAATACATGTAAAGAAAGGACAGGATTATTATTAGGACATATTATTTCTAGTTCTGCCGGTGGGTAAATTGTAGACTTTCATGTGCTGTTGAGCTTTGGCAATCAGCAATGGTACTGTGTTTTGTCTCTTCTATACAGGTCCCCACACCAGAGATCAGGGCTCACAGCCTGTACTTCGACCTGTCAGCATACGGCATTGACTCAGTTAAAGAACCTCGCAGTTCGTCTCAAACCTCAGCCAAGCCTGGTTTTCACCTGAAGATCTATGGAACATTTCGCAACCGATACATGGCCCTCGCCTGCACATCGACAGAATCAAAAATGCTGCGATTCCTGCGTCACACAGCCAACTCCTCAGTAATAAGCCTATGATTAACTTCTTACTTTAGTTCCATCTTTTGCATTTTTCAGTTACATTTCTTCCACTAATTTATTATTATGATTACTAATGAGCACTATATCAGCTACTGGAGGGATTAATTTCCAGACTGAAAAGTAGTGAGAAACTAGTGACAGCTATTACACATCAATATTATAACCACCAGAATATATTTCACATGTTTTGAAACTACTCTCTGTGATTTTGTTTGTGTCTTGTTGGGTAGGCAGTCTGGTATACATAGATCAGGCATAACATTATGAACGGTGAAGTAAATAACACTGATTATAACTTGTTCATGAGACCTGTTAGTGAGTGGGATATATTAGGCAGCAAGTAAATATTCTGTTGATAAAGTTGATGTGTTAGAAGCAGGAAAAATGGGCAAGTGTAAGGATATGATCGATTTTGACAAGGGCCCAATTGTTATGGCTAGACAACTGGGTCAGAGCATCTCCAAAACTGCAGTTCTTGTGGGCTGTGCTTAGTCTGCAGTAGTCAATATCTATCAAAAGTGGTACAAGGAAGGAATAGTGGTAAACCGGAGACAGGGTCATGGGCGGCCAAGGCTCATCGATGCACATGGGGAGAAAAAGCTGGCACATTTGGTCCGATCGAACAGACGAGCTCCTGTAGCTGAAGAAGTTAATGCTGTTAATATTTGACAGGTCAAGACTGTTTTGGCAGCAAAAAATTGGGACCAACACGATATTAGGCAGGTGGTCAGAATGTTATGCCTGATCAGTGTAAAATGTATACATCAAGAGTAAATCCTGGAACAGTCCGTAGCATTTTACTTATCATACATATCGGTCTGGCTCTATACAGTCTATGTAGAAACCAAATTGAGGAAAGAAAGAAAATCAATAAGACCAAAGAGTGTGATTTCACAGGTTGAAAACACTGGTATTCATAATTACAGATATAGTAGTGTTGTGGTAAATGGTTCTAATGCTATAATTCTAACCAAATCAGCCACAAAATCTTTAAAATATCCGAAAGCTGCTAGAAATAGAAAATAAATAATATTACAAAAAAGAAAAAAAGGAACTGATACAGTTTAATCCTGTACAGTTGGGATTTCCTGGTATCCAATATAAAAAAAATATCTAGTACACTGTAAGGGATCTCTCGCACATGCACACCTGATCCCTTGGGGATTTGATGCAGAGACAGAAAGAGACAGAAAAAATGAACCACACCAAAGTACATAGAAGTGCAATGGCTCTGGTTGTTGTGCAACTATTTGTTTAAAGTTGTTACACTTTTCTGTTTACTAGAAATGTTGTTTGCAAATTGCACAAGTGAATATCACTATTAGTAAAAGTATTCTATGTAAATCTGAATTTCAATGCAACTCTGTTACTTTCTCACACTGCTGCTGAAACATTGCTGAGTGCAGCACAAAGAGGGAAAAAACAGTTGGGGGGAGTGAGTTGATGACAAGATGCAAGAACATTGCATCCTGCTGAGACTACATAGAGGTCCATAGGATATGCAATTCATGGATGGTGCAGAAAAAGAGGAGGAAGGAAAGAGTACAAAAGAAGGCAAGGTCAGGGCTTAAGGAAAAATTGTAAAACAGAGGCAAACAGTGAGGGAGAAAGAGAGAGTTGGAGATGGAGACAGAGTGCGAGGTTTATTAAGACAGTGGCGTCAGAGTGCACAGCCGATAGTGTGACAGAACACGTCATTCACAGAAACACATGCTGTTACCTGGTTACAGCAAGGGTGAATCAGTTGTGTGTGTGTGTGTGTGTGTGTGTGTGTGTGTGTGTGTGTGTGTGTGTGTGTGTGTGAGTGTGTGAGCGCATGTGTCTGAGTGAGATGGGTGCAGAGGATAGGAAAGACGTTACCAAGACACCAAAGGATGATGACGGGGGCATTGATAAACACAAAAGATTTTTCTTTTTTTTGGTTTATAGCTCAATAAGTAGAATCCAAGTGTTTTGTTCTACAGATTTTTCCATATTTTACATGTTCCTACTCAATATCTGAACCCTGGATGTTTTGTTAGCAAAGCACACATTCATACACCTCTTTAATGCATTTTCTTTCCAACTCTATCATTCTAGATAATGAAGAATATCTTTCACCAATCCTTCAACGCTTATAAGACAGATATTGAGCCCCGGGTGAGTGAGCTCACTTTGCACCGCATGCAGTGCAGCCGCAGGCTTTTCGAGATCATGCTGTCTCACCGACGCATCAGTGCGGCCTACATCGAGGGCAATAATGTGGCCGTTACTGTGGAGGGAGAGGCAGCACGCATGCTAAACTTTGATACTGGTAAGTTTGTTTCCCTCTGTCCACTGTTTGACTTCACTGATTCAGGTAAACTCCTAACTGTAAGATATATTTCTAAAAACACACTGCAGCTACTACTGTGAGGAGTATTTTTTTTATTTTACAGATGTATTAATTGCAGATTTGCAATATGCTACTAGCAATGATATATATTACTCGCAGACAGACATGCTTTCACTTGAACTACTACATTTGAAATATACAACTAACTGTAATATATCCAACTCTCATAAATACTCAATAAATATACGGTATATTCTATCAGATATATGATCAAATATATGTACTGTCATCTTACTGTTAGATATACCCTCAGATGGACTACTAACTGCCTAAAATATTATTATTTTGAGATGTAATTTCAAGAGTCACACTGAATATGCTGCTGTATACTCCTGTCTGATATGTATGCTGTAAGATATACAATACTATTAACTTTTAAAATAATATAAAAAGCATTATATGATGCTAGTACTCTGAATTATAGGCTTCATATCTGTTATGCTTTAAGTTGCTAGATGTGTTTAATATAATGTCAAGTCTTTTAGATGATACCAAAATAAGCAAGAAAGCTGTGTAATACTAATAATCATATCAGAATGAGATGAATATCCTGCTTGGTATCTGAAAACTTGGTGAAATATTCAAGTGAAGCTTTGGTGAAATCTGACCTTGCATTCTTGACTATATTTTTAGTAGTTACTGGTTATGTTCATCTTCATAGCTTGTTTTTCTTCTAAATGACTTGACATACATGATTTATCTTATTTATATTTACAGTGTAAAAATGGTTTAAGAAAAATAAGGGATGGTGAATAAAACGTGTCAGATGATTTTAAATTTTATAGACTGTACTGCAAATAGCTTCTATGCTGGGAATTATCTAATGTGAGAACAGATCATATAAGGTGTTTTTTTTTTCTCTCTGAAAGGTTGTGGTGTTAACCTTGGCATGAGGGGCTTGGAGTCTTTGGGACTGTTTATCTACAGAACTGCCACTGCTCAGGATCAGAACGATGTTTTCGAAGCCCTTTCGGCTAAAATCCAGCACTCCAAACACGTGGCTGAGACCTTCAGACAAACTGGATTGGCTGCAGCTATGTTTGAATGACCGGATTTGTGAGAGTTAGATGCAGGGGAAACAGTGTTGTCTCTAAAGGCTTATAAATGTCCCAGGTTAAAGTAAAGCGTAGTGTTTTGCTTTTTTTTGTAATAAGAATGTTGCCGTTGTTGTAAATGCACAAAGGAACCAACGTTTTTGTAGCTCTGTGAAAAGTGAAATGAATTTTTTTTGTGTGCTATATGGAACAGCATTGGACCTGTATTATCAAAGTGAAGGATAATGGAATCTTAAACTCAAGTTTAAGTTTATACACAGACTGTACTTACTATTTTTTCCTTAAATGGGCCTTACCAAACGTTTTTGTTTGTTTTTAATCACAATGCTGTGACATTTATCAGCCATGGCTGGCAAGAAGGGTTCAGATCCACACCATTTCAGCACAGATCACAAATCTTTACAAAATCATGGGTGGTTGTTTATTAATCAAGTTAGTTACTAAACTTATGGCTTGATACTGTACAGAAGTGCCTGGAGGACATTCAAGATATCACAAACACACATTTTCATTTTTTTGGTTATTTTTATGCATCACCTGAATTGCCTGTAGATTTGTAACGTTTGTTAATAAAAAATAAAAACATTCATGGATGAATGCCTTTGGATGGAATGAGAGGGAATTTTAATCTAAAATAATATTAAAATATAAGCTACGGTTTAAAACCATTAGAGCAAATACCTTTCGTTATACTGCCACCTAGTGCTTACTCCTAAATAGTGCATTGTTTGGAGTGAATATCCAAGAAAAACAGGTTCTTCAAACTTTCATTTAGATTTTTCCTGATTGGCAAACGCACCACGTTTACAGAACTTTGCAAAACTTCACAGCCACAGATTCTCCTGTGCATTTATTTCAGAAGGAAGAAACGGTTTTCATAAGTGATATTTTGCTTGTGGTAACATTCAATAAAATGGAAGTTCTGTATTTTACTGGCTCTCATCAATGAATGGGTTTAATTAAAGTTTTTAACAACACGGGTGGTGGTTTAATAGGCCTTTAATTCACAATCTTTTCAAATGTACAAAAACAAGATATGGTACAAAAAAAGCAAAGGGAAAAGTCCTAATTATTCGCTAACACCCCCCCCCCCCCTCTTGCCCTTTTCAATGAGAAAGAAAATGTGATTGAACTTGGTCTCAAAACCAAAGTGCATCTGTTGGAGGTACAGCATGGGGGAAAGCGAATTAAATCTCAATTTGACCACACTGTACCTGTCTGAACTTTATTTAAAAATCATACAAAGGCCTGGTCATGACAACTTTCCAAAGTGTCCCCAGAGCAGCTGGCCCAAAAGAGAGCCGACATGTCAGAGCATTCAGTTGTTCACTAAAGTTGGAATATAATTTAGCTCCCCTAAGAGGTTCCTGTCAGATTGTAACTTATAACTCTGACTTCTTCTTCTTTGTTTTCTTCTTCTCCTCATCCTCCTTTACCACTAGTGGGTTAGATGCCTCCTTCTTCAGGTATGAAATGAAATCGCTGACTTCACGACCTCCCTGAAGTAAGAAAAAAAATCAAATGACTCGATTGTTGTGGGTCTGGTTTAAGTCATCACAGTGTGTGAATTTAACACTGTACTCAGGCAAAGAACAAACCTCATATCTCCTTGGACTCTGTTTCTGCCCAGCTGGTGAGAAATAGATTGTGGGGAATCTGGGGAGAGAGAAAAATAAATAAATAAAACCACCACCACATCAGGAGTGTAATGTTTTGCAACTCATATTCCTGGAGCTTTTAACTTCACTCTGAGCATCAAAAGAAGAAAACTCAGACTGTGCTGGACAAGTGCTGAATTTGTACATACCCTCTGACGTCATATGGGGAAGGTACATCATTAGCTGTGGCATCCATCTTGGCAATGACTATGTTGGGATCATCAGAGAGCTGCAAAAAGATAAGAGGCAAGTAATTAGTCAGGTCATTTTTTCTTTTCCAGTTCACATTCCTATTCATTTGATAAGACAAACAACCAACATCCCCAGAAGGGGATTTCATCTCTAATCAGATTATATCAGAGTGATTAATGATAAATTTCAGTTTTAAGCACTCTACATAAAAACAAACTAAAAAAAGATCATGCAAATTTTTTGATGACTAAATGTCTGATCGGTAAAAAAGTGTTGAAAGGACAAAACTACAGAGACTTAAAATAATTCATTGAACCCCTACTTTCCTAATTATGTTTGTATTCATATAGTTAGCTAGCTAATAAACTCACCCTGCATTGTTTTATACACTGCTGAAAAACCCAACTATTTCACTTATAACAGTTTTACAGTAATGATAATTAGTAGCTAAACACTTACCTTCTCACCAAGTTCTTTGTATTTAGGTTCAAGGCTCTTGCAGTGGCCACACCAGGGTGCATAGAACTCAATAAGAACATCCTTGCTGTCATCGTTCACAATGGACTCAAAGTTCTCAGCGACAAGAACCTTAATGAGGTATGAGTTTAATGCAGTAATTAAAAATTTGGAAACTATAAATCAGAAAAATTAGGCTATAAAGAATAATTTGCACACTTACTTTGACTGGGCCATCATTGCTTTCAGGAATGGGCTCAGATTTCAAGTAACGCTTTAGATTTCCATCAAAGTAATCCTGAAGGAATTTCTCCAAGGCTTTCCCATCACGGCTGCAATAAACATTCATAAAGCCCAATTAACATACTGCCTTACTTTGCAAAATTATGGAGGGTGGAAAAAAAAAAGCCAAGTAGTCCAGGCCTTTCCACAACATTTTAGGAATCAGACGGCGACAACCAAAAAAAAAAAATTATATATATATATATATATATATATATATATAAAAAAACGTGTCATTGTAACCAGAATAACTGTTACAACTAAGAACCTTGGACGCAGAATTTAACAATACTTACGTAAACTCCTCTTGCATGACGTATTTATCACCCTTGGCAGTACGAATGCCAACGACTGGCAGCTCTCCACTGCTGGAGTCCAGACCAAGCTCTGACACATCATGGCTGAAGAGGTTCTTGTTTGCCACTGCAAAGTTTAGCTTCATTCCCTGATCCAGGAAACTCTTGGCCACCTTCATGACCCTGCATACAGAGTAAATGTCTAAGAGAACGATCTCTGAACACTGCAATATTAAAAAACAGCCAAGTAGTGTAGAATAACATCACATCTTGCATTAGTGGCTCTACATGTTCAATTAGTCAATCTGAAGATGTCTCCTACTCAAGAGCACACAAAATATTAAATTGAACAGAAAGGTATACCTGTTCCTCCAGTAGTTGGAACCTTTAGGGTTTTTCTCATAGTCCACTTCATAATAGGCCACCAACAGGTCTTTGCCTTTCAGCTGATCTTTGTTGTCATCAGTCATGTGAGGGCATATTCCAAAACTACCACACAAAGATACCGCCATTAATGAACCAGCAAACAGATTCAACAATGTTCAGATAAAATAATTATACTCACACATTGTCTTGAATGAACTTCTTGAGCTTGGCATTAGTGAATTTCTCCTCGCTGAATTGAACACTGCTTTCTTCGAATTTGTTAGCGAGGAGGGGTGGCCGGAACAGGATGACACCCCTGAGACAAACACACACTGATTAGGAAGGAGATAAAAAAAAAAAAAAAAAAAAAAAAAAAAAAAAAAAAAAAAAACCCACCACACACCAGTTATAAAGGAACCAAATAATGACAAATAGGACTTCACTTAAAACAGAACACTTAACAAGCTCTGTGAATATCAAGAATCTGAGAAAAAGCAAAAGTGAAAGCAAACTGCAGCCAGAAAAACAAGGCCTACTCACTCTGCCTCGATGTTGTGCTTTTTCAGAAGTGTTTCCACATTTGTGTGAGCGAAGCGGTACGATTCTCTTAAAGCACTGGCTGATTTCAGGAACTCGCCCTGTGCAGCACTTCCAGCACTAGCAAAGAATCCTGCAGACATAACACTGTTTAGGCACTGTCTTCATCTCATTATCTCCAGGATATGCTTAATATAGAACTGCAAAAATCAGCATAGAGACTGTTCAATCTGGCAATAATAAAAAAATAAATGTAAAAAAAGCTCACCCACAACACTGGGGTCACGGTCTCCAATGAATTTCTCAAATTCCTCTTGAGATTTGAGCTCCACAGAGGCTGGACCTGCCTGCTTCTTAAGGTGGCTCACAATCCCATCTAAAACAAATCAAGAAATGGCACATAAGTCAAAAACTTGCTTTGGATCCCAGATTCAACATGGCAGATGTGTCCCCACCCCATCTATCCTTATCACTAATAATCAGGTGTGGCTTTATATTTATCCTACAGCTTATTTTCAGGAGAAGGAGCATGATGTAGTGAGAACAAATAATGACAGCTTATCTCATTCTGTAAACAAAGTCATACCTGCAGTTCTTGGGCCATCGTAAGCCCCAGACTCCTCTCCACCTCGGAAAATCTTCAGAGTTGGATAGCCGCTCACTCCATACTTGCTGCACACATTGGAGTTGGCTGTACAGTCCACCTAGTTAACAATGTATGAAACATGACGTTACACTTCTGTGAGGATCACCGAAAGCAACGTTACACCAAGATTTTAATCCGAGATGTCCAAAAAAATAAACATTCAGGGAAATGCTGCTTAGTGCCATTAGGGAAGTTTGATGGCACAAAGGGAAAGGTTTTACCTTGGCAAGTGAGACAATGCCTTTCAGGCGAGTTGCAGCTGCCTCATACTCAGGAGCAAGCCTCTTACAGTGACCACACCTACAAGTGAAAACGTTACAGGAGTTAATGCAATGAGGTGTTTACACCAATCATTATGGATTACAGGAAAAATGGATATGAAGTCCCCTTGTCGCACTAGCTGTCCATGCCCTGTGCTAAAGAGAACAAGTTTCTTTCCAACTCATCAATAAGCTCCACCGTCATCCTGCTGCACCAACAAATCGGAAATGAGCCAATCAGAGACGGCCAACGAAACTTCGCGGCCCAATCACAGCGTTACAACATGGGGGACGCCACGCCCACTCCACGGCCCCGGGTTTCCTCCAGGAAATAGCAGAGAATTACCAATGTCTAACTTATAGAGCTTCATTACACAATACTGAACCCCATCACTTAAACCATGATAATATTCTGCTCAAAATCGACAGGCCCTCAATGTGCTGCATACAGTGAACTCAAGGAACGATTACTACAACAGTTATAATCTCACATCAGGCCCGTAAGAAACAAACATGAAATACATCTGCACAAGACTCAGGACGTAACAGGAGCTTTATAAAAGTGGGTTTGCTTGTAATGGAGTAACATTTATTATGGCCAAATACAGATTATATTTAAACATATCCAACAATAGGGCTAAGGCTAAACTAGAAGTTGCAACTGGCCTAGTTCATGCTAGCAAGCCCTTCCACACAAATGCAGGAGACAAAACCGAAAGAAAAGAAGAAAAACCCGAATCGTATTAGGATTGAAAGTGAAACTATAAAGACAAAAAAAGGTTTCGGAGATCTTAGTTGTAGGCCTTCAATGATTATCTGCGACATGCAGAGCAGGATGGATGATTTGCATTAGATTTATCACGTGAAAATGAAAGCGATACCGACATGTATTTTTCAGCCCAGTGCAGAGAGACTACACGCACTTACCAGGGGGCGAAAAACTCAACCAGGATCATGTCGTGGTCTCCAATCCTGCTCTCGAAATCATCATCGGTGAACTCGAGCACATCACTGGCCCGCGCCACTACGGCCACGAGGGAGACAAGGAACAACGGCAACATGGTGGACAAGCGTCTGAACGGCTGCCTCCAAACGGAACCTAATCGATGAGCTCTAGCTGCTGATTTATCCGGATCCGAGGTCGAGCCCGGTGAAGCCGTGTGCCGAAGAGAAAGAAACTCAGTAAGCGGCACGAACTGCACAAACCCTGGAGCTCGTCAAAGTAACCAGAGTGTGGCACATCACTATTGGACTGTCCACCACGTGACACTGTCTCAATCAGCCAATCAGAGACGCGCATTCAAACACTTCCTCGTTGTCGAGTCCCTCCTTCTGTCAATAACAGAAGCACAGGATCCTAATCCTGGTTTTAGGAGAACCCAATTTTCATGCACAGCCTTGTACTTTGTGCTCTAACACACCTGATTCAACTAATCAGCTAATTAACAGCCAAATAATCCAAACCTGCCTAAGTTGTCTAGTAGCACACGACAATCACTGAGATGTGAGAGACAGGGACACATTTTCCAGTGGTCTGAAATCTGAAATAGATAAAATATCAGCTATTTTCAAAATTTCAGAAATTTCTTTTTATTCATTCTGTCTGTTATATTGCCTTAATAATTATTATTTACAAAGATACTAGTTTCACAATTTTTTTTTCTCAGTTTTTCAGTACTTTTAGTAAGTGATCATACCATCTGTGGTATCTGTGTAATTCAATACAAATACATTTTTAGATTTAATATAAATCTTAGTGGTACCTGGCTTACTTTACTGTAATCAGTGCAGTCCTTCATTCCAAAAATGTGACCAAATAAGAGGACAAGAGGTACATTTTATAGATCTGATGTAGGATGTAGAACTTGAAGGTGAAGGTGGACAGTAATTGATGCTGAAACACTATTTTGCTAGCTAGCCTACTCAACCATGTTTCACGTCAAATAAATCAAAAGGTTAATAGTAATTATTTTCATTAATTAACAAAATGGAAAGTAAATAAGCAGGAGCAAATTCCAAACCAATTTTTTGATGTTACGACACTTTGCCTGCATATCAGCATCAATTTATTTAGGGAAACGTGCACTTCTAGTTACAGTTTATGAAGAAACTCGAAGGTTGTTCGAAACATCTTGGAAAACTATTTCTAGATCTTGTGTGGATGTAGGCTGCCTTAATTCTCCTATATTTTTATGTAATCACAGACAGACTCGAATATGTTGAGATCAGAACTCTGTGGGGGCCAAAATTATTACTTCCAGGACTCCTTGTTGTTCTCTATGCTGAATATAATTATTGAGCATGGTGTATCTTTCATACGCTGCATTATGTGTCCTTGAACAAATACTGCATATACAGTCCTGCACATTGCCCGTTTCTTTGTCTTCTTCTTCTTCTGCTTTCGGCTGCTCCCATTAGGGGTCGCCACTGTGGATCATCCGTCTCCACACTACCCTGTTCTTTACATCTGACTTTTTCAAACCGACTACCTGCATGTCTTCCTTCACCACATCAATGAACCTCCTCCTTGGTCTTCCTCTTCTCCTCCTTCCTTGTGGCTTCATCCTTAGCATTCTCCTACCGATATACTCCATGTCCCTTCTCTGCAAATGTCCAAACCATGTCCATTGGACCTCTCTCACTGTGTTCCCAAAACATCCCACATGCACTGTCCCTCTAATAAACTAATTTCTAATCCTGTCCATCCTCATCACTCCCAACAAAAACCTCAAAATCTTCAGCTATGCTACCTCCAGCTCCAGCTCCTGTCTTTTAGTCAGTGCCACTGTCTCTAAACCATACAACATCGAAGGTCTCACCAAGGCCTATTAACTTTAACTCTTGTAGATACCCTTCTATCAGAAATCACTCCTGCCACTCTTCTCCACCCACTCCACTTGCCTCCACTCTTTTCTTCACTTCTCTAACACACTCTCTATTACTTTGCACTGTTGACCCTAGGTACCTAAACTCCTCCACCTTCTCCACGTCTTCCCCCTGCACCACTTCACTGCCCTCCCAGTCATTCACACACATGTACTCTGTCTTACTCCTACTGACATTTATTCAGCCAGGCTCTTCTTAACCTGCTCCCTACTCTCACCACAAATCACAATATCATCCGCAAATATCATAGTCCATGGAGACTTCTGTCTGACCTCGTTTGTCAACCTGTCAATCACCACTGCAAACAGAAAAGGGCTTAGAGCCGATCCTTGATGTAATCCAATCCAACCTCCATCTGTTTCTTTGTGCTTTTTTTTAAATAGCTCAAAAAACACATCTTGAAACCCCAGTCTGCTTTAAAAGATTTTTGCTGAGTAAAACCTTTCTGGTCTCTGGCCGTAAAACTACCTTGTGTCTTGTTGCTGTGCTCAGTCTTGCCATAGTGTCTGGCCTGTGACATGAAACGTGACAACCTACATATGAATATATGAATATGATCAATAGCAACTGCTTGTTATAACTGGTTCATTTATACACCTGATTCTGATCCTACGAAATCCCTAGATTTGAGTGTGAGAATTGAAATCCAAAGGGTGTTTACACTATAAATATTGATTTAATTTGAATTTCTATTCTGGTCATTTATTTTCCAATTTGTAACATAATAAATTATTAACACTTTTCATTTTAAAACAATCTTACTTCAGAACATTAGTCACACCTGCCTAAAACCTTTGCACATTCTGTGTGTGTGTGTATATATGTGTGTGTGTGTTTGTGTGTCTATTTCTTTACCTCTACCATGTTTCACTTGCTCTTATCGCGTTTCAAAAAGGGTTATTATGACTTTTTTTTAACCCACTGCAACAGCACCTACTAGCGGTCGCAACAAAACACAGAAGACTGTGGTCTGTTCTTGATTTATTTGCAATAATGCCACACCACCAGTAGGTGGTGATACATCACCAGAATTAATCAAGCTTTCCCCCAACAATATGGAAAAAAACAAACTTAACAGTAGTTTCCTGTTTGGGTTAGTGTTTATGCCCTGGTATGGTTAGTGTTTAAATTTTTCAAACACTATAGAATCTATTAAAAGCTGTGTTTTGTGTCACAGAATGTCCACAAAGTATTTGCATGATACACTTCAATGTATCATTTTAGGAGGAGCTAAGGGGCCCAAACCTGTTTCAGCAAGCTGCAGCATGACAATGCTTTATGTACACAGTAAGATCTGTAAAGACAGAGTTTAACAAGGTTGGTGTGAATAAACTCCAGTGGGCTACATTTAGATGACTGTGCATTTACATTGCAAAATTAATTATTAAAATGTAAAATCAGTATTATAACTTTATATAATTGTTTATTTATATATTAACAATTATAACAATATATATATATATATATATATATATATATATATATATATATATATATATATATATATATATATACACACACACACACACTTCTCTGGTTGTTTTGCATATTCACCCCCTCATCTGTGGGCGTAAATAAGAATGTAACAGTAACAGGTCCAACTGATTTATCCAGATTACCCAAGTAGGTTGGTTTGGTCTGGTTAATGTTTTGCCTAAATGTCACACGTTGATGTACCGCTCATTTGCTCAGATTCAGTTTTCTATTATTCAACATTGTATTTGACAAAGAGAGATTTGCTTATTTCCATGATTCCACTGGCTCCTTTTCAGTCCGTTTTGGCTACAACAATTTGTCACCCTTTCATTCAGCTTGATAGGGGCCTGTGCACATTTGCAACAACTCATTGTTTCATTACCTGTAAATGGCACTTTTTGTGTGGATGTCATATGGCATTGTTACATATAACAATGAGTATATAAGTGGCACATCCATCATTTTATCGTCTTTGGGACTGAGAACGGCAATTAGATGGGTGGAAGTATGGTATCTGGGCTTTCACTTTTGCTATGGGACCATGTGTCACCAAATATACAAGACAGTATGCGTGATTGTGGTCTGATTGATATAGCTCCACCTTAATTATCTTACACCCACCAGGGAAGGTGTTGAATAAAACACAGGTATTGCAATATTTGCTTTTGATTACATGAATTCATGGAATTTTTTTAAAGAATTGTATGCTTTTTGTCCAGTCTATGCTATGTAACTGTCAAACAATGCACCCTCACATGACTGTTTCACCTGCTTCACATGCATACAGTAGTTAACACTTATATTTAGTCTCTGCTTGCACTGCAATGCGGTTTCTGTGGTTGTCAGTTCCACAGTCCTTATCTTCATGTTCAAGTTGCACTTGCATCTGCCAGTTCCTCTTTATTAAGTGACATTCTAAGGAGGATATTAAGTAACTGATCTTTTTTAAAAGACATGTTACTTGAATGATTTTCTAGTTACCATTGTGCACCTGAACAGGCTTCTCTGACATAGCATACCACAGTGCCTTGCCCCATTCGCCTTTGTAAATAAAACTACTTAAAAAAAAAACTCTCAACAAAAGAAAGTGAGCCTGAGAAAAAATCCTATTCAATGTCACCTTGGTAATGTAGTGTGCATGCATAGGTTACAGAGCACTCAGGGGAGCTGTAACACAATAGAGGCAGATAAAGACTGTCCTTGGTCACATGACAGAGGAACTTTATCTTATGCTAATTAGAGTGTTCAGCATCAGAATGTGCCTGAATTAGGCTCATAGACCTTAGAGTTTTAGATTAATTTTCAAAACCCTGCCAATCTGCATACCCTGTTATCATAGCTCACATGTAGCTTTGGATCAAAAAAAGTACTTGAGACAACAATGTTAATCTGTCAGTAAAGCGCTTTATATAATTGGGCATTTCTTTCCTCAAGAAAAAAACTTCAAACCACATGATTCTCTGTTTCTTAGGCAAACAATTCTCTTAGGTTATTGAAGTGCAATCCATACAAGATACAGTGGTATGTTACAGAATGGTAATGACACATCAACACAATTATGGCATACAGTACATTCACGCCTGTTGTACAGAGGAGTGAAGCTGTGAAGACAACACAGAAGAAGCATGCTGTTTGTGGTGGAGTTTAGAGTACCATAATTATGAGAAAATGACAGGGTGAGGTTCAATGTCAGTCTACTTCCTCAGGCTAATAGGGTCAGGGATTTTAATGTCTTGGCCTTTTTCTAGCCTCTTCTCACAGTCAATCAGGTAGTTTACGCCATCGATGACTGTCTGGGCCAGCTGGACCTAAACACATAAGCACATATATTTTCAATGTCTCTTCTGTGTAGTAATAAACCAATACAAAATGACCAGAATACATTTCTGACCTCTGACTGGCCAAGTCTGTCCAGGTTAGAAATGTCAAAGGTGCTGCCCACAGCTGCTGTGTCCACTCCTCCAGTGCCTCTTTTTTGTAGTCGCAGGTTATTGAGGATCTTGGAAAATCGTGGGTCCTGTGAAGGCAGAGACAGGAATATTTAAAAAAAACTGAACATCTGGCTCCTGAGTGGAGTAATCCTTAAAATATCTCAGCCATTCAGGACATTGGAGCAAATAATAGAGAGCAAAGCTGGCCATGTTCTCTGGGAACTAGGGATGATGTTTTGCTCTGCTCTGTCAATCAGAGCAACAATAGCAAGATGCAGGCATCTGTGAGCTTGTCTATGGGGATGAGGGCTCACTGTGCTTTTCTTAGACTACATTATGCTGCCTTGTGTTATAGCATCAGTAACAGTTAAAATTGGACTAATTAATATAAAGAGTTTGTTACAGTAGCTAAAGGATAAGATTGCACTTTCTGTGTCAGCCAGATAAAGATGGGTTTCCTTTTGAGTCTGGTTCCTCTCATTTTAACTCAGGGAGTTTTTTTCCTATTCCAAAGGCTGCTTTGAGATAATGTCCATTGTTATAGAAAAAATAGAAATTTGCACATTATGGAAATATCGAGGCATAAAAGAAAATACATTTTCACTTCATCTGCTTTATAGCAACAAGCATTATTATATCAATTTCATCAATTAATAAGTATTATTTCCTATAGTTTTGATCATATCGAATAATTTTAAATAACTGAGATGAAGTGATGATAACATAATCACTAGGTAGACATTTACCTTACTGAGGCGAGGCAGTTTAATATGAACACCAGCACGAAGGCCTGTGCCCAGGTTAGAAGGGCATGTGAGGATGTAACCCAGATGCTCATTCCACATGAACTCCCAACCTTTTTCCTGAATCAGTCTCTCCACCTGGGCAGAGCAGATAGACATTCAGAAGCACACAATTATCTTGCTGGCTGGATACAGTTTATTAAAAAAATGTCATGCAGATCAAACAAATGTGTGGTTTAGCACAAACTCTTTTTGCAAACACCGGCACAGATTGAATTGATATTTTTTATTGGCCTAAAACATTTTTATAAATGCATATATTTAAAATTAGAATGTAAATAGTAACATCCTCAATCTCATCTAATTAATAAATACATCTTCAGATTATTCAAAAGCAATAAGGTATAAACCCTATACAAATATTAACCAATTGCTAATTTCTTAAGTTAGCTAGCATGACAATAAGTCTGCTAATACAATCGGAATGCTAATAGGTAGTGTTTACTACACAAACTACCATGACACAAATACAAAACGTACATAGCAGCAGATAGACTACAAAAGAATATTAAGTCTCATTTATGCTGTCACATCTATAAAAGTTGAAGCTTGTAATAAATTTTGCCATCAAAAAGAAAAAAAACATAAAAAAAAAAACATAAAAATGTTCAAAGTACAGATACTTTGGTTGGGATTAAACCCAATTGTTTCAAGAGACCAGTCAAACAGGATTATAACAATTAGAGTTTAATCATAAATTTAATAACATTGAAAATGGAGATTTCCTGTGACAAAAATGCAGGCCTTTTTGCCTTTTAAAGAATGGAAAACTATCAGGTGATGTTTTTCCATTAATGAACTGCTGAGGTATCCCATGGAATTCAAGTGTTGACCTGTTCTGTGTTTTGAGAAGCATTTTTTGCTTACCACTGATTACTGCCAGACATTTCTCATCGCTTTTAACATCAAGGCACTTACATTTACAAAACTGCAACAAAACTGAATGTCTTGTGTTTGCATTAATTTGCATAAACTCTAGATAGTGTGTGAAAAACCTAGCAGACCAGCAGTTTCTGAAACCCTCAAATCAGCCCGTGTCTTATAAACAATGTAACCGAAATCAGCTTTTCCAATATAGAATCACGAAAACAGATGAAAAAGGATTTGGATTTGGGAAATGTAGACTTATATGGACTCAGAACTTGCAGGACAGTTTGTCCTACTGCTGTATATTCACGAAAGGACATTGCTCCACATTGCCATAAACACAGCTGAGCTACATGTCCCAGATTGCTGTTGAATAAATAATAAAAGCTTGTGTTACGTTACTGTGGCCAGCAAGAGTCGGGTGAACTCACCTCTTTGAGGCCCTTACAGAAACGCTCAAAGACCCTCTTCATGTTGCCCCCTTTCTCCATGGAGATCACGCGAGTGTGGTCCTCCTCATTAACCCACACCAAGAATGTTTTCTCGTTGTTATGCCTGTAAAATAATAGCCTTTATTAAACTCCACAGCTAATAACAGACATTTTAAAAATTAGTCATCAGTCTCAACCTGAACATGCCCAAACACTGACCTACATTTCTAAAGCAGCTTTTTCCAAAGTATTACTCAGATTGTTGACCTTTAACCAGACTAATAAGATTGCATAATAAGATCTTTATGCAAATGTTTGCTACAGGCAGAGCGGAGTCTCTTTCAAACTAATTTGTCCCGCTTTTAATTGCTTTCCAATCATCATATCACTCATACAGCACTTCTGCAGTAAACATCTCCACTCAATTCAAGATTTTACCTAAACTAAATTATGACCTAGAGGACAGGGAGGTTCAGGCTGTCTGCCCTAAAAGCCAGGAAGCCACACTTAGAAAGAAAATCAATCATGATATGTACTCAGGGAAGGACAAGAGTAATCAATCTTGGATGAGTGTACAGTGGGAAGTGGCTGCATCATACTATATCCAAAAATTGAGCAGTATAAGCAGCTCAAGCATTATTCACTGCAGTCCTTCAGTCTCCTGCTTAAGATGCCTCTTACCAGATGCCTCTGGCATCAGGCCAATCCCGTGCCATTCCTGAGCATGTCAGAAGAGGAGAAACTGGCTTATCGAACAGAAAATGATCCTGCAGGAAATAACAGATGGGAAATATATATACAATGTTAATTTCATGTATCATATATAAGTAACATAAAATGAAAAATAAAATGAATAAAATGCAAAAAGCATAAAGGCCAATTTGACTTTTAATTCAAAGGCTCCAACAGCAGTTGCTGTCATAAAAATTTCTAACTGTCTTGAATATACAGTAACATCATTAGGAAAGGTATATGCAGGGCAGATACACACATCGATGAGTTGCTGCTGTTCCTGTTCAGTCATCTCAGTCAGACTGTAGTATTTGCCTGACAGGTTATCCTGCAGTCCGGCAAGAGCGTTCACCACCACCCTCTCCACTTCTCTGCGCTCAGCACGTGTACAGGCAGGAGGCAAGCTCAGACCTCGAATACTGCGTCCCGTCCGCACACGTGACGACAACACGTACTTCTCATCAAAGACACCGCCTCGTATCTGAAAGTAGAACATTTCATAAAAAACATTGTCTCATTATAAGTCCATTATGAGACAGTCATAAGTTGTATAAGTAATGTGGGGTTGTGTACCACATATGAGATCACTGTCTGAAATTTCTTATACACAAAGCTGGTATTTATGCAGTTATTTGTTATTATTTGAGTTAATCATGGAAAAGCAATATAACACTATTTCATACTGCAGGTCCAAGTACCTTACTGGCATCCAGGTCAGTGGGATGTTTCATAGTGCATGGATCATAACCGTTGTGTCTCTCTGTGACGACAGGGTTAAAGATATCAGCAAACACCTGTCAAGAAAAAAAAAAGAATTCTCAAATTACAAGAGCAAGCCTTGCAATTTTCCTCATTTACAAATTACTAAAATTATAGATATAGTACAGAATTATATAAAGAATTTGCATTGTACAACAATATGCTACCATTTTTACTATATAACTGTTGGTGAGGATTATGTTCTTATTAACTTTGTTTATTACTAATCATTCATTTAAAGTAAAAAAGTAATTTTACTCTATGTAGGTACAAGGGTGAAGTAGTTCCCATATATGTTATATTACTGTTTCTTTGAATGTCCTAAAAAGACTGAGAATGAAACATTGTGCACATTATTTTAGAATAGAAATATCAATACATTATTCGGATTGAAGATATAATGTGTTCAAAATTAATTATATAAATACAAATATTATTAGAATGTGCACTTTCTTTTTTAGAACGCTTGCTAGAAACCTGGTTGAAACTACAGGTGTACATCAGACTGTAAGAAGCAACAAAAATTCACAAGCAGTCAGATATAAGTTTTGTAGGCAGAAGAATACTTTTAGATAGGAAGTTAGTGGAACTAAGAAAATGCCTAAAATAAACATGTCCATCTGCACAATGTATTTTCAGACAGTCATACTTAGTAACTAACTGGTCGTTTTTTTTTATATATTAATAGTCTTATCTCATTGTCATGTTAACACTTTTTGGGGGTTTTCTTTGTTCTTAGTGTTTTTGGAGACATGGTGATTCACGTTTTATTTAAAAAAAAAAACCCTCAAGTTTAGGCCACTTCAAATACAGAAATTACAAAAATGTCCCAAATTCATTCAGAAAAACGATGATTGGAATTTGTAACAGTATTCTCAGAGATGTCTTCAATGTGGTACAGCATTGCACAACCCATGCAAACTATATTAGATTAGAAAACAGTCATTCTGCTCCATTCATTACAACACGTTTTTAGATGTTACATGTACTGATCTGAATGACCTCTAACCTCATAGGACTCCTCATCTCCAGCCACCATGCCCACAGTCTTGATGAAGGGATGCCCGGGGTTGTCCACTCCCGTCTGAATGGCCTGGTCCAGTGTAAAGCCATTTGGAGTGGCTTTATCACACAGCCGGGCATATAAAGCAGGTGTCAGGTGACTGGCCATGCAATTATTGTGTTTCCGTAAATCTGGGTATTCTGCACTGTTAGGAGGAAGAGAAACGGTTTGATGAAGGCACATACAAGGGCGTGTAGTAACACAAAACCTCGCCCATGTGAAATGGCAGGGAAGTTGTATTTACATTCTAGCCTTGAACACGTCCGATTTTAACATCTCCGTTATTTTGGGTCCACAAAGATTTCTCACATGATTCATCAAATAACAATAAATACAAGTGCACAGTTTCAGGCACAACATGGCACAACCTTTACTCCTAAACTGCTAGGTGTGGCATATCAAAACAGACAAATGTGAGCTACTACACCTCAATGCCATGCAAATAGGCTACCAGTAAAGAAAAACACATGAAAGGCGGTTTTACAAGCTTTGTTTTCCTTGTGTATTAAATGGGTACAGATGTTGGTTTCCATTACTTCACGTTTGCACGTATACAGTAGATAAAACTAACGCCATTTTGGAGGTATGGTGCAGTGTGCCAGAATTCAGCACCACGGCGGCATCTCCAATTAATCGAGCGCGTCATCGGTTTGGACTGCAAAATCAATCAAAATCGATTTCCCCAACACACTATTGAATACTGCGCAATTGCAGTTCATGCATGTATCCGATAGAGACCAAATAAACACGGCTGCACACACACACACGCACACGCAAAGAAAGAGAGAGCCTTCCCTGTGGGAATACTGTGTACCCTAGAATTACGCATTTATTGCGCAAATATGATGCAGATCATTAAGTGCACGGTTTATCTGGATGTGATGCACAAGATGTGTTAGGGTGGACAATGGACAAAGGTGCATGCATATAGGACTGATAACATAAACCAGATGCTAATGCTGTACAAATCAACGTGTGATAAACACTGGAAAAAAAAGTTCACCTACATAAAATAGTGCAACAGCCTTCCTGCAACAATGTTAGCAATCTGAGACCCAAGCTTTTCCCATACACATTATGAAAGCTTACCTGGCCGGGTATTGTCTCCGGCCCTGCGCTCCTGCGCTCACATGATCTCTGTTCAGATACAAGCCGACACTAAGAGATCCAGCGCCGACCAGAGACAGCAAACCCACGCTCCTTTTGGAGGATAAAATCCTTGCGAAGCTGCTTGCCATGGTAATCCTGTAGCTTGTGCAGAGCAAAGGCTTTTGAAGAACGTGGAAAAAAAGGATGAGGATGATGATGATGGAACCTGTCGGATAAAACCTGATAGGTGAAGGTTGAGTTGAGGATGCGGGAGAATGCAGAGCTTTGCACGAAAACCGCCCCTCACCCTACTGGAACATATGCGGTACAGCAACGTGTGGAAAATACATCTCATACACACACGCACACACACACACACACACACTGTACAGCACAACCCCCTCTGCTGAATGAACACAGGACTGAGCGTAACATGTGGAATTCATCTGTTTTTGGCCATATGGGCTCTGGATTATGCGCGCGCCCGTGCCTGAATTATTTTGTCCTACTGTACTCAAATGACTACCTTTTCTCTTTTACATCAACATGAATTTATTAATTCTATACATTATTAAATTAGGTAACATAATGCAAGTCATCAGTGTTTAATAAACCTGCATATATAGCCTGTAATACATTTATAAAACAACACACCTCAACCACCGCCAGTGAGAAGAATAAGGGGGCCAAAGGCTGCTGTGAGCTGGCATAAACGCGCATGCGCACTAAGATCAACGCCAGTTCCTAGTTTGACTTTAAGTTGACTTCTCCCTTGCGTCGATTTATTTTAGAGACAAATCGATGCTATGCACTAACTCTAAAAAATAATTCATCATCCCAAAAAAAGTTTTTGTCCTTTTTGGATTCTATTTTGTGTTTTTACTTTTTGGAATAAGTTCTATCATTCATGGTCCATGTGTTTCAAGTAATATAATACATCTCCAAAGTTTCTGCAGGAAGTATGAACTGCATTAAACTGAGTTATATACGCTTTTAAATCTTTTCCATTTTACATCCTTTATGTTTATGTAGATCCAAAATCCAGTTTATTCTAGCCAGCAACTATCAGCAGGGGAAGATGTTCTAGCAGTTTCACCTTTTAGCAGTTGGTCAAACCCAAGCAAGATTTAATAACAGGGTTACTAATCATTTCTATAGTCTTACAAGATAGAAAGTGGAAAAATCCTCTAAACTATTAAACATTTCTATGCAACATAAGGCAGGCTTAACACAGGGACAAGCCTTAGGAAAAATGCTAAATATATTTAGAACACCTAAGCAGAAATAAACAGAAGAATTGACAACACATACATATAGCAATAGGCAAATAAAACAGAGTCAAATGAAAATGGCTTCATAGAAAATGTTGTAATAAAAAAAAAAAAAAAAGGAACTTACTGACTAGGAGGTGTGATCTGATAGAGTAAGTGGAAGTGAAAAGGTGTGTGCAGGTGTATGTTTCCTTTATCACGTTGTTCAGTGACTTTGCAGTGTTTTAACCATTGAAATGCCAACCCAGATTGCACGTCTTTAGTGAGTGGATATCTTGATAAAGCCACATTATCATGCAATTAAAAAGAAAAGGGCAATCAATGATTTATCCATTGACAACTGGGGGTCTTAAACAAATAAAAACCATTTACAATTCTTTGCTTTTTTCTCACAATCATAATTACTAGCATAGTCTTTTAACCTCTGAACAATATTTGCCAAACTGTATCATTGTATGATGATATTTGACTCATGAAAAGCAATTATCACTATTTTAAAAAGCACATAACTATCTGAAAAATAACTGTCACAGCTAATGTCAGATTAGTGATCTACTTCGATCACTGTTATCCTTCATTCCATCTTGGGTTTTTTTCTTCTCAGAAAGACAAAGAAGTCTTTTAGCCTACTTTATCTGAAGCACTTTTCATCACCCACACTCACCCTCAACTGTTTCATCTGACACAGGGATTCTTAGCTGTTGTTTTTTTTCTTCCAGTTTTTCAATAGAAATCTGTTAATCTGTTATCTGTTATAAGTGTTCCTTTGACTTTTTTGATAAAAAGAAAGACAAAAAGAAAATGCTGCTGTACTTATTATTACATATACACCTGTATTACCTTATGCTAGAGTTAAAAGCTTTGTGCTACTCCTATACTGGCATGAGGATATCTTTTTTAATAGAATCTATAAAGCTTTTCTGTGAGTTGTTGTAAATAAGAGTATATTTAAATAATATAGTGGTGTTGCATTTATGTAATTACAGAATATCCTTATTAGTCGATTATTAATATTACAGGCAAGCAAGACTTATATTTTGAATAATATTTTAAGACTAAAATTTGATTTTATACCCAACTATTGTCTTTATTTTCAACACAAATGTAGACTGGTCAAATTGAATGTATAGGATTGGAATCGTATCAGTCAGTACTTCAGTACAGATCCACATCATAAAGAAAAACGTCACAGTATAAGTACTGGCAGACATCATAATGATTTACTGGATGACATAAGCTTCCTGGCTTATCTAAACAGACCAACATTGGAACTGCTATAAAACAAAGGCCACCATTCCACTGTGCTGTACACACCCTTTCTGGCACAAAAGTAAATATAATTACGGGATATGCTGCACGTAGGCAGCTGACAGTATAATGTCACTGTGGAACATACAGTAGCAACAATTAATAATCAATATAACTTTTAAACTGCTAAGCTGTATGAATTTTGTTTCACTGTTGCCTGTGTAAGTTGCAATTCCAGCTATGAAAATAAAAGGTTACATACAGTATGTACCTCCTAACTAGAGTTTATAAATTAAGCATGCATTCTCTCACATAAACATTTTACTTTTGATTACACATCTAAGAGTTTAAATCATCATTGCATTTCATCAAGGCCTCCACCCAGTCTAGTAACTCTGTAATCAGTTAGCCGGCAGGCGATTCTCCAGTCTAATGGCTAAAACTAAGAAACTCGGGAGGAGCTCCTTCTGCCAACAGATTCCTCAGCATGGATTTGTCCACTCTAAACATCTCTGGGACTCCATGAAGACTCTATGTTGGTTTATATTTTCTTATTTTTTACTGCTTCTTGTTTCCTTTTTATTACTTATTATTAAATGAAGCTATTTGCAGACTAATAAGGAGTAGGCCTGGTTTTCAAGTTATGTACTGTATATAACAGTGTCTGGCAAAGGAAATCTTGAATCATGAAAACCGATTCTACTTATATGAAATATCCCATGATCAGTGTTGTTTTTCAGGGTTTTTTTTAAAACCTTTTTAATCAACCTTTACCACAGAGTTTTATGTAAAATCTTATTTCCTGTTCTCCCTGTGCCTACGTGGGGTTTAATCCCTGTTTTCCGGCTTACTCACAAAGACATCATTAGGTGTAGTTAACGTAAGTCAAGTCAAGTCATGTAAGCTTTTATTGTTATTCCAGACATCTACTGTAGAGTACACAGTGAAATGGAATAACATTCCCTCAGGACCAAGGTGGTAAATAAAGCAACACAAATGAACAAAAACCAACACAAAAACACAGAAATACCTGAAGCAAGAAATAAAATGCTCATGTGTAACATTTAGTGCAAAAAACAAATAAGACCATAAGACAGTAGATACAAAATACAGTGAGGCAGTAAATAAGATTGGTGTTAGTGCAATTGAAAAGTATATATATAATAAATATGTAAATACTATAAAACAAACACTGAATTTAATTTACGGTGCTAAATTGCCACTAAATGTGTGAATGTAATCGTTCATGATGAGTTCTGAGGGACTGATGTCCCATTCAGGGTTTATTTACTGCCACACACAGTATTTCCAGGGTAAACTCTTCATTCACCATCATAATAGCCAGAATAAAATCCTACTGAAGATGAATGAACGAATGGACGTATTGCTCCTCCTGTTGGTCATACAAAGAATTGCAGGTTCTCTATAACTTTAAGCTTTGCTTTAGGTTATGAACATTTTAGCCATGAGATCTTAAATGCATAACTACATAACTGCACACAGAACAATCAAGGTACAGGAATGTACATAAAAATACAAATGCTTTGTCTCTCCAGCTGTACCCTAGCAAGGTACAGCAATGTATTTCTAAACATTGGTCCATTTATTTTACCTCTCTGGTTGTACATAAAAGTTATGCACTCCCAATAATAGAAATGTATCCTTGCATCCTGGTATGGTTTAAAATGACATCCTGATATTTTTTGCATAGCATTTCACTGATATTCTGGATGTTCTAATTGGACAAATCAATTCAGCAGAACATCAGTGAAATGCTCTGGAAATATATTAGGATGTAATTTCGATTACATTACTGTTACTAGGAGTGCACAAATGTTTTTTTTTAAAGTGACAAACAAGAAGGTACAAAAATGTACCAATGTTCAGTACCTTGCTAGGGTACAGCTGGAGCAACAAAGCATTTGTACTTTTTTAGGTACATTCATGTTCCTTGATTTTTCTATGTGAATTTTACTGTATTTTCTTTTATCACCACTATTATTAATGTATTTAGGACATCAAATTAGTGCAAAGCATGCAAAGTTTTGTTGTACACCACCCAGAATTTTATTCTCAACCAATTTCTGAATCAATAAGTCATGCATACTTTCATAAATGTTAAAATGATTAACAGACCACACATTCTTCAGAGCGAACCATCTACATACAGCTAACCGCCCACACAGCCCTGTTGTTTTATTTCAAGCACTGAAATGGGATGCAAAATCATTAATATCTTGTTTTTCATGGAGCAAGCTTTCATTACATCTAACCTCTTCATTTTTTTTACATGCTCATTCTAAAACAATCCAATATACAGTGGTGTGAAAAATGGGGTTCCTAATTTCTTATTTTTCTTGCATGTTTCACACGTTCATGTTTCAGATCATCAAACTAATTTAAATATTAGTAAAAGATAACACAAGTAAACACAACATGCAGTTTTTAATTAAAGTTTTTTATTATTGAGGGAAAACAAAATCCAAAACTACATGGCCCTGTGTGAAAAATTGTTTGCCCCCTGTTAAAACTGTGGTTTATTACACCTAAGTTCAATTTCTCTCACCAGGCCTGATTACTGCCACACCTGTTCGCAATCAAGAAATCTCTTTAATAGGACCTACCTGACAAAGTGAAGTAGACCAAAAGATCCTCAAAAGCTAGACATCATGCTGAGATTTAAAGAAATTCAGAAACAAATGAGACGGAAAGTAATGGAGATCTATCAGTCTGGAAAAGGTTATAAAGCCATTTCTAAAGCTTTGGGACTACAGCAAACCACAGTGAGAGCCATTATTCACATATGGCAAAAATATGGAACAGTGGAGAACCTTCCCAGGAGTGGCCGGCTGACCAAAATTATTCCAAGAGCACAGCGACGACTCATCCAAGAGGTCACAAAAGGTCACAACATCCAAAGAACTGCAGCCTCACTTGCCTCAGTTAAGGTCAGTGTTCATGACACCACCATAAGAAAGAGACTGGGCAAAAATCGTCTGCATGGCAGAGTTCCAAAACGAAAAACCACCGCAAAGCAAAAAGAACATAAAGTCTCGTTTCAGTTTTGCCAGAAAACATCTTGATGATTCCCAAGACTTTTGGGGAAAATACTCTGTGGACTGATGAGACAAAAGGTGAACTTTTTGGAAGGTGTGTATCCCATTACGTCAGGCGTAAAAAGTAACACGGCATATCAGAAAAATCACCATACCAACAGTAAAATATGGTGGTGGTAAAGTGATGGTATGGGGCTGTTTTGCTGCTTCAGGACCTGGAAGACTTGCTGTGATAAATGGAACTATGAATTCTGCTGTTTACCAAAAAATCCTGAAAGAGAATGTCCGGCCATCTGTTATTGACCTCAAGCGAACTTGGGTTCTGCAGCAGGACAATGATCCATACCACACCAGCAAGTCCACCTCTGAATGGCTGAAGAAAACACAAAATGAAAACTTTGGAGTGGCCTAGTCAAAGTCCTGACCTGAATCCTATTAAGATGCTGTGGCATGACCTTAAAAAGGCGGTTCATGCTCAAAAACTCTCCAATGTGGCTGAATTACAACAATTCTGCATACATGAGTGGACCAAAGTTCCTCCACAGCGCTGTAACAGACTCATTGCAAGTTATCGCAAACACTTGATTGCAGTTGTTGCAGCTGTTAAGGGTGGCCCAACCAGTTATTAGGTTTAGGGGGCAAACACTTTTTCACACAGGGCCATCGTTTTGGATTTTGTTTTCCCTCAAATATAAAACCCTTTATTAAAAAACTGCATGTTGGGTCCACTTTTGTTATCTTTTACTAATATTTAAATTAGTTTGATAATCTGAAACTTTAAAGTGTGACAAACATGCAAAAAAAAAAGAAATCAGGAAAACACTTTTTCACACCACAGTATAAATCCAAGTCTTTTTATCTTTGTTAGAGATTTGGTTTATAAATTTTAAATTTGGTTTATATAAATTCAGTATTATTAACACACAAATATAGAAATTATAGATAGCTCTGTCATTGATGCACTTTACATTACAAATATTTGTTACATTAACATGTCCTAAATATCACAACAAGCAGAAAATATAGTGTAATTTATGGGTTGAAAAAAAAAAAAAAAGAGTTTTCCAACCACAAGCAGACACACATAGCTGTTTAAAAACGGTATTAAACAACAATAATAATAATAATAATAATAATAATAATAATAATAATAATAATAATAATAATTAGTAGTAGTAGTAAATACTATTAATAATTAACACTTATCATCATTAAAAACAATAAATTGGACGTATAATTGTTATTGTATTTCTGAAATGCATTATTACTTTTAATTGCACTTTTGCTGACAATTTTCCCTTTTAACACTTATTTATATATTTATATATCTAATATATTTAAACGTTGCTTCCGGATTTTGATTCGTTTATTAACAACCATCCAATCAGAGCTCAGAAGAAAAATTCAGCCAATCACGTTAGCGGATGCTGCGCTGTGGATTCTTCTTCTTGGTGCCGGTTCCACGTGTCTGCTACAGAGGTAGAGTTTCCACACGATATTTCTAATAGCACTTAAAACTGTAACAGGTATTACAGTCACAGCATGTCGTTAGTAAACAGGTATTTACGGACTTTATTTCTTCCTTTTTTTTAAAAAAAACATGTCATTTCTTAGCTACGTGCGTGTAATTCATGGCCGACAGTCAGCCTTAGCTATAAAACCCACCATGATTGTTCCCAAATCTATAAAATAATTATCTGGATGTCTTTTGACATTTAGTTTATGATTTCTACAGCCATCATGTGAAGACGATTATGTTCTGTAATTTTGTAACTGATCAGAGCGATGTTAAATTGATCCTGGTGTTACATTAATCAATAATCAATAGCTATTTATTTATTGACATTAAATTACCATTTATAAATGCTATGTTATCTTTTTCTTTAATTTATCAAAGGTGTAGCTAAGCTAGAAATGTCAGCATTAGGATCTCTTGGTAACAGCATGCCTGCCCAGGCTGTGTGTAGCCTCAACGTGGAGTCCTCTACTTCTGGCTCTTCATTAACAAAAACCTTCAAACTGATGAAGAGAAACAAGAGCTGTTTAATGGGATGCCAGAAAATCTGCCAGGGACTTAAAAGAAAGCATAGTGAAGTTTTGGAAGATGGATCTTCAGACTCTCTGCTGGAAACCGCACTGCATCAGAAGAAGAAAAGGACCAAAAAAGTTGGTAATAAGACAGAGTCTGGATGTTCAGGTTCCCTGAGTGGCACCTGGGAAGTGGACAGTGGTTTCTCATCCGAGATCAGTCCTCCCACCAGCGGCCGGAGTTCTCCTTGCTTTGGAGTTCAGCCTGCCATGCTGCTGGCTATGGACTGTGAGATGGTAGGAACTGGCCCGAACGGACAGATTAGTGAACTGGCCCGTTGTAGTCTCCTAAATTACTATGGAACTGTGATCTATGACAAGTATGTCCTCCCCCGTCGGCCTGTCATGGACTACCGGACGAGGTGGAGCGGCATTAAAAAGGAGCACTTGATAGATGCTTTGCCATTTGAAGAAGCGAGAAATGAGGTACAATGTTATTCAGATGACTGTCCCTACCATGCACTAAAATGTAATAATAGTCACGTTTGATTAGGCAGTGCTTTTTTTTAACTATTATTGGTGCTAACTAAAATATAAACTCTGTCTCAGATTTTGCAGATCATTAAAGGGAAGGTAATAATCGGCCATGCTCTGCATCACGACTTTGCTGTTTTGAGAATAAGCTTGCCACATCACATGATCAGGGACACTTCCTTGTCGCATTTGTTGCGACAGCGTTATGGCGTCACTACAGGACGCGTATCTCTAAAAAAACTGGCCGGGAATCTACTCAACAGGAACATACAGGTGTGTATTTATTTGTTTCACTAGATGTTTCTGAAGATCACAAATGCAATCGACAAATTGCCAAACCACTAGTAAAGAATGTAATGATGGATACATATAGTAACTTTAATGATTAAAATGTATAGATTTTCTACAGTTTAAAGATAAAAAGCTGAACTTCATTTAAAAAAATAAATTCAAAAAGGGTTGTGCTTTTGTCTCTACCCAGTTGGACACAGTGTGAAACATCACAAGGGAAAAAATTGCACTTTTCCTTATTTATCTATTCGGACTAGCAAAAACATTTTAAAAGCATCGGTATTTATTTTAGGCTCTATGTTTTCAATGTAAACAGTTCTAATGTTAAAGTGTCTGTTGTAGTGATGCACATTCAACAACAGTCATGCTTTTTAAGGACTCATTCTTTCCATTTCCCAATCCGAATTAGCATTTTTGTTATAGTGAATTTGGTTTTGTTTGAAATTTGTGGGGGTTTTTTGTGAGTGTTTGTACAGCATTATTTTTTACATGATGCACAAAACAATTTCATTCATAAATGCAAATGTTGGCTTGAGGCTGTTCCTTAAAAACATACTTAAGTGTATGGTATACTTTTGTTCAATTAGATGAACAGCACCGGTCATTGTTCTGTAGAAGATTCTCTTGCTGCCCTGGACCTCTACAAGTTGGTGGAAGAAGAGTGGGAAAAATCTCTACAACCTCATGACCCTCATGACTCGACAGCCTCTCTGGAGCACTACATGCAGGATGAATACTGGCCTGATAGTTTAACCGACTGCAATGAGTGAGACACCTGGAAAGACCTACAAAGGCTGGTCTGAAAGGTTCCTGCACTTGCCTCTGTCCACTGTGTGGGCTGCTGGCAGATATTTCTCTTCTGATAAAGCTACCATGGGTATGTTTTAAGTGAGAGCTTTTTGGCCTACTTTACCTCCAGTGTAAACATGGACATGGTGATCTTAGACGTTAAATACTTTAATTGAAAGTTTGTTTTTAACATCCGAAACAAACAATTTGATGTTCTTTGTTCATCTTCAGTTTCCCTATTTCTTGGCTGGGTTTGCTTAACAGGCCAGTTTGCTGTTTACTGTGTTTCCCAACTTTTTTTTTTATACACCTAAAAGAATATAGGTTGGTTTGATGCACTTAATATTACAGGGACTTGTGGTTAAAGCAAAGTAGAACTACATTTGCTTTAGTGATGACAAATGTTCTTAAATTACCTCCAAACCTCATCATGCAGACTGGGTATACTTGTTCTGGTTTAAAATAACAAGTTGGTGTGATTTTCATCTTAAGTTACCAACTCATAAGCTTGGTAAAGATTCATTAGAGTAACTGCAATGTAGTGCAGTGTACGTATATTTATAAAATTATTTATAAATAATATTTATAAATACGATGCATCTCAATTTCTAGGTAATTATATTACAATTTGTAATTGTTATTAAAAAAATCATTACATGCAACTTGATGTTGTTTCTTGTCTTGTCTATTTTGTTTTATTGTTACAAGTAATTGCATTATGTATTTTAATTGTCAATGTTCTAAATTTCCTATTTTTAAACAGTCATGCTTTGTGAAAAGCTTTATAAATCAATCATTTTTTAACTGTCCTTTAAATCAAACACCTGTATGTTCAGGAAGTTCAATGAGCCAATCATGTAGCAGCAACCCAACGCAAAAAAACGCAGATACAGGTTAAGAGCTTAAATTGAACTTTACATGAAATATCATGTAAGCCTGGGTGGTTCAAGCTGTCTGGAAGTATACAACGGCTTAAATAATCACTTTTTCTGGTCACCCGAAGTATAAATGCATCTCAGCATGTACAGAACATTCAGTCTTAAGGTCAATGGGCTGCAACAGGAGAGAGGACCACATTGAGTTCCTTTTCTAATAGACAAGAACAGGAATCTGATGCTATTATAAGCATGCTCAAATTGTGTAGAGTAAAATTAGAATAAAAACTAAAATCAACTGTTATTTATTTATTTTTTTTAAAAAAAGTTGTAAACTGTCTAGTGTTGGTGAATCTGTGTCTATAATAGCCTTCGATTTGTGTTTTTTGCTGAGAGGAGAAACCTGATTCTGTAACTGTTGGAGCCCATTTACTACATTTGATGCTGAGAAAATCTTTTTCTGCTCACCACAATTGTAAAGAGGGGATATTTGAGGTACAATAGATTTCCTGATAGTTTAGAACAGTCTGGTCATTCTTCTCCCTAAACAACGTGGTGTCTCAATCTACAGAATAATATATATATATTTTTTTTAAAGTAAATGGTAAACAACTAAAGAATCATTTAAAAATTACTAAAATCCAAAATATACACAAGGTAATAAAATGTTAAACAAATATAAATCTCAAATATACATAGGATAAGCAAATGCTAAACAACATTAGAGGACGCATCAGAAACTTAGTGAGGTAGTGAAAGTTACTCCACTCATGTAATGTTCATTTAGTAAGCACCTTTAAACCACAAGCTGAATGCTTTGCAGTGTTGATCTGATCTGGAATGAAATTACCACACAACACCTGATTGTTACACTTGTGTGAAATCCTTTAGTCGACAGCAATAGTTGCAGAATGCATCTCTGCTTTAGCTGCATGAATTAAAAGTTATACTCATCCTGTGAAGCAATATGTACAACAAAACAGCAGTTGCAAAGTTAAGAATCGGAGTTCTGGTTGTTCAAATGGGTTTTAGTGAAGCAGCTTATGAATGTTTTACGTAGACTCTAATGTATATTTGCAGTGCCGAAGTGCCCTGCAGAGTTGTGGGCAGCACAGAGACCAGCATTGTCCTGCCAATACCTTGGCCTTAGGCACACAGACCCCTTCTTTGATAGGCTAAATCCTGATTTAAAGGATTATACCTCCATTCCCTGTTGCATCAGCTGGAAATATGTAACATGAGAAAGAATGAAATGGGTAGCTTGGCTATGGTTAATAAAAGTTTAATTAGAGTTCCTTACTAATGTTAGCTAGTCTGTAATCTTGTCTCTATACACAGGATAAAAAGACTTCATAGTCAAAATATGAGTATATATATGTGTATATAATCTACAGTGCATTAAAAAACATTTGTTATTAAACATATAATTAACATAATATATTTTTATAAAGATGAATGAATAAATGAGTTCCATATTATCAGGAAAGAGCAAAATCATCTTGGTTATGGTAGTTCACATTAGGATTTGGGTTCATGAGCATTGGTTCAATGTAGTTGTGCAACTTATTCTTTAACATATTATTATTAGTCACTCATTTCACTTTGCTCCAGTTATTTTTGTTTTAATTAACATAAAATCTGCTCCATGTAATCCTGTGTGACGCTGTTAATCCTGAGGGAGGGGGTACCACTACATATGGACAAAATACGGCAAAATCTTCTCTCACTGCAGTATTGGAGACGGACCCTTCGTGAGAGGTAGGTCTTCAGATAGCTTTGGCCTGGAACAAGATTTCTGCTTTTGTTATAAAGTGTTGAGGTTGTGTGGGCTGGATTGTGCTTTCACATTGCCCTGGGTTTTTTTTTTTTTTTTACAGTCTTGAATAGAAAGTTGTTTGTTGTGAGAATTGGTTAAAAATAGGAATATTTGGTAATGGTGCAACAGGTTGAAAATTTCAGTTTGGTTGTAAGATGTTGTTATTGAATTGTAAATATCTTGAGAAATGCCATTTACATTGAATGTCGAAAAGACATTTATATTACCCAATTCAAGGAGGTTATGTATCAAGGATTTGTTCTGACTGAGTCGGCATTTATGTCATAAATGCACGGGAGTACAAAGGAACCTCTATATAGGGTTTTTTAAATGTATGCTAAAAAATATTTGTTTTCAATAGAGACAGTAAGGATATATTTAAGGTTTCCATTCCGGTACTTCTGGTTTTCTCCAAACTATACTGAACGTCTGGATCAATGGCTATTGTTGTAAGTACATATGATTTTTATTCTTTCTACACTCCATATGCAGTACAGCGTACGGTATACCCCATGATAAGGGACAATGAGGTTAAAAAACTTGAAAATAATGGTGCTGAGCATCAGAACGCGTTTATCATATCATTATGAATAGAGCTTTGTTGATTTAAAATGACTAAATGTAAGCTTTTTGGCATTAGAAATCTTTTCCTACTTTAATTGAATCTAAAATAAACCTTTGGATGTACATTGTTTAAATGCAATCACATCTCAGCCCTCTTCATGTCATATAGAATAGTATTGTGTTGTATAGTATGCTAGAGTATAATAGAACAGGAAGGCTACCGCTAATTACTAGGAACAGTTTTCCTTTTTTGAACCAGGATTTACTGAATTCATGTGACCAGCTTAGTGTTCCCCCATAGTTTCTCTCATTGTTTTGGGCCTGCTTCTCAGGCTTTGGATTAGTGTGTTTTGCAGATCTGGGTTCTTTGTGCAGGGTGGAACGTTCCGCATGGTGTCAGAGGAAGAGCAGACGCTTAGGGCCAAATTGGAGCGTCTCACAATCAAAGACCATGGACCAGTGTTTGGCACTTGTGCCAAGCTACCTGACCACACGGTGCAGAAGGTGTGTTTACAGATCCATAACACCAAATAAATCACTGCTTTCAGTATCATTTATCTACATATATCCAGTATCTGATTTATACATTTTTTTATTGCAGCTGTTTTATATACATCTGTGGTATTTCTGGTTTAGGCTAAAGATGAGCTGAATGAGACTGAGGGGAAAAAGGTGTCGGCAGTGAAGGAACTGAAGGAAATGATTAAAGAAAAATCAGAAGGTGGAGATGACCTGGCCAAAGCGGTGCAGGAAACGTTCAATGAGAAACCTGATGCATTGTTTGTTAGGTTTATTCGGGCCAGAAAGTATGATGTGAACAGGGCTTTTGAGCTCATGAAGGGTGAGAAGACAATCCTACCAATTCATATAAAGACCAGATAACATGAACAAAGTTCTGTAGTCAGCAATTTGCAGTGTACAAAAGGTATTTTAAGTAGTCAGTTAGCATACTTTTCTACTTGAATACCCTTCCTGATCACACTGATCAATAAAACTGTTGTTTTGCATTAGGTTATGTACGCTTCAGACGAGATTATCCTGAGCTCTTTGAGAACTTAAGCCCGGAGGCAGTACGCAGCACCATTGAAGCTGGTTACCCAGGCATCCTCTCTAGCAGAGACAAATATGGCCGTGTGGTGCTGCTCTTCAACATTGAGAACTGGGACTATGAAGAGATCACCTTTGATGAGGTAAGAATTATCTCGTAAGGGTCGCACTTTTAGGAAATAGACTACTTTTTTTTTAAGGCTCAGCTTACTTGTTGTACATTTGCACTTTTGGGTGATATTATTGTTATGAAAGTGGCATTTAAGACAAATAAAAGTACAGCTCTTTGCTGTAGATCATCAGAGCTTACTGTGTGATTCTGGAGAAGTTGCTGGAGAATGAAGAGACTCAGATTAATGGCTTCTGCATCATTGAAAACTTCAAGGGCTTCACCATGCAACAGGCATCCGGTATCAAGCCAACAGAACTGAAGAAAATGGTAGACATGTTGCAGGTAATTTACAGAACATGCAACAACTTCAGGAATCATGTAGTTGAAAATTTATTTACATACTTTTAGGGTCTAGCTTTTTATGTAGAAGGTAAAAAATCTATGAATCTAAATATATTCTATGTGTTCTATCTCCCAATCAGAGGTGGAAAGTAACTAAGTACAAATGCTTACTTACTGTTACTTTTCTGATATCAGTACTTTACTTCACTGTTTATTTTTCAGACAATATTTTACTTTCACTCATTAAATTTTTACAGAAATATCTGTAACTAATTTTATTAACGCGCGATTACTGCAGCACACATTTTTGTTTGACCATTTTTATTACAAAATATAAATAAATAAATAAAAAGCGGCAAAATTAAAACCTTCAGCGCAACACACGTTTATGCACGACTTCCTTTCTTTTTCTTTTTAAAATATATTTCTTATTATATTTTTTATAATCGTTTTTAATGAGTAAACATTTGTTTTACTGACACACCAAGTCTCAAATCAGCACCAGAATTCGTCATGATGCACACAATTGTGCCATTTTTTCTTCATAATGCCGAAACAAAGTTAAATTATTTTTTTTACGTACAGATAAGAGCAATATATCATCCGAATCTGTAAATGGTCAAATTTTATTTGTATACACTCATAATAACAACAAAACGCTGTGCTTTTGTAAAATAAAGAACACATACAGGGGGCACTCTCTGTCTTCTTTCTTCACAAACACAAATAAAACAACCCGAATCTCAGTGAATACTTGCCTCACGGATATAATAAATATATAAATAGATAACTTAAAATGCCTTTGTGTAAATTAACAAAAAACATATCAAAAGCAAATATTTTTTGTTTATGTAATTCGTATAAAAGTTAGAAGAGGTTCAGTTTCTCCGGTATCACCTCAATAACCGTCCGTGTGGAAACAAACCAAAATTTCCTTTTGCTGTTCTGGTGATTTACGTAATTTAAAACAGCATAATTAATTAAAAACATTTACAAGAATGTTTTGTCGTTTTTTGCTCCATGTTGAGAATGGCTTCATTAATAATAAACATACATTTGCATAAAGCACATTTTTAATACAACTAAAGTTATAGTAAAAAGTGTAGGGTTCTGACATGTACTTATATATATATATATAGATCCAAAGTATTTTTAAAGATGAGTATCTGTATCTTTATCTTCACTTCTACTTAAGTGAAGGATGTGTGAATAAATAAATGCCCAATAAATTAATACTAAGATTATATTTGGTCAGGAGGATTAAGAGTCATCATCAAAACTTCAGAACTAATGCAACATCTCTTACTTTGGCCAGGACTCTTTTCCTGCACGTTTTAAAGCAGTTCACTTCATCCACCAGCCCTGGTATTTTACTACCACCTATAATGTGGTCAAACCTTTGTTAAAAAGCAAACTCCTGGAGAGGGTGAGTACATGTGCATATTAGTATAATCTTAGTATAATCACACTGTAAGGATTGAATTGGACATCTGAGTATTTTTCTCTTTTATGTGTATCAAGGTGTTTGTCCATGGAGAGGAACTGGAGAACTACTACAAGGAGTTTGATGCTGATATCTTGCCTGCAGAGTTTGAAGGAAAGGGGCACAAATATGACGGCAAGGCAATTGCCGCAAAGCTTTTTGACTGAAAAAATACAAGTGCTATTAAATCCTTCTGTAATCTGATTCTGTACGTTTAAATATTTTAGCTTATAGAATAAGAATGTGAAAATGTGTTTGTAAGTGAAATCCAGTGTGGACAATGACACACTCTTGTGGCTAAAAAAATCTGATTACATAAAATGTCATGTTTGTGTGTTGACATAAATGTCCTGAGGGAATTATGTAATCATGTAATATCTCTGCTGAGGAATTACATCATTTTAAAAGTAAGGAGAAAAACTTAACTTACTTTACATGACATTCAACAATATATTTGTGTACCTGGTGTACATGCCATTATTAAGCTTGTTTTAATATATTAACAGATGCTTGATGCATTTAACTATCCACTTAGTTTGATTTATTGATGAGTGATATAGATTGTCATTATATTCAAGAAAAAAAAAATCTTAATGGTCATTATAGTACTTGAACTGTAAGTTACAAAATATACATCAGCACAAAATATTGACCCTATCCTAATATCCACTTAAGAGTAAAAAATGGATTAACATTTTGCTCTCTTTAATGAATAAACAACACAGACTCACAGCATTTCGTGATATAGTCACAAAATTCAATCTATTGATTCGTGTTCATGGACACGAATTTCCCTCTTTTTCGTGTTACTCAGCATGACAGAGGATCATCGGTAATGCTGACAGAAATGCCAAAGGTAATCTTTTTTCCCCTATTTTTATCAGAGAATAAGGCAGAAAATATATGGTTGGAATAAGGGTTCTACTGTAATAAATTTGTGTGTCTCTAATTAACACAGTCTCCTTAATAAACTGATAGAATATATTTACTGTATTTTGACTGGAAGGAACCACTGATGGTGGTTTATATGGTTTATAATAGCAAGTAGCTTACCTAATATAAAGCAATAAAAACAAGGACAAAATCTCCTGCTTAAATGCTGAGTAATAGTGCTCGTATATAAAAAACAAATCAATAACAAACAAGAAAAAAAAAACAATACAGCATCTGTGGTATCCAGTGGCAGGAAAAAAACTTTGGTGGAGGCATAAAAAATACTTCCCATTGAAATACATTTCCTAGTAAGTTGTCCTCAGCGACACAAAAATGTTATGTGGGAAATGTATGTCTATGAACATTAACCAATAGATTACATTTTGTGTCTGTATTATGAAATGCTATGAGACTGGGCTAGAATAAAACATAACAGGCAAAGCTAAGGTAGAAAAATATCAACATTAAAATGGTGTGAAAAAATAGAGTTGCTATTACATTCCTAAAAATTATTTTACTATAACACCATGTCCTGAAGTTCTACTTATACAGCAAAACAACTTACTAAAAAGAACTATGCTTTATTTATTCAAGCATACTTTTAATTCAGTTATATCCATATATCCAGTTATATATATATATATATATATATATATATATATATATATATATATATATATATATATATATATATATATATATATATATATATATATATATATATATATATATTGTGGGAAGTCTACAAAATCAGTTTGTTTCTGTTATAAACGACATTATATTCTGCAGTCACCATAGGCCGACACTGTCCCACAGAATAACAGAGTAAATTGAACTCACCATATGAGAATCTGTAAATCATTACGTCAGGAAAGAAAGTGAGTGGTGCAATCTCACCAGTGAATAAGACAGCTTAATAAACAAGTAGTCATGGTCCGGATGCAAATCCTCTTTTCCAGTGAGTGTCTATTTTTGGACATTAAGTCTAGACAACAATGAAGGAGGCAAATTTTTAAAATCCAGTGCACTTCTATTTCTTATCATTTAGAGGCTTATGCTTATTTTAGTATTAGAAACTAGTTCATATTCTCCCCTATTAAGCCTATTGTATTGTTGCTGTGCAAGAACAAGTATTATATAGAAATTCTCTTAGTTACACAGATATGTGTTTGGTCCCCTGGTGGTCTAGTGGTTAAGATGCAGCGCTCTCACCGCTGCGACCAGGGTTCGATCCCCGGTCAGGGAACCATCCCCAGCCACTCTTAGTGCCGGTCCCAAGCCCGGATAAATTGGGGAGGGTTGCGTTAGGAAGGGCATCCAGCGTAAAACATGTGCCAAATCAAAAATGTGGCGACCCCTAACGGGAGAAGCCGAAAGAAAGTTACACAGATGTGTTTCACTAAGGCTGTTTCTCAGATAAGCAAGTCAGTCATTAAATGCATTACACTCATGAGTGAAAAGAAAAGCATCCTTTCTAGGGACTTGTGCCTTGTCTAAGCTTTGCCTTTAAGTTCTGTACAGTCCATGGCCTGTTGGTGCTGTGGGTAATCTTTCTTCCTCTGGCAGATAGCATTAGCATAGCTGATGATGACTCGGTCCATCCAGGTAAGAGGCTGAGGGAAGAGCATGGTGCCCTCAAAGAAACCCATGTGCCCACCGTGCTGTGTCAAAACAAAAATTACGTTCTCTTTTTGCTCTATGGGGAGCAAAAACAGTTTAGAATTAGTAAGCACATGCCAGATACTGCACATAGTATTGAAAATACAACAGCATTGTAACACTGTTGATTTCTCTTTGATTAAAGAGGGTATAATCACAGGTCCTGTTTCTCTTAGATTCCAAAGTCTTTCATGTCTTTTGTTTTGCCAACAGAGACCCATAAAACTCTATTTAAGCCACATGATGTAGAAAGCAGCTATCACTTTCAAACCAAAACAAGGATTACCCCAGAGTGTCACAGCTATCCCCTACACAGGACGGAAGTAGGTAATGTAATTACAGAGCCATATGGAGCCTCTGACAAAAGGCATGCTGAATGAGAGATGAGAGCTGTGGCATGTCACTTGGCCCTGTGTTGAAAAACACACACTCTGACACTTCCTGTCATCTCTCTGCACTCAGTGCTCACCAAGCAGGGCATTACATCTAAAAAACTGCTCACTGGAAAAAAGGTGCTCATGTGAATCCATTGAGAGCGTCAACACCTGCTGCTCAAAAATTAGGTTCTTTACACTGTTAAATTATTATTTCATAATTTCTATACATAACACTTATCACACCTGATAAACCACAATTTCATTACATTTCCATTCCCAAAACATTCACTTATACTCCAAAGTCACTTTGAAATGGCAGGTAGTTTTTCATTTTGACTTTTATTATGTCACAGTGCATTCCTTTGGGACATGTAGACAGAACATAATTTGATCTAAGAGTTCAGTGTATCAGTATTGACTGATAACATCTGTTAAGGGGAAAGGGAAGTGCACACTGTGAGTATCATTTAATAAATAATTACACAGGGGCAAACGGATCACATGGCCCTAAAAAATTCAGCACCAGTGTCTGAGTATAGAGCTTATGCAACACACACAGTTTACAGTCTTACAGAGTTTGGAGACTCAGGTGGAGTGTGGGAAAAAAGGCTGGCATACACTTTACACTTCTATTCTGGTACAATACTGACTGAAATTAATCTTTCATACCTTTTACCATTACCTTAATGAATGAATTGCATCATTATTTTATATATAGTATATTATATTTCTTCAAACATTCGACAGATTTTTCTATTTTAATTATTAATGTCACAGGAGATGCATCTAACTTTGTTTCTGATTAGTTATTTTATTTTTAGAAGCATTTACCTGCTAGGGTGTGAGGAATAGCCAGGAGAGACTCATGGACAAGCGGGTCATCTGATGAATTAATCATGAGAAGAGGAACATTAACCTGACAAGTGCAAGATAAATTACATAATCATTACTGTTGTGCCATTTAAATGACTTGCAGAAACTGTCATGATCTCTTTTAAATAATACATTATACTTACATTGTGGATGTAATGTACACAGCTTTCCTTCTCATAGAAGTCTTTTAAAGAATTATGACCATGGAACTTTCTGAAGAAAAATAAGTGGACAGATAATAGTGTACAAAATACCTGATGGACATTAACTATAACAACACAGAAATTTCCCCACTGTGGGACAAATAAAAGTTTATCTTATTTTATCTTATCTTATCTTATCTTATCTTATCTTATCTTATCTTATCTTATCTTATCTTATCTTATCTTATCTTCTTACATGACATGTGAATGTAAACAGATCATGAATATGCCAATAATATGTGATTGAAGGAGTTTTTTTTGTTCCAAATACTTTAGCGAACTGTCCTCGTACTGTAAAACTGTTCCCATAGAAGACCTCTGTAATTATTATGTACAGCTACAACTGACACAAACACACCACACTAATGACACTAATGCATTCCAAACACATGTTAAAAAAGATTAAATTGTACCTCATAATGCAGTCATCAATCTGTGCAAGAGATGTGGTCATGTACAGACACTGTAAATCTGCAAAGTCCAGTTTGCCGGACTGTGATCCGAACAAACTTTTTCTGCAAGTGAATACACGACTATTTCTTTTATCATGTTCAGTTTCAGAGTTGAATTCTTATATTTAAATTGTCAGACTGTGATTTATTTTCTGTAACATTTTGGTTTAGACAGTGTTGCCAAGTCCAAATTAATATGCTGATATACAGTTTTATAGCAGAAGCTAATTCCCAGGGACATATATGGAAGATGCGAAAAGACATATAATATATTGATAATGCATTGTTATTATTAAATAAGAAAAGCTACAATGCTTATCAAGAATACAGGTCTCTAAAAAAAACTGAACTAAGAGATGAGATGCCTTTTATTAAAAAAAAAAAAAACCTAGTAAATGTTAAACTAAAGTTATTCTGGGATACCAGTTAAAAAAATACAGTAAGGTACTTTCAGAGCAAATCAACTTTAGTGTGGTAACAGTTACTATGCTTTGTGTCAGGTAACATCATACTACTCTGCTGTCAATTATTTTTCTATAACGGCATGCATTCTTGTGTTACATTCTGTATTTATCAATGCTTACTTGTGGGACAGGATGATCTTTTTCATATTCTCAGCCATGAAGAAGTTATAAATTCTTCTGCATTGGTCCCACTGTAGAAATGTCTCATGGGCACTGAAACAAAAACAAACAAAAAAAGAAAAATAAAATAAAATAAAATGAGCTAAACAGTAATTCAGATTAAAATAAGAGTAATGTTTTCAAAAACAAACAATAATTTGGAATTTAAACTGACCTCTGAGCACAATAGCCTTGACAGACACTGACACAGCACAGCACTCTGTCCTGATTACCTTGGTTCTCCCCCAGAAACTTACACACAATGTTCCCACCTAGACTGAAGCCCACCACAATGAGCCAGGTCTGTGGAAATGTACGTTTGATGTAACTCACCATGGCTGAAAACTCCCAAGTACAGCCTATAAAAAAAGAAAAATACCAATATTTCCAAAAATAGGAATAATTTAACTGTGTAAAATATGTGTTCATAATTGCTAAAATTATTTACATCGTGTTATAACTATATATGGTAAAATAAATAAAGACTGCTAGTTCTATTACTAGAGTGTTACATCACTGCCTCCCCAAACATTTTGAACAGTGGAATTGCATATATCTAATAGCCATGCACCCAGACGAAAAGGAATGACAGTCCACCAACCTAATGATGAAATACTTGTAAAAAGCTTGCCAAACAGTTGTGTCCCATAGGAAGGTATTGCATGACAGTGGTCTTACCATAGGTGAACATCCGTGGGGAGGTGAGTTCAATGTTTGGCAAAGCCCCCAAGTGGTTAAGCACAGCACATCTGTAGCCCTGCTTCTGGGAGTAATCCACAAAGGTACGGATATAATGCTTTTCACTGTGGTTACCAATCCCTGGGCAGATCACCATGGTTATGTCATCTGTAGGCATACACCATACAAGCATTTTGCCATGCACAGCACAGGTCCTCATTATGTTTCTCATTGTTGCTTTTAAAACACCTGAACTTTATTATTGGCCATTTACAGTCTTTTAAATTAATTTATATAAGTGTAATAGAAAGGAAAATGGACAACTAAATCAATGAAGACTGTAAACTGTAAAGAATGTAAAAAATTATGGTTTCTTTTAGTTCATGATCATGAATTCATGGAAACATTCTGTCTGGCCTGTAGACCAGTAATGGCAGTGTAATGGTGTTATCACCCCAATACACATGAAAAACATTTAGGTTGTAATGGTTTAAATAATTTTTTGTTTAAATAAAAGGTCAAGAAATACAGTGTGCAAACAGCAATGATAAAATCCCAGGATCATTCTTGTACCGTCACATACCCTTTGTTAAACTTTTTTCAGAAATTTACCCTGGTCCCAAGGCCTAGTCTATCTGGTAGATTTGGTAATCTACCAGAACACTGTATGGTATGCACTTGATACTGTTTAAATAAGTAAACTTACCAGCTGTTACATGATCACCATGCGGCTCAAAAAGGTCAAATGTGGCTGTAGCTCCATCATGCATTGGAAGATACAAGCGCATGCCACTGGGCTGAGGAGTGTGCACCCGACCCATCTTTCCATAGAGTGCAGTTTGAACATGCCCACTCTTACCCCATAGTAATGGAGGAACATACCTGCAGATACATACATTTATTGTTGCAGCTGTCGAGTGCATCAGATTGTAGGCCAGTTTCCCAATGGTTGGCCCTTTACTTGACCTAACTTAACCAAATTGCTCTAGTTTCTGACATTAAGGACACTAGAGCAACGTACCGGTTAAGTTGCTTCAAATATTAACCAAACATAAAAGGATCAGCCATGTATTGGATTAATATATGCAAAACATGTAAAGACTCACTCTTTGGTGAGGACAGAGCATGACTTGAGCAGGTAGAGATTAAGAGGTGTATTCTGACAGGTGATTTTAGGGGCTACTGAAGGACTTGTTAGGTTGAGGCAGCGTACTATGATGTATAGCACTGTGGCTACTGCAGCAAGCTTCATACCATCAAAGACGGCTGGCATTTCCGGGCTGAGTGTCTGGCCATTTCGTTCCACATGAGCATTCATGATGAAGCCACTAGACCTGTCGATCATAATTAGATTTTATTTTTTATTTTTAGAGCTGACATTTGCCTCTAAATAACGTTTTATTTAGGCAACTTTTAAAAAGTTCTAAAGATTTAACTGATGGTTGCAGATATGCTGCATACATTCTGTACTGATGTTGACTTAAAACCTGTTACAAGTAAAAAAAATATCACTTGTTTGTTTGCTCAAAACTGTGGCTTAAACCCTCACTCACATCCTGCAATGAGGGAAAAAAAGGCTGATTTGTCTGCACCTAAATTTATGATTCTGTTTGACTTGTCGAAGTGAAAGCTCTTAAATTACAAGCTTTTCATCGTAAGATCTAACAAGTACGGTTAAAGGCTCTTTACGACTGTTTCAAACTTATATTGCGCCTTATCAGGTGTATAGGTTTTTTCTAACATGAGATAAATCTGTTTCTTAGGTCATTTTCTTAAATCTAGCTCACTCTTATCTTGCAATGAGACTAAGTGAAAAGTAAGGCAATTGTACTCAGTTATATTGAGTTCAACTTGTGATATGCAGAAATTCATACGTGTATAAATGGTTAGTATATCTGATACAATACTAAAGAGGGTTAATATATTGTTGACTGGAAGTCACACAGTTTATATAGTGTCCTAATCATGATACATGTTAATGAATAAATTCTAGAAGTCTAAAAGTCATTTTGAATATTATTTAGAATAATATAAACCTTTACAGACCACATGGCTCAAAGTAAATTTATGGCATCAGTACGCACCGTGTAGGGATCAGCCAGCCCCGTCCTAGTCAATTTTGTTTATATTACACGACGCCTGCTTTGTCTTGAGTAATGCAAAACACAAACTTAATCCTAACACACTGCTCCACTGTAGAAAGGCATCCTAACGGTTGCCCAGCAACTGCCTGACATCTCTGATTGGAGCAGAGCAACAACCACGTCTTTAACAATGATTGGTTGAAGCCACAATGGCACTCTATTTCCCAAGTAAGTATTGCAGGTTTCAGGTGGTAAATGATGGCTTCGAGACACAACACAATACACTTACTGGACAGTTTAATAGGTAAAGGTACATCCATCCATCTTATACCTACATTCTACACTGACTGATATATCCAGTTACAGTTACTGACTGCAGCCCATTTGTTTTTATGTCAATGAAAAGGGACCTCACTTATTTAATTCCTAATGCATGCATGTAAGAATGGTGACCACAAGGTGGCAGCAAAAAGCTGTAATTACTCCACAGATATTTTGAACAGTATATAAACACATTATGATGGCATCACCGCTTAACTGATAAACAATAGAAAGACATCTGTATATAGTGTAATGTAAGGTGTAAAATCAACCAAGTGTCGTGTGTATCCTCACAATCTCTGAGTTTCGCCTTTTCCAAAAGTCTTAGATATTTGATGACAAGATCCAGCCCCAGGAGTTTTTCCTAGCCAGTATCCATTATACTATTAGAGATAAAGAGGCTCAATTGGAAGACAATCAGACTCACTTTATATTCAACCAAATCAAGTGAGATTGGCTAAATTGAATGAGGATGGGCTTTTAAAAGACTCTCAGACAGAAATTGTAGTGCAGCCATGAATGCACATTATGTCTCTCCTTGTCTTGGATTGTTGTTCTTCCTGATCTGATTCTACTTCATTAAGTTTGTTGCATATAGCCTATAGCAATTGTTGCACAAAAACTAAGAATGTTGACACCAAAATGTAAAGTAAATTAACTTTTTTTAGACAATTCAAAGATACACCAAACAGATAAATCAAACCAACATCCCAACCTATTAGATAGGACAACTCGCCTCTCAATCTGTGTTTGATGTAGCTTATCTATTCACAAAATATTATCTATTCACAATCCAATTATTTGTAAAATGAGTACACATGATTTACATTGATCGGTCTTCTCAGGCTCTTGCACAAGCTACTTGTCTGTAAGGAATTGAAATCGATTAATGTAATTTATCCTGTTGGCCACATGAGCACGTGTATGTTGACTGTGATTTGATGTGTGATTGGAACAAACCTTAAGAAAATATTCCAAATACCCTATCAAGTGACTCCTGATTAGGTATTTGAGTTGTTGTTGATTATGATGATGATGATGATGATGATGATGGTGATGTGGATGGTGATGCTGATGATGCATGTACATTATGTCTCTTCTTGTTTTGCATTGTTGTTCTTCCTAGAGGTGATCTGATTTCTTTCCATTTCTTTATTATGCTATACAAAGCCTAATGCAAGTATTGCACACAAACTAATTCTGACACCAAAATGTTAAAGTAGATGAACCTTTTTAAAGACAAATAACAGATACATTTGTACAGGATATTGCAAATCCAGTGCTCATTTTTCCCCAAACTTTTATAACTAACTGTTGGTGTAACATGAAATCAATGCGAAAGTGGATGTTGACTTGGTTTGATGTGTTATCAGAAGAAACACCTCCCAAATACTCAATCAAGGGATGATGATGATGGTAATAATAATGAATTATTATCAATATTATGTGTTTAAATTAGTTCCAGTGTTTTGTTTACGTGACCATATCAGTCTAACTGTATGCATTGTGCTGCCGTAGCGCTGCAGAGTTATTTTTCGACCGGTCACGCCCCACGTGGGTGTGGTTACAATTTTAGAACAGCGCGTGATTGGCCAAAAAGACATTGACACGTGGGGAGCGCAAAATATCGCGGTTTGCCCGCCTCGCGCTGTTTAATGTGGAGTGCAGGCGCGTCGCTGCTCAGTTTCACATCGACACGCAAACACCACCCTGGAGAGTTGAGAAGAAATCACGAGCAGAACCATGAGAACTTCCCCGACCTTCTCACTTTCTGTACCACTTTTGGCAGCTTGCTTTCTTGTTGTTCCATTCTCTGCGGTGAGAGGTAAGTGCTTATGATCTACTATCTGGAATACACACACACACACACACACACACACACACACACACACACACACACACACACACACACACACACACAAAAATCCGCATTGTATAAGTGTGTCAAAACCAAACACGCACGTGGAGGCGCGCGTTTCTCATCATATCAGACACAAAGCTTCGGAATACTTTGCGTTCCTCATTGCACAAATCGCCAAGAATGTTTAGAGAGACACGAATACGTTACTCAACTATTAACAACTTAAGTTGACAACAAAATCCTTTTTTGTTTAAGAAATAACACCAATCTTGTCTTTACCTGTTCTGGTCCTAGAATAGATTACGCATGCATTTGTCTTTATTCTGTACTCCTTGTGAGAAAGGGTAGGGTTTATTCTACTAAGCATTTGGGCATTTGTAGATCAGGACTCAGGTTCTCTGAGCTTAAGGTCTGCCCCTGTTGCACTTAAAGGCACTTTACTATCTTCTCCAGGGGCTCTGTACCCTGGCTGACCCTGCGCTCTGACCCCAGTTTCCTGACAAAGTGGATTATGCGAACACTACAGTTTCCTTTTGGGATTAATAAAGTACTCTTTACAAAAAAATAACAGTATTTAAACCTAATCAGGGACAGAAGTATAATATACCTAAAATGAATGACATTCTGTGACACCAAGATGAGGATGGTTCCTCTCTAGGTTTCTTCCTTATACCATCACAGGGAGTTTTTTCTTGGCATTGTTACCACTGGTTTGCTCATTGGGGATAAACTTAAAAGTTTAGTTTGCCAATAAGTTTGTTCCTTATATTTGCAACAGTCAACAAGCAGCAAACATTCCAATGTTATAACCTCGTTATCTCTGTAAAGCTGTTTTTGGGACAATGTCCATTGTTAGAAGTGCTATACAAATAAAACTGAATTGAATAGAATATTCTTTATTGTGTGAGCTCACTCATGAATCTGGTGTCCCTGTCCTGGGGCTTTCCATGTGTGTAAACAGTCTCGGGTGTTTTGTGGACTAGAATCCACTGTCCTGGAGTAGATGCCTTGGAGGCATGCAGGACCACCAGAAGCTCTATGTGCTGATCTGTAAAACACATGCTGGTTAGCGGAGGAATTTTTTTTAGACTTCGTGTCCAGTTTGACTAAGCTGAAAAGATTCTTTTTAGAACTTATTGAAGACAGAATGACATCTTTTTGCATTTACTTTTTAAAGAAAAATTTCTTACTATTGTTCAGAATGACTGTAATTATTTTTTTTCCCATTATCATCATTGCATGACAAGCAGTTTGTGTTTCTTTTGAAAGCTGCCCTTCTGCCTTAGGTTTGGCTTAAATTTGTAGGTGTAGCTCAGAGACCAAAACACTGAGTCATTTCCATTGGCAGTGTCATGAAAACATGTATTGAAGCTTGGTCACTTCATTCCACTAATGACCAGTGCAGCAGGGCTTGCGTTTACTTTGTGTATGTGTGTCCTTTCTTGCTAACTTTGGCTGACTTGTCTTGCAGATAGAGGTTTTGGCAAGTGCTGGGTCTTACAGCTGCTTCGAGTTCTCGATTGTTTATTTTCGATGCCTTGGAGATTCCACTTGGAGTTTTCTTTATTTCATCTGTCTTGACATTAATTTAGTTGGATATGTATAGAATATAAATGCTGGGATTTGAACTCCCAACCATCAAAATGGATGTCTTATATCTAAAGCACTGATCTAAAACTACCCACTTATCACACTTGTGCTGAGTGCCTCTATCATCCATGCTGCTGTGCTGTGTGTATGGGCTGTCTTAGTTTTTTTTTTCTTGTCTCTCTTTTTGTACCCATAGTTGAGTGTGGTGAAACAAACCCAATTCTCTCCTGTTACTCAAGTGAGTGTAGACTAAATAAATAGCTAGTGACCATAGAGCCTTTTGCTGCTCTCTTTTCCAGCCATGTCAAAACTGTTGTATGGCCTTTGCCATCTGGCAGAGAAGTCTTGTCCTCAGGGGATGACCTCATTTATCTTGATGAATTCACTTCTAATACTATGTCTCTCTCTCCCCATTCCTTATTAATTTTCTATAGTGCCTAATCAACATTCCATATTTAGATTCAGCAATTTGGCATTTCTTTTATGAGCCGTCTCTGTCTCTTGTCCCACTTTTCAATCTGCTGTTGTGAATTTTTAAAATGATAATTCCCAATGTTCCAGATGCCTCACAAACTTTGACAGTGTTCTTATTTTGATCCTCTACTAACATGTGTCTCGTTTTCTATTTTTAGTCTAGATAGAGTTATATTAACGCGAGGTTAACTCTAGGAGGTGTGCAATAAGAAGAGCTGGTATCTGTGTCAGAAAGTTTCTAGACGCTGTGCTTTGCTTATCTGAGCAGAAAAATGTGCCATTCAGATGTTTTAGTTTAAGATGTAGTTCTGTAGCCTTTTTTTCTTTATGTTGTTTTCTTGTTTCTTAGGTAATGGATAAGGACTGTTTTAGCAAAGCCATTATTGAGATGTTTTTGTACTGAATCTCAAAGCCTGCTTTATTTTAGCTATGTGTGGCAATGGGTCATCAATTTCTGGCAATGTGGTGTGTCATTTAATGTTGAGTGCACATACAATTAAGCTATTTAACTGTTAAACACGCGGTTCTTTCAACACCACAGCTGATATTGTTGAATTCAACAGATACATTAGTTGTCAAAGTATTGTAGGGATATAAAGACGACTAAAATTGAACAAAACCCTTTAAGCCTGATGTAGTGTCATGAACTGTTTTTGCTACTAAAACTGTTTGAATTCTACTCTTCATCCACCAATCACCACTCAACCATCTTAAGGGTCCTTGAAGGCTGAGATGTTGTTTTGGCCAAAGAACCCCCTTAATTATTCCAGTGTAACTTGTTGCTTCACTGCAGACTTCACTGTAGCATGCTTTCCTATTTCCTGTCTCTACTCTTGGCATGTTGGCAGCGTGTTCGGAAGGGCGTGCTCCTTCATATTCCTTCAATGTGGATAGTGTTTACTCTGCACTCCACAATTTGTTGTTGTTTTCCCTAATATGACAGTGGAAGTTTTTTTGCTGCATGTGGGATGTCCTCAGCTGGACAGAGCACAACCGAAGACTATTTTGTCTCATTGCAGTAAAAATATTTTAGACACATTCAACATTTATTTTTCATTCATTCTTTTGATAGTGACCGCTTTATCCAGTTCAGAGTATTAATCAATCCATGCCTCGAGGAACATTGATCCTAAAGGCTGGAATGCACCCTGCATTACAAGAAACACACACCCACACACATACTGCAAGTGCTAGGTGTGCTTTATTATATAACAGTATCAGGTCCTCTTTTTGTGGGACTGCTGAAATTTTTGCCAGTTGATTAACAAATAATTGTACATTCATCACTTTGAAGATCTGTCTTGTACACTATAACAGAATAGCAAAGTGTACATAAACTAAGAAAGAAACAAAGCAAAGAACTATAAATTCTGCTAGGATTATCTAACAGTTATTACACCTATGCAGTATAAATATCTTGTAAAATATTAAAGGGATCATTTACACAGCAATAATATTAAGGAGCTCTTTGTTTACTTTGACTTGTTCCTTGTATTTTACATGTCATTTCCATCTGGGCTAGTGATATTATGAGTCATATAGCGTGAGAGGGTTTGATACCATAATTGTTCCTCAGCACAGTGAGAAAATATTACTCATCAGCTGGTCTTGTATCGCTGATCTCCACCAAAGCACTTTTCTGTATCTAAGAAAGTATTGAACACACCTGTTGAATCAGTGCATGTGAGCGTGCCTTTACTTGTACCCCAAAACATAAATGTAATTTTTACCATGCGTTGTGTCACATGATCTTTTTTGTTTTTCTAATTTGACTGATCAGTTCAGCTGTTGATTTGCCAACAAATTGTTGTCTCTAATCAAACCGGTTTGACAGATGATACAGTTTTGCTTTGATGCACTCCTGGTGCCTGTTACTTTAAGTAGAAAAATTCATTGAGGAAAATAAATGAATGGAGGGAAAGCCACATTTAAGATTATGAAGCTACCCGTATAATTATTAATTAAAATGTAATTTATGTAACACAAGTAATTATTAGGTTTATTTTTTTTTATCTATATTTGTTAATTCCCCAAGAATTGAATGTCAAAGCTTTCTTTGTTGCGCACTTAATAGATTTTTTCTGACTGAATGAATCACGTGTTTCACACTTTTAAGTGAATGAGGAATTGTATCTTTCCTGCTTTTAACGGATCAGCTTCCATTATAAATAAGAACCAACATTCCATGCTTCCTCCTATTGTTTTCAGGTCATTATGATTTATCCGAGAGTCTGTTTTGAGAATCAGCGTAAGCTTTCATTTATAACGTTCTCCTGTCTCAAAAGAATGAATGTGTTTTTCATGCAGTGAAAAGATAGAAAGGCATCCCTAGCTTGTAGGTGTGGCAGTTCATTGAGTGATTCTGAGAAATAAGCAAAACACTTGCTTATTGATGTTCTGTCCAGACCAATCTTTTAAGAGAGAATGAGCTACAATGAATACAGTAAGCCTGCATAACAATAAGAAATTGAAGTCAACTGTAATTAAGCTTCCGATTATTTACACATTATGACTGTTTGGTATTGATGTAACCTTGAATAGACTCCACTTCAAGAACTGGTATTTGGGGAGTGTGTTGAGGGAGGACAGAAAATTCTGCACAGATGTTTTACTTTAATGTTAGATTTGTGGGAATGTAGGCTCTGCAGTAAGGTGTCTAAATATACCCACCCAACCTTGAATGAATTACAATAAAGCCTTTTAGAGTCAGTGTTTGTGGTTCTGCTTTCATGTAATTGATGAGAATAATAATGTAATCCACTTCTGGAATTTCTAAATGCATAAAATGTTCAAGAAATATAAAATAAAACTTGGTGAAGAGAAAAGGCATTGTGTAATATATGGTTTGTCTCTAACAAAAACGCATGGTCTTTGCGGAAGCGTCTAGCACTCGGTCAGCACTCACTCGGCAAACAAAAACACACTCATCAGCCTCGTTCCAAACAGTGGAGCATGTTGTGGTGAATGTTGTTGATTTTGCTTCTCTTTTCCCGGTAAACAGAAAGTGCTGAGCAATCGGTTACAGTTAATTACTATATAAACCTTTGCTCACCACCAACCTATAGTGAAGTTGGTCTGGAAAAACCCACTGAATTCACTGTGGCTGAATTCTGACATAAGTAAAACATCTTTTTGGGCCATAATGAAATTTTTTGCCAGTTAAATAGTTTGAGGGAGGATGTATATTTTTTACCAGATCGATTTGATACAATTACTGAATACATAATCAATTGTTGGCCCAAACAGAAAGCCATCTTGAACAGAATGCAATCAGATAAATGAACAGTGGTGAGGATCATGGTAAATGCTGAATCTGATTTTTATTTGATATAATATGACTATAGAATATAACTACAGTAATAGAATTCTTTAAAATCTGACAGAATTGTTATTTTACCATAATTAAACTAGGTTATGTAATCTGTGATTTTCTCCCTTTTCACTTTTGGTGTTAAGCATAATATAAACTTTTCTATACTTTGCGGTACAACTTTGTCACATCCCACCTCATGATCATTATGGACCTTTTTAAAGAAGTAGAATCCGACCCCACAAACGGCCCGAACCATCTAGAGACGTACCAGCGCTATTTGGATTCCACCTCGTGGAGTTTAGACATTGGACCTCTTTAAGTGCAAATGTTGAGCTATTTTATGAGTTGCTTAGTAGCTTCTGGTTCCATAATCTCAAATGACTGTATAAAACTGTAGAAAGGACATTACTTATAATCTTTCACTCTCCAGTATTCTGTATTGTTTTAAAGACTATCACACACTTGATATCACCCATATGAGGATGGGTTACCCTTTTGAGTCTGGTTCCTCTTAAGATTTCTTCCTCATAACATCTAAGGGAGTTTTTCCTCGCCACAGTCGCCATGGCTACTCATCAGGGATAAATACACATCATTCACCTTAACTGTTAAATTCTGTAATGCTGCTTTGAGACAATGTCCGCTATAGTGAAAAGCGCTTTAGAAATAAACTTGACTATATTAAATGCCTCATAAGCTATTGTGAATGACCTCAGTGGCCATGTAAAGTATGTAGTTATATAGTGCTTTTCCTCCCATTGTGCAGTTTTGCAGCCTTTTGGGGTCGTGATGGTAGTTTGGGCATTGGGGTTCATAAACCAGGCTCTTTTACTCTTACTGACTAATGGTAAAACCTTTTATCTTAAGGAATATATTAGGGGTCAACTCAACCTGGCCTTAAAAAACAGCAGAAATCTATTTCTGAAAATAATTTGTGGCACTGTAACAAAGTTTTGCTTTCCATTCAACCACAGTGGAATGGGTTGGATCAAAAGTTGTACATCAGTACAGCCCCTTGTGGACCTATATATATATATATATATATATATAAGTGTTTCCCAGGCAGAGTTTTAAGTAAAATGATTCACCTGGGAAATTAAGTAAACAAAACTGAAATAATCTCATTTCCTCTTTCACAGGTGATTTCTGTAAGGTGAATGTGTGTCAGAATGGCGGGACATGTGTGACTGCAACAGAGAAGAATTCCTTTATCTGTATCTGCCCAGAAGGCTTTACAGGAGACACCTGCAATGAGACAGAGACTGGTAATGCATTTAACAATAACTGCTATGAATTGTACATGATCTATAGATGATCCACACAGTGATTTTTGCCTTATTGCTTGATGTCAGATTATCTGTTCTTCCCGATGTTTTGACCTTCCTTTTCATAGGGCCTTGTCATCCTAACCCCTGCAAAAATGATGGCATCTGTGAGCCTCAGAGAGGAGATGTCTTTGGGGGATATTTTTGCAAGTGTCCCAAAGGCTTTGAAGGCACCCACTGTGAAAACAGTAAGAATCCTTTTCTAGCCTAAACATCTTTTACATATCATAAGGAAACCCATAACACAGTAATGCAGTCTGAAATTCAGTGCTGATAACAAGAGGCATGGTGGGTATGATGCAACCAGCACAGCCATCTTATCAGTGTAAGTGAATATTTGTCGGATAACAAGACCTTGAATCAGATGCAGATGTTCCCGTCCTGAGATTTTGACTGATTAACGGTGAAATTCAGAGGCCTCGGTTTGCCCCCAGTTGGTTAAAGGATATTCGTGTGTTAGATGGCAAATCCTCTGTAGTAGCAGTGCAGTAGGTCCCTGTATGTAGTAGTATGGCTGCTACCATCAGCATGAATAATTGCAACTTAAAAACTGCTTTCCCACAACCATGGGGCCTCAAACGCACTCAGATAAAACTACAGATACTATCTACAATGTAGACACTATAATATAAAAAATTTATTTTATAGTTGACTGCTGCCAAAAGCAGAATTTTGCATTTGCTAGTTCATTTAGTTCAACAACAGATTAAAGAAATACATTGGGTGTTCAATAAGAAGACGGGTTTTTTTTTTTGTTGGTTTTTTTTAAACTTGTTGGCATCAAGAGGGTCAAGTGATGGAATGACCAATTTCATAACTTCTGCACCTGGAGCTAACGTTTAAAAGGTATGCTTCAGCGTTAAAATTAAGTAATGTCTGTTAAAAAAAACACAAAATGTCTGTTAATTAATAAAAAGTTTAATCATTAGCATAGTGACCAGTTATTTAAGAGCAAGAAATTTCAGTATGACATTTTAGGGAAAATAATTAACATCAGGATGGTAACAGTAATCCAGTTTTTGAGTTGTTTTGCTTATAACAGCACAACCTGTTATGTTTTAGTTTTTATTGTATGTATTTGCTTGAAACATGCTTGATTTTCTCAGAGAGGAAATAATTTTATTTTTTATTTTGGAACAGATGAGGCTAGAAATGCTCTCTTTAATTAAGAGTTTCTTGTACTTACAGTTACTAGTCAGGATCATTAAGTTAACTATGTAAACTCACTAACATCCTCAGCACTGATAATAAAGTAATGACCTTGCATATCAATTTTGTTTCCAGTTTCCATGTGGTGGTGTTAATTATAATGATTTGATTGAGCTTGGTTAAGTGTGTGTGGGTGGGCACAGCAAGCCTCATCATTAGAATATAGTTACCATCTGTAGTAGTTGATCAAGAAGGGTAGATTTTTCTCAATAGTGAATATTTAGAAGCAACCGAAAAAGCATCTGTTGTCTTTGTGTTCAAGAAAAGAAGAACTGAAAGTTTTTTTGGCAGGAAAAAAGCTTTTAGGATGTAAGCAGATTAAAAATTGATTCATGTTCAGCCATACAGAAACACAGCAGCTCATTTCTAAATAAGATGCTTGGATTTGCAAAATGTTATTTGCAATAACCCAATTTTATATTAAAACCCCAACTGAGAAATGTAGGGTGTTGTATTTATCTGACATTTATTTATTATTGTTATTATTTGTTCTTAATATTAGAATAATTATTATTAATATTGGATTTATTAATATTACAAGTAATACATGTAATGGTAAATTTAATAAATTATGTCAAGAGAGCATAAGCAATCTTTAGGAGAAAATCCATCTTTTAAAAAAATTACAGGATGTATAGAATAAAAATGATACCCTTTAGGTTTTTTTTTCTTCTGCTACGGGTGAGCGGTCCTGTAAATGCTTGTTGGTTAAATGGAATTTGGCATGACAAGACCATTGCTATTGACTCTCTAAGCTGGGCTATTTTATACACACTGCATTAAGTTCTGTTTATAAAAATGTGCACACCCTTATGTTAAGCTGCATTTCAATGGATTTATTTTAGAATAGAGAATAAAAGCTAATTTGCACATGAGTGCACGCACAAAACCTCTGTATAGTTTAGAGAGAAACTTATTGCCAGTGCAAACCCAAATACATGTCTGTGCCACGCACACACATCCACACTGTAAAAACACACACGGTTGTCCAGCCAACAGGGAATGGCCTACTGCTTATCACACCCACGCCATCACACGCTCGCCTTGTTGCTGGGGTAAAATGTAGTTGGAGGCGGAAGAGTGAATTAAGTCAACTCTGACACTGTCACAGGCTTTCCTCTTGACTGATATGGTTGTTCTGTTGCTGGTGTGAAATTACCCTGAAAGCTCATCGAGAGACCATGAAATCATTGTCAAAAGCTTTTGTATGGTGAAGCATTAGCCACATCAACTCACCTGAAATAGGATGGAATCTGTTGTAGCGTTTCAGGATTTAAATGGTTGTGCTTTTTTGTAAGTAAATGTGAAGGAATTAGTAGGAATTAGGGGATATTTTAGGAGTGCAATAGAACTCTATAATTGGGAATCTACGAGTTTTTTACCAGCACTGTTAAGTGGCTATGTGACTTTATGACTGAGCTAATCTTGTGCTCTGCTGTTTGGTCTCTGTTTGAGAAACTTGGTCTCGCAGACTCTCTTGGAATGTTTACTTTGTCTTTGCTCTGCCTTTTTCCTGCTTCTCTCTGTGCCTCTTCTCTTCTGCTGCTCAAAACACCTCGCCAAGATCTTTCGAGCCAAAACCTGAAATCTTTGTAGGTGAACAGAAATGTCTGCACAATCATTTTTGACACATTTTGCTTCTGGTTGTTTTCCAGATATAAAAATTTAGTGATTCAGCATTCAAACCTTTTATTGCAGATGTGTTCCATTCCTGTCTGGCATTGTTCTTTGTAAACCACATCCCATAGGGGTACCTATTGCTATAGACAGACTGTGCTTTCTCTGAAGTTTTCTCTGAGATGTTCACCTACTCCTCTTCTTCTATTAGCAGTTAATAGATACATTTTCACCTAGACTGTTTCCTCTGATGCTGCACTTCCTGCTCATGTGCAGACTCTGACAGGCCTTGTCTCATATCAATTGGGGTCAAAGTGCATTATGAGCTCCGGATCAACTTTCATTTTATGCATTGTCCGACAATTGATGTTTACTCAAATGACCTCACAAACCAGAGTGTTAAATTCCTTGCTTTAGTGAAGCCTCCTTTCTATATCTGCTACATGGGTGTGAGCTCTGTGATTAAACTCTGGAGACGGTACATGTTTTATCCCTTTTATTTTTGTGATCATTATGCGCTAGTTCATGTTCTGCAAAGCCTGTGTAAGATGAGTCATGCAGAATAAACAGTTCAAATTGTTGGATTTCCAAACTCCAGTCACAGTTTCTTAAATACAATTAAACATAATACATTCTTACAAACAAAAAAAGGAACCAGAGTCAGCAGATAGGTAAGTGCTTAGTTTCTTTATTTAGCGTGCTCCAAATACATAGCAGGGGCCAAAACACAGGCAGTCAGGTTCAGCGGAAATAAATCTATAATCCAAAAATGGGCAAAGGTCAAAGCAAGATAAGCAAAAATGAAATCTTGACGTAATTGAAAACCTGGAAAATAGAAACGACTACAAGCTTGCATGTTATATACAAGAATTTGTAGTCTATAGTATTTATATAGTATGTTTTTGTTTAGATTTTTGAGTATTTTAATATTTTACATTTTTAATGGAATACAAGATGCGCAGTGTGTTCTTTTTGAAATCTAATTGTATCTATGGTATTTGTAACGTTGCCGGGGAACAGCACTATAGTATGTGTGCGTGTGCGTGTGTGTGTGTGTTCATGCATGATCCTTTGTACATGCCTGTATTTGTGCAGTGTTCTGAGCTTTTAGAGAGGAACTGAAAACTTGCTTCCATTTTATTTTCTCTGTAGATTATTGGAGACTTCAGAAACTGTTTCTCTTTTGACCTCAGAGATTTAGCATCTTTCAGCTTTTCCTTCTTGGCTCTGACCAGTCATACACTCAATCTGTGCTCTCAGTCAGATAATCCTTCAGATAGTCCTTCATTCTCAACTTTGCAGGCTTTTGCTGGACTGACAGCAGTCAACTGATGACTCTGTTATTATTGTGTAGTTTTTAATAGTACTTTTTGTACAGTTCTTAAATACTCTGAATTAGTGATGTAGCAAGAAAATAATTTCAGCAGGAATGAGAAATTTTCTAATGAAATCTTATATCATCTGCATAAATAGAATAGTAAGTCAGATGTGTTTCAGTTTTGGGTGGATGGAAGACAGTATTAGAAGCGATGGTTGTATTTATAGAGTTTGTCACTGAATTATTTTAAGACATCATTCTACTTTATACAAATCCTGGCGCATAAAGAAATAAAAAAATTATCATAAGATTCATGAAATTACAAACTACGTAGATTAAATTGCTATTAACCGGGGAGTAGATTACATTTTGCTTCATAAAACCAGGTTTATTGAATAAGCATGGTTTTCTGTACAGTGTGTTCTACATTTTCTTCTTCTACAGTGGGACAACTAGAACACTGTGTGTGTGTAAGTTTCAAGTGGCTTAAATTTTCATAATTAACATTCATAATTAGTACTGAAGCTCGGAATCATGATATATGGTCACTCCAACTCTGAACTGCCGATGTTGCTATATTGATTTTATTTTAAATCGTTTTGAGAGACAGTTTCGAGTTTACAGTCCATGGCACGACTGGCACAAACCAGACACAAGAGTGGCATCTGTAGCTCAAGTAAAGAACTGCATGCAACGAAATGTTTTTAAGATTTCGATTAATATTGAATATTCTATCAATATCCTTGTTGAAATCCTGAGACATGGTGTGTGATCCCCTCTTTACAGATGTGAACGACTGTGCTGCACAGCTATGCCAAAATGGGGGTTCATGTCAAGATCTTGATGGAGATTTTTACTGCAAATGCTCGTCCCCTTTTGTTGGGAAATACTGCCACTTGCGTGAGTAAACATCCACAATTCTTTCTTTGAAGGACACTTGCATGATGTTTTGTTATAAGGAATTATTTTATTTATATATATATATATATATATATATATATATATATATATATATATATATATATATATATATATATATATATATATATTAAATTTTATATATATTTTGGTCATTCCAAAATGGAATGCTCCACATTCTGATGACTTCATCATCCATGTGAGTGCATTTCTCCCCATGAGCATGACCCTCACACTGTTAGTCCATCTGTCTGCTTCACTGTCTGTCTCCTGTGTGTGTGTGTGGACAGGTTGGTAATGTCATTTTGTTTTGCAGGCTGTATCTCTCTGCTGGGGATGGAAGGGGGTGGCATTGCTGAGTCTCAGATCACTGCCTCCTCTGTGTATTACGGCATTTTGGGATTACAGCGATGGGGGCCTGAGCTGGCCCGTCTCAACAACAAAGGCCTGGTGAATGCATGGACATCGGCGACACACGACAAGAACCCTTGGATTGAGGTGTAAAAGGCTGTTTTTTTTTTTTCTTCCATACTAGTCTTTAATATCTAAACAGGACTGATTATTTTTATCCTCACTCGCTTGTTGATAAATACCAGTCGCCTGTATATTACCAAACATGTTCACTACACTGCTGATTTACATGTAGTGATGCCTCGAAAACTCTATAAAAGGCAAAACTTGTATTTTTACCCTTTTTGCTAAGCCAAAAGTCTAGGAGGTGGAGTCTGCTAAGATACAGCTACTCTTTCCTGGATGGAGTTGAACCAAAAACCCAGAGTTGGAGTAAACTCCAGAGTGTTTCCAAATCATCTATGGTGTCTAGGAGTTAGGAGTTTTTTTTCCTCAAACAGGGGCACACTCTGAAAATAACTACACAGTGGAAAAAATTCAGCTCTTGAGTTCAGCATGTACTGAATATTTCAGCAATTTCCTTTTGAAGGGTGCCATTCCTTTAGTCTTAATAGAACACGCTTGCTTTATTTGCCTTAAATCATTGATTTCTATTGGATTACCTTTTCTCCCAGGGTTTTTACTAAGTAAGAAAACTATGGCTTTTAATCAAAGAAACTATTTAATCGCGAATAATCGCATGATTGGTAATGAGATAACTCACGACTGATTGGAACTTAATCGCACATTTTTATCTGTTCTAAATGTACCTTAAATTAATACTTTTCAAGTTTTTATTACTCTTACATTTACATGAATATTTTGCCTTCATGCACTATTTTAAGTATGGTTTCACTAATAATAAACATACCGTACATTTGCATCCGGACACCAAACAGAACTTTTGCTATGTTATAATTTTTTATTACAAAATTGTCAAACAGAAATGGACGCTGCATGAATCGGACATTAATAAAGTTAGTGCTGTTTAAATTTATTTGCATTAATTAACTTTGACAGCCCTAAAAAATTCTTAGTTTAAAGTTGCACTGTTTACACTATTAACCTAATACCGGGTTCATAGACTGACAATCAAGATTTAGAAAAACTAAGTGGCTTACAAAGGATAAAAACATTTTTCTGAACTAATGCTATTGTCAGGAATATTATATTTCTTGTAAAAATTCTCCTGTGAATGATTTATGAATAAGTTCATTCATGACCAGCTTGATAAATGAGCCCCACGGGTTGAATATTTACAGTAAATAACCGTTATCTTTGTTTGTGTTTGTGTAGCTGAACATGCAGCGGATAATGCGTTTCACTGGTATCATCACTCAGGGTGCCAGTCGTGTTGGCACTGCTGAGTTCATCAAACATTTTAAAGTGGCTTACAGTTCAGATGGACACGTGTACACCATGTACAGAGGGAATGGTCTGAAGAAGGATGTGGTGAGCTAAACATTCAAACACTGTTCTCTACTCAGATGTGCTTTAAGGATCAATTTCATATGCATATCTCTAACCTGAATTTGCTTTCTCCCAGCAGGTTTTTGTGGGAAATGTGGACAACGACAGCACAAAAACCAATCTATTTGAGCCTCCCATCATTGCTCAGTACATCCGCGTCTTGCCCATAGTGTGCCGCAAAGCCTGCACTCTGAGAATGGAGCTAGTGGGCTGCGAGCTTAGTGGTACACTGAAACACAATACACTGTATCCATGCACTGCATCAAGTAAACATTGTAATGACCTGAAAAAAGTAATGAATCGTCTTGATTAAATTGGAAATGTAATATAATAAACTGAGAGGTCCAATACAGAATTATACAAATTATAATTAGAACTGACATTAAAGACTTCCTCCATAACTGCCATCATGTCCATGTAATTAAAGTTAAGAGGCTTTTTGGCCTGCAGAGCTGAGACTTTGCCCAAACTGGGACTTCTGCCATCTAATATTTTTATGGTCAGGCATCACAGTAATTTAGAGACCATGGCTAAAATATTGGAACAGAACTAATCTCTGGGTATAACTAATCATGTCCTACAACATGAAGCACATTCCATTATGGTTATTCAGAATGTCTCATTTAATGCTAATGTCTGGTCACAAACAAGTATATTATCATTTTAGTTGTTACTGTGACAAGACATAATACATTTGTATAATCATCTATAAACATTCTGTTGTCTTATTCTGCACTACCTATGTTTACATAGCTTATTTACTGCACTATTGGAATAAAAACATCCACATATGCATCGTAGTTGAACTAGAGTAAACTAATTAGGGCCAATCCCTATAAGGAAAAAAGGAATTTGTTGTCAATCCATAAAAACAAAGAATAATAGTCACATAATTGTGTCTAAAATACTTTCACTATTGGAATCCTAATGTGCATTCACATTGTGCACCTTTTAAAGCTCTTCACTGTAAAAACATTCTTAATCTAATTTAGCACTTGGACTGGCATCAGATTAAAATTTCAGAAATGCAGGATGCAGACTGATCTCCATAAGGTTGGCTCATCATTGGGATTTTATTAGACATTCAGCAAGGATATAGATAAGGGTATGTAGGCTGTGTTCACAAGGCCGTTGTTGTTATGGCAGTGTTAATATTTGACAACGTTACTGCCTGCATCAACATGGCTTTTGATCAGATTACATATAACATGCATACATACAGTTTAGGATACATATACATAGTATACTCTTTATCTGCAATCAGCTTTTAAATTACAGATTGATCAGAATCTTTCCATGTAAATGATGCAAATCTCTTGTAAACCCCACAGGTTGCTCAGAGCCACTCGGCTTCAAGTCACGGCTGATTGGTGACCATCAGCTCTCAAGCTCCAGCTCCTTCCGCACGTGGGGCATTGAGGCATTTACCTGGCATCCACACTACGCCCGTCTGGACAAGCAGGGCAAGACTAATGCCTGGACTGCAGCAACCACCAGCAGATCCGAGTGGCTACAGGTGAATCTGGCACTTTTGTACATGTGTATTTTTAGGAAACCGTTCTACATTTTTATATGGAACAAATGACTATCATTATCATAAAGCTACATTAAGGCCTGAATTTTATTATATGAAAGTATGTGAACATAAATGCTTCATGTTTATTTATTAATAAGTGGTTTATATAACTTTCAGAAGTTATATACATTTTAGTGTTAATAATAGTTACAATAAAATCTTTAATGCAACACAAATGTCGCATTGGAAGCCACAATAGCATGAGAAAGATGGGATCTCACTCAGGAGAAATGATGAAGAAACTCCTCATACTTCACTCTCATGCAACATCAAAATATTCCTCCTTATTTAACCTGTACAGTGAGAGTGATACAGACATCCGGTCTGTTTTACTGATACGCTGTGTGTAGTGCCCCCTTGAGTGCTGAAGCTTACTTATAACTGCCAAGTGTTCTGTGCAACACTACATTCACACTACACCATGTAACTTGTCATTCATCTCGTGTGACTGCTACTGTTGGTGATTGTGGGCATTTTTACTCAGTTTTTTCACCACTCATTTGCATAAAATTAAGTATTTAAATGCCATTTTGTCACACATACACAAATTAAGTGGTTGCTTGTTATAAAAAATACAGATTGACAAAGTACACTAGGACAAGAATATTTACATATAGGCATCAAATATTATTCTGACCATAGAAACAAAGATGCATCTTAATTTGCTTCATTCGTTAAACCTTTTTTTTTCAGGCTTTATTAGCATAATTTTGATTTGTTTAGTTCATTAAAAAATATTTTGCTGTCCTGTTTAAATGTTTTGTACTTTCATTAGGTGGATCTCATTTCCCCCAAGCGGATCACAGGAATCATCACTCAGGGAGCCAAAGACTTTGGAAGTGTGCAGTTTGTTTCAGCTTACAAATTGGCTTACAGTAATAACGGCCAAACCTGGACTGTGGTACAAGATGACAAAAAGCACGTTGACAAGGTCTGAGCCTTTTTTTTTCTTTTTCTTGTTGGGGAATTAAGTATCAAGATTTTATGCGCCTCTGTGACTATTAGAAAATGATTGATGATTATAAGGAACTGATGAATTCTCATGCATATAAACATAAATATAGAGAAAAAAAAAACGTGTTTTGACGCTTTGTCCACGTAACCACCCGTTTTGTTGGATCTATCAAAGCCGGTGTTCAAATGCATCCTCCTTTGTTTTTTTTGTTGTTTTTTTTTTTATGAAAAAATTTACTGGGTTTCTTTTTCTTCATTCTACCTGCAGATCTTTCCTGGCAACAGTGATAACAATGTGCACAAAAAGAACGTGTTTGACCCGCCTTTCTACGCCCGATTTGTCCGCGTTCTCCCATGGGAGTGGCATGAGCGCATCACACTGCGAATGGAGCTGCTGGGCTGTGAGGATTAAATCGCCACCTCCCTGCTCTCTTCTTTAAATCCCTCCATCCCTCCTTCCTGAGCCACTGAATGCACTGCCTTACCACCAGCACCAGAGGGCGATAAGTCCACAACAAAGAAACAAAACCCTAATAACAGCAGCAGGGAATTGAGCTTATCAGCACTTCAGGGATGACCCACTCCTGAAGACAAACCATGTAGTGTAAGATCTGTTCAACTCACTAAGCGGTGAGTTGTTTTGGCATGATAATTACAACTGATGGTATAAACTGAAATTCCAAAAAGATAACTAAATGCCAAATTTTCAATAATATATGTGTGATGTAAAATATAAAAGAAATGTTTATTCTCCTTTAACTTACCTGATGAATAGACAGTGGTCCATTCTATAGTAGGTTAAATTATACTTATAAAATATATTGGTTTAAAAGAGTTTTTGTAGTTTAGTTATAAACTAAAAATTTGTCGTACTTTAATTTTGTAAGTGTTTTTTCAGTGGTTCTAAAATGTTTGTCCATGACATGCTTTTCTGCAAGGAAGCTTTATTTCTTGATAATGTTTCTTACAAAATAATCTGCTATCAAAATGTTACCACATCATTATTGTGAAATATTGTGTGAAACGAAGGTGTATTCAGTATTATTGTGCATCAACCCCCCCCCCCCCCCAACAATGCCACAGATATTTCTCAGGAAGAGTTGAATCGATTGCAATGTGCTACTTTTTTTCTTTAATTTTTTAAATAAAACAAATGGGATTGTTCAGAAAAAGAAACCATCACCTCTGAATATTATAATTTAATAATACCAAAGTGATCTTTCAATTTTTTTCATTGTAATTTGATGAAGTGGAGGGTGGGTCCTTGTGCTGCTTTGGATCTTCTAATACAGTCAGTCTGATAAATTACTTATAGCTAATATATTCAGTCATACATCAGTAATATTTGAATTTGTAGTGGCTCAGCAGCTGCTTATTAAAAACCTCCTCGGTAACTGGGTGGAAATCTAATTTTGCATGATTTCTACGGTTTGCACTGATGCTCTGCCCTTCCCAATCTACATAATGCTCCCATGGTGTTGTGCTGTGACCTTCCTCCCCAACAACCCCCACGAATATAAATGATGGGTTTGTGCAATATGATGCGAGCATTAATATTAATGGGATATGCCAAGAAAATATACTATTTACTTTTTTTTTATGAAAATTTAGACATACTTGTAGATGGTGAAAAAATAATAAACAATATTGTGATTTATTAAAAATGTTTGTGTGTTTAGTATGTGGGAAGCTTAAAAAAAAAAAATCCACAGTATTTCATTATTAATGTTGAGCTTCAAATGTTCAGTGGTTTTCTACTTCACAATAACAACTTTGTCAATCCTATTCAATTTGTTCTTTGTTCTATTTGTTTTTATTTCGTGTGTTTATTTGTCATATGTCAAGTAATATGCTAAGATTTGATTGAATTCTTCAGTGTATCTTAAAATATTTCTAGTTTCTAAAAAGGAATAAAGAACTTAAATAGATAATGCTATTCTTTGAGTCTTTAATTATCATACATTGACCTTGGCACACAGTTGACTGGGCTGAATTGGTCCCATGTTGTGAATGTCATTTTCCATTTTTTTTTTCTTTTTTTTGCCTCTCAAAGCACTGCCAATGCTATCATTGCCTGAGCTTGTTGTGGAGAAGCATGGACCAGACAGGATATAAAGATCTCTCTGTGTAGTGTGATTTCCAAGAGAACCAGTGTTCTATTGTTTGTCATATGTTGATGAACTAGGTGCAGTATATAGAAGCCTTGTCCAGAGGTTAAAGCAGGAAGAATGGAGGTCTAAAGAATGGCAGGAAAATGTCAGTTTGAGCATGGCACCTCCAGGAAGGACTAGTTCCTGGAATAACAAAGTTATGCTAAAGCATATTTTAGTTGGAAAACCACTAAAGAGTCTATAGGGAAAGTCATCCATTGTTTGTAGCATTCCTGGTGAAAGTCACTCACTCCGTTCCATAGTTTGAAACAAGCTCTAAACCATAAACCAGCTCAGAATTTGGGGCCATAAATAACTGTTATATGTTGCTCTCTTCTCTGAAGGTGACCAATTTTCAAGATCTTTAGTTTTGATGAAAATATATTTAGTATATATAATCATTTACAATAACTAGTTTGTCACCCTTGAAAACCTTTTGTATTCATGAAATTATTTAATCAGCTAATCCAAATAATTCAGTTATTGTTTCAGGAAAAAAAGATAATCATGACTTACAGTTGCTAGTCATGGTTGCTTAATGCCTTACCAGCTGGTTTGAGTTCCAGATGTTGGGCTGGGATTTTCACACACAATATATTTTAATGTTTTCCCAAATTGGTGGCAAACAAAAAATTTGAAAAATGTGAGAAGAGAATTTCCAGTTGAAAGTTGGAAATCCTTTTAATATTTAACTGGCCAGTGCAAGTCCAAATTTGGTGTAGCCTTTAATTATTGTCTTTGGCTGACAGTCATTGAACAACATATGTGTTCCAATTATCAAAGTGATGAAGATAATTTGAGCTACTGTAGTCTTCCAGTCTGTTCTATCCAGTCTTGATAACCATCTCTGACCTCTGGTAAGGTTTGTTTGCTCAAAGAAAAGCCTGCTCACTGGACATTTCTGCATCCTTCTGTAAAATCTAAAAATCCCAGAAGATCAGCATTTTCAGAAAAATTCAGACCGCCTAACACCAACAACTTTCCCTATTCTAATGTTTTGTGAGCAATAATTAAAGCACTTGTCATGTATTTGTATTATTTTTATTAACTGTATTTTAACTTTTTGGCTGTAATTGCAGGTAGTGGAAGGTGTAAAGGTTCCTGTCGAAGTAGCCAGTACGTGTAAAAAAAAAACAAATGTAGATCTTGCACAAAGAAGCCATACAGATCACATCATCTTCCTGAAATCTGTAATAAGCACAAGCACCACCTCAAATCAAACAAGCCTTGAAGGAAATGTTTTACAGAGTAAATGAAAGATTGCAGCAGGGAATAACAGGTCTGACCTTGTCATCAGAGGCCAATTTCTGAACCAGTGAGTACTGAAGGTTATAGTAGTCAGGAAACAACTCCCTGACTAGGGTAATTACTTTGAAAATAAATTACTTTGTCTGCTATCTTCTATTCATATATTTTTTTTGCAACCTGATTTAGAAGATGTTTTTTTTTTTTTTTTTTTTTTGCTAATTCAACTGTATTTCATCAAGTTTTCTGATGCATTCAGTTACCAGCATTAAGATATGAGTGATATTTTTCACATGTTCATTAAATATAATGTGAATTCTAAAAATCTGTACTATTTTGTATGTATTTTATATCTCAAAAGTTACTGGTGTAGAAATGCCTGATAGATTTGGTTAAATTCTCTTTACCACCTTTTCGACCCAGATAAAATAGATTTAGTCTTCTCTGTCTCCCTTTTGATTTATGATGGACACTGACAAGTGTTTAGGAAAATCCAAAGAGTGCTCTGGATCTTTATTTTGCCAAACTATCAGTGCACGATGTTGTGTTGGTGTCGGCAGCCAAAAATTATCCTCATCTTCCTTCCCCTGCTATTCAGCGGTTGGCATTCCTTGCCTCAGGCGAGAGCTTTCATCTTAGCTTTGGGAATAAACTGTCTGTGATCTTCAAACACATCAATAATGGGTCTTGGTATCTGTAAAAGCAGCAAGGTAAATCTATCTCCCCTGCTTCTTGTTATGTGGAAGGGTGAAAAGCAAGCAATCATAAGCAGAGGAGGTTTGATCTGTGTTTTGCTCTGTGTCATAATGCTGAGTGATGGAGTCAGCTCAACATCCTGCTCTCACCAAAGGCCGCTGAGCAGCCCTTTCCTTTCCCCAGCTACTGGTAAGCTGACATAGCTATAGCTGATATCAAAACAATACCTTCAGCAGGATGGTCTATATTTAGGAAGATAACACAGTGAAGGTTACTGAATTCAAGTGATGGAGTGGCATGAAAGGATATTCTGTCAACTCTTCAGAGACTATATGCATGCCAGAGAGTGGAAAAAATCCCATCTTTTTAAGGATACCTATGCCATCCAGTACTGATGCTGGAAAATTAAACAGCTTTAGTGGCCTTTGGGGGAAAGTGGAATTTTGGTTTCAGCTTTTTTTCCCATAGCTAGCTGTATTTTTGAGAATAATGTCAGAGCTCAGGATGTTTACAGATAGGCCTGATAGCTTTGGATTCAATTTCTTGTTTTCCTTGTGGGTAAATGGTGATGTTTTCATTTAAAGTATAATAAAAACACAAACATACAAAAAACTATAAAGTTTTTTTTTTTACATTTACTGGAATTAGAGAAAAAGCATAATTTAGAAATTTGACTCTTGATAAGGAAACACTTGTCTATGAAAGAGCTTTAAGAGTACTTTATACATGTACTCTTACAGTGATGAAGCAAAATGAACAATGAATAGACATTTTACACATGAAAAGCGAAATATAAATGACAAAACAGGGTGGCACAGCTGGTAGCATTACCACCTCTAAGCTCAGAGGTCACTGCTTTAATGCTGAGCTCGTGTGGAGCTCATGTGCATGTTCCCTGTCTGCCTATGTATGTTTCTATAGGGTTCTCTGGCTTTCTTTGCAAAACTCCTGCAATGGACTGCTGGTGTATTCATGCCTTTCAACTCTGGGATTGACTCCACACTAACACAATCGGTACTCCCAAAGAGAAATGAATGAATGAAACAATGAAAAGCCATTTTTTGGGGGATTATGTTCTACGCATGTGTTTGTGAACACACTTAAGAACTGAACAGTAGACATGAATTAAGGACTGCTTTGTTTTAGATCTTTTGTTTCTTGATTTTTTTTTTTTTTTTAACCTTCTGCCTGTGCTGGTGTTGATACAGTGTAAGCTCGTGCTCGCGAGCAGCGAGGATGCCTCCGTGACGTCACCGCAGCTCTTCAGCCACGCGCGGAGGGGGAGCTCGGGTTTTAAACCCGGGCGGAGCGTGAACATGTGAACACATGAGAAAACAGTTCAGAGAATGCACCGAGCACAGCATCGTCTTCAGTCGGTAAGCAGCTCTTAATTAACCAAAAGCAAGTCATTCTTTTGTTGTTATTTGTGACAGTTTAAGAAATTAGCACGATTTCGCGTGAAATGCGTTCATTTCTGCATGCAGTTTTGAGAGAAAAAAAAGCAATAATTGTTCGGTATAGGCGAGTATCCTATACACCTACACAGTAAGAAGAGAACGTCAAAATGAATGCATTAACAAAAAATTGCAGTTTGCAAAAAGAAAAACACTTTATTTACCCTGTTTGTTAGAGCTTCATATCTGGCAGTCAAATGTTCTATAGCCTTTGTCTTAATGTAAGTTCAGGTCAAGTAGATTTTATTGTTATATAGCATTCTCTTAAAAAAAAATTAATAAAAATAAATAAATAAAAACACTGCAATCAAAAATAAGAGCAAAATGTGCAAAACATCATATCTGTTATGAGTGCAAGGTAAAATATTAGTGCAGAAAACTGTAAATTTTTAAATAATGGTTTATTATACGTGCTCTTGTGTAGGATGTTGTTTGGAATAGCAGAGGTCTGGTGAAGATGAGGATGAAGCGCCCTCTGCTGCTGCTCATGCTGCTGCATCTTGTGCGCGCGAGTCAGACCCTGAGATACTCCAACAGTTTCTACTATCAGGACTTGTCACCTGATGGCAACGGAAATGGAGAGAGTATGTCTAGCTGTGTTACCTCACATTATCAATTTGTTGCATCTAATAATAAACAGTGTTGCAGTTTTGCTAAATTAGTTATAGTTAATATTTTTTTGCATTGACATAGCTATATATAATGTCTTTCTGGCCCTTATTAACCTTCTCCTTAACCTTTCCTAGTATACTTCAGTGGTGTGCGTCTTCACGTGGAATCTCCACAGGCATTGGTGTCTGCTGTGCAAGGAGGCAACGTGACCCTTCCATGTGTATACCGCTACGAGCCGGAGGTCAGTGCACCTCGCAGGACAAGGGTGAAGTGGTTCTGGCAGCCTAGCACAGGTGAAACCAAAGAGCTGCACGTCATGGCAGCTTTTGGCTCCCGTCACAGGAGTTACGGCGACTTCCGGGGTCGTGTGCGCCTACGCCGGAGCACTCCGGGTGACGCGTCTCTGGTCATCAACCCACTTCTGAGTGACGACACTGGGCGCTACCGCTGTGAGATTATAGACGGCTTGGAGGATGAGAGCATCACAGTGGATCTTCAGTTTCGGGGTGACGTAATTGTCTTTAAAACTCATTTGCAACATAAATAGTTGCTGTTTTTTATTATTTAATAGGTATATTTTAATTTAATTTGAAATTAGGGATCATTTCATCAGGTGCACCAACTATGTAGGTTGCATTGTTCCCTGCTGAAAAAAAACCTAGTGGACAGTCCAAATAGGACTGATAAATTTACTAACATTTAAGTTATTTGACAGATGCCCTTATCCCGAGTGACTTACAATTGAGCAGTCGATGTTTAAGGGACTTGCTCAAGGGCCCAGCACTGGCAACTTGGTGGTGCTGAGATTTAAGCTTATGACCTTCCAATTCAGTGACCAGTACCTTCAACACTGAAACACCACCTCCACTACTGGTTCTCATGTTATGTCTGGATTCCATTAAAGACCAATAGAACACAGAATCACTGACTTACGTTTAAATATATATTTAATCTTGAATATGAATATTATTCCCAATAGTCTATTCTCTTCATTTCATCTTGTCTCTCAGGTGCACTACAGCAAAACTGAGTGTAAGTTTAGGTTAGAGTTTCTATCCAATCAGATTTCAGCCATCATATCTCATCCTTCTGGGGTCAAAGGAAACTGCCGTAAGCCCTTTACAATTCCTGGAAAAAATGTAATGCATGCAAAATAAATGTACAAAGATGCACGGAAAACCCAGGCTAGAGCTGATGTATGTGGGCAGGCAGCTGTGGCTGCAATGAAAGGAGACTTGTTGAATTGTGTTAATTGGGTCTCTTGTTTTAATAACACCATTATAACCCTTTCGGTGATGCTCTGTTTTACTGCATTTCTGAATAATATTGATGGTCTCAATAGCCATGGTGTCAAAAACACATCACTAAAGGCCTAGGTTGGAAATGTACAGCCCACCCTGTTTGAAACATTGTAGATCACATGTTGGCATCTACTGGACACCAGTTCAGTTCACCAATATTTTGGCTTGCAGATTTTGTAAACAAACAAACAATATAATGAAAACCATTTAGTTATCTGTTAACAGCTGATGTGTTGTACTGGTATTGCTAGTGGAAACCATCAGATTGATATAATAGTTGCTTTTTTTTCAGCAGGGTAGGTCCATATTTACTGAGAAATATAGTTTGTTGGTATCCTTACAGGAAAATTTCACACTGAAAATTTTCTTTATTCAAGAGACATTTATACCACACTGATGTCACAGCGCATCATAAATTTTTTTTTAACGCAGTTTAATATTTTCTACCTACTGTCTTGGCCGATTCCTGCACACCAGTCAGCATTCTCCTATCATGCAACATCTACCAACAAGAAAGGGTGAAGACTAACAATTTCTTTCTCTACAACACACAAAGCCATTCAACTGCAACTTTTCAATTTGCTGCTTGTTATCAACAAGCAATGCAACACACTCCAAGTGCTATCTTCTCTTTTCCACATACATGAGCTTACAAGCATTCAGTATTAGTAGTATTAATTATTGTGTGCCGTAATTCCTAGCCAGATAACATGGCCGGTTTTGCTCATGTTGCACTTCCAGCTATGGCTGTGGTACGGAGAGCAAGTTTGTACAGTCTCAACCTTAAGTGATAATTGTAAGATTTGCTGTTAGCTTCTCAGAACACAGAACAAAAGCTTCTTTTTTTTCTCACTTTGTCAAAGTAGAAATTTTGGAACCAGTTTTGTTTAAGCAACTAGAAAGACCCTTTCATCAGGTAGTTGAACTGCATTGTGGGTGATGTAGAAAACAATAAGCAAAAAAGTAAAAATAGACCAACATGCTCTACATGAAAGAATTTCCTTATTTCTTTTTTTTTTTTTTTTATCTAATCTTTTATATATAAATATATATATATAATTTTTCCCATATTTAATATTCAGGTTTGATTTTTCCAGTAATTTGCCAGCCCTGTGTGCCCTGTCTTTTAGTGGATATGATCCATTATACCTTTGACCAGATGTTATTAGTACATCAGGTACAGCTAGGATTTTTAAGCACCACAACAGGAATGCTATGGTCAGAAAGTACTGGAACAAATATGGGACTTGATTATGACTAATGCATTATCACATGGAACAATCTATTAATTGTCTCTCATTGTAGATTTATAATATTTATTAGGACATAGTGTTCAGTGGGCACTCACAGTGTTTATAAAACCTCAGCACAACTGGTGTGCCTGATACATTCCAAGGTCAACATGTTCCAAGGTCACCCCCATATAAGTAACATAAGTACTGTTTTGAGATTGATCCACCAGTGAAATAATACCACTGGTGCATGGTCCATGGTAGATGATGCATATGGCGGTCTCTTTCGGTGGATGAAAAAGAGAGAATAGTAGAGGGATGATGACATAATGTGCAGAGGAACAACCCCAGAAGGGCTACAATCAGTAATTACATGCCTACAGTGGTACCTAGTAATTATATACCTACAGCTGCACATATTGTACATTCTGAAGACATTGCTTTCTTGTAGTTTTTACAGACACTGCTTTAGGACAGCATCCACATATAGTATCACTATACTGTACTAAGGGGATACTCTGAGATACTGGGAAATGTATAATTTTGCATCAACAATTTCAGTATTGGGTGTGTAACTATAGTGTTTTTAAAATGACTTAAAATCACAGTTTGGTTGCCTCCCACAGGTATAGTGTTCCCATATTTCTCTCCTATGGGTCGCTACCAGTTTAACTTCCAGGAAGCTAAAGATGCATGTGAGCAGCAGGGTGCTTGCCTCGCCACCTTCGAACAGCTGCTTGCAGCCTGGGAGGAAGAAAATCTTGACTGGTGCAACGCTGGTTGGCTGGCTGATGGGACAGCACAGTACCCTGTATCAGTGCCTCGAGATGCCTGTGGTGGTACAGACCTGGCACCGGGTGTCAGAAGCTATGGCGTACGCCACAAAACTCTCGACCACTTTGATGCCTTCTGTTTCGCTTCTTTGATCAAAGGTGATCACTATGCGTTATTTCCTACGGCTGTGCAAAAGGATTTATGTCGCACATTCACCTTCCACTTTTTCAGGAACAGCTGTACACCTGCTTTATGCAGTGAACGAATCAGCCAGTCATTTCTGTTTCACGCCTGTCAGCCAAAAACAGGAAACTGAGGTCACAGGTTTTACCAATTTTCACTGCAAAGTTCAGATTAAGCTTTGTCAAATGTAGCCTCAGATTCCTCTTCATGGCTGACAGAAGTAAAACACAATGAAATCTCCTGCTATTTTTGCCTATTCACCACACATTTAAAAATGTTGTGTTTGTTCTGCAGTACTATTTTGCTTACCATGATTGTAAAGCATGAGGTAAGCAGTCCTCCTGTCAACTCAAACAAATCTGACCTTTAGGGATATTTTTGCCTAAAAATGCCAGAAAACTAGTAATATTTGTACTATTCAATCCCATTTGAAACAAACAGCTACATTCAAAGTTGCTAATATAATTCTGGATATTTTGATATCTTGATATAAACATTAACTGAAGCTCTTAATCAGCTAATTGGATAAGTGCATAAATGAACAGGGGTTTATTGTTAAGTGGCCAGTAATTGTACAGTATCTACCTATATAATATACACTCTTGGAATATAAAGGAGTACATCAAGGGTTCTTTAAGGATTCATTCAATAATTAATAGTTCTTAGCATCTACTTGGACCATTGTCTGATAGGGAAACACTTACACACCTTATACTAACCATAAGCCTTGAATTCAATATTTCTTTGTCCTGCAAAAATCTGAGCAGTTTTAAAAAGCACTGAGTTTAACTCTTGAAAATGTATTTTAATAGAAGAAACTGCTCTGAGATTTTTCACTGTGGAAAAAAAAACCAGCAGGTGTTTTTACAGAATTTGAAGGAGCATATGACTCATTACAGCTGGGGCAAAAATTGCATCTCCACCCAAAGGCTGAGCTGAAGAGCCAATTGCGCCTCTGATGAAACCAGCAGATCATGCATATCAAATACACCCTGGCCTTCAATGATTAAAAAAATACAACTGGCCTTGGCTTTGATATCTAAAATTCTCATGAGTCTCAGTCTTCAAAGAGCAAAACTGTTTTCAGATTATCTCCAGCGATAGTCACCTCTCAGGAATCTGTTCTCTGGCTTGCATCTTTTCCTGAGCTAATTAGTCTAACGTTACACATCATTAGATCTTTGACAAGCAATCTGTTTTAAAACTCAGACTTTTTTGGATGTAGTCAAGGATGGAATTCATTCGCACTTAGTCGAAAATGATGGTTTGACTCTTTTGCCTATGACAGACTTCAGCTGCGCGCTCTTACTATGAAAGGTACAAATATAAGTGCATCTTTATACCTAACTAATGCTGGCAAATTTATACATGCACTAATCCTACAGGCTTGAACACATGACTAAATTGTATATGTATACTAATAATAACGTTAATAGTACATTTTAATATTTCCAAATTTTAAAAAAGAATAATTTTCTTGACACAATTTAAAAACCATTAAAAAGTTGCTTAGAGACCACATAATACACATTAAACCACTGAATTGGTACTGTGTTATAATACCGAATTCTCTTTCAATCTGAATTGATTTATTAAATTGATTAAAACAAATGGTAATTATATGTACCATATGCTAATTATTTATTTGTGTTTGTTTGTGTAAGGTTGTGAGCAGAGTTGATGCAAGAATGCTATAGATGATATAGACTAAATTCCCACTAAATGTACAATATAAAATATAATTAGTTTTAAAACAGACTAACTTTAATAATATGCTGGATTTTATTTTTTTTTTTTTTATTTATAGCATTGAGAATTGGGGATGATTATTGTAGCCTATTATTTAGATAACCCACGTTGTTTTTAGACTGATTTTTCATTATGAAACTGCGCTTCAGTAATTTCTTATTATTCATTTTTAACTTAACTATTATGTAATATAATATAATAAAGGTATAAAGGCTCTCTTGTGAGAAATTCCTGAGATATTCTGCCCTGATCAGCTGTATAACATCTGTAACCTCTGTTTTAATGATGACAAAAACAAGCTGAATGATTGTTCTGTTCCTGGTTTTAGGTGAGGTTTACTTCCTGCATCACCAGCATAACTTGAACTTCTCTGAGGCAGTGGAGAAGTGTGTGCAGGATGGTGCTCAGATTGCTAAAGTGGGTCAGCTGTATGCAGCTTGGAGGTTTGCAGGGTTGGATCAGTGTGATGCTGGGTGGGTGGCTGATAAAAGTGTGCGTTACCCAATTACCAACCCCAGAGCGAACTGTGGCCCATTCGAACCTGGAGTGCGGAGCTTCGGCTTTCCTCCCCAGCATTTAAAATATGGAGTTTACTGTCACAAAGTCAGATGGTGATATACTGAAACAACTTTGGTCATCTGTTTTTAATTTCATTGAACACAAACGCCTGGCAGATTGTGTATGCTTTGGTCAGTCACATTCAAATTTTTGTATTTCAATTAAAGGGTTTTAGAACTGTTCCCATTCATCTGCAAATGGTTTAGCATGGATTAAATGGACTTAATTGTTTTCCACTATTACTTTAACTGATTTTATACATATATGTATAATTAAACATTAAACCAAGTGTTGCTCAGGGAATAGGTCTGCAAAAACTGCCCTTGGTATGCAATCTCACATCAGCCATACCAATGTACATTCACTGTGCAATACATGCAGTGTGTTCTGCCATCACATGTATTATATACACACACCCACACCCACACACACACACACACACACACACACACACACACACACACACACACACACACACACAATCTTTACATTTCACACACATATAGGTGCAACAATGCAATCCATTATTAAAGGTAATTTTTTACCCAAAGGTCTGTGATATATTTTTGCTCATATGACTAAAAGCTTTTCATATGTGTTATTCTACATATAGTTAATTGTTTAATTTCATTAATTCTGTTTATCCCATAATTCATGCATGTGTTTATTACAGTTTGTTTAGAAAGAAAAACAACATGCAAATGTTAACTATCATTTCAGATAATAAATTTTTTTTTTAAACACATTTTTAGTGGTTATTGCTGCAATAATATTGTAATCATTTATTTTCAAATATAACATGGCATGATGGTGCAGTGTGTTATGTTGCTGCCACAGGCTTCCTGGTTTGATCCTGAGTTCAGACTCAGTACAGATTTTTTCTTGTTCTTTTTGGGTCTGTGTGGGTTTTAACTGTGTTTTCTGGTTTCCTTCAAAAACATACTAGCAGGTTGATCTGTGACTATAGGTGTGAATGCGTGTTCAACTGTGTCTGCATGAGATAAGATGAGTCCCGATACCACAAGACATGTAGCCTTAATAAGTCAGAGCTGTTTTGGCAGCACAATTTAGCCATATTTTTAAAACTGATTAAAAGCTGATCATCGAATCTGCTGCCACTATTATAAATTACCAGCTTTGTCATTTTATATATATCTTTATCTACGTCTATATGTAGTTGACTCACAGCTTTAAAATTATTGTACAAATTTCATGTATTTAATAACCATGTGCTCATCAGTCAAAGGGGTCCTTAACTTCATTTTATCTATTAACATATGGAAGCTATTAAATGCTCCTATAAATGAAAATAAATAATCAGTCCTCTTTAGGAACGGTGCTGTGAGGATTGGGCAGCAGTCGAAGGCGGGGGCCTGCTTAGACTGCTGCCCCCGCGACCCGAATTGTGGATAAGCGGGAGAAAATGAATGGATGAATGATGAGTCCTCTTTAGGCCAGAAATCCATTACAAACCAAGGACTGTTTTCAAAAATCACATTACTAATGTTTGCAATATGGACAGGATGGATCATTGCCAGGGTCCCAGCCTTTTTTGCAAGATTTTGTGTCATGTCATAGGGTTCCTCTGAGAACTTCAGTTTCCTCCCACCTTCCAAAAACATATGAGAAAACAATATGTAGACTGGGGACTTTAAATTGCTGTATAAATAGATGTGTTTATGGTGTTCTGACATGCCATACAGTGTGGATTCTTATTTCATTTTCAGCATTCCTGATTACTTTCAAGTCGGACTAGGATAAAATGGCTATTGAAGATTAATAAATGACCACAAAAAAGGGATCACTGCAATGACGGTGATGATGATGATTATGATGATGTTAATTGTGAATTTTCCACAAATGTATTTCATAGAGTGAGCAGTAGAGGGCACAATAAACTCTTGTGTGTAAAGAATCTTGGATGATGGATGAGGGATATAAAGCCGGGCACACACACAGAGCCTTTGCTGGACTTCATACTCGAGCCATTACTTTGAGATTTACTTTTATACATTTAGGCAAATATAATGACTGGTCATTTTCTTGTTTTTCTAACTCATAGACATCCTATTTTACACCTGCTTTCCCAATTATGAGGGTTGCATATAATTGGGGGTGATGTTAGAATGAAAGGACACCAGTGTTTCTGTCGTTTTTTTCTCTGTGGTGCTCTGCATGAAGGTGAATATTGTTACCTATGAAAGACATGTTCATGGGCCTGTTTTTTCCTCTGAGATTTTTGAAGATAGGTCTATTCAACTAAATAAGCTGTTTATGCAGAAATCATGCAGGGATGAATGAGTGCAAATGGGTGATACAGTATGTCTAAATAGTAAATGATACTTATTTACAACTGGAGTTATAGAACATCATACAGCATGTGTTGTTATTTAAAAAGTCACACAAACAACAAACAATTTAAAATAGACATGTAACAACTCTGGCCTTTGTTTCTGTTTATTCAGTGGACACAGGTGTGGCACTCAGATAGCTATGAGCTCAGTGTAACAGTAGACAGCAAAACAATGGCATATAAAAGTGCAGGCTATTACTCTATATGACTAAAATACAAACCAGTGCAATAATCACCGCTTAACTTACAGAGAGGGTTCTGGGTTATCCCAGCTAATATTTGGCATGTGAACATGTTAATATTTGTTCTGCCATCTTCCAATTTTGGAATATATATATATATATATATTTTTTGCAGGTAGCTCTATGCAATCCTAAATCTCTCTGCAATATAAGCACAGCTTCATATAGGGACCAGCTTTCCGAAATGAAAAGACAATCAAATGTGCCTCAAGCTTCCAGTCCTTAATAAATAATGCTTTTTGTTTAAGTTGTTGAAATAAATCATGAATGATAAAATCCTATTCAACAGCAACAGAAGTAAAACGGATGTTTTCACTTTTCACACTCACTTGCTTTCTGTGATAAAGCTAGGCGTACAAACAAAAGACAAACAACAAAGGACGAAACAAAAACAAAGATCGTGTCCTCAGAATTAATTAAAAATAATTTTGAGTTTATTATATTCAGCTGTAGTCACTGAAGCCTTTTGTCTTTTTATATGTGTTACTCTAATGCCCACCCTACAATCACTCACTCACTTTTATGAAAAAGCAGACAATATGATGCAAAACCGGAGATATGAAGTGACAATGTCACCAGTTGAGCATTAAGAAATCTTTTCATGTAGTTTGTTACCAGGGCTTCATTTTGTTCACACAATATATTCAGCTTGTTATTTATTAAAACTAAAAGATTATCTACATTTTTTTTCAAATATATATATATATATATATATATATATATATATATATATATATATATATATATATACAAAATTTTATTTATTTTTTTACTTTTACCGACTCTTGTAACTACATGGTTTTGAAATTAATTTGATTGTAGTTACTGGATAATTCCATGTAGTAATAATATGCTCAAGCTTGAATAAGTAAAAAAAAACAAGTTGAATTTTTAAGGGGTTAACTTTGGGTTAAACATTGGATTGAATAAGAAATAAAACTGCTTAATGGTGGGAAGATTTTCTTTCCTTGAACTTTAACTCAGAAAACTTGCTCATTCTTCTTTTTCCCCAACAGCAAAACACTGAGCAACACTCGAAAATAAATCAGCCAGGCAGACTACAAAACAGAAGGAAATGTGCATCATTGTATAAAGTGGACCCTGTTACCGAGGCTACTGGATTTCTTCTGGGCAAAATAAGACTTGTGCAGAGATGTATTTATTTATTTATTTATTATTTTTTTAACTATCAACAGTTCTCTAGATGATTTGAAGTGCGTGCCTTGTGTCCTGTGCAGAGGACCATTCTTCATGTTCGACTGCTGACTGCTTTGGAATGCCTTTTAAGGGATCTTTTTTGAAGTCTGTTGTTTGTGGTACCTATTAATTCAAGAAAAATAACATGTAATAAAAACCCATGGTAAATTGACTTTTAAGAATGAAGTATCTTTTAAAATAAAGTAAATCTATACAGTATGTGTGATATGTTGTAATTACAATTTTGGGGAAAGGGTGGACATAAATAAATGACCAAACTATCACATAACAACCCTTCCTACACAATATGCTATGATCTAGACATATAATAACAAAAGGCTAGTCAGACTGGACTGCTATATTTCATGCATAATGTGAAGTGAAATCTTTACATATCATAGTTAAATATTGCCCAACACCTTGCTAACATTTTTTTTTGTGAATACAAACATGATGTTTTAGCACAGACAATTCATTTTAGTAAAGGATCATGAATATAGCAGAGTTTTTTCTTCTACAAAGAAACTGAATTAGTTATGTCTGTATTTTACTTTAGTAATGGTACTTTGAACTTAGTCATTTGGGTTTCCCAGACTGGAAAGCACATTAGAGCTTTGATTTTACTGATGGGTCTGTTAAAAAATGTATCCACAAAATGTTGATTAGTCCACCCCTGTAATTTGTACAACAGCTCTACCAGTATAAAAAGTACAGTAGTACTCAAATTCGGTGTTTGTATGTGGAAACTTTAGACTCACTTTCTACACATTCCACTTGAGGCTCTTCCCATTGGCCATCTGGCATGCAGCGTATCACAGAATGGTGGCGCTGTCTGAATCCAGGGTCACACTGGTAGCGGATGACGGAGTTGATTGGGTAGTACTCCCTACTGTTTCCTAACATCCTGGCATTTTGAACCATCGGAGGTATGGAGCATTTGACTGGATGAGAAATTTGAAAGGATAATTTTGTTTCTATGATACTGAAGGCTTTCAAAAACATAAAACTAAACTCTCAGGGTCTTCTGATCAGGATTTCGCTTCCACTTTTGTAGTACGCTTATTCATTTGCAGATATGTACTGTTGTATATTAATCTTCCTTGTATTTTATTGCATAAATAAGATAAAATTTAGTATAAAACTTTGTAGCATACTGTGTCATGTATGTGGCAACTATGAAGTACTTACCAAGTGTGCTTTTGCATGTGAAGGGCAGATGGTAGTTACAAGGCACCTTAGTCCACTGGCCAAGCTCAGTCCTAATCATTGCTACACAGTCTTCTGCCTCATTAATATTTAAGCTTTCTGACTGGTTTGGTCTCCAATTTACAAATTCCTGAAAAAAGCTGACAGTTAGTTGTTAGGCTAAGTCATAGATTTATGCAGAGCGTTTACATTTCACTGTACATTAGTAAAGTCATTCAAGGGTTATAACTAAATTATTAAGATTAAGACCTCACCAGAGGGCTTCCATCTGTCCAGTTGAACTCATTTTGCTGGTCTCTGTCACTGAGTCCAATCCACTGGTATTCCCAAATGTGACCTAGGTAGGTTTTAAATTGGATTCATAGTGAGAACCGCAATAATACAATCATAAACAGATTACATCTAACAATGTATTTCCATTCTTACTGTTGACAAACATTTGCTCTTTCTTGAAAGTGATGCTAAGCAAATGAGAGTTTAGCTCTTGGCAGTGCTGTTCAGCAGATGTCCAATTCATCCTTTCAGTAAAGTAGATATAGCAGCTGCCTTCAAATTCCACCCAGCTGTCTGCACATCCATGTGCTGTTAAAATATTATCCAGGGTCAGTTTTATTATTAAATGAGCAGGCTAGCAAAATTGAATATTGGCTCAAGTTTAGTTTAAGCAACGATGTGGTTATAACTAAAATGGCTTATGATTTTTACCATAGGAAAAACTTAACAATAAGTGACTGTTTTACCCTCAGTAACAGTGGGATGGTCCATGGTGGATGGCATCAGGTGCACTGCCAAAGGACTGGATGTAAATGTTAATGTGGTTGTACTGGTGGTATTGATAAGTGAAACATCAGTGCCATTAACACCCTCCAAATCTAGAAGCATTTCATCTCTGCCATGTATATCCTCTTCATGAGAAGGACCAGAAAAGAAAACAGTGGATTCATAGGTTTTGTTGTGAATTTCACTAAATTCAGATCCATTCATGATATCGCCACTATGGATACCACTGAGTCCAGGGCTACTTAAGACATCACCACTAGGCACTCCACTGAATCCAGAGCTACTGATGACACCATCACTGGGGACTCTACTGAAACCAGAGCCACTTATAACAGCACCACTGGACACTCCACCAAATCCAGAGGCACTTATGACAGCACCACTGGTCACTCCACCAAAACCAGAGCCACTTATGACATCACCACTGGGCACACCACTGACTTCAGAGCCACTTATGATGTCACCGCTGGACACTCCACCAAATCCAGAGCCACTTATGACACCACCACTGAGCACTCCACTAAATCCAGAGCCACTTATGACATCACCACTGGGCACTCCACTAAACCCAGAGCTACTTGTTATGTCACCACTGTGGATCCCACTGAATCCGCTAACTTCTGGTTGCCTTCTAACAAATTCTTGCTCTGTTTTTGGCTGTGGAAATGGTATATAGGTCACTACATGGTCAACCAATATAATCCTATCTCCACTGCCAGACCCGGAGGACAGGTCACCAGACCCACTTTTATCCTGTCCAGATCCATCACCTGATCCTGAATGGTCTCCACTGATGTCGCCAGATTCCATTCCCGAGGTATAAATTACTGCACTTCCGTCCAATGCTTCTTGAGACCCTCTTATGGAAGATCCCTCTGCAGAGAGCCTTTCTACACTGTCCTTGAAGCTGACAATGATGCCTGAGCCATCATGACTGTCATCAGATCCAGACACACCCCCACTGGAGTCTGTGCTGCCTGACACATCTCCACTGGGGAAGCTAGTACTGGAACCTTCAGCAGAAGAAAGGCCACTGCTGGATGCATATCCACTGGAGGAGCCAATACTGGAACCTTCAGCACTGGCAAAGCCACTAATAGATACATCTCCACTGGGGTGGCCACTGCTGGAACCTTCAGCAATGGGAAGACTATTGCCAGATACACCTTCACTGGGGAACACACTGCCAGATCCATAATAACTTCCTGCCACAGATTCTGGAGAGACAAGAAGAGGAGTTGAAGAATGTAACAATAAACATTCACTAACTAAAATATAAGTTTTATTGTACTGAAATTGAATAGATGTTCAATGTTGATCTATGTCCTTTATTGTTTTGCTCTTATGTGACCTGCATTTAATACCTCTTATACAGTAAGCATCATATTTGGAGTAAATGTCTGGAAATCCAGTCTGGTCAGGGTTAGCATAAATAGTGTAAACTCCTGTTTTATTTGCATTACAGCTTAGATATGGCATTTGAACTGGGTAGCGGACACTGCCATCAGACAACCAGCCTGGGTTACAGTTATGGAAGCCTTGACTCCAGGCTGCATACAACTCCCCTGTTGTAGCAAGGGTGGCATTCTGGCTATGGCAGTAATCCTCTGCCTCTTGATAGGTGAGGTTTGCCAAGGAATTGACGTGGAAGACGTCCCCTAAAAACAATGAGAAAATAAATATGTTAATAGGTTGAACTTTATAACACATTTTCAAAGGTATTTATGAAGAAAATAATTATGTGTAAGTAGTTCTTCAATAACACTCACCTTACTCCTATTAACGACTAGGAACTACTAGTAAATTCACAATGGACCTTATATAACCCCAAGTTTATAACACTAGGTGCTGTGTCAAATGTAAATAAAACCAGAATGCAATGATTTGCAAATTTGATAAGTTAAAATATTATTCACAATAGAACATATAAAACATATCCCACGTTAAAACTGAGGAAATGTACCATTTTAAGGAAAAAATATAGTAGTTTTGAATTTGATGGCTGCAAAATGTCTGAAAAAAGGTGGGAAAGGGCCCAGGGAAAAATTAAAGAACAGTTTGTATTTCACTTTGCCTCAGTCTATTTTAAGTGAGCTTTGGACAAGAAAAGACTGTGGCATTTCTGGATCATGTTCACATATGGCTTCTTCTTTGCATGATAGAGGTTAAACCGGCATTTGTGGATGACACAGTGAACTATGTTCACAGACAATAAGTTCTAGTGGTGATTCTACACCCATTTAGTGATTTCAATTACAATACAATGATGCAGTGCCACCTGAGGGCCCAAAGATTACAGGCATCCAACACTGCTTTTTACCCCTGTCCTTTGTGTAGAGATTTTTCCACATTCTTCTTTTCATGATATTATGTTCTGTAGATGGTGAGAAATCTTCGGAATTGTATGTTAAAGAACATTATTCGGGGGGGGGGGGGGGGGGGGGAATGTCTTTAAAATGTTACATTTGCTCTGTTAAAATTTATTTTATGTTTTCTATGTACTATTGTGAATAAAATATGGGTTAATGAGATTCACAAATCATTGCATTCAGTTTTTTTTTTTACAGTTTACACAGAATCCCAACTTTAAAAAAATTGGGTTTGTAGTAATTACTGAGCCTTATATCATCTTCTTCTTTCCGCTGTTCCCATTAGGGGTCGCCACAGCGGATCTTCCGTCTCCATACTACTCTGTCCTCTACATCTGCCTCTTTCAAACCAACTACCTGCATGTCTTCCCTCACCACATCCATAAACCTCCTCCTTAGCCTTCCATTTTTCCTCCTGCCTCCTGGCTTCATCCTCAGCATTCTCCTACCAATATACTCCATGTCCCTACTCTGCACATGTCCAAACCATCTTAGTCAGGTCTCTCTCACTTTGTCCTCAAACGTCCTACATGCACTGTCCCTATAATCAATTAGTGAGTTTTATATGCAAGTTTATATACAATATATATATAATATGCCATTGTGAGATCTTAAGACACTTGGCATTAACGCATTTGCCAATCTAAAGTCTAAAACTCCTGCTAATAAGCTAACGCTTTTCTATTTTACCAGTTGGAAGACCTTGAAAAATGTAACAATTTACCAATTAAGAAACATTTACTTGGTGTTTTACTTCTATATAGAAAAGATATTTGGCATTTTAATCATACCCTTTATTTGGTTGATGTAGCAATACACATCATAGTGTTCATGTGCAGGCTTAAACCCATGAGAGATAACCCCTGAAGCGTGCTGTTGATCTCCAGGGCACTCCTCAGGATAGGCATTAGGGTATCTTTTAAGAAAGAAAAAAGTTAAAACAGGAGTAACTTAACACTATCCATAGAAATGTGTTATTGCTAAACAAACAAAACAATGAATTATAAAAAATTATATAATTAAAGAAATTGTTATTCCTATTAATCTTTTAATGCAATCTATATAGGCAATTCACATGGTGTTTTCTCAACATTTCATGCTGTGGTTGAATACATAAAGAATGGTATTAAAAAAGTAAGACCTGACAGACTGATCCTGGAGCCAGCCAGCATTGCATTGATGCAAGCCAGCCTCATAAGCTTTCTGCAACTGATTTGGTGTGGCTATTTCGGCTCCCTGCTTGCGACAAATCTCCTGAGCCTCATGAAAGGTAAAAGCATAATGCTGTAAACCCGATTGGTAGTAGAAGACCACTCCTTCAAATTCTGGAACTTGGGGAAAAAAAAGATAATGTTGTTATGATGTTATCTAATCATTTCTAGAATTTTCAGGTTTTAGAACCCAATTGATTGGAGCCTATTCTGAGTCTAGACTAGATTTATTATTCTTATATATTTATGCATTTCAGCCGCTTGCACTCACTTACCAATACTGGCATTATCTCTGGGTATCTCGAAGCCCAGAGCAGGACGTGCTGTAGCTACAGCAATAACATCATCACTTTTTGTGCTAGAAAAGGAAGGGGGTGTTACCATTGTGGTAACCCAGGGCTCATGAGTTATCAACTCCCCTCGAACTTCACCCCCAGTGGTGACACTTTTAGGAAAGGGGACTGGATTAGAGGTGATGGTACCCACACTAAACTCTGAGTCTGTGGTCATGTAAATATTAGGTACGTAGGTATGGAGGTCTGTGGTAATTGAAACATCAGGTCCTATTGATTGGAAGTCTGTGGCCATGGAAATGTCAGGTACTGGGGTGTGGAAGTCTGTGGTTGCATACACATCAGTGTAAAGATCAGGTACTTCATACTCTCCTGAACAGTGAGAAAAATTCATCACTTGCAGCGGTGTATTTTCATGAATAACAACTATTATATCAAGTAATAATAGTACAAAATGACATATTGAAAATGTAACCAATTTTTTACCATCAAAGCAGATGACATCAAAGTGGGAGTCTGGTAGGGGGTAACCTGTCTGATTTGGAAAACGGTACACAGTCCGTACACCCAGGAGACCCCCACCACACTGTGGGCGGGCGATGTTGATAGGGTATCTCACACTTCCATCTGCTAACCAGCCAGCATTGCACACATCCATTCCAGCTTTCCAGGCCAAGTAGAGTTGCCCTGTGGTGGCCAGTTTGGCTCCGAGCTTCCCACACTGTTCAGATGCCTCAGAAAATGTAAACTTTTTAATAGACATGGAGTAGAAGACTCTGCCTAAGGATAAAATAACAGAATTGTAAAATAAAAACACAAGCATTGCATGCAGAGCATTTAATAATTATCTATATAAACATTTCGTTATTACCAGACATCTTCTCTGCAAAGCAATACACATCGTAGGTCTCATTATCATCTCTAATTCCATATGTACGTATACCCGGAAAATCTTCCTTGTCTCCCCAGCAAGGCTCCCTTGGCTCATGAATGGGATACCTGAGATATAAATGAATAAAAACATAATAATAAAAAAATTATAAATTCTACTATCTATTTAAATGTATGAATTATATTATTTATTATAAAATTGTCCAAAAACAATTAGAAGAAATGGCAAAGAACTGTTACTGTTAGGTAATGAACAATTTTTTTTTGTTTCACAGAGAACTGCTGATATTCAGCAAATCATTTTTAACAATTTACCTATGGGATTAATAAAGTATTCTGATTTATGATTCTTTATTTTAGAATCATAATTAGAATACTTTATTAATCCCATAGGTAAATTGTTAAAAATGATTTGCTGAATATCTGTATAAAAGGAAATAGATTGAAACACAATACCTGACAGTTTGATCTGAAAGCCAGCCTGCATCACATTGATGAAACCCATCATCATAAGCAGCTTGAAGCTGTTCAGGGGTTGCAATAACAGCACTGTTCTCGATACAAGCTGTTTTTGCCATGTCAAAAGTCAAGCTATAGCGACTGGTTATGGGCCGATAGTGGAACACAATGCCTGAGAATAAAAAAAGAGTGCCACCTTAATTTTCCACAGGTGCCAGCAGCACAGAAAGAGGCCATATAAAACAAGACATAATATCTATTTAGGCTTTTGAAAGATATTTTCTTTCATCATTGTTTACCAGTTTAAATGATAAAACACAGAAATATAACCACAATATCAAAATGTCAAAATAATATTGTGTGGTTTCACCATCAGGCTCGAGTAGTACCTTGAACATTCATCTCCACTGAGTCGTAGTTGTCCTCAGTGTCCTGAATTACCTCACATCGGTATGTCCCAGAATCGCTGGAGCGCAGCTCTGAGATCTCTATAGTGACATCTGTGGTAACTGAGGGATAGTTCACCATGGCCACCCGGTCCAAATAATGTGGCTCAATGTGTACTGCTCCCCTAAAGGCCACAAGTATAAGGCTTATTTTGCCTTGGTAAATGTAGCTCCACTTGATGCGTTGTGATAGTGGAGCAACGTTAGTTGCTTCAGGATTGTAGACTGCGTTGTCCCGAAAATAACAGGGTATGACCACCTTCCCGCCTAACAGGGGGCGTAGTGGCTGCCCCATGGGGATGCTAACACTGAGGGTACTGTCCTCATCTGGCAAGACACATTCACTAGCCACTGTTACACATTCAACTACAGTAAAACACAATATAAATCACAGTTCTTTGTAATAACATAATGTCTGGTTTCTATGTTATTACATTACAAATTTTTACACATGCATGTATGTCCAAAATAGCCCACAATAATTATTCGTTATGCTCCAAAATAACCCAGATCCATAGCATAGCAATGAAAACTAATTACTCACCATTTATCTCTCCAAACATTATTGTTGCTGAGGAGATGCTGAGGCAGGCACACAGTAGAAGAAAAGCAGCCATGGTTCACCTGTTGACCAACACAATGCAATACACCCCTTTTGAGAGATGTTATTTCTCATGCACAATAATGTATATTACATGTATAAATGTAAGTGAACTTGCATACTGTAGCTCATGACTACGAGAGAAAAGATTGTCAGCTTAAAAATGTTTAATCATCCGATATGTTTATTTAAAGCTAGAAATGTATTACTGCTTCCCATGTACATTAGAAAGCATAATTTATTTAGTGATAATGGCTTCTCTGTTTAAAAGTGACCGCCTGGCTATAGCACAGTTTTTGCCTGAATAAAACTCTTTTAAATGCACTGAGCAACTTTCCTTTGGCAGGATCCTCACGGAGCTTTCTGTCTCAGACTCCTAATGGTACCGGAAGAAGCTGGTGGTTCCTGGCAAAGGATCAACGGAATCTAAATCAACTATCAAACACTGATGCCAGTATTCTATTGAAATTTCCCTGGTTTTATCTTTTTAACGGATGTTAAATGTCTTTAAAAAAAAGCTATTCAGTTTACTGTGAACCACAAACTACAGGCTACCTACAACTAAATATATCACTACATGTAAAACACTCCAGCTTACTGTTTAGCTGTACAAATTAAATCACATTATTCAATAAACGGTAAGAATTAGAAATTAGAAATTACACATTTTAAATAGTAAGTATTGTACTGAAATTCGGGACATGTAAGCTGGAGACAGAAAAACATTTATTTTTGATTGTGTGATGCAATCTGTTTCAACTAATATGGTAATCCAGGTCAACGCCTAACACCTGGCTTTTAGAGGAAACACATTGTCTGAGCTCCACACCCTTTGGGACTTTAGGGCTCACTTTCCTCACTGTCAAAGATCATTTGTGATAAACTTTAGTAGACCAACAGTTTTCTTACTGACTGTACTGTCATTAATTAAAACAAGCTGATTATCACCTGATTTGCTAACTTTAAAAGGACAACAGCGTTTATTTGTCTATTACTTTAGGCAAAACTTGGGCCAGAGTTGAACATATTCAACTAATCTAAAGGGAATTTATTATCCAATAAAAGCAACAGCTGCATGAACATTTTTTCCCCCTCATGTTAAATGATTGCCAGAGAGCAGACAGAATGTGTGGAATTTGGAGAATATACTAAATTGTTAGAAATCAGATTTTTAAGATAGCTTCATGATAAAAAAAACTTTAAATAAAATTAAATTAAAAAATTTAATAATTTTATTATATATTAATACAATTCCTTAGTCAGTTATCTTATAAAATGGTCATTTTATCTCAGTTCTAAGGGTGAATTGCATGTCCTTAACTACTGGCTGTCTAGTCAGCAGATATTATGGGCAGTTATATGATACATGCTGACTGTGTCAGATCGCACCATTTCTACAGTCTCTCCTCAGTTAAAAAATGCATCTTCACGTCTAGGCTTGTATTCAGAGCTCATCGGTTTGGGGAGGAGCAAGGGGTTGAGCTACTCTACAGTGTCTTCATTCACACGGAGTGGTGTGTTCTTTTCCCATCAGGTAAAAACCAATAAGCAGAGTTCTGTTCGAGCATGGGCTGAGGCCAGACTGATGGCCAAGGCAAACACCTTGCTGTGTTCCAGAGGAGACTGTCACCCAAAAAAACAGCCCCAGGAGAGCCACATTCTCAGAACATTCACGTACACATATACGCACACACACACATTCACATACCCACACCACAGGCTGGATCAGATTGCTGATAAAATATAAATCTTAAGTATATAAATGTGAAGCATTTGGAAGCACCTGTTCATATTAGGTGCATATGCAGGTATTAGTTTCATACTGCATAGTGTATATACTGAAAACATAATTGTAATTTTAAGATTTAACACTTTACATCGAATACTCTTATAGATGTGATTTCCCTCTATCTAAAAGTTGCTTACTAGAAATGAATTGTTGAATGTTACACCAAGATAGGAAAATAAATATTGTTTATGCAGAAAGATTATTTATATTTATCCATCATCAATCTGGTAAAAAATGAATCAAATGACATTAAAACTATAATAATTACTGCAGATTCTAAATATAAATATAAATCCTAATAGTTAACTAAGAAGTTACAATAAAAAGGCAGTAAATAAATAAATAAAGTATTAGATGGAGAAAACGTTTGAAAGACAAAGATCTATTTAAATTTATCATTCTGATTTATATGCATATGAGAAAATTACTTCAAATAAAACAAATATAAACCAATGTGCAGATCATATCATAAAGACTTACCAAATTGCTTCTGTCCTTTTAGCACGTTTTCTTGTTGCAGTGCTCCTTACAATGACCCAGGCTTCAGAGCAGCTTGCTGTTGGTTTGCTGTACTGCTTGCCTCCCCTGTGTGTGCTGGGAGCAGAAAGAGGTCTTATTCAAATTGGGCACAAGTTTAGCAAAGTGACACAGAGAGAGAGAGAGAGAGAGAGAGAGAGAGAGAGAGAGAGAGAGAGAGAGAGAGAGAGAGAGAGAGAGAGAAAGAGAGTGAGTGTGAGAGAAAGAGAGAGAGAGAGAGAGAGAGAGAGAGACAGACAGACAGACAGACAGACAGACAGACAGACAGACAGACAGACAGACAGACAGACACAGACAGACAGACAGACAGACAGACAGACAGACAGACAGAAAAAAATAGAGAATGTTGTTAACTGCTCCTGAGGTCCGTTAGTTGTAACAGTGTTTCTTGTTTCTTTTTTTAAGCTCAGTTTACATATAAAATTAAGAATTCTATTGGGAGCACAATTTAGATTTAAATTCAACCAATTAAGATAAAAACATATAATCACAAATGTACCATTACATGTATCGCACGTACATACAGTGCCAAAAACATTTTTTTTTTGAGGGATTGGGTTTGGAAAGCGGACCTAATAATTTCATTACTGTGCCACAGACAAAACTACCACTGTTCATCACAGCAGAGAAAGTGGCAGAGAAAATGCAAAAGAGAAAATGCAGAGAAATGCAAAAGAGTACTGGATAGCAGTTAAATATGAAAAAAACTAAAGTACAACAAAACAACCTACATTTTGATGTTAGTAATTAATTTATAACTGGCACCTCATCCTAATAAATCCTATACGTGTTTTATAAAGGCAGTTGCATTTGGAGGATAAACTGGTTAAACCGATTGACAAGATTTCATTATATTAAACAGGATATTAATAAAAACCTTGGTCCTTAGTAATTTCTACATTTTAAATCACATATTTCAAAAGGCATAACAAAAAAAACCTTATAATGTCCAAAATCTTAATATGTCCAACAACAAGTTTAAGTTTCTAAAGATACATTATATACATATATTAATATTGTATATATCTAATTGGACCAACCTTAACCCTTACCCTTACCCTAACTCCAGACTGACGGTAAATCTGAAGCAAACTCACTCAGGTGAAAGGTTACATTAACACTGCCAACACTGTAACAGTGTCACATACACCCACACAGATACACAAATACATATACAATATTCACACTAACTCTGTATTATTTATTATTATGGTAAGGGTCCTTGCTATTGTATTTTGGAATAAAATATGTATACCTGTATTATTGCAACATATTACTATATCTGTGCTAAAGAAAGGATTTAACTTTATAATATTTCATAGTGTCACAATATACAATTGGCCAACTACTGACTCAGTTATACATTTTAACTCATTAAATGTTCATCATTTAATGACTTACAAATGAATAACTAAGTAAATATTTTAAATTTGTAAAAGTTTTCTAAAATGGACATGGTGTACAGATGTAATATAAGGAATACACCTGAGAAGACTTCTCAACTAAACATCAGCCTATGTCTTATGGGACAGGAATTTTTCACACTAAGCCTACAATTATCCCCAGACACTCTCCCTGATGGTCCACATTAAATATTCTGTCCATCTTATTTCGCATCTTGGGAATTCTGGGAAATCAAGTCACGGATAATTTATCCGTCATGTATTAACAAGTAATGTGTCTAAAGAAGGCTATGTTATCTAGCCAACAAGTTATATCAGGCCTGCGGAAGCAAAATAAAATCTGGAACATTAAGATTAGGATTGGACAGCACTGTAAATACACATTGAGATTCCACTAAAACTTCTGCATGAGTGTTAAACATCACATTAGATAAACAACAGTGTATAAACATCTGGTGATCAGAACTCATCAGAGAAACTCACACTTAGATTTAAATCAAATCAAACCAGTCGCTGTTGGTACTCTGTCGAGAGTAAAAATACAGAACCCATATATGGTAGGAAAATGGTCAACTATGTTATGCTATATACTCAGTCCCCTTTGGGAAAAAAGATCTGCTTTCCTGTGGTTAACCATAACTACACATTTCTCATTCTATTAAAAACATTATGGCATACCATGGTCCACTTAGTGGTTTCTTTGGTATATTTCAATGTGTAAAATCTAAGAAGTTGTAGTTTTTAATCATTTTAAGGAACAAAAATATTTTTTTGAAAATAATTTATATATATATATATATATATATATATATATATATATATATATATATATATATATATATATATATATATATATATATATAAAAGCATATAAATGCTTAGAGAAAACATTTTAATATATCTAGGAATTGGCAGAAAATCTTGGCTAAAGTCAGGCAGGTCAGTAGATGAGGCAGTGCTGAATGCCTTATGTGACTGATTTGTGCCCTAGCCATTTTTCTCATCTTGCTCAGCGGCTGTGAAATCAGCAGAGGAAAACAGTTTCGCTTTTTCCTTCTTCTCACTCTCTCTTACTTCATACAGGAAACATCTAACAACCCAGTCGATTCAGTTCTAATGACTCTAGGGCTCTGTTTTGTGTTGTTGAAGTAGCTAGGTTATTTCAAAATAATGTGTATGCTTATACACATTATACTAAGGTGATATTTTTAATATTTAAAAATTGAAAAGTGTTTAGTCATGTCTGTAACACAATGTAGTGAATAAGGGCCAACAGACTTCAAATGAGCCACTTGCTCCATTTCACTGCTAATATGGTAAAACTCCATGAACCTGCCCTGCTTTTGAGTGAGATCACTATGGACTATTTGTCAGAAAACTAACATTCAAATAAGGAAAAAAAAATAGATGTAGAAGGTCTGGAAAATTTCTGTGTATAGCTGTATGTGATATCATAGTACTTCACTGTTTGAAAAATGAGGAGGTCAGGGAAAATTAACAACATGTACGGTCAGCCTGAATTTAACACAATATTAATGTCAGCCCACTGGCCTTACAAATACATAGAGGGTTTTATGAAGTCAGAAAGCTGATTAGAGCAAAAACTAGCGACCACTGGCCCACTACCCATTACTGTCTTGTCTGTGTCAATACTTCTTTTGCTTGTTCTGGGTGAAAAGGTTCATTGGGACCAAGTATAGGGCCCAGGAGAGGCCCTATACTTGGTCCCAAGTATAGGGCCCAGGAGAGGCTCAAAAATGTACCGAATTTGTGTATAGAAATGTAATATGATCAGCCAGAATATGTGTAAATTATTGTGTTAGTATTGTTCATATGTTCACTTTTAATGTGTGCGAGTGTGTGTGTAAGGTACAGTTACCTTCTAAGAAACCTAAGAAAATGTTCTTCATGATTACTCATATGACTCAAATGTTGTTATTAATGTGAATTATAGGTACTTATCCCACTTTTGCCTGGTTATGGCTCTGTCTGCCTTTTACAATTATTTATGCATTTGCTTTCTATACTTAGTGGAAACATTTGGTTTCTGATCCTAATTACGTGTGTCTGACCACACAGTTGCACATAAACTTCCCTTAAATCATATTACAAGTAGGTGATTTAGAAATAAATTTAATTTTTTGACTGTTATTGTCCTTACAAGTGCATTAAGTTAAAAGAAGAAATTTTCCAGGCCAATTTCAAGATCCAATTTGGTAACTCCAAGTTTCAGTCATTCTGTCGGTTATAGAAACCGGTTTGTTTTTTATTATGGTAATTTTTACAATAAGGGAATTGTCTAAAAAATGTATATCTGCATGGCCAACAAGTTATGATTACTAGTACATTTAAAGTTCTTAATTAAAAACAATTAAATAAACATATAAAGCCAGTGTTTAATTAACTACTATGTGATTAAATATAAGTGTAATGTACTCTTCCAGCCTTGAAGCATATTAGTATCAGTGTATCAGTGAATACAGTGAAAATACCAGAAAAATATACATAGAAAATTTGTTACAAGAATAATGGATGCAAGTTTATAAGGTCAAAGGAATGAACAGTGTCATCATGTACTGTGAATGCAGTGGTCGTAAGGTATTCTGTATTTCTTGGCTCTTTTACTATATTACAATAATAATTTCTTTCTCTATACCTTTTACCAGTGATCCAACTATTCAGTAGATTCAGGCCAAGTAGAAGAAAAGTAGTAAGAAAAGCTCTGGTAACCAGGCTGATTAAGCCACAGACAAAGATTCCTCTCTTTACAAAAACGGTCTACAGTGTCCTCAATTCTCTAACACACTGCTAGTGGTATAGCTCTTTGTACAAATAAAATGAAAAGAGATTTATTTATTTTTTTAGTCTGTCTTGAAAAATAAATTCTGTCATCAATGAAATTTGAGAGCGAAGCCGTTGGAGAATGCTTCATGCGGAAGTAGTAAAAATTGTTTACAGGGGCCGATCTCTTTCAAGTGGCAAATTTCAAGCTTGTGGAAAACTGCTGATCTGATTTTTTTCCAAGTCTGTAGGATGTTTGCATATGATATAGAGTAAATGGTTCTGTGACAAGACACTGGAAAAGTAGGACATGGGGATTATACCGATTCGAAAAACCTTTAAACACTGACCGTATTTATTTAAAATAAACTGTTCAACCAGGAAAAACATGATGAGGGGAGAGCAAAATTAAACTGTGGATACATTAGCAAGAAACGTAGATTTTGTCTGGCATCAGTCTTACTTCTCTGCAGCTTTATTGCAGTCAGACAATCAAGTCCATTGAATACCGTGATTATCTTCACAGTATCTGACAAATTTTCTTGTGCCTGTTGTGGAATCTCCTTAGGCTCCTCAGCGATCAGCAGACAAAAAAACTGTCCTCGTTGACCTTTCGCAGGTAGATCTTCTATAAGCAAGCAGCTCTCTAACTCTCTCTTCTCAAGCCCTCTCTCTTCCAGTCATCATTCATCTCCTGAATAGCACAGAGGTGTAGCACTGCCAAACAGACTCTCTTTGACTTATTTCCCAGCTCTTCTGCTCACTGGGGAATTGACACGGTCCATCAAGGGAAAAGAAGTCTTTTACACTGTTCCAGTTAAATGAATAGAGGCTTTATGGAAATGATTCAGGAGCAAAAATCTGTTACTGTACATGGTTTTGGAACAAATGCCTTACATTATGATATAATAGTGATTTTTTAAGCATGGTAATTTAAATTGTGTGTGTGTTTATATGTGTGTGTGTGTGTGTGTGTGTGTGTGTGTGTGTGTGTGTGTGTGTGTGTGTGTGTGTGTGTGTGTGTGTGTGTGTGTGTGCAATTGTCATTAGAAGATGATGAAATAGAAAGCAAATTGCAAGGATACACACACACACACACACACACACACACACACACACACACACACACACACACACACACACACAAATATACAGTATATGTTACAAGCTGTATATATACTTACATATTTATCTGCACAATTGCACAATTGCTAATTTTCTGTTAGTGGCAACACTTCGTTGCTGTGTACCTGTACTATGCAATGACAATAAAGTTATTTCTATCTATCTATCTATCTATCTATCTATCTATCTATCTATCTATCTATCTATCTATCTATCTATCTATCTATCTATCTATCTATCTATCTATCTATCTATCTATCTATCTATCTATCTATCTATCTATTGTGGTCAGCAGAGGATCTCAAATCAAGAAGTCAAGAAGCTTTTATTGTCATTTCTACCATATATAGCTGACACAGTACACAGTGAAATGAGACAACTTTCCTCCACAATCCTGGTGCTACATTAAACAACATTGAGCTACATCACACAACATAAAGTTACACAGAGGTAAGGACTAAAGTAAGTGCCCTTGCCACATAAAGTGCATCAACCTAGTGTTAACAGTGCAGACAAAACAGTGCAGACAGACAACACAAGGCAGTGTGGGACAGATACACAAAACACAGAATACAAAATAGCGACAACCAGTAAACCTATTGTATACTTTGATTATACAGTAATGTGCAAAGAAGACTATAAACAAGAGTGTATTTGTTAACATAAAAACAATGTAGTACAAAAACAGCAGTAGCAGCAGTCAAAACGTGCAAAAACAGCAATGCAACAGTATAATATGATTAAATATAAATATAATATGGGTGGTGGAATGGATTAAGATGAGTGCTGAGTGTGTGTTGAGTTCAGGTTGTATAGTTTAGTTGAGTGTGTGTGTGTGTGTGTGTGTGTGTGTGTGTGTGTGTGTGTGTGTGTGTCTCTGTTCTGGCACGGAGGTGGCAGAATGAACTCCCCCTAGATGTCCAAACAGCAGAGTCCCTGGCTATGTTCAAGTGACGGTTAAAGACTTACCTCTTTTCCTGAAACACTGAAACTAGTACTTTCCAAGTTTGTGTTGTTAAAAAATAAATAAATGAATAAATAAATAAAATTCTACAGAGTTGTATGCTGATTTATTTTAAGTTTGTAATCTAGCGTACCAGTGTATATTTATTAATTGCTAGAGACTCAAAGCACTTTTGTGCATAGCAATGGACAAGGGTGTCTGCTAAATGCCACAAATGTAAATGTAAATATAAGAGTGTGTGTGTGTGTGTGTGTGTGTGTGTGTGTGTGTGTGTGTGTGTGTGTGTGTGTGTGTGTGTGTGAGGGCTTTGTAGGGTCGTCCACAATGCTGTTGGCTTTGCGGATGCAGCATGTGGTATAAATGTCCCTGAAAGCGTGGAGAGAGACTCCAGTGATCTTCTCAGCTGTCCTTACTATCCTCTGTAGGGTCTTGCGATCCGAGATGGTGCAGTTCCAAAACCAGGCAGTGATGCAGCTGCTCAGGATGCTCTCGGTCGTCCCTCTGTAGAACATTCCTCAGCCCCACTTGGGCTTTCCTCAGCCTTTTCAGGAAGTAGAGGCGCTGCTGTGCGTTTTCTGTGATCGAGCTGTGTGGAGTGACCAGGTGAAGTTCTCTGCCAGATGTACACAAAGAAATTTGGTGCTCTTGATGATCGTGGGGATCATCAAGAGCAGGATCCATGGATGATCAGAGAATAATGGTCGGTCTGTGCTCTCCTGAAGTCAACAACCATCTCTTTGGTTTTGTCAACGTTCAGAGACAGGTTGTTGGCTCCACACCAGGTTGGTAACTGTTTCAGAAGTCATTCAGCACATCTGGGAGGGAGGTGTCACGGTCACAAGCGGGTGAAGTAGTCTTGTGGTTCGTGATCGCCTGGATGCCCTGCTACATGCGCCGGGTCTCTGACTTTAGCGGTCATCCACGGCTTCTGGTTGGAGCGTGTAGGGATGGTCTTGGGGATGTTCACGTCATCAACGCACTTACTGACGTAGCTGGTCACTGATGATGTTTACTCCTCCAAGTTGATGAAATCGCCGTTTGTTGCAGCCTCCATAAACATGTCCCAGTCAATGCACTCAAAACAGTCCTGAAGAGCCGAGGTTTTCACCTGTTTCAGAACCGGTTTAGAGCATCAAAATGCTCAAATCTGCAGCCTATAATGGGTATAAGGTGGGAATACACAATGGATGGAAGAGAACTAAGGCTAATACATGAATGGTTTCCAAGGCAATTATTATATTATTGATGTAAGAAACCTAAGACTAACTAGTAATTGGGTTAGACCATAGAAAACAATTAATTAAGCAGAAAACTAAAAGAGACATGATAATTGGCCATTTTTACTTCAATTTAATTAATACTCTAAAAAAATAAACCATATTTAATATAATTTTGCATGAGCTTGGTAGATTTCTATCAGCTGGTTGAAGTGCTTGTGCTTACCTTCATCGCCAATGCTGTAGGTGGCAGTCATTAAGTCTGATAGTGAGTGTCTTTACTCACTCATAGCCCTACTTCAAAACGAAAGAAGGACGCTTCACACTAGCCTACTAAACAGTATGTTGAAACACTGCACTGGTTTAACAGTCCTACTACGTTTTGGCATACTCTTAAGTAGAGTAGTGTGCGTTTCTGGTTGTGGTCATGATTCAGACCGTGTGGGTGTATTTTTTTTTTTTAAGTTGCTTGGTGTGCTTTACATTTGGCAACAGACAAGGAAGTTGTCGCTGTCATCAAAGCAAGCCCCCCTTCTCAACAAGTGAGTATATTAGACCCTCTACAACTTTTTACTGCATCTCGTTCTGGTCATTGATGTCCTTTTAAACCTTTTGCAGTGGGAAATAAATGATTTGCATGGATCATACTGAGATGTGACAAGAAAGTGGAGTGGGCGGATTTGACTTCCCTGCGTCATTAAAATAAGAGATGAGAAAGTTGTCTCTGTAGGCAAGCCATTTTCTCACCTTTTTTTTTTTTGTGGCTTTTTGTTAATTTTTAGTTTGTTTAGTGTACAGAAATGTTTATCACAATTTTCCATGAAGCAACTTCCTTTCTTTCATCAGTAGGACTGAAACCGTCCTTGAAGCTGTGTTTAATTTCCCTAAACATAAAACTCATTATTATGCAAGAAAAAAAACAAAACAAACAAAGAAGCACATTTAAAGGAAATATGGCTTGATGTTCTTTAGGGGAAATTATCATAATAATGAAGTGATTTATATCCTCCTTGGACTTCATTCAACTTATAAGGTAAAGTCAAATAGCATCGTAGGCAATATAGAGTGCACTAGATAGGATGCAGGAAGCATGCACCCTATCTAAGTGCACTTTTTTCAGTAGGAGGAGGCGATTTAGACTTGTCCGGACATCTTCAAAGTAGCGTTTAGATGCGCGCGGGCCACAGAACCGACCAGCAGTGCCAGTGCGCGTGCATCAGTGCCAGTGCGCGTGCATCAGTGCCAGTGCGCGTGCATCAGTGCCAGTGCGCGTGCATCCGTGTCAGTGTGCTTACTATACGCGTTCTCGTGTGGAAGATTCTGACTCGATTTGTAAATTTCAATCTATATTCTAGCGCACACACTAGGCAACTTTATCAGGAAGGGAAACTGTGGAATTAGAAATATTTCACTATATATTTACAAAAATATTAGATAAATATTAAAACACGTTACAACCTGCTTTTGCATAGAAAGTCTGTCTCATATAATGGAGTCTGGACCTTGAGTTATAGTTTACCTGCACTGTAGTGAGCAGAAAAAAAAAAAGTTGACAAAGTGCAAGGTCTCACAATAGCCATAGAAATATAACACAAGTACTGCATATTTTACCAAAGGGAAAGAAAAAGATAAAATCTTTGTTAGAAAGGTTTTTTTTATGAAAAGCTTCACCAAAAAATTGTAGGTACTGTATTTATAAGTGAGGAAGGGGTTCTTAATAGTTTTGTCAGACATGAGCAGGCAGAGTGGGGATAAAGATAATGGGTAGTTATATATAAAAATGCCTTCAAATTATAAATGTAAAGTACAGTAGGTTACCTTTTGATCATATGGGTGAACTGTGAAGCTGTAAAAACTTTACTGTGGGTCTATATAAACTATTACTGTGTTCATACTGGGTTTTTGTGACTGCCCTGCTTTTTCTAAACTCTTTTTATACCTTATTAAAAAAAAAAACAATTCTATCCATTTGAAGCTATGAAGGGTCGGGTGTTCCTTCATATCCTTTTAAAGAAGCTTTTTTTTTCTTCAAAAGTAATTTATTTTTCTTAATTCACGATAGGCCTTGACTGTACATTGACAAGTAAGTAATAATAAATTCAGAGCTACCATTTAATAAGATGGGCTAGTATATATTTTAATCAGACCTCGTATAGTAGGAGAGTATCACAGTGCTAAAGACCTGGTGGAAAACCAGAAGTAAACAATACAAATCATTGGTGTGTAGAAATCACAAATTTCCTCAAATAGAACAGTGTTTTATTATGCTATTTAACGTTTGGTGGTTTTGCAGATTCTACAAGTCCTATGATTTCAAAGCAGTACTTGATCTCTTTTCTCTTTCTATACTCTTCAGAGTAACAGTGTTTTGTGTTGGCAAAGTTTTTTTTACATATGCTACAGTGGTGTGTTTGATGCAAAGCACAATAGTACTGAATGGAACAGTACAATAAACTCTGTAATCAGGGATCATAATCAGTGTTAGCCAATGGAAGTTGTACATTGTTGATCAAAAAGTAGATCTGACTTATATTATTGAAGATTTGTCTTACTGTCTGATTACATGTCATACTACTTTGTATTAACTGTGCTTTGCCATTAGTAGTCTGGCTAGCTGGCTAACTACCTAACCACTTTCAAACAAAACCCCATCATTGTCAATGAACAATGTTCACAGTTCATCCAGTGCCTGCTCAACTTTTAATTGCTACCAGAGAACGTTATTTCTAATTACCAATTGTCGTTGTTACTTTCTACTTGTTTTATAGGAGTAGCTATGTATGATTTCAGCTGTTAATGCACTGGCAGTCTTCCTAATGATAATAGAGGTATTTTGTAAGACATGTTCTCGAAGGCCAAGGTGTTTGGCTGAGATTGGCAAGTTGCTTTGTGCACAAGACAGATGGCAGCACTATAGTCTATGGCATGTGGTTAAACTGGCTGCTAATCTGCTTGCAGGCAAAGCTTGGGATTTTCTCATTTATAAAGAACAATTACATGCTGTCACAGGACTTACTTTTCCTTAGAAAAATGTTGAGTCTATGTAAGGTTGGAAAATTACTGACAAAAACAACAACAGTTTGTTTTGACCAAGGTATAAATGGCTACCTAGTAACATTAAGATGTTTGCTTTTGGCTATTATGCAACGTTGACCAGGCAGAGTTAGCTCAGGGTAAACTCAGAAAGGGCAGGACTGTTCTGAATGTACACAACAAGAAAGCTATCTTTTGAATTCATTTATTTACCTTTTTGCTATTTTCTAGTTATTCATCCTGTGAGTCCATCTAAGGCCAATGATGTGTGTATTGCATCAACTATTTAAAAAACATTATTCAATACAGTGGTACAAAGGCCACATTGTAAAAAGGTTTTGATATGATTGAGCTGAATAAAATCTGGTATATCAGTAGATATGGCAAAATTGAAGGCGAGTTATAATTGCAAATGAGCATGTACAATCAAGTTTGGTTTTCCAATGTAAATAGTTGTGTAAGATAGCAGTTTCTGTAATGAACCCATGCAGATAAGTAATGGGTTGTGGTGAGTTTGTTGTGAAAAGCCAGCCTTAACCAGTCTTTTCTGCATCCCCACAATCACATTAATATGTGGCTTTGGAGAGCCCAAGGGAAATTAGTCACATGTAAGTTTTGATTGACACTTTTTATGATTTTGGAAGGTGCTCTGGTTTGTTTAGAGATGTTGGTTTGCTGTAAGTCCATTTGTATTTGTTTATGACCAGGTTTATTTACACTTAAATTTGTTAGTGCTGCTGGACACTAGCTCACTTAGAACAGCTAGTGCTCAGGTTAATATTGCCTGTTAACACTTCTACAGGGTGATAAGTTATGTTTGGGAATCAGATACATATAAATCATTTGATCTCTTTTACTTCCCTCCCACAGTTTGTTTCATGAGGGGGTTTGAGTTATTTCTAGGCCGGGTGTAACACTTGCTCACATACTCGTATACTCACACAGTCTGCCCACACAGAGTTAATGTTCTATAGCTTAGGGCATAAAGGCACAAAAACTGAGTGGCCTGTTACAATTCTAACGAATATTCAAGCACAGTCAAAGGTTGAGTTTAAATGAAAATTTCATTTTAAGAAAACAAAACCTTTTTTATCGTTTTTTTTTTTCGCTAATAGTTTTTTCTGTTTTTTGGTATTGATTCAAGCTAGTGTTTACATAATAACATGTACTATCTATATGGATGTTGAAACATGATACCATGCACAGTGAAGTGTCAGTGCATACCTTAGATTGTATGTGATGCCTTTTCCAATGTCGTCAGCACACTGGTGAACACAGCACATGACTACAGAAAGAAGCCAGGTTGTGCTCAGAGACTTGCTGTTTAAACTGCTTTGTTGTGTACAAGCTAGATGTCACTTTGACTCACTTTTGAATTTTATTTATTGCAGAATGACACTTTGCACACTGTCTGCAATCTACTTAAGTCTTTTTGAGCACTGAACAAGAAAGATTCGGCTATGGATAGAGATGAAACAACCAGTGCAGAACATTTTTGATATCGCATGCTGAGAAGAAACTGTTTCCCTTTTGTACCCTGAAGATTTGGACTACACATCTCATTCCTGAAGGTGATTGCTGGCGCATGATGGTACAATGGAGCTTGTATTGTTTGACTGACACGTAGATGGCATGTCAAAGTTGGAAATACAGGAGGACGAGGTCTGTTGCGAGATTCCCCGTTTCCTAGTAGGTTTTGAGGACCATGTGCATGGAGAACTGGAAGATAGAATCATGAAGAACGTTACAGAAGCTTATGAAGAAGAGGAGGAAGATGACGATCTGGTAATGACAAATAATTGCTCTTCTTAAGAGGTGGTCAGGGGAAAAATTAAACTTTGGGTATTGGTACACAGTATACTACTAGGGATAACTAGGTGTCAAAAAATAATATACATTTTAGAGAAATTTCTACATATGTGTTACATCGAATAGATAATGTGAAAAAGATCCAGCAAAATGTAGTGATTAGTGTAAAAAATATATCATCTAAATGATTTTACATTGAAACTTAAAAAAAAATATACAGAATTGTAATATATATATATATATATATATATATATATATATAATGTATGTATGTGTGTGTGTATGTGTATATGTATCTATGTATGTGTGTGTGTGTGTGTGTAAGAGAGAGAGAATATTTATATTTTTAACGCACATAATCATAAATAATTTTTTTTTCTGTCTTATATTGTCATATTCTCCATCTTTATATACAACCACTATACTACTAAAGGCTTCAGAGCGTCAGATTGTGGTGGGAATCTGCTCTATGATGAAGAAGTCCAACTCCAAGCCTATGACTCAAATCATGGAGCGCCTTTGCAAGTTCGAGTACATCACTGTGGTCATCTTCTCTGAACAAGTCATACTCAATGAACCAGTAGAAAAGTGGCCTTTGTGCCACTGCCTTATCTCTTTTCACTCCAAAGGTAGTTAGCACATTTCAGTATATAGCAATTATTAATATTACTTAGCTAGTAATAATTTTCCTACTTTAATTCATTGTTGATCTCTTTTTATGTGTGAAGGGTTTCCGCTGGACAAGGCAGTTAGTTATGTCAAATTAAGGACCCCTCTTCTAATTAATGATCTCAACATGCAGTATTTCATTCAGGATAGGTAGGTCTGTCAAAATCTAAAAATTAATGGTGCTTTCTTACATTTTAAAATAACTTTCTAAATTCTGAATATTGCTGGTTTTGTTAGGAGAGAGGTTTATCGCATCCTGAAAGAGGAGGGCATTGATCTGCCACGCTTTGCTGTGTTGAACCGAGACCCTGACAGACCAGAAGGTAAATGCAATGAATGCAAAGTACATAATGAAATCTTCACTGTCCCGCTCTCAAATGCATTTTTGTTTTCTCTTATACATAATCACATGTAACACTATGAATATACATGTGGCTTCCTCAAAGCCTAAAAAGAGCCCAATGCAGGGCTTTTTATATATTCTGACTCATTGTTTGCTTCAAATAGAAAACAAAAGCAAGAGATATGAACTCTGAGTTCTAAAATAATTTTTATGTAGGACCTGAAAAAAAAAACTAAATCAATATAAATTCTGTATAAATACAGAATTGATAACTTTAACATGCTACAATGCTAATTAGACTGATTTACGATTCACTGTAGTAAAATCACTGATAATATTGTTCACTTAGCTAAGGTACTGCTCATGTGCATCTGGAAAATGACTAAACTGTAGCAGAACTTAAATTTTAAGCAGTTTCCAGGTTGGCTATGTGCTATCTTATTGTCACATCATTTTTATTTTAACTCTATTTAACTGTTTGTATAAAGTTTTTCTACTACAGGCCCATTGTGTACTAATATATCAAACCCAGTTCTGTATGCTAGTGTTAACAAAAATCTATAATAATTTAATGTGAGTATATAATGTGTGTATGTGACAGAATGTAGCCTGGTAGAAGGAGAAGACCATGTTGAGGTAAACGGTGAAATGTTTCATAAGCCTTTTGTGGAGAAGCCTGTCTCTGCAGAGGATCACAACGTGTACATATATTATCCAACTTCAGCCGGGGGAGGCAGCCAGCGGCTCTTTAGAAAGGTGCCCCTTCTGTCTATCTATTTTCTTTATGTCAGGAGTATTCAGAATGTATTTGTTACTATTACTTGTTCTCTGTAGAGAGGTATTTTATTGTGTTATATGCTGTAGATTGGGAGCCGCAGCAGTGTTTATTCTCCTGAGAGCACTGTTCGTAAGACTGGATCTTACATTTATGAGGAATTCATGCCAACAGATGGTACAGATGTGAAGGTATGTCTGATTTTATGTATATTTGTTGCTGCATGTGTTACTATATGGAAGGTTAAAAGGTTGTTACAGTGTTTTTGTGTATGGTGGTGTAACAGGTGTACACAGTAGGGCCTGACTATGCCCATGCAGAAGCTCGTAAGTCCCCTGCTCTGGACGGGAAAGTGGAGAGAGACAGCGAGGGGAAGGAGATTCGATACCCAGTCATGCTCACTGCCATGGAGAAACTTGTGGCTCGTAAAGTGTGTATGGCATTCAAGGTATGTTGTTGTTTACAGATGCTATTTCATGTCCACCATTGAAGTTAGGCGTAACACTGAAGTTGAAGTTGAGTGACACTGCTATCTGCTCGCCACAGCAAACCGTATGCGGTTTTGATCTCCTTCGAGCGAATGGCCACTCCTTTGTTTGCGATGTAAATGGATTTAGCTTTGTAAAGAACTCCATGAAATACTATGATGACTGTGCCAAAGTCCTGGGGTAGGTGAGGTTTTTTAATCAGATTTTCTATCTATCTATTGATCTATCGATCAATCAGATCAAACAGATATTACTTTTTAACCATGTTTCATATTACATTTTGTCATGCTTAAACACAATTTTAATCCATTAGTGTCACACCAAAATCTCTCCCACAGGAACATGGTGATGCGAGAACTGGCTCCTCATTTTCACATCCCCTGGTCCATCCCCATGGAAGCTGAGGACATCCCTATAGTCCCTACTACCTCAGGAACCATGTGTGTACCCTTCAGTACATTTATCCATATTATCTTGTGCATTACTTCATTAAACACTTTTGAGTTCTCGAATCTGAAGAATCACTTGATTTATTTTCCTAGCGCTAGAGCAGCACTGACAGTAGTAAATCAAAGGTTTAAATTAATGAACTCATTTTTATATTGTCATTGTTTCTATATGACATGCAATCCACAGGCATTTGTGTAGCCACTGATTTACATAATCAAAAAATAAATATATTACATATTGTCGTTTTAATGGTGACCTTTTATGATTTATTTTTCCAATAATTGTCCTCTTCTGTTTTTGAAATGGCTAGAAATTTTAATTAATGCCGAGCTACAAAAGACCAAGCACAATAAATGCCCCCTTTGTCTACAAAAATGTAATGTAGTTAGCTTTTAGCAATATATTTTCTGCTAAACAGGGCAAGATTCATTCAACCTGAATAATTTTGCTGTATGATAAAAACATGTTTAAAGGATAACAGAAATGTTATCCAAATAGTTCTTTTTCTACGTTGCATTATAGAGCATGTTTTTAACACACATGAACATTTATAAATGCCACACAGTTAAACTGTTATATCCATCCATTTGGTCTCTTGCAGGATGGAGCTTCGTTGTGTGATAGCAGTGATTCGCCATGGAGATCGCACACCAAAACAGAAGATGAAGATGGAAGTTAGAAACTCTTTGTGAGTTCTGTTTGCAGGTCTCACTTCATTTCGGAGCTGTCAGCTATGCTGTTACATACCTACTGTAACATCTTTGCCTTTCTCCCAGGTTCTTTGATCTCTTTGAAAAATATGGCGGTTACAAGACAGGCAAACTCAAACTAAAGAAACCAAAGCAGCTCCAGGTAGGTAAAAAAAGAGTCTGCAACTGTTCTGAATGCAAGATAATCACTGATACTACATGCAAATTGCAAGCTATTTGATTTTTATAGTGACAAAGAGATTTGCTTAAAACCTTTGAAAACCAACCCAAGTAAGCAGAAATACTGTATATATTAATAAAGTACATTCCAATTACTTTATTGTTGAATGAATATTTAATGTTCATCAGATTTATATGTACACATTCTATAAAATGAAACATTGCACAGTGTAATATACCACCTATTGAGTTTACAGTCAAAATACAAGGGAAAATTAATTCACACTGGGACTTTTGAGATTTTAAAATATAAGAACAATTTTAAGGACTGGAAACTGCATTTATTTTTTTATATACTACATTGCTACTTGTATACACGTATCCCAGCATTTAACTATTGCCTGGAAAGATTCATCATAGAAAGATTAGTCATTCACAAGAAACGTCATCACCACATGCTGTTTCATGCACTTACTAACACTGACTTGAACAGCCCTCGTATTTAAGTCAGACAGTGAGCTGTATCCTTCAGATCACCTTGACATGGTCTGTGGATATTTCATTGTGACTATTGTGATCCGTCACAATATGATGTGGTTTGGTGGAGCCTTGCTGCGCCAGGGTCCCTGGTTCAATACTGGGATCAGGTTACTGTGTGTAGTAGGTAGATGGATGGCTATGCTAAAAATTACCCTTCCAAATGAGTACTGGAATGTGTGTGTATGTGTTGGTGTGTGGGTGTGTGTTAGATATCTGGTCCCTTGAACTTTAATGACAATTACTTATGAATTGGAACTGACTTGTGAAAGGGCTATTCTTCATGATCGTATTGTCAAATCCGTAATTGAAATCGTCTTTGATTTGTGTCATTAGGAGGTGCTGGACATTGCCCGTCAGCTGCTAGCTGAATTGGGGCAGCACAACGACTGTGAGATTGAGGAGAAGAAATCCAAACTGGAACAGCTTAAGACTGTCCTGGAGATGTGAGTACACCATAAGTAAACTCTTAAGGCTAAGAGATGAATATTTATAGTGAGTACAAGACCTATCACACGGCACTGAGCTGCTGCACACAATCAGTAAGAGATCCCACTGACTCCCTCCCTGGTCTCTTTTCCGCTGTCTTTTTCTCTCAACTCGGCTACTTTCAACTTATTGCACCACTCTACCTTTGCTATTCTTTTTTTTACATTATGAGCAAATCTTTTTTTTAAATGGAACATTTTAACATTATGTAATTTCCATGTGGCCCTCTGGAGAACTTCATTAATTGTTGGCACTTGTGAATTTTGGCAAACAATCAAAAACAGATTTAGCCAAATTGCTTTTTCTTCCATTGACATGTTCATCTTAAGAATTCACAAATAAATTTTACCCAATTCATGTGGAAATGTTTTTTGTTTTTAATATCAATATGCTATCTCCAGTTTAACAAAGTAAAAACTCTGTCTGCCTTGTCACCCTAGATTTCTTCACACCCTTAATGTCACAGTTTGATTAAGTTGGTGGAAAGCTTTTGTGCCACATTCACAATTAAATGTATAAATTTACCTTAACATATGAACGGTTTTCTCAGGTCACCATACATTTATTTTGCCACTTTAGTTTTTTTGTGTGCACATAATTATTAATTCAAAGAGGTTGCCTATTCTAAGTCAAATCAAGTCAACAAGCTTTTTGTCACAACCATAACGCTGACCAGTAAACCTATTGTATAATGTTATACAGTACAATGTGCAAAATAGAACTATAAACAAGAATGTATTTGTAAGCATAAACACAATGTTGTGCAAAAACAGCAAGAGCAGCAATTGAGAGGTGCAAAACAGCATGTAAACAGTATAATAGGATTATAAAATAAAATGGGTGGTGCTGAAGACATGGATGTGTATGAATTGAAATGAGTATTGAGTGTGTTGAGTTCAGGTTGTAACAGTTCAATAACACACCGTTGAGTGTTTGTGTGTATGAGAGTTTGGTATAGTTCAGTTCTCTACAGTTCCTATAACCTCCATTAAAAAAAAATAAATGCGTTTTTGGTCTTTAAATGGAGAGGCTAATTATTATTTAATATATTTAATCAAATTTATGTAGGTAATACTCTCCATAAATGACATCCTATAAATTACTTGTGTGTATTGCAGCCTAAATGTCAGAGTGATATATTGTGATTACATTAAACTGTCAGACTGTGGCACAGGACCGTATAATGCTCCTCTGTCGAATGAATATTGTAGAAAAAAATAGGCTTAAGTCCAAGGTTAGAATTGTGTTTAACTGAGGCATGTCTTTGTTTCCATGGAGCTTATGCAAATCATGTTCAACTTCTGAATAGTGTTTAAGTCAGTAGCTACGTTTGAGGTCTGGAAAACGGTGTGAGCTTAATTCTATATGCTTAACCTGCTTAAACTCTGAATATGTACCGTTGCAGGCGAAACGACTTCATGCAGTATTTAATATTAAGTTTTGTCAAGTGTCCTTTATGATTTATGAGAAAAAGATCACTGTGCTGTATATCCCCCTGAGCTTTGTTTCTTATTCATTCCTCTCTTTTCTTCTCTTTCCCTCCCTCCATCTCTTCTGCCCACTCTCTCCAAAGGGAATCCAGCCTGAATGATAATCAGTATGCACTCCAGACGTTCATTCATCCTTATGAAGGCCAATGAGTTCATAGTTATTAACCTGTAGCCTTGAATACTTTTTTTTTACGATGAGATAATAAGGGTTATCTGATTTGCTACAATTCCTTCGCAATGAGGGCAATGGGAATCATTTATTCATTTATGACACCTCATATGCATGTCACCTCAGGCATGTCCTAAATAACCGACTCCACTGCTAATGGAACTCAGTCCCTCTTTAATCCTTTATGCTTCTTCATCCCACTTCCAACAACCCACTTGCTATGCATTACATAGGATCTTTGAGTAATTAACACTTTAATGCCAAAGCTGCTTTGTACATTGTTCACGTGTACTTCTGTAACTTTTTAAAGGAAGTGCTTGGTTTGAAGTCAGGAAACTGCAGTTGTGCAGTGAGCAGTTGTTGTAAAATGCTTTTAAGCTTGTTCAATGTCAGTTTGGGGTTTCTTCTTAAACACTGACTCCACCAAGTGTTAAAGCATTTTTGGTTGTTAACATCTGATAATCTAATGTTGGATAATCCGATGTCTATCTCTTTATTTTGAATTCCTTTTGTTGGCATGTGGCTCTTAGTTGTGGTTTAAGTTCAGACTGCCCTGATCAGAACTTTCTTTTACAGAAAAGAGGCAAATAGTGAAGCATTGCTATTTATGTGGTGACCTGAAAAATCAAATGTGGCTGAATTCTGGCACCTACTATGTACTGGAAAACGGATAAAAAAAAAAAATCAGTTTTGAAGATTGACAGAATTGGAAAAGTAAAATGTATAAAATAAAAGAAAATACTTTAGACTGATTTATAGTACAGAATAAGAATATTTTCCAGTGTTTGGGTTTTTCTCAGGCCACCACACCTACTGTGTAGTAATAAAATGCCATCAAATTTGCATATATGCTCCTTATATCCCTTTAAGGCGTAGAGGGCAAAATGACTCTGGCATGACATACAGTACATGGGCCAAAGCCACTTTGAGAAGGTCAACCTGACACATGTTTTTAGAAACCTGACAGCTATTGAGCACCTGCTAGCAAATGATAAGACATGCTGTAGCCTGTGGGTGTTTTGTGTAACAGTATGACAATGGTGTTTGCATTCTGTGTTCTGCCCTGTGCTGTGTTTTAAGGTACGGTCATTTTTCTGGGATAAATCGCAAAGTGCAACTGACCTACCTGCCCAATGGTCAACTGAAAGCATCAAGTGAGGAAGAAGGTGAAAACTTTTTTTATACTAAAGACATGGTTTAAGATGGTTGTTCTGATAAACAGTTGTGTATATAAAATAATTTGTGTATATTTGTGTTTATAATGTTAAACACTTTGTGTATGTGTGTGCAGACTCTCAGAAGGAAGGTCCTTCTCTGCTGTTGGTGCTAAAATGGGGAGGCGAGTTGACTCCAGCTGGTCGTGTGCAGGCTGAGGAGCTGGGGAGAGCTTTTCGCTGCATGTACCCTGGAGGACAAGGTACACACATGCGTATGCATACTCGCACACAAGCACGCATACACACAAAGTAACTAATCAGGAAAACCGATACATTCCTTTATTTTATTATTACTTTTATTATTACTTTATCTGAGACATAAATAAAGTATTCTGTTATCTTTGACATAGTAGCAAAGTACACACTAATTAAACAAAGCAAGGAGAATAATAAAGCATGGCTCTTTGCCAACTCCTATAAATGAAAACGGTCAGTCGAAAAGCAGAACATATTTTGTCAGAAAAATTACTGAAATGGTTATTGGGCTAGACATTGCATGATTATATTATTCTGCCTTTAATATAACTAATACATTCACAGCAAATGGCAGACACCCTTATCCAGAGCGACTTACAACTGAGCAGGGGAGGGTTAAGGGCCTTGCTCAAGGGCCCAGCAGTGGCAGCTTGGTGGTGGTGGGATTTGAACTTGTGACCGTTTGACTCAAAATCCAGTGCCTTAAACACTGAGCTACCTCTACTTCCTAATACTGTCAGTCAGTGTATTCATGTCACATATTTCTGACTGTAAGGGAGTAGTATTGTCTTATTAACATCTGGATTCGATATAGGTTAAAATCTATGCACAACTTATTTTTTAGTAGACGTGATAGTATGAAGCATTATATTCAAAATAAAGTAATAAATGTAACTAGCAAACATTTTGAAACATTAAAATAAAAAAAAAGCTATAAATGTAATTTTAATATATACTTTTTTGGATGGTCACTAAAATGAGCATTAAAAATGATTGAGCATTTGAAGTTGTTGACATTTTCGTGAATTTACATTAAAATTTCCCCTTGCTCTTCTTTTTATTTATTTTAATTTTTTTACATTGTTTGCACCATGGCACAAATAAACAAGTTTTATTTGATGTATATTAATATTTTATATAGCCCTTGAAAAACATTTTCTTTTTTGCTATATTGTTATTCATTTGCATTTGCAATATTGCATTTCCCTCAAAGTTCAGAGGGCATGTCTATAATCTCCTGACGTGCCATGAAGACAGGTTTTTCATTAAAAAAAATTTTTTCCACAGTGTTCATAACATTTGATATTATTGCCGCAAACAGGAACTAACCATGGCCAAACCGTTTCCCATGTTCTTGCTGAGTCATAGTCTGCTGTTAGAAAGAGAGTAACACTGTGTTACTCGCTGATTTGCTTTTCTTTTGCCTTGAATTATAAACTAGATAACAGCAGGTCCATTGGTTGTGAGTCCCCTACTGACTGTGGTAAGATTGGCTTTCAAGTGTGGGAATGATATTGGGCTTTCTGTGCTGCCTCTCTTATTATTATTTAACGCCCGATGTGTTGCCTGTGTTGTGTGCAGAATATTTGTTAATGTAGAATAAGACATGCTCAGAGTTCATGATATTAGTCTGGCTGTATCAAGCTTGTAGCTTCTTAATCATTGTGAAGCACACGTCTGTTGTGTGCCTTGATTGTTCTACCTGTAAAAATAATAAAAATGCTTTTAATCTCATTTATTGTTAAAAAAGGACATGTTTTCACTCATTAATAATTCAAGCTTTGCATGTATTAGTCTTATTTTGCAGATGTAATCAACTTAGCAGCCACAACAAGGAAAACTAAAAAGTCAAAAATTGATTGTGAATGTATTCTATACTCTTTGTTCTTTTGCTACCATACAAGACTATGTCTTCTTACAGGTGACTATGCTGGATTCCCTGGCTGTGGCTTACTGCGTTTACACAGCACTTACCGCCATGATCTCAAGATCTATGCTTCAGACGAGGGCCGGGTACAGATGACTGCTGCTGCTTTTGCAAAGGTACCAGTATGTACTTACTTGTGTGCTTTTGTCCTTCTGTATATATTACCTTCAGTACATATCGAGTGTATGTTTTTAGGGGCTGTTGGCTTTGGAGGGTGAGTTGACCCCTATTCTGGTGCAAATGGTTAAGAGTGCCAACATGAATGGCCTGCTGGACAGCGACAGTGACTCACTCACAGATTGTCAGCAGCGTGTCAAAGCTCGGCTCCATGAGATCATGCAGAAAGAACAAGATTTCTGTGAAGAGGACTACCAAAAAGTACAACATGTTTTTTACCAACCTGTGTCTTTCCCCATTTATATGTGTCGAAAATTTTTAATTTGTGTGTTTGCCTTCCCCGTATTGACACTTGTTCCAGCTTGCCCCAACGGAAAGCCCTTCTCTGGTCAACTCCATGAGAATTATAGAAAATCCTGTCAAAACATGTGACCAGGTTTTTGCTCTCATTCAGAGCCTCACACATCAAATACGAAAATGGCTAGAGGACCCGAAGTCTGCAGGTATGGCTACTTTGTATCCGTTTTTTATTCCTGTAAAAAACACAGAAAGCTAATCAAAATTTTATTTGTAAATCACTTTTAGAAATTGACATTGGCATAAGGCTCTTTAGAATACAAAAACACAGAAATATATAAATTCAGTTTAAAAAATATTTGAATCTTTCAAAACGAACTAAATCCCTAAATTATCTAGTTATCTATTGGACATGAATTTGCCTTGTTATATTCTCTTTATAATAGCACAAATATACAAGAACAAAGAAAATTACTTTGTATATGACTAACATCAGTTCATTTGAATAAAAAGCTTAGTTCTCGTTCTACAGTTTTCGACTTATTTTAAGAAAGTACTGATAAACTGTCTATCTCCTTAAATGCACTGTTCAATTTGTCTAATCTCATCAGATCTGCAGCTGTACCACAGTGAGACTTTGGAGCTCATGCTCCAGCGCTGGTCCAAACTGGAAAGAGATTTCCGCATGAAGAATGGACGTTATGATATAAGCAAAATTCCTGACATCTACGATTGTGTGAAGTATGACACACAGCACAACAGCTCCCTGGGCCTGGAGAACACTCTGGAGCTCTTCCGGCTTTCCCGGGCACTTGCTGACATCATCATTCCTCAGGTAGAGGAGGCAGTTAAAAGATTTTTATTTGTTTGTTTCTTGTATTTTCCTCCTGTATTTTTTCTGATTCCTATATTTGTTTCTTACCTCAGGAGTATGGGATAAATAAAATGGAGAAGCTGGATATTGCTAGTGCCTACTGCCTGCCCCTGGTAAAGAAAATCCAGCTGGACCTGCAGAGGACACACGAGGATGAGGCTGTCAACAAGCTTCATCCACTGTGAGCCTCTGGACCTTATTACCATATAATACAATACACAATACAACTTTTATACAACAATGAAACTATTAATTTCCTTAAGGCAGTGTGATTTTGTGGTTTAGTGGTTACTGCTGCAGAAAGAACTGAAGCAGGCTTGACCTGAGTCTTACCCATGAAGGTTTGATGGAATAAAAGTGGAATTTGTGTTTGTGCAAAAAAACAAAAAAAAAGTATTGCTTGAAATCATCTTTAATATAAGTGAAAACAGCTAATATTTAATCATTTTATTTGTGTAATTATTAAAAGCAAAGATTATTCAACTTTTATACTATTTAATGTTTCTTCTAAAGACATGTATTTCTGCAACTAACAAAAAATAAAAATTAGTTATTTAATAAAAAATAGTATTTGCAACATATTGCAGTTTGTTTTTATAAAGGAAGGAATGAAACGACGACAAATTAAACACTTAAAATAGTTATATTTGTTGTATAATAACCTCCTTATTAGCAATGCCAAATAAAATTATTTAAAATTAATTGGTTTCACTTGCTGCAAAATAATTTTTATTTACTGATGTAAACTTTTGAGTGATCAGATTGTGTTTTTATCTCCTTCTGGTGGTTCAGGTATTCGCGAGGCGTGATGTCTCCGGGTCGGCATGTGCGGACCCGGCTTTATTTCACCAGCGAGAGTCATGTCCATTCTCTTCTCAGCATTTTTAGATACGGAGGCCTTCTTAATGTCAGTATGAGTCAAACAAACACCCACAATGCATATGCATTGATGTTATTCGGGTAACATCCAATTGTAAAATAATTCGTGTTCATGCTGTTGGGTTTTAGGAGGAGAAAGACGAGCAGTGGAAGCAGGCCATGGACTACCTCAGTGCTGTAACTGAGCTCAACTACATGACTCAGATTGTCATTATGCTGTATGAAGACAACAATAAGGTATAATCTTTTCCACTAGTACATAAATTCTGATTGTAAATGCCAGTGTTCCATTTACTATGTGTGTGTTTGTGTGTATGTGGACAGGATCCATCTTCAGAGGAACGTTTTCATGTAGAGCTGCACTTCAGTCCTGGAGTGAAGAGTTGTCGTGATGAGGAGAACGCACCAATGGGCTTTGGGTTCCGCCCTGCCTCTTCCGAGGTGTGTGCATATGTGAATATACGTGCTCTAAAAGTATAACCTAAGAGTATAAAAGCTTTTTGAATAAGTATAGAAGGCTTCAAGGTATGTCTGATGTTAATGCAGAACCAGGAGAAGCAGGAAAACCTGGGCAGTCTGGAGGATTTGTCACAGGATGAACCTGACCGAGCCAATCTTGCTGAACACCTGAATGTTCACAAAAAGTCCCCACTAATTCGTAACCGAAAAGCTGGTTCCATGGAGGTAATTTTCTATAACCAACAGCCTCTAGGCTTGGTGTCCTCACATTCTAACAACTAATGGTTTGCTAATGGTATACTTGCAAACCATAAACAACAAGTATGTGTCTGCTGCTCTATGAAGGACTGCTGGTTCCTTTTTAAAAGTTTGAGCACAGAGTGAATTTAGAGGTCTGGCATGTCAATCATCTGACGCCATGAATTCTTCTGAAAGAGGAAAATTGTCTCACCATTGCTGGGCCAAGTAATCTTATAAACTGTGCTAGATTTGATCCCTGGATATTTGCTGGCACCCATTAGAGCGTTATAATTTTTAAAAAGATTATGCTACACTACTCAGTGACACAGCATGAACAGCAGTTGCCTTCACCATCTTTGAGTAGTAGCATGAAAGGAGGGTAGTCACATTATCAGAGAGATTAGATTAGTGGGAAGGAACTAGGAACTAAAAAATAATAATTATTAGCAATAAAGCATCATAAAGGATGTCAATGCAACATTATATCAACTTGTGATGTATTCCAAAAGGTTTCTGATTTAACATAAAAATCTACATTTGTAGTAGTTAAATATATCTATTAATTTTCTTTTAATGTGGCAATACTCATATTACCAGTCTAAATTAAATACAGTGATAGTAGTTGTATATTATAAAAATGCATATCTCAAAATTTTCAGAAAAAAAGATTGAGATGTAGAATGTACTAAAAAATATGCCTGTCATTGCTAGGTATTATTGCCTGTTTTATCTTTATATGTAGTACGTCTGTGTATTTTGCATGCAGGTCCTCTCAGAGAGCACAACCTCCTCTCGTGGTGCAGGTTATCGCCTATTTCCTTCGTGTTCCCGCCAAGTTCCCTGTGAGGTCAAATCTGGTGGCCTTGGTATGTATCAAGTGTTAGTTTTTTTTTGCAGACCTGCCACATGCCCTTCCATCGGCAGAGTCAGCGTCAGATCACATTTCTCTCACTCGCTCTCTCTGTTCTCTGGATACTAATAAAACATTAGCTTTTTCTGCACACTTACTTATGAGGCCCTTACATGAAGAGGTCAGCTCATACTTGACTTATAGTGTGTCTAAATGTAGCTGCTTGGCAGCACAGAGAGTGCTAGGCTGGCCGTTCCTATTCCTGTCAGGGGGGGAAGAAAGCTGGAGTAAAACAATGCAAACAGTGTCTCTGGTTACAGACCAATTAAAACCTGTATAACTACTATGTTCACAATGTCATGGACAGCTAATAGTGGATGTTTTATATTCCTGAAAAAGAAAGCTGAAAAAGTAATAGAAGTAATACTTCCAGAAATATATAACATTGCGACAGTTAAACATTAAACAAACAAATTAAGGCCAGTGGATATACAGTATAAAGTTCAAAATAGATGTGAACTTTATGTTTAACCATGTCAGTAAAGTTAGGTGTGTACTGCTGCATTTACACTAGATATGACATGTTTAAAACATGGAGACATGCTGTTCTTGTCTAAATATAGTTGTAGATTACATCAAATTCATTAACAATGCTCAAGTTCATTGTACAGGACTTTGTCAGTGACAATGCTTTTGTTGCATCTGGTCCGTCTCTACCACAAGGGCAAAAATAACTTTGACAGCCTCTCTGTGACTAGCAGTTCATGGGAAATATTTGGAATGTCCCAAACTTCATAGTGCTTTGAGTTTCCTTCAGCTTTTCCAGAAACCAGTTAGTTTTCCATTACTCAGTGTTTAAACACACTTATATTTTCCACTGAACAGTTACTATTGTGTGTAAAGATTTTGAGTTTTTGGGTGTTCTCCTGGACACACAGAGGTTTGGTGCAAGACAGAAAAAGCTTATGGCATAATTAATGTACTAGATACTAAACTAACATAATCTAATATAATTGGATGCCTCCAGTGAGCTCATTGCTGGCTATGAAAACCATTAAATCATGAAGAGATGCTGCATGTTCAGTAGTATAAACTAACCATCATCAACCCTTTCCCTTCCTATACCCCTCTCTGTCCACCCCATGGTCTTTCCCACCCCCTCACAGGCTCCCTGTTCACTGGCCTCTTCAGTTCCTCCTTCCGGGGGGTCTCCTCCAGTGCCCCCAACCTTCGAGAGCTGGCTCGAACCCAGCGCAAAAAAGCTACATCCCCTCAGAGGCGAGTCAGTAGAGAGGGTATGTCCTCTGTCCAATTTCGGCTTCTGCCTTCAATAAAGCAAGCTGATCAAAAGAATACACACGGTTCCTTGGCAATATTCCTGATCCGTTTCTATTGGCCTTGGCAGGCCCTGCTTCCCAATCATTTCTGTGCTACTCTATTGTTAAGAAACCCACCTCTCCCACATACAGACTTTGTTTTTGCACAGACTTATCTAAAAGCTGTGCTGGCATTTTGATTTCTGTTTATTTCCAGCTTTGTCCTAAAGCCTTGTCTCTGCTTGAAACTTCTTACTTCAGCTGACATTGACCTCACATCCCTGTTGATTTACTGCTAAATGCTGACACTTAAGCATCAAGCTGGTGCATAGCATTTCAGATTTTAACCAGCACCACAAGTATTTGCATGTGAACATAATGACTGTGTGAATGCGTGTGTAGATGTATGCGTGTGTGTGCATTATAGACCAATATAGGAATAGTTTATTTGCAATCATTTCTCATTCCTATTCTTTATTATTTTATATTTTTGCATGTTTGTATGATAAAAGTTCTACATGTGATCCGGTTTGTATTTGTGCTCTTTTTGAAAGCCTTTTTGTATTTATTTATTTACAGTACAATGATGAACGATGTTTTTGATCACCTCCAGAGGGCACTATTTTGCTTGTTTTGCAATCTTTTCCATTTTTATTTGTTTTTATTTTACTAGAGAGGATTTTAATATATGTGGCAGTAGTGATTCAAAAGCTTCAAATCCATAGACATTTGGCAGTTTATAATGTACACCTACAAGTCACCTAATCGGTCAATTTGACAGTTGAAGATGCAGCTGATTATTTTGAAGTTATGGATCTTATTTAGTGACTCTTAGTCACTCAGTGGCAGTTTAGGGCATCAATAGAGCACCACTGATCACATGGTAGACCTTTTTCCCTTTAAAATGCTAGTATATGCAAAATTTATGTGCAGTAGTTAAACTAACATGTTAGTAATTCTTTTACTGGATCTCCTCTATCAAGCACATTGGCTTTTCTGGCCACTTTATTAAACACCTGTCTTGCTGGTGTATAGACCAAGCTGCTTTGCAAGTGTAAAGTTCAATATTTATCTCCCTCCATGCACAATTTGACCTTTAGCACTTTAGCTGTGATTCTTTTTGGTCTCTTAGTAAGTAATAATTGTGTTTCATTTTTAATTTATTATTGGACATAATATGAATTTAATAAAATGTAAAAAAAAATTATTCACATTTTAATACACTTATATTATGTCTAAAAATAAATTAATATAGGTCTCTCTCTCTCTCTCTCTCTCTCTCTCTCTCTCTCTCTCTCTCTCTCTCTCTCTATATATATATATATATATATATATATATATATATATATATATATATATATATATATATATATATATATATATATGCGCAAGATTGTCTTAAAATGTTGTCATATTTTTATAATTTCGCCAACCTCGATCTACAAATGCACCTGAATCAACTGCTTCATAGGCACGCCCTAGTCTTTTCCGCTTATTATCATCCATATATTAAGAGCCATCTGCATGGTTAATATCTTGGGACTGAATTGACTCCTATTGGAAGCAGATTGCCTCAACCTGTATAAAAGTAATTTTGTCCACAGGGTGTCAGTGTATGATTATGCCTGAGGTCTGCAGTACATTAGACCACAAACATTTTGCCCAAAATAGTGCCTTGTCATGCTGCTCCATGGTACTGAGTTGTGAGGGTACTGTTTATATTAAATGTTTTTTTTGTAACCTTATATGTATTTTGTAAGGCTATATTTTGGATAGAGGGTTTGGGGGTCAGATAATTCGGTTAGCTCTGGTTTATTGCATTTTCCAAATGCAACGGAGTGACGGTGCTTCTTTTATTTCCTCAGAGTTGCTCTCAATGCCGGCTGTAAAGAGGTTTTCTGTGTCATATGCCAGGCATCCAACTAATGGTATGAATGCTGTTTGCAGTCCATGTGTATAGATACATGCATGCCCCCTGGGGGTCATTCAACTAGTTTATAATCTGCTAGTATTTTATACTCATTTTATACTATTTTTTTTTTATTCTTACAATTGTTCTCACCCATTTAATTTAAATTTACCACCCACAGAATCGCATTTTCTGTCCTAATTTATTCCTAAATCATTCATTCCTTCTTTCCTTCTCATTCCTTTTTCCTTTCCTTTTAATGTAAAAGTGCATGTCTTGTACTTGCATTATATCACATGATATTTTTATTTGCTTTTGGCACAACTAAACTTGGTGTCATTCCTGTTATTATTGATCCGTTTGGAAAAATCATTAAACTTTCCATCAATAAGATTCAGAATTAATGATCACTGTTAATTCCAGTTTCCATTTTGGACTAGCTATTGCTATTATATAACAAGATATGGAACAGCAGTTATTCATTGCACATTATAAATAAAGCTGATAATGAAGGCAAGGGTTATTGAACTGTCTTCACAGTTTTTGCTAAGATGCACTGTGACGCTTGGCTATCCTCGTGCATAGTGGCAGACATCCTCAGGCTAAATCACAGCTGATGAAAGAAATCACACAGCAAAACCCTGAAAGACTATTTTGTATCTTGATGACAGATGCATTATGTTAAAAAAAAAAAATTAGGTTTAAACTTGTCATGTTTTCCTATACATATGTTTTATATTATCAGCAGAAAAAGAAGAATTATTGAAGTTTTAATCCTCACACTGTCTGTTTATTTACAACTTTGGAACAAAAGAACATAATTAAAAGTACATCTGTGGTTTTTACTGGCTCTAGCTCTGGAATTTTCTGGATTATTAGCATTGAGGACAAAAGTCAAGATCTAATGTAGGGAGTACAAGAGTGTGTGTAGCCTAGAATGTGAAGCAGTTCAAAAAGATGCAGTGAGTTCACGTGTCTTAGAGGAAGCACATGCTCTCCTTCACTCTCCCCTGTTGGCATCTGTTGTGTGATAAGGGAGCTGCATGGCTAGTGGGTGGAAACTGACCAAAATAGAAGACAATTGGGTAAACAAAACAAAAATAAATAACTAAATAAACATTCATACCTGTCGTATTGTTCAGCCTGTGCCTGTGTCATCTCAGTCATTACCATTTATATTGTTTGGCATTAAAATAATTTGGTTTCTAGTCAGGTCTGGACTAGTAGAGACTGAATGCTGGTAGAATACTGAATCTGGTGCATTCAAAGAGTTTGTGGAAAGAGCTAAAGGCAATATTTCAATCAATTTGATGTGGCAGCTTTATTAAAAAAAAAAAAGAGTGAATCTGCCTAAGGGCAATAAATCTGTCCTGAGCTGTGTGTCAGCTCTGGAGCTATGGCCTAATGCTCTAACATTTCAGTTCAGACATAAGGCATCAGTGTGTTCATACGTGAAAGATTAATTAAAGTTATTCTGTTTACTTATGTTAAAATGCACATGATGTAAGTAGAATTGTATTTTGTTAAATGCTTCCTAATGTTAATTAGCAAATGAAGCCAACATTTTGTTGTGTTACAAATATTTGTTTTGTTTTAATGTACAGTTGAGCTTTTGATTTTGGTGCATGCATGGAAAAGGAGTTAACTGCGACATACTTTTTTGGCATGTATTAAGTAGTCTATACCTTTATACTTTAGTGTTAATTATTTTGTAGATGCTGTGTTAGATTTAAATTGTCTAGTGGTAAAGTTCATTTGCAATATTTTACATGTTGTCTTGTGTTATGTTGCTAGAAACTCAAAGCACTTTTGTACGTCGCTCTGGACAAGGGTGTCTGCTAAATGTCGCAAATGTAAATGTTGATTTAGATGTAAATTTATGGCTTTTGGTAGGTGCCCTTATCCAAAATGAATTACAACTTACTTATTTATACAACTAAGCAGTTGAGGGTTAAGGGCCTTGCTCAAGTGGAAGCTTGGTGAGGCTGGGATGTGAATTCATGACCTTCCAATTAGAAATCCAATGTCTTAATTTGACTGAGCTACCAGTTCCCTGTGTGATTGTTTGAATACGGTGTTATGCCGCAATATGCAGGTCACCCCACCCCCTAATGCAAAAGAGATTTAAAGGCCATATATAAATTGTGCACTGAATTGAACAAGTGACAAGATGAACAGTCCTCTCATCAATGTTAACGCCCCGCTCAGATAAAATCATGGGTTAGGTTGTTTTAATTACAGTATACTGGATTCCTCTTTCATTTTATCTTTGAAGTGGGAATTAGTGGCTGCACTGCTGCAGTGTTTCTACTTTTAGTTTGGAAATGCTCGGCTGTAGATGGTAATTTGTCTCGCTTGCTGACTCACTGAGCTGAAAAGTTGTCAGACAATCGAGAGGTGCTGTGTGCTGTACGACAAGACTTGGCTTTAGAATTAAATTCTCTTGCTTGTAGGGAAATAAGGAGGAAAACCACACTTTTACTTTTCAAAACCTTTTGTCACAATCTAAAATCTTTTTGTGCAGTATGTTACTTTCTCTATAATCCTTTTCCCTCTTTCTGCTTTCCTGTCTCATTCCTCTGTCACTGAATTGCTGAGTTGGTTCTCAGCTGATCCTTTGCTCACTCACCACCTCCTACTCTTCTACTTTTTCTGCTTGTTCACCTGCTGGCTCCCATTCACAGCCCTCTGACTGATTTCTGGGCAGCACTCCACCCATTCCTCCACCCCTTTTTTCTACAGCTCCTTCGTTGTTACTGGTCTCCAAGTCTCAGAAACAGAAGATGATGTTAGCACAAATGCCACACCCAAGGCTCTTTGCAATGAAAACATCCCTGATCTGATTTTGACTGTATCAAAGCGGAACATGAAATCACATATGCTATATGCTATGTTTTGATGTTTACATGGGGCTTACCTAATTATTCCTTACTGTAAAAAATGGATGTATTTTACACATACAGCCAATTTAATTGGTGAAACAATACTAAATCTGGGTACCCCCATTTTCTCTCAGATCTGTCAAACTGTGAAACTTCTTTTGTAATACATCCTCCATAACCTGTCATGTACCATTAGATAACATGCTGTTTAGTGGCACTAGAAATCACAATTAAACGATGTGGTATATTGTGGTTATAAAATGGCATACATTGTCTGCAACAGCATAGAGTGAGTCACCATATTCTGAACATTACCATCTACACATTACAGCCGAAATATAAATTCATTAAACCAGGTGCCGTATATCTTCAACTGTCCTTTTTCAGTTGATTGGATATGCTGCTGTTGTAGCCCAACTGCAAATTAAACGTGATGCTTACTGAGATGCTATTCACCTTGCCATGCTTGTAAAGACTGGACATTTTGAATTGCCGTACCCTTTCAGGCAGCTCTGTCTGGCCATTTTATCATCTGACCTCTCTCAACAACAAGATGTTTTTACACAGATGCTTCAATTGATGATTATTTCTGCACAAAATGTAGAGAATAGTAAAACCAGCCCACTTAGACTTGATTGCATTGTTTGTTTATTCTGATTCTCTTGACCTCTAGTTGAATTGACCTGGCAATGAATCATATAAACTAAGAGAGGGACTTCTTTATTTATTAATATTTTTTATTTGTAAAATATTTGACCCACAAAAATCATTTTTATTGGATATTTAAATAAACAATTCTGTGCATATAGTAAAATTGGATAAATAAAATGGATTAGTCTGTTATATCTGATTTGCAACTTGTGCAAAAAAAAAAGCTTATAGATAATGTGAAAACTCTTTAAATGTACTTGGTTAGGACAGTTTGTTCTCGGAACCATAATTGCTTTTCACCAATCTCTTTGCCTCTCAATCCCTTTCTCCTTCTCATTTAGTATCAGCTTATGTTCTCTTTATTTATTTTCCACTCACCTCACCGTCGTCTGGCACTCTGTGTAAATGAACCGAGAATTCTGCATTCTAATATACTGGATACTCTCATCTGCAATCGATGAGCCATGAAGAGCCAAAAATATTTATATAATTGTCTATAATATATCCATGGTGCTAATTCTTCCACATGCTAGATTGCATTCTAGACAGATTTTTTTAGTGAGTCTTGCTTCTGTGTACTAAAAGTAAGAAATCTTTAAAAAAAAAAAAGTGTGTTTTATTCAGAAACAAGAGCATCACTTCTTCCTTAAAAGCTGCAGCTACTATCTAACAATCCCTGTGGTCTTCTAGTGAGAGCTGAGCAAAATAAAAACAAACAAGATTATGTATAATGATGAAACACTGTGAGGAGTGTTCAGAGTTATAACCCATTCAATTTGGTTAAACTGGTGCATTACTTACTCCAGCAGTTTGTCAGTGTATAGAGCCTGGTTGTTATTCAGTTGTTTTAAGGCTCTCAGTGATTTACGATGTAAGGTGTTCAATTTGAGGTATTATCAGTTTACAAACACAAGCAGATTGATGTAAAAATTCTCAGGTTGCCCATGCTATTATGTAATTTGAGAGCAGATAGATGCAGAGGGTTTTGGTTTGTTGCCACGTAATTAAAGGTTTGATGTTTGGAGCTAGACTTTTGGCAAGCCTGTAATAGTGTAGCTTATGTCCTGTTTTGTAAATGTTTTGCAATAGATATAAAGGATGATCTTTTTTACATCGATTTTTTTGATGTTGTCTATTTTGTGTACTTCAGGATTTGAAGGCTGCTCCTTGGTGCCATCTATATATCCCCTGGAGACCCTGCACAACTCTCTCTCACTAAAACAGGTGGATGAATTCCTCAACAAAGTGTGCGAAAGCCGAAGAGAAACCCTCGCCAAGACCCTAAAGAGTAGGTAGACGCGTTTGCTTCCAGACATGGATATTGTACTTGGCATTTTAAAACCGAAAGCTATACTTTTTTTTTTAAATCATATATATATCCAGTTGTATTGCTTTTTTAAAACTTTAATAATGTGACCTTTAATTTTGAGCTTTTGCTGTAAAAAAAATGTAAAGGACCTAATTTAATTTTGTGCTCTTTGCTCTTTTGTACCCTCCAGCTTTAAGTGGAATGTTTGATTCTCAGATTCAGCCTTCAACAGAGTCTGAGGGTCAGGAGTCAACCATGTCTCCTTTAGCTTCTCCATTACCATAACAGGTAGCCCCGTCACTATAGTGTGAGTATCTGCTCCAATATAGCAGCTTTTCATGACTCCAGGAGAAATCTATCATCCCCATCATGTCACTATCCGGAGTCAGGGGCTGTCCAAAATATGCAGCATTCTTGAGCGTCTGCCACCAAAGAGACAACGACGCCAGTCCTTAAACAGTTACAGGCACTTGACACACCATCGGTTTATCCGTTACACCTAATGCTGGCTCTACTTAACTTTATCCCACCCTCATGTTGAGCTTTAAATGTCAGAATGTCTTGTGTGAGTTTTTTTTTTCATTAATTTTGTTAATCTGATGTATCTAGATTATCTCGAGAATCAACTCTAAACATTTCCCCTCACTGCAAATCTCAGTTGCTTGTTGTATGTGGTGTAGATTTGTTAAGTTTCATTATTCATTTACTATCGGTTTTATGTTTCTGACTCAAACTAGCTACATGCTCTCGGCATAAATGTCCTACAGTATAGCGTTGTTCTTCCTGTCAGTGCATATCGGAGTTTCACTACTTGGGTTTCTTTCTAAGCAAATTTTGTCAGTAAGCAAACATACAAAGAACATATGCTTGATTGCCTTCTGGAGCAAACTTACAAATGTCCTGCAGAGCATCTGGTCACAGGCTTATGCCACTTAAATTACTATTTGCTCTTACACTAGTTCCTGACAGGAATTATTGAGTGTAAAGCATGGTTTTTGTAAGCATGGTTGGTCCTTTATAATATCATTCAAAATGCCATTTCCTGTGAAACAGTCGGGTCTTGGCTGCATTTATGGACCAGACTGTTTATTATAATGTCTGATTTGTAAGTTTATTGGTTGTTAAATCAGTTATTTTCCTATGTCTTTTTGTTCTATATGTGCCTTGGCAATTAATTGTACTTCTATCTGTCAGAAGATGCAAGCACTCAATCCATTTAATGTTTCCAGTTTATGACCTTCAACTCAAATCTTGACTAGTGTAACCTCCAGTCTGTACACTGTGCAGCTGCACTGATTATATTGCTTATTTATTCAGACTTGAGATCAGCTTTATCCTTTGCTTTACATTACACCAGGTGGCTGGTGCTAATCTGAGAGCACCGTTTTGAGGTGTAGCTCCTGCCATATATTGCCATCGAGCCGCCACTTGCTCATCTACTCTATTTTGCACTTATTGTATTTTGTCTAGTTGTCTAGTTATGCAGTTTTCATATTTTGCTGAGCCTCTTCAGCTCCAGGAAATGAGCAAAACACTGAGTCCAGCAATTAGTTGCACTTTTATTCCTCTGTAATCTGCAGCAGAGATATTTAATTATATCTTATTTTCTGAGCAGTGTGAAGATTGTAATTGCCTGTTCTCTCAGCTGATTGCAGTTGTCACGTCTTATAGCCAAGCAATTTCATTGGACATTGTAAAGTCACTTTGTGTCAGGCAATGCCTAAAAGATGCAGGTAGACCAATCAGATCACAGTGGTGTGTTCAGTGGTGACGTCTCCTCGTCCAGGATGCACATACAGCTGAGTCACTGTACCAGTGAACACATGAAATGAATGATGAAAGTAATGATCCTGTAGCCAAATGATCAAGCACATTGTTTTAAATTGATACTTTTTTTTTTTTTTTGCATAAATTGCATTATGTTCTAATAATTTTATAATGAGATTGAGACTTGAATTAAATAGAAATATTTGTATTTGATGATATTTGAAAAAAATGTATTTTGTCAAGCGCAGTGCCTTATTACTATTATAAGTATTACAAAGGTTTTTTTTTTTTTTTTTTTAAATAAACTTCTCAGCCAGTACTGATTTTACCTCTATACCTCTACATACTCTGATAGTGTCCTGCTTAGAATTTTTTATGATCTGCTGTTTTTGGTAAAGTGTAATTTTATTCTAAATCTTATAACAGTTCAGTTCTAAAAATTTCATTTCAAATAGCATTGTCACATTAAAGAAATTTTGGGTACAAAATCTTGCTGGCTTTATTTACATATGCATTAAAGATCATAATGGTTTAATTTACCAATGTATTATAAATGAACAACAAACTGGCAGTCATCATAAAACAATACTGGTCCTTACGACGCTCACCCTTAGAGGGTTAATAACACGTTTATAAATGGTAAGACTAAAGTTTCTCGGTTGTACTCCGGGAGAAATGAGCCCTGTGATGACTCATGCTTTGTCCTTAGTTGTGCTTAGTTACTATGGTGATGGGTCCTGATGTCCATTGACTTCTGTGAGAGCTTTGCTAAAGCAGTGGCTGTGTAGCATTGATGAGAAGCACAGACAAAAAGTGGATTTATTCAGAACAAGTCTCAGCCTGGCTTAAACAGGAAGCCAAATGGTGATGTCATTGCCACTGAGTGTTCCACACAGGCATTCAAGATGTCTGCATTGTCTCCCAAATTAAAAAGAGTGCCCTGGCTTTTCTTTTCAAGGCAATGGCAAGTGAAATCCATCCATAGGCAGTTACTACATTATGCACTGGGTTTATAATCTAGAAGATAGCTATTGTTATTACCTCTTACCAACTATTTTAGAATAGTTTATAGTCATTTGGATTGGACTCTTCTATTGCTGTTCTTTTCTTTAACTGCTGAATGCTTTGATGGATTCTAGTTTGTCTTGTTCAGTAATCACTTAGTATAAAAGCATCTGACAAGAAAATAAATGTAAATAGCATGTAAAAAGTGACACACCAAAACGGTCTTCATTTAATGTGTAAATTATTAATTGACATAGCATAAGAAGTAAGTTGTGTTCTTTTAGCTGCCAAGATTATCTGCCCAAAAACAAACCAAATATCGTGTGTGTGTGTGTGTGTGTGTGTGTGTGTGTGTGTGTGTGCGTATATATATATATATATATATATATATATATATATATATATATATATATATATATATATATATATATATATATATATATATATATATATATATATATACGCACACACACACACACACACATACATACATACAGTACAGACCAAAAGTTTGGACACACCTTCTCATTCAAAGAGTTTTCTTTATTTTCATGACTATGAAAGTTGTAGATTCACACTGAAGGCTTCAAAACTATGAATTAACACGTGGAATTATATACATAACAAAAAAGTGTGAAACAACTGAAAAATGTCATATTCTAGGTTCTTCAAAGTAGCCACCTTTTGCTTTGATTACTGCTTTGCACACTCTTGACATTCTCTTGATGAGCTTCAAGAGGTAGTCACCTGAAATAGTCTTCCAACAGTCTTGAAGGAGTTCCCCGAGAGATGCTTGGCACTTGTTGGCCCTTTTGCCTTCACTGTGAGGTCCAGCTCACCCCTAAACCATCTCGATTGGGTTCAGGTCCGGTGACTGTGGAGGCCAGGTCATCTGGCGCAGCACCCCATCACTCTCCTTCTTGGTCAAATAGCCCTTGATGCCTTCAGTGTGACTCTACAATTTTCATAGTCATGAAAATAAAGAAAACTCTTTGAATGAGAAGGTGTGTCCAAACTTTTGGTCTGTACTGTGTATATAAATATATATAGCTGATTAGATAGTAAAAAGCGCAATGAACATTTACAATTCTATACTTTTTGTGTAAGTTTCAATGTAAAATTATTTATATTTACATATATATATATATATATATATATATATATATAAATTTTTTATTTTTTTTTATTTATTACACCAATCACTACATTTTGCTGGATCTTTTTTAGATTATCTATACGTTGTAACACGTACAAAATTTCTCTAAAATGTATTTTTTTGACATCTAAGTTTTTATATATATCTATATATATATATATATATATATATATATATATATATATATATATATATATATATATATATATATATATATATGAGAGAGAGAGAGAGAGAGAGAGAGAGAGGTGTGTGTGTGTGTGTGTGTGTGTGTAATATATTTTAAAAAGGCAGCATGCATTACTGTACATTTGTAGGTGATGTGTGAAAACAAAGAAGACTGTCAGATTGTAAGGTTTTTTTTTTTATTGTTATTCATGATGACTAGGATGGTTCTGTATTACAGTAAGCAGAAATCTAAGTTTGTGTTTGGATTGAAAGAGCTTGTTTGTTATATTGCACTAAAGAGGAACAGAATTAAGACACATACAGCAGCAAAAAACAGGAACTATCACAGCATCTTCTCAACAACATCTGAGGGCAAACAGAAGCAAAGCCCAACAATATGCATATTTCAGTACTATTAAGACAATTAGCTTGTTCAAATATACCTTTTAAAATAGTGTTTCTTGTTTCAGTTTTAGAGAAGTACATTCAGGATTATAACTAATAAGATCACATGCAGAAATTGATGCATGAGCATGATGTAAGGGAGGAGGATAAAGCCATTCATTTTGGAGAATGGACTCCGAAGTATGGAACTGAAAAAAAAAAAAAAGGTACTTTATTTCTGAAAGTCTGTTCTTACTTTTTGTTAAATAAAATTCCACTGACGCTAAAAAGCTCTGAAATGAAAACACTTCACCAGAGTAAGTTTGTAGCAATTTGCTAAAAGTTTTGATTGTTGTCTACAAGAGTACATGAGCAGAGAGGTTGCACTGCTGTTTAGATTTTGTTGTGTACATTTCAAATCATTCAGGAGAAGAAAACCTGCCAACTATAGTTTGTATGAGTTTCAGCCTTCTGGTAAGGAGAGAGTAATCAGTTATTTCTGAATGAGTCCAGTTATGTTTCTTATATATATAATGTATATAATATAAATAAACTTATCACAGTCTTGTCATCATTTTACTCTGGGTTCACTGTACCATATGCATATTTGCTAGCTCTTTGTTTTGTTCAAGCAGCATCCAGCAAAGCAACTTATACATTCAGTAATATAAAGTTAGTGCATACATTGCACAGAGTTCTGTGCATAGCAATCACACAAAAACAACAAGACCAGACAGTACTTGTTCCTAAGGCCAAATATTAAAATATATCCATAACTATGAACTTACAGTACACACTTCCATTTTTAGTACAGTTCACCTATCAAAAATACATATTGTCCTTGGTGTATAATTTTTCTGGTTATGTTGGGTTCAGAGAGCACTTTCAGTCATTTAGGCTCATGGCATTTATGAGGTCGACAGGACCAGAGGTAATTTCATTGCTTTGGACTCTGAGCATTAACCTTTTAGGAACACAAGGACACTATGCCTAAAAAAAAACCTAATCAATTTCCATTAAAGAAATGTAACTGACTAAAACAAAATACAGAATCAACTGCAGTCCACAATACTGAATCATACATGTCTTAAATAAACTATTAAGAAATGAATTTAGTTATTATTATTTATTGTAAGATCCTAGGTGCTGTAGTGTTAGCTTGGCTTTGAAGAAGAAACTGCCATTAAAAATATACCAAAAAAAAAAAAAGATTGTTCAAAGGGATTTTGAAGCTTATAAAAAAAATTGTAGTTAATTGTTTGTCACAGGATTTAGGACTTTTTTTAAACAGTCCCTTACTGACATGTTCTACAAACAATCAGCAAATATGAATAAACCACTGGCTTTTCATTGTTTTTTCACCAGATTAAAAAAAATTGACAGACTAAAAAAAGCATATAACAAAGACATTAACACAGAGACATTTCGAATGTGTTTTAGAAAATTAAATAAGATAATCACACCAACAAACACTCAGGTAAATACAAAGGTAATACAGAAGCTGTCAAGCAAATATAAGTAAAATAAAGTACATTTAAACAATTCATATAAGTTGTGTTGCTCTAGTGTTTTTTTAGATTATTTATTATACTCAATCCAAGACTTCCAACTCTGCAAATGTATATACACAGACTGGTCTTTAAATCCACTGTATCACAAATGCACAATTATACATGATCAAACCATACTAGATTCAGTGAACTATGTTATTTTCAAGCTTTATTAAATATAAGAATTACCTAACTTATAAATATTTTTATTTAATTAAAATAACCTAATCAACCCAATGTTTTTATGTAAATATTTACATGCACTGTATCTCCCCATACTCTATTCTGTAATATCTCCTTTTCACATTAAAAAAAGTCCTCGTTTTCTGTGCAAAAGAATGATACTTAAATTATTTTGCATTGTTTGGGATACACTTTAGAATAGGACAGTCCATTATGTGTCACTGTACATCAGGTATAAGGCTACTTTTAATTCCTTTTCATCAAACTCTGGCTAATGTACCACAGTGTATTTATCTTCCATGTTATTTAAAGTGTTTCTGTATTTTTCTGTAAACCCTTATTTTGTCTATAATTGATTAATGCAAGAAGGCACACATGCTCTCGGTTCCTACAGTGGAATAGTGCTCACTTCTCAGGCAAGTCATCATTTACATAGTCATGTGTACTGCTACATAAACCACTGTCACCTCCATTCAAACCAAAGCTAATGAATGTTTCTGGCTTTAGACAATGCATAACTGTTGAACCATATCATTGTGCTGCACCATATAAATATATTTCTGTACTCACTGACTTCATTTGAACTCTTGGAAATTCTGAAATTGCCAAATAATATCACATAAAACCATGGCTGGGTGCATAAGTCATTCTTAAAGGTCGAGGAACAACATATACAGAAACCAAAGCTGCTCAAGCGCCATGCATTAATTAAACTAAAGCCAATAAATAACCATTTTACACTGTTTGCTGATTTCAGTTCTTAAAGATTTTCTTGCTGTGTTTTATTTAAATTTTTTATTTGAACACCCACAATAGGCATATAAGTGTCAGCCAAATACCTGCTAAAAAAAAAAAGCTGCTGGTCATCTACAGTGCCATATCCATAAAGGAAAGAACATACTAAACCTATAGCTATCAGGCCACAATTATGAGCAACTCACAATTTCTGATTTTTGGATTTCAACAGCCAACAGACAACAGTCTGTTGGCTGTTGTAATACACAATTTAGATTTGGCACTTGCATATGCTTTACATTTTTGTTTGCTCATTTGTTGGCTGGTTGCTAGCTTGTTCTTGCTGGTATGTGCAGCGTATGTGCCTTTTCAGAGTAGCTTAAATGATGTCTTTAATACTGAAAATTCTATACACACTCCCTTGATATTTTACTCACACCTTTTCTCTTTGTTTTGTCTAAAATAGAGGGTTATTTGATTTCTGCAAACAAATTACTCCCACAGGATCCTGTATTCATTCCAGATCAATGTTACCATAAATGTGTAACAAAGCATGTTGACTGGGATAATGAAGAAAGTAGTGGATTGATGTTATATAGTAATAAAATGCAAAAGGGTATTTTGTGCTTCAATTTATATTTAGGGCATCTGAATGTGAGTATGTCTCTAAAGGTTTAGGACTGGGTATATGGTAATAAATGAAATATACAATAAACTGAAGACTTTTGCCACAACTTCAATTAAAATTTACCTCACAGTCTTTGCCTAGGTCTTGAAATAGCAAGAATATGAATGAAATAGCACACAATATAATCCAGGAATCTAAACCAAAGCTTATTAGTAAGGCTTCGGAGCACAAGGATCTGTTACTGTTGCAGGCTAAGATACAAACTATAAATGGCAGTCAGTAGGATGCAACGCTGTGGGTGGTAAAGAATACACTGTCTTAAATAGTTTTAATTAATAATGAGAAATTATATGTCCCTAAATGTAAAGCATGCCTAAAATTCTATTTTGCAAGCAGGGAAAGACTCATCTTGCATAACGACTGTGCTGCTACTGGCCAAGACCATTATATTCAGATCCTGTTGCTTCTTGTGAGTCTGCTGGTACCAATCACGAGTCACCTCCGTGTCATGGGTAGGGATCAGTGTCACCTATTCGAAAAGCAATTAAGTCATCGGTAAATTAAAAATATTAACTTTATTAATGCATTACAACCATTTATAACTTTATAACTTGATCTGATTCCAATCACTATTTTGTAATAATGCAAAAATATGACAAAGTTTCATATTAGTTGTGTACCTGCACATTGGTTCCCCACTGCGCTTTGCCTTCAAGCAGCGCGTCCAATACTCCACGACTTGGTTCTCCACTACCCGGGTCATTTCCGCTCACAACATAGTAAGTAGCGCGTACACGCTTGAAAAATTCTTGGTCTACATTTTTAGCACTGCAGTGGTTTGGAATGTAGGCAAGGTCAACATAGAATGGTGGTCCAGGGGAAGCTCCAGAGGTGGATTTCTGGTTGGAACCTGAAGGAGAAATAAATAAAAAAACAAGGGGTTACAATTTAATGTCCAACAATAATTCTGATTCTTTTAAAAATCTTGCTAGGTTACATACCTGAACTGCTCTTTACACCATTAACAAGCCCTTTTGCTGGATGGTTTTCTCCCTTAGATCCCTGTGTCTCAGGCATGCGGGCCACACGAAGGGTCTTATCAGAATCTAATCTTTTAATAGTAGGAGCATGAGGTGAGGAGTCCTTGGATGTCTGTTTTACAGGTGTGGTCGACCGCCTGCTCCTTCCTTCACCTTTACGTGCTGGGGATGCAGACTTTTGCTTCCCGAGAGTCTTCCTCAACCCTTTGTTGGTTTTAAGCTCTTTCTTCATAGGTCTCTCTGTGTGGCTTTGCCCATTTACAACAGCCTCCGGATCTACCATGCACACATCAGGCTTGGGGGGCTGAGGGATTGGGTCTTTCATCGGGGCAGGTGGAGGATCATGGGTCCTTGGGGACGATGAGTGAAGACCACCTCCACTTCCACTAGTAGATGACATCTTGTCCACTGGTAAATGTTCTGCATCCTCATCAGAGTCAAGGTTTCCTTCAGCTGTGATGGATGGACATTCCTCTGTCTCAGGTGGTACATCCGAGTCTGACTGAGAAGGAAGAGACTCACTCAGAGAGGTTGGAGGAGTTTCTTCCCCTGCAAGTGATACTCCATGTCCACTTGTCATGCCACTAGAAGGAGCATGGACTCCTTCTTTGCTTTCTCCATGGTGGCTATGAGAATGATAATGTGGCTGTTTGTGAGATCTCCTTTTAACTGAATGTTGTTCACGTTCATCATCAAAATCATCGTCCTTTGAGCAATCACTTTTGACATCCCCACCTTCCTCTTCACTAGAGAAATCATGCGGGCTTGGATTAATGAATGATGGTGAAAGTTCTCCTTTGCGATGTTTGTATAATGAAGGTGAGTGAGAGGAAGTGGCATCCATGCTGAGTTCAGAAGGTCGAGTAAAATCTACTTCTGATTTGTTAGAGGGCTTAGAGGTTTCTTCACTTGAATGAGATTCAGTTTGAGCTTTCTGCCCCTTTGATTCATATTCCAGCTGTTCTTTCTTTTCTTTCTCGTCTTGAAGATGGGTAGACATATCTAAGGTACTGTCAGGTATAACTGTCGAACATGTTGTTGTCTCCTGAGTCATCTCAGTAGCGGAGGTGCTTTTTTGAATTGACTCATCACCATCTGTTTTCTTGGTATCTTTTTCTGGCAAATCTACTTTTTCTGGTTGCTGTTTCTCCTCTGCCTTACATTCAGATGCTTTTTTAACCTTTTCCATCTGTTCTTTTTCTGTGCACTCATCTTTTACATCTTTCACAAAATCTCCAACTTCTTTACTCTCTTTCTTTTCTTCAGATTTTTCTTTAACTTGCATTTCTTGCTTCTCTTCTTTCATATCAATCTTTTCAAATTCTGTTTTATCATCCTCTTTACTTTGATCTTCCTTTTTTCTCTCTTTCTGTTCACCAATCGCCTTCTTTTCTGGGATTGTCTCCTCTACTTTCAACTCTTCTTTTTTCTCCTTTAGCTGGTCTGCTTGTTCCTCTCGCTCTTTTGAACCAGAAGTTATCTCAAAATCCTTTGCATCTTTTATATAATCTTTCTCTTTTTCCACCTCTGCCTGTTTTGGATCTGTTAGACATGTGGTGCCAACTTCACCTGTGTTCCTAGATACTTCATGGGAGTCTGTACACACTTCTGCTAACCCACTGAATGACTGTCCTACTGGTGAATGTGTATCCAAATTAGACTGAACAGAGTGCATGGTTGAGGTAATAGCATGTTGTCCTGGCAATAACCCTGTGCTTTCTTTCTGATCATGAGCAACTTGGTTACATTCAATTCTACAGGGTAAAGTTCCTTCTTCTTGTTCAATGTCAGAGGATTCTTCATGGGAATGCCTTTCCAATGAATCTGCTTTCTTTAGTGGAGCAATATCAAATATAGCAGAAGCAGAAGCTACTTCAAGCTCCTGAGGTGAAGATTTGTCAGAATCAGGGGCTTTTGAGCACTGTGGGTCAGTAGATAACACACCTTTTTGGTCAGATGACTGATCTTTGTCTGATTTAATACTCATTATTTCTTCTTCTGATTTTTCCTCTGCTGATGATACTTGGTCTTGAAGAAAAGATTTACTCTCCTCCAATGGACTGAGTGGAGAAAATCTTGCAAGACTGGACACAGACTCAGCTGTTGCAGATGTGAGCCGTTCAGAAACTTCCATGGCTTCATCTCTTGACTGGACCCCAGAACTTAAATATGATGAATCTATTGCAAGGGATTCTTCTTCTTTGAAAGAAGAGTACTCGTAGGATATACTATCGGCATCAGTCCTCAAATGAGCACTGGGAGTAGTAACGGACTCTAATAGTCCATCACCAAAGTGTTGACCTGTAGAATATGAGGCTGAGGTCGATGAGGAATAACTATAGGATGAAGAGGATGAAGATTGAATTGTATCTAACATGACAGTTTGAGCTCCTGCTCCTTCAGGTTTTTTATCAGAAGTGTTCTCTAACTTACATTCATGCTTAAGCATACTACTCTCGCTTATATCAGGATGTGGTAAACTGCTGTATTTTTCCTTCGACTGCTCAATATCTGTGCTTACCACCTCTTGTGTAGATGTAAGACATGTTGACAATGTCTCAGCAGATGTTTTAACAATGTCTTCAGTAAATGATTCTGCTATCTTCCTATCTTTTGAATCACTTAATTTAGAATCCATTGTTTCAGATACAGCTTTGGATTCTTTCTCAGACATCTCTCTGGCACCTTTTTCCATACCCAAATCACTGGCCTCATCTTCTTCACCTCTCTCTTCTTCACCTTCTTCTTCTACCAAAATCTGTTCACTTTTGACTGGGTAAGTTTCTGTCTCTTCACTTGCCAGCTGTGATTTGCTGGTCAGAGAACTTGGAACACTTGTGCACTCTGATGCGAGAACATTTTCGAACGCAACCTGCCCATCATCTGAATCAGGGGCATAGCTGCTTACACGTGTAGGAGTTGACTGACCAGGCAAGATAGTTTTCTCTGGTGGGGTATATCTACCAGAAGACATTTCGTCTTTTTTACTGTCTGAGGAATCTTCTTCTACTTGGTTTGAGGACTTTATGTCCATCTTATCCTCACTTGCTGTGGTCTGACTCTCTGGTATGTTCTCAGACTTATATGAGGTTGATTGTATAGCTGTAGACTCCAGATTTATCTGGTCTTGTGAAACCAGCTCAGGTTTGGAAGTCATATCATCTGCATGAGCTTCATGAACAGATGTCATAGTATTATCACAGACTTGTATATGTGATTTCGCTGTCTTCTCTTCTTCCTTTATGTCCTTCACTTTCTCTCTGGTAGTGTCTAACTTTTCAGGTTGTGGCAAAAAAGAGGCAGAAGGACAAGGTGGTTTTGATGAAAATTCAGAGTAAGTGTCTTTTTCTTCTTCTCTATAGAAGGAATATGTGTCCTCTCTGGTGGGTTCCTTCTCTTTCTCTTCTCGTTCTAATTTGTCTGATTTGTCTTGAACTTCCTTTGTAGAAAAATAACTTAATGCAGCTACAGAGGTAGTTTTGCTGTCAGAACCCTCATCTACTCTCATACCAGATGCTTCTTCTTCTTCTTGGTAACTCGCCTTATTATCTTGGTCAGAGCAGGTAATGGGACCACTAAGGGTGCTAGTCTTCATATCAGAGAAAGACATGTCATAGTCAACCTTGCTGAATGATACTGGTTCTTCATCACTTTGTTCATCTATTTGACATGCAGCTCCCTGCAGAGATGACTGGCTAGCCCTTCTAACATCACCTATATTAATGTCAAGGTGCATTTTAGAATATGTTTCTTTGTCCTCTATGTCCTTCCCAAGGTCCTCCGAAACCGGTTTTTCATAAGGCTCATATTTAGAAGATTCATAGCTCCATTTTTCGGGTTGATAGGTGCTGCGGTCATCCATTTTCTCCTTTTCTGCTTTTGTTGTTTCATCTGCAGTCTTTGGATGAGGTGTTTCTAGAACTGGAGAAACCATCTCTCGCTCTCTTTCCATTTCTCTCTGCGTTTCCTTTTCAGGTTTAACAATTTCTGTTGAGGAAAGCAGTGTTTCAGGTTTTTTCAAGTCCTCAACACTTGCCTGACTGACCACGGGAGTTGATTGCTCAAGTACTGATGATGTACTACTACTATGTTCTAAAAGAGCTGTTGAAGTAAATGTAGTTTTGGGTTCTGTGCTGTCTTTCTCTAACTCTGCTGAAATAGTAGTTAAGTCTTTCAATACATTTTTGTCATCTAACTGAGTTGCCAATTCATCTTTTAAAGTGCCTGCTGTGGAGTGGATACTTTCTTCTAAGACCCATGATTCTACTGACAATGGTCTTGAGCCTGCACCGCCCATGCAGACGGCATCTCCTTCATCTTCTTCAGTACTTTCTTCATTATCTGAATACTTTGTTGGAAATTCAGAGCCCAGTGATGTTTTTATGCCACTTTCTGTTTTTTCTGTTGCAGAAAATAAAGCTTCAGTTTTTATGTCCTCAAGACATTTTTCTTTATACTCTAAATTCAACTTAGAACCAATGTCCGTTTTCTCTACTGTTACTGAGAGGAAGTCCTCAGATTCATAAGTTGATTGATACTGGTCATCTGCCTGTTGTTGTGATCTATCTATAAGATCTGTCTCACCTTCCACATCTTCTGTCTCTGAGCTTGACACTGAAATTCGTTTTGCTCCATCAATTGCTGATTTCTCAGGCACTTGATCCAATGGTGCTGGAATCACTGGTTTGAGGGTATCTTCCTTACTTAGTTCTTCTCCACACGGTAAAACAAGTTTTGAATCCATTAATTTATCTGATCCAGATAAAGGAGATTGCTCTGCTAATGATTTAATTGTACTTTCTTTGGATTCAGGTTTTGCAGAGGCTATTTCACCGGATACATCAGGTTGTCCCACTTTTAACATGTCATCTGTCTTTAGAGAAGATGATTCAAGATCTATTGTTTTGCTGTCTTCTGTGTGTATGTCTTTTGTCTCTTGATCTTTGTCAGTTACACCTGTTCCTTCTAATATGGGTAGGTAAACTTCTTCCATTTGAATCTCTTCCTTCTCTTTCAAATACTGAGCTTCTTTCTCAGCTGACTCTGTTTTCTCAGTGATTGGTGCAATAGCTTTGGATTTGTCATCTTCTATATTTTTATCCTTGGGTTCATGATCAGCTTTTGGAGAAATGTCAACTTTTCCTGTGACTGATTCTGTTGGCATAATGTCCTCCTTGATCTTATCTGTGGATGTTTCAGATATGCTTGATTTGTCTTCTTTGGAGAGTATTTCTGTCTTTTCTGTATTAAGATCTGTTATAAACTGAGATTCCTCTTGATGTTCAGCTGAGGAGACTTTTTCAAGTTTGCATGTTGTGTCTGATGTAATCTGTGGCCCAGTTTCCTCCTCATATTTAGACAGCTGATCCTGTTTTAACAGTAAATGTTTTTCCTCTGATGGCACCTGAAAGGCTTCAGGCTGGCTTTCTGTTTTATGTATATCTTTAGGTTTTGATGATTCATCAATTTTTTTATCCACAGGCTCCTTTGTAGTGGCCTCTTCACTTTTGTCTGATAAATGTACCTCATCTAGAGGTATATTGTATATTTGTTCAGCTTGGTTTTCTTTAGATTCTTGAACTTGCTTTGATATTACCACTGCATCTTTTACATATATAGCTGACTCAGACTCTAGTACATATTTATCTGTTATTGGAGAAACACGTCCCAATGGCTCTGGGTACTGTGCATCAGGGTACATGTCTTCCTTGGTCTTTTCTTCGTATTCATCTTTCAGTTTTGCTTTATCTTCCAGCAATGATTTCTGTGAATGACTCTCATCCTCATCTTCTTTAGAGGTTCTGTCTCTTGTTTCCAAAGTTAATTCTTCTGTTTGTGGCTTAATGGATTCTTTTTCCTTTTCTTCAGACTCTTGCTGAATTATACCACATGGTTCAGCATCTTTTAAGGTGAACTGCAGTGTTGCAGTTTCAGTGACTTCTATTTTTTTGTCAGTTATTTCATCTAATTTATCTATTTTTTCTGATGCTGTCAATACAACATCAGGTTGTTCCATCTTTCTATCCTTTGTCACAGATTCATCCAATGTTTCAACTTGTGTATGTGGTAATGCTTGAGCTTGTTCACTGATTACATCGTTTTCTTTTTCTTTTGTTTCATGATCCAGCCTGAATGAGGAGTCAGTCTTTTCTTGTTTTAACTCTACAACTTGAGGCTGAATTTCCTCATCATGTTTATCTTCAGATTGTAGATCACTTTCTGTCCTATCATACTCTTTCTGAAATAACTCCTGTTTATCAACCAAATCTGTTTTCGCTGGACTTGTTAAACTTTGCTGCTGTGCCATTTCTGTCTGTCTTTCTTTTGATTCTGATACAGATATATCTTTATCTTTATCTAGCTCTGAGATAGATATTGGCTTAAAATCTTCTTGTTTCTCCTCCTTTTCTTTTTCATCTTCATATAGTTCCTTTTCTTTTTCTCTTTTCTCATCTTTAATAAGTGCTTCATCAGTGTGAGCAAGGTCATAAAGAGACCCAATTTCTACTTTATCTGTGGTTTTCGCTTGGAAAATGTCTTGATGTTTATCCTCATTGTCTCCACTTGTCTTTGCTCCTCCTTTGATTACATCTTGATCTGCTGCTCTATCTTCTATTTTCAATGAAATATCATCCTTTGCTAGTGGTGCGGTTACAGTGGTTAATAACTTTGCATCCTTAGATATTTCCTCCTCTTTCACCAAAGCCTGCTCTTTCTGTTCTTCAATCTTTGATGCTGCTTCATTGTTTTTTCCAGTGGTGTCTGATTTGTATTCTTCTGTCTTGTCAGTTTGTATTTGTGGTTTTTCACTTTCATCAATTTTAAGCTCTGAGGGGAAAGAGAGTTTATCCTGTTCTTGCTGCAACTGTTCAGGGAACATCTTGGCTCTATCTTCCACTGGTGATAGATGAAGAGGAGAATGGGTGGCACTAGGTGGCCCAGATTGAGTAGGAGAGGCCATTTTCACAGTGCTATCATCTGGACTGAAGCATCGATCTTCAGTCTCTGGAAAACCACTTGAATCTGAAATTACAGGCTTAGAAATAACATCTGTAACTGGTAAGACTGTTCTTTCCTCTGGCTCAGGAGAGGTCTGTGGTTTTTTGTCCACTGTGGACACTGCAGCAGACTCAGGGCTTTGGATCGTTTCACTTTCTTTTTCTTTCATTTCCAGTTTCTGGGATGCAGCATATCCTTCCTGTAGTTTTCCAAGTGAAATGTCAATGTTTGGTGTTTGATCCTCATACTCATCCTCCTCATCTTCATCATGATGAGCAGTGGTCTCAACTCCCTCTGTTTTCACCTCCAGGGGAAGTGGTGGAAATTCCTCTGAAGGAGGTGATTTGAAGCCTTTATCATCCTCTAGAGATGATGTTGGAGAGATGGTTCCAGCAGAGTGTAAGTAATCTTTACCTTGAGTAGCTTCTGTTTGTGTTAAGGGGTGTACAATGTTTACTGTGTCTAACTCTAGTGAGCTCTTTCCAGTGTATTCAGTCTGAGGTGCTGTCACAGATGCCACTGACTGATCCTCAGTAACAGAGGTTGGAAAAGATGACACTTTTTCATACTCAGTGATGGATGTTGCTGAAGAAACATGTTCCTCCTCTGCCAGGGGAGCAGCAATTATGCTGGTGTACAGAGAAATAGCAGGTTCTTGGATTCCTATAAATGGCTTTGCACTTTCATCACCAATTGCTTGCATCTCCTTCATGCCATGGATTGCATCAAATGAGCCTGGTTGATCTGGTACTGAGACATCATATGTGCTGACTTCATATTGAAGGTGGTGTATTCTATCTTCTGCTTCCTCATGAATCTCTTCATCTGAGATTGTCTGCTCCGTTTCTGAGTAACCAGGTATGGTCTCATCCTGAATATAGGACAAAATGTCTGCTGCAGCAGCTCCTTGAACTGTGGATGCGAACACTTGTTCTTTGGCTGCCTGAATCTCCTCCTGTGTCTTGTATACCCAAAGTTCCTTTGGAACTTTTTCATCAGCAACATCTTTGATTTCTTCATCTGCAATGGCATCCAAATCTTCTGCCTCCTCCAGCTCAGCTTTTTCAATTACATATTCATCTTCAGTTTGCTCTTCCTCAATTTCTGTCTTTGTTATGTCTGTAAGCTCTTCCCTGCTTTTGTGTTTTTCCATTTCTTCAACTTCATGTTTTCTGTCAACTCCCTCTAAATCTTTAGTGTCCTTTACCATCAATTCATCTTCTTCATCCCCTATTCCCATATCCTCATCCTCTTCTGTTGCCTTTTTCTTAACTGTTAATACTTCTTCCTCTTCCTCCTCTTCATCCTCTATTGCAGTCCCTTCATCTTCAAATTTATCACCCTTTTGTGCCTGGCACTCATCTACAGTTTTCTCAGGTTCTTCTTTGATCTCTGTTGGCACTAATGCTTCTTTCTTATCTTGAGCTATTGGCTCCTGGGTTTGCGTTGTAATCTGAGAGTCAAGAAACTCCTCTTTCTCAGCAGTAGTGTCTGGGACTGGTCCAAGATCTTCTTCTTCTGCTATTTTTGAGTGTTCTTGTGCAATTTCTTCTGGTTCAGACTGATTTATCTGCACATCATTTTCTCTGAGCTCCTCAAAATCTTTTGTCAGATCTTCTGGAGTTGAGAAAACAGATCTAACCTCTGCAATATATATTTCAATATCTTTGATGTTAGATTCAACTTTCTTAGAATCTGGTTCTACAGTAGTCTCTACTTTAGGAGTCTTGGTCTTAGTTGTTTTTGGTTTCCCTTGAGTTTTTGCCTTGTGAAGAGTTTTTCTTACCTCTGGTGTGAAGGGTTTAAGATCAGGTTTGGTTATTTTCCTCAATTCTGGTTTTAAACCATCTTTGCTCTTAATTCTTTTGTCATCTTTTTTCACAGAATCATCTTTTTTCAGATCATGTTTATCTTTTTTTATCTCTTTCTTCTCCTTGTCCTTTTTCTCATCCATCTTAGCTGCTCTTTCTTTGGTATATTTTTTCATTGATTTCTCCTTTAATAACTTCTTCTTTTCTGTCACCTCAGTTTTTGGTTTAAGTGGTCGGGTGTGTTTTTTCTCTTCTTTCTTCTCAGGTTTGATCTCCTTGACAGTTTCAGACTTTGTCTCAAGGATAGATGTGTCTTCTTCTTCAGGTTCCTTCTTTACAATCTTGGTAGGTGTGTGTGTCTTGGGAGATGACTTAAGACTTTCTTTGCTCTCAGCTCTTTGCTTTAATTTTGGCTGTTTTGTAACAGAGGGTGAGACCCCTGCAGCAATGTCCTTTTGTGTAGCCACTGGATATCGCAAAAAGTCCAGGTGTTTTAGCTTTTCAAGCCCCTCAAGTATTTTGTTTTGTGGAGCATTACCAGGGAACAGAACTCTAACAATCTTCTCTGTTGGACTGGCAGGAAGCCACACCACAAGAGCTGTAATCGATGTTAAGTACGGCACAGATATTTCTCCCTCCTTTCCATTGGGAAGAACAATCCCAGTTTTTGCTTTGCTGTTGCCAGCCCACTTCTGCATAAGAAATTGCATTTCTTTACTGTCTTTCACAGGATTAAGAACAAACATTTCTAACCTGCCCACACCCATCTTGTGAAAAAGAGTGATAGGCTCAATTGTATTACTAACTACTCTGAAAAGAGGTTCAGGTGTCATTCCAAGCTTGTCTAGGTACTGCAGTGTCAGAGAGGCTTCTTCAATACTACGCTTGACTTTTAGATTTGATTCAGATGTGCGCAGCTTCTCTGGAACATTGAAGAACACAACTCCAAGCTCTGGTGAGATGAGGTTCTTCATCCAATCACTGTAGGTAGTTGAGCCTTGTGATTGTTCTTCCTCTTGCTCTGCTATCTTCCGTTGAAGCAGCCCATTTATACCAGGAAGGTTGTCAGCACCAATGTGGGTTAGAAGAATGGAATCAATACGATCCAAGTGTCTAACAAGCTTCCAGAAGCAGGACCTTCTCTCAGAGCCACCATCAATCAAAATATTGAAACCATTGACTGCAAACAGAGCAGAGTCCCCTCTACCACCAGGGAAGATGTAGCAGCAAGGCTTTGATAGCTTAAGGAATCCTCCAGATGTGGGTGGCTCAAGCAGATCAAATGGAGATGGGACGTCTACTGTCTCAGAAATGTATTCTGTGAACTCTGTAACACCTTCCATTTTTGGTAGTACAGGTTCTGGATTTAATTTGAAGTCCATAACCTCTTTTAAATGCTGTCCCAGTGATGTCCAACCTGCCTCAGCCCGGCAAGACACAGTGAGTTTTGTTTGCTGCCCTGGGACTGCTTTTTCCAGCAGGTTAACAACCTACATTTTGACAAAGAGAGACAGAGCATCAGGATGGATACCCAATCCAATTAGACCAGTAAAATGTTTTAATATTTGTTAATTTTGTTAATTTAGCACTGTCCACTTTATTGCCATTGATTGCCCATTTCTGCTCATAGCTGGTGGGTGTTTTCTTTACTTAAGATTTTTCCCCTTGAAGTCTTCACCTTACTGGCTTACATGAATTAAAGTAATAGCATTAAATAGCAAAGTTTTAAATAGGCATGTATAATTAACTCCAAGTTTACTTGCCATGCACCGATTCATATTGGCGATTTTACTAAATACGCATAACAAATGCATGCATCTATTGAAATAAAAAAGTTTCTATCATCTACCCCATCTACAAGTTGAGATTGATGGTTAATTATTCAACAGTGTGTAGTGTGTGCTGTGGTACATATCAAAAGTTGTAAAAGTGTATTGGACGAAGCAGTAATGCTTAGATCTTTCAGACACCACAATATGCTGACAAATTTTGCATAATAATAGATACCCTGAACTCTATGCACCTATTTTATTTGTCTGTCTAAAGCAAAATTGGATAAACTTAGATATGAACTGAGGACTCAATGTCAAAATGTCTTTGATTTACCCCAGGATCAGCCAAGACACGTGAGACAGCTTGATGAGTAAACACCCCAGTTTGAAGAACCAGGTCACCTTGGTCCGAGTTTTGCCCACTCAGGACCAGTAGTTTGTGCACAGCTGGGTCAGACACAAGAGAACGGATCTAGGACACAAAATAGCAACACAAAGTGTATTTAAAAATACAACAAAAATGCAGTGACTTTGTGTTTTAGCAAGTCATGTATACTATGTAAATTTGTGTTCGAACTAAGAGAATGAAGTCAGTTTTCTACAATGAGTAAAAAAAAAACCTACCTCTGAAAGAACTGTATCTTCTGATGGATTGACTAAGACAACTGTTTCAAGTACATCACTTTTGTGGTGTAGAGTCCTTTGCCCTGCAGGAAACATACAAACTGTTGAAGAATTTGACTGATGTCAAAGTAAAGAATGGGGATACAGTAGAGTATAAAATCTATCCCAGCGGTCTCGGGGCACAAAGCAAGAGACACCTTGGATGAGGTGCCACCCAATTTCAGAATGCCATTGCATACATTTACACACCCTTAAACACATTACAGACAATTTGTAAATACCAGACAACCTTTACTAAAAAAGCACTCAGAGGAAACCCCAAAGAACAGGGAGCACTTGCAAACTCAATGTATGCAGGGCCAAGGTGAATATCAAAACACTAACCCCAGAGGCAAACGTGCTAACATCCAGGTCACTGTATAGTGTATGTGTATTTTAGTCCTGTAATCATATAAAACACAACAAAAATAAAGATGCACATGTGACATAAATTCAGTACTTGTAAAATGTCCTTTTAAACAAAATGCATATATTCTGTATATATTCTATAACTTGGAGGACAGCACTAAGTGAAGGGAAACAGCCTAAACATATAAGTATTCAAACATTATTTGTAACCTTTCCTTAAACAAACCATTCATCCTATAACAAGTAATATATTTTGTGCAGGTCACATTTTACTCATTGCTTTTAAGATCAGCCACTGATTCATTGACACATTTTATCTTATTACTCTTCAAGTCTAGAAAGATTTAGCTAAAGACTACCGTAGTTCGGTCAATCATAATCAAATGCCCATCAAAGCAGCAGAAGCATAACAAAAATCGGCATATTCTCCAGAATAAATGTCCAGTGATAAAACAGTATTTGAATTTGCATTTAAATTTCCAGTAGTTCTGCAAAATATTTAATACAGGTTAAAGTGGAGGTTAAAGTATATAAATGTTTTAGGATGAATTAGACAAATGTGAAAACTTCAGTATAATGCATCTTTTTTACAGATTGTTTGTAGTTCTACTTTGTACTTTTCAAGATTAAACTGTATCATTAATGAGAGTACTGAAGAATTACTACAGATGGTTTCCCAGATTATCTCTGCTCAGACTGGGCTTCATTTTCAGATTTGTTGGTAGCTATCAGTGACACAGCAGTTTTGAGAAGAACTTGCTACATAAGATAAAAACAATGGCAATGTGTTATTTCTGCTTCATTATAGAATATCAGAGAGTAATTATTTATGCTAATAATAATGATTGCATTGATACAGTCATCAAAATATTAACCTTGTTAAATTCTTTCTTCACACACTAAACTTTCTTTGTAGCATTCAAAATAACTCACATTAACTATGAGAAACAATTAGAATGAGAGTGATTACATCCATTACATTTGAATCTAGAGAATCACAATGGTTTAAATTCTAATTCAATGATGGCCTCTGATGGTATACAGTTAAAGCTTGTAATTTTGAACAGTATAAAAAAAATAGGTCTCATACTGACACTCACTCACAACACTTCTCTGAGTATTGTGCAACTTAAATGTCTACCATCCTACACCCTGTCCTCCACTCAGGTATATTTTATACTGGAAAGATGTGATTATTTTAAAACTTGTCAGTGCTGCTACATCAAATGATCAATGCTTTCACAATGTAGCCATTTCTCTAACACATCAAATAATTGCACCACAGTCCTACCTCAATTGACCTGTTTGATATAAATATCCACCCATGAATGCTCCAAATTGGAGCACTGTGTTAAAATAAGCTCTAACAGAACAGTGTGAGAACACAGACCAAGCCACTGCACTGCTCCAGATAGTTTGCTCCAAATATAATCACCCCAGAGGAAGAAGCCTATGGAAATAATTCACCTCATATGACGTGATGCAATGATAAAATGGCGTATCATTACCTTACGGCATTAAAGTGCATTTTTGCTTATGTAGGTTTTGAAGCTTGCTGTCGTGTATGTGTTCCAAAGCGATTTGTATGTACTTAAGTCATATTAAAGGAGGCAGTTGGGACAAAAAAATATAAATAGAAAATCTCCACCAATTAACTAACATTTTTATTAAGCCAAATCGTTAGCTAGTATCTTATTGCAACAAAGCATATGCATTTTTTCACCCTAACATACCTCTGATGTAGATTTAACCTTTCTTTCTTCTGTACTTTCTGAAGCAACAAATGTCCTAGTTTCTTAATGTAATCCTTGTCTTGTGACTTGGCAGCACTAATAGAGTCTGCCATTAATGCATTTAAAGCCTATAAGTTCTTTTTAGCTCTGTCACTGAAAGTAGGACTACCACCTGGGTTAAGATATAGCTGATCATATTGAAACCTCACACTCCCTATGTACAGTATGTAAAATGATTAAAAAGCCTTCCCTATATTACCAAACCAAGTACTGTGATTTTTTATGACAGCACACCTAGGAGACATATATAAATATATATTACAACACTGAATAGGAAAGGTATGACACAATGAACAAAGTGAAGTGCACAGACAAGGACAGAAATGTCCAAAATTATGACATAGTTGACAAAAGAGAGGAGAACATTGTTGGTACACTACCATTGCTTCCTAGAGACAAAACTCCAGTCTCAAAGCTAACGATGAGCTCATAAGCCCTAACCCAACAAAATCCCTTTTTTGTCATTTGTTTATGCTTCACTGTATACTGTTAAAACCTAATAAGAATGAAAGAGATGAAACAGTTGGAAGCAGTCTGTTGAAGTGAAAGTAATGCAAAAAGTGTGGACTTAAAAACAGAGCTGAAGAAAAAAAAGCTTATATTAAACAAAAATGTTATAGTTTCTTGAAGTCCAAATCAGGAGTCATTAAATGTTGTTACTTTATTGCACTGCTTCATCTGAAACTAACACGGTTATATGTTTGGGCAAATCATTACTGCCAAAAAATACATAGCATACTATAAGTCAAACATATTGCATCCTAGTACATACTAATACATTTATCATTTTCAGCTGCATTATATTCAAATACATTGAAGCCCCAGACAAGCCTTTTCTTTGGACTGCAAATTCTAATATCTTAACATGAACTGACATATTTTGATTTGTATATAAAACTTACAAACCAGTAGGCTCAGCAATGAGGGTCAGGACAGACAATGCTGAGAGGCACTGACATTGCTTCTGGTTAGCTTTAGAATCTTGATAATCTTTTGTAAAGTTTTAAGGATACTTAATAAAAATTAGGAGCAAGATAGCCTGATTTACTAAAGCAATAAATAAGGGTCCTTTTAATTTCAGGAAACCAAAAGCAGAAAAAAAATAAAAAGCATTCTCCATCACAAAAAGGAATATGCAAGTATGCATGATGCACATAATTTATGAAATTTTCACCCCTCAATATGGCACCTCTATTAAGGATTAATTGTGCAGAAAGGATTGTGATAAATCCAGTCACTCTTTAGCATTACATCAGCTGTATCGGTTAGATTCCTAGTGAATAAACTGTGCAGATCTATGCATAGCATATTCTATGCCTTCATAAACAGCTGACACCTAAGATGTAACAATAATACCCAGTCAGCCAGTGGGAGTGGTCCCGACTGCACTGTGCTGCAGTGCTCAGTGCAGGAGAGATACCCGCATACAACAGACTAATACCGGTCTTCAGCCTTAAGACCAGTTTGTGCAGTCTCCCACCAACACAGTCGCCCACTATCAGGGGTGAAGGACAAAATGATTTGATGTGTGTAATAGAGAAGAAGAGAGAGAGAGAGAGAGAGAGAGGGGGGGGGGGGGGGGGTGTTTCACCTCACTGTGACCAAAGGGCCTCAGCATCTCTCACGGCAAAATGAAACCCTGACACAACATATCAGATCACTCTAGCACCTCAAAGACAGCATACATGCTATCCCCAAGGAGACTTTTCCTAAAGTAAACTTCTGTAATAACTCTTAACAGCCACCTTCAGCTTGTAAAATAAATGGCACTTTATTTTTGGCTCCTCTGATAAATTTCTGAGAATAAACTGATATTTGGGCAGATCTTCTCCAACCCAAACATCAGGGAAGGAACCTTTAATGTTGCCCAGTAAATTGTATTATGATCCCAACAGGCAGTGGTTTCATATGTGCAGAGAATTCCAGGTAGGTACCTGTCAGATAAAGCACTACTGAGTTGATTAATCCTCCAAAGAGTGTCAAAACAAGCCACTCTTAATGCGGATTAAGGAATAATCATAGAGATGTGATTGCTAATGTAATGGTTATCATTTAGTAGAGGAACACAATGTAAGTGTTGGCAAAGAGGTCATGTTGTGTCCTCAATTTTCCCCCAGCTGTAAGTAGAACAACCTGAATGAATGACTCAGTAGAGCCAGGACTCTGACTGTCCCTGTCTGTCTGTTTCCTCTGTGTCCCATTTTAACACTGTGTCGGACAGACATGCCCTTCAGGGTCTTTTAGTTCTGCCATGTTAACTTGATCACAAAGTCTGTTAGGACATGAAGCTGATCCATTTGAACAGACAAACATGGTGCAATGATGACGAGCATAAATCTGAATGCAGGCCATCACAACGCCAAAAAGACCTGCTGAGCTCAGAGCTCAGGACTGTTACCCTGTCTGGCTCAATCAAGGACTACGTCAAGGTGCCCCAAATATGACGGAGTTCCTCCTACCGCAACGTACAGACTTTTAGTACCCTTTATCACCAGTCTGGCATGAAAATAGCTTGCTAGGTAGGCAAATGGAGCGTAAAGGGTAGAAACTCATTACAACTGAATGCAACTAAGGAGGATCAGCACTGTGTTAGATACTTTCACACAATTTTAATGATTGGGGATAAAATCTAAATTGTATAGACTGACACATGCAATCAACTCTGTCGAATCTGCTTTCTGGAAGCTTGATTTCTGGATGGGTATTTCTGCTAAACCCAACCAGATTTCCCACTTAAAGTGTCTTAACCTTGATCCAACTCTGCTCTCAGGTCAGTATAAATTGACTGGCCGTTGCCTAGCCACCATTTACTGTAAGTGGGAGCAATGAAACAGTGACTAAGCCTCCATCGCAGTGCTGATGCGAGCTGGTCTTCCACTGAGAGTTGTTTCTGTTACTGCCAGCACCTTCAGGTAGTACTATTAACAGATCAACTGCATATGCTAAACGCCATTGTCATTCACAATTATTTTGAAAAAAAAAAAAAACCCTGACCATTTTTATTATTAAATGATCATCTGAGCATTATGCAATATTCACAGGCAATGTAGATGTTATTGTAAGTGGAATATTGAATGGATTTCTGGTTGGATGAGAAAATAACCTGTAATGATCATCTGAGCATTATTACATATCCGTAAGCAAGTATATGTTATTGTAAGAGAAAAATTACCATATTAATTATGTTTGATGGATTATGTGTTGGATGAGAACAGTTTAAGTTTTGATTAGCCCAAAGGGAAAAAATCCAAACAAACCTTGTCATCCTTTTTGGGAGGATGGGGAGGGGGTTTAATGTTGCGACACAGACAGAGATAAGGATGCAATGGAAAGGCGGTTTAGCTGAGTCACTGACCACATAATCAATACGTGGAATATATATTTATTTTCTATTTTTTTCCCTTATGCGACACAGACGATAATCGATCGCGGGCAGGATTTTTAATGCGCACTTTCTCCCTATTATCAGTTTCCTACCGAGATGTCAAGTTATATACTATAGACTATTATTTGCGTTTTTTCTGGATAATAAATAAACATTTTTTACGCGCATCATAGTCAATCCAGAGGCGCTGAACAAACTAAATACCTTAAACCGGGGGTGAGTCTCTGCGCTTTGCTGCATTAGTGCGTCATTCGGGACGCTTGAGTCAGCGGATGATGAAGCTCTTCTTCTGAACACATAATCACTTTAGAATAAACTCCTACAAGTCCCTGTCAAAGCGATGCAGCGCTCCTAACGTTCTCCGCTCCTTATACGACTGTGTCTTTGAACGTGAACTCGGTTCATGTGGTCAGCCGGACGAAGGATCCTACATTAATCCACTTAGTTTGGATAAAGCGACGGGACTGGATGCGGTGCGCATGTGCCCCTCGAGCAACGTCTACGTGAAGCTTTAAGGACTTAATTTCTTACTTCAGGACTGATAAAGGCGCTAAAATGCGGTCAAGGAGAGACAGACGCCGTCTGCATTGAACGACGTCACTGTTTCAGAGAGAGAGAGAGAGAGAGAGAGAGAGAGAGAGAGAGAGAGAGAGAGAGAGAGAGAGAGAATCCACATCCTGCAGTCATGCACACTGCATCGGCCGTTTAATGAGAAACTGCAGAGAGAAAGTGCGCGCGCTGCTACATACCGTTGCTGATGCGGGCCACTTCAGCCGCGGTAACGTGCGGAGCCGCCGGCGAGCGCTGCGCAGAGTGTGTGCGGGTCTGCTGAGAGAGAAGAGCAGCGAGGGAGGGTGGAAGAGAGGGATGGAGTGCGGGAGGGAGGGAGAGAGGGATGGAGTGCGGGAGAGAGGGAGGGAGGGAGAGAGGGATGGAGTGCGAGAGGGAGGGAGGGAGGAGCGCATTGGAAGGAGGCTGGAGAATTGGGACACGGCCACAACGCCTCAGCAAAACGAGTTGCAATACATCTGCGGCTGTTTGAAGTAGGAGACAATCCAAATCACTCAGGGAACTACACTAAAAAGCCTGGCTCTAAATCTCATCATGCTTTTTTTTTCTATTTTTTTTTTTAGAGAACATCCCATTCTGAGGGGTCGCGTCAAATGTATGTACTGACTAAACACCTGCCAAGTTAAAGGTGTGGTAAAAGCTCTCTGCAGTGTTCTATTGTTATCCTCTGCCCTGTGTCTTATGAGAAGTAAACTCTTGCAGTATTGAATTAATTGACTGAATTAGCATCAACACAGTTAGATTACCTTTTTATCATAACGTATATAATGATTTACTTTTATTTTTTTTAAAAAAGGTGTACATTCAAATAATCCATGAAGAAACCATTAGAAATGTGTTTGATCCTAGAAAATGTTATTGCTAGAAAGCTTTTCTTTAGAAAGCTAAACATGCTTAAAGAGGCATTAAAAAGCACTTAATCACAGTTCATTGTATTCCATTTAATTTTTTTGCTTGATAGTCCACTAAACTAAAATTGTACTTATAAAACATGGTTTTTCTATCTGATATACAAAATTATGTACACTATTTTGATGCTTGTAAACAATTACATTAAAATCCATTACAAATGTGTTTATGGATCAGTACTTAAATAATGAATAAGTCATTTTCATTCATTTACTCATCTTCAGGACATGCATTCTCCTGGGTGTTGGTGGATGATGAGCCTATCCCAGGAATACTGTGAACAAGGCAGCAAAATTATAAATTCCTGATTTGCATCCTGAAGAGGATGCAAATTTAGAGCATTCACTCCACCTACCTGTGTGTTTTTTTGAAAGTGGAAAGAAAGCCATGTAAACACGGTGAGAACTCCACACAGACAGTAACCAAAGAGTAATGCTGAATCAAGGAGGTGGCAGTTCTACCCACTGCATCACCACTGACAATTAAATTGTTCCCCCAAACCAGTAGTTTAATTTAGAACTTAGCATACGCATTAAGGCTATCAACCTCTAAGAAAGGGTTTCATCTGTGAAGCTGGGGAGAATACAATAAAACCACTTTTAACAGATGTCATTTGGTCATGGAATGGCATTGAAATGTGTATTGTGCATGTATAAATGTATCAGGCACAGTAACACTCACTTTTGTCTTTAAATCCTTCAGTGTCACTGTTTTAAAATTAAAGAAAAAGCTACAGCATATATTATAATGCTCACCCAAGAGCTGTTTTTTTTTTTATTGTTGGAGCCAATAAGATTATTAATGTAAGTAAAACATTACAAATAAGATCATTTATAATCCATTTGTTTATATTTAAGGGATTCAAAAAGTATATCAGACTCCATCTTCTTTTTTAGCTGACGTTAATAATATTGCATGGCACTGTGGTGAGGGATTGCTTATGGCCTGGGAGATGGTGTGAGGAGACACCTATATCACAGTCAGCAGTTTTTTTGGCCTAGAGGGTTTAGTGATGTGTCAGTCCCACCAGTCATGCCATATTTTCTGTCCTTTCCTGTAGAACAATCTTAATGATCTATTAGATACATTCAATAGAGTTTTAGTTCTTATTATATGTTCGTTTTAGTATTGAGATTATTCATTGTACCATTAAGATGCAGCTAGATAAAAGTCCTTTACAGTAGGTGTAGCAGTACCAGCAATGTCCAATGCTACCAATGATACAGGCCTGAAGCATTTCCCTCAAGCCCCCTAACTAAAATGATTTTATTTGCTACAATGTTACAAACATTCATCTCTAAACATCAATTTCTACCTGATTGAATAAGCATGCACATGAATGGCTGTTGATAAGCTTATCGTACAGTGACACCAATTCCTGCTCGCTCTTGCAACACAGGTAAGATTATGTTTTGTTGCAAGTGATATCCATAGACATGCAAAATCTGCATAGGGAATCAATGCTAGAGGACCTTGACAGAGTGATCCAAATCCAGCCTTCAGAACCAATCTGCAGTGATATCAATATCCAAACTCTAAATTATTTAGCACACTCCATTATGCATGGTGCCAAGGAAGTCTGCACGATTCCCTGCATGAGTAATCCTGAAAATCCCTTTGGGTGTAAGATTTATGGAGTCATAATGGTCAGGAATATACGAGTTTAGGTCTCGAATATAAAACAAACATGCATGTACATATAAACCCACTGTGTATATAATGAAGACTTAGAAGGAAGCTGTATTCTGACTTAATAATTAATCCTGGCTAAAGAGACTGTTTATCTAACAAAAAACAAAAAAAAGAATTTAAGCAAGCAACATTTAAGCCAAAGTCTACCTACAAAACTTTCCAAATCCAGTTTTTACATCAAAGATCATTAAATATGGGTCATTCATGTGGGGAAAAGACATCAAGTGACAGTCAATACAGACTTTTTAAGATGTCACCAGTATCTTTAATATGAATTTTTAAGTTGAAATATTAATGTAATTCATCTTCAAACGTCATAAATCAGGAATTCGTACTGATTGGGAAAGAGCAAACAAATCTACTGCTTTACTTGATTAGCTGTCTAGATGTATTTACCTTTTTAAACCTTCATTTATAATGTATGCTCCTACCACTCATGGGTTCTCTACGATCTTCGGAAATATCGATATTCTTACATTAGTTATCCTTAGACTTCAAAGAAAGTTTCCTAAGTAGTTTCCTCTGTAGTTTCAGATTAGCAACAACAGCAAATTGTACAAATTATAATTCAAATTAACCACTAAAACTTGTCATATAAATGTATGGGTTTGTTCCGGAAGCCTGCATATGATCTTCATAGGTTAACTCACTACAACTGTCAAGTGTAGGTACATAAAATCTTTTAATAATGAACAATATTCAATCGTTTTTAGGACTGAATATTTTATAGCCAAGGCTTTCACATGTTGCACCTAGTGCTATATTAAGCGACAAAAGTTTAAACCTTTTAGTGCAGTTTAAAAAAGTTTATAAAGAAAACTAGACTGAAAGATGTCTAAGCGTAGCTATTGAAGCTTATTGCAATACATCTCCAAAATATGACATCAGCAACAGGAATATAAAAAAATTAACAGAATGACACAGCACATCAAAGATCCCTGCAATCTACTGGCCTTAAGAATCAGTGCAGTACTCAAGTATAAAAATATTACATCGCTGCCTGTGCAGGTCATAGTATTATATATTAAAACCTTGACATGCACTACAAATAGATTACTTATAATGATCAGATTATTCTGACTATGAACATTTTAGCCAGTATTGTATAAAATACTGTGACCTATAGTTTGATATTAAAGGCCAGCTCACAGCCACAATTTCTACATTGATGTTTTATACTTGTATTTTGAGGCGGGAGACCACAGAGAGAGATAGTGTAAGATTATGAGACACTGACAAATAATCATATCCCTATTGTAGGTGATTAGCCAACTTCACCCTTGATGCCAGCACATGAGTATTTTTGCTCAATATTTTATTTATCGACCTGCTGTCAGCAATGACAATAAAATATCTGTACAGCTCACTCAGATGAATCACACAGAGGATTATATAACATCTGGTAATGGAGCAATAACCAGAAGTACAGCCTAATTGATTCCATCTGTCCTGATGTAGATAGAGACCAGGGTCGCAGGTTAGATCTGTCCAGTCTACACGATGTGACTGTGCGGGGCATGTTTTCTCAAAATCAACTTTAAATTCTCATCAAATTATACATAACATAACAACTACTAAACATTCACAAGCGTACCTATGTGTATTATTCATACAGACTCTATATTCTATACAGTCTATTCTATTCTATTAATTTATAAAATAATCTTATAATAAGTGCACACAGTTCTAAAAATTGCTTAGACAATAAATGACTTACCTTTACTTACCCATATCAAGACATTCTCACAAGAACATTTTTATATTTTAAATAAATAAACAAACTGTTAAGAAATAATAGTGCTGTCTCTCAAAAATTTATTGATACATTTTTTGGGGTTTTTTTGCATTTAAACATTTTCTGATCCCAAAACCTTTAAACCCATAAGCATTGATGTTAATAGAAAGAACCAAAAAATATTTGGCACAAAACAGGTGATATGTTTAGCTGCAAAATTCAGGTAGCCATTTGTTACAATCAAAGCCATGGAAGTGTCTAGAAAATGTTTACTTTTCCCTGCATGTCACATATTTTTAATTTTTTTAAATTAAGTAACACAGGGCCCCTGAATGTTCGACCTTAAAATATCACACATTGCATATATTATTAATTTTAAGTGAATGGCACCAATGAATTGAGTTTGAATAGAAAATACCATTTGTGGAGGATTCTTTGCCATCAAACTGTTTAAACATGGAAGCAAGGACATTTCATAAATGTTAAACTTTTATGAGCAATCAATCCACTGTCAATTGGGAAAAAAAAAAGATTGAAATGACTGTCAAATGGGTTGTTGAGCATTAGGGCTGTCAAAAACTGATCAAGTCTTGACTAAATAGATATTGAAAGAAAAAGCAAATGGTTTAGTGAGGGCACAAGCTTAAGATTTTCATCCGGGTCTATGTAAAGCTCAGAAATGGGCCAGAAAGGATGAAATGCTGCATAAGCATTAGGTAAGGTTGACTGCATTTGGACCATTTCTGGCCCAGATTCCAAAGGCTGTAAAAAACCTATGTGAATGCTTACAACAAACCTGAAATTGCCTAGTAGTCCTTTATGTGCCAACTATATTTCCACAGGAAACTGTAAGAGCTTTTCCTTGTTTTTTTTTTTTTTTTTTCCACAAATAATCCATGCAGAGCACGTCTTAAAGGAGAAGTAGGAAAGTAGGCTGAGATGCAATTCAGCAAAAGTGAAAGCCATCGATCAATATGCCTCATTTAAATTCCCCTTGAAAAAAAAGAGCTCCCTGAGGTGAAGACAGAGGTAGACGGAGAGGAAGACTTTGTTGTTGAGTGATCTGGTGACTCCCTCTTTGTTAGAAATGGGGCATATTTAAAGCTACCTTATGCTGCACTGATTTTTATGTGTGTGTGTTCACACACCCAGCCATCGGGAAAATCTGATATCCACTTGACTGCAAGCTAATTAAGTTTGGATGACTGTGTTAATGTGGCAAATTCCATGTGAAACACAGGCAAACACTCATCTATTAACACACAAATAGGAAAGGTGCAATATGTTTAAATGTCAACAAGATAAAGCACACAACTTATTAATAATATTTGCAGCAATAACAACAAAAAATATATAAAGTAAAGATTCAAAATGATATCATTTGGAAGATTATAGTCATATATATATATATATATATATATATATATATATATATATATATATATATATATATATATATATATATATATATATATATATATATATATATATATATATATATATATATTAGACTTTGCTCCAAGTATATATTTCTATGTTTGTGCCCTTTTATGCTCCCTGGAGACCTTCAATCGCTGGGGCGCTAACAAACAGAAGCATGTGATGCACTGCGAGTGATTTTCCACAAGAGGGCAACACACCCTGATTTGCAGCAAATGTTCTTCTACAGTATATTACTCATACATTCTTTTTTCTCTAGTTCATTTCGATGATATTAGATCCAACCATAGAAGTCCACTCAGGTCTAGAATAAACTAGAACTAAACAGCTTTTAGCTATCATTTGCAGAAAAGTAAGGTAATGTTGTAACTACATTCAGTTATTGTAAATGTAATTATTACATACGCTTTCTTGAGTATTTAAATACTTACTGCATGGAGGTCTGAACTGAAATAAAAACACTAAGGTTCATTTCTAAAACATCTGATTATAAGGAGGACATGGGTTACAAATAGGACAATTGGTTACACTCTTCAGAACAATTATTTGTGTTATGTAAAATGTAAATATGGTATAATTTGTGATAGATATGATATATATGGTGAGTCTGCTAGACATGGAGATAGGCTTCTGATCAGTCCTTCTGTGAAATTATATAGAATACTACAAATGCAGTCAGTGCTAGAGTATACTCGTTTTTATTTAAAAATGCAACCCAGTGTTTAAAAGTGCTCAAAATTATATATGTGTATATAAAAAAAGTGTGTGTATAAAAAAAAACATTAACAATTTAATCATCCCAACACCATAGTGAGCATTTCCACCATTTTGGAAGAGTATAAAACAGTGTAATCATTGTAGTAGTTGTGCAGTCAGAAGCTGCTTGATGGCTCGATCACAAAATAGCTGATTTTCAGTTGAACCAGCAGAAATGGACAGTCAGCAGTAAAAAAAAAAAAAATAAAATACAGGGCTTCCATGCAGTAGAACATTAGAGATTCCAAAACACCTGCAGAAATCATCACAGGTTCGAAATGCATAAAGGCTGGCAGGCCTGGTATTATAATATAATACAACTAAATGTCACTGTATATTCTGCCATGCAATATCCTGTGAGGATAATAAAATCTTTATATCACACAAGCTTAGACTTAATCCTAAAAAAAAACCTTGTGTAAAAATATAAACTTGGCCACAATCAATACATTTCCAGTAGCAATGACAATGCTCAAATTCCTCTGAAATCAGAGCGATACCTATTAGAGCTGATCTAAGAGAAGCATGAAAGGCCAGCTTCTACCCACATAATCAGAACCATGACTCAGTTTAATACAGTACAACAACCCAGATGTTAATATTACAGAATTTATCACAACGCCATATGCAAACTAAAAATCCTTGTTCATTGTGGCCTGAAAAAAGAAGAAAGAAAAACAAACATTCCTGGATTGCAATGAACAAAATTGCACGATTGGAATTATTTGCTGATGCTCCTTTTTTTATCTATTTTTAGCCCCTTTATTCCTCCATGGATATCTCATAAGAATTCAACAGCTATGTGATATAATGTATCCCTATGCTCCAGAAAGGGAATAAAAAGGCTTCATGAAGATAACATTTAATTCACACCTGAACCTTTATTTCCAAGCTGAGAAAGCCTTATTCAGCCACACAGACTAAAGGCCTAAGCCAGCGTACACACACACACACACACACACACACACACACACACACACACGCACACACACTGCAGCAGGACAGACTCTGCAGCTCCCCTCCTCCTAACATTGCGCTTTAATGACTACGGAAGGGAGTGCAGTGTGCTAAGCTGCTGCGTGCTACCCTGCAAACACACATGCAGAGAGATCCTTCTGGAGCAGATGGGAGAGATTCTACAGTCTGTGCATATTTACAAGACATACAGTAGCCACAAGCTGCAAAGTCTCATGTGTGATTACAGCATGCGTGACCTTGGAGCATTAATATCTGTAAACAAATCCATGTGTTTCTGAAATTGTCGGTGCTGATTAAACAAAAATTATATTTGATGCTTCCTGGCATAATACAAATTAAATTAGAATAGATAGTTTGATTGAGAAGAGGCAATTCCAATAAAAGTATATAACACCAGTTTATTTCTTCAGTTAAAGCCCAGTTAACTTCCCAGATGAGACCCATGACTGACCTTTGACCTCTGCAGAAAATTGGGCGGAGTGTCTAGTTATGAAAAGCTGAAGCTGTTTGTCCAAGTCACATTCGTCAAGGCTGATGTTCCAGGAGCAGATCCCTGCAAGGACAAAAAACGATCTATTTTACTGAATGCATCCTTCAAACACACAAAGAAAAAGCTCAATCACAAAAAAACAAAAAACAAAACAATATACAGCTTCAGCTGAATGTTGAATGTCTGTGATATTCGTCCGACAGAAAAATGGAATATAATATGTGAGACTGACTTCTGTATCTAAAGAAAAAAGAACATACAGTCTATTATGAGGGCAGTCACTGTGAGTTACAGTGGAGTAGTGTGTTTACTCCACTATCACAGCTGCTACAACTTCTATGGGATTTTTTTGTGTTTAATGAATATTCAACGAATCTCATTAAGGATTATGCAACAATGGACAAAAGCGCAGATGGCTCACTGTACTTTGTGGCATAACCCTCAGAAAACAGTACATAAAGCATTAGAGGATGAATTCAGATCTTCATGCACTACTTCTTTCTATTAATCATTGTATCTGCTTTTCCTCCGAATGATTCAATGATTATTTTCTTTCTTCAGATGCTGTTTTGCTTTGAGACTAGAAGAGTAAAAACTGCACATGCTGCAATTTCCAGTTCAGACATAAAAATTCAGAAAAAGACTTTGCATTGATTCTATTTCGAACTATAAACACTACTGTAAACAAATAAAATTCAGGATAAGTGAGAAAGGTAAGACTGAATGTGACAGTTTTGAGTCTTTGTTACCAAAATATCCTGAATTGCAATTATTTTAGGAAATAGCTTATTTTTAATCACTACATGAATGAAACCAGGGTTTGTTCCATATCTGAAAACATTGGCTAGAACAAATGACAGAACACAAGTGAGCACACTGTTTTTGGTACACAGCCAAGAGCAGTCTGCCATACCTGCACTCTCATTTAGATTGCATTTTTGTTCTATGTTATATAACTGTGGGCCAGTTTTCCATATAAATGAAAAAATACTCCATTCTATACTCTTTGAATAGCAATTGATATTGAAAATGTTTTGAGCTTAATGTGTTTTTCACATCCTGAATACAAAAGACAACTGAACTAGTGGTACTTATGTAAACTATGTATGTTATTGCATAAATAAATCAGTTGGACTGGCAGTTTATTAGTGCTTACAAAGGTTTTAGACATAACAGTCACACTTCAAACTTCATGTGGCCTGTGAAGATTCAATTCAATTCATTACAATTCATTTTTATTTGTATAGCGCTTTTAACAATAAACATTGTCTCAAAGCAGCTTTACACAGATAATGTGGTGATTAAAAGTGAATATGTTCTTTGTAAGTAAGTTTGTCCCTAATGAGCGAGCGGGTGGTGACTATGGCAAGGAAAAACTCCCCGAGATGGCATAGGGAAAAAACATTGAGAGGAACCAGACTCAAGAGGGAACCCATTCTCATCTGTGTTGCACCAAATGTCCATTTATAGCAGATATACGATGTTGCGGGGTACAGTGATGATGATCAGAAGCGAAAAGTAGTCCTGAGTCAATGTAGCAGACTGTTGACATTAACTACAGTCCAATCCATCCAGATGCCTATAATTCGAATATTTCAATATGTGGATCTGATCTAAGAGCGACAGCAACCTGTCATACATTAAAAACAAACTTCTACTGGATATATTCGGGGTTTCCTCACAACTTACCCAAATCCAGGAAATGATCTAATTTACTACTTCTTAAGTGTGATTAAGTGCAATAAAAGCAAAAAAAACATGAAGTGGATCACTGACAATGTGATGCTAAGATGTATCCGATGTGAATGTATCTGGTGAGAACGTGTTACAATGGTTTGTAAACACCTGATTGTAACTACTAGGTTAAAGTTATTGCATCAGGTGAATAGTTCAGTGGTCAGACACTGGACCCATGATGAATTCCAGAGGTATAATAAAAAAAAAATTTTTTATGCAAGACACACCTACAACCACACACCTCTAAGAGTACCTAACCTTGCAGAGATGTCTACTTTAGGGTGCATTATGTAGGATTTGTGAATGGGTCTCTAACACTTAAATGGGTGGGGTGAAATAAGATTCAGGATATTTTTTATTTCATCCACCCCAAAATAACCCATGTAAACAAATCTCCATCTCAAACTGTTCAACTAGAGTTACTATTAGCACAGACTTTCATGACATTTCTTTTTTTTATACCCATTTAGGCAACTGCTTGATAACCAAGTTGCATTGTTCTGACATTGGCTGAAACATTTTATATGATTTCTACATGATCCTCCACTTCATTTACACTAGTGATAAGTTAAAAAAAATGACTATTGCACCCTTAAATAGCCAATAAGTACACTGCGTTTAAATATCCCAAGAATGCTGCCATGCTTGATACATTGATACACAACATCTACAATATCAGAATCACTGTTGTGATAAGTATAACACTACACAACTATTATCTAGTCAGTTGTCTTGTGGTGGTTCCTTTCTGGTCTGATGATTGGGGTACAGCAACAGATGGGCATCTGCTGTATATAGGCTAGTAGATGTACCTAAATAAGTCTGCATTGAGTGTAAACAGACTAAACAAATTTCTGCATAACTGCTTCAGTAAGTATATAAGTCTATAGTTCACTGGTCAAAACTGTATGTAACCATTACACACATAAAAACCATTTCAGGTTTCAAAATCAAATATGCCATTATAATAAATTGTCAGCCTTTTCTGATGTTCTAGTATACTGGACATGGGTGTTTGTATTGTGGCAACAGATTGTCAGCTCTCCCAGTGTACATTTGTGCTGTTGTGATACTGGGGGTACTGGGAATACTGCATGACTCAGTTCTGCCACCCTTAGTACCTATAGTGCAGTTAAATTGCTGATTAATGAGTAATCATTTTAATCTATAATCAATGCCTGCTTAGGAAATCTTAGTGTATGGGTTTGGTTTGTCTGCATGTATTTTGATGGTATTTTGATGCTTCAGACTGATTGATTTCATGTAGTCAAAATAAATTGGGCTGACGCAAGACAAATCAGATATTCCACATTTTTTATAACGACTCTTCATAAATACATCAACACATGCAGCAGTTCTGTCGATCCAAACAGGAGACATGGCGTGCATCCAGACTGATGGCGCAGTGCTCGTGCGGGTCGCGCGAGGTCGCCGCAGTGTGCATCACAAACAAGCCGTGTCGTATTTCACTCCAGGTGAAAAGAACACCTCATAAACCCGCATAGCATTCCCGACTTGGACAATTACTCAGCGATACATTTTTCCTGGGTTTAAAAACAAACACACAAAATAATGTCTGTGAGTGGTCGATCTGTATCAGCAAAATCCCAATCATCTACATTGGATTTCTGGTATTTAAACTCCACTCACACTTGAGCAGAACCAATTTTTTTTTACCCAACCATTTCACCGAAACAATAAGTCACACTGATCTAATTGAAAGGAATCTGCATGTATAACCACCAGAATCCGTTAAACAAGCATGTACAGCATGCAGTAAAGACATGTCCCGTAGTGTTGGCTGTGCTTCATGAAGCACATAGATTTTTTGACATTTTCAGCACCATAGATTATATAGATTGTACATTTGATGCATGATGCATTTGATGCGCATCATCATGCGGCGCGGGGTCTCGCTAGATGGCGTCACTCACCGCGCTCGATGTGCTGCTTGGCGATCTGCAGCTGGTGGTCGGTGCCGATGTCCCCGATCACGATCAGCATGGAGAAGTTTCCGCGCTGTTTGCCGAGCTGTCGTTGCAGTTCCTCGCCCTCATCCTCCTCTACCGCCGAGAGCGAGTTCCGGACCCGAGTCCCCATGGCAACGGCACCTGGAGCCGACGCAGGGCCCAAGTCTATCTCCATGACAACTGCCGCTGCCGCGAGCTCCGAGAGCGAAGTTATGAGGAGGAGGCGACGGGAGACGGGAGAGGCGCGCGAGCGCGCTATGGGAAGCGGATTGCGCCTTTCTGATAGGCCACCTGAGTGACGTCACATCGGTGGGGGAAAAAGTGGAAGTTGCATTAATCAAATGTTATTAATATTATAAAATATAATGATATAGTTGTATATTGTTCAATTAATTATATTCAAAAAGAGTAGAATAGAATAGAATAGAATAGAATAGAATAGAATAGAATAGAATAGAATAGTATTTTTACTTATAGATTTACTCATTTTGGTATTTGTTTGTGCACCCTGTTTCCTTATTTGTGTGTTCACCTTCTTTGCGCACTTTGCAATAATCTATTGCAGTAAAGAAATAAAACTATTTTCAGAATTTTGCTGCAATCTGGCGAAGGAAAATAACTCACATTGAGTTTTAAGGCTTTGGATTCATCTGACAGGTTTCTAAAATCTTTATTTTTCTACCTAAGCCAATACCAGCAGTGAGGGTTATGGACGAATGGACAACACTCTCAGATAAAAAATGTTATAAAGAAAATAATCCTGGCTTGTGTTGATGACTATGTTCAGATCATGGAACATGTGGATCATACAACGTATGAATCTAAAGCATCAGTCATTTCCAAAGTGCTCAGACTGATATGCACCAATGTCTAAAACTGTTAAACAACAAAATAAGACCATTTTTAGGATACTTTTAGTCATGGATCTGCAGATTGATTCTCTGCACAGATGCAGCCTTCATCAAAGCACTTTTGATCTACTGTTTTGAAGCCCAGAAGGAGGAAATGTACCTCTCAGATGTTTGCATTTCTACATTATGGTCTATATGGTATTTCAGTGAAAGGTAAACATCTGTATGAATTTGATATGAATTCATATCAAACTAAGGCATGCTTTAGTTCACTATTAAAGTGTGTATTTTAACCAGAAAGAACGTATTAACAGCAGGAATTGGCCCTGGGCAGATTCTTTGAAGATGTGCATTTAGAGTTAGTGCAAGGGAGAATAATAGTGCAACATCATCTTGTGCTTTAACATTTAACATGTGAGGTCTAACTTATAACAGATACGAAACATGATTCATTTATTCTTACTGTTATTTACATCCTCTGGTTTGTTTTTAGCCCACCTGCTGTGTTGGTAGCTGGTGGTGTGATGGTGCAGTAACCTTGCTCCTCCATACACAGTCCAGCAGTGAGTCAGCAATCTAATCGCTCCCAACTGTGAGCTCTTACTGCCACTAGCTGGTTACAATCAGAATCTACCGTGAATTATTTACCAGAATAAATTGATTTATTTATAAATTTGTGTAATTTTGGGTTGGTCCATGGTGCGAAGTTTACAGTGCAGATCCTGAGATCAACGGCATGTCAGCAACAAATCTTTACATGATCAAGGTGAAAGAGTGCTCCTACATTTCTATCAAACTCATTTATTGATGCTGTTATTTTTAGGTACCAGAAGCTACTTTCTTTTTTTACTGTGAGTCTGTTTCAGCCAGAGAGATTACAATCTGTCTATTCTACTGCAAAGTCATCTGAAAGTAGGATCTAAAGTTAGAAGTAGTAAGATGTGCTCTCCAAACAATCATTAATGCAGCCAAGTGCAGCCACATGCATATGTATTATATCTTATTATGTATCTCTCAAGGGTGTCACTGATAAAAGATTGGCTAATTAATTAACAACACATGTGGCACCTATCCTGCAACAAAAACAAGTATAAGCGAGATCATTTTAATTAAATCTTAAACATTGACCCCCAAATATACATTATATACACATAACCATTATATTAACATTAAAACCTCAATTTTCACCGCTGATCCCTTTCAAATATGCCACAACCGCTATGCTACATTTGGGATAACAAAGAATGTCTAAACATATTATTTAACACTGTGTGGCCCTACAGACTATCCATCTCGAAAGAAAAGAGTGGACAGTGGGCTTCTATGACTCATGATCTTAGATCCAATATTTTCCAAATGCACAATCAATGGTCACTTTATTAAATGCATTATTGTATATATATATTTATTGGTCATTTTATCAAACATATCTACCATACAAGTTCATTAATTGTAGTCCTTCATCTGTTCTACTGTTAAGGTGGATTAATGCTAAAACAAGTTCAGCTAGTGTGGTGAAATACGCAAATTGTGCTTTTTTTCTACTGATGGAGATAGTCGAATCAGGCTACCAAATTGTGAACAATAACAGTTATTCAGTTTATACCCTTAGGGAGCACCTGAATGGCCAGTAAATGCAGATAAGACACATGTATACCTGCTGTAAAAATTGCATAAATGGGCATGCCTACAGCCAAGTTATGCACTATGCTCATTCAAAAATGATAGTATAAATGATGAACAAGCATTGAAACTGCATCTACTGTTACTGTGGATTTATCCTTGTGCTTTGTTATTATTAACACTACTTCAATTTTATAAATAATCACTTAAATCTTTAAGTTTATCTTAAAACCATGTATATAAACTAATCATTTATTCAATATATGTATATAATGTCAATAAATACAAGACATCTATTGAATTTGGACCTATAACTAAAACGTATGCATATATAAAGTTTAAAAAATATATATGTTTTTAAAAAATTGAATTGCATTCAGACACCAGGCTAAGCTGTTGCTGGCAGGTACAGCTTGGAGAACTCTACAGTAAAAAGTAATTCGATTTTTAACAGCTTTGTGGTTCAATTTTGCTCTATCTCTTTTGGACAAATTAGCTCCAACTCTCCAAGTTTATGGGGGTCACGCTGGCAGATTTTTTACATTTTTTTTTAATCAATGCATTTTCAATGGGATTTAAGTTAGGACATTAGCTAGGGTATGCTATTTTGGCTGTATATTTGTGGTCACTGTCTTGTTGAAATGCTCACCATCTCCACAGGTTTATTTTCTTGGTAGAAAAGATTACATTTTATTGTAATATTAGAATGAACCTGCCTTTATTCTCATTGTGCAGAACATGAATAAAATGTAATGAAGTTTATAAAACATTAAAAATTTATATAGTTATCCCATGAGCTGTTATGGTGGTGGGGTAAGGGGTTATCATTAGCACCAAGACTAGCATTACTGTTGATGTATATCCATTGATGTAGATAGGGGTGTGCACTAATTTAGTTCAATGAAAATGTTCTTGATGGGCTCCTTGATTAGAGAAACATAGTAAAGATGAACACAGTGAAGGTCATGGCAGTAGCAGGTTTCTTCACTGGCTCATTGGTCACTATTTAGAGGTGGGGGACCATTGCTTGAGCTAGAAAAGATTGAAAGTAAATACTTCAGCCTGCTCCACACAGGCCCTGATTACTCACCCAAAGATGTCATCGGGGCTTTGCATACTCTTCTCAAGGTGGAGCACCCATCACTGGTGGAGAGTATGAGTGGCAGATCACCTGGTAAAAGCTCAGCTTTGATATTCAGTAGTTCTGTGTTTCTCCAGACACAGAGAGGATCAAAGATGTTGAGGTTTTCAGGGATGGAGACATTTATGATTGAGGAGAAAGTGTAACAGGTTTGTTATAATATGGAAGTATATAAAATAACAAAAGTGTCTGAATACTTATTTCCTTCCACTATTAAAGTAATTGGATAAGTTTACGGATATTACTTAATGCCTGAATTTGCAGTTTGATATAAGTGGTGAATTTGAGCTTTTTTTTTTTTTTTTTTTTTTACACATTTTACTTAAAAAGGTTGGACTCAGCTTAAGGATTTTGGATTAGTCTGACATTCCTGCCTTTGAAAAGTCACTATTATTTGATTCATATATCTGACAACTCTCTCTCTCTCTCTCTCTCTCTCTCTCTCTCTCTCTCTCTTTCTCTCTCTCTCTTTCTCTTTCTCTTTCTCCCTCCTTTAATCAGACCATAAACATCCCAGTATTCTAAAATTAGGATTCAAAGAAATGTTTTGAGCACTCCTTCTTTCTCTAGTGTCATGACAAACAAGCGCTCATCAAATTTTATCAAAACTATTATATGCAGCTTCCACGTATTATATATGGCAGTGATTACAGTCATAATTCTTGTTTCAGCTGTATGTATGTATGAAAGAATCTGTGAAACATTCATTTGACACTCACTAGTTATTAGGCGATTGATAGTTATTACATGATTTTATTTAGTCATTATTATGTACAAATCTGAACGTTATAAGTGATAAGTGATGAAGAAATAAGTGATTGGAACACGAACAAGTTCTACATCTTTAAATTTTGTTTTAGTTTATTCTCTTACTCACCTGGTTAACTTTAGCATTATGTTAGTAGACATACTCTCTGTTTATAACACACGTTTAAAGGGAATTAAAAAATAAATGACAATTATCATCTCTGAAAGTGTTGCATTAATACCTGTTTTACTGTTAAATAACTATTTTTAGATATATTTATATACCCATTTGCTGAGAAGATTAAAAGTTCTTTGAAGCCTTTATGGAAACAAAACTGCAGCTTTTAGCTCTGTGACTGTTTTTTTTTTCATTGTAGATTCTCTTTGTTGTGACTGATTATAGAAGCATGATTCACTTACAAAAGTACAAAGTATGACGCAATAAACCTATTTATAAATACAATTCCTAGAGGCAGCATTTTGATATTTAGAATTATTTTACATTTTTTCCCTTAGGTTTCTTCGACAGGCTAGTATATTAAGAATTCTTAAATATATATAGGTACAGTGTTTCTTAGATGCCTATGGATTTGCTTTTTGATTGTTGTTTTTTTAAATATGTTATATTTGATCATTTCTACAGAAAATAAGTCACCATCTATATTTTTTAACGTGATGATTCAGAAAAGAGACCATCTCTGTTATTAGGCATTGAATCTATTTACACAACCTGAATGCTGTTAAAGTTTATTAAAGGAGACAAATTTCCCTTGATAAATGATGTGTCCAGGAAATAGAGACATAGTGGCTTTAGTGTTATCAAACATGCTAAATATCCATGCAAACCCCAAGTGTTAATGCATAACATGTTTCATAATAGCATAACATGTTTATATTTGTGTCCATTTTGACACACTAATAATTCAACGCTGAGCGTCTTTTAGATAAGTTAGATAAGTTACATTAAAAATAAAGTTTTAAGGAATTTCTTTTAAGCTTCTATTGTCTTGGTTTCTATTGCTTCTTTTTTATTCCCTCTTACTGTTCCAACCATGTGTCGAGGATTGTTATAAGCACTTTTGGATGCTTATGAATCAATTGATAATTACAATGTTTACCCTCATATAAAATTTGAGAAGTAACAGGTACACAAACAACTTTACAAAAAAATTTACGTTGCACTTTAATACACATAACAGACATGTTACATATTCATGACATTATTATAGGCGTGCAGTGCATGAACAGATGAACAGGACTGTAGACTCACACACACATCTCTTCAGCGTGTTCTTGCACTTAAAAAAATATCTATACAAATAAACTGAATATATCAATTTGAGCCGCTACAAGAAGTTGCCTTCCTCCTCACAGACATTTCAGAAGGAAAAAGTTGCAGAAGGCTCCTCGTGGGCAGTCGCACATTTTTCCAATTCTGGAGCCTTTACGGATTGCGCACTGCTCTCCCACGTCGCACTAAAAAGATAAAACAATCATCAATTAAGTCTTATATATAAACAGTCAAAATGTGCAGGAGAGCAACGATATGAGGCAGAGGCCATACCTGCATTAAAAAAAACACCTGCTTAAATCTCACACGTGGATGAATTAATAAGTATAATAGGTTGCATGCATTAAAAAAAATCCCATTACCATAGGAACCTGCCCAAATTTCTTCTCCCAAGGAGGAATTCTTTTCATCTGAAGCTTTTCCAGAACATCATGCAAAGCGCCAAGCTAGTAAACAAGCACATGTTTGGTGAAAATTAATGTAAAGCATTACAATTAGGAGTTCAGTAAGGTTTAATCTATACGATGGATCAAAATAGAACTTTTTCAGATGATTGTAGCTCACCAGCTGTTTTTCGCTGGTCAGATTGGGGTCTTTTGGATAGAAGTCTCGGATGGCTCTTGTATCCAAGTCCACTTCGGTGTCCTCGTTGTCTCCTCGCGCACAACTCCGCAGCATAAATACGAGCAGTAGCAGCAGAGCGCGCGCAGCGATACTCGAGCTCTCCATGGTGCTGATCGAAACGGGCTTTTTGTGCACGAAGGCGCGCGCGACTCTCCAAACACTGCGCTCAGGATCGCAGCGGGCTTTTTATTGCGCGCCTCGGATTCAGGGGAGTCGCCCCGCCTTGCGCGCTTATTTCTCCTTCGTACGTAAGCAAGATTGCTCTTCGCATGAGCTGTCATCGAATGCGTTAATGATACCTCCAGATTGGTTTGTGCACCCCATACCCACACCAGCTCCCCGACCACCCCTCCCCTCAACTTTTCAAGGGCAGATTCGTCAGTGAGTTTTGTAATAGTTGTGCATGAATGTAGATAGATTTGAGCACACTGAGAGACAGATTGTTTGCGACCACGTGGCAGTTTGTCACCTGGTGATGATTTTGAGTGAGGATGAGGGTGTATAATCTATCATAATGAATATTGAGATTGTAGAGGGTGTAGTGAGAGGGCTAGAGGACAGAAACTGCAGTTTATTTTCGTGGCTGTGGAGACTGGGTTTTCTTTCATCAACATTTAGCCTTTAATCACTTTGTGCTTGCATGTCATTTTGCGGATCAGTTCATAGCATCATCCCCTAACAGCTTCTGAAACAATAGGTCCACTTGTGCTCAATGAGTCAGAAAATTCCTAATTGTATTTTTCAGCTTTGCATCAAGACTTTTAACCTTACCAAAACAGTAAATTATTACTTGTCCTGTCTACTGATAGGGGAAGACATTTATCCTGTTGTTTTTTTTCTCTCAGAATACATACACAGTCATGCAGCCAAAGCATAAGAGAGCTTATTATGTGAGCATTTGAATTATAGTACATAAGACATAACATGCATGACATAACTGCAATGCTTTTAGTGACTTTTTTTTCCAAGCATGAATTATTACAGGGTAATAGTGCTAAAATGCAATTCTGCCTTTATTTAGCAATAATCCCATTTTAAAATAGTGGTAAAATCAAACTGTCTATTTCCTAATAAATTCTAGATCATGATCTCAATTCTGATTAATTGCTCCAGACACCCAGACATGATATTTTTTATAGAGTTGATAATACAATGTAGTATCAAGAACATACATGCGTGTTTATGGTAAGGGAATGTTCTGTATTTGCTTAGCTGTCAAAGTCAGTTACTGCAATCTGGAAATTAGACAGGATTTTCAATCATGAATCATGTAATCAAAACACGTTTAATCATCACACATTTTAATAAAACAAGGATTTTGATAAAATAACCACTGTGGGCATGCTTACAATGATAGGTACTTTATTAAAGTCTGAAAAAGTAATTGCTGCTGGGCAGAAAACATCTGCAGGCATACAAATATCTTAATAAACTCAGCTTCAAAATCATTTCCTCTGTGTGACGTCACAACTGGGTAAAGATATCGGCCTATTAAAGTCTCTTTCCTCTTTCAAATAAATTCCTATTCATATATGAGCAAAGCTTATCATAGTCTAGACATGTTTATATACTGAGGTGTCAACAGACTCTGAGTGAACATGCTTCCCAGTCTCTCTGTTCAAATACTCTGGAATTGATGCTTTTTTAAATATGAGCAAAATCTGTTTTCATGTTGACACAATAGCTCTCTGTGCAAAACGTATCTTTTCACAGAGGCTATTTTATTTTTCATTGTGTTACACCAACATAAAGGAAATTATTTATATATTTTGGACTGCATTGACTTTATACACTGAAGACCAAAAAATGGCAATTTCTTCTGTAATGTTAATATTGACATATACCAATGTTCATTTTACTGTGTGTAGTCACAGTCCCTTAGGCAGACTTCTAGAAGAATCATTCCTTCAGTAATTGTCCTTTAACCTGGGTCAATAGCCTGTGAACTACATCTTCCGTTTTTTTATGCTGCCAACCACATTGTTAAAGGTAATTTCTAATCCAATTCAGAAACCAGAGCATTCTGACAAATCTAGTCTGTTAACAATGAAACCAAAAGGTAAGACAGCTCTTTTATGAAATTGGTAAATATGTCCTTACACACACTGCTATGAGTAATATATATAATAACATGTTCTGACAGCATCCTCAAGTAAATCCACCTTTAAAGTAGCAATAAGTAGAATCTGCCACTGACACATCCACCTAAAGCCTAAGCAACAGAGTGGCCTCAAAGAGATTGCAGTGAACTGCCTCTTGCTATATATAGATCTGCAAAGAGTTTTGAGTTAAGGGGTTTAACATCTTAAATAGTACATTTGTTCCCCTGCCACGTTCGTTTTTTCTCGGGCATGATTCAGTTCCATTTTTGTTCCCTTATGTTTTGATCCGCTTATGTTTGCAGCCAAGCGAAAACCACTGAGCATGCAGGCGAGTCTTGCTTTGCCCACCTTAAATTCATACTCACTCCCATGAACCTTGCAGACTACCAATTAATTTAAAACACTTACTAAAAATCTAAGCTAATCTAACTTTGTGTTTATATTGAAAAGTGGCTGTGTTTATATTGAAACATGTATTTCATTAATTAACTGGTGTAATCAAAAGTTACATTCTCAGTCTTGCATTAGCCCAAGAGAATTGCTCAAAGAAGTGTAATATTTGACAAATATTACTGCATCATTTAGGCTTGCAGAAAAAGGTATCAAGATTTCATGCAGCCTCTACCCTAAAATATTCCAAAATAAACAGATGTTTTCATTTAAACTGTGATGCATTCAGTATCATTGTTATCCGTCATTGGCCGTAAGTTGCAATTATGCTCTGTGCAAAAAAGAAAGATCAATTTTTTTAATTTCATTATTGATCAGGAGGCAATATCAAAGGACTTCTAGGCTTAATGAAGAGGTTAAACAGAGTACCTATCAGATTTATTCTGTTTAACATCTAATTACATCCTGGTAACCTTGTCAATAAAATCTAAGATGACAAAGCTCCTTTGGGCCCTATAACAAAACACTGGAATATGAACACCTGTTTTTACAGCAAGCAAAAATCTAGGCATTAAACAATTGATACAAATTTCAGATTAATTTCAAAGCTGCATGTGCAACATTGACGTCATGTGTGAAATTGAACAAAATTACAGATAGGGGGACCTATTTCAGGTTATAAATTTGCCTCTAACAGGCAGATGGTTTTAATCACTAGCCATCCAATTTACTTTCAGCTATTAGGCCTGCTGTCCTGTTAGAAATTGTAGTTTATTACATACTGCAATAAAATAAAGTTTACTCTTCTCATGATTATATTTTCTGAGTAGAAATTGGAATGATACTGAATAATAAAAAGATTTAAAGGTCAAGCAACACATAGAAATGTCCAGAAAATCAATGATTCTTTCCCCAAGCAGGACTGTAATATGTATAAAAGGCTTGACTTGTATCTTTGTGGAAACAAGTTCTGTGTTCTAACCACAGTAGAGGTGATGCTTATTCTAGTACAGACTGGAGAAGAATACAGGGCAAATGCCTCTAATGTCACCCACAGCCTTTTTCAACATTTGCCCAATTCTTCATCCTGGCAGGCAGATGCTCAGTAATATGGGGTTTGTTGAAAATTTACATTGCATCACTGCTGAAGCAGTTGAGCTGTTGCCATTCCTATGTCTGACTGCATGTTGGTGATGTGTTGGCCTATGTAGGCCTTACTCATTTCTATATGTTTATGTTTTTTTTCCCTTTTAAACTGCTTTGCCAAAAATGCATTCTTTTTTTACTGGGTCCAAAAAAGTGTTCCTGAAGTTTTCAGAAAACCCCCATGATAAAAAGAAGTGAACAAGAAGCGATACCATTTAAAAGATCAGAGAAATTCTTCAAAGCCCTCTTTTTAATGATCGCTGAGCCTTCTGGGCAATGTGACACAAGTCTCTTGAGAGCTGCAATGTAGCCTGCAACGTCCAAAACACTTTAGAGCTGGTGCTTAATATTTCCTGCACATGTATAGGCATGTGAGACCTAGAGAAAGAAAGTAATGGAGAAAGTAAGCATTAATATGTCACGCTATTTAAAGATTTATTGCCAAGATCCATGTAAATGAAATGTGTGTGTGTGTGTGTGTGTGTGTGTGTGTGTGTGTGTGTGTGTGTGTGCTGGTATTTGCCTTTAAAGGGTCAGGAGCTGACCCTTCAAATGCAAATACCAGCTGAAGGACAGAGACCTTATACTGTGTGGGAGAGTTCATTTCTCATTATACTCCATTTTCAGACAAATATTCAGATTTCTATTCCGCCACAGATCTCCCTGGATCTAATGCCCTCATCCAGCTGCTCCCACTATGTGGGTGTGTGTCTCCTCTCCTGTCTCTTGGAATACATATTGCACCACTGGCGATGGAACAAGATGTCTACAGTCAAAATAAAAGGCCTCTGACTCAGCAGAGAAAACAGATGGCCATGGAGGTGGAGATTATAATGGGTATTTAGCCCCTTTTGTTTTGGTATCAACTAAGACCGCTGGCTAAAATAGCAGCACAACATTCTTTTTCTCATCAAGTTCTGTTTCAATAAGAAGAATTTTCAGTTCTGTTGTTCCAGTTTACAAGTTGCATTGAAAAAATAGCCTAAACAAAACAAATAATTAGTCTGATACTTTGCAAAAGAAAGTAGCCTCAGGTGCACTTTGCACAGTTTTACAAGGTTTTTACATTTAAATACAGTAGCTTTCATAATCAAATTTTTTAAAGTTTTAACAAGCTTAATTTCTTCACTGGCAAATACAGATGCTTGCCAGATTTTTTTTCTTGCCAATAATGTCATCAAATGTTTACAAAATAAGATGCCTAAGATTTTACACCATACTGAATGTGTTTGAGTCACATGACCTGCTGAACCTTAATGCTATATTCACATATCCTGTAATTTTCTTTGCTGCAAGTCCCTGTTGCTGTACTATGAAGTTGCCAGTAGGCGTTCTTACTTGTGGTTACCATAGTAACTTTTTCAGTGGGTGGCGCAACCAACATTCCAATATTGACAACAAATCAAGAGACAGTCTACTGTCTTCACTCCCACTAGTAGTCATTTCACCAAGTTTGCTTAAAGTTAAGTTTTTCTTAGCTTTGTCAAATCGCTGGACACACCCACATTCAGTCACCGATGGTCAATGTAAAGTTTGTTGGTTGAAGTCATTAGCTCTGACAAATCATTTGTGCTCTCCAGTCATTTAGTCACTGCGAATCGCTGTATGTGCAACTGTACTGTAGCTTGAGGTGAATGGGTTTCAACATCAGAAGACCAGATCAGGTTTTATTCATAATTGCAAAAAAAAAACAGTAATCTGAGGCTAATATAAACACAGACACATCAAAACTGGAACAACTGAAGATTGTAAATTACAATGCCTTCTATTTCCAATATTATGCACAACCTCAACATGTGACGTATTGAGGATATTGAAATGCTTTCTGCTCACCATGGTTGTAAAGGCTGGATATTTGAGTTTTCCTTGCCTACTTGTCAGTTTAATCTAGCCTGGCCTGGTCATCAACATCATCTGTCCACAGAACTGCCACTCACCAAATGTTTTTGGTATTTGCACCATTCTGTGTAAAATCGGACAGACAATTTTTGTGAAAATCACAACATAGCAGTTTCTGAAATACTCAAACCAGCCCATCTGTCACCACCCATCATTACACAGTCAAATCACTAGGATTTCTTTTTCCATGGTTCATGTTTATTGTAATACTTGCAACAACAAAAAAAATCAATGCTTTTTTGTTTTTTTTAGCAGGTGGTATAATTATTAACTAGAAAAAAAGGTGCCAGGAGCTATGAGCAGCAAAATACTGTCATTTTCGCCCATTTTTATTCTTACATTATTTGATAAAACACCACTTTATTAACAGCAAACAAGAAACACAGACCTACAGGAGATCTGGTAGTCTGGTTGTCTAAGGATGAATAGCTTGTTAACTGTTGGCCTGCTGGGTTAAAAATCTATAAATAATCCAGTAGATAGTTAAATGTAATTATAAAAAAGTCCTGACAAATAAAGAACTAGACTATCATTACACAGCTACTCAAAAACAAAAACAATAAGAAGATAAGAGGACCTTCCTCTCTCCCTCCCTTCCTCCCTTCCTTCCTTCCCCTGAACCATTCGCTCTCCCACAATCTGCATTAGTAAATATTAATTCCATTATATTGTTACCAATATGTAGACTTGTGAAAATGTTTTTGGTGATTTATTTTAAATGTAAAATATGTATTAATTATAACTTTTATAACCTTGTGTGAGTAATAGATTCATTGTGGAACATTGTGGTAATGTTGAAACCTGATTTATTTATCAACCCCCATTTTAAACATACCTTAATTTTGAATGCTCCATTAAACCAGAAATACACCACATAGTGGTGTGGGTTGCAGGGTTATTTGTGCTTTTTGTTTATTAGTGAGATTTATCACTCCCAGAATGTTCCCTAAAATGTTGCCAACCTTAACCCTAATATATAATTAATTCACTGACAGGATTTTATTAGTTCTAAAAAGCAGAACAGGCAAACTCTAAATCAGTAAGCCTTGCACTGTTTATGCTTTTCAGTATGGTGAGGGAGTAAGGCATTTTTTATGATCAACTATTCAATTACTTTATTTGTTGGTAAGAAGGATGTGGAATGTTGATGCAGTCTGATAGCATTGTTGACTCACAGCTGCAGGGTCTCTGATTCATTTCTTAGCTTCTGTGGGACTTTTTATACATCTTTCCTCCACAATGCTTCTCCCTTTTCCTCCTACCTCACAAAACATATCATTGGAAGTCATCCCTAGTTGTGAATGAGTGTCTGAATGTGTGGGTGTGCATGTGCATAATACTCTGCAATGGACTGGTGTTTAGTCCAGAAACACCAACACAGACTATAAAAGGATTTCCTAGGTTAGTCATTCCTGGTAAGGTCTTTTAATTAAATTTGTTTGGGCACTGTTGAGTTGTTTATACTCTCTGTATATGTAAATCCAGAGTATGTAAATCTGATGCTAGAGCAGTTGATCAGAAAGTATTCAGCAGCTTCTACCAGCCTAGAAACAGCTTTCCTAAAATGCTTTAAAGAATGTCTACTATAATAAGTTCCCTTTACAATATTACTACATGTTATGTAATACTACATACAGAATTTTCAATTAAACAAAACATTACAATATGGAAGTGTCTTTTCTAACAAGGTAACTTCAGCATTGTAGAAATGTTTATGATTCGTATATTTAAAAAATCGTACAATATCGCAGAGAATGATTAAAGGAATGATTCAGGTCTACAATAATAATCATCTTTATTCTGATAATAAAAAAAGTGTTAGCTTGTTAGTTTCTCAGACTTTGACCTTTTAGGGTTTTTTTATTGTGGGTTATGTATTTGCAAATGTAGTGTTTTTTTAAATAAAGATATCATGTCAGTGCTGTCAGAAAGAAGCCCTTGCTCAGTGTATAGCCCACAGAAGTCTCCTTGGAGTTTGTCAACAGGGACCTTAAGGAAGGACTCTTAGATTGTGTGGAACAAGATTCTCTGGTCTGATGAAACCAGGATTGAACAGGAATTCAGCTTTCCTCAACCCTGATCAGTTGCCCAGTCCCTGCTGTGTGGGTGTTTATCTGCAGCAAGGACTGAGGAACTGATCAGAGTTAAAGGAAAGCTGAATGGAGCAAAGTACAGAGATATCCTCAATAAAAACCTGTTCCACAGCAATCAGGACCACAGTCTGACAGTCAGACTGGTTCACCTTCTAACATGAGACCAACCCTAAGTACACAGACAAGACAACACAGGAATGGCTTAGGGACAAGTCTGTAAATGTCCTAGAGTGGCCCAGCCAGAGCTCCAAACTGAACCCTAATAAAGATCTCTGTAGAGACCTGAAAGTGGCTGTCCACCAAGATCACCATCTAATTTGCCCCAATTTGAGAGGATTTGCCATGAAGAAAGGCAAAAGAATCCCCCAATTCTGGTGTGCAAAGCTTGCTGTGTCATAACCAAAAAGACTCAAGGCTTTAATTGTTAAAGGTGCTTCAACATGTACTGAGCAAAGGGTCTGAAAACTTATGTACATGTGAAATTGATTTTTTTTTTTACAGGCATTTCTAGAATATTTTTTAATTAAGAAAAAAATCTGTTTGAACAAATGAACCATCGGGCTGCCACATCTAACTGAAAATTTCAGCTAAATATTTAGGTTTTTTTTAAATGACAAGTGTTATTTTTAGCAGCTTAGAGAGTGGAAAAATGATTATGTAACACATAAAAAAAAAAAAAAAAAAAAGCGATACTTTAATACTTTACTTTAATAGACCACAGTACTTAAATCGCTGCATGTTGCAAGGGCACAGACTGCATGATGTTTTACCTTAGCACAAAGAACTCCTACGCTAACATTTCATAATGGAAAAACAATTTCTGCTCCTTAATTACTAAAGCTGCTTACCATACATTATTCTGTGTCTTATAAAAGCATCTACAGTATGTCTTTTGACACTGAACAAATGATGGTTTGCATCTAAACTTTTAACAGCTGTGCCTGGCAATCAAATGTGCCATTCAGGAGTACATTTATTCCACTTTACATGAAGTGTGACTCATACATTCAATCAGAAAGGCTTATATTTGGATTAATTTATATTACATCATAGTTGTTGTTACTAGTCATAAATAAAACATGAGACATGTGAAAGACATTTCTCTGACACCTTCATTTGAATCCTATAAATTATTTCCTCTACTTAAACTGAATGAAATTAGATGGATTTTGTGTGCATTTGCAGGTTTTTATTTTAACCAAAAAGAACCCACATAGAATAGTTTTTAAAGATTTTTCATTGATTAGACAAGTGTAATCAGTGTGCCTCCTGCTTGGTTGGAATGAGAACCTGCAGCTACACTGGCCCTTTGCAAGAAGGATTGATTACTGCTGAAGAAAGTTTCTGAGTGTTTCTACCAACTACCAGTTTTGCTCTAAAAGTGCTGCATCAACTGATGCACAACTCTTGTACGAGTCCAAACAGCTTTGTAATATACTTATTCACATTAAAGCTGTAAAATCATATAACCAAGTTGGTAGACTTTAACACTAAATAACTGACAAAATAATAATATACAATAATATTATCCTCTATTTCTGCTGTTGTCAAACGTTTTGGCATTTCAGAAAACGTATAGATTTTGAAGTGGGAAAAAAGCTATTTTAAATTAAAGCTACAAACTGCATATTGAATTCAATATGATGAACTGCAATTATAATTCAGATTAATTTTCTGTGACTTAAATATGTTTTGATAAATGATTGTAATCACTTTTGCATTAATCACCGACTCAAAAACAGTCATCAGTTTTTCAAGATGCTAAGGGTATAATTATGATTTCTCAAATTTATGTTAATGTTTTAAAATATGATAAATTGGCAACCATTGGTAAGAAGCTGAAATCCCCTGGATTTTATTAAATATATATACATAAGAGAGATGAGGGTTGAACAGGGAGAGAACAAGTTGCAGCCTGCACCTTCAAATATAAAACACAGAAATGGAACATAAATCAATCATTAACTATGGTCACTTGCCTCTTTAACTAACAGTTAAAGAATTTTTGAACATGCTCTGTAGGTTAAGTGCAAAAAAAGCTCCCTTAAACCAGGTGATAAAGTGGTGGGTCCTAATGAAAGCTGTTTAATAGTAACACTCATTAGGCCTATCCTTAACAAATACATTACTCACAGACAGAAGTGCAAAGACACTGTCACTGAGGTTTAAATGAGATGGAAACGCTTTGATTAATCAAACCATTCATTTGTCCAGCATTATGACTTCACAAACAAGAAGCTGCATTGGAATTGGGCTTAATAATTTTAACACAAATAGACCTAGCATTAAACTCCATTCTTTAATAAGAAGCAGATACTGTAATATATTGACAAAAAATGTGCACACCTGCTTTCTTATCTACTGTAAGGAATATTTCGATAATAAAGATGCATGGAACTATATGATATGTCCATTCGTATTAAAATATAGTACAGATATCATCCTAAAAGTGGGTTCCCTGGTGGTCTAGTGGTTAGGATGGGGTGCTTTCACCGCTGTGGCCCGGGTTCGATCCCCGGTCAGGGAACCAACCCCAGCCATTAGGGTTGCACAAGCCTTAGTGCCGGTTCCAAGGATAAATGGGAATGGTTGCGTTAGGAAGGGCATCCAGCATTAAAACATGTGCCAAATCAAACATGCGGATAGTCCGCTGTGGCGACCCCTAATGGGAGAAGCCGAAAGAAAGTATATCATCCTAAAAGTGACCAAAAATCCCTCAGGGCAGTGGTTCTCAGTGGGGTCTGTGAAGCTTAGAATGTTTTATTTTTTTAACTTACATTTGATTAGTGGTGAAAACCACAAACCACAATTATGTACACTATATGCCAAAATGTTTTTGAGCACCTGGCCATCGCCTGACCCATAGGTGCCTCTTGTTCCAGATGCTCCCCTCATGTTAAATTAGCCTTCACTCCTCTAAGGAGGCTTTACATTATATTTTCTTTAGCATGTATGTGGGAATTTTTGTTAATTTAGCCACAAATAGAGATCAGAGACTGATGTTGGGTGAGGAAGCATGGTGTGCAGTCAGTGTTTTCAGGTTAGGGCCTTGTGTCACTTGACTTCTTCCACTCAAACCTTGGCAAACCATGTAATGAACCTTGTTACATTTCATGAGGTTTTGTTCAAAAAGATTTGTATACAATTGTTTGTTTCCCAACACTGTAGCAACAGTTTGGGAAGGAACCACATACGAGTGTGATGTTCATGTGAATCAATGACATACATTTAAATATTTTTTGTCCATGAAATATTATTCACAATAGTTTATTCTCTTCATTTTATGACGTTTCTCTCTGGGTGCGCAGTGCACCCGTTTCTATTCAATCTGATTTCAGCCGTAATATTACGTGATTCCAGGGACATAGCAAAACCATAATGCACGAAAAAATGCACAAAAACCCCAGTATTAATATTCACGCTTCTGCTAGAGATAATGTATGCAGGTGGCTGTAGTGAAAGGAGACTTGCTGAATTGTCTTGTTTGGGTTTCTTGCTTTAGTAATGGCATTCATTCACACTGCATAAGACATCTGTCTGTGACGCAGCGCTCTGTTATACTGCCTTTCTGTATAATATTGATGGTTTATATAGCTGTGGCATCACAATGGTGGTATTAAGAGGTGGAAAGATTGATTTAAGGAAAAACACCACTGAAGGCCTAGGTTTGAAATGCAAGGCCTGCCACTGGTCAGGTGTCCACAAAGGAATCAAAACATATAATGAAGAGACAAAATATTGAATACTTTCTAAATATTCAGGAAATAAATCTGTCCTGAGGTGGTCAGTGGGATTTATTTTATAGTAAAGATTTTCTTCGTACGAAATGTCTTCAGCCTGCTGCTTCTCGCTTCAGTCTCTCCAGAACCTCTTCTTCACTAATTGATGCAGTGACTTTAATGACTTTTTCTCTTGATTTACTGCCCTGCAATAATACAATAGTGCGGAAAAAAAGATCAGAGAAACCAGATATGCACACATATTTGCCACTTTACTGATGTTGGTGTACCTTGTCCAGCATGACTTCACTCTTTTTCAGCTCCAGCACTTTGCACAGATAGCGCACGAGCTCAGTGTTGGCCTCGCCGTCTGTAGGAGGTGCAGCAATAGCGACCCCTACTGCCTCCGAGCTCACATCTACACCCCCAAACAAAACAGTGGGATTCAGTGATCAGAATGGCAGACATGATGTGCATGAACACATACTGAAAACTGATTTTGGAAACCCAAACCTGTCACGGCGTTTTGCTTTGCTCCAGGCTTGGCGTGTATCGCTATTGCAAATCCACCGTCTTTCAGCTTGGAAATCGGACCGGTCGGTGCTTCTGCCTGCTTCTTCACCTGAGTGTTTTTGCTCTGATGATAGAATATAAAGCAAAAATCAAACAAACAAACAAAAAACATGTAAACATCTGAATCAGCCGTGTAATGTCAAAATTATGAAATCTGTTCACACCCTGTGATCCGACTACGGATCTACATTATTTAGTTATATATGTATATGCCATTCAAAACTGAAGTAGTCGGATGCACGTGTAAATAAACACCTCAGCCAGTGAAACCCTACCGTTTTCTCTTTCTTGGGCATCTTGTTTCTAAGAGAAACTCCTCTGCTGTGAGATTTTGCTGTAGCTCCAAAACACACTGTTCCCCCACATCCACTTTCACAGAGTGTAAATAACCCTATTCGCATACAAGTATGACGTAGACTATGGCAGTACATAGACTAACCCGTTCTACCGCATGCAAATCATATAATAAACTTATGCAAGATATAAATAAAAAAAATAGCTACTTTGCTAAATTCTGCTTCCGGTAAAAAGCGACCGCATTGCGCATGCGCTTAAAGTAGCTTCGAAGCGTCAACATTGCGGTAGACGTACGCAGAAGCGTCCAACAGCCTATCTGCTGCGCAGAGCTTTTTTCAGGATTTAATTCCGTTTTTTTGTTTTTTTTTTGGAAATTCTTCAGGAATGTCATCAACCAATTAATCAAATAACTATTAAACATATTAAACATGTACTATAGGATTTATTAGATTTCCATTCCTGAATTGTCCATATACAAATCCCAAACAAAAGTGATAGTCACCACTATTTTCAGAAGATCATTTATGTTTTAATATATTGCCTGTTATATACTTTATTTTATACCTTACAGGATCTTCGGTTCAGTCCTGAGGTTGGTTATGCATGATCATCCCATAATTGGATGTGTGTAAATGTGTTTGGTTCTCAAGAGATTAGCAGAGATGTGGGGTGAATTCTCCTGCTTTCTGCTCAATGTTCCTAGGATAGTCTTCGGAGGCACCGCAACCCACAGTAGAATAAAGCTATTACTGAAGAAGAATAAAATGATAGCAGATCTCTGGTTAAATCATGAGGTCGGTTATGCATAATCATCCTATGTTTGGATTTGTGTAAATGTGTGTGATGCTCTGCAAGAGATTAGCAGAGGTGTGGGTTAAATTCTCCTGCCTTCTGCTCAGGATTCATCAGATGCAATTATATAGATTGATATTAGATTATACTAACTGACTTTAGATGTCAATTATACTCCACAATAATAACTATGACAATAGTCATAGTAAGTAGTTGATTGTAAACTTTATTTACACCACATTCTAAAAATGGTTATGAGAATTGCAGACCCTCTTGCGTTCTGATCACTATCACACAGAACCTCTATCCTAATAGGACTAACACCAATGTGAACTTATACATTAAATAGGTAATAGTATTACATCTGGTAGATACTTAAAATACTATACTATAAAATATATTGCTTGTGCTACATCTGCAATATTTTAATCATATGGGTCTCATTTTCTTAAACTTCATAACAAAATTTGAAGTCCCTCCTATTTTTTTAAATATGAGCTTTCCTGTCCCTCCTCCAGCCTGTGCAGGAAAGAAGCACTGCTTCAGACAACAAACACTTTCACTCACACTATAAAGTCTCTACTGAACAGCTGAGTCTTCAGCACATGAGCATAAAGCGTGTTTTTTTCCTGTCTGGAGAGTTTAAACATTGCAGATGTGTGCTGCCTTATAGTTCAGAAAGATTGTCCTCATGGAACACACTACAAGCAAAGAAGCAGATGAAAATCCTTATCTCTGGTAAGACTGTTTTTTTTTATTATTATTATTTGTACTTTCTGCTTTCATATATTACTCAGCAGCTGTTTATAATTTTATTAGGCTATTAAACCTAAGAATTTTAACATGTTCGTTCATCGTCATAGCTTAATGCAAGGTCAAACTTTCGAAAAAAAACACTAAATTATTTTAAGGGGAAGTTTTAAGTTGTGCTGAAAATTGATATAGTCGAGATGCTCAGTACTTATTCTTCATGACTGGACTTGTCTCAACACAGATGCACACTCTGCAGTCTATCATTTTATTTGTGTGTTTTACCTTTTACCCTATTTTGTTCATTCAAAAGTAACAGGTTTTGTGTAAGCAAAGATGAAATAACCACAGTAAATATGAATTTAAATGGTTGGCACATTCACTAGCCTATACTATATGTTACAAATAGCATTAAATGAATAATTGGAAATGTTTTAATAGTTTTCAGAGAACACCGTCTTTTCGGCGCAAATGGAGAAAACGCTATGGAGGTTTAGATGGCAACAAATTGCTGGAACCAAACAAGGAGGACGACATGAAAGGTATAGGACAACACTGCACTGCTCAAATGTATAATCTGAAAGTGATCCATGTGGCTTTACATGCTGTGATTTTCAGTGGCAGTTTCTAAACATTGGTGTAGTTCCAGTTATAAATTTTCTTTTTACACACTAAAATTAGTTGTTAATACCAAATACCCAAAAACCCATACTTACAAGAGAAAGACTGATCCCAGATCAGCAGAATTAAAGATCTTTAGTAAAACAGAATGAGTTCTGACTGGAACGAGAGGAATGCTGCTTGTAGAGCGTCTGATACAACTGTGCTTGTGGTTTGAGTTTTGGTATATATATATATATATATATATTTGGTGTATCAAGAAGTGAAATCAGCCCTATATAGTGATTTGGTTTACCATTTCTTTTCAATCTGAATTTAAATAGATAATGAATAACATTTTTTGTCTAATTTTTTTATTTTTTTATTTATTTTTTGCTTTATTACATTTACATTTAACCTGAAGGAAAAGTCATAATCCAATGCATGATAAGGCTTTGATTTTTTTTAATGAACAAATATATTTCTGCCTTTAAATAACAAGTTTTATTTGTTTTACTAGTCAATTTATGGACTTTGACTAATTACTAATTCTAATCTTTTTTTTTTATTTCTCTATTGACTTGTACTGTTCGGTTCTGGGGTCCTGGACCTCTGAAAATTAATTAAATAAAATGTGGCACTAAAATGATCCACAATCTTTAGCTATGTGATAATAGTATTCCTTTTATTGTCTGTGCCTGTTCTCTTATAGATTCCTCCTTTTTATTTATTTTGTCAAGTCATGAGCCCGGAGGTTGGCAGTGCTTTTTCTATTCCAGTATATTCCAGTACAACCAAAGCAACTTCTTGTAAAAGGATAATTTGATAGGTCATCCTTGGTCCTGCAAAACACTTCTGTAGATTTTATCATTTTTATTGTTGACTAGTTACAGAGTGAAAAGAAAATCTGAAAAATGACCTTTCTTTATATAAACAGTGATGAGCTAAAGCAACAACAACAAAAAACTATTCAAGTAGTGATTTCAAGATAATTTCAGAACATGATGTCCAAAATTCTAAAAACATGTACACTGCTTAAGCTTTATAGAGAAAACTTTGATTTCAGTCCTTAAACAGAGAATGGTGAAAAGTGCTCTGTTCAAAAATTTGAAGTAGTTAAAACTGGAAAATTTTGCTGCTTTACTAATCAATAGAGCTCATAGATCAGTGATTATACAACAGTTTGGCTCTACAAAACCATGTGTCTTCAACAGCCACTTTTATACTTCTTTGTAAGAGTAATCTTCACAATTGGAGCTGAGAGTGAAAATAGAAATTGTAATCATAACCCACACACTAAGCTCCAGATGTTTGTAGTTTTATTATGCCTTTGCTTGGAATTCAGAGGTTTTGGGAGGAGATCACATCTTGGCTAACAATATCTAAAAACTTGTGACCTACATTGTACAAAATGCTAGCTACATATCCTCATACTAAATCCTTTCCATACTAAATTTTCTTCTTTTTAAAAAAAGGTTTTTATATTTTTGCTTGTAAAGCAAGGAAGATAACAATATTCCTCCTCTATTTGTACCCCCTTTTTATTTTCTTAGAGAATGGTTTGCTGACAGATGGCCACTTTGAAAGGAATGCCGCCCCTCTGAAGAGTGCAGAAGCTCAGGTGCCTGTGTACAAGCTCTGTCCTGTTCAGCTTGCCACTGCTACATCAACACTAAAGCCTAAAACATGGCAGCAGAAAGGGCATCTAATATCTTGTTAAAACCCTGATACAAACAATAGAGGATAATAATAGGGCTGTTTTAGAACAGTTATATGCTTTTTTTTTTTATTTTAGATGAGAATCTAATTTTGAAATTCCAGTGAACAACCAAATAAAAATTTATTGGAATATGTATAGTACAAAGTAGCATAGTAGTTGGTGGCACCGTATAAACCTAAAGAAGCTTGCCTGTGCAAGAGACTAAGATAATATGTCCTGTAATAAAACCATTGCTCCAGGCACTTCTTGTTGCTGTTGTCAGCTGGCAACATACTTGTCAGCCATCATGTTACCTTGTAAAGGTAACAATTAGTTTTTCCCTGTGCAGCACCTGCATTTATATAGACATCAAAGACATCAAAGTAAGTGTCTGCTTGTGGTTTTAAAAGCTGCAGATTGTGTGCATTATAAACAGTATGGATTTAAGGCACTGTAAACACTTGTGCTGATTTGAATAACAGCCTGACTTTTATCTTAACCAAAAAAAAACCAAGCAAAATTGTCACTTTGGTATTTTCTTTCCTAAAAGCAGTAGGAGTGCCATGAAATGTTATTTCCATTTATAGCTCTACTCTGAGTGTCATGTTGTGTTTAATGTTTCCAGGAGACCAGTCTTGCAGAGACTATTTCAAATCCTGTGCCAAGAAAGGCTACACCATCTCAGAGGCCTGCCAACTTTGTGGCTCCAGGAACAACAGGTAGGTTTGTAAAACAGCATTTCTTTACAAACACAAAAAACCTATGGGAACAAATCTAGTATTTATTTTATAAGTATAGTAAGGTATCTTTTAATTGCAGTCAAGTTCAAGTTTTCCAGTATTATTTCAGAATGTTATCTATACAATATGCCTTGAATTTATCACAGAAAAGAGGGAAAGCAAAACTTACTTAATAATAATAATAATAATTATAATAATAATAATAATAATAATAATAATTTACTAAAATTACTAGCATCCTTGAATTACAGTGTTTCCCATTGTTGCCCAGCTTTATCAGCTTTTATCAGCAATGGTAGCACAAAAGGCCATCAGCCAGAACCAGAGCGAATGCTCTCTGCCCACCCATGGCAAAGTATCACCGGGATGGAGGCTCAACACAGTCAATCTAAAAGAAAAGTGTAAGTCTTGTATACAAAGTCCTCCAAAAAGACTTTGACATTCAGGTTAAAATCTATGTACGGTAACTTTATTGCCACCAATGTGTTTTTTGTGATGCACACATCTTGTCCATGGCTTTCTGCAGAGCTGCTGATGTGCTGTTTGACAGCTTTGCCTCTGGAGGAAAAGTTAGCACCAGTCATTTCTTTGAGGTATTTGAAAATGCTCTAAATAACACACATTCCTGTCTAAGAAATATTACATGCTGAATTCTTTTTTTTCACAGACCCTGTGGTGGTCTGGGATTTTAAGAACTGACCCACGGATCAAGGAATGCTATGCACTGATGAAAAAACTGCAGGATGCTGATGGGGGAGTGGACAGGAACACTTTCCAAAGGTCTTAAGCCTCATAAATGAGTACTCAAACTGTGTAGTCATTAAGCACAAATTAATTGGATGTTATCCACTTACTGTCCGTTGTGATAATAGCTGTATTCTTTTGTGGCAATCTCACAGGTGTGTGACAGGCTTTGTATCTTTCATTTTGAAAGCAGTGCAGGGCAGATTTGTCATACCAGATTTCTGTGTGTTTGCTGAAGAGACCCAAAAGTTGTTCATTAAATGTAAACAGCTGTCTTCTGTGGAGGTATGTATGTAAATGTAACATTAATTGATTAGTGTTTACTTTAGTATTTATTTTCTATAGATTTTAGTTCACAAGTACAATTGCCTTATTTCCAGAGAGACCATGTATAAAAAAAACATTCTGGATAAAATTAAATACAGATAACTGAATACAGGTCAAGTGATATTTATAACATAATTAAATGTTTTTTTTTAATTAATTTAACAAAAATTCAAGGCATCGTGTCAGCTATATGATAAATGTATATTTTGACAGGAGAAGGAAGACAGAAGCAAGGGAAGTGGAAAGTGGGGGATTTCAATCTGCACAGTGGATGGCCAGAGGTAGTGAAGTGAAACAATTTTTAATATCTCATTTTTTGTCACATCACCAATTCAAGATTTTTACATGAACACCCTAGCAGAAATTTTTTTTTCTGTACATGGCAATCTATACTCAAATTGGTAACTGTCATATTGTTCTGCTCTGGCTTGATGGATGAGATTTAGATATTGCTAAAATAAGGTGTAAATGTGATGCCTTTTGTGCTATTGTGGCTGTAGGCTGTCTCTCGGCGACTGGAATGAGCCATGTGTTCTGGGAGAAATTGCATGGCCTCTTGTTTACGGGCTTGCTGTGGATCAGCTTGGAGTTGACCATGTACATAGATATGTAGGAGTGGAGGAATATGCAAAATTTAAATCCCCCTTTACCCTAAGTGAACAAGGTAACACCAAATGACAAGCACTGAAATATTTATAAATCTTGGACTGATTCAAGTCCCTGATATTTTTGGTTGACAGATTAAGTTCAATCCTGGACTATTCACAATACAGATCTTAGAGGAAGTGTATAAGATTGTACACAAGCTCCACTTGAAAGATTGAAACATGTAGACTGTTGATTGACTTGTAATTAATGCTTAATTATCATCTCAAAGATTATTCTTGATTGTAGGTGTCCCTCACACTCCTCTGACAGAGACTGGAGCTATTATATGTGCATCAATGCTGCAGGTACAGACTTTTTTCATCATTATAATGTGCATTATAATCACTATGTATATGAACATAGATATCAAATCATCAAACAACCATCACAAGACACCCACAAAATCATTCAGTCTACTTGTTGATTGTTTCTGCCTTTTAGCAGTTAACATTGAGGCAAGTTACAGAGGAAGAGGAGAAATACGAGTCGGTATGCATGCTACAGGCATACTTTAAAATCTTTTAAGTTTTACAGGTCTTTAAAACCTTTTTTAGTCTTGTGGTTCAGTTTTATCGAAATACAGTTCATGGTTAACTCCATTCCTAATCCTAAATTTCAATTGCAGGTTTTGAATATCGTAAGACGGTTATGTAACAAGGAACATGCCAACTTAAACTGTACAAGGTAGGCTGTCTGGAATTTATTTCTAATATTTTTTAAATTGCTCCATTTGATTTAATTTTGTTTATGTGACTTCAGTTATCAAAGCTTGAGGAGGGACATTATTCGTTTACATGCACTTTCATTTTATCTCCAAGAAAAGAAGGTAAACATGATTTTTAATTATGCATATCAAGACTGAAACAGATACAAGATGTTGTTTTTAACAGGAGAATAAATTAAAAAACTACTGCTGCTCTAATCTTAATTTCTTGACTAATTATAGTGCTTTCCAGAAGCCATTGATATAAATGCTACATTGGATCTGCTTTTACAGGTACTCTTAAAACTCTTTAAACTTAACCAGTTTATTAATATATTATACAGCATAGTCCAAGTTCAGATTTCTTATAAAGCCTATTGTTTTATGTTTTTAGTGTTTGTCCACAGAATTCACTTGTGAGTCTGGAGCAGCCTTGGCTGCAACATTAGCTAACGGTGGCCTCTGCCCTATGTCAGGTGACCAAGTCCTTTCTGCCTCTGCAGTTCGCAGTACTCTGTCTATAATGCAAGTGGCAGGAATGAAAAATTACTCCAGAATATTCCACTTTAAGGTAATTAGGATGTTTAAGGTGATTTAGGTAGTGTAGGAAGTAATTTGATGTATATTTTTTTATATTATTTTAAATTATTAAATGAGAATTTTGTATGCTAGTTAATGCAGTGTATATTGTCACAATATATTATATATAGTGTATATTACCACTGTACTTGATATGCATATTGAAACCTAATAGTAGAGTCAGAGAACAGGTGCTGCGTCATCCTTTTAGTAGTAATAGTCTTAAATCACCCCCTGCTGGTGAAAGCTAAATAATTTTTTATGCATTTCTGTTTTTATACAGTAAAACATTTTGTGAAATTTTATTGTGAAACAGGATTTAATATCCAAACATAAAGGGTGTGGCGGATGAATTACCTTCAAACTAGAAATGTAGCCAAATATTAAGAATACATTACATGAAATGAACATATGTATTTTAAACATATATAAATATGGATAAAAATACGAGGTGCACTATTTATCATTAGGGCCTATTTGAGATACCTGAAATATCTATTTGATATAATTGTTCATATAATTGTGTAACACCTCTAGTAAAAATGCTAGTTTCTGTATGTGCACCCCTCAAGCAAAGGTGACTCATAAACTCCTGTGAGGTACGAGTTCATATAAATCTGGAAGTATAATAGCTTTCTCAACCCCTCTCAGACATCTGTGCCTGCCAAATCCAGCAGCTCTGGTGTGGTATTGATAGTAGTTCCTGGAGTGCTGGGCATTACTTGCTGGTCACCAGAGCTGGATGCATTTGGAAACTCTTGGAAGGCTGTGCATTTCTGTGAGGTAAAGAAATATTTTCCAAATAGAGATATAGCACATGTAAGGTGGCTGCAGGTGCAATGCTGATCCTCTATCTTTGTTTTAGGAGCTGGTGTCACTTTTTCAGCTGCACAGCTTTGATATTAGGACTCCGTTCAGGCAGGTGCAGTCCTACAGGCACTGGAAAGTAGAGTCAGAGGTCAGTTAAACTGCTTTAGCATGCTTGGATTGAAACAATAGTTAGTTTGTTGTATAGCATAAACCAACCCCTTACCATTTATAATGACATGTTTCCTTTATCTGGTTTTACAGGGCTACCAAATCATGAACATCCTTCTGGCTGCTTATCGAGGAGACCTGCACTCGTTACGGAGGTAACAATATTGTACTTTGCTGATAATATCATTACAGATGCACAAAAATTCTGCTCTTCTAATATAAATAATCAAATGTTTGTTAAGAGCAATTTTGGAAACTTTAGAATTAAGCCACTGGAAGAATATAGTTGGACAAAATGGACCAAAAGACAGCAATATAGTTCCTGAATACTAACAGTACTTATCGGTTTGTTAGTGTAAAAGTAAATCTGAAAAGAAAAAAAAAAACTTTTTACAATTCTTCTGACCATTCTCATAAAGGGTGCCAAATATTCTGGAATTTGTATATGTACATGTAAAATCAATAGGACTGACCAATTTAGTTGGAAAAGTCTCTCACCTGACACACTGATCAGTAAATCTTCTTCAAAAAGATCTATTGTTTCTTTACATCATACAAAATAGGACTAGTGCAGTGAGGAATTTTAGTTGGCAATGATTTCAAAGCAGTGTCACTATTAAAACGACACAGATGGTCCAACACAATGACGTACGAATGCATCTAAAACAAGCATTACTCTGTCACTTCACACTCACTCCAAAGACCTCTCACACCACTTAGTACTCAGGACGCATGGCATGCTAAAATGTGTCATTCCTCACCTCGGCAGGTATTTCCTCTCTGGAGCAGATGTGAATGCTGTTGATTATGACGGAAGGTCTGCGCTTCATGTGGCTTCCTCGGAGGGGCGTCTGGAGGTCATCAAGTTTCTGATTGAGAGCACTGGAGCCAACTGCACACTCAAGGACAGGTAAAGTTAAAAATACATCAATGACTAGTATCATTCATAATGCAAGTTGATCCACTAAAATTGATCACTTTTTCATATCAGTGTACACATTTTACTGATTGTACGTGTTTAGATTTTGTGTTAATGTTGGCAGGTGGGGAAACACGGCTTTGCAAGAGGCGCTAAGATGCAATCAAGGACCTGCTGTGCAGCTCCTCACAAAGTACACAGACTACAAGGAAATGTTATAATAGTTTACCAATCCCGGACACATGACTGCAGACGTTCAGTGTGCACACTTCAGTGACATATATACTGTTTTGATTCAAACTTTAAACGGCTGGGACCAAATATATTTTTATATACTTTTAAAAAAACAACTGATCTGTCATGACTTAGTTTTGCTGAACAGATGATGCATTTGTAGTATTCAGCCATTAAGAATCTGCACATGGTTTGGATGAGTCCAGTAGTGCAGAAATATTGTACAGATTGTTCAGGATTGCTCATGTGTTGCTCGTGTGTTCAGGGGTTTTTATGTTATCAATTACCAAGATATAAGATCAACACTGTTCAATAAAGTACAATGTCTTATGTCTAATATCTAAGGGCCTACTGTGAAAAAGAACTCCTGTGTACTTCAGTAATAATGGTAGGTGGTAAACGTTACGAGTAGTAGACAAAGAATCAAATGATTGTTTTTATTACATTGATTAAAACCTCAGAACATGCTTACACAGTAGACACATGGATTTTGTCCTAAAAATTCTGATTTCAATAACAGTGAAGGAGAAAAATCAACTCCCACAGTTCAGCTAACATTCTCGTGGTCTATCTTAATAGCAATAAATAGGGGGGAAAAAGCTTCTCTATTGCTATTAAGATAGACCACGAGAATGTTAACTGAACTGTGAGACTGCATTATTAGCTTTTGCGAAACCACTGAGATCTTCACTCCTGTTGTATTTTAATACACCACGAGTGAAGATCTCAGTGGTTTCGCAATAGCCAATAATGCAGTACTCGCTGAGTGACACAAATCTGGGTGAGGTCCAGAAAGTGGTCCAGTGTGAGGACAAGACGCTTGGCAGTATATAACACATTTCAATAGCATGATTAAATTGTTTGAATGAAGAATAATTTTCTGGTCGAAAGCAGAACAGATGAATAATGTTTTAAGGTCTAAAGATTCATGTGATGCTTAAAGAAATTAGCATCTCAGATCTGTGCAATTTCTTCTTCTTCTTCTTCTTTCGGCTGCTCCCATTAGGGGTCGCCACAGCGGATCATCCGTCTCCATACCACCCTGTCCTCTATATCTGCCTCTTTTACACCAACAACCTGCATGTCTTCCCTCACCACATCCATGAACCTCCTCCTTGGCCTTCCTCTTTTCCTCCTACCTGGTGGCTCCATCTTCAGCATTTTTCTACCAATATAATTCATGTCCCTTCTCTGCACATGTCCAAACCATCTCAATCTCGCCTCCCTCACCTTGTCACCAAAACATCCTACATGTGCTGTCCCTCTAATAAACTCATTTCTAATCTTGTCCATCCTCGTCACTCCCAACGAAAACCTCAACATCTTCAGCTCTGCTACCTCCAGCTCCACCTCCTGTCTTTTACTCAATGCCACTGTCTCTAATCCATACAACATCGCAGGTCTCACCACAGTCCTATAAACTTTCCCTTTCATTCTTGCAGATACTCTTCTATCACAAATCACTCCTGTCACTCTTCTCCACCCACTCCACCCTGCCTGCACTCTTTTCTTTACTTCCCTAACACACTCTCCATTACTTTGCACTGTTGACCCCAGGTACCTGAACTCCTCCACCTTCTCCACCTCTTCTCCCTGCAACCGCATCACTCCACTGCCCTCCCTCTCATTCACACACATGTACTCTGTCTTACTCCTACTGACTTTCATTCCCCTTCTCTCCAGCGCATATCTCCACCTCTCCAGGCTCTTCTCAACCTGCTCTCTACTCTCACCACAAATCACAATATCATCTGCAAACATCATAGTCCAGGGAGACTCCTGTCTGACCTCGTCCGTCAACCTGTCCATCACCACTGCAAACAGGAAAGGGCTCAGGGCCGATCCTTGATGCAGTCCAACCTTCACCCTGAACCAGTCTGTCGTACCTACTGCACACTTTACTGCCGTCACACTGTCCTCATACATGTCCTGCACCACCCTCACATACTTCTCTGACACACCTGACTTCCTCATACAATACCACAACTCCTCTCTCGGCACCCTGTCGTACGCTTTCTCTAAATCCACAAATACACAATGCAGCTCCTTCTGTCCTTCTCTATACTTCTCCATCAACATCCTTAAAGCAAATAAGGCATCTGTGGTGCTCTTCCTCGGCATGAAACCATACTGTTGCTCACAGATGGTCACCTCTTCTCTCAACCTGGCTTCCACTACTCTTTCCCATAACTTCATGGTGTGACTGATCAACTTAATTCCCCTGTAGTTACTGCAGGTCTGCACATCTCCCTTATGCTTAAAGATCGGTACCAGCACACTCCTTCTCCATTCCTCAGGCATCCTCTCCCCTTCCAGAATCCTGTTAAACAATCTGGTTAAAAACTCCACTGCCATCTCTCCTAAACATCTCCACGCTTCTACCGGTATGTCATCTGGTCCAACCGACTTTCCATTCTTCATCCTCTTAATCGCTGCTCTCACTTCCTCCTTACTAATCCTATCTACATCCTGCTTCACTAACTCCACATCCTCCAACCTTCTCTCTCTCTGATTTTCCTCATTCATCAGCTGCTCAAAATACTCCCTCCATCTTCTCAACACACTCTCCTCACTAGTCAACACATTTCCCTCTCCATCCTTTATTGCTCTAACTTGCAGTACATCCTTCCCAGCTCGGTCCCTCTGCTTGGCCAATCGGTATAAATCCTTTTCTCCTTCCTTAGTGTCCAACCTCTTATACAGTTCCTCATATGCCTTTTCCTTGGCTTTCGCCACATCCCTTTTAACCTGCTGCCGCATCTCCTTGTACTCCTGCCTACTTTTCTCATCACTCTGTCGATCCCACTTCTGTTTTGCCAACCTCTTCCCCCTAATGCTCTCCTGCACTTCCTCATTCCACCACCACGTCTCCTTGTCTTGCTTTCTATTTCCAGATGTCACACCAAGTACTTTTCTAGCTGCCTCCCTCATCACTCCTGCAGTAGTTGCCCAATCATCCGGCACCTCTTCACCACCACCGAGCCCCTGTCTGACCTCTTCCCTGAACCTCACACTACACTCTTCCTCCTTCAGTTTCCACCATCTTATTCTTCTTTCAAACCTTACTTTCCTCCTCTTCTTCTTCGCCTCCAAAACCATCCTACAGACCACCATCCGATGCTGTCTAGCTACACTGTCCCCCGCCAACACCTTACAGTCTCCAATCTCCTTCAGGTTGCATCTCCTACACAGAAGATAATCCACCTGTGTGCACCTTCCTCCACTCTTATACGTCACCCTATGATCCTCCTTCTTCTTAAAATACGTGTTCACCACTGCCATTTCCATCCTTTTAGCAAAATCTACCACCATCTGCCCTTCCACATTCCTCTCCTTAAAACCATACCTACCCATCACCTCCTCATCACCTCTGTTCCCTTCACCTACATGCCCATTAAAGTCTGCCCCAATCACCAATCGTTCTTTCCTAGGTACACCATCTACCACTTCATCTAATTCACTCCAGAATCTTTCTTTCTCCTCCATCTCACAGCCAACTTGTGGAGCATAGGCACTGATGACATTTATCATCATCCCTTCAACTTCCACCTTCACGATCATCACCCTATCAGAAACTCTCTTCACCTCCACTACACTCTTACTGTACGCTTCCTTCAGAATCACCCCTACACCATTTCTCTTCCCATCCACACCATGATAAAACAGTTTAAACCCACCTCCAATGTTCCTGGCCTTACTCCCTTTCCACTTGGTCTCCTGAACACACAACACATCTACCTTTCTCCTCTCCATCATATCAGCTATCTCTCTCCCTTTACCCGTCATAGTACCAACATTTAAAGTACCAACCCGAACCTCTACTCTCCTACACTGCTCCTTTTCCTGCCGTCTCTGTAGACACCTTCCTCCTCTCCTTCTCCTCCTTCGGCCAACAGTAGCCCAATTTCCACCGGTACCCTGTCGGCTAACGATACCTGTGGCGGTCGTTGTTAACCCGGGCCTCGACCGATCCGGTATGAAATTCTCATTTGTGATCCGCATATTTGATTTGGCACATGTTTTACGCTGGATGCCCTTCCTAACGCAACCCTCCCCATTTACCCGGGCTTGGGACCGGCACTAAGAGTACACTGGCTTGTGCCCCCCTAATGGCTGGGTTAGATCTGTGCAATTTATTCACACTATATTAATCCAAATTTAATGCTGGGGTAAATTCACATAAATTGCAGCTATTTAGATGTTTTAACTTGACTCCATTGGGTGTTAGAAAGATTAATGCTAATTGAACTAATACACTATTGTTATTACGTCTCTATTAATTGTTCAAGAAATGCAGCTTCGTTGTACCACCGCTTAATGTGCTGTTGTCTTTCTTTTTCTCTGTGCCACAGTTACACAATGTGCATGCCCATGCAAATCTGGTCACATTCCACCCAGCAGAGCAGCAAAGCAAGTTACCTGGTTCAACGCAGTGGACTATGCCTAGTGCACTACTGTATAAATTTCACTGCCGAGTGAGAGTGTGTATATGCAACGTCTTTGCGCTTGGTCCACGTGCCGTGTAACGTCACCTGAGAAACTGCTTCAAGCTCTCTGCAGCATCCTCGGCATGCGCTTGCACAGAAATCCGATATTCAGTTTATTTTGTCTTATTTTAACAGTAAGGATTACGGTATGGATGTACTGTTTCAGTTCTAAGAAACGTCATATGGGTGTGTCTGTGGACTCTGACCCTTATTGTGTTCTTAAAGTAGCCACTGCGCCCTGGAGCCGACTTGATTTCTATTCGTGTTAGAGTTTGTGAACATTTTGTTTTTCTGGACGGAAATTCGATTGGGTGCGCCCTTGACTTGTTTATTGACAGCGTTTCTTGTTTGTGCACTGATTGTCCAGCCTTAAAAAAAAGGAACGAAGGTGAAAAGCATGAAAGATGTCGGTAGCGGGACTGAAGAAACAGTTTCACAAGGCTAGCCAGGTAATGAAAGGCACAGCTTGCAGCGCGAGCCTGTGTAATTGTGTTTATTAAGTTATTATATGTGTTTACATTATACACGTGGCTTTACATTCAAGTCGTCGCGTGTGTTGGCCTACCGTTTACACCATTTATAACATCTAAAACCCAGGCATTATCTAGCAAGATATACTAACTCTATGCTATGCTGTTTATTAAGTTAGATTTAAATCCAGAAACAAATAGCAGCTCGTGCCAGTTGCTTGTCCTTTTGACGGATGAGGCGCATACGAATCGATTCTCTTGATCGATTCTTTTAAGAGAGTCGGGCGAATCGACTTTTAAAAAAGAAGCAATCGAGCTACATTGTAAATGTAGGTTTTGTTTTCGAATATTATAATCACATAACTTCTTTTGTTAGTTTACTAGATATGAAAAATAATTTGCTATATCGAAAAGAATATCAGAACCTGAATGGGTTATTTAATCGTAAAGTAATTACGATTAAAACGTAAGCCAGTACACACTTCTCACTCACTGTTTAATGAAAAGAGAACTAAACAAATTACTGTATGAGATTTATTGGAGGGACTTAAAGATGGAGTGACATTACTGAGGGCATGCAGTGTTTTGGATTTGATCAGAGATGCCCAAATTAGGGCCCGCCGGTCAAAATTGGCCAGTGGTGACCTTCGATTTGGCCCACAATGATATATGGGTGGGTGGGTACCATTTGGAAAAACCAAGGACCAAATTCATGTCTTTCATTGGAGGTTATTGTACAATTAATTCGATTCTTTCTATGTTAAGAACATTAAAAATAAAACTGCATTAGTTAAACATATTACAGAGTAAACTTTTCTAATTATTTATTCATTTTACATATTATAAAATCATAAATGAGAGGATGAATGATGATAAATGAGAGGAGCTGTAGCAACTTTAATTCTTATATAATGGTATAATGCAACATTTATTTTTGGCCCATTTCCCTCAATCAAGTTTGATTTTTGGTCCTTCTTAGGAAAATGTTTGGGCACCTCTACTATAGAGCAACAAGGTTAATGTGTGATTTTTGTATAGAAAAATAATATCAGATATTTTTATTACAATGCAAGAGTGCAATTGTGAACATCCTTCAGGGAAATGCAAAATGTGCCTGGTGCAGTCATTAGGCTACATGTCAATTGCCAAAAAAAAAATAATAATAATTGTTTGTTTAGAAATCAATTAGTGTTCAAAAAACATTCAGCAATCACCATAATTACAAATAATCTCAAAGTTAACAAAGGGAACAGCAGAACAAAAAAGTGTTGTTAGATAAAAAAAAAGTGTTGTCAGGTTAATAAATTAATATCTCAAAACAGGACCAGCTATCTTGACAAAAATAAAGACCAAAACATGTCTGTTTTCTCCCAGCAGAAATGATACAATGATAAGGTTTTATTACTGATATACATAACTTCCTTACAGCTTAGGACCTATTGCAACATTTGAACTTTGTCTTCTTTTAGCACACTTAAAGCAGCAAAATAGACCATATAGTTCTATTATTTCCATATTTTATATCAGTATTATCCCAAAATCAGTTTCAGTTTAGTTATCCGAAAATCAGTTCAAACTCGTTTAGGGATCGTTGTAAAGAATTAGTGGAAGTTCATATCAAATCATCTATTAAATGTATTATCAATTAAATGCACATACCATGAAAAACTGCATAATTTAAATGCTCACTTATGATGTTATTTATCTGTTTATATATGTGTTTCACATATGTACCTTCACAAACTATACATTTTTTTTGTGCTTTTTATCAATTTAGTTGCTCAAGGAAAAGATCAGTGGTGCTGAAGGAACAAAGCTGGATGAGGATTTCATCAAAATGGAAAAAGTAATTTTGTTTTCATTTAGATCAGTGTAGAACTTCAACATGGCTAGACTCCATACTTGGCTTTACTCTCAATGAAAATGTACATTTCCTGCTTTATTATAGAAAACTCAAATCACCAATAAGCTTATTGCCGACCTTCTTACAAAAACAACAGAGCATATTCAGCCAAACCCAGGTATGCCTTAGAAAGTAATACTCACATTTAAGGTATTTATAACCGGATAATTCATTATTATTCATTATCAAGTTCTTTTGATTCCTAGCATATAGAGCAAAACTCAGCATGCTCAATAAAGTTTCTAGGATTCGTGGAAATGCAAGATCAGCTGGATACCCACAGACAGAAGGAATACTGGGGGACTGTATGTTAATCTACGGTGCTCAGCTTGGGGTGGAGTCTGCATTTGGTATGTTTAGCAACTGAAATAGATCTTACTATAAAAATGTTTAATTCATTTATCTGTGAAAAACTAATGAAAACGTCTGGTATAGTATCAATGTACATAGAGAAGCAAACATTTAGATTGTTAGGGATTATTCATTCATGAAAATGTCTGCTTTACTACTTAATCAGTACTTGTTCACAGAAGGGAGATGAAGAACAACACTTCATTTTTCTGACATTTTTTAGTGTCCAGTAAACTATAATAAGTTGAACTTTTTTCATGCATAGCTTGCTCCTTAATATTATAGAATTGGATATATAGTAAAGTATTCTAGTTTCCTGTATGGCTTATATGAAAGGGCATTATGTTGTAGTGTAGATATTGTTGTTAATCATTACTGCAATATTGTCCTTCAGAATTGTAAACGTATGAAAGCATTGCAACTAAACAACCATTAAAAGATTTATTACTTCTTTTAATATCATACCATCAACATTGTTTAGTTGCAGGACTTATCACAGTTACAATTTGTACCAGTGTGATTGTATTACAGTATTTTAAAGAAGGAATTTCAGAAATGGCAAACTTTCATTTTAGTGTTTAGTCTGTTAGCCTGAGCTTAATCATTGCCTTTCCCACTAGGTAATGCACTGGTGGACATGGGACAGGCCTTGAAGCAGATGGCAGAAGTAAGGGACTGCATGGATGTGCGTGTGAAACACAGCTTTATCGATCCACTTCAGATGCTACAGGAAAAGGAGCTTAAAGAAATTGCAGTGAGTCTATTCATTAGGGATAATAGTCAATAATACAATTAATGTAATGCTTTAAGATAGGAATTTAGGTAGGTGTTTCATCCCTTCTTGAGTATAGGTTGTAACATGAGACTTTCAGAGTATTCTAACCTATAGAGTAGATTTTGGAAGCGTCTTCAGGGTGGGGGTTAGGCCCATGCCTCCCCTCTGTTTATATTTCAAAACTTTTTCTTTCAAAAAGTTATGGAGGTCTAAAGACTAGACCTCCATAACTTTTTGAAAGAAAAAGTTTGGAAATTTAGTAGTGTCCCATTTTTGTAAATTTTTGTACATTTGAGAAAAACAAACAACCAAGCAACACATCTGTGGTTTTAACTGTGATGGTTATGTAATGTATATATGTATACGTTTCTTTTCTGTGTGCAAGTTCCATCTGAAGAAACTTGAAGGTCGCCGGTTAGATTTTGACTACAAGAAAGGTTCCAAAAGGAGAATTGCAGAGGCGGACCTTAAACAGGCATTAGACAAGTTTGAGGAATCCAAAGAGCTGGCAAAAAGTAGCATGTTCAACCTCTTAGAAAATGATGTAAGACAATAAAGAAAATTTAATTTCTTTATTTTTGCAAAAACATAGGGTTAAATATTCATAACTTATAATTTATTTGCTTTAGGTGGATCAAGTACGACACTTGTTGGGTCTCATTGAAGCATCTATGGATTACCATCAGCAATCTCATGACATACTGGAAAATCTCAGAAGCAGTCTTCAAAACAAGTGAGTTAATAGTTATTTACATAACATGTTTGTCTAAATGCTGCATTTTAGCTAGGTAGCTTATAAAAGTATCTTCTTTTTATTCAGGATTGCGGATACCAGCAACAGACCAAAAAAGGAACTCAAAACAAAGTCGACCGCAAGTACAATGTGTTGGACAGGCACTTATGGGTTTTCTACAACTACATCTTATGGTCAGTGATATTTTTTATGTTGCCACAGTGCTAAAAAAGTATACAAGGTAAAGATTTTACAATTGACACCTTTATTTTTCAGACACTGAGATAAATCAAGAGCTGAGTGAAAAAAGTAAGTAGGCTTTCAGTCAAAAGAAAAATCTACACTTACTGGAAACTTGAATATGAGTATTAGTAATAGCACATTTACACCTGCACATTCACAATTATCCAATCTTTCATCAGGCAGGTATAGATCAAGTACATCAAATAGTGTTCACCTATCCTCTAAACGTGGTTATAAAGATTTGTTATTTAAGTTACCATGGCCTTCCTTTTCCAGCCTTCTCAAACTAATTTGACCATTTTCTTTTTTTAACTCTCATCAACAAGGTTTTTCTGTTCACATATGTTGCTCTTTTGGTTTTTCTGGTTTTTTATCTTTACTGTGTAATCTGTAGAGAGAATCTCATGAGATCAGTAGTTCCCAAAATACTCGAACCAGCCAATCAGCTAACAATCATGCCATAGTTATAGATCATATCAGAAATTTCTCCATCCTGAATGTCATGCACATTAACTGAAACTCTTGGTCAACAGCTGCATGATTTTATGCAAAAATGAGCATGTGTATGGGTGGCCCTTTTTAAGTTGATCAGGAGTATATCACTTTTGTACGTCGCTCTGGACAAGGACGTTTGCTAAATGCCGCAGATGTAAATGTAAATAAGTGTATAGTAACCTTTTAAAGTACTAGCACTGCAAAGCCAAATATTTTATATTTTTTAATATGCACTGAAGTATTTGTTCTTAAAATGGATAAACCAACATGAAGACCGGTGAGCTGTCTATCGGGAAATGAAGTAATTTTCCCTGAGGAAAATGGAAACATTTATAAGAACAATCTTTGGACATATTGTAGCTAATACAAACATTTGGAATAAAAGGGAAATAAACCATAAAGGAAAAAATTATCATGGAATATGCCAGCTAAGGAAAACAACAACAGCAGATGTTGACAGAACACTAAAAACAACAGTTTTTAGGTTGTAGCTTAAACAACATTAATGGTCTTTCCGTTTCAACACTTTCAAAGTGAACTGTGTGTTTTTATAGTGTATATCATCTGCATAGATCCATGTGAATATTTTTGACCTACAGGCACCTGTAATGAACCACTGGATCAACCTTGCTGTCGGGCACTGTTCAACTTTAAGCCTGAAACTCAACGTGAGATAGGCTTTAAGAAGGATGACATCATTATTCTCACTAGCCAGGTTGATGAGAACTGGTATGAAGGGCTGTTCAATGGAGAGTCTGGCTTTTTCCCTGTCAATTATGTTGAGGTCCTTGTACCACTGCCCCAATGACAACCGGTCCCCAGTTCACTGAGCCATTACAAAAACTCATCATCTTTTCAGTGCTTGGTCAAAGCCATGCATTTTATTGATAAGTATCTTTGTCTGATGGATGTGCTTCACAGTTCCCAGCTGCTCTTTTGGATCTTTTTTCCACTATGCAATTATTTGTATATATTGTCTTTTCTTTACATTTAATTGCTTATATTAAAGAAACTAATAAGGCAATATCTAGTATGCAACCCTTGAATGTTGATTGATGGTTAGGGCGATATGAGTGTTCATTATATGTGGTATTTAACACAATTTACTAACATCCTAAATTGGTGAATGTAGTTTATGTATATAGACTTGCCAAATTGTATTAAGAATATATGCAACCAGACAGCAATATTGTTATAGCCTTTGGGGAAAGTGATGCTGCTTTTTTTTATGATAGCCATACTGAAAACATAGTTCCTGCAGTATGTGGTTAATATTGTCGGCATTTGCTATTTGTTTTAGGGGATAATATTTTGTAAATTAAATAAATGGAAATGAAAGATAGTTTGCAAATAAAGATTGTAACACATCACATCATTATTGTGTGATTGTGTATATATTTCTGTCTACCGAGGGTTTTTTGCGAACAACACATAATACAATTTAACTATTTATATTCTATTTAATTGTTGTGGAGGCCAGAGAGAAAAGTTCATGTTCTCATTTGTTATACCTGTCACTCACTAATCACCTTTCTCTCTCTCTCTCTCTCTCTCTCTCGCTCTCTCTCTCTCTCGCTCTCTCTCTCCCCATCTCTCAGTCATGTGAAACTCTCTTGAAACACTCAGCCTGTCATTTTACCAAGAAACGAGTAGAAAAAAATTATCTGTTCTGAATACTTTTACTGCTGTGAAGTCTTCATTGTTATGATAACAATATACATTGTTGTATATTTGTATTAAATAAACTCTTCTAAAATATGTCATAATCTTAACCTATTCATGTAGCAGACAAAACTGATTTCTTCTCTGTTGATATTCAGCGATAATTCAGCACACCTTCTGACCATTCTGGCCTCTCCATGGATTATTAAAAATGTAATGAATATGCAAGTTAGTATATGACGCTATCTGACTTGTTTTATTTATTTATTTATTTATCGGTTCTCTAAAAATTCATTAGCTACTTCTCCCTGAAAAGCGTTTGAAACACTGGCTGCATGGTTTGACCTTCGTGGGTTGCCGTAGTGGCGGTACCAGCCGAGTGTACAGTTTTTTCAAACTTGGGATATATAAATAAGTGCTGGGAATTAATAAGAATAACAATATCCGGGGTTTTCACAAAACAAAATCTAGCCCGTTGCATTAAAAAACGGAGGTACTTGGTTTGTAAACCTTACGGTGAGTAGTCAAAGTTATAGGAAAAACTTGCAAAATGTCAACAACTGCTTGCTAGCATAACCTTGTCGGTGGCTAATGTTCTCACGATAAACTTAAAAGTTAGTATTTCCGGTTAATTTATATGTGGCGTTTGACAAATGTTTAGTTTTATATGTAGCGTTGTCTGCGCTGTTTAAAGTTGTGAGTTTGTTAAAAAGTTAGCTAGCTAGCCAAAATGCAAAGCTAATTAGCTTGCTAACTTTTATAGCTCGCTGGTTTATATTTGCATGTTAACATCATTTTACCAAATCCAGTCTGTCCACGTAGGGTATATATATTAAAATAATACTCATAAGGTTATCGTCTACATTTGGGAAAAATAAAGAAGCATTCTGGCTTCCTAAAATTAGTTTTATAATTAATAATAAGACCAGTAAAACTGACACACAAGTATCCTTTTACTGTTTCTAATATTTGGGATTATTCTATATAGAATAACAACATTCTTATATTTTCACATTTCCAAAAGTATAAAGGAGTTAATATAATGAGGAAAATATGAAGCCAAACTGTTTTTTTTGAAAGTCCCAGTGTTGGTGTATCAGGTTGTAAATTATTTATTGTGGTCACTGTGAAAGCTGTAATTACACTACAAGACTCAAGTGTCACCAGCCTGTCTGACATATGCAGTGTATTTTCTGTTGCTTTTTCTACTAAGAGTGTTGCTATGGAGGAGGTGACGCGTTTGGTGTCATCAGGTGACTGCCTGAAGATCTGGGATTCCACCTCCATGAGCGTGGTGGAGCAGTTCAACCCTCACAGTGCCAGCCATCCACTAGCACAGGCCTGCTGGAGCAGCAGCAGTATCCTCCATATTCTTCTTCTTCCATATTAAGCCATTTTATTCAGGATATACAACCATTGAGTAAATGTAAAAGGCCTGGTTTATATTTGGATTCAGTTGTATTGAGTGGTGGAACATTCCCTAAATAGTGTGCAATTGACACTTTTGTAATTATGAAGTTTCTGACATAGAATTGTGCTGGTTTGTGTCACTAAATACACTAATGTAAATGTTAGAAACTGATGTTACTTGGAACAGCTTCAAAGCTTATCAATTACCGTAGATTGTGTGGCTCTGCTTGGCAGATTACTCATAATTCACTACATTGTCCAATGGCAAGCTATCTTATTAATGATGTAAGCATGTTCTTAAACATTTTAAAGCAAATTACACAGCACTATTTACAATTATATACCATACACAAACATACTGACATCTGGCCAACACCCCATTCCTGGGCTTTCTGCCAACTGCTCCCACAACATTTGAAATGCACAGTAGTATAGAAGGTCTCTGTCTGCTGTATCATTAAGAATTGATTTAACAAGGTTGGTGTGAAAGAATGTGTGTCTTGCACAGATATACTGGAACACTGATTTAACCCCAGATCTTCTCATTTAACATCACTGTTTGAGTCTTACTTTTGGTTTGATAGATAGATAGATAGATAGATAGATAGATAGATAGATAGATAGATAGATAGAAAGAAAGAAAGAAAGAAAGAAAGAAAGAAAGAAAGAAAGAACTTTATTGTCATTGCATTGTACAGGTACACAGCAACGAAATGCAGTTTGGCATCTACCAGAAGTGCAAAATGTAGCAATCGTGCAAAAGTGCAGATAAGGTGTATTATGTTATGGTTTCTGTCAAAAAAAAAATCTAATAAAAAATAAATAAATAATTAGTTAATGAATCCATAATGAATTTGTAGACACCACTTTGTATGACTTGACAACAGTCAGATCAGTACATTGTCAGTGCCAGCAGTATAGGAGACAAGCTGGTAGTGACCAGCCTGAAGTCCTCACCAGTGCCAGTGATGGAGCTTGCAGAAGGGGTCAGTAGACAAGCTGCATTTCTGCACAAAGCACTAATAAAACCACTTCATAACCCTCTCAGCATTCTCATTTGTGCTGCATCTGTGGCTTTGTTTTTTTTTTTTTTTTTTAGAAAAAACAGACACGAGTTGCACTAAATTCAACATCACAGTTCTTGGTCAGTGGGGGACTAGATAACACGGTCAACATCTGGGACCTGAAAACAAAGAGATTACATCGCAGCCTCAAGGTATCTCGTTGTTAATTATCCATTAAAGTAGATATTTTACTGCGAGGTTGTCTGAATTAACCAGCTCTACTTTACAGATATGTTTAAATGTTTCTTGGTTTAACATTTGCATTGACCTGGGTTACAGTTACAGAAAACTGCAATAATTTGATAAAAAAAAAATTAATAATTTGTGTGTGTGTATATATATATTACTTTATTTGTTCAACCACTTTTCAGGATCATAAGGAGGAAGTAACGTGTGTATCCTTCAATGGTGGTGATAGTTACATAGCATCTGGCTCCACCAGTGGAGACATCATTCTCCACAGCATTACTACCAATCTGTCCAGCAAAGCCTTTGGCCACGGACCCAATGAGGTGGGTTTGTCTCTTTTCAACAAAACCTGTATTTTCATGCCATGTTTTACACAGATCAGGTACAACATTATGACCACCTGTCTAATATTGTGTTGACCCCCCCCCCCCTATTTTGCCAAAACAGTCCGAACCTGTTGAGCACTAACAGCAAATTTATCTACAGGAGCTCGTCTGTTGGATTAGACCACATAGGCCAGCCTTCACTCCCCAAGTAGCCGGTTCAACACTGTTCCTTCCTACTACTTTTGATAGATACTGACCACTGCAGATCGTGAACACCACACAAGACCTGCAGTTTTGGAGATGAAAATTGTGTTCACAATTTGGCCCTTGTCAAAATCTCTCAAATCCTTACGATTGCCCATTTTTCCTGCTTCTAACACATCAACTTTGAGGACTAAATGTTTACTTGCCGCCTAATATATACCACCCACTAACAGGTGCCATGATGAAGAGATAATCAGTTTTATCTAGTTCACTAATAATAATGTTAAATTGTCTTAATGTTATGCCTGATCAGTGTATATGAACTAATGGGAGACATTTTTGCTGTCTTATTGGGTATAATATAAGAATATTATTGGTGAATTTAGTTTGAGTAAGCTAAATTAAATAAATAACATGCATCAATCTTATGAATTGACACTTCTGTTTTGTTTGTGCTTTTTTTTTTTTTTAAGGATTTATATTAGACTTGTACAATTAGATTGAAATGTATTTAAAATTAAAATTATACTGTGAAGTAAAATGTTTGATTTAAAAATGCATACAAATATACTAAACTTGGCAGAAATATAGTGAATAACATGTTTTCACTGTGTAGCCTATCCGTGACTTGAAGTACTCATTGATAAAGCGGTCTCTCTTGGGGAGTGTGTCAGACAGCGGCTCTGTGGTTCTGTGGGATGCCAATACACAGAAGGAGCTACACACGTTTGAAGGAGCGCACAAAGCTCCTGCCTCAGGCCTGGCCTTTTCTCCAGCAAATGACTTACTCTTTATTACAGTGGGACTGGATAAGAAGATTGTCTGTTATGACACTTCCAGCAAAGTGTAAGGCCCACACATTTTTTTAAAGGTTGTTTTTAGATAATTGCTAGTTCAAAGCAAGATATGGCATTTTTATAATATTACTTGAAATTTAGTTTGTGGGTTGTTGTTTGTTTCTGCAGTATTTTCCGAAGTAAGCAGGTAGAGTCCCCACTTACAACTGTAGACTTCACTCCAGATGGAGCAGGGCTGGTAGTGGGCTCCACCCAAGGACGGATCTACATGTATGATTTGCGTAATCTAAGTGCTCCTGTCAAAACCATAATGGCTCACAAGACCTCAGTCACATGTATTCGCTTCCAGCACTCGAACACAAGACTAAAAGTATGTTTTGCATATGCTTTGTCTATATATATATATGGTATTGTGAAGTAATTAAGAACAATGGCATTCTAATGTGCTATAAATTAACTTTCTCCTCAGACTAGTAAAACAGTCTCAGGCAAGACTACTTCTTCGCAGTCTAACAAGCGGATCTCCGTAAAGCTGGGGCAGACCCAGCAGAGCGGTCCATCTACGCCGACTTTTTCAGTTCCTACTGTCCTAGAACAGCAGCCAGTAAGCCGAGGAGATGGACAAACTCACAACCTAGGTGAGTGTCCATTTCACTCAGCTGTCCTCAGTTTCCTTGAATGTAGATAATTCATAACTTGTACAGCCTGGTTTGGAACATGGTCAGCTTTTGATTTGACAAATTCATGAGGTCTGTGTGTGTGTGTGTGTGTGTGTGTGTGTGTGTGTGTGTGTGTGTGTGTGTGTGTGTGTGTATATATATATATATATATATATATATATATATATATATATATATATATATATATATATATATAAAATTAATATATGGGATCATAGCATATTTGTGACAAATGTATTCAAATTTTAGAATTGCACTAGTGTTCTGACTACTCTTCCTGTGCTGTGGGTGTGTTTAGGGAGTGGAGAAGGTCCTGAGGTCCCATCCAGAGAGGCTGAAGGCCAGCAGAGTTTGGATAAGTTTAACAGTGTCGGTCGAAACAGTCTGAGCCTGGATATTTTCTCACCTGTAACCGATGGTATGTGCTTACTTTATTTATTATACAGTTGCTGTGGATTTTACTTTGCACTACAGTTTTATTTTTTTCTGTGTTTAATGCCTCACTCAGGGTTTAAGACACATGGCTTAATTGGTGATACTCCAACTTCAAGAAATGGTGTGTACTTAGTGATACTTTAGATATAGGTACTTAATAAGCACCTATACCATTCTATTGGTCAAAAATTGCAGCACTGCTTATTGCTTTTTGTCTGATGGGTATATCTGTTTTTCAATTTACCACTAGGGGGGAGTGCTGATGTCTTTTTCAGAGAACCTGAGGGGCAACACAGTTCAGACAAGTTTAGGGTGGGTCGCAACAGCCTGGACATTTTCTCTCCTGTCCGAGATGGTGAGAGGATTTTTCTTCTTAGGTGTTATTTATTATATTTCAGAAAATGTTTCCTTGCTTTCTCAAATATAAGTAACTGCAATAATCTGCTATTTTTTTAAGAATTATTATAATTGTTTTTTTTTTTACGTATTTTTAACTCATTAATTCTAGATTATAAAGGTCACAGGCTCAGTGATGCCTCAAGTGTAAAGAAAGGTGAGCTTTTATTGTTTGCATTCGACTGAAGTTTGTATTTGTAAAAGCATTTGTTCAGTTCTTTACTTGTTTGATATTGTTTCTTTTATTAAAGATTTAGATTTCTTACCTCAGCACGGTTCAGCTCAGCGCAAGAACCCACTGGGTACACCTGGTGCTCGCTGTTATAGTCCTCTGACTGCTGTCCACACACCACCTGCAATCAAAGAGGAGGATACAGTGATCACATCACCTACGCATACGGACACACAAAGCAATATGGTCAGTTACTGTCATATCATTATGTGTTTAGGAGACATCCCTAATGCTTTAATGACTACTAAATGTTTTGTAGCTATAATGTACTGTTACTTTAACAATATAAGGAATATAAAATGGTATAAAAACCTATACATAAAATGTATAGGTATATATATTTTTTTATATTTCTGATATTAACATTTTGGCATGATGGACAGGTAAAGAAGAGTAATTATCTGAGGCAAAATGTTCTGAATACACTTCCTGCTTCTCAGAGTACACACATGCAATCAGTGCCTTCATTCAACACTCCTGAGGCAAGTCAAAGGAGAGAATTGTCAACCCAGCTCAACTATGATTCGCCAGTAAGTTGCAGTCAACCTGTAGCTGAACCAGGTATGTAAACAGGACATAGAATACACCTGATCAAATGAATACTTGTATGTAAATGTATGATTGCAGGGTCACAAAAAGTTGTGTTTCTGTTTTTAGCAGCAGCAGCAGCAGCAGCAGCAGCAGCAGTAGCAGGTGCATCGGGTGCTGTCAGTAGTGACGCACCACTCACCTCTGTCCAGATGAATTTTGTGCGCAACATGATCCATGAAGCTCTGGAAGATTTCAGGTACATCGTTTTGAAATATTTACACACACACACTTCTATTTACTCGTCTCTAAGGAAAAACTGTTAAATTTATAATGTTACCTACAGTATAGTACATTATTTTTGCATTGTTATGTGGGTAAACTCAAGTTAACAAAACATTCTGATCCCACTCCGAAGTCAGTTTATACTTCCAGGGCTTTATTACCAAGTTGTGGAACCTTTTTTTTGTTGTTGTAATAATTAGTACACTATAGTCAATTAGGTAGTTACACAGAGCACAGAGAAGAAAGAGTAAACTTTTCTGTTCAATTTTCAACTTTATTTTAGGAATAAAGCCATTTTATGAGTTGCATGCGTCTTGGACATATGGCACCTGAGATGAGAATTTCATGCATATAAACCTGTACCTTACATTTACTTTTGTAAAAGAACAGCTATTCTTATATTATGTTACCTTAGTCATTTTGCAATCCCGGTAACCAGAATCTGAGACTAAGTAACACATTTTACTTTCCTGGTGGCTAGTTTATCAATCCAAGGTGTCTCAGATCAGCTAAACAGCTTTGTAATCTTTTTTTGTAGAGACACATGCCACAGAGATATTATCAATCTGCAAGTTGAAATGGTTCGGCAGTTCTATATTCAGCTGGTAAGTATTACTTGCAAGGCACAATTGTTTTTGTCATCTTTTTTTTTTTTTGCCATACTGTCATGCAACTCTATTAATATGGCGATTCTCGCTATTTCAGAATGAAATCCATGGGCTCATTGAGCGGTACTCTATAAATGACAGTCTTGTGGAAGAGATTGAAAAGCTAAAGGAAGAAAACAAACGACTCAGAGCAAATTACTAAAAAGAATGTGGCTACCTGTCTGACAGACAGTAGAGTGACTACTTTGTGCTCAGTACAGGTTTAGGCCCAGGATGTGTGGTAGCATTACAGCACTGTCTTTGGTGAGGAACGACTGGGGTTCTGCTTTCCAGCTGATGCCTGAAGTATGCACTCATGTCCGGAGGACCAGCGTTGCCTGCTCTATTTATCACCAGCATATTTTTAAGGTTACACCATGAATGTACCTTAAAATAAGAGAGATTATTTGTAAGCTTCTCTCCATTTCTGTGCATTTTTGTGCATAATTTGCAATAAAATATTGCCATATAAGAGGGCATGTTTGTAGTAGATAACCTAGGTAGATATGACTATAACCATAATAGTGACTTTATACTAAATTAGACAAATACAAACTGCAACAGTCAGGAAATCAATAACCTGGTCTGTTTATAGTGCCTACAATGGAATTTTGCAGGAGTCATGAAATTTGTATCTTGAATAAATTATTGCATTGAACTACCACAGAATGTTGATTGGGTTACAATTAATTGTTCATTGTTGATTTTTGATCAGCATGTTATTTAATAAAAGTAATTTGTCTGATTTTTCCTGTTCTAGATTGGTGTAGGACATAAGCACAAATGATTTTAATTCTAAGCAGTTTCAGTTAAGAGAATATGCATTAAGCTTGTCATATTTAGTCTCTCTTTTGGGAGCCATGGGCTTCAGTGTTTGCTATATTAGTGCCAGCTCTACATATGAACATCAAATGTCTTGACTAACTAAATACACAGTGGTGTGAAAAAGTGTTTGCTCCTTCCTGATTCATTTGCATGTTTATCACACTAATGTTTCAGATCATCAAACTAATTTACATATTAGTAAAAGATAAGTGAACACAACATGCAGTTTTTTTAATTGAGGGAAAACAAAATCCAAAATTACATGGTCCTGTGTGAAAAAGTGTTTGCCCCCTAAACCTAATAACTGGTTCTGCCACCCTTAGCAGTAACAACTGCAATCAAGTGTTTGCGATAATTTGCAATGAGTCTGTTACAGCGCTCTGGAGGAACTTTGATCCACTCATGTATGCAGAATTGTTGTAATTCAGCCACATTGGAGGGTTTTCGAGCATGAACCACCTTTTTAAGGTCATGCCACAGCATCTCAATAGGATTTAGGTCAGGATTTTGACTAGGCCACTCCAAAGTCTTCATTTTGTTTTTCTTCAGCCATTCAGAGGTGGACTTGCTGGGGTGTTTTGGATCATTGTCCTGCTGCAGAACCCAAGTTCTCTACAGCTTGAGGTCACAAACAGATGCCCAGACATTCTCCTCCAGGATTTTTTGATAAATGGAACCATGAATTTTGCTGTTTATCACAACAAGGCAATAAGAAACACCACTGTATCTAAGAGGAAATGAAATAATGAAACTGATGCAAAGGGGTTAAAAGTACCAGGTACCAGTGCTGGAGGTCTTTTAATTAGGATAAAAGTAAAAAGCAACAGCAATATTTATAAAAACTTTTTACTAGACAAAGAAATTACCATTAAGCACCGATAATTATGTGGCAATTGACTTGATTTGATCACAATGTCCAAGCCAGCCTAAGAAAAAAATTAATTTTATTAAAAAAAAAATATGCACAGTAGTACATTCTAACAGTAAACCTGGATGTATTGAATGCATTTAATGTATTTAATTTGGATAATTTGTTGGTCAATCCGTTACATTCGTTTCTTATTTTTAAGAAAAAGACATTTCTGAGGCACGTGTAAATTAAAATTGCATGCATACAATACATATTGTGTAGTCTTGTGTTATGAGGTAGAGAAGCAGTCCTGAGATCATGTGCACTATGTTGATACATCTGCCCTGCAGATAGGACAGGTGGCATTCTCCTGAGAAACAAACAAGAAATGTGTGCACATTACAATCATATCATCGGATAGAAAATATGAGGTATGAAAAGTGTCCAATAACTTACTTTCAACCAGCGGTCAATGCACTTCACATGGTAGTCATGGAAGCACGGCAACATTCGCAGCTTCTCTCCTTTCTTGTAGTCAGAGAAACAGATTTGGCATCTGGGCACACAGAGATGAAACATTACCTACAATAAGTGAATACAAGACCCTATAAAAAAAGAAAATGTGATTTTGGCACTTACTCTGTCTTGCCTGCACTGTGTGCTGGATCATAAGCTTTTGCAGGGAGTCTTTCAATCTCAACTTTAGTGAGGGTTTTCTTGCCCATCACAGATCCCTGGATCTCCTCAAGTGCCAGAAGAGCCTAAAGACAAATCCACAAGATAAAATAGTCAAAAGGAAAAAACAGCTGCTGAAAGAATTGGGAAAGCTACTTGACACATTCATATTATTTGCACTATAAACGCATACCTCATAGTTATTTCCCTGGCTGTCATCAAGCATGTCTAAAGACACGTGTGGACCGTTTCTGTGGCGAGAGCTGCGACCTCCCCGAGTCTGTCTTGTTTGTCTGCCTGATGAATCAATCACATTCACAGCATCAACAAGGAATGCTGACATGTCAAACAATGGTTTTACAATCTTTGGAAAATAACCACGACTCACTGGGCTGCTCCACAACCATGGCCTGCTGCAGCTCTGAGAATGATGATGAGTGTATCATGGAGGCCCAGGGAGAGATCCAGCTCAGACCTACATAGGAATTAAACTTAAGAAGGTACAAGTAAAATCAAAAGTTAGAACTTTTAATAACAAAAATATTAACTATGCAATGATATGTAAACAGTATTTATGAAAGATGTGTTTAATAAAACTAACTGGGAGGTTTCGTGGAGGTCTGTTGGGTGAGGTGGTCTGTAATCGATTTTGCTCCTGATTAAACTGTTCCTCTCTATCAAATTGCTCCTGCAAGAAAAGAAAAAAAATTCAATATACAAAAAAAAAGTGTGAATAGGTATAGAGCACCTCTCAAAAGTTTAGAAATTTTGTGTTTTGATCATTTTTGAGATATATGCTCTTTTTGTTTATATGCATCAAAATAGGTAAAGACCTAAAAAAAAAAAAAAAAAAAAAACAAGAATTGGGCAGTGAATTACTGGAAGAAAGTTCTGAAGAGAACAGGAGAGAAGATAATACCAGAGTGCCTCATATGTCTAACGTGGAGGGGGAAGCCTAATGGCATTGGCATTGTTTTGGATGAAAAGAAAAAGTTCTAGTCTTTTAAAATAAATTAGGATAACAGCATTACCTGAAGGCTTCTAGCAAACGCCTCGTCTTCAGCCATTTGAATAGAGCGAACAGTAGCCTCAACCACCATATCATCATCATCATCATCTATGACAACAATCTCTTCTTGAATGCATCCACCTCCTCTTTCTGTGTCTGTGGTCAACAGAACCGAGAAAGAATCAGAAGACTTGAGTTCATGTCCATTACTTTAGAAAACTGCTGAACCCATTCAAAAACAAATCATGAGTCTCACCTGTAGTGTGCAAGTGTGTTTCCACTGCTCCAAGCGAAAGTGTTGTTGATGTACACCTAGAGGACCCATGACTGTTAAAGGTTGATGTCTTTTTTGCTCTCCGTTCCTTATTGCATTTATTAAGTATTTTTTGCTCAGAGGCACGACCACAGGGAGAAGTCTTGCGTGAGCAAATATGACCAGCAGCAGAAGCAGCTCCCAGTACAGATCGTTCAGGAGCTGAACTAGAACGTGAAAAGGCAGAAGTGGAAGAGGAAGAAACAGTGGACTGTGAGGGGCGTGGAGACTCCAGCCACGTCATTTCAGATAAAAGAGATGAGGCAGGAACAAATCCTCTTCCAATTCCAGTTTGTACATCATGTACACCTCCTACGGGCTCTTGTAATCTTCTTCGTTTTAGTGTCCTTTGAGAGCAAGGGGTTGTGTTGAGGTATCCGGGAATCATGTCCCCTCTCTGTGAACTTTTGCCATCTGCACCAAATAGTGTAGCCTAGGGATTAAAGCCACCATGAGAAATATTCTTTACATTTGCTAAAACGTCTTTACAAAAAATAAAGGGATTTTAACAAAAGCTGTCTTTACCCCACTGTAACTGTCTGCGACTTGGGAATGCCTTTTTCTTTGAAAATTGAGAGGGCTGAAAAGCAGAAACAGACAAAAAACAGATATCTGAGTGTACTTAATAGATTAGCGATCATAAAACTCATACATACAGTGAGGAAAATAAATATTTGAACACCCTGCTATTTTGCAAGTTCTCCCATTTAGAAATCATGGAGGGGTCTGAAATTGTCATCGTAGGTGCATGTCCACTGTGAGAGACATAATCTAAAAAAAAAAAATCCAGAAATAACAATATATGATTTTTTAACTATTTATTTGTATGATACAGCTGCAAATAAGTATTTGAACACCTGTCTATCAGCTAGAATTCTGACCCTTAAAAGACCTGTTAGTCTGCCTTTAAAATGTCCACCTCCACTACATTTATTATCCTAAATTAGATGCACCTGTGAGGTCGTTAGCTGCATAAAGACACCTGTCCACCCCATACAATCAGTAAGAATCCAACTACTAACATGGCCAAGACCAAAGAGCTGTCCAAAGACACTAGAGACAAAATTGTACACCTCCACAAGGCTGGAAAGGGCTACAGGGAAAATGCCAAGCAGCTTGGTGAAAAAAGGTCCACTGTTGGAGCAATCATTAGAAAATGGAAGAAGCTAAACATCACTGTCAATCTCCCTCGGACTGCGGCTCCATGCAAGATCTCACCTCGTGGAGTCTCAATGATCCTAAGGAAGGTGAGAGTTCAGCCCAGAACTACATACGAAGAGCTGGTCAATGACCTGAAAAGAGCTGGGACCACCGTTTCCAAGGTTACTGTTAGTAATACACTAAGACGTCATGGTTTGAAATCAGTTTGCCAATGACCATTTGGATGATCCAGAGGAGTCATGGGAGAAATTCATGTGGTCAGATGAGACCAAAATAGAACTTTTGGGTCATAATTCCACTAAACGTGTTTGGAGGAAGAAGAATGATGAGTACCATCCCAAGAACACCATCCCTACTGTGAAACATGGGGGGTGGTAGCATCATGCTTTGGGGGTGTTTTTCTGCACATGGGACAGGGTGACTGCACTGTATTAAGGAGAGGATGACTGGGGCCATGTATTGCGAGATTCTGGGGAACAACCTCCTTCCCTCTGTTAGAGCATTGAAGATGGGTCGAGGCTGGGTCTGACAATGACCCGAAACACACAGCCAGGATAACCGAGGAGTGGCTCTATAAGAAGCATATCAAGGTTCTGGCGTGGCCTAGCCAGTCTCCAGACCTAAACCCAATAGAAAATCTTTGGAGGGAGCTCAAACTCTGACTGATCTAGAGAAGATCTGTGTGGAGGAGTGGGCCAAAATCCCGCCTGCAGTGTGTGCAAACCTGGTGAAAAACTACAGGAAACGTTTGACCTCTGTAATTGCAAACAAAGGCTACTGTACCAAATATTAACATTGACTTTCTCAGGTGTTCAAATACTTATTTGCAGCTGTATCATATAAATCTTCTTCTTCTTTCAGCTGCTCCCATTAGGGGTCGCCACAGTGGATCATCCATCTCCATACCACCCTGTCCTCTACATCTGCCTCTTTTACACTAACTACCTGCATGTCTTCCCTCACCACATCCATGAACCTCCTCCTTGGCCTTCCTCTTTTACTCCTACCTGGTGGCTCCATCCTCAGCATTCTTCTACCAATATAATTCATGTCCCTTCTCTGCACATGTCCAAACCATCTCAATCTCGCCTCCCTCACCTTGTCACCAAAACATCCTACATGCGCTGTCCCTCTAATAAACTCATTTCTAATCTTATCCATCCTCTTCACTCCCAACAAAAACCTCAACATCTTCAGCTCTGCTACCTCCAGCTCCACCTCCTGTCTTTTACTCAATGCCACTGTCTCTAATCCATACAACATCGCAGGTCTCACCACAGACCTTTCCCTTTCATTTTTGCAGATACCCTACTATCACAAATCAGCTGTATCATACAAATAAATAGTTTAAAAAAAAATCACACATTGTGATCTCTGGATTTTTTTTATTTTTATTATGTCTCTTACAGTGGACATGCACCTACGATGACAATTTCAGACCCCTCCATGATTTCTAAGTGGGAGAACTTGCAAAATAGCAGGGTGTTCAAATACTTATTTTCCTCACTGTAGCTATAGACAAAAAGAGGTGGAACGTAGATTTCTGAAGTACAGCACTGTATGGTTACTGGTCAGGTCCCCCTGTATTTTACCCGTTTCTTAACTATACCTGTTAATGTAATAATAATTCTCTGGAGGATATCAGGTGGTTACAATTTATATTGTGTCAAGCTGGAATTAATAATAAACAGCACCAGCAATAATTAAAAGTTGTTATTCAGTCAAAGACAAAGCTGGCAACCCACTTGCACTTTCCAGGTCTTAACTGTACTTGTAAGTAAAGACTCTTATAAATCTTGAACATCTGGTACCTAGATGGGAGATTACATTCCCCAAACATAAAAATTATTACATTATTTATCCATGTTATTTGATACTGATGGATGCAATTTGAAGATTTTGTGATTATTGCATTTGACAGAGCAATGATTTCCCACGATTTCTCGTCTTGTCCATTCAGTACTGTTGGCCATGAGACCAATTTAGTACTTGGTTGAAGTATTGGTCATACGAAATGGAGGAGAGAAGAAAAAAAAAACACTACATTTTAAGATTCAACACCCATTGTACTTTGTTGTATGTCTGTGCAATGGCTGTTCTAACATTACAATTTTTCTTTGGGATTAATATAGTACTCTATCTATCTATCTATCTATCTATCTATCTATCTATCTATTATACAGTATTGCCTTGTAAAAAAAAAAATAGCTCAATGCTTTTCTACCTTTCAATCTCCGACCCACATAATAAACCAGATAAAATAATATAAACAGTCTCAGAGGAATGTGTAATACACCATAATCTGTTTCAGCCTGAACCTCCATAGTACCTTTCTGGAGTTTCTGGAACGATCACGTTGGAAAAATCATAAGAGGATCTTCGGTCATCAAAAGGCAGTTCACTGTCACTTAGTAGACAAGCTTCATTTAGATGTTCACTGGTTTCATCTTCATCCAGGCTGAAGAAAGGGCTGCTAGGCCTCGAATCTTTCAGTGTGCTCTCCATACGTCCTGCTTTTGGTTATGGCTCCTCGGCTGTAGTTTGTGTCTGAAGAAAATGAAACATTAACGTTGCAAGACAAAACAGTGAAGCTCGCTAGCTTGGCTATAAGTCAGGATAAATGCTGGCGTGCTAGAAAACCTATGAACTGAGTCTGGTCGCTTAACAGCGATGGGTAACTAGTCAGCTCTAGCATGTAATTTAAAACAATGCGATGAAAGGCGATGTAGTTAGCTAGTCGGTTAGCCAGCAGTGTCCTACCCTGAGACTACATTCAGGCTCTGAAACGATCACCTTTTCAATGGCTCTAGATCAATTAAATATCAGAATTAAAGTGCACTTACCATGTGTACAGCGCATAACCCGAATATAAACGCGTTTATTTTAGTTGTTTTTCCACCCGCTTGATTATTATAGGAATAAAAAACAAATACCGCCGTGCAAAAGCACTTCCGCTTACGTAATTTCCTCTGGTGTGTTCCGTTTCACTGAAATTTCCCTAAAAAACTAAATTGCTCAACGAGGTAGATACAGTAATTGCACCATATGCATTTAAATAATAAAGAAAAATAAACTGATAAAACCTCCTATGACATTTTGTAATTTTCTTTAATTGTTTAACTGTTCAAATTATTTGGAGAACCAAATTGAAAACAGTGATCTGAAGAAAACATAGAAACATTATGTTTATATTCTACATAGTTATGGAGATGGATCTAACAAATAAATGGAGGCTACTACTCCCCTGCAAAATATAATTATTCCCGATACTGTGCAACCACAAAGTTCTGCAAAACCCAGTAAACGTGAATAACCCCAAAATTGCAAATCCAGCAATATTTTACATAAACAGTAAGCACAGTATTTTCACACCAGCTTGAGAGTTTACAGTGCAAAAATATGCTTTTTATAAAGTTCAATAGAAAGAAATGCATTTGTAAAACTGTTTGCTTGTAGTGGGAATCCTGCTTGATAAATATACAAAAAAGTATAAACACATATCAACATCAAAATATTCTTTATTTGAGAACAATCTGCCAAAATTTATATATAAATCATTGGTTTAAAAAAAAAAGAAAAGAAAAGAAAAGGAACACAATCTGTCATTTTCATACATTCAGATAATTGCATTCATTCATATGCTCAACATTTTTAAGAACAGCATAAGCATTAAATATTTCTTCTGAATGAACAATTAAATACATTAGACTTCAAAACAGCATGGACTGGAGGGACTTCCTCACTGTGGCCATTTCTTGTTGTTGCTATAACATAGATGCAGAACAGAATTAGCATTGTAAAATTGTCTATAGATAGGAAAAACCCAGAGATTGTGTGTAAATGTACTCACTGTGTCCATCATTATCTTTTTCTGAAGCAGAGCCATCTCCTTTTTTAGCTCCATCTGTGCTCCCTGGAGAAAAGCCTCATGACTCTTTTCCATCTCGTCCATGTTCTGTTGGAAAACACAGGAACATCTCCAGTTTAAAAAACAAAACGTAAACAATAGGCACATTCTCTGAACTGATATGAAGTGTCATACCTTGATGAACTGCTCATACAGCTCTTTGATGGTTTTCATTTTTTGACTCTGCACAACCCGAGCCTGTTGGAAGAACTTCTGCTGCTGTTGAAACAAATTCTACACACACAACAGAGATTTATACACAGCGTATTATTCTAAATTAATTTACCATGCACTGTAATGTACATATACTGTATTGTAATGTCGCCGCTATCATTATCACGGAAAAGAAAGTACTCTGTTTTTCTAGCTAAGAACATTTTAAAAACTTTAATGCAAACTGTGGGTTTTCACGTTGTGTTCAGGAAGCACTAACATTTAGTTTCTCCTCTTGCTCCTCAGATTTCTGAACATCGATCTCCCACTGCCGCAGCACAGATAGCACTTGCTGTGAGTATTCCTGTGTCAGCTTCTGCCTGTGGTGGCAAATAAAGATCTAAAAACCTCCACAATAGGTAATTAACACAGAAAAGAACTGACTTCTCATCCATAGAAAGGTCTTAATGCTGGTAACTGTCATGGAACATCCAGAGCCTAATCTTATAGGTGGAAACTAATTCACAAATAAGCTTTAATGCACAAAAGCATAATACAATAATAGCACAGTATAGGGATACACTGCCATACTTATTTGCATGAACACTAGAAATGAAGTAGATTTAAAAATGCTGAGGTTGTATGCACATGTACCTCTGGCTATGCTGAGTTTTCCACAGCTGTTCTATTTTCTGGTTGCTGCCTTTCAGAGAACTTTTGGTGAAAGCTTCCAGACGTTTCCTCTTAGCCTGCATCGCCTTGCTGATGTCAGCTGCATCGACGTTCAAAAACACTAGTCACAAATTCATTACTATAATGTATAACTACAGCACAATACAAAAAAAGCGGATTTTCACTGCAAACGGCCTCACCTCCAAACTTTTCTAACATTGTCTGAACTTCATTCCTGTGGAAAAAAAAACATGCGTGTATGTGTGCATCAGCAAACTTTCCAACCAATGAGGTAGCTACATTACTAATAGACAATAATTAACTCACCCTGCGCCTACAGTTAAGTCTTCTCCCTCAAATGTACTAGCAGATCTTTTCTTGGCTGACTTGTCGATAATGTGAGTTTCTATAATCAAAATTATAATTGGATGAAATGATTAGGATTTAATGCTACTTTATACATATATCTGACAGATACAAAACAAACAATGCATTATAACAGCTATACTTATTATTTTGCATTAGTATACAGCTTAATTAAATGTCATGTAATTAAAACTAAAAGACAAACACATCGCACCTCCTCTTGCCTCATCCTCAGAGCCACTCAGACATTTCTTTTCATCCTCTATATTAAAGTCGAAAGCCTGAAGGTGTGAAGAGTCTGATGGTTTGAGCTTTTTGTTCTGTTTTTTTCCTGCTGATGCCATTTTTTCTAAAAATAAATAAATAATAATAATACACAAGTTAATTGTTAGAATTATACTAAGACTGTCAGCTAGTTACAACAAATAACATAGCTTAATATAAAGTGAATTTCATTAAGGAGATTTAACCCTAACCCAAATATCATTACACATTCACATGCACAAAATAATTTGAACCTTTTATTACTTGCGAATTATCTCAGAGAGATTCAGCAATGCTACCTCTTGACTTAAGTCTCTCTCTCTCTCACCCACACGCCCACCTACTATTCTCTACAAAACCGATCAGTGTCCAAAGCTTCATTTGTCATGCTAAAACCACAATCAAAGGTATAGTGTGTAACTTCTTGTAGCTAACTAACAAACTATGCGGAGTCTCTGCAATAGATCAGCAAAACAGTGTTAATAACGGCACTGAATTCAGTACTTTTTATCCAAACCCCACTGGATTCCTCATTACATGAAACTGAACATGGTTCAGAAAAAAGTCAGAAAAAAGTTATCACACCTGTTTCTTTTTTTTAGGGGCCTTGTGTTGAGAAATTGTTGAGATTTCTCCTTCTCTTAAACACCACTTTATACTTGCTGGCAATGTGACAAAAGCCAGAAAGACAAGCGCTTACACTTTAGAACCAGTTAACATAATGCCACCAGAATCACTCAACACATCTGATAATTTTAGTATAAACATATGTATATAGGTTTCATTCACCTTAACTAAGCTGCTTTGAGACAATGTCTGTTGTGAAAAGCACTATAGAAATAAACTTGACTTGACTTTCAGGGTGGAGGTTTCATTTAGATTCTGAGCCACCCAGATGATGATGAGTTCCCTTCTGAGTCTGGTTCCTCTCAAGGTTTCTTCCTCATTCCATCTCAGAGAGTTTTTGCCGCTGTCTCAAATGGCTTACTCATTGAGGATAAACTTATAAGCACTAATATGTAAATTCATATTTTATAACCTCTATTTACATAAATCTGCATAGAGACTATAACTATTGTTAAAATAGACACAAATCAAACTGAATAGAATTTGAATATATATTATTAATTGATTATTTGCATAATTTTGATTTTGCATTGTTTGATAAGCCCAGGCAGGTAACATCAACACTGTCCTTACACTTCAAATACATTTGCTTCATCACTTCCATTGAAGACCAAGCTACAATATAGCCCTCTCCATGGACTTTATAAAAGTGATGGGAATGGGCTGTGGACATTTTAGGTACGTTGTGATTATTTTTTTTGTTCTACACAAAATCTGACCATCCAAATATGCATTCTGATCGATTTAATTAACTAATAGCTTTAAGGAAAATCCCATTGATGAATGTGTGACTTAAAAACTGAGTATATAATAAATCCCTATGTGGCTTTTACATCATAAAGTGTAATTATTTTTAAGTATGTTATTTTTAAAATAAGAATTTTATTTTTTTTTTTTTTTTACAATATTTTTATCACCCACACCAGTTAAAATTTAACCCACGACAGGAAAATATCACTGTACTAATTTAACAGTGTTAAGTATTATTCACTACGTTAGGAAGCTAAATGGCAAATAAATTAATTGTATTTAGCGAATAATACAAACTATTGTGCCGACAGCTCGTTTAACCCATTCTTTCCTATTTAAAATTAGTCATCGAAATTGTTTGCAGATGTCTGACTTACAGTTGATGATTTTTACCTCAGACTGCTCTGTGTGGAAAGTGAGCTTTCGCGCCTACACCTGTTTAGCCTCTTGTTGCCAGGTCCTCTATTACCGGTATTATCGATTAATAAGGAACTCGGGTTCCAAAATTAGTCGTATGTTGCTTTACATAAATGTGCGTTGTGTAATTTTTTGCTTATTGCATTTCCGTTATTTATAACAATAGTTTAACACATTTCTAAAAATGTCTTTATATTGCATATCTGGCAACGCAGCTTATTTAGGGTACATTTATATAAGTCCACCACAGGACTGTGTTCTGCCAGTGGTTACAAAATCCGGGTTCCCTTCTAAGTCTGGATCAACACTGTAATAATGCTCTTGTTTTTTTGTTTAAATGGACATTTGTGTGTCCACATACTTTTGGCTTTACAATAAAGCAGAATTAGTTTGCTCTTCAAATAACCAGATTTCCCATTAATATTCAATACTGATCACACAATGCTTAACAAAAAAAACAACTTCCAATTATAAAGTTTATTTTCAACACAGTGTAAAAAAAAATTATAATTACAACATTCAAAAAATCCACTCCAAAACAAATACCATGCCATCCCATGTTAAGAGACACATTGTGGATAAATATAAATTCCCATCTTAAATGTCAAACTTCTCCTCACATACATAATGTCCATTTTCTTCATAATCATCCCGTGTTACCACCATTTCTTCAAAGTCGGGGTTTTCCGCTAACAGCTTTCCTCCTTTCCAAGGATAGCAGATTGGACTGAAGAAAGAAGAGAATTTTAAAGCCAAATACATTTTTGACACTCAATTTTCACTGTCAATTTCTAGTCAATTTTACAGTAAACTTACTTCTGTGGCTGTATTACAGAAACATCGAAAACATTAGGGGCAAGTGCACGAACTTCTTTATACACACGATCCCTAAAGCCAGGAAACAAGGCGGTGCCACCTGTCAGGATGATGTTCTTGAAGAAGTGAGGTTGCATTTCTGAAATAATAATAAAAAAAAATAAACACACACAAACACACAGAACCAAATGCTGTTTAAGAATTACCAGCTTGCAGTCACTCAGATATTTGTCCATCATTGGTGCTATAGCATCTTTTTTTTTTTTAAGTCTATGATGCGTTATTATGAGGTGTTTGGAATGCAAGTTCATGAGGCACAAGTTTATTTCAGACTCATGAATCATTTAGGCTCCTTTTCTGTTCATGACATCCAAAAAATATCCAGACAACCTTGTAATCTGAAAGGTTATTGGACAATGAAGAAAAGACAAATCTCATGCGTTTGTATCATACATGACATCCTACTGACTTCTGAAAACAATTACCCTATTCTTTTGTGAAGGAACCAGTCATGCAGAGGGAAATGTGTTGCACTTTTTGGAGCATCATGGTAATATCACTATCAATAGTGATGTATGACTGGCAGGTGCCAAATTGTTAATCATTTTATAATCCAATGTCACATTATGATAAAGCTTGTTGAAAGCTTAACCTACCTTCTGGCATTTTGTTGATGGAGTTGACTATTGCTTCTGGTATGCCCATTTCCTGGATGCCGATATCTGATGGGTGGAAAAGCATTTCTGGGACAGCAAATCTTTCATTTGTGAGGTGCAGTATCTGCTCTCCAGTTTTATACTTCCCCGTGAAATTCATCTCCTCTCGAGGCTGTAGCACAAAACAAAAAGATTGATTGGCGGAAAAAAAAAAGATATGGTAGAAAACGAACTGAAATGCATTAGAGAGTGAATCAAATCTTTTCTGATTAGCAAACTTTTAGTAACTAGAAAGGTGAAGCACATATTTGATCAAATATCACACCTTACAGAAGCCCTTTTTGATGGCACTAAAGTCAGGTAGTACGTAGTCTCTCATTACCAGATTTTCCTCCCCTTTCAACCTATAGAAAATAAAAAGCCATTCTTAAAAGTTAAAGAAAGTATCAGAACAGATCTATAGCCTCAGCTTAGACAAAAAAAAACACTGCTTACTGAGCAATCTGCATGTCTCTGTAAAAATCCTGAGAGACATAGCACACATCCTCCTTTACTTGATTGATCACGTAAGTCTCATCCATTACATGTAGTTGCCTTTGAAAGAATTTCAGGTCAAGGTCACAGAGTCAACAGAAATATATTAGCAATATTTAATTAAATTTTATGTTCTCTATTGTGCACATAGATGTCATGTGTTTTACCACTATACATTTGATTATCTGAGACAAGTCTTGCAGTAAAGCACTATCATTGTTTATGTTTCTTCTTTTTTTTGGCTTCTCCCATTAGGGGTCGCCACAGCGGATCATTGTTTATGTTTAAATGTTTCAAAATGCTTTGTAATTCTGAAGGGAATTTTAGTTAGACAAACTACAATACTTATAATATCTTCACATCCTTACCTGTATGAAATGATCTCTTTTAAGTGGTTGGTGAGAAGTTTTCCACCTACATTTATTCTATAGAACCAAAAGCAATGTGTGAAAAATATAGCCAAACAAACTTAAAAATAAACATTTAAATCAGGTAAAATTAGCTGACCTGCAAATGCCCTCTTGCATCTTCCTTCCTCGGCAGTAAGGGACAATGTGTGTGAAGGAGAAGCCACTATCCACCACGATGCAACACAACTCCATATTGTACTCACTGAAGTGTCTGTGTGCACTCAAAGATCCAGCTGAAACCGTGGCACATTATGTAGAATGTTACGGCTTTGTTTCGGGTTTTGTGGATGTGTTTGAAGTGTCAATATTCGGGTATTAATCTTAATGTAATACCCTATACTAAATTGGCCAGTCAAAATAAAGTGTACACAAAAATATTCAATATTTTTGCGATTACTGAGACAAGCAGACATGAAAATTCCATACATGATTATATAAATAGTTCCCATAAATGTTTGTGTGTACATAAATGTGTTTTTTCACCGTTTATTCGGAGAGCTGCTTGAAACTGGTACTCCTCAAACAAAATTTCATTCATGGATTCTTGAATTGAGGAGAAGTTGAAGTAGGGCTCGGTTATAATAATGTTGGTATCAGCAAAGTCCACCTGCAAAATGTTGTAGTAAAGTCATTGCATAGAGCAGCTTGTGATTAATACATTTCTGACTTGGGTCAGGTGTGTAAATACTGTATTAGAAAGAAGTAGCACATACATATAGGGACAACATTTGTCCTCTCATATAAGGAGGACATGGCAGTGGAGGGTACAAAAGGAATGGAGAAAGAGGGATACCTTTCCCAAGACACTAAAGAACTATGACCAATAATTCTGCGTAAAACAGAATGAAGAAGAGATGGAGACAAATATCGCATGAAGAAAGAAGTGGATGTTCATGCTCCACTTGACGATCTGAATGTTTGACAGACAATAATGACCATTTGACAAGTACCTTGAACATTTCTTTTCCAAAAAGTTGATCCCACACTTTCCGTTGCACATCCCAGTTCACAAGATAACCCTAAAATACACCAAGATTAGAAAGTATTTTTAGGGAAAAGTGCACGTTTTTTTGACATTGTATTTATTATTATTATTATAATCAGAATACTTTACCTTTTGAAATGGAAGAATATAAAAGAGTCCAGACGGGTCTTTAATTTCATCAAGCTGATTTGCAGTGAAAGTTTTTAGCCTCAGAGACTTGGAGCGGAACTGGCAGTTTGGAATAACACTAAAGAAAAGAAGAAAGACTATTATTCACCCAAAACAAACACTTTTTCCTTATTGTGCAATGCTATAACAAAAGCAGCACACCTGACTTTCTCATGGCTGTATCCAATCTTAGCCGTGTAAGCACCATTGTCCAGAACGAGAGTTCTCATGGCTACCAGTCGCACCCTAAAAGGTAATAGATCTTGCAGAAACAATACTTTAGCTATAACATATTTGCGTTTTCTTCTTTTAATTTTTTTACTGTGCGTCTTGTGGTTGTTCTTCTTCTCTCTGTACGTGCTTGTCGGCGAAGCGTTATGAAGCGCCCCCTGTAGGACTGGAGATTACTATACATTTTTTTAACATTAAACGACTACTCCAATATTACAATCATTACTTAAATAAAAACAAAATTATTTATTCTAATTGTCTTTCTTAAATTTACACAATATATTAGGATTTAACCTGTTTCAATCAAAAGGTCTAGTCAAATTGGTTTGATACTCATTTCCACCACTCAGACATATAATTAAAATTAATTAAATCAATAGCTATACCGCACTGATTCTTGAGTCATTCACTCATCTTATTTACTTTTATTGCATTTGGCAGACACTTTTATCCAGAGCGACTTAAAACTAAGCAGGGTAGGGTTTAGGGCCACGCACAAGGGCCCAGCAGTGGCAGCTTGGTGGTGGTGGGATTTGAACTTGTGTTTTTCCGATCCAAAGGCCAATGCCTTAAAATACTCAAGTCTATTACCAAGCAACATGCAAGTAAACTTAGAAATACAGATAGAAATACTTTAGAGTAGCATGTTTTTGGTAGAGACCCCGCAGTAAACTTCCTATTGTTTAAACTCCACCTAGGCTGAAAGTTGGATTCTAACTCAAAACTGGTACATAAATAGTGCATAAATCCCACAGCATTTATATTTTAGATATTTTATTTGGACCATATGGGGGAGAGAAAACAACAAAAACAGACTAACAAAAGACAAACATGCAAAAGTAAATTACTCTAAACAGTAACATGGACATGTTCCAGCATAATAAAACAATCACGTACAATCAACCGCACAATAAAATGGCCATTATTATTGTTATTATTATTATTAGAGTCTTGATACCCATCCCCACACCGTTTTCCATATGACAAAGTCTCTATCTGTAGATTTATTTTCTTGGATTATTTCAATTTGCATTGCAGATTCATCAGAAAGACAAGTTAATAAGTGGAGGAGCCTCAGTCACAGGATTTTCAGTTTTTCTTTCTGGACTCCACTTGATTAGAGGTGAGCTCAAATCAATCAGCTGGGGGAGAAAAAAAAAAGTTGTGATACAGTTTGTGGGCTATGAAGACTCAGACATGTCTCATTAATGCTGTAATCAAAACACCATCTTCAACAAAAACACAATCACTTTATATTATAATACTTTTGTGGTCATTAAAGTGTCATTCAGTTGATCTCTTACCTGTCCACCAAAACCCTTACTGGGAATGGTTTTGATCAGATCAGGGGTGTTTGATAGATCAATGAGTACCTTCTCTTCAGATTTCAAAATAGGAGCAGGTGCATCCACCAGTAACACCTAACAAAAAGACAAATATATATATATATATATATATATATATATATATATATATATATATATATATATATATATATATATATATATATATATATATTTTTTTTTTTTTTTTTTTTTTTTATTATTTTTTATTTTTTTGGTACATGTCATGACATTGAAATCATTACATGGCAAACAGAAGCCTATTTTATTTGTTACCACCATCTGCCTTCTTCATAGAGAATTCACCAGAAAATGTTTTTTTAATTTTCTTTAAATTGTTATAAATGGTGGAAAAAATCCCATTTTATTTAGCTTAATCCAAGGGATGTGGTATCTTAATGGTTAAAGCATTGGACTTGGGTGTAATCGAAGGTCACTAATTCTAATCTCAGCCACACCAAGCTGCCACACTCTTGGGCCCCTGAGCAAGGCCCTTAACCCCATAGCTGCTCAGTTGCATGGATATGGGCATATGCTAAATACTGTAATTCTTTTTGATCTAATCAGCATGTTAACATAAAGACAAGCAGTAAATATGTCAAGTATATGCCACTAAAATTCCATATCTATGTCTCTAATTTCTGAAAGAAAGAAAAAAAAAAAGGCCTAACAACAACCTGAATGGTCAGATACAACAATGAACAATTTTGTTATACAATGTACTCAACTTTGTTTTTTCCACTCCCACTGACCTCCTTTGTTATGGTTTTCTTTAACTGGTTGTGCAAAATGTCCTTGAATTCTGAATGTGATGGACATGGACCCTCTGGGTTGGTCAAATGGAACTCTGGATCAACTGGGGACTTCACTGCTGCAGGCTCACAAGCAGTGGGTCCATCAACAACATCTTCCAGGTTAAAGACCAGGGAGCAGGGCTGAAGCTCAGTCAGAGCAGAGGAGTCCTCCTTAGGCACTTCCTGCTTGACAACTTGCTGCTGATCACTCTGTTTCAAGTGACCTGGGCTGAGAAAAAAAAAAAAAAAGAGGGTAGCCATGAATCACAAACGGTATTAAATAGCAAAAAAAACATCATGTGAATAAACTACTGCATACTGACAGTCTTCTGATATGCAACAGTTTATGACTGTATATATTTAACCCTAGATTTTCATGCTATGATATATCAAAATACACAAAAAACAAGAGAATTCAAGATCCTTCAGAACACATGTAGAACACTACTGGTTTGTGTAAAATGTCTATTTGTAGAGTCCAAATTCTCACACTCACGTTAGACATCAGTATTGCAAACACAGGGTTTATTAAAAAAAACTTCTATGACTGATTAAGGAAACACTCAAGACCATGATCTTAAATTATAACTGCTGTTTATATTGTTTGGTTTTTCTCTGTTTTATGTAAACAGCACCATAAACTCTTCATTTGCAGTATGAGAATCAAATCCCATTACCTAACATGACTAATCTCTGAGCTAGAACCTGGTGACTGTGGCTCGGGGTTCCAGGAGGCTTTGTTGAGGCGAGGTATGCTCTTGGGTGTCAGCATGGGAATGCCAGACACACGGCGGTTCACAGGTGTAGGCAACGCAGATGGGCGCCGCAGTTTAGTCTGTAATGACTTTTCAGCTGCACTTGAAGGTGTCTGGAGGCCATGAGGTATAGGAAGAGCAAGTCTTTGTGGAACACTGCTGAAAAAATTATAAACATTTACCCATATAAACCTGTGACCTCAACAAGTGAGCAATTCGTCCTAAATCCAGTGTATAATCCGCAATTATGTAATACAGAACCAGAATGCTACCTTACCTGTCCACACTGCATGCGGACATCAGTCTTTTAGGTTTCATAATTCGAGAAACATCAGGCGATGACGCAACTAATAAAACATTAGGTATACCGTTAATTCAACTTTAAAAACAAATTCAAGCTTGACATTAGCATTATTGTTTCTTACATCTTTGTACTCCTTTGAGTATGTTTGTTGGAGTCGGTGCCATGGAAGCCTTTAATTGAAAGTTCATCTTAACAGTGCTTCCAGTCTTAGCAGCAAGTGTAGATATATTGGGCACTGAGGTGGTCCTTTCCATTGTGCTCTTAGCGGGTGTTTGGTGCTGAACAGAAGGTCCAGTCTCTGTTTTTCGAATAGGTGTGGCCTTGACTGGTCTAGGAACAGGCTCAGATCCTTTCCTTCCCTGTGTGGAGAAGGGTGCAGTTCGTCCAGCAGAGGATTCCCGAGATTTGCAGATGATTCCTGACTTTCGATTGGAACCAGGAAGCCTGCTGCTACTGCTGGGAATGCGGCCACTGATGCTACTAACACTGGTGTTCAGGGAGGAATTCAGTTTGCCTGCATGCAGAGTGTTCATAGAAAATTTTAGTTTAACCCTTGTGTGGCTTTAAATTTGCTTCAAAACATTTTTAGAACTACTTCAGTTGCATTATTTCTTAATATTCCTCGTATTTAGCATAAAATTAGTTATTTTTTCTAAGAAACAGCTTAGTTTTGACTAAAATAAGGTCAACTTATTAATTGACAGTACTGTAGACCTTATTATGTGATTTTTTAAAAATGGCAGACTAGACAGCCATGTCAAGAGTTGGCCAAGATATCTTGGACATAAATTGCCTTTTAGTGTGGTTAAAAATTTGATCATTTTTACAGGTTTGGGGTAAAGCAGTAAAATATTACTTGCACTACTGATACATTTACCTGTTGGAGAGACAGAAAGGCTTGAATTGATACTAGACACAGACGATGAAGAGGAGGAAGTATTTCGGCTTCGGTCCACCACTTTCCTTTTGGTTACTGCAGGTACTTTACAAAGAGGTGCACCCCCTCTTAATTCAGGCTGAAGAGCAAAGAAAAATCAAGAATTTCCCATAAAACTATTTACATGTTAACCTAATTTGATATCAATAGCTATTTTTAAACTAAATAACTAAAGCAAATCACCTTGCTGGGGGCTGGAAGGCCTCTCTTTATGGGCAGGCTTGTGTTGAATGAAGAATCACTCACATCAGAGGCTACACTTGCTGTATCAGAGAGCAAGTCTTCAGCAGAGCCCGTTCTGCTTGTGACTCTATTACCAGGACTCCGTTTTAAGCCAAAACAACTCTGGGACATTAAAAAAAAAAAAATTTATACAATTCTGGGGGAAAAAGTACAGACCAAACATATTGTATAATTTTAACATTAAAAATCAATATACTGAATACATAATTGTTAATTTTTTTCAACAAAATTATATTTGAGATATTGGAGGCAGAAAGCTGGCCTACTTTGCTTGGTGGTGGAAGACGATTTTTGTTAGGAAGTGCTGTTCGAGTGCCAGAGGAAAGTCGAGAGCTCCCCATAGTTGTGGGTTTGTTAGGTAGTATTCTGCTAGTGGGCCCAAGGCTTTTCCCTCTTGGGACCAGTTTAGGTTGAGTGTCAGTAGTTCTTAACGGACTGGAGGTGCTGACACGAGGTTTGCCTCCAGATATACCGCAAGACTTCTGCAGGCGTTTCTGGATGGCAGGTGGAAGCTGTTTCATAGGGCTGTCCTGAACACAAAATGTTTCTCTTTTAATAGGGCTAAGTTTATTAACTGGTTTGAACATGCCCAGTTTGGCTGAAGCATCCATCTCAAACTTTTCTGAATCTTCAGGCACACTGGAAGCAGCTGTAAAGTCTTTTGCAACAGGCTCAGGCAAAGTTCTCTCAAGGTGGGTGGCTAAAAGATGAGCTTCTTTGCGAATTTCCTCAAAGTTCTCTTCAAGCAGAGGGCTCCAACTGGGCTCCTCACCCAAAGATGGTCCGCTGCTCACACTGTCTTTCGCTTGGGTATCAACCCCATGGGAAATGCATTTCTCTTTATGTGTAATTGGACCCAAAAAGACTTCATCTTCAACATCATCACCTTTAGAACTGAAACAAAAGCTTAATTTCAGAAATCACCCTGGCTGTATGCAATCGTTTTCAGTAACATGATATAGCGAGAAATTCTCTGGTTTGCGCAGACAATGGTCTAAAAGTCTGATTTAGAATTTGGATCAGACATAACTCATTCTATCTACTGGTAATCAACAATGGCACAAATTGTTTTAATCTAATCACAATTAAGCTTCTTATGTTATTGCAAGGAATCCAAAATGTTACATTTGTGCTTCTATAGACATTTAAGTACGGTAGTCTGTGCTGTCCAAGATTATGACAAATCTATTCTTATTGTTTTTCTTAAACAACCCACTAAAAGACCAAATGACAACAGACCTGGCTGGTGACAGTGAAACCTCAAAATCAAACTTCTCTTCAGCCAATGAGCAAAAATCTATAGAAGAAAAACATTGGTTAACAAATGAATAAAATGAAATGAAAAAAAAACTTTGTGCATGCACATGAATTCCTAATACGTTGATATCATTTAACTAGAATGCACATATTTGTTGAATATGGTTTTGTTACCTTCATCGGCTATCGAATCCATCATCGACAGAAAACCAGCTGAAAATAAACCACAATAACGATATGAAATGTTTCGCAAATATTAAGTGACAACGATTTCAAATAATACAATACTAATAACACGATTTCATCCAAATTACATGTTTATAAAAAGGTTTATTCTGCTTTAGCATGATGCACCGAAAGCTAGCAAGTCAGCTAACCAGCACACTACATAGTAAACATGGATACTCTTAGCATCACAAAGACTTTTATTAATTTTAAAACTAAATCTTACCAGTTGTATTTGGTTATATTTCAAACTCACGGCGCAGAAGCTTGAACTTTTTCTCCCTCTGTGCAAATTTACTGCAAACGCAAACTCGTACATAAAACAGTGCTTCAACTCATTTCAAATTTCGTCCTTAGGCTAAATTCAAAGATCACGTGATTTAAATGGCGCCGCCGCATTGGTCTAGAAAGCTTTCCGGAAGTGAAAAAGTCGAACACATCGCGTTTGCGCATGCGGCAGTCCACGACGACTTTGTGAATGATGTTCTTATTAGAAATAACGGTGCTGTTATTTAACATAAATGCAATGTGATACGATGGTGATAAGCCTCCCTGTTTAAAAAGTTGAGTGTAATTCATATTGTTTTTGTTTAATATAACTGATAACTCGTGCTTGTTTATGTGTGTATGGTGTGTGTTTCATTATCGTTAGTACTGCACCTCTAATGGAAAGAGATCACTTCATCAATCAGAGAAATATTAACACATGACAGGAAATAGTGTGCAAGCAAGAATAATAAAATAAGCAAGAATATAAAATCCAGTGCAATATTATATAATATAATATTGTATATAAAGTAAGTATAATCTTGTATACACAAGTCTTAGTAAATAGAAAATATTACAATATTAAATATAATATATTTGTCCGTGCAATATGGGGAATTTAACCCCACAGAAGATTAGTGGATTAGTGTAATTGTAGATGTGAAGCAATGTGAGGAAAATAAGTATTTGAACACCCTGCTATTTTGCAAGTTCTCCCACTTAGAAATCATGGAGGGGTCTGAAATTGTCATCGTAGGTGCATGTCCACTGTGAGAGACATAATCTAAAAAAAAAAATCCAGGAATCACAATGTATGATTTTTTAACTATTTATTTGTATGATACAGCTGCAAATAAGTATTTGAACACCTGAGAAAGTCAATGTTAATATTTGGTACAGTAGCCTTTGTTTGCAATTACAGAGGTCAAACGTTTCCTGTAGTTTTTCACCAGGTTTGCACACACTGCAGGAGGGATTTTGGCCCACTCCTCCACACAGATCTTCTCTAGATCAGTCAGGTTTCTGGCCTGTCGCTGAGAAACACAGAGTTTGAGCTCCCTCCAAAGATTCTCTATTGGGTTTAGGTCTGGAGACTGGCTAGGCCACGCCAGAACCTTGATCTGCTTCTTACAGAGCCACTCCTTGGTTATCCTGGCTGTGTGCTTCGGGTCATTGTCATGTTGGAAGACCCAGCCTCGACCCATCTTCAATGCTCTAACAGAGGGAAGGAGGTTGTTCCCCAAAATCTCGCAATACATGGCCCCAGTCATCCTCTCCTTAATACAGTGCATTCGCCCTGTCCCATGTGCAGAAAAACACCCCCAAAGCATGATGCTACCACCCCCATGCTTCACAGTAGGGATGGTGTTCTTGGGATGGTACTCATCATTCTTCTTCCTCCAAACACGTTTAGTGGAATTATGACCCAAAAGTTTTTTTGGTCTCATCTGACCACATCACTTTCTCCCATGACTCCTCTGGATCATCCAAATGGTCATTGGCAAACTTAAGACGTGCCTGGACATGTGCTGGTTTAAGCAGGGGAACCTTCCGTGCCATGCATGATTTCAAACCATGATGTCTTAGTGTATTACTAACAGTAACCTTGGAAACGGTGGTCCCAGCTCTTTTCAGGTCATTGACCAGCTCCTCCCGTGTAGTTCTGGGCTGATTTCTCACCTTCCTTAGGATCATTGAGACCCCACGAGGTGAGATCTTGCATGGAGCCCCAGTCCGAGGGAGATTGACAGTCATGTTTAGGTTCTTCCATTTTCTAATGATTGCTCCAACAGTGGACCTTTTTTCACCAATCTGCTTGGCAATTTCCCCGTAGCCCTTTCCAGCCTTGTGGAGGTGTACAATTTTGTCTCTAGAGTCTTTGGACAGCTCTTTGGTCTTGGCCATGTTAGTAGTTGGATTCTTACTGATTGTATGGGGTGGACAGGTGTCTTTATGCAGCTAACGACCTCAAACAGATGCATCTTATTTAGGATAATAAATGTAGTGGAGGTGGACATTTTAAAGGCAGACTAACAGGTCTTTAAGGTTCAGAATTCTAGCTGATAGACAGGTGTTCAAATACTTATTTGCAGCTGTATCATACAAATAAATAGTTTAAAAATCATATATTGTGATTTCTGGATTTTTTTTTTTTTTAAGATTATGTCTCTCACAGTGGACATGCACCTACGATGACAATTTCAGACCCCTCCATTATTTCTAAGTGGGAGAACTAAAATAGCAAAATAGCAGGGTGTTCAAATACTTATTTTCCTCACATAAAAAAAAAAAAAAAATATATATATATATATATATATATATATATATATATATATATATATATATATATATATATATATATATAACATTTTTAGTTAACTTTATTATGAAAGCAATCGGACAAAATATTCTTGTAAATGTTTTAAAGTAATTATGGTGTTTTAAATTATTTAAAATCATTAAGACACCAAAAGGAACTTTTGCTATGTTTCCAAATGGACAGTTTTAATTGCCTCATGTGTGCATCATGGCGGATTTTGGTGGGGATTTGAGACTTGGCGAATTGATAAAACATGCCCAAACAAAACTTAAATCTTGGAGAGGTTTCCCATGTGCTCTACGATGCCCATAGTGCCTTTTCTGATCAGGGAAGAATCACACAAAATGGTGCAAATGTTCAGAAAACAAACAAGTATATATTTACACTGGAGAAAACCTGAGCTAAAACTGTTCCTGATTGGGTAAGAAGACATAGTACCCAGAGATGTGTGAATCTACACAAAGACTTTCTGTATATCTTACATAATCACATCCTAAAGATCATGTAGACACTGAACATACAACATAGAAATGTGTTTAGGGAACCAGTGGGAGGCTCATCTTAACACCTCTTAATGTATTTATTTTTTTATATCTGTGTAATGAAAGGACGTCATGAAAAAATTTGTGTTGCATTGCAGGTTTTAATTTCGCCTCTTTTATATTTTATATATTTTTGTTTTAATAAAAAAGATAAACAAAAATGCATGCTGCATTATTCGCACGTTAATAAAATTAGTGCCTTTAAAATTATTTATAGTTATCAATATATTTATAGTTTTCAATCTTAAATACAGTGAATATCACCTAAGAAACTGTGCACTCGAGATTCCCTCATTTAGGGGAATTTAGTTGGCAAAGCTACATTATGTCAAAAAATAAGTACTCAAATATTTGCCACATAAATAACCATATTCAGTAAAATGTCTTTAAGGACTGCTGTGTCATCAAATACAAGTTACAACACAATAAGAATGCAATTTTTAACATTTAATAATAATAATAATAATAATGTGAAAAGTTTACACTTTCTGGCCGAGAGACTACATTCACTGTAGACTTTGACTGTAGCCCACCAATCATAAATTAGAGTTGGTTTTGTATTTATAGGGAGAAACATTTTGAATTATGATTTTCCTGCATTAACAAGCAGCTAGAATACCCTACTACTTTTTTAAAGCTGTACTTTCGGGGGGTATGGGAAACCATGCTGAGTGTAACAAGCAACAAATTTAATCACAGTAAAAAAATAAATACAAAAAAAAGCTAAAAGTTTATAAGGTATAAGTGTATAAGGTATAATAAAAACAGTTTAGTAAATTAAGGAGATTATTTACATGAACTATAAATCTAATATATATCTATTTTATTGTTAAATATGGATCTTGGCTAAAACATTACTTCAAATATTAAACAACAAATGGTAAAGATGGATGTGTTTTATTAATGTGAAAGACATACCAACATTAAAATTAATAAATAATATATTTGCATATATGTTATATGATGGGTCTACAATTTGGACACTATTCTCCTTCCAGCCACCATCTTCAGAGGGTGTCTCCATGTTCGGTGGTAACTTATAAATCAAGGTCATTCTTCTCCAATATATATTATCTTAATTCAATTTCAACCCTGTTAAAATACTGACTGATTAACTAGAAACACAAGCATTGGCGTAGTAATCTCGATCTGGTCGGTACCTTGAAAACCTATGAAAACAAAAAAAGATTTCAGGTAAATATTTGTTGACCATAAAAGCAACCCTATTACATAGCAAACATACTGTATTCTTCTTCATTTAGCTTCTCCCATTAGGGGTCACCAAAACAGATCATCCGTCTGCATACTAATCTGTCCTTTACATCTGCTTCTTTCAAACCTGCATGTTTTCCCTCACCACATTCATAAGCCTCCTCTTTGGCCTTCCTCTTTTGCGCCTTCCTGTCGGTCCATCTTCAGCATTCTCCTACCGATATACCCCATGTCCCTGCTCTGTCCTACATATGCGGTCCTTCTAATAAACTAATTTACTCAAGATCTTCAGCTCTGCCACCTCCTGTATTTTACTCAATGCCACTGTCTCTAAACCAAACAACATTTCCGGTCTCACCACAGTTTCATAAACTTTTCTTTCACTCTCACAGATATCTTTGTATCACAAAGATATGTTCGACACATGCAGATTTCATTCACTCGGAAAACTTGCAAAAGAATTTATTTTTAGTACAGTGAAATCAGGGGAGAGCGCGAACGCAGTCCCCCACTACCACAAATTATGCAGTCGAGATTCCCACATTTGGGGAATTCGCAGGGGTCAGCACAACCGGAGTGCAATGGCTGAGCCTCGCCCTGGGTGAACCACCTTCTTGATCATGGTATCTCCCCTGCCAGGTAAGTATGAGTTCTACAAGCATCAGCTACGGACTGCACCACAGCACACACTGTTCACCATCATGGTGAGCAAAACCCGCTTACAATTCCCATGATGCACCGCTACTCAATACGTAATGAGAGCCACAATGTTCGGGAAATTAGGTGTGTAGCACATGCGTTAAAACTACGGGTTATGAGAAAAGGCGCATTACTGCATGGTAAGCAGCAAACGTCTGCGAAATAAATAATCATAATAATCATAATAATAAAGGGTATTTTAATGTCTCGCTGCTGTTAGTCCCACCACCAGGTCAGGCGAAGAGTTACAGCTTACACAAAAGTGCTCTACATAAATAAAAAAAAAGTCAATTAATTGTTTTAGTGAATAAATAGTACATTTAATTGATGAAAGGCGACTATATATCAACGGTCTTTCAATAAAGAGTGCTGAACAAATACGCACTACATCGAAACATTCTGTCCGTCCATTAATGAGTGCGACCGGTAACAGGAGTCCAGGTAAATAGTTCCGTCCGATATTTGTCTTCATTTATTCGGCATAATTTAGTAACTGTATAAAATAGTTGTTGTAATGTTTTTGTTAAATGTTGATGGCGAAGATAAACTATGATTTGAGTCGTGTAAAAATTATTAAGGAAATAAAGCCGCTTCTGATTAAGGAAATAAATCAGAAGTACAGACCATGACCATGAGCACAGACCAGGAACAAACACCAAAACTAAACTATATTCTCTGTACACTGAACTGTGAATACAGTGAGATTACAAACAAGTATAATGCGTACAATTAGATTTGAACGTTTTATTTTTATTTAAACGTGTTTCAATATGTTTTATTGTCACCATCGCATTCTTAAACGCAGTTCTCTCTCTTTTACAGGGAAATCGAATAAATAATTAGTTTTAAAATAAGATAAATAAAGTAAATAGTGATCAAGTCTTGTTCTAATTGCGAGTTCATATCAAAAAGGGCCATCACTCAAGTCTTCAGAGCAGGCCAAGGCCTGTCACATCAGGCACCAGCGGAGTTCCTCTAACGCTGTTCCAGTAACTGATGTTTCTGATGGAGCATCTACGGGCAGACAGGTTCGGAGGCGGCCGGGACCTTTCCTGTGTGACCCCAGACCCCCCGCTACAGTTATAACGACGCCCCAGTAGATGTGTTACTGAAGAAATCAGCAAAATGCTTTGAAATGTATAACAAGTAACTATATAAATCAACTGTCCGGCCGGTAACAAGAGTACACAGTTCTACCTGATTTTTGTAATACTCATACAACTTTATGTTTAAGAGACACAAGAATTGGGTACCACTTGTTACACTGTATAATGTACATGTTGTAACGCTGTGACAATGAAAATAAATTATGATCTAAATCGTGTAAAAAGCATCCTTTAAAAAATTAGGTCACTAATTGAAATTCACACTGTAACCATATAAACCACAAACTTGCAAAATATCTGACCACAACTCCTAATATTTTGTGAATATAAGAATAACTAGCTGAAAGTACCCGTGCTTCGCTACGGAAGACAGAACGCTAAGCAATATGGCAGTAAGCACTAAGCAGGACTGGATGATCAGAGATCAGAACGTCTGTCTGTACTGGTCAGGACCATGAACATAACTGAGCTCCGACTATGTTGTGTCTACCCACTATCCAGACAGTGCGAGGCGGGGTAGGGGAGGTCAGAGTCCTCAACAGGTTCAGATAACGATTGGCTCTCAGGTGATATGGAAAGCAATACAGGCCTCAACCTGTAAACCATTGTCATTACTTACTGTTACTGCTCTGACTTTGTATATTAGTCGTACAAAGAGTACGTGATGGTTGAACACTCATTGTTATAGTTTGACTGTAACTCAAATAAATCTTCATCCAGTAAACACTTATTCACTTAAAGACTTATTTCACATCGAGGGAGCCCTAATAAAAATTATTAGAGCACCTTTAGCTAATTATTAAATTTCCTCCAAAGAAATAACGTCAACAAATAACGTACTACCCCTTTGTAGTACCGATACAGGGCAAACTACTTTGTAAATAACATCTAACATCTAATAAGAAACAATGTACTAAGTTTCATTAGGATCCGTAATGATAGTTGTAAGAATTTACAATGCGTTTTTCGCGAGTTAGCCGCGATCCAGGGCGAATTTTTCAAAACCCTTTCTTAGTGAGCACCTAAGACCCAAGAGGAAGGTATGTTCCAAATTTCATTGCAATCCGTTCAGTGGTTTTTGAGATTTCGTGATGAGTGAGTGAGTCAGTCAATGGTATTTGAGCTTTATATAGATAGATAGATAGATAGATAGATAGATAGATAGATAGATAGATAGATAGATAGATAGATAGATAGATAGATAGACGCTTTGACATTTTACACTATATATCAACTGTTCGGCCGATAATGAGTCCGACTGACAACGAGAGTCCAGATACACAATTCCGCCTAATATTAACTCATTAGATTTTATTTATTACCCATATAAATCTATGTTTCAGGGACGACGTTTTTAAGTATTTAATGCCACGTTAAGTTTAACTGTTATAAGAGCTGAATGGTAAGAGATATAATGTCCACCATATTAAAAGGATAATTGAAAGAAATAGTAATTTCTGAGTGAGCACAATAACCTTGCACGAACAAAATCACAAACTAAAGTACTTCACTGTAGTAAAATTGATTTGTAGATTATGCAGTTTATAGCAATTAACACAATTTCACTTACACACAAAGATGATCTTTCTTTACCAGTATAGAGGGGGTGCACCGTTCCCGGAAGTACTGCAATACCGGGTCGATGCGTGGAGTGGACGGAGCAAGCCCCTATTCCATCTCCCAGTTCCAAAAATCAATTTAATATATGGTCCCCGGATAGGGGACGTATCAGATATTAAACTGATAAGAACAGATACTACACTTGATCTTAGCCAAAAGGCCGAGAAGCGATACCGATCACTTCCACCAACAAACAGACACATTCTACATCACAGTAGACCAGAGGACGGTGACCGCTGATTTCTCTTTATTTCGGAAAACAAACCAGAATAAAACACAGGGAATGAAGCGGTTATACTCAAATTAGCAGGAAAATGCGATTAATGTCTTAATTCACACAATAACTAAAACGAAACTAAAGCGAGTATAATGAATGCACAAACTGACCAATCAGAACCGCGAGTATCAAAACCCAACACACTGCTAAATCACATTGTTTTAGAAAGTAGTTTTCACAACAGATCTTTACACTGTATAAATATCATTCAACTGGAGGACCGAACACATGACAACCCAAATGTGGGGACGTTAAAACATCGTAAAACTGACATGAATAATGTAACATTGCCCCCAGTGGTCAAACGTGATACTGCGGAAACAAATCAGGAACAAAAGTCAAGTTTATTATCCACAAGTGTGTACAATTATTTTACGAAGATAACACGATCAACATAATTCTAATAATTCATAATAATTCTAATAAATTCTAACTAAACACAGACTAAGAGGTCTGAAATCACCAAACACACAAATGCAAAGAGAATAGTTTTTCAAGAATAGAAAACTTGCAAGTCTATTTTTGTGGTACAAGTGGTAGACATTTGAAGCAATATAATATCAGTTACAACAATATTTGTACTTTTTTTTTTTACTAAAAAGGAGATTAATTATCATTTGTGTAAAAGTATCGACCCAATTTTTGCAAAAACAACTATGAGTGGATTTCTTCGAGAAAATAAAATAACTTCATACCAGGTCACTTTAAAACATGCAAAAGTTTGAATCTTAAACACGCAGTAAACGTTCACAAACACTAAGGTATAGTAATTATATATATATATAAAAAAATCTTTTCGAGAAATATCCCTAGATTTCCTTCACCTGAACATCTTTCTCTTTAGCCCCAAAAGTTAATCTATAGACAAGCGCAACTCATCCGCCATTATCAAACAGCATTTTAAAGAGACCTGTGGCTCATATACAGCACTGCCTACCTTCATTTAATTTATTCTTGACGTGCATTTATTTTCCACAATAATGCAAAAGAAAAAAACCGAGATTTAAAATCAGCTCCAAAACAGCGGGTCTAGGGGTTTAAAAATAATCTAAAACAGCTGATCTCTCTCTTTTTCATCTTTCGGATTATTCCATTAGGGGTCGCCACAGCGGATTATCCATCTCCATACTCCCTCTCCTCTACATCTGCCTCTTTCAAACCAACTACCTGCATGTCTTCTCTCACCACATCCATAAACCTCCTCCTTGGCCTTCCTCTTTTCCTCCTTTTTGGCGGCTCCATCCTCAGCAGTCTCTTACTGAAAGTACTAACCCTAACCTCCACTCTTTTACAGTTCTCATTTCCCTGCTGTCCCTGTAGATGTCTTCCTAATCTTCTTCTTCAGCCAACAGTAGCCCAATTTCCACCGGTATCCTGTTGGCTAACAATACCTGTGGCGGTCATTGGTAACCCGGGCCTCGACCGGTCGGGTATAAATTTCTGATGAATTTCAGGCCACTCAAGATCTTCCACTCATGTAAAACATATTTACATTTACTGCATTTGGTAGATGTCGTTACAGAGTGTTTTGGTGTCTTCATCAATAATTAAATTCTACTGCTGTTTCAACAGGACAAAGACTAAAACTACAATCAGTCTAAATCTCTGTTGGGAGAGAAAATATTGGACCCACTCACAAAAACAGACTCATACCATTATCTCACCAAACCCAAACATGCCCATCAGACTGCATTTCCACTGCTCCAGAGACAAAAAGTCAATTAGAGAATTAAACATTGTATAAATGGTGGATGATCCAGTTCTCTGCAAAGTGAGGTTGCCTTTAACATAAATCAACTTCTACTGCTAAACTGCCACGTTACAAGGTCCCAACACCCCTTTTTTCAGGTCAGAGCTACACTCTACATAAGAGAAATTTGCTCAAGTTCACGCAATGCTGTTATATTCCCATAAGTTGCCTGTGTGTACACTTTGCATCCAAAAAAAATGCCCCCCCCCCCAAAAGGATTGAACAGCAAAGCATATAGCAGTTGAACATTCCAGATAAACATTTCAGCACACTTGTAAACACACATTGGCACTACTCTAGGAGCATTATTATACTCCTGAGTGGTGTAAATGTCTGTGATAGAGGGGAGAGAGACTCCAAAGATCTTCTCAGCTCTCCTCACTATCCTCTGCAGGGTCTTGCCATCCAAAACGGTGCAGTTTATATGGCATTCAGTATTTTCTTCCACCTTGACCATTTATTGTCACAGAGTGTCAAATTTACCTGTTTTTTTTTTTTTTTTTTTTAATACTGTATCACAGTTTCATTCTTCGAAATTATGTATTACTCTACATATAACAATATTTAACATCTCACTCAAAATAAAATAATCATAATGCATATTGCCTTAAATATTAGAAAGCTCATACAAAAATTAAATACGAACTAAATACTAACAATATTAACATATTACCTTGGAACACAGGCATTGATGTAGTAGTTTGTCATTTTCTATGACCCCATTAAAACCTTTTAAATGCAATTTTAGATTTAAAATTGATTTTGCTGTTCATTTTAATCTTCATTATTGAACATTTTATACAATATTTTCCTAATGATATAAGATACACTGGGTGTTTTAGGTTTACTTTAGGCTAGATTACATAAAGAGAATGACATCATGACTATGCATTTATAGCCTATATTTGGTGTAAAAACAGAAAACATGTTTTGTTTTTTTAATTTTGAATTGTATTATTTAAATCAGTGTACTCTGTGTTCAATGATTAAAGTGTGACATTTACAAAAATTAATATTAAAAATACACAAATGATTATAATGTAAGTCATATGACCGTTATACACACACACACTGGAAAAACTGGCAAGTGAGAGGCTCAGTAAGAGTTTGATAGTTTCATCAGGATGATCAGGATGATTTCTGCCATCATTATGTTACAGAGGTAGAAATGATATTACATTTGGAGGATTTGACAAATAAATAAATTTGGCGTTACACAAGTTTTTTTGATACATTTTGATGGATAAAGTCTTATTTAGTAATTACAAACCCTGGGTTTGTAATTACTTCCACTTGATATTTTAACTTTGTTACTGAATTGTTTATGTCTGCTGGTAATTAGCTACAACACTTTCTAACATTAGTTTTGTCTTTAGAAAGTGAATGTATGCTTGATGGGGTTGAGGTTAAGTGACACTCAGCTATTGTAGAATATTCCACTTCTTTCCCTACAAAACTTCAGAGTTGCTTCTGCAGTATGTTTCCCATCTGTACTACAAAGATCTGTAAAGTCTAATTGTATGCTATCCGATCAACTCTACTTCGATTTGTTCAGACATTATTCCAGTACAATTCATTATTAATCTGCAAACATCTGACTATAGAACAGGCATTTGAGCTTGCAGAGAAAGTAAGCTGTACTGACCAACGTAGTATTTGAAATAAGCTGATTTAACAATATTGCAAAAATTACTTAAAAGCCAGACAAGGAAATAATAAAGGTTCTTCACTAATTTTAGTACAGGGAAATCAGGGGAGAGCGCGAACGCAGTCCCCCACTACCACAAATTATGCAGTCGAGATTCCCACATTTGGGGAATTCGCAGGGGTCAGCACAACCGGAGTGCAATGATTGAGCCTCGCCCTGGGTGAACCACCTTCTTGATCATGGTATCTCCCCTGCCAGGTAAGTATGAGTTCTACAAGCATCAGCTACGGACTGCACCACAGCACACACTGTTCACCATCATGGTGAGCAAAATAGCGCTGAACCATCACACACATTTCCGAGTGTAAAACACTGCAATCTAAAAGTAATGCAAAACAACACTACATTTATTACACATACAGTAGTGTAATCCACTGTTTTATTTACAACGAAACTCAGTCACACTTCCCATGATGCACTGCTATTGAATACGTGATGAGATCCACAATGTTCGGGACATTTAGTGCGTAGCACACGCATTAAAATCACAGGTTGTAAGAAAAGGCGCATTACTACATGGTAAGCAGCAAAAGTCTGCGAAAATATTTAACACTTTAATAATAAGGTATTTTAATGTCTCGCTGCTGTTAGTCCCACCGTGTGTGTGTGTGTGTGGGCGCGCGCGCAGGTCAGGCGAAGAGTTACAGCGAAAACAAAGTTCTCTACATAAAATTATAATAACAAAAATTCAATTAATTGTTTTAGTGAATAAATAAGTTAAATATATGTGATGAAAAAGGGACTATATATATATATATATATATTAACGCGCTTAAAAAAAAAGAACGCTAAACAAATACGAACTACATCATACATGTCTAATTTTAAAACAATGTATGAAATATTTTTTGAATGAAATAAATTTTACCGACAAAAAAAAAAAAAGTTAAATGTTGATGGCACCATTAGACTATGATTTGAATAGTGCAAATATTATCCTTTAAGGAAATAGAGCCGCTTGTGGAAAAGCACACTGCCCCTGCATAAACAAACACCGTTCCCCTGGAAGATGCGTGGAATGGATAGAGCAAACCCATAATCCATCTCCCTGTTCAAAAAATCAAATAATATACTAATATATGGTCCCTGGATAGGAAACCTTTTAGATATTAAACTACAAAAAAAGATCCATCACTTAAGTGTTCAGAGCAGGCCAAGGCCTGTCACTTTAGGCACCAACTTCTAGCACGCTTTTCCAGAAACTGATGTTGGTGAGGGAGCATCTACGGGCAGACAGTTTCGGGCGCGGCCGGGACCTTTCCTGTGAGACCCCGCTACAGTTATAGCGCCGCCCCAGTTGTTGTTTTAGTGAATGAATCAGCCAAATGTTGTGAAATTCAAATTCAACAAGTGACTACAAATAAACTGTCCGACCTGTAATGAGTCCGGCTAGTAACAAGAGCCTGGGTGCACAGTTCCACCTGATATATTCTTTATTAATTTATTAGTTATTTAATACCCGTACAATTTTATGCTTTAAAAACGCAAGTATTTGGTACCACCGAGTTTCACTGTACACGTTACAACGCTGTATGTTGACGGTGAGAAGAAATTATGATTAAAATCATGTAAAGAGCATCTTTTAAAAAATTAAGACACTACTTGAAAACCACACTTAATCAAAACAAAAAAATTAAACCATAAAAAATATTTAATTACACCTACAAATATCTTACTAATACCAAAATAAAATGATTACTCTTTCTTTACCAGTAGAGAGGGGGTGCACCGTTCCCGGAGGTACTGCAATACCGGGTCGATGCGTGGAGTGGACGGAGCAAGCCCCTATTCCATCTCCCAGTTCCAAAAATCAATTTAATATATGGTCCCCGGATAGGGGACGTATCAGATATTAAACTGATAAGAACAGATACTACACTTGATCTTAGCCAAAAGGCCGAGAAGCGATACCGATAACTTCCACCAACAAACAGACACATTCTACATCACAGTAGACCAGAGGACGGTGACCGCTGATTTCTCTTTATTTTGGAAAACAAACCGGAATAAAAACACAGGGAATGTAGCGGTAATTTTTAAATGAGCAGGAAAATGCGATTAAACTCGTAATTCACACAAAACAAAAGAGAAACTATAATATATGCACAAACAGACCAATCAGAAACGCGAATATCAAAATCTCACACACTGCAGAATCACATTGTTTTAGAAACTAGATTTCACAATAAAGACTTAAATTAGATAAACATCCTTCATCTGAAGTAACCAACACATGACAACACAAATGTGGGAAATTTAAAAACATTTAAAAACTGACCCGAGTAATGTAACACTGCCCCCAGAGGCCAAATGAGATACTGCATGAAAAAAAATAAGCTCAAGAAAACAAAATGTAAAATATTTCCATAAACGTATTAATTACTCATGCACATAACATTTGCCCGAGTATTTCTTGTTGAAAGGATCACTTGTGGACGATAGTTTTGATACACACGTGTTTGAATCTCAAACACAGACCGAATATAAATTTCACCATCAAATATTGTGACAGTACAGAGAAAACCTTCGTGGTTCTTAGTGACACAAATGCTGAACATCTTCAGAAATAATACATATCTATAGCTTTTTTTTTTACATCCTTCTACTAAGTCCCAAATTTACTAAAGAATGTTCATGCATGTGCAAATGTTCATCTTTGCACAAGCGTCTCTCTTTCGCCATTTTCAAAGAGCAGTTTATAGGCTGTAGATCATATACAGCACTGCCTACATTCTTTTCATTTACTATGGACTCTAAATTTTTGTCTAAAAAGTGTATTGACCTACCTTACAGACTGTCAGAAGCATCTAAAAAACAGCCTTGATTCCACGATACAAACTCCTCCGACTATGAAAAAATTACTAAAGAAATCATTTCAAACATTTGAACGCCACCTAGGGATCTAAATCAATACAGCGAGACAAAAAGCATTTAACTAATTATAATAATTATACACCCTTCATATTTACAATTACTGGAATAAATAAATAAACAGATTTACGGCCTGGTCCTGTAGACAATCACAGAACACAAGGTGATGGGTACTGTTGTAGAAAAAACACCCAATGATTTCATTTTTTTTTTTTTTTTTTTTTAAAGGGGGAAATTAGCCAAATATTTCTAAATTAAATTAGCAGAAGGGTTACGTTTCATGCAATGCTTTACAAAGAAATTAAAACATTGGATAAAAACTAAAGCAAATAACAATAAAAAGAGAGCCCTAAGTGGAGGGAAATTTTTTTTAAACAAGGATATTTATGGAAAAGTAAAAAAAAAAAAACAGAATAATATTTAAAACCTCACAGCTGAAGGAAAATTTTATAAAAAGGCTCCTTTATTAATTATTTTTATTACTTTATTAATATTATTTTTTATTAATTATTATTATTAATAATTCCCCAACAGGACAATACTCCTTTCTAACAGAGATAGTGCAAACTGGAAAATAAGTGAATATAATATAAGTAAAAAGCCAAAAGAAAAAGGGAAACACAGCAGCTAAAGTGCTAAAGCACACCCAGAGGTAAAGAGAATGTGTGCAGATTGATACAGAGAAGTTGAATCTGCACAATCAGACATGCAGGAACCTATGCAAGAAAGTGAAGATGTATCAAAAATATCAAGTACAACACAGGTAGATATCGAAAGCCAGATGGAGACAGAGATGGAAAAGGTGCAGTGGTGGATTAAGTACACAAACCACACACAAACCACGTACTTAAGTTAAAAATAGAAATACACTCAGTAAAATATTACTCCAGTAAAAGTGTTTCCTTTTAACCTTTTACTTCAGTAAAATGTCAAAAGGATTTGCCTTCAAATGTACTTAGGTTTCCAAAGAACTATGATTTATTGTGGCATTAATGTCATATTTTCTCACAAGACTCAATCAATTCAGTTTGTAAAAAAAACTGTTTCTCTTAGCACACTAATTTAAGAATAGAATGATTTTAATGAGTCAAACACTGATATCTATTAAACTCATCATGAGCCCAAAACCTTCTTTTCAACTACGTTAAAAAAACAAATTGCACAAATAAGGCAACAGGTGTGGTGGCAAGTTATAGTCAGGAGTTTCCTCCATCATTTATTATTCTCAAAATGTTACGCAAAATGTGTTGAACTGATGATGAACTGTATGTCTAAGTAGATACCACCAAGCAGCAACCACTCATTACTCATTGAAACATATACAGAAGGGGGCACCAACATGGTCCCCACGTGCACTATGAGACCAAGAGTTGGAAACCAGAGTACGGTTAAACACCTTGTATTGTTTTAGTCTGAACATATACAAGGCAGAGGCTTGAGGAGAAGTACGAACCGGAGAGCGGGTAGAATCCGTAATGCGGGTAGTCCAGGGATGATTGCCAATGTGAACCATTAAAGACAAACCTATCTTGATCGCTTGCTCCGAAGCAGCGCCAAGAGTATGAAAGTACGAAGACTACTACTGGTAGGAAGTCTGGTAGATCCTTCATGGCAACGAGTAGATCCAACCGTGTGTGAGGTAATGGTAACAGGTGTAGGTGATTAGAGCAGGGAGAGGCTGAGTGAGAGTTGGAGCCTTGGAGGGGAGGTGTGGCTGGTGGTTCCCTGACAAAATCACATTGGTGTGAATTTAAAAATGACCATTAAAATATAGATGACTAGATATAGATGAATATCATTAACTATTAATAATAACATAATTGAAGGTATTTTGAGCAAATTTGTTATTTCAGAAGTGTGTATCAAACTGGTAGCCCTTCACATTAATCGGTACCCAAGAAGTAGCTCTTAGTTTTAAAAAGGTTGGTGACCCCTGATCTACAGTATCTCACAAAATTGAGTACACCCCTTACATTTTAGCAATCATTTAATTTTATGTTCTCAGGGACAATACTATAAAAATAAAAATTTAATATACTTCAGAGTAGTCAGTGTGCAGTTGGAATAGCATTTCAGATTTGCTGTCCTCTAAAAATAACAACATACAGTCAATATTGTCTAAATAAAAGAATTGCTATTAGACAGTAGTTTATTAGAATATGTTGTCCTTATAACGGTGCCATAGGAGATAGTGAAAATGGTAAAAAGACAAAAACTCAATAAAATCTGATCGCTAATATTAAACTGATCAGCTGAATTTACACTTTTCCATTTTCAGTAATAAACACTTTCCATTTAAAAGAAATGTGAATCCAACAATTGCATAAGATGCCTTAAAAAATCCACTTTTGTAAAATTAGAGAGATCTTTATAAAGGAAGGTCTCCGGAACATTTGCCCATGATGCTAAAAGCTTATATGAAATTACTAACTGCATTGCACAAAGTTTGCTATTCACAAAGAAAAAGAGCAGACAAACTGTTTGTTCCAGATTAAAAGGTAAGCCTGTGATCTGTGACTGATCTGCTTTGAGAGGAGATTGGGGTACAGAAAGAACACAAGCAAAACAGTGGAAAGAAGGACATATACAATAATTTTTTTTTTTTTTACTTTGAATCTGCTTTTTAAACATTGGACATTTCAATAAATAAAATTCAAATGTTATTTGTAAAAGTGGACATTGTCCCAAAGAGGCTTGATAGAAAAAATAGATTATAAATATACATTTTACATTTAGTTTATATAAGTTATCCCAATTGAGCAAGCCAGTAGCCATAGTAGCAAAGAATAACTCTCTGAGACGATATTAGGAAGAAACCATGAGTGGAATCAGACTCAAAACTGAACCCATTCTCATCTGGGTGACACAATGTCCATTAATTATGATTCCCTCATTATTGATGTTATCTGTTATCTGTTGATGTTAACTGTTTACTGATGGACAATTGAATGCAAAAATGCTCATGGCACTGAAAGCTCTAAGCTATTTAAGCATACGGTTTATATTAATTACAGTCCAAATCCATCAATAGAATTCTTGACTGTTAATTTATTTATCTTGACTTTTGATTATTTGAATTAGAAAGATCTGGATAAAAAATCTCAGACAAACACTTCAAACAGTGACTCTAACTCATGATACAAGGCCTTATGCACATACAGTAATTCATCTCTTTACTGATATGCACTGACACATACTGACACATTTCTTGGCATTTATACATATGCAGTGATTGTCTTTATACCATTTTACTGCATATTTTGATATTTGAATTCTCATTATTGAACATTTAAAACAATATTTTACTATTGATATAAAATACATTTGGTGTTTTTAAATTTTCTATAGGATAGAAAAAAACAATGACATTAAGACAATGTTTTTATAGCACAATTATCCTATATAGCCATGGATGTACAGTAAGAGTAGAAGCTGGACTTTGCTTATATTTTACTCCTTCCTAGAGAAGTGTGAAGGAGTATATGGGGGTGTTTAATCTGAATTCCAGGAGTACACTGTAAAGGAATGGATTTGGCAAGTTTGCAAGGTAGTTAAAAGTGAGTATTGTCTCAAAGCAGCTTTACAGAGATAAAGTGGTTATAAAAGAATGTATATGTTTTTAGTGCATATAAGTTTGTTCCTTATAATTGTAATTAAGCAAAACAGTGGCAACTGTAGAAAGGAAAAACTCCCTTAGATGGCATGAGAAAGAACCTTGAGAGGAACCAGACTCAGAAGGGAATCGATCCTCATCTGGATGGCGCCGAATGTCCAGTCATTACAGTTACATCATTGTTGAGGTGTACAGTTCAGTGCAAAACTGTTTAGAGAAGAGAAGAGAAGAGAAGAGAAGAGAAGAGAAGAGAAGAGAAGAGAAGAGAAGAGAAGAGAAGAGAAGAGAAGAGAAGAGAAGAGAAGATGGGTGACAGCATCGTCATTGTTTTATAATTGTTTAAAGACCCTGCATGATCAAGGTACAGGTATGGACTCTGCCAAGACTAGCTTAGGCAGCAAAACTAAAAGAGAGTGCCAAAAGGTAACAAAAGACATGAGGAATAAGAGACGGCACACCATAATGCCTTCAATAGATCTAAATAAAAGCATGAGAGTGGTGGGCAGAGAGCAACCAAATATCCCAGTTCACCAAAACACTCATGATCCCTCCAGATCTCCTTTTTTTACCCAGGAAAAACCTACTGACAAAAGTCTTGACTAAACAAATGTGGCTTCAGCCTAGACTTCAACACTTAAACTGTGTCTGATTCCCAAATTCCAATTCCATAACAAGTATTAGTAAAAGTTCTGCCCCTTGCTGTAGTCTTCATTATTTTAGGTACCAAAAATTTGCCAGCACCTTTTGATTGAAGTAAGTAAAATTGGCACTACATTAAAATAACTAATATGAAACCAACTTATTAATAACACTTGAAATAAAAACTACTCACACAAACAATGCACAAAACAGTAATACTCTATTATTAACACAGAAAAATCAAGATATACCGATAAATGACAGGTGTCTCGTCCATAGATCGGTAAGTTTCCATTCACAAACTATACCTACTTTTTTTCTTTGTGGGAAGATAAACTGCCACGGTCACTGATAATAGCGCGAACTTTGTAAAAGCGCAAACTTTGTTTCATGCTGATGATGAAGTAGAGAATGATGTAGACGAGGACGAGGTCATATTTACGGAATTGCACGATGTTTTACGAGATGATAGCGAAAGGTATGTTCTCCCTCCACATTACCGGTGTGCAGCCCACACCCTTAACCTTATATACACGAACGATAGTTACATTCCTGACGGCGAAGGCAGATTGCAAAGCAGTGTACAGAAGTGCGACTGGAAAGTGTTCAGCCTTGTGGTCAAAAGTTAGTCGATCATCTTATTGTTCTCTAAGAAGTTATTAAGCATTTTAAATGTTTAAGAAATGTCTTTTGCCCTAATATAACTTATTTCTTAATGACAATTATCTATATTATACCTGTTACACCTGTAAGGCGTGAAAGAGATATTACTTTTGCGTTACTTGTATAACGCATTACTTTCCATAAAAAATAACTAAGTAACGTAATTAGTTACTTTTTTGGGGAGTAACTCAATATTGTAATGCATTACTTTTAAAAGTAACGTTGCCCAACACTGCTGTCCAATCAGAAACGTAAATATCAAAATTCAACAAACTCACATTGTTTTAGAAAGTAGATTTCAGAATAAACCTTAAAACTGGATGAATATCCTTCAACTGGAGCAACCAGCACATGACAACACAAATGTGGGGAATTTAAACGAATCAAATACAAGAAGCTATGTCACACAGCTCAACCAAAGAACTAAAATGGGTGTTACACAGGTTCTTTAAAAAAGGTATATTACTATTAAGCACGAAATGTGTCTTTGGGTACTTCCTTGGAACCAAATGGCTTTATGTTGATGGATGAAGTCTTATTTTGGTATCTCAACCCTGGATTCTAAACTTAGTCTTTTCTCTTACTTGATATTTAAACTTTTTTTACTGACTCTGTTACTTCTGCTGGTAATTAGCCATGACACTTTCTGGCTTTAGTTTTGTCTTCTTTAAGTGAACGCATACTTGATGGGATTAAGATAAATTGATCAAGTGACTCAGCTACTGCAGAATATTTCACTTCTTTCACTTCAAAACTCTGAAGTTTCTTATGCTGTATGTTTTGGATCATTTTCCAACTAGAGTATGACGTGCCATCCTCTAATTCATAAACCCTTTCTCCAACTGGATGTGAAAACCCTTAAAACAATTTGAGAGCACTTTGAACCCATATTTTTATCCCACAGTAACAAAGTACATTTGAGTACTCTTTCCACATCTGCACATAAAATTAGACATTGTGTTTGAGCCTGCATTAGAACCATGCATTGCTGACAACGTAGCTTCTCAAATCAGCAAACAAGTTTTTGTATTGTGTATATATTATTTACATAAACATAATAAAATCATCATCAATTTCTGTCTTTGATACAATGAAAATCAGGAGAGAGCGCGAACGCAGTCCCCCACTACCACAAATTATGCAGTCGAGATTCCTACATTTGAGGAATTCGCAGGGGTCAGCACAACCGGAGTGCAATGGCTGAGCCTCGCCCTGGGTGAACCACCTTCTTAATCATGGTATCTCCCCTGCCAGGTAAGTATGAGTTCTACAAGCATCAGCTACGGACTGCACCACAGCACACACTGTTCACCATCATGGTGAGCAAAACAGCGCTGAACCATTACATACATTCCCGAGTGTAAAACACTGCAATCTAAAAGCACTGCAAATAAATACTACCTTTATTAAACATACACCAGTGCAATCTACTGTTTTATTAACAACCAAAACCACTCACATATCCCATGATGCACTGCTTCTGAATATGTAATAGGATGTTCTAAACGGTAAGCTTTAATAATCAGTAAAATATTTCCGATAATTTTTAATGAAGGTTCTTTTTAAGTCTCGCTAGTGTTAAAGCCCCGCCCCGTATTTACAGGTTAAAACAAGTTCTCTACAAAATTTAGTAAAACGCTTTGACATTTGTGACTATATATCAACTGTTCGGCCGGTAATGAGTCCGACTGACAACGAGAGTCCAGATTCACAGTTCCGCCTAATATTAACTCATTAGTTATTATTTATTACCCGTATAAATCTATGTTTTAAAGTATTTAATGCCACATAAAGTTTAACTGTACACAATGTTTTTGAGGTTGTTAAAACCGCTGAATGTTAATAGATCGTTTGTATCATGTTCAAACAATCATTTAAAGAAATAGTCATTCCCAAGTGAGCACACTCCTCCTACAGACTTAAAGTCTTAAACTAAAATGCTTTACTGAAGTAAAACAAATATATTAGATTACAACAACTAGCACAAGTTCACTTGAATACAAAGCACCGTTCCCAGAGGTACTGCAATACCGCCCCTATTCCATCTCCCAGTTCCAAAAATCTATTTAATATATGGGGTCCGGGTAGGGAACGTATTAGATATTAAACTGATAAGAACAGATTTTTTTTTATTATAAATGGTGGAAGAAACTCTTGACTCTAACTTGCCACATTTGTGGCCCTGTTTGCATAATTTATTTTAGGTAGTTGAAAAGAATGTTTTAGACTAATGAATTTTTATATATATATATATCAGTATTTGACTCATATCATTCGTCCAAAACTGGATTACCCAAGTTAGGCTTTCTCTCAGATCTTTTCCCCTGAGGCTCTTATTTAGGTGTTTCCAACCATCAACCCAATGCTGAATAAAGATTTTATTCAGCATAATTTATTTGGAAATAAATCTTACAGAAAACTAAGCAACTGATTTGGATTCTGATTTCTTCTGTTTTTACATAGTTTTCCAAAATTGACTGTTAGATTTGGCTTAAACTAAATTCACAATAAGAGCATATTACACTTAGTAAAACATGGTGATGGCAGTATCAGTTCAGGTATTCTCTTCCGCTACAAAACTAAACGATTTGCAGTGTATTAGTCAAATAACTAAAATTAAGACTTTTAAAGGGGAAGTTTATGTTTTAAAAAAAAGCCTTACAATGTGACTTAAATAAATCAATTCTCCAAAGAAGGACCAACATTGCTCTACAAAAATGTAAAAGCCTGTTCTAAAGTTACCATACTGTATGTATTGTATTAGTGAATCTGAAAACTTTGTGACAAATTGCAAAAAATATAGGTAATCAAAACATACAAGTAACTTTTAATAGACACAAAGATATTTAACTATGGTACCAATTAAACAATGAAAACAACCCTCACCCAAAAAATAAGTTATAATGTCAGAGAAAACATTTCATTTACACAATTTAAACTGAGGGTCACAAAAGCATTTTACAGACAGGAGAAATAGGTGGAAAAAAAACAACAATCGCTCAAGTTAATTTGAAAAGTTCATGTATGAAATTAATTTCAGAAGGATGGTAAATACAAATGTTCAGTATTGTGATAAAGCACAATATTAGAATAACTGGAGACCAATATCAGTCTTTAGTCCATGGATAGCCCTCACTTTGAAGGCTTTATTGTTGTCCCTACTTTTTCTCTCCTGTCTCCATTCCACTTGAACTGCCAGTGCTGCCTTCTCTCTCTGAAGCCATCTTCTTATAAGCCATTTCAAAGAGCTTGAGTGATGCTTGCTGTAGACCTGTGGCTGCCTGTTTGATGCTTTCTCCAGTCTCCAGGTCCTTCCGTGTAAGCAGATCTCTCACTTTAGTGATCTCATCCTGAAGCTTTTTGCACTCTTCAGTTGGTAGTTGGTCCTTAAACTCCTCCATCTTTGACTCCGTATCATGGACAATGCCTTCAGCCATGTTAACAGCCTCAACCCGATCCTTCCTCTTTCTGTCCTCTTCTGCATGCTTTTCAGCATTCTTAATCATATTCTCAATGTCATCTTTACTGAGACCACCAGAGGATTGAATGACGACCTGCTGTTCACGCCCAGTGCCTTTGTCTTTAGCAGAAACATGCACAATTCCATTAGCATCAATATTAAAAGTGACTTCAATTTGTGGAACACCACGTGGAGCAGGAGGGATGCCAACCAATGTGAACTGTCCTAGAATCTTATTATCCACTGCCATTTCACGCTCACCTTGGCAAACTTTAATTTCTACTTGTGTTTGCCCATCAGCAGCAGTAGAAAACACCTGACTTTTTTTGGTGGGAATGGTTGTATTACGGTTGATAAGTTTGGTGAACACACCACCCAGAGTTTCAATTCCCAAAGAGAGAGGAGTGACATCCAACAAAAGCACATCTTTCACATCTCCAGCCAACACCCCCCCCTGGATGGCTGCCCCAACAGCCACAGCTTCATCTGGGTTAACTGATTTACTTGGAGCCCTACCAAACAGATCCTGTACTGTTTGCTGAACCTTTGGCATACGAGTCATGCCCCCCACCAGTAAAACTTCTCCGATATCACTCTTAGAAACATCAGCATCTTGCATGGCCTTCTGACATGGGGCCACAGTCCTTCTAAGTAGATCTCCTACAATACCCTCAAACTGGGCACGGGTAAGTTTCATGTTCAAGTGTTTAGGACCAGAGCTGTCCATTGTTAAGTAAGGTAGGTTGAGGTCAGTCTGCAGAGAAGAAGAAAGTTCACATTTGGCCTTCTCAGCTGCCTCTCGCAATCTTTGCAATGCCATGTTGTCTCTTGTTAGATCAACACCCGACTCTCTTTTGAACTCTTTCACTATATGCCTTAGCAGATACTGATCAAAATCTTCACCACCTAAGAATGTGTCCCCATTAGTAGATTTCACTTCAAAAACTCCTTTTTGAAGCTCTAAAATTGAAATATCAAATGTGCCTCCTCCAAGATCATACACTGCAATTACTTTGTCCTGAGTCTTTTCAAGTCCATATGCCAAAGCAGCTGCTGTAGGCTCATTGATGACTCTTAGCACATTTAGACCTGCAATCTGGCCAGCATCTTTGGTTGCCTGTCTCTGAGAATCATTAAAATAAGCTGGTACAGTGACGACAGCATTTTTCACCATATGGCCCAAATAATTCTCTGAAGTCTCTTTCATCTTTATCAGAATAAAGGCCCCAACCTGGCTAGGGGAGTAAAGCTTTCCATGAGCCTCTATCCAGGCATCTCCATTTGATGCACGTACTATCTTATATGGGACATTCTTTAAATCTTTCTGCACTTCAGGGTCATCAAAGCGTCTCCCAATCAGGCGCTTGGTAGCGTAGAATGTGTTGTTTGGATTTGTGACACCTTGCCGTTTGGCAGGCATACCCACCAGTCTCTCCCCATCAGCTGTAAAAGCTACAACGGAGGGAGTTGTCCTTGCACCTTCTGCATTTTCAAGCACCTTTGCTTGTTTTCCATCCATGACAGCAACACAAGAATTTGTAGTCCCCAGGTCAATTCCAATCACTGCTCCTTTGATTGCTTCTGAGGCATATTGACGTCTAGATGTAATCTGAATAGCATGTTCCGTCAAATGATTCAAGCAAGCCTTTTTCACTAAAGCTGGAACACCTCGAACACAGCTTGGAGAAATGGTCCGTGAAATAGTTTTTACTAAATTCAACATATTCCCTAAATTTCAAACACCCGTATACTATAAACGATTAAGGAAACAGCTAGAAATACTTTGCGTAAAACTGATTTTACGAAACCTCACAATCACTACCAATAACCTGCTTCCACCTTTCCGATACTATGCCTCTGGAACTATCTTTTACTTATGAGAACAGAAGCGATACCGACAACTTCCGCCAACAAACAGGCACATTCTACGTCACAGTAGAAGAGGACGGTGACCGCTGCTTTCTCTTTATTTTGGACAATAAACCAATATACAACATGGGAAATGTATCGGTAATACTCAAATTAGCAGGACAATGCGAGTAATGTTTCAATTCACACAATAACTAAAGCGAAACTAAAGCGAGCATAATGAATGCACAAACCGACCAATCAGAATCGCGAGTATCAAAACCCAACACACTGCTGAATCACATTGTTTTAGAAATTAGTTTTCACAACAGATTTTTACACTGTATAACTATCATTCAACTGGAGGACCGAACACATGACAACCCAAATGTGGGGAAGTTAAAACATCTTAAAACTGACATGAATAATGTAACATTGCCCCCAGTGGTCAAACGTGATACTGCGGAAACAAATCAGGAACAAAAGTCAAGTTTATTATCCACAAGTGTGTACAATTATTTAACAAAGATAAATTAGATCAACGGCGGGCAGCAATTCTAATAAATTCTAACCAAACACAGACCAAGAGGTCTGAAATCACCAAACACACAAAATGCAAAGACAATAGTTTTCCAAGAATATATTTACTAATTAACTAGAAAACTTGCAAGTCTATTTTTGTGGTACAAGTGGTAGACATTTGGAGCAACATAACATCAGTTGAAGCAATATCTCTAGTTTTCTAAAACTAAATAAAAAAAGAAGTTTGGTTTTAAAAGTCAGAGAGTGGTGTTTTATTGTCAGAGATTAATTATCATTTGTGTAAAAGTATCCACTCAATTTTTGCAAAAACATCTCTGAGTGGATTTCTTCGAAAAAATAAAATAACCACTTTAATACATGCAAAAGTTTAAACACGCAGTGAACGTTCACAAACAGGTATAGTAATATATATATATATATATATATATATATATATATATATATAAAAATTAGGAGAAATATCTCTAGATTTCCTTCACCCAAACAACTTCTCTTCAGCCCCAAAAGTCAATCTAAAGACAAGCGCAACTCATCCGACATTATTAAACAGCAGTTTAAAGAGGCCTGTGGATCAAATACAGCACTGTCTACCTTCATTTCATTTATTCTCAAAGTATGCATCATCAAAGTACGCATAAATGCATTATTTTCCACAATAATGGTTTTTATGCATACTTTAAACTAAAGTAATTTTAAAAAATCAGTTTTCCTTGTGTGACTTACCTCAAGGATATCTAAAGCAAGGCCTTGAACGCAGCTGTTAGAGACTAAAAATCAGCTCCAAAACAGCGCCACCTATGGGTCTACTTTAAAACTAAACTAAAACAGCTGATCAGATGTCCACACGGTTTTTAAATTACTGCTATCAATTAATACACAGCTTTACGAATCTAGTCCTGGAGTACTTCCTGACCACTTTGATTATTTTTATCTGCTCCAACACAAGCTTCAAACTATTACCTATCTAATAAATTAAATCAGGTGAATTATAAACAAGAAAAGTTAGTAGTGGTTAAAAGGTTTCCAATGCTGTGAGGGCAATGACTGTGTTCCAAGTGCATTAAAAATGAAATCAGGATGATTTCTGCCACCATTAGTTTACAAAAGTAGAAATAAATTTACATTTGGAGATAAAGATGCCGGGTGAAGGAGGATTTGACAAATAAATAAAGTGGGTGTTACACAAGTTTTTTTTTATTGATTTTAATGTATTCTTTATCCATCAATATCAGCAAAATGTTTCTTATTCTGGAATTACAAGGCTGGATTCTGAACTTTCGCTTGATATTGTATACTGATACTTCAACTCTTTAACACTTACTAGGCTCTAACTTTAGTTTTGGCTTTAGCAAATGAATGTATGCTTGATGGGGTTGAGGTCAAGTGACACTCAGCTATTGTAGAATATTCCACTTCTTTCCCTACAAAACTTCGGAGTTGCTTCTGCAGTGTGTTTTCCATCTGTACCTCGAACATCTGCATCGTCCAATTGCTATCCCATGCTATCCTACCAACTGTGCTTTTATCTGTCCAGACAGTATTCCTGTACAATTTATTAATCTGAACCAACATCTGTCCATAAACAGGTTGTCCATTGGGTAGATATTTAAGAAATGTAATTCTTAAATCCGTCCTTTATTTTAAAAGTGAATAAACTCAAATTAATGCTGAGAGTGCACTTTAAGACCATATTTGTATACAACACAACGTAAACGTACTAATTTATTCTAAATGTTAGCACTCCTATTCGGGTGTAGTATCTGATTATGACTAATGTGACTAATAGAAATTGCTTTAAATTACTACATAATTGAGTAACAAACACACAAAATGCATTTCTAACATTAGTACAGTGAAATCAGGGGAGAGCGCGAACGCAGTCCCCCACTACCATAAATTATGCAGTCGAGATTCCCACATTTGGGGAATTCGCAGGGGTCAGCACAACCGGAGTGCAATAGCTGAGCCTCGCCCTAGGTGAACCACCTTCTTAATCATGGTATCTTCCCTACCAGGTAAGTATGAGTTCTACAAGCATCAGCTACGGACTGCACCACAGCACACACTGTTCACCATCATGGTGAGCAAAACAGCGCTAAACCATCACACACATTCCCGAGTGTAAAACACTGCAATCTAAAAGCACTGCAAAGAAATACTACCTTTATTAAACACACACCAGTGCAATCTACTGTTTTATTAACAACCAAAACCACTCACATATCCCATGATGCACTGCTTCTGAATATGTAATAAGAATTCAGAAAAGTGTTTTTTTTAAAGTGGCAAATTCACTAAAATCACAAGTCTGCCCAGGAGAAAGAGCGTGTCGCTACATGGTAAACTTTTAGAGTCGGTAAAATATTTTCATGTTTAGTAAAGGTTGTTAAGTCTCTCTAAGGTCATAGCGGCGCCCCAGTCGTTGTTTTGGTGAATAATTCAGCCAAATGCTTTGAAAATTATAATAAACAAGTGACTGTATAGCAACTGTCTGACCGGAATAAGTCCGACTGGTAACAAGAGTCCGGATGCACCGTTCCACCTGATAATTTTTTTTTTATTAATTACTTCTTTCTTCTTCTTCTTTCGGTTTCTTCCATTAGGGGTCGCCACACCGGATCACCTGTCTCCATACCCCCCTGTCCTCTACATCTGCCTCTTTCAAACCAACTACCTGAATGTCTTCCCTCACCACATACATAAACCTCCTCCTTGGCCTTTCTCTTCAAGCTCTTCTCAACCTGCTCCCTACTCTCACCACAGATCACAATATCATCCACAAATATTTAAAAAGTCCACGGATTTATTCCTCAGGCATCCTCTCACCTTCAAAATCTTGTTAAACAACCTGGTTAAAAACTCCACTGCCATCTCTCCTAAACATCTCCATGCTTCATCCTCTTAATTGCTGCTCTCACTTCCTCCTTAGTAATCCTATTTACTTCCTGCTTCACCATCCATCCTTCTCTCTCTCTTTAGATGCATCATACCTCTGTGGGCCTCCCTGCATTTTCAATTTCTGTCACAACAGAAGTGGTCTCTTTATCTTCATCCTTCAGTGCAAATAAGTAAGGATGGATGGTCTACCAAACAGAAGTCTAAAGATCTAAAAACAGTAATCACTTACAACTGTGACAATGTGGTGTCTAATAATACAATGTGTCCATCAGCAACTGCAAGAGAATTAAACCAATAAGATACTCAATGTATATTCACAAACAAATACAACTAATGAAGAAAGACATTAGGGACATCAAAGACTACTAGAAATTAGATTTCAGTACACAGCATATGCAGTAAAATAAAACAAACATGCATAATGCACAATTGAAACAATGACTGTAAAATCATTCAAAACGTATTTTTTAAACGAAGATAGTGTTGATTTCATTTATTAAAAAACAGTGAAAATCAGTGTGACTGAAGTATTTAGCTCTCTGTTTTTCCACCATGTTTCCATGGTAACTCCTGAAATCGGTGATTTAATGAAAATGTCTTTAGGTACTCCCTATGTGTGCGCATTAACTCTCGGTTACCGATAGTTAGTTGATTAACCTAACTCATAACAGTTGTTTTAGAACAGAAATAACCAGAGTAATCAAGTTTGGGGTTAATTAACTGTTTAGGGTATATGTGACTGTAAATTAATCTTGCTGTTTAGCATACCCCTCAGGGCTATGGTCGTTTCTGTCTCAGTCCACTTCCATGCGCCTCATAACCTTTTAAAGCATGTACTTTTTTAAAATAAATTTAACCTGCATAATATAAATTGTAATATGTTAAATAGTTTTATGCGTTATATTTTAAAAACATCAGACTGACACCATGTAGGTGTGCATACAGCTGCCTTAAGAAGAGTACCTTTCACATGCTACTGTTTGAACTAATAATGCTTATAAAATATCACCAATGCTAAATAGTTCTTTAATACTGGTGTTTCAATATTGTATCAACTGTTGAATTTGTAACTAAATCTTTTATTTCCCAACACACACACACACACACACACACACTCACATTACTCACTTACAAAATGTAAATTGAACCACAAACACAGTTTACACTGCTGATGACGAGAGTAAGTAATTAACAGATATAAAAAAACAAAAAAAAACAAATACATGACCAGGTTTGTCTGCAAGAATGTCAGAAACTAGGAATGAATGAAATGTGAAATAAATAAAATCAAAGACCCTTTTGGCTAATTATGTGCCGCAAACATGAACATGAAATATATCATTTTACAGTTCTTAACAGAAACCAAATTAATCAGGTCATTTAATGAAGAATATTTGCTAAACAAATACACATTTGTTATATTCCAGAAGGGCCTGTGGGATAGTTAGTAAACATTTTTAAGAAGTTTACATTATCTGAAAACATTTAGCTTGAAGTTCCTAAATTTAAACTTCTCATTTTTTTTTGTTCTTATGTAATGCAGCCCCTGTGATCGTACATTGTTGTATCAAAGATGCGCTGGTTGATTGCCACAATAATCAAAAGGCAAGCGACTGAAAGTGTTTGTTCATCTAACACTTTCAATTACCTGAATATGACAGTTAATTACTAGACTACATTCACTGTACAGTTTTCTATATCTTTCCTAAGGCTTTGTGCTTGAAGTTCATATTGTGTGACACTCCCATTTATTCCAGCCTCCACCAAACAAGACCAAAAGTATCATAGTTCTACAGATTGTATACTCTTTAAAAAGCTTGCATACAGATACACAGCAGCAACTATGTATACACCTTCCATGTATCCCAATTTCATGCAAGGTGAGATTCTTCAAATGCATGCAAACAGACAATTTTAACTACAATGTGAACAACAAATTCTTAACATACCAAAATGAGTCATAAAAAAAAGCACAGAAGAAATTAGCAATTTGGGTCAAAGTCTCAATCCAATGTCAGTCATTAAATATCTGAAGGAACATGCATAAACCATAATCTTTTATTTTCATAAATCCCCTGGGATGAAAATATTTACAAACCAATCAAAACATGAACTACATTTCCATACCAAATACAGTCGCAGACAGAAAAGTTGTTTCATCTGTGAACATAATTTCTTCAAATATGTTGACCAACATCACCTTGTAGTTTTTAGAAAATTTGTTTTACCCAGTAATATTAAACTCACACCCAAACTCTGATTCTTGGTTTGCCTAAAAAAATTGTGCTGCGCTGAATAAATGCAATCAAAATGGTTTATCTGTTAAAAAAAAAAAGTTGCATCAATATTTGCTGAAATTTAAATAAGCATTCGGTAGTTTGTTCATATTAGTTCAAATAAGCTCTGAACTATGTAGTTTAGCAGACTATGCATTTATTACAAAACAAAATCTGCTGCATGTGGTGCAGCTACAGGCTTCATGATGTGCTTACGTAAATTGTTGTGAACTAAAATGCAAAGCTGCAATGTATCTGGGAAAAAATGTCCAAGTATAGACTGAAAGGCACACCCTTATTACATCAGGCAGTGACTGGTTAAATATTGTTTAGCGGCAACAATGAGATTTTGAGCCAGGAATATACAACTTGAAGAAATTATGTTCACCTGGTTGTGCTCTTTGTTGACACGGTCGTAACATGGTTGGTATACATTTGATCTTAGCAGGGTTTTTAGCATGAGTGAAATCATAACGATGTCTCCAGATTGTGCATCGGACTACCAGGGGTTTGAGGACTGGCAGTCTTTAAGTCCTTGAAGTGTTGAAATGTTCTGCTGTTGGCAGAATTATTGTTCTGGTTAGGTGAAGATATGCCAGAAGGAATGGCTGATGGCACATAACTGTGTTTTCTTGGTCCGTCTTCCTCAATCTCTGTTTCGTCAATTAGGGGGATGGCCAGATCGGAGTCCTCAATGCAGAACTCTGGGTGGGTCATGAAGTTGTGGATAGAGCTTCGCGATTCTGGGGTCTCTAATCCTTCATAAGGGGACAAGGCTTCGCGGAAGGCATTCACCACACGGATCTGTTTATAATAAAAAAGGATAAAATATAAAATTATATTTACCTATAGATTAATTGCTACAGAAATATTTTGCCTCAAATGGTAAAGGAAAAACAAGTAGTATCACTTCATTATCTTTCAGGATGGCACCGCTGTTACTTACTTGTGTCTGAATTCTGTTGAGGCCCCTACACCAGAGGACTTGCCCTCTCCTCAATTCCATCTCAGCATGGTCTATCTCATCTAGGTCCTCCATCTCCTCCAGTTCCTCCTCTGGGATCTCCTCCTTCTGGGTTCCATGGCCAGCAGTCTTCAGAAACTTCAGCCGACTTGTGGGAATAGTGGTTATCAACTGTGGATTGGAATGGCAAAGAATGTGGACTATTAAAAAAATGCAAAAACAAACAAAGCAAAAAGGATGAGGTGTCTTAAGACTCACCTGACCCCAGATAAGGCATCCAAAGCCAAGAAAAACACACCAAAGCCACTGGTCAACTGTAAGTCCTACACAACTAAAGGGCTTTCCTCCAAATTGAACAATAAAAATCTGCAGAAAAAAATGTAGAAGTTTAGAAATAATTATTAAATCTATCAATTTTAATTATGATCCAATTTATAGGGACAATTATGTTATCACTTAAATGGGGAAAAGAATAAGCAACCCTATTCTCTACCTTAACTCTGGTCAAAATAATAATGCTGTCTTACTTTACCTGGATGACAAATGTTCCAAAAACTATGGAACAGAAGATCGGGTTGTTGAAGATGCCATCAAAAACATTCCTCTCACCATGGATCTTGCGTGCATTTAACTCATTGAAGAGTTGCATCATGACGAAGGTGTTGAAGACAATTGTGTAGTGCTCTGAAGGAGGTGCATGCAGAGGAGCATTCCTGCCACTGTCAATATCAAATAGCTTCTCACCTGTTTAGGGATCAATTATAAGCCATAAGATTATGTACATTTTTATAATGTGTTTATAATGTGTTTTTGTTTCCATTTTACCCAAAATGCAGTTCTCACCAGCAAACAGCAGAGTAAAGATGATAACGAGTTGGTATACAGCATGACCCAAAATGTTTTTCATCATGGTTCTGGAGATGAGGGGTTTGTTGCGACCATAGGGTTTTCTCAGCAGTAAAGCCTCAGTGGGTGGCTCAGTGGCCAAAGCCAGTGATGCAAATGTATCCATTATCAGGTTTACCCACAACATTTGAACTGCTTTTAGTGGAGAGTCCTGTGGGGGAAGATACTCTGTAAACTTTGCCATATACATAAAAATACCACCAGCAAAGGGGGAGTATTTTGGGAAAAGACTGACCTGTGTGATGCAAGCCCCAGTGAATGCCACAACAACAGCAACTACATTGACTGTAAGTTGAAATTGCAAGAACTTTGAGATGCTGTCATAGACATTTCGTCCCCACATAACAGCTTTCACTATGCTAGTGAAGTTGTCATCTGTCAAGATGATGTCTGAGGCCTCTTTGGCCACATCTGTTCCAGCAATGCCCTAAAGAAACATGACAAATCAACATGACAAATCAATATGACAACCAAGTTTTTACTGTGCCTCAACATCAATCACAAACTGTATTGTGTTTTTTTCCATTTTACCACACACACACACGTTCCAGATTTAACTACATACCATAGCAAAACCAACATCAGCTTTCTTCAAGGCAGGGCCATCATTTGTTCCATCTCCTGTTACAGCTACTACTTGTCTTTGCTCTAGAGCAGTGCTATCAATTATACCTGAAATGGTAATATTACACAAAAGTGGCATTGCTGGATTGAGTATTTATATCTACAAATGGACTTTCAGTATTAAACCAGGCTAGATCCAAAATCATACCTTTTACTAATGTATGCTTATCAGTTGGAGAGGATCTTGCCAGCACACGCAGTTTCGGCCAAATCTTGTCAATACGCTCTTGTTCAATCTATATTGAGGACATTATAATATTTTATAATAATACACAGCTAATTGACAAAAATATGAAATCCATACTTGAAATTTTTTTTTTGTTCTATGCTGCAGGTTTCCTATTTGTTTATGGGATAAACATCCAAATAAAGGTCTAAATTAAGCAACAGAATCTTGGCACCACAGATCACTTTACAAATTGTCAAATTCATATATATTAGAATGTGGTGTAAGAAGTCATCTAGATTATAGATGTATATTGTTGGCAACTTGCCTCTCCTAGTTCATTGCGTATTCGCCTGTTGAATTCTTTGCCCTCAAGGCACAGGAAATCATCTCCAGGATGTAGGATGCCGCACTTATTGGCAATAGAGCGGGCAGTGTTAATGTTGTCCCCGGTGACCATACGCACTGTGATTCCTGCCCGCTGACATTTCTTAATGGCATCAGGGACCTAAGTCAGTAAAAGCACCAAAAGGCAAGAAATGTATACATACTTATAAATAGTAATGTGGAGTCATGGGATGAAGTGGCTGTTTATTTTCAGTGTCTGAAATAAGATCATTTTCATCAGTCAATCTGGTCTATTTAATATTGTAGAAAAATATAACTGCGGTTAAGCACTAAAGTTAGCCACAGAACCTGTAAAATGAGACTAAGCTGGTTACTCACCTCTGGCCGTACAGGATCTTCAATGCCCACAACACAGATGCAGGTGAGGCCTGTGAGAATTTCAGCTTCATTGTCCCAATCTGGTTCCCCCTCTGTGGCAGGAAAGTCCTTGTAGGCCAGGCAAATTGTCCTCAAACCCTCTAAAGCCATGGGCTCAATTACATTATTCAGTACGTCGTCTCGGTCTCTGGGCTTGAATACCTTGGAATCACCAGTAGCTGTTAAGATTTTACAACACCTGCAAACACAGAGAAATGCTACATAAGCCGTTCATATACATACAGTATATGCTGATTTTTGTGCTATAAATAAACAGGTAAAACCTGTACGTTTCTATTATTACAGTACATAATAGTTGTACTGTAAGAAATTAATAATAATAATAATAATATTAAAAGCCTAGATCCCAGATCACACCACAAAGTCACAAAATCTGTAATAATAAATGTTTCAATCAACAGCTGACTTCATCTATTTTGCCAACACAAAGTATATACCTGTTTTGAATTAAAAATAGTGCAAACCTACTTCTTTAGAAGAATTTCAGAGGCTCCTTTGCTGAACATCCGGTAACTTCCATCAAAATTTCTCAGCACTGTGCTCATGGATTTTCTCGCAGAATTGAAGGTGTATACTTTAAAAAGCCTCTCTTCCGGATATTCTTTGCGGATAATTTGGTAGTCCCTGCCCAAGTCAAGGGTCAATCCCATCAAGGCACATTCAGTTTTGTTTCCCACCTGACGAGGTAGTCCACCTTCCTTCTCAGGTGGCTACAAACATGCACACAAACAGAAGCGCTCATTTATGTAGTATAAATCTTAAAGTTTACTATATTATTTAATGTACAATCTACTTTGTATACTTCTACGAAAAGTATATAGTAGAATTTAAATTAAACAAACATGTTGATCAAACAGTTCAGGTTGAACATTAATATTTCTTAATATAACAAATTAGCTGGGTAACAAGCTAAAAAAGCTCACAGCTGCAGCTACAAATAAACTGTACTAGCCATGATTTCCTACCATGATCTTAGTAGTATATGCACAGTTTACACTAATGCCAGTGATCAACAGATCCAAGATCCTGCTTTGAATGAGATCAGGTTCAGGCACTCTCTTATAGTATCGATCTCCCACATACACCTGCACCACAGTCATCCTGTTCATGGTTAATGTGCCAGTCTTATCTGAGCAGATGGCAGTGGCATTGCCCATCGTCTCACAAGCATCCAAGTGTCTGACCAGGTTGTTATCATTCATCATTTTCTGAAAGACAAAATCAAAAGAACAGCTGCAGAGCAACATAACCAAATAAAATCAACTATACCAATATAACTTATTTGTGGCCTTATACAAGTAAATGCATCATGCCATTTGGAGTGTTACACTATATGGTAAAACTTATGTGATGGTCAGATGTCCACAAATTTGTGATGAGAGAATTGTGAAACATCTATATGTTCTGTAACATTACAATTTCCCTTAGCTTAATCCCACTGAACACCATGAGAATTAACTGAAACTTCAACTATGCCCCAGTCTTTCTTATCCAATATCAGTGCCGTAAATGTAATGTAAATTAATCACTGAATTTAAGGTAATTAGAAGAGCAACTGTGGGACTATCCAGGAATGGATTGTTCTAGATATAGTTTTAACCCTTTCTACATATTGTATTAAGAAAGTTTAAGTTCAAGTTCATGCTCTTGGCCTCATACTTTAACAGAGTATGCTAATGAGATGGTGACAGCAAGAGGAAGTCCTTCAGGCACAGCAACGACCAACACAGTGACTCCAATGATGAAGAACTTGACAAGGAACTGGACATAAACAGGGGTGCAGTCTTTAATCCATGGAATCCCTTGGATGCAGAAAGTGTCCACCAAAAACAGCACCACCAAGATAATTACTGTGATGGCTGACATGAAAAGGCCTGGAGAGTAAAACACAAGTGTAACTTTTCATGCAGTTATTTTACATGCAGCTATTCAAAAACAACACAAAATATTTAATGTAAAATACAATTAACTTACCCTACAAGTAGACACAGATAAGAAAACCAACATATTATACAAATATTAACATACCACTTATCATTCCTAACCTGCTTTTCCAATTTGCACAGCTAGTTTGGTGAGTTTCCCTTGAAGTACAGATTTTTCTTTCTTTTCCAGACTGGATTTCTTTTTCTCCTCAACCACTGTCCCATCCCCACTATTGAGAAGCTGGCCTTCAGCAGATACGCCACCTATACGGTCAATACCAGCAGCAGTGATAACAACAGTACATACACCAAGTGTGTAATTTGACCAACCTTATTTTGTGAGGTTTTCTTTGGTGTTGCCTGCCAACAGTAGTGATTACTCCAATCTGGACATTCATATACTACTGTTTTATATTAAGTTGTACATGTAGCTACATTTGGCAAATTCACAGCCTACCAGCTTTGCCATCAGTGCATACAATAAATTACAATACATAATGAAAAGTCAACAAAAAAACAGGTTCAAGATTGTGTGTATTAGTTACCCTTTTGTTACAATCAGTATTAAAAAAAAAAGGTAAATGACACGTGGAAACAAGTTGGCAAGCACAAACCACACAGTTTGGCTCAGGGAACCAAGCAGCCAAAACTATAAATTATAGAAATCATCCTTCTGTTTACACTGGTAGATGCAGTGAAATCAGTCATTTATTAAAAGATATAAAGTACTTACCTCTGTATTTATCTGATACATTATCTTGTTTGTCTGTTGGGAAAAAATTACATTTACATGAGATTAAGCACAAGACTACCAATTTGTATTGGTTTTCTGCATGGTGTGGTAATATTATTACCACACATCAAACCCTCAGTTCATAGAATTTCAGAAACACTCAAGTAGCCAGGAGCTGTGTGGGTGAATGCACTCATTAGGGATCACACAATAACGTATAAAAGACCAGTGTACTGAGTCACATTAGATCTAGAATAAATCTAAATCTTGCTAGAATTGCAACCCCAAAATTGAAGAATGTAAAGTTGCAAGCTTGTCCAAATTCTTACTTTTTTGGTCCCTCTTTTGCCTTTCTTTTTCTTTCCTCTTTTCTTCCTTCTTTTTTTTCTTCCTCTCCTTTTCTTCTTTTTCATCCTCTCCTTCATCATCTCCTACACCCAGGAGGGTGAAGATGATACCAGTCTGAGAATTCAAGCCCACTGCGGTGACCAACATCTTTCCTGATCCCTCCATAACATGAGTGCCTGAAGCAAGAAGACAGCAGTAACAAAACATTAAAGAAAACATTTATTTAATTGAAACATTTTATTTCACATCATCAGATAATGACCCATATAATGTCAACAAATATTCTGATATTCGTATGCATCTGTTGTAAATCAGCCATTTATTTAATTATTTCCTATTAATAAGGTAGTATTGTCTTTACGGTTTTACTACTTTGTCTAATGCAATGCCATTCTATCTACTCAAAACATTTAATCATTTACAATGAAACACCTTTAATCAATTTAACTTCTGTACAATAATAAATAGTTCCCTGTCTCAAGAAAATGTCAAATATCTAAGAATTCAAAACCTGATAGTAGCATGGGATCTTTGTCGATTGCCTTTCTGACATGGTCTGACTCTCCTGTGAGAGAGCTCTCATCAATTTTAAGATCATTTCCTTGGATTAGAATGCCGTCAGCAGGAAGGAGGTCACCTAAAGGCACAAAGCACAGGCCAGATGGTCAGGCTTCAGACAAAACATACAGAAGCTTTACTAAACAAACCACAATAAAAGCTTTTTGAACAGCCAAATGGACAGAAGGACAAGAAAATCTGCCTTTGATCGATAAATAACAAAAATGCAATTTTTTACGAAAATAACGTCACTGATGTGCAAAATACTGGATATACAGGAGAAGTATTTTACCATATTTTACTTGGGCAATGTCTCCAACAACAATCTCAACCACAGGAATCTGAATGACTTGGCCTCCTCGTAACACTGTGAACTTTTGCTCCTGTTCGATGCGATTCTGCAAGCCACGAAACTGCTTTTCTTTGCTCCAGTCATTAAAGGCAGTGACAAGCACCACACAGATGACTGACAAAAGGATAGCAGCACCCTCTATCCAACCTGTGTCTGATTCACCGTCATCCTCCACTCCTCTTGTAGCTTTTCCACAATCTACCATAGAAAACACAGTCAGTCCAAAGCATACCCTCGGCGCATACAAGCTGCCATTTAATGGGTAATGAACTTCTATGCCACAACAGATTAAAAATAGAGGTGTTTATGAATGTCTAAAATGTAAATAGACTAAACTATAACTGAAACACACTTTGCTTGAATTCATTATTTAATATTCTAATTGGAGGGGGGGGGGACGTATGAAAAAGGTTAAAAATTTAGAGCAGTATAACAAGAGAATACTTATGCTATGCCAAGAGCTAATGTAAAACATTAAATGTCAAACAATTAAATTCTAATTTAATTGTTCAATTTAAATCTATTACTGCTGGTAATTAATGCAGTAATTTAGCTAATGCACTCACTTTCTCTTTGAGCATCTGGAGGTCTATAGAAGGAAAGGCCTAAGGATATCATGGCTGCAACTTCCAGAATTATTAGTGTCACATCTTGCAGTGCTTCCCACACTAACTGAAGGAATGTTTTTGGCTTTTTTGGAGGTATGAAATTTTTTCCAAATTCTTCTTTTCTTCTTGCAAGCTCATCAGCGTTTACACTTAGTCCTTAAAATGAGGGGGAAAGGTTATTTGACCAACCATAAATTATTATAATATAATTTTCCCATTTAATTATTTTTTTTTAATCCTCTGTTGAGCTGGAATGATCATGTAATATATATATATATATATATATATATATATATATATATATATATATATATATATATATATATATATATATATATATATATATATACACACACACACACACACACACACACACACACACACACACACACACACATATATATATTATATATACAAAAAGACAAGATTATATATATATATATATATATATATATATATATATATATACACACACACACACACACACACACACACACACACATACACATATATACATCTTGTCTTTTTGTATGTACCGTAATTTCCGGACTATAAAGCGCACCCATATATAAGCCGCATCCACTGAATTGTACAAATATTTGTATTTTTAACATAAATAAGCCGCACCTGTCTATAAGCCGTCTACTGTCTAATGTACTTTACACAGGCTTTAACGAAAGACACGTTACACACGGTGTAACTGGTGAAATATGTTGCGCTTTCTTTAGGAGCATAGCGGTATTTTGGGAATAGCATGCCAGAAGCGAGCTATTCCTTCACCCTGACTCCGCGTTACAACGGCTTGTATCTAAACAGTAGCTGACCAAGAAAGTCATTGTTCCCTGTCTTCCTCCTTCCTTTCACAACTATTTCTCTCGGGAGTTTATCTTTTGGCATCGTTGTGCGTTTAAAAATCATCCGATGGAAGTTTTTTTCCCCCGAAGCCGTGCAGCTCAAAACACAGGTGAGGTGCGTTTTTTCGTTTCTGTTCGGAAATTTCATTGGTCTAATGTTAGCTTGGAGTTTTTTTTTTTGACTGGGAAAAACCCAGGAATATATATATATCTCTATCTCTATCTCTATCTTTATCTCTATCTTCTTCTTCTTCTTCTTCTTCTTTCGGCTGCTCCCATTAGGGGCGCCACAGCGGATCATCCGTCTCCATACCACCCTGTCCTCTACATCTGCCTCTTTCACACCAACTACCTGCATGTCTTCCCTCACCACATCCATGAACCTCCTCCTTGGCCTTCCTCTTTTCCTCCTACCTGGTGGCTCCATCTTCAGCATTTTTCTACCAATATAATTCATGTCCCTTCTCTGCACATGTCCAAACCATCTCAATCTCGCCTCCCTCACCTTGTCACCAAAACATCCTACATGTGCTGTCCCTCTAATAAACTCATTTCTAATCTTGTCCATCCATGTCACTCCCAACGAAAACCTTAACATCTTCAGCTCTGCTACCTCCAGCTCCACTTCCTGTCTTTTACTCGATGCCACTGTCTCTAATCCATACAACATCGCAGGTCTCACCACAGTCCTATAAACTTTCCCTTTCATTCTTGCAGATACCCTACTATTACAAATCACTCCTGTCACTCTTCTCCACCCACTCCACCCTGCCTGCACTCTTTTCTTTACTTCTCTAACACACTTTCCATTACTTTGCACTGTTGACCCCAGGTACCTGAACTCCTCCACCTTCTCCACCTCTTCTCCCTGCAACCGCATCACTCCACTGCCCTCCCTCTCATTCACACACATGTACTCTGTCTTACTCCTACTGACTTTCATTCCCCTTCTCTCCAGCACATATCTCCACCTCTCCAGGCTCTTCTCAACCTGCTCTCTACTCTAACCACAAATCACAATATCATCTGCAAACATCATAGTCCAGAGAGACTCCTGTCTGACCTCGTCCGTCAAACTGTCCATCACCACTGCAAACAGGAAAGGGCTCAGGGCCGATCCTTGATGCAGTCCAAACTTCACCCTGAACCAGTCTGTCGTACCTACTGTGCACTTCACTGCCGTCACACTGTCCTCATACATGTCCTGCACCACCCTCACATACTTCTCTGACACACCTGACTTCCTCATAAAATACCACAACTCCTCTCTCGGAACCCTGTTGTACGCTTTCTCTAAATCCACAAATACACAATGCAATTCCTTCTGTCCTTCTCTATACTTCTCCATCAACATCTTAAAGCAAATAAGGCATCTGTGGTGCTCTTCCTCGGCATGAAACCATACTGTTGCTCACAGATGGTCACCTTTTCTCTCAGCCTGGCTTCCACTACTCTTTGCCATAACTTCATGGTGTGACTGATCAACTTAATTCCCCTGTAGTTACTGCAGGTCTGCACATCTCCCTTATGCTTAAAGATCGGTACCAGCACACTCCTTCTCCATTCCTCAGGCATCCTCTCCCCTTCCAGAATCCTGTTAAACAATCTGGTTAAAAACTCCACTGCCATCTCTCCTAAACATCTCCACGCTTCTACCGGTATGTCATCTGGTCCAACCAACTTTCCATTCTTCATCCTCTTAATCGCTGCTCTCACTTCCTCCCTACTAATCCTATCTACATCCTGCTTCACCAACTCCACATCCTCCAACCTTCTCTCTCTCTGATTTTCCTCATAATTCAGCTGCTCAAAATACTCCCTCCATCTTCTCAACACACTCTCCTCACTAGTCAACACATTTCCCGCTTCATCCTTTATTGCTTTTACTTGCAGTACATCCTTCCCAGCTCGGTCCCTCTGCCTGGTCAATCGGTATAAATCCTTTTCTCCTTCCTTAGTGTCCAACCTCTTATACAGCTCCTCATATGCCTTTTCCTTGGCTTTCGCCACATCCCTTTTTACCTGCTGCCGCATCTCCTTGTACTCCTGCCTACTTTTCTCATCACTCTGTCGATCCCACTTCTGTTTTGCCAACCTCTTTCTCCTAATGCTCTCCTGCACTTCCTCATTCCACCACCACGTCTCCTTGTCTTCCTTTCTATTTCCAGATGTCACACCAAGTACTTTTCTAGCTGCCTCCTTCATCACTCCTGCAGTAGTTGCCCAATCATCCGGCACCTCTTCACCACCACCAAGCCCCTGTCTGACCTCTTCCCTGAACCTCCAAAACCATCCTACAGGCCACCATCCGATGCTGTCTAGCTACACTGTCCCCCGCCAACACCTTACAGTCTCCAATCTCCTTCAGGTTGCATCTCCTACACAGAACATAATCCACCTGTGTGCACCTTCCTCCACTCTTATACGTCACCCTATGATCCTCCTTCTTTTTAAAATACGTGTTCACCAATGCCATTTCCATCCTTTTAGCAAAATCTACCACCATCTGCCCTTCTACATTCCTTTTCCTTAAAACCATACCTACCCATCACCTCCTCATCACCTCTGTTCCCTTCACCTACATGCCCATTAAAGTCTGCCCCAATCACCAATCGTTCTTTCCTAGGTACACCATCTACCACTTCATCTAATTCACTCCAGAATCTTTCCTTCTCCTCCATCTCACAGCCAACTTGTGGAGCATAGGCGCTGATGACATTTATCATCATCCCTTCAACTTCCACCTTCACGATCATCACCCTATCAGAAACTCTCTTCACCTCCACTACACAATAAATATACATACATACACACACACATTATATTATATATACACATACACACATACATATATATATATATATATATATATATATATATATATATATATATATATATATATATATATATATATATAAATAAAATGTGTGTGTGTGTGTATGTGCGTGCGTGTGTGTGTATGCTCACACACTGTGCAATTAATTTGCAATTTCATTGCCTCAGTGTGTTTTTAACAATGAAAAAAGCAATACAGGAGAAAAGTGTGGAGGTCTGGGAGATTAGTTACAAACAGAGCACTGAGGATGTTGTTATGTGGTTTACACTGAGTGGGATTACATGCAGAAAATCGATCTGCCTCCACCTGTCACCTCCATGCTACACAAAGCAGGAACAAAGCAGGACTATGTGACAGGCCACAGGATAAAGCACAAATATCAGTCAGGTCTGCTGTCACAATGCTCTCCCAGGTATTCATGTGCACATTAAAAATAATATGAAACATGTGAAGTAAAATTTCTACAAATCCAAAAATGCAGATATACATAATACAGTACATAAATTTTGTATATTAAAAATAAAAGAGTAATTAAATGAATAAACAAATTAAACTTTGAAGTACAGGGTTAAAATAAAGGATATGTGGTGTCCTTTGTGTGTACACTTATTTAAATGTTTTAGATCTACCAGAGATCAGCATGGCAGGAGTGACCTAAACCTCCTACTGCAATGACAGTGATTGCACTGAGAAGCAGTGAAGCACCTACAGTAACCAATGCTTCAACACACTTAAATAACTCAATACAAAAATATTTTATAGTTACCATCTGTAGGTGATGATTTTAACCTGGAGCAGATTCCCTGAACATCTCCATAACACTCCTGGATTCTTTGTAATCCATCAGTGCCTCTAAGGTCCATAAGCGATCGGAGCTCTTGGAGCGTGCAGCCAAATTCAGAATCATGGTTGGCATCTACCTTGTACTTGGAACCACGGCGAGAGTTTCGGGCCATGTTTCCTCTGAAGCACACCAAGCAAAGTATTCAGGGGAAAAATCCAGAATTACAAATAAACCACTAATGACTCAGGGAAGCAGAAAACAAGTTCCCCAAACCGGAATCATGTGAACAGCTTTGTCCTTTTCATAAAACTGTGCATGCTTTCTCATCATGGATTAATAATGGCCATTGAAGAAATGGGTTGTTTAGGTCTGCTTTGTACTACATCTGAAAGAGGAAAGATAATAGATGAAAATAATTATTAATGTATTGTACTATGAGAAATTTTTGCTTGATTATGATTTCAAAATATCATATGACAACAGTAATGGCAAAAATCTAAACTAACTTTAAATTCAACAGCACAGCCACGAAAACTCATAATTCAATCTGACAGCTTCTAAAGTTTTTTGAGCACCGTTCAGAGCCAGTGACAGGTCACAGTTCTTCTGTCATAAATGCCAAAGCAGATGACTCTACGATTAATCACTGAAGGAATCATACCAACAGTATGTCACCTATCTTTATAGAAAATATGAACAAGTGTGTGAAGTGACAGTTGTTTTTTTCCGGCATTGTATTAGAGGCAGGATCTGCCGAGACCATTTAAGACTGAAGGGATAAATTTAGTTTTGTTACATAAAACAGGACTCTGTTCTATAAATGATCAGTTATAGACTTCAAAATAATTTCAAAAATGATTCAAAGGCAAAGTTCTACTTTAATGTAAGTACAAGGGGAAAAAAAAAAACGTGAAAGCTCTTACATGAAAAACTTGATTTGGAGATGATGATGATATCCAAAGTAAATTTAAATCACTAAAAAGTCAATGTTTTGCAGTAAAGAAGTGCAAGAACAAATATGACATGCGAAAAAGATTACAACCTAATTAAGAAAAGCACTGCTACAGAATAACTTTACTTTCATCTTATTACAGCAGACATACATTTGACTCTTAGCATAATAACAAACTACATAATCCACACTCACTTAAAGTAACCCACTATCTTGGACAAATGGTATATGATCCACAATGTACTCACATAGTTGCTTTAAATCCATTCCTGAAGCAATGACAATAAAAGATTACAGTTAAGCTACAAGCAGCTCCCACACCTCTGAAGACAAAGCCTGTTTCTACAAGCTGACCAATTAGAAAGTCGCATGAGACCAGGAAAACTGCATTAATACACCCAAAATATATTCTATTTGATTAGTGAATATCATTTGACCTTCAGCATGCAGTCTTGAGCAGCACAGTGTTCATCAAAGGAAGAGGCTCGCTAAATGATTACCGCAGGAAAGCCTCTTGGTTAATCTAATTAGGCAATCTGTGGCTGTAGTGAGTTGCAGAACTACAGTCAACAAAGCAGGTGAGTTGCAGTATATAGTATGGTATGCATCATTTTTACCCTTATTCTTGCATGCAGACACCTGGTCATAGTGGTTGTTCATTTGCTCATGGATGAGTTACACTGGAGTAGCCAGGCAACTGCTTACAACTCATGAGTTTTCACTCTATGCACAATGAGATTTTGCTTGAAGTATTACTGAGAATGAGAAATGCAAATAGACATTTTATAATAAAATAACTTGTTACAGATTACAAAGAAAATGTAATTGGTATTAATTTTTTTTTATAGATTTAAGCCTTTTCTCAAATCATAATATATAGAGATTTCTATGATGTAATTCCTGAGAAAGCTCCAAAATTTTCACTTGCTCTGAGCAAAGAATCAAAATGCCAGAAGTGTCAACATTTGCAACAGCATGACACCTCTGGGTTAACAAGACTTCTGTATATCAGAACAGTGGAATATCAACAGAAGAGCCTTTCTTGGGGAAGAATAGACAAACTAAGCATGAGGCCGATTCAAGGGCAAGATTTTATAAACTACTGCCCTCTGTATTAGTACAGAGTTCTGTATTGGTGGTTAATAAAATCATGAGTCATTTAACATTAAAAAAAAAATCAGAAGGCATAACCTCTGACCTCTTATGTGGCTGTTAAATTCAGACACTGTCTCACATTTTTTACTTGAAGAACTGTTTCACAATATGGACTGAAACCATTTTTTATGAATAGGCACAAAGAATGCAAGTGATACAAATACAAAAATCACATGATTCAAATGTAATACAGTTTCATTTTGCTGACTCAGAATACACGACACAGAGCAAACCGGAAAGGCCATTCATGGAGCCGTGCTGTCTGAAGATAAAAATAACAATGTCTGAAACATAGAAGGTCAAGTTGCTTTTCACTTCAGATTTTTTTTTTTATATACTAAGAATGGCCAGTAGCTCAGTCATCTTAAAGATGTAACTTAAACTCAAATATCAACACTGATACTAATTTTGTATCAAAATTCAATACATGGAAATTTGTAATGTTAAAATACATATTAATAATCTCTAGATGAAACATCACAAAATGAGCAGGATATTTTCAGTCATTTTAAAACATATATATTTTTAAAAAAGTTAGAAATATGTCCAAATAAGACAAACTAAATATCACAGCAACAAATGGCCCCTCCCAAAGCACAAGTGAAATCTGGTTCATCGTGCCTGCTGCACTCTAGTTTAAATTACCTATTTGTGTTGCACTTGCTATGGGTAAAGGGTAATTGGCCCAGGTTTGAACACAGACATTACATTTACACAGTGAAATCCCCAGTGTAATTTCTCAGTGCTCGCGTGTCTTCATAGTTAATTAAGCACACCACAATAGAGTCAAGTAAATCAAATTAGCAAAAGTAAGAAATGTATGAGAAGTTCTGTATAACTGTGGTGTTTTGCATAAGTTCATGCATGCCAAAAAATATTGACACCCACTTATCACACCCATATGGGTTTTTTCCCCTCAAACTGCTGCCACAAATTTGGAAACACAGAATTGCATTGAATGACTTTGAAAGTGCTAGCATTACAAGTTGTCTAGACATTACAATGACAATGCCCCTGTGCAATGTCAGTGAAGTAAGTTCAGTGAAAACATGGTTTATCATGGTAGGTGAGAAAGAACTCGATTGTTGTCCATTGAGCCATGACCTCAGTTTCACGAAACACCTTTGGGAAAACAAACCCTCCACATCAAACATTAGTACCTGATCTCACAAACACACTGAATGCGTACAAATCCCCAAAGCCACTGTCCAATATCTACTGGGAATCGATGTTATTTTAATAGCAGAGAAAGGCTAAATCTTAAATGGGATAAAAGCACATGGTCAGGCATCCACAAACATTTAGCCATACAGTGTATATACTATAAAACTGGATTAAATAATTTATTTAAATTTATTTTAGTGTAAATATCAATTAATTTGGCACACTAAAACTACTTTAAGATATGAAACACGAATAAAATGAGCATTAGATTTCTAAGATTTCACAGATAACCCTAACCTATCACTAATGAAATATTGAAACTGCTGAAGGCTCTGCCCAATTCATCAAATCATATCCCTGGGAACAGTATATCCCTAATATAAAATCTCAATGTTGAATATTACATTTCATTATAAACTATACCAACCTTAATGAAAACCATTTTCCCTCAAGTTGTTCTCCCCTATATTTACAACTAAGACTGTCTGTTTGTTATAATTGCATATAAATAATTATAAATCAATATCAGTATCAAAGATTGTGATTATTCTTTACAAAACAATATCCTTTTTACCTTTAGCATCTAGAAATAAGGAATAAGAAGCCCCATCATGATGGCAGCTTAAAAAAATATGTATTTAATATATACATGTGAATTTTGGGAAACTCTAAAAACTCTGGATGCCTTAATTCCTGATTTTGTTAACAGACATATTAAAGACGACAAAGTCGATAATGGGTTTCCATTTACAAGCGTGTATGCAGTAATGAGGAAGGAAAGGTTTACGTTGTGTAAGAAAGATCCTTATATTTTAATCCTATGTTGTTAATAAGGTACAGAACAGCCTGCTAAACTTTAAGAATGACAAGGATGATAATGATATATAAAGATCTACCTTTAAGCTTAAACAGGTGCGCAAGAATACCTGGTTAAACATCCATTTTCTGTAACAACAGCTGCATCAAGCACCTCACTATACACTATAAGTTTTCCCAATACATCCAACACATATTGATGTGGCAAGCTATAAGCAATGCGATCCAAAAATCATGCAAATGTGCAAATCAAGCTGCGTTTAGAAGACAGATAATCACTTGCGCAAACAAAATGCGCAAATCGTTTTCACAGTCATAAACAGAAATTGCCTTCAAGTCGAAAGGGATAAAACAGTGCGATCTTTCTATTTGTTTAATAATATTTTTGGTTTTATTTTTTATTTAAAACAATAACAATTGTACTTACTTTAAGCAGTGAAGGCTCTGTTACATCTCATCACTTGCCGACCTATGGGCTCTACACCTCTGGAAAACCCCGCCCACCACTCTTTGCTCCGCCAGTGCTTACGTCATGAGGAATTGTACTCTGGATTCTGATTCGCTGACGTGCTCACTCCAGGTACAGGTGTCTCCCGCAGCTACAGCTAATTGCACCAAAAGAGAGAGCACGTGAAGTACGAAAGATACCAAAAATAATTTGTAAAAAAAAAAAAAAAAAAAAAAAAAAAAAAAACACTAATTACCCCAAACCGCTGTCGCATTAACACATATTTTAATTATATAAAACGTTATCTATATTTATTATAATAAAAAACATGTTTCAACACTTAAATAATAGGGTAATTATGGAATTCTAACATTAGTGGCCATGCTTTTTTCATACTTCCTGATCATTAAGGAAGGGCAAGTGCGTGCATGCAGAGCATAAATAAGAGTTGAAGGGCATGTGAAATCCACTAAGATGAACTGTTTAATTCTAGATTTGATGATAATAATAATAATAATAATAATAATAATAATAATATTTAATAATAATAATATCTGCCATTTTTAAAAGTGTGTGCTGATTAGAAAAAATAAGCAAAGCAAATGATTGTTCATATGATGATTTCTATGAAGAAAAATCTTATAGGTACATTTGATTCAAACATGATGTAAGCTGGCAAAAGAACGAAATGTTATTTAAAAAAAAAAGATTTACTCCCCACCATAGTACTAACCTGCCACACTGTAGTAGTAATCATTATCATGTCACTCTTTGAAGACTTTGGTAAGACAGAAAAATAAGGGATGACATGCACAGTTTTTCCTTGTGGGCTATAAAATTAAATGTAGTGAATCAAAATCACAGGACTGTTTGTTTAAGGCTGCCGATATCAAAGTTCATGTCTGGTCTAACATAGTACGGTAATCCTAAAATCTTCTTATGTACACATCGTACAATACAACTGAGCCCAGGGTTTTCCATACATTGAGAATAGGAGCTAATTATGTAGGTTTTTAATTTATTTTGTAATATATGTGAATCGCTATACATTTCCATATAATTTCCACAGTCATTTTCAATTTCCCAGAATCTTGTTGGTTTTTTTTGTTTTTTTTATAGTGCACAAAATAAACAAGTTTTTACTTTTCTGTTTGTGTATTATGTGCTTATACAGCAGAATGCATTTGACACATGCATGAGCTCAGGGATGGGAGTCTAATGTGCAGCTGATGTGGTGCTTCACCACTGTCACACACTGGCATGCAACATGCTTAACTCCATTGCTCTGTCTTAGTGATGGTAGAGAGCATGACCTCGCTTAAACAGGATTAGCTATAAATAGTGCTGCTGATCTGCTCGGCAGCAGTGTTGTTGCAGTTCGTCTGATGATTCTGATACTGGCTCTGTGAGCTACAGGGCTAAATGCTTTTCCCACTGACATCTTCAGTGCCACAAGCTTACCATTCCATTTATAAAGTTCAAACCATTCTGCACTCAGTCACCATTAACTGATGGAACAAATAACAATTAAAAATATAACACAATGTTCTGTACAGAAATACAATGTATATAAAAGAAGAATAAATGGATAGGCAATACAAAGGAGAAGTGACCTTAAAACAGTGAACAATGTTATTGAGTTTTACTTTGTCTGTACCCTAACCTTTTTTCCATTACAGTTATTCTTACACTTGTACTCTCCTAGTTTCTTTTCTGAAAGAAAGAACAAGGACAAGCAACTTCATAGAATTAGACATCACCCTCCCTTAGCAGCTCACCATGGTGATGAAGAATGATGTCAAGCCACAGTAACGCCCATGTGTATGTGTGTTTTGCACCCTGGTAAAACCACACGGTGTCAAGTGGTATTAAATGCATGCACAATGTTCAGATTCACGGGATTAGTAAAGACAAAAATGCATAAAAAAAGACATGTTTAAAAACATGTTTCAAATATGAGAGGATTACTAATATAAACTCAGATAAATAGCATGTACATAAGCACAAGTAAAGGTTGTGAGAACAAAAACCACACTTGCACAGAAAGAATACAGATGTACAGATAGTATAATTCTACAACCAGCATGACTAGACACATTTATTACTGGATAATGCTCTAAATTGTCTGTATATTGTCCAGAAAGAGTGTGTTTGAGTCAGTCCATCATGAATTTATATAAACTTAATTTTGATCATTCTATTACAATGCAGTATCTGTTGCTGATCCTTACTAAATACTCAGCAAGAGTAAACATATGAAGTAAAAATCATTCTCAGTGTGCTTCTGACTTTTTCATTTACACTAAATCATTCGAGCCAACATTTTGCCACATTCTTTTATTTTCCACATTTTACTTTTCAGTGACATGATTTAGTGAACACAGTAACATTGTGTGTTAGAGATAAAGGCTTCAGATTAATCTCCCTACAAAGAATGATCATCCTTTGTAATGGAACACTAAGTGCTCCAGATGTTGCTTTATTAAACTAAGCATGTCTTTTATAAAGCCATTCTTGGCAAACAATTCTAACATCAATTTGACCTTAACCATACACATGGAATATTAAGTCAGATACATGCAGTATTCACATTCTAACACAGAATAACCTCACTAATCTTTTCAGTGGATTAAAGCAGTTAAAATAGTGTGATAATCAAAAAGAAAAAGAAATGCATTTATATTTTTGATTATGTATCCTTGCAAATTAGGTCATAGCATAAACACCACAATAATATCAAAACACAGCAATAAAGGAAATGCACAATACTTCAAAATCCTATTTAAATCAATCACTCAACTGGAATACTTGAATTTAGTCAATTTGACAGATTAATATATACTAATAATTCATTCATTCATTCATTTTCTCCCGCTTCTCCGTAATTCGGGTCGTGGGGGCAGCAGTCTAAGCAGGCCCCCGCCTTCGACTGCTGCCCAATCCTCACAGCACCGTCCCTTACGGTCCCTCCTGCAGGTGGTGAGCCCACGGGAAGGCGGCCCCACGTCACGGACCTTGATATTACCCTCGTAAGGGACCCCCGGAGCATAGAGGGTTAAGGACCTTGCTCAAGGGCCCAAGAGTGGCAGCTTGGCGATACCGGGGCTTGAACCCCAGACCTTCTGATCGGCAACCCAGCGCCTTAACCGCTGGAGCCACCACTTCCCAATCTATACTAATAATGTAAATGCAAATTAAAATTAAATTGAATATCTACAGACTTTCCATCAAATCTCCAGTACACTGGAAAGCAAGTCATTTGTGATTTAATGCCCTGACATTTTATTTATAATCTAAAGTAAAATCTTCAGTCTATTCTTTATAGCAATGTAGATACCTACAATAAGGTTAAGTGTCTTCATTAATTTGACACAAACTGTTAGTCAACATAATACATAGCAGCCTTAATTCCAAGTTAAACAGTCGAAATAATAAAGATTTATTTTTCTTTATTTTTCTTAATTCTTTATTAAAATGTTTTTTCAAAGACATTGTCCTCAATTCTTCAAGCATTTTGAAATTGCTTCTTGTAGTCAGCAAGAAATTATTAGATTGATGTACCTTATCTACAAAGATAAGACAATGTTTGAACCAATCAGCTTTCGAGTTGACCACTCCAGGGCCATCTAGCAGGCGTACAATAACATTCTGCATGTCATTTGATTGAATAGTTAGAGAGACTGTAGCAAACTGCACAAACTCAAATATATTCATGTGGATTATATAACTGTTTTTATTATTATTATTATTATTATTATTATTATTATTTAATTTATTAATGGTTGACAGAAAAATTACTTGGTTGAAGATATATTTACAAAACCATTGACTGTTTAAGAAAAGCTTTTTTTAGTTAAGCTTTTTCAAAAGAATAAAAAAAATATATACTTTAGTTTTCTTTTCTGGAGAATTTGCACTTAAAAAATAAAAAAATAAAAAAAAATAAAATAAAATGAATTTACCAGAAAAAACGTAATGGGGGAAAAATGCACAAAAATGTATGGAAAGACCGGGGTGATTTTATGAGGATAATATTGATGCTTCTAATAGAGATATTGTATGCTGACGTCACCGTCTGGCTGCGGTGAGAAGAGACTTGTTGAACTGTTTAGTAGTTCTCTTGCTTTAGTAATGGCATTCATTCTCGCTGCATGAGATACCTGTCTGTGATGCAGCATTCTGTTATACTGCGTTTATGTGTAATATTGATGGTTTCTCTAACCGTGGAGTTACAATGATTTGGATTGATTCAGGACACCTCTGAAAGTGTTGGGTGTTAGTTGTGTTTCTCACTTGACTGCTCCCCGCTAAGGGGGGATTGTGCTAGGGCACTTGCTCTGCTGGGGGCGGAGTTAGGGTCGGCGCCATTTTGTTTTTACCGCGCGGCGAAGGACACTTGTTTTGAAGAACCCTAGCTCTAGCCTTCTTATCTGTAGAATTAAGGATTCTAGGATAGGTCATGGCAAGCTCTGAATTTACATATAAACGTAAGTGGACTTTAATCGTGCAGCTCTTATGCTTGGATTTATTCGGCATATTTCCTTGTAGCCCATCAAGCACTATTTGAGTAATCCAGCTAGCTTACTAGCCTGCTTCTTTTGTCCTATCTAGTGACCGATGAGGATATAAAGAATCTGATACGACTCCGGACCACCAACTCATTGCTGTTCACCAGGAAAAGAAATGCAGCCAAGGCAGCTTGGAGGTAATTAAAATCGATATCAGTCGCAGGGATTATTATAGTGCGTATCATGTGCGATCATTATTTATTTATTTTTGCATTTCCTTGCAGTGCAATTATTAGGGAGCTGGGCTTGGACGACAAGGTAACAGTGGAACAGATTGCCAAGAAATGGGAAAACTTAAAGCTAAAATACAAGGTCGGGCTTCTGCAAATTCAGCTGATTGGTAGAATAATAATAAAAAATCTGCTCTCACCTGACAAAAAGCCAAATAAATGTATTTTTTCATCACTTTAGGAAATCAAATACCCCCCTCCTGGCATGGAGGCAGTTACAAGGTCCACTCAGTGGAGATGGTTTCAACTCTTGGATGAAGCATTAAAGGATGAGTTTAACTTAGATGAAAGCTTTCACTCAATGACATCATCAGTAAGTGACGATAACTGTGGCCCACAAGCCAGCAAGAGGATATGCCAGGTGAAAGTAGGAAGTGATGTATTAGAACTACTGGTGGATGATGATAGTATCACACGAATCAGCGATTCAGGACCGGCTATACTGAGCCAGGAGAGGCTGCTGGGAGAGGAGAAACCTACAATGCTGTCAGGCCTGGACATTGAGCGGACCAGGTTAGCCCAAGAACGACAACTTCTCGAGAAGGAGCTTGAAGAGCTGGACAGGGAAAGACTGGTATTAGAGAGAGAAAAGGATTTGGCTGACCGGGAGAAGCTGGCGCTGCAGAGAGACCGAGCACAGTTGGAGAAGGACAGAGCTGCTGTGGATAGAGACCGAGCATCACTAGAACAGGACAGAGCCCGGCTGGAGAAAGACAGGGCAGCATTAGAGAGGGATAAGGCAGCACTTGTGAGAGACAGAGAGACTCTGAAAGCTGAGAATCAAGGAAAAAACTCTACAGAGTGCAGTCTCGATACTCCACATGAGAAGAACAGAGAGAAATTAATTTTCTTGTTCGAGAGACTGATCGAAAAGTTTTGAGACTACAATAGTTCTGGTGTCATCAGAGGTTAAATTGGTAAAAAAAAAAAAAAAATTCAAGTGTACTTGTTTTTTTTTTTTGTTGTTTTTTTCCCCTCATACAGTAGAAACAGGAACTAAAGTTGTTTTTAATTTTTTTTTAGTTTACAGTCAGATTTTTCTACATTTTTGGGTCCATTTCTCACACAAATATTAAGAGTAGTATTTCCTTATGAAATAACATACAAGCAACGATGATTCGGGATAGAACTGGCCCATTTGTAATGTATATGTCATGAATCATTATCATGTTTGCACTGTGTTGCTACTTGTATATTTCATTCCAGAGATAGTAACTGTTTAAAATTCTGACTGTCATCTTTTGTGTAAAGAAAAATATCAAAAGCTTTATTGTAAATATAAAAGAAAGTGTTTGGATCAAATCTGTTGTATGTTTAAAAATCCCAATTTGGCTGTTTTTATGACAAGAGCTACTTATTGTGAAGAGCAATATAAACTATAAACTATAGATGCAGTTATTAAATATTAATTTGGAAGTTTAGGTGTACCCTGTAGCAAGTTTGTAAAGGGAATTGGCAATATAAATATTCAGGGTTTTTTTTAAATCCAGTTCTGAAAAGCCTGAAAATGAACTTTTCTAATCTTTTCACACATTTGAATAATCATTGACTAACCAGAGATGGTTGTGGACCTAATTAGGAAGACTGCTACTATTACAATTATGGTAATAATCAGGCCCACTTATAACTATATTGATATGCAAGGTGAAAAGGATGATGTATTTATTATAATATTTTATTTTATGTAATATAAAATCCCAAGCCCGGATAAATGGGGAGTGGTGCTTTAGGAAGGGCATCCAACATAAAATGTGCCAAATCAAATGTGTGGATCACAAACCAGAAATTCATACCGGATCGGTCAAAGCCCGGGTTAACAACCGCCACGTGCATTGTTAGCCAATAGGGTACCGGTGGAAATTGGGCTACTGTTGGCCGAAGGAGAGAAAGAAGACATCTACAGAGACAGCAGGGAAAGATGAAGTGTAGGATAGTGGAGGTTAGGGTCAGCAATTTAAATGTTGTTACTATGACTGGTAATGGGAGAGAGGTAGATATGTTGTGTGTTCAGGAGACCAAGAGGTAAGGGAGTAAGGCCAGGAACATTGGAGGGGGGTCAAACTGTTCTTTCATAGTGTGGATGAAAAGAAAAATTGTGTAGGGGTGATCCTGAAGGAAGAGTACAGTAAAAGTGTAGTGAAGGTGAAGAGAGTTTCTGTCAGAGTGATGTAAGTGAAGTTGGAAGTTGAAGAGGTGATAATTAATGTCATCGGTGCCTATGCTCCACAAGTGGCTATGAGACGGAGGAGAACAAAAAATTCTGGTGAGTTAGATGAAGCGGTGGCGAGTGAACCTAAGAAAGAGTAGATAAGTGATTGGGGGAGAATTTAATGGGCATGTTGGTGATTAGAGGTAATGAGGATAAGATGGGTAGGTATGGGTCACTTGGTCAACTCATTTCCAATCACAAAGTTCAATTTAATTTTTATGCTGACGACCTCCAGATCTATCTTCCTGTGATTCTGAGTGATAGCTCTGCATTGGACCCTCTCTATAACTGCCTTCAGGATGTTAACTAGTGGCTTTCCCAGAACCTCCTTCATCTGAATGAAGAAAAGACTGAGTACATCCTTTTTAGCCCGGACTCACCCAGCAGTTCTCTGAGTTTTGGTCCTCTTGCTCCTCAGTTTGCACCTACCGTGCGTAACCTGGGTGTTTATTTTTGACCAAATTATGCAATTCAAGAAACAGATCAGTGCAGTAGTGAAGGCGAGCTTTTACCAGCTAAGACTCCTCAGCAAGGTCAAGCCATGTTTGTCCCAAGCTGACCTTGAAAAAGCTATACATGCCTTCATCAGCTCAAGGATTGACTACTGCAACGCTCTCTACATTGGACTTAATCATTCTCTTCTCAGTCGGCTCCAAATTGTGCAAAACGCAGCAGCACGTCTTCTCACCAACGCCACAAAACGCTCACACATCACTCCGGTACTCCGCACGCTTCACTGGCTTCCGGTGCGGTATAGGGTGGAGTATAAGCTCCTGCTATTCTTATTTAAGGCCATCAATGGTCTTGCCCCGGCCTACCTCACCGAATTAATAACAGTTTACCATCCAGCCAGAACTCTCCGTTCTTCTGGAGATACCTCTCTGGTCACTCCTAAGTACAGATGTAAAAAGTTTAGTGGCCGGTCATTTGCCGTCCAGGGACCAAAGAGGTGGAACGCTCTTCCAGCTCACATTCGATCCATCACTGTGCTGAGTGTTTTTAAATCCCAGTTGAAAACTTTTTTATTTATACAAGCTTTTAAGACGTAGCCCTGTTTCAACTGCTTTTTTACATATATATTGTGCTCTTATATATATTTTTTTTATATTTATGATATTTTATTGTCTACTGTGTAGTTATATTTTTATTTTTTTTTCATATATTTCTTATATTTTATTGTCTACTGTCTATTTTTTATTTTTGTTATTTTTTACTGGAAAGTGCCTTGTGCTCCTTTTGGTTGCTGTAAGGCGCTATATAAATAAAATTTGACTTGACTTGAAGATGGGTAGGTATGGCTTTAAGGAGAGGAATGTGGAGAGGCAGATGATAGATCTTGCTAAGAGGATGAAAATGGCAGTGGTGAATACTTATTTTAAGCAGAAGGAGGATCATCAGTGACATAAAAGGAGGAAGGTGCACACAGGTGGACGATGTTCTATATAGGAGATGCATAGGAGAGTCAGGAGAGTGTGTTGAGAAGGTGGAGGGAGTATTTTGAGCAGCTGATGAATGAGGAAAATGAGAGAGAGAGAAGGTTGGATGATGTGGAGGTGGTGAAGAAGGAAGTAGATAGGATTAGTAAAGAGGAAGTGAGAGCAGCGATTAAGAGGATGAAGAGTGGAAAGTCGGTAGGATCAGATGACATACCGGTAGAAGCGTGGAGATGTTTAGGAGAGATGGCAGTGGAGTTTTTAACCAGATTGTTTTAGATGATGCCTGAGGAATAGACAAGGAGTGTGCTGGTACCGGTTTTTAAAAATAAGGGAGATGCACAGACTGCAGTAACTACATGGAAATAAGGTTGATCAGTCACACCATGTGGTTATGGGAAAGAGTAGTGGAAGCCAGGCTGAGAGAAGAAGTGACCTCTGTGAGCAACAGTATGTTTTCATGCAGAGGAAGAGCAGTATGGATGCAATATTTGCTTTGAGAATGTTGATCGAGAAGTATAGAGAAGGTCGGAAGTAATATGCTTCAAAGACTGGACAATCACTGCACTATTATGTCAGTTTCGATCTCAGGCCAATGTGAACTGTCTTGTCATTTAGATGTGTTGGTGGTAATCATGTTTGTATTAGTGTATGTATTGTTTCAGTCCAGTGGTGCTGTGCAAGGCATGTATGTTAAATGTGCACTGTTGGTTAAATCTAAATCGGAAAAAACTTCCCTTTATGCTCAGGCATGATAAGGCTAATAAAGCTGATTCTAATTCTGATTTACATAATTATCTACTACTAAAAATAATAATGATTATTCTTATAATCATTACTTTTGTATTATTACTGTTAAATTCTAATTTGAGAAATACTACTACTACTAATTATAATAATGATAAAAAAAATATGATCTATCATCATCGCTATTGTTATTATTATTATTAATAAGAAACTTACATTTGAAAACCTTTTGCGTAATATCTGCGCAGTTGTGATCCGATGTAAAGTCAGAGCGATAGCTCCGCCTATTCTAAGCGACTAGAGTGTGTCCCAGAATGCTGAGCGCGAGACATGGACCAAAATGGTGAGCATCAAGCTTAAAACAGCCGTATGTCTGTGTGTGAAATGATTTGAATATATAATTATTAAATGAGCCAGTATTGGCTGATAGAGAACCTATAAACGGTAGGGTTTTGTTTTTATTTGGTTCTTTGTTTTTTTTTTTTATGTGTACAGCTGGTTTAGCATAGCGGCACACTCAGAGCTCCAGGCAACTGCAGGGCGAGCTAATGACAATGTTGTTGTATTTTTATTTTTTTATTTTTTTTTTTGCATTTAAGAAAAGTAAAATAGGGAAAAAATAAATAGTATTTTGCAATAGCTCGCATTACTGTTCGTGCATGAGAACGCATGTCATATGTCTTTGGATGTGGCAGCAGAACAGAAATCTGCTGAATATTTTGGCTAAATCCCCTGAATAATTACATCAGCATCAACATTTTATTTCATATCATTTATCAAACAGAATAAATTTTTAAACTGTACATTTACTGCGACTGTAAAATGAAAATAACACATTTATTAACAGAAGCATAGCTCAATTCATCAAGTAAGCCTACATCCGGTACAAATCAGAATGACCTGGTTTTCCACAGACCCATGACACCTGTTGGATGGTGCGGTGTGTGTGTATCTATGTATATATAAAAAAAATACAAATAAATAACATATGTACATACATATATAGAATAGGCTTTATTCGTCACATAAACATTACAGCACAGTGAAATTTGTTTTTCGCGTATCCCAGCTTGCTCAGAAGCTGGGGTCAGAGCGCAGGGTCGGCCATGATACGGTGCCCATTAAGCACAAAGGGTTAAGGGCCTTGCTCAGGGGCCCAAGAATGGCAGCTTGGTGATACCAGGGGCTTGAAACCCCGACCGTCCGATCAATAACCCAGCACTTTAACCACTGAGCTACCACTCTCCCTTTTAAATAAATCTTATCTATCTATCTATCTATCTATCTATCTATCTATCTATCTATCTATCTATCTATCTATCTAAGGGCTGCACGATTTGGAAAAATGCCATGTTGCGATTGTTGTGGTCAATATTGCGATATAATAAATGGTATCATAATTGCTTATCGAGGAAATTGCACACAGATTAGTGATTATAACAATAGGGATCTTGCCCAGTGTTCCAAAAAGCTAGAAGGCACGTGTGTGATGTAGCAACTTTAATTTAGTAAAGCATAGTGTTGGTAATCTTAAAGCTAAAATATCGCCACAAAAGAGGTAGCGTTTTTTCTTGCTACCAGTTCAGTGTCGGTCTGCTCACCATCCATCTTCAGCTGGTCTCTGCACCACACTCGCCACACGTGCACTGCCTAAACTGAGACTATCTGGTCTTTTTTGTTTTGTTTTGTTACTGGCACGTAAAATCAGAAAACTGTTTTTAGAATGTATGTCCACACATGCACTTATTTATTTCATTAAATCGCAACATTTGACGTCATATAATTGCCGACATCTGCACAAGATGACATCGCGATTGCAATACAATTATTCATGCAGCACTTAATACAAACCTAATTTAAAGTGTATATTCACAGAATTGTCAGGATTGGATCTCTTTCAGCTGTATATTTTTACTTTCTGATAGCTCTTGCATTAGCTTTGTCAGTTCTGGGGGTTGGGTATCTTGATGTTACTTTTTCTCTTTTCAAAGACAGCAAAGAAAGAGGAACTTCTACCTCCCGGTCAAGCTAAACTAGTTTATTAAAGTCTACAAGATGTACACTAGCAGTAAAATGTTTGGACACACATTCTTATTCAGTTATAAAATTTGATTTTATAGTTTTTAACCTTGTACATTAATGCTGAAAACTTTGAAATTATGATGAAACAAATATGGAAATAGGTAGTAAAGAAAAACGTGTTATATATCCCAGAATATGTTTTATATTTTCGATTCTTCAAATCAGCTGTCTTTTGCTTTTTACAGTCATCCCAAAACATCTCAGATTAAGAGCTGGTGATTGTGGAGGTCATCTGAGCAGCACTCCATTACTCCCCTTCTTGAACCAAATAGCTCTTACATAACCTAAAGGTGTGTTTGGGTCCTTGTCCTGTTGAAAAACAAATGATGGGTCCACTAAGTGCAAATCAGATGTGATAACATGCCATTGGAAAATACTGTGGTAGTCGAGATTCAGGGCACACTTGACCAACATGTGTCACCAGCAGAGCACCCCCACACAATCACACCTCCTCGACAGTTCACAGTGGGAGCCACACATTCAGGAATCATCCGTTCAACCAAGTATAATCCATGTGTTCTTTTAAAGTTTGGATGTCTTGAGTATTAATATACAATGTTGAAAATAATAAAAATAAAGAAAAACTACTGAAGGAGAAGGTGTGTCCAAACTTTTGACTGGTTGTAATTCTGAGTATTGATAAAGGTTTACAAAGTTTTCAAAAGAACCAAAACATAAATGCAACCCAAAACTCTGGGATTGTGTGTGCAGGATTAGAAACAATCAGGCATACCATGGTTATCATGCAGTGTGTATCCTAAGCCATTGTGTGTGTGTGTATGTATATATTGTATGTATGTGTGTGTGTGTGTGTGTATATATATATATATATATATATATATATATATATATATATATATATATATTTTTTTTTTATAACAGTTAATTGCACTAAACCAGCAATAATGTACATCATTGCTAATCTATATCATGACAATGTATGATATGTTTAAAAATATATTCTATGTGGCTTTTTCTATGTTTAAATGCTATACTAAAGTTACAGCTTTTTAGGCTAAACAATATACTACTATACTATAACAATTCTTTACTGTACTAGTTAATATACTATATAGGTTTTTAGGTTTAGTAACCAGCAATTGCTTCGAATATTTATCATTATAAAAAAGATTCCTTTTTCTGTGGTTGTATTTTATCTGGAATAAGGCTTGTGGCTTGTTCAGTACAATTGATCAAACTAAAATGAGAATTGACCTTAGCTTGAAATGGAGCAGCCCAGCAGCATACAGTAGTTACTGAGAGGTTCTAGTCTGCTTTGTGGAATAATGTTCTGATGTTGAATTGTTTATGCATGTTTATAGTAGACAATGACCTTCAGGGAACTGATGGTTCAGGGGCTCTTGGAGGGCCTGATGTTCGTCGCCGGATTCCCATCAAGTTACTGTCCAAGCAGAATGTCAGAACCAAGCCTCCTGTTCGGCCCCAGCGGCCCAACACCACACTGCCCTCCAATGGGCAAAGTGTAGAAGGTAAGCGTGAGAATTATTAAACATGAGTTGCTTGCTGGTAGTAAGTATTTATTTTGTCTGTGTGTTCATCTTATTATGTTATAAGTAAAAGCAGTAATAATCCATAAATATTACAAAGGTTTTCCATTGAGGTTCTAATAGAAATTGTGTTGTCTCCCTGTCAAACCTTTCTTATTTTAGAAACATTTACCATTAAGAAGAAGGAAAGGTGTGAGTGCAAAGCTGGAGATGCTTTTGGAAAACAGCGGAGATTCCCCCACCCATTATTCTGGGACTTTAAGGTAATTTGTTTAGTCAGAACTCTCATCTATAACAAATATGTAAAAATTTTTCTGTTTATTCATTTTAGATTGAAGAGTATTTGCTGTCAGGTTTACAGATATTTCATTTCTGCAGCTCAATCTGGTTGGAGAGAAAGATGACACTCCAGTGCACTTCTGTGACAAATGTTGTTTGCCCATAAAGATATATGGACGAATGGTAAGTAAGATGTTGGTGTTTGTTTGAAAGGTTGATACAATAGATAAGTTTATGAATGATAATAAATAACTATAAATAAAAAGCTATTTTGCAGAACAATTTTTTAACCTTATTTACGTTACTGATCTTATGATTGTCCGCCACAATGTTCAGTCTTCATTTAACTTTTTAAATTGTTGTGATTTTCAATAATATTTCTGATTACAAAACTGATTACTTAAAATAATTGTCTTAAATAAACATGCAATTTTTTATTTCTATTTTTAATCATGTTAATTCAGCATAATTATAGCTGTGTTATTATTCAGATCAGAGGTAGCACTGCCTTATTGTTTAAGCACAGACTGAAATCATAAAGGTCTCACAGCTGTGACAATATTTTCAACGCATTTTGGTGTCTCTAAAATCTTTTAAACAGATTCCCTGTAAACACGTGTTCTGCTATGACTGTGCAGTTCTCTATGAGAAGAAAAGTGATAAGACCTGTCCAGGGTAAGTTCATTTACAGATCCTAAACTAAATCTCCAGAAGGGCTCCAGCCAAAAAAAAACAAAAAAACAATTAAGGAGCCATTGGCTCCTATGAATTATTATTATTTTTTTTTTTACCTTCGTTCATCCTGTCGTGTGCCATCTTTTTACAGCATGGTCTTGGAACTGAAGCGATCATATATGCGGTGTAAGATTTTATTATTTAGCTATTTCCATTCCACTTTTTTGATCACGAGCATGAGCATTTATACTTTTGCCTAACTTCGTGTTTTCGTACGGTCTCTTTTTTAAATAATCTGTTCCGCTAATAAAATCTGTTTTTCCCGCAATTTCTTCGCCCGCTATAGAGCATATGTCGCAAAACATTTTCTGCGTCTCGTGATCATACCTCAGCCATGAAAACTCTTGAATCCAAGAAGTTTTTCGAATGTCTTTTGGCACATTTATTTAGGTTTTCACTGACTGACATAGAAAGGTGGTCCTCGGTGTGTCTGTCGTTCTCCCTCTCTCCAACGCTTGGCACAACTGAAGCCTGATAAAAGTTGTGTCATCAGCGGAAGAGTTGAACAGAGATGAGACTGTTTGAAAAAGTCTGATATTTTTTAGTTTCAACATGTTTTTTTTCCTAAAGCGGAAAGGTGAGTTTTGCATCACCATGCAGACAAGAGGATTCTTTAAACATATCAAACATATCGGCTTAACTACTGTATAAAGTTGTTAAACTGATACCCATGTTGTTTGTGGTGACAATACTACCTGATCAATATCAGAGCCGACTAAAAAAATTAGAATTAATATAAATGTTAATGTAAATAACTATATTGTCTCTCTTTGATGTCTTTGTAATACATTTTATATTGCTGATGAATGGGTAAGGTTAAATATAAGCTTTATGAGCTGTATGTGCTGCCTCCACTTCCTATACTAAATTGTAAGTTCAGTTTGTCCATGTATAGCTGCACTGATCCAGTCCAGCGAATCGAGCAGTGCCAACGCGGATCTCTCTACATGTGCAGCATCGTGCATGGCTGTAAGCGCACCTACCTCTCACAGCGGGACCTGCAGGCTCACATCAACCACCGTCACATGAGAGCGGGCAAACCTGGACCCTCTCGTTCCGAGACTGCTCATCCAACCCCGGGTCCGACATTGGTCTCAGACCCACCAGACCGTTTCCGCCTGCCCCCGCTCCCTCATCTGCCCAAATCCCACCCCCTGATTCCACCGCCTCTGCAGGGTCACGACCCCTATGGCCAGCCGCTCCCTGCATCTCCCGCTGACCTAGGGTCCTCGTCTCGATCACTGCCACCAGAGACATTCCGCATAGCCACTGTGACCACACGCAAACACAGCAACCTCATCACCGTGCACATCCAGGATGACTCCGGCAGCTCCATTCCCTCTCCGCGTGAACCCCTCCCACAGACTCCACCAGGTCTGCCCCCTCATCACCACCCAGGTCAGGTAGTGGTGTCACACTCTCACCACATCATGCCTCCACCTCAGCAGCAACATTACGGGCCTCCACCTCCACCCCCACCCCCACTTAATCACCCCATGCAGGCCACTGGGGCTCCTCACTTGGTTTATAACCAGGCACCTCCAATGTCCTCTGCACCACCTCCAATCACCCCTCCACCTGGACATATCATAAATCAGATGCCCCCATTCCTGAACCACCCACTGTCTGCTGCTCTCTCTCAGCATGGTGCGCCACCTGTTAGTGCCCTACCACCACATCACTTTAACTCACTGTCCCAGGAACAGGGTACCCTGAGCCCGCCCTTCAGCCAACCTGGAGCGCTCAGCCCAGGCTTGTGGCCACCACGTGTTCCTTCTCGCATGCAGGGGCCTCCTCAGGGTCAGATGCCTGGACCGCACCACCCAGAACAGGCCCGATATAGGCCATACTATCAATAGCACCTGGCCAGCATCTTTTATATCAGACGTTTTGATCATTAACACGCTTGTTAATAATTTGTCATTTCAAGTTAACTGGTTGAACTGTGCATACACTTTGTGATAATAACATGATTCCTTTGATGTTTTGTATTCTTATTCTTGATTTAATTGTTTAACAATTCAGGAATCAAGTCCGTGTTCTTGTATGTCTAATGACTGAAAAAAATATAAACAATGAAGCACTACAGTCATAAGCCATTTGACGTTTTTCTCCGAACACTTTTCATAACACTTAAAATACTAATGTTCCCATTGACTGCAATAAATAACAAATTGGAATGAAACACTTCCTTTTCCTACTGCATTTTATTTCTTAGTTAATCCAGTTGTTACTTGTTGATACAGGAATAAACCATTGAAATGTAAATTGAAATTACACAGAGTGTAACACTTGCACACTATGGTAAAATCATGATGACTAAAATGGTTGACATAAAATTCAAGCTAAAACATGCATAGTGAAGAATGCTAATCTGTTGATGGTCATGCTGTACAGAAAGAGAACACCTTGCATATCAAGGCCCCAGGCTCATTATCGAGTGTGTGTTTGTGAATTGAATGAATGGACATTCGGTGCCATCCAGGTGATAGGTTTCCTTTTAAAATCAAGTCAAGTCAATTCAAGTCAAGTTTATTTCTATAACGCATTTCCCAACAGACATTGTCTCAAAGACATCTAAAGTGTGATTATAAATCTTTAAACAAAACAGAACAATGGAGAGTGAAAACTAACATGAGCACTGGAATGTAAGATTACGAGTAATGTTCTTTCTACAGTCTTATACAGTCATTTGTGGTTTTAAAACTAGGAGCTACTGAGCAACTCATAAAATAGCTCAACATTTGCGAGATACAACACCAGCTTCTCCATGCCAGAGCCTTTAAACACTCAAGGAGATCCAGTGTCCAAACACCACATGAAGTGGGATCCAATTGTGGAGAGGAATTAGCGTAGCTGCTGTTCATGATATTAACAGCACAAGTTGATAATGTGCATTTGATCAGATGAACTGGAGCACAAGGTGTGATGTGATGTGTGTTATGTGTAGGTCTTGCTAAAAAGATATGTTTTTAATCTGCACTTAAACTGGGAGAGTGTGTCTGAGCCATGAACACTGTCAGGAAGACTATTCCAAAGTTAACGAGCTAAATGTGAAAATGCTCTACCACCTTTAGTGGACTACTAGAAGTTCGGAGTTTTGAGTTTTTAGGGAGCTTGACGGATTGTAGTAACTGGGAGCTAAACCATTTAGTGTTTTGTAAGTAAGTAGCAATAGTTTGTAGTCGATTCGAAACTTAACAGGTAGCCAGTGTAGGGATGATAAGATTGGGGTTATATGATCATATTTTCTCGACCTTGTGAGAACTCTGGCTGCTGCATTCTTGACTAACTGTAGCTTGTTTATAAATGATGCAGGACAACCACCTAGTAATGCATTGCAATATTCTGGAGATAATGAGCGCTTAGACGAGCTTCTCGGCATCTATATTTCAAAGGTGGAAGAAGGCCGTTTTTGTAACATGGTTGATATAATTTGTGGGTAAATATATATATGTGTGTGTGTGTGTGTGTGTGTGTGTGTGTGTGTGTGTGTGTGTGTGTGTGTGTATATAAAATCATTTATAACCTATCGATCTCTGTAAAGCTGCATTGGTATAATGTCCGTTGTTAAACCGCTATACAAATAAAACTGAATTGAATTGATTAGTCCACATGGGGGCGCTGTTCACATCACAATAGTGTATTTTACACTGTACAGATGTTTTTAAAGTGGATGTTCATAAATATATGATCAATAGTATTATTTCCTAATATAAGTTAGTTGTTATATAATCATTTATTTAAAGCTCACCATTTATTACTAAGCCTAATTGACCTGTCAGTTTACTAGGTCCAATCCCAAATTATATTATTACAAATATAGTAATGTCAACATGGAGAACCTCTAGTGCCTAATCCAGTCCTTTACACTTGTGTGTGTGTATATATATATATATATATATATATATATATATATATATATATATATATATACATACATACATACAGACAGTATACATATACAGTTTCATATAGGTTTTCTATACAGATTGATTACTAAAGAATTTTTAGTCCAGAAATATATAACAAAGAATTACATTAGCTTTCTTATCATTATGGGTAGGTAAATGTGTCGTTTTGAAAGTCCCCAAGTGACCTTCATTATAAATCTCTTTGAATCACTTGTTCATGTGCAAATTTACAATTTTTGCGCATACCTTACACATTTACGGTCTTGTATCAAAAATATTTTAACGCACCAAATTTGGTTTCATTTTTAATAATTCACATTTCTTTTATCCATATATAAGTAACTTTAAACACATTTAACCTAAAATGTTAAATGTTTTAGTTTACTTATTAAATTAAACTGTATTTCAAGGTAAAATCACATAGATAAAAAAGAAATGAACATTAAAAAAGGCAAAAATGCAAAAAGAAAAAAACAACATAGGATTTATTGCGAACCGATTCGTTCGAATCATTTAAAGGAATCGTTTAAGAAGAAACGAATCACCCATCAGAAAGCAGCATGGTGCGATCCACCGGTGAGTTTTTGAGAACAGTTCTCTATTTATCAATAACACTTAAACATTAACTTGTTTGGAATAAGTTTTACCGGATGAGGAGTTACGAGCCATGGAGGAACTAATGAAATGGATCTGGTTTGGGATACTTCTTCGCGTTCCGTTGTATGGATGCTTCGATCTGCACATTTCGGAGTCTTTTCAGCCTGGAGAAGCGCTGGTAAACGCCTCTCTCGGACCGGGCTGGATTTACAGAATAGACAGGAGTTTAACACCGAAATCCCTCGGCCACAGTGTGAAGGTCGGGAGAGAGGATGGAGTTGTAACTCTCGCCCGCAAAGTTTACTGTTGCCTCCTGGAGAGACGCGCAGCGCTCCCGCTGTTCTTGAGGGTTACATCATTGACGTCCGAGAATTTCGTGCTGATCCACTTTAACACGTTTGTTCACGGTCAGAACTGTTTTATTAAATACAGAAGGAAAATTAAACCCGACGCATATATTTATCTTCATTCGGAAAACGGGGAGTGCTGGAACCCGGGCACATTGCCGACAGTTCTTCATGAACATCTACCAAGGTTTACGCGGGACTCTAAAACTCTTGGTGCTTTCACTGAGAAAGAGAGGAAGAAGAATACGGACACTGCGAATATAAACCTGACCACTGAACACTGTTTGCTTCATGATACCACTTTTCTGTGCACCCTGCAGACTAGGAAATGTGTATTAGTTTTAGGAGTAACATTGCAGTTTGGCGAACAGCGACATCACACTGGGGTAAATAGTGTAACTGACTACACAAGACCCCTAGGTGGAGGTGAGTCTAAAGGTGCTTTGGATGATAGCAGAAAGGTCCACAGGGAATACATTCGGGCTAGAACTTTATTGAACATGCCTGTTGGGACCACCTATCCTTTGCATTTGTTCCAGGATGGTAAGCATTGGATGCAGGATCCATGGGTTAGTCGTAAAAAGCGAAACACCAACTCGGCTCCACAGTTTCAGCTGCCAAATTACCAGGTTTCCATTCCTGAGAACGAGCCGCCTGGAACACGAGTAATTACGCTCAAAGCCTTTGACTCTGACGACGGAGATGCAGGAGTACTCGAATATGACATGGACTCTCTGTTTGACAGCAGATCTAACGATTACTTTCAGATTAACCCCGAGACGGGTGGCATTACAACTTTGCAGTCTTTAGACAGGGAAGTTAAAGACACCCATGTTTTTAAAGTCATTGCCACTGACAAGGGGACACCAAAGAGGTCAGCAACTGCTTATCTTACCATCACAGTCAGTGACACAAATGACCACAAGCCAGTGTTCGAGCAAACCGAGTATAGGGTCAGCATTCGAGAAAATGCCGAGGTGGGTTTTGAAGTTATGACGATTCGAGCCACGGATGGAGATGCACCCTCTAATGCCAATATGATATACAGGATTGTGAACGAGGCTAAGGTGAATGAGGTCTTTGAAATTGATCCCAGGAATGGTTTGGTAAAAACCAAGATTCGTCCAGACAGAGAGGTTCGCTCACACTATCAGGTTATAGTGGAGGCAAATGATCAAGGTCGAGATCCTGGGCCATGCAGTGCTACAGCCACTGTACATATCGTGGTGGAGGATGAGAACGATAACTTTCCTCAGTTCAGCGAGAAAAGATACGTTGTCCAAGTTCTTGAAAATGTGTTTGTCAACACTGAAGTAGCACAGGTCAAGGCCACAGACAGAGATGCTGGAAATAACGCCAAAGTGCATTACAGCATAATCAGCGGCAATGTAAAAGGACAGTTCTACATTCATTCGCCCACAGGTGTCATTGATGTTATTAACCCTCTTGATTATGAGATGATCAGGGAGTATAATTTGCGGATAAAAGCTCAAGATGGTGGACGGCCACCTCTTATTAACAACACAGGTTTGGTTGTTGTGCAGGTCGTGGATGTGAATGATAATGCTCCGATGTTTGTCAGCACACCTTTTCAGGCTTCGGTGTTGGAGAATGTTAACATTGGTTACTCTGTTATGCACATTCAAGCTATTGATGCAGATTCAGGGAATAATGCTCATTTGGAGTACCAACTCACCGCAACCTCACCCAGCTTTCCCTTTATCATCAACAACAGTACAGGGTGGATTACTGTCAATATGGAGCTGGACAGAGAGACTACTGAGTTTTATACTTTTGGTGTGGAGGCAAGAGATCATGGAGTTCCTGTAATGTCATCCTCGGCCAGTGTCAGTGTAACAGTGCTGGATGTGAATGACAATGTTCCCACCTTTACAGAGAAACTGTATAATCTGAAGATTCATGAGGATTCTCCTGTGGGGGCCACTGTACTTACAGTCACTGCCATAGATAGAGATGTGAACAGTGTAGTGACCTACCAGATTTCCAGTGGGAACACACGGAATAGATTTGCTATCACCAGTCAGAGTGGCGGTGGTCTTATTACCTTAGCCTTCCCCTTAGACTACAAGCAGGAACGCCAATATATTCTCATTATAACGGCTTCAGACGGTGTACGCTTTGACACTGCACAGATTTTTATTAATGTTACCGATGCCAACACTCATCGGCCTGTGTTTCAAAGTGCCAACTACCAAGTGCTACTGAGTGAAGATAGGCCTGTGGGTTCCACTGTTGTGGTCATCAGTGCTACAGACGAAGACACTGGTGAGAATGCGCGCATTACTTATGTGATGGAGGACAACGTGCCTCAGTTTAAAATTAACCAGGATACTGGTGCCATTACAACTCAGATCGAGATTGACTATGAAGATCAAGCCTCATACACACTGGCCATCATTGCTCGAGACAATGGAATTCCCCAGAAGTCTGACACCACCTATTTAGAGATCATAGTGCTCGATGCTAATGATAATGCACCCCAGTTTCTGAGGGCTATCTACCAGGGCAATGTGTTTGAGGATGCAAATGTGTACACAAGTGTACTTCAAGTCTCTGCATCTGACAGAGATTCAGGTACAAACGGCAGGGTGATATATACATTTCAGGGAGGGGATGATGGGGATGGGGATTTCTTTATTGAGCAATACTCAGGGATAATCAGAACAGCCAAGAAGCTGGATAGGGAAAACGTAGCCACCTATAACCTCAAAGCTTTTTCAGTGGACAAAGGGGTCCCTCCGCTTAAAGCCGCAGTCGATATCCAGGTCTCAGTGCTAGACATTAATGACAATGCCCCAGTGTTTGAAAAGGATGAGTTGTATATCTATGTCGAGGAGAACAGCTCTGTTGGTTCCACATTGGCACGTGTCAGTGCCACTGATCCTGATGAGGGAACAAATGCTCAAATCCTATATCAGATTATCGAGGGTAATGCTCCTGAAATATTCCAGCTGGACATCTTTAATGGGGATCTGATAGCCCTCACTGATTTGGACTACGAAACCAAGATGGAGTACCTGATTGTAGTTCAGGCCACATCTGCCCCACTGGTCAGCAGGGCTGTTGTACACATACGCTTAGTGGATGTTAATGACAACTATCCCATTCTGCAGAATTTTGAGATCATATTTAACAACTACATAAATAATAAATCCAACAGCTTCCCCGCCAGTGTCATTGGAAAGGTTCCTGCACGTGACCCAGATGTGTCTGATAAACTCCTCTTCACTTTTGTAGAGGGTAATGAGCTCAATTTGCTCATTTTAAACCAGAACACAGGTGAACTGAAGCTAAGCAAAGACCTGGACAACAACAGACCCCTGGAAGCCACTATGAGAGTGACTGTCTCAGGTAAGAAACTTTTGTATTTATCATATAATGCTGGTGATTGTACATAGAAGGAGCAAATTTTTTGTCAGCTACCTGTTAATAACAGCTTAAACACATACAAATATACAGTATATGTACTTATACATACTGTACTGTATTTACAATATCTGCAAATGTCTGTTTGATGAATATTCTTTCGTTATCCACATAATAAGAAATCGGATTTGTTTATTTGTCTATTTCACACTGTGCTAACTGTCTTCCTTGAGGTAAACGGGTATTGTGAAACCACTTGTATATACATTTTTATAATGCATAAATGATCTTCAGTGGCTCCTTTTATTTCTTTTAAGTTTTATATCAGAATGAAAGTCGGAATTTAGTTTTGAATTCTTTCATCAGAAGATCTATTTTTTTTTAATACTTTGGTTTATTACATTACCTATAATACGTAAAAACATATATATGTACAATGATAGATGTTACTATCTAGTGTGTTTGTGCAACGGACTGGTATCCCAAACAGGTCGCTTCCTTTTTAATATTCCGTATTCCCAGGAAAGACTCTTTATTTATTGCAGCCCTGACCAGCATTAAGTGGTTGCTGAAGATGAATGAACAATTTTTTTGTTGTATATAATAGATATTGCTGTCCTAGATAAGCTAATTTGTTACCCTGATTCCAGTACCTGTTGCTTTTGTTCATGGCCACATACCAGGCATGCCAGTGAGGAGGCATGACTTCATAATTCTAAGGTTTTTTTTTTTGGATTCTAGCTAAAGTTGATATTTTTCGTAAAGGTTTTGACCTTTCAGAGATGATTTGAATCTTATCATTTTAAGTCTTTTCATCCTTAACTGGAGTTCTTTTTATATATTCCAGTCATCTGCTCAGTCTCTAAAGTAAGACAAGTTTTAACTGTTTAAATTGTTGCTGATGTAAAGCATGGCTGCTTGATGTCTCCAGGCATGCATCTGTTTTTATGTTTTTCATTCTAATTTCCTGCTAAAGGTGGTCTATCTGACTGAATTATCTGGGCATGGATTGTTTTATTTTGTTAGAAGTTCTTTTGAAATTCCAAGTAAATCCATGTGAGAAACCTCTCAATATTTTACTAGATAGTTAAAAAATCTTTTGCCCTACGCTTCATGGTACTTTTTATATTTCGTTAACTTCTAATTGCTCACAGGTCTCAGTTAAACAAGCTGAAACTCTCTGACTCATAAAGAACCAAAGCATCCACCATGGCCATTCCTGTGACTTCAGAGGAAGTTCTGAGAAGGAGAATCTGAAAAGTCTTGGCTCTCATTTGTTGTTGTCATGGAGACTCTGAGTACTGTGAGGCTCTCAGGCACTTTGGGGGTCTTGAGCATGGGCCCCTTTTGTGAAAAAGTTCGAGAAGGAGGGGGTTGTGATAGGAACAAGAGGGGGTTTTTAACACAAGGAAGGGGGCAGCCATTGTCCCCATGCAGATTTCATTTTCTTAAGACAAAGCTGCTTGTGTGTAGAGAACTTGAAGAAAGGGAGTTTGTTGAATGAAATGAGTGTTGCTGTCTCAGAGATTATACTATTATCTGGAGCTCATCCTCCCAATACCAGATAGCATTTATCCTCAAATGGGCACATTTTGACCGATTATAAAAAGACACTTCCACAACATTTTATTTTATGTGCAACACCAGTCTTCAGTTGATCCAAATGTAAAGTGTGGCCCTGATTGCAGGAGTGGATTGCCACTGTTCTGTCAGATTTACTTTTTAATGCAGCTAAAGTGCTCTTGTGTTCAATGGCTATCCTTCATTTTCACATGAAATACAAATGGTTGCTATAGGATACCATGTAATATTTGACAAAGAGTCCAGAAAAGAACTATGGAGGATTCTTTATTTTAGACTGCACCAGAACAATGGCCAAAGGTTATTAGATTTTCTGTTATTAAAGTTTAAACTTCATATTCCACCACATTTTTTGGTCCTGATGTATAGCATTGCACAAAAACAAGACATGATTTGTTATACATAGAAATTATTAAAACTCTTGTACTTATGCCCTTGAATGTGTGTATTCTCAGTTGGACTGGTGTGTATGTTTTGGTGTCCAAAAGTAAAGAGGTGCAATATATAATTTATTTATTACATGTTATAAGTTATTTGTATTAAAGTTATGATGTGCTTAAGTTTATGTAAAGTGGTTTTAGTATTGCGAATCAATTGTGATGGTGTTTTAGGAAAGTGTTGCACTATTCAGGATAAGAAGGAAAGTTGGCTTTTATGTACTGCTCTGTCTTTTTGGCTCATGACAATCATTTGGCTCTCGACTTGTTTTCAATTCCTTAGATGCATTCTCTTGGGACTGTATTTTGCTTTGCAACCAGAATCAACGGTTCATTGAAAGACATCATTTGTGAATTGAAGACCTAAATAGGAAGTTAGTTAGGGTGGAACCTATGAATTATGCTCATGTTCAGCCCAACTTTAAGCACTTTAACAAGTAATTTTTTCCTTAAGTAACTTTGAGTCACTCTTTTGGAAAATGATGACCTGGCTCCTATTTGTGTAGTAAGGGTCATCACACAAAATATACCTATATGAAACAATTCTTTAGACAGAGATATCTGACAAATCTGGACTCCAACATACTCCTTTTTGTCACTGCTCATAAATAGTAATGTATCTGCTCATATTTCACACTTGCTAGCAACAACTCATTATCTTATCTTTTAACATTGGATTTACAGCTGTCTCTATATACTGAAAAATTCCCATAAACCGCGCTACTTATTGTAAAGCAGTAAGTTGTGGCATGCTGCTGCTTCTTTTGCATGCTGTGCAAGAGACAGGCCTGCCACTGCTGATGTTAACAAGATCCATAACTGATTCACGAGGGCAGTCTGGAGAGGCACAGCCTCCATTACAAAGCACTTAGAGTGTGCATTCTGTGGAAAGCACTTTTGTTCATTAAGTTTTTCTGAGTGCACCTTTACTGCATTCCACAGAAGCCATGCTGAGCAGAAGCGTGCAGTTTTAATATTTTTGAAAAATGAATAAGGCCTGTATGTGGAGAAAACACATTTAAAGAATTAAAGGCTTTCAGGACATAATGAAACAAAGCACATGTATGAGATTTGCAAAATAAATTAACAATATTTGGACAAAAACAGAATCACTTGTTTAAATAATTGACACTTTTTGTATTTGATAATTCTAGTGCAAAAATCTGCTTTGCCAAAAATGCGCAAATTCTTGAGGAAGCTTATCTGGCATTTTCCCGCGCCACTCTTCAAAGCTTCAAATCCATTCTCTGTTTGTCTTTATAATTTTTAAAAGGTTTTTGACAACTTTTTTTAGCCCACCCGCACTATTAAGTCCACTCTCTAGCCCCAGTCTTACTTGTGCTGATTGTATTGTGAAGGCCAGCTGGCATTGCACCAAACATATTTAGGTCAGGCTTCGGTGACAATCATGCCGTGCAAGAAGGGCATGTGTTGGCATTAACTGACTTGTCTTTTTGAATGGCAGCCATGATCTTGGCTTTTTGGTTAACTTCCCAGCAGGAGTTCTTCCTTGTAGATTTCTGGCACTTCATAGTGAAATGTAACTCTTTAAAATGGGTTACCAGCAGTCATAACATAGAATGATTTGTTGGGGATGATGAGATTGTGCAAATTTTTTGTACTGTTCTGTTTGCTTTATAGTGTGTAGTGTGAGTGTGTTTTAAAGTATGGAATGCTGTTAGTAGATTACCTAAAGCAACACAGAAAAGCTAGGTAAGTAGCATAATAAGTGAATTGTTGCAAATTCAGAACATAGACTTTTGACAATCTTGCTGATCATTTTATAATAAAAATAAAGATATTTTTCCTGCTTCCTCATAAAGGAATGCAGAAATAAGACAAATATTTATGGTACAGAAAGCTACTAAAAGAAAGCTAAATATCTTCTACTGTAGATTATAATTTGAGAACATTTCTCACCAGATAAGATGCACAGTGGAGAGCATTAACTACCCTCATGAAAGTAAACAACGTGGTTCCATTTGATTTTTTATTGAGGGACAACAATATACGCTGTTCAGGCATAACATTATGACATTATAACATTTTGACTATTGAGTGAATCACACTAACTATCTCTTCATCATGGCAAACGTAAGGATTTGAGTTTGACAAAGGCAAAATTGTGATGGTTAGACCACTGGGTCATAGCATCTCCAAAACTGCAGCTCTTGTGTTCCTGGTCTGCAGTGGTCAGTATCTATCAAAAGTTGTCCAAGGAGGGAACAATGACAGGATCATGGGCGGCTCATTGATGCACGTGGTGAGCGAAGGCTACGGTCCGATCCAACAGACGAGCTCCTGTAGCTCAAACTGCAGCAAAAGGTGGACCAACACAATATTAGGCAGGTGGTCAAAACTTTATGCCTGATTGGTGGCCATAAAGTTATGCCTAATGTGTAGAGAAAAGAAAAATGATGAAAATAGACAAAATCTTTTTTTCTTTTATTAACTGTAAAATCTAGGCAGATTATCACAGAATAATAAGCAGGCATTTCAAAGATATAAGAGGTAAATAACTGTAGTAGGGAATCTTGTTTCATGTAGAATACTTTTATGGAAAGATACAAACCAAACTTAACATTAGGTAGCAACATACAGAAATTACCTCTTTTATTTCCAGACTTTAGAACTTGTCTCCAGTTTTGATTTTTTGTGATAGATTGACATTTTCTTTTGTGCTTGATCACAGTCAGTCTTTCTTCATATTTCTCTTAGTTCTTTGTAGAGTACTTGCCTCATATCCTTTTGTCCCTAAACTCTGTATAATCAGCACGAGTAGGTATGTTGTAATTACATTCCTTCTGTTGGACTATTTTGTCATGTGCAGGTTTCCGATTTTATTCAACTTAATGTTTCAGACAAAACCAAATGTCTGGGCATTATTTAGAAATGTGATGCGGAAATTGTCTGATGACTGCAAACGGGCATAAAGTAAAGTAAATCACTAACTTAAAGCATGCTATGGTCAAAACGTAAAACTGGCAGATAACAAAATCTTTGAATATTTACATACACATTCTGGAGAATCATTTAAATGGGAATATTTTTAAAACTTTAAGGGAAAAGTGTGCGTTTCAACTGTTTGTTATGTTTTCTTTAATTTAATCTTGATTTAAACTTGGATATATAAAAACTATTAATTTTAATAAAGTGTTATTTTTTGCACTGTGTTTAGCTAGCAGTTCTACCCCATCAATTATAATTATGGATATACTGATGAAGGTAAATATTATAAAGAGACAGATGATGAATTCTGCTTGAACCCTGGCCAACACTGGCTTAAAAAATTTGACTTTTACACATGAAGGCATGATGGTTTGGGAATTATATTAGATTTAAAGCTGTGTGTAGTTGTTTTGACATTAGTGACTGACAAATAAATGGCATACCCAGCATTTGATAGAACAGCTTCCTAACTGGGGGAGTGCCAGGACCACACTTGCATTTAATATGTGTGTATAGCCTCTGTTTTACTGCTTACTGGAAAGAATAGGCGAGGAATTTACAGAGATTGTCAGCATAGTACTTATCCTGGAACATCTCTATAAGAACTGTCAAGTCCTCATAAAACTGTACATCACTCTAAAGGAAGAGATCATTTATTCTGAGGCATCCTATTATAAAATGTGATTATAAATTCTTTGGTCTTGTGTATTATATGGGATCGTTTTGACTTATCTCTTGGCAATTAGCTGATATCTGACCCCAAGATAATTCTGCTCATGTCAATAAAATATGTTTGTGTCCCATTCATTTTCATGTTATTGGCAAGTTGATGGAGGCAGTGGTAGTAAGCTAGAAAAACACACAACTGCACAAATAAAAAAACAAAAACAAATACAGTGCAAACTAATTAAGACTTACTTTAATGCTCGGAAAATGAAATCCATGTTTTGCTGATGGTGCTATTAAGCTGCAGAGACAACAAAGTTTTATGTCTCTTAAAAGTGTTTATCTAAGGACAAAATCATCTCAGTTCACTTGAATTGCTTGAATTCGCACTTTCAGGGGAAATTTAGCATAGCCACATACCACTCTTGACAAAAGTAAAACCAAGGAATCTCAATGGATGTTTAGAGAACATGCACAATTCCAAAATAAGGTAAAACCAAGCTCAGGTTTGAACCAGGAACCCTGCACTGCTACCTGCTACACCAGTGTGTGGACCTTTTGCTTTTCTTGTAAATGAATTTAAAATATAAACATTTTAAGTAGTTGAGTGGGCCTAAAAATAATAAAAATATAATAATAAAACAAATTCGGTTATACACATGTTATATACTATATAATAATATACTTAATATACTTATGTTTTTTTCTGTGTGTACAGTACTTGTAAGCTTAAATTAAAAAAATAAATGCTTGATTTGTCTCTTCCTATGCAGCTGTCTGAGCTGACAATATATAAGAGGACAGCGTGATCAAGTGGAAATGTCTCCTCATTGTCTTGCAATTATAACTCACTTAGTTCGAATGAGCAGCAGACCCCTTTACATGGGGGACAAACCAGAGGGATGAAAGAATACACCAGATCTGAACAATACATTAACAACTGCCACACAATAGAGCACAATGTTGTAGTGCTGTTAGTAGATGTAACACAGGGCTTTTACGCTCTTGTGGTTTAATGGACACACTGAAGTGCTACTTGAGTATTTGCTGTTTTCTGTTTTATTTTTCATTGGGTTTTTACAGCAGTCATAAAACCTGCTTTACTGCTGATAATATAAAGTTCATTAACATCAGATCTGCTATATTTTATGTTATGAATTAAAAATCTGACAAAGCTTACAGGTTTTCTTTTTTTACTGGCCTTTAACCATGTCAGTTATTTCATTATATGTCTTTAATATTAGAAATTTTAATATTGTATTCTCTGTAGATTAAATTCCTTAATAGTCTTATACATCATTCAGTTTAAGTAATTTCAATTGTTAAACTAATCAGTGTATCATTGTACGTTGTTTAAATTCTTGTATAGTTAGTAGGTTTTTTTATAAATTAGGTTGCAGATGTCACAGGTCCACATAAGTGCCTTTTTATTCAAAGCCACTAAACGAATTGAGCTCATATTCAGTGAAAATTCAGTCTTAAAAGTGTGAAATTAGCATGGTATCAACAAATTTAACCCAGACCTGTTATAATAAGTCCAACAATTTAGTCAGTAATTAAAACATTTATGAGGTAAGGGGTACTTTTAGCACTTGCTAAAGCTAAATAAAACCATGTATATACAGTATAATGATAATGGTAATTTTATGTTTCTTTACTGTATGTAGTCTTTTATATATGTTTTCTGTACATCTTAGAATTGTGTGATTCTTTTCTTGTCCTCAGATGGTCTCCATCATGTCTCAGCTCTTTGCACACTCCGTGTCGCCATCATCACAGACGACATGTTGACAAATAGTATCACAGTGCGACTGGAGAACATGTCCCAGGAGCGCTTTCTCTCTCCCCTGCTTAGTCTATTCACCGAGAGCGTAGCCACTGTGCTGTCCACCAGCCGCGATAGCGTATTTGTTTTTAATGTACAGAACGACACGGACGTGGATACGAGTGTTCTCAATGTTACTTTCTCAGCCCTGCTGCCCGGTGGCACTCCTGGCCGCTTCTACCCCACAGAGGAGCTCCAGGAGCAGCTGTACCTAAACCGCACATTGCTAACACTTATTTCTTCACAACACGTTCTCCCCTTTGATGACAACATCTGCCTGCGTGAGCCCTGTCAGAATTACATGAAGTGTGTGTCAGTGCTAAAGTTTGACAGTTCAGCTCCCTTTGTGGCCTCTAGCACAGTCCTCTTCAGGCCTATCCACCCAGTTAATGGCCTGCGCTGTCGCTGTCCAGATGGATTTACTGGAGATTATTGTGAGACAGAGATCGACCTATGCTATTCAGCACCCTGCAAAAACAACGGGAGGTGCCGTAGCCGTGAAGGCGGATACACCTGCGAGTGCCCTGAGGATTTTACAGGTAATTGCTCTGTTTTTTTTTAACCCTAAACCATTTTAACTAGAGAGCTCTTCGGATACTGATCAGTTTCATGTTTTTGCTCATTATGCGTTCTGTATGTTGTTGGATAAACCAGTTTGTCTTGTAGCAACAACGGATTAGAGGATTATTATTTGCTAACAGTGAGTGGCGATGATTTTTCAACAGATTGTCACCTTCTGAGTTCCTCTCACTGTCAGAGCCTCATTAAGTCTAATAAAGTCGAAACGTGACCCACTAGGACCTTTCCTATTAGCTGAAATGTTTATAGAGAATTTTTGGCATATCTTTAACATGAATAGTGGAGATTCCTCTTTGGATCTTTCATCGACACTGACAGCTATTTTCTCCATGGATTCAGATTTCTTGTCAATGCTACAGAACAGTAAGTCCGTGTTCCTCTTATAGCCTGTGGTCATATTCTGAGGTGTTGACAGTGGCTTCTGTAGTTCCTGCAGTGCGTTTCTCTCATTACCATGTAATATATCCCTGTAATTCCTCTGAAATGAGGGATTATGTAGCAGGCATTTGGGTCATTACATCCATGGAACTTGACTTGTGCATCTTAATACATATTTGCTCAGGGCCCAAATCTTGTCAACCTGAAGTGGCAGGTGCACAATAGTGAGTGAAGTGAACTGGGCTTGCATGTGTAATACAGGATCACAGGATAAGCATGCTGAAATAGATCCCTCAATTTCATTGGATGTCGTTCCACTGGAATTCCATTGGATGTCATTGAACTAATATATCTGCTTGCATACTGATGCAGATTACTCAGGTTTAAGATCAATATGCCTGTAAGCTGTAGCTATGACATCTGATAACTATGTACAGAAACCAAATAGTTACAATTTGACTGATACACACTCTTGCTTATACCTTTAAATATAAATGGCAAAACTCTATCAAGATTCAGTGGAGCTTAAAGCTTCTTGTTAATGTATTTAATGTCTTATTATTGTCTCTAATATTTACTTCAAAACAGTTAACCAATCTAAATCATAATATGGTGATGCCACAGCCATCTGTGTCTTGGAGCCAAGAAAAACCAAATTGGCCATACACTTCGGGTCTAAAAAATAGTATACACTCCTCAGTGGATCATAAGTTACAGTAACCAATTATTGGCACCTGTGAGCTTATATATGTGGAAGAAGACAGATAGATTTTCATCCTAACATATTACTCACCCACAGCATGCGCGACAATTCAAGAGTATAGCGCCTGATTTCACACATCTTGAGGCTGTTAGTCCTAAATCATTCCTAGTTAGCAGGTGACCAAATGGGGAGAAAAAGGGGCACAAATGTTTGTTCCAACCTTTGATTATTAGAATGTAGGATACATAAAAAATTTATCTCTAGTGGAGCTTGCACCTGGATTTTCTTTGCTGTATAATTATCTCAGTCCACACACATTGCATTTACATAGCATTTACAAACCCAAGAATTCCCAAAGAAACTCATTCATTCATAAGAGAACAAAAAACTGCAAATGATGTCATCATCCCCCATTATTGAACTTTCATCACTTGTTCAGAGATCTCAACTTCCCGAAAGGTGGTTTTGCGGCCTGACTGGTGTCCTCCGGACCACCATGCTTCTCCTATTATCACTCTGCCTTTGGGCTACAGGCCGTTTGTGTTTGATTAAGAGCCGAGGTTAGCTCGGGTCAGTGGATGCAGTGTTGAGTGTGTTGTGTGGACTGAGGGAGGGAAGAAAAACATGGCATGGGTTCAATGTGAACTTGTGTATAAAGCTTGTTAAAGAGATCTTTTGATTTTATTTAGATCTGGCTTGATTGTTTTTAATTCTTTAATTTGTGGGGGCTTGTATGAACTAATGCCAATGCAAAGATGTCGTCCAAGCTGATTTATTATATCCGTTGCAAGTGTTTGGCAATCTCATCATAATTTATTTGGAAATGTGATACTTTGTTGTGTGTATCTTTTTTGGCTTCAGCCCAGAAGTCATGTCCTGTCATCTCACTTATTTTACTTACTATATCTCTTTTCCAGGTGAGAACTGTGAAGTGAGCGCTCGATTGGGCCGCTGCATGTCGGGTGTGTGTAAGAACGGAGGCCAATGTGTGGACTTGCTGGTCGGGGGGTTTATGTGCCAGTGTCCTGAAGGAGAGTTTGAAAAGCCCTACTGTCAGATGAGCACACGCAGCTTTCCTGGGAATGCATTCGTCACCTTTAGGGGCCTAAAGCAGAGGTTTCACTTCACATTGTCCTTCATGTGAGTACCTCTGCCTCAACATTGGGCAGCCAGTTGTCCATTCATATTCTTAGGTCATTTCTCGTAACAAATTATTTTTTAGCAGTTGGTCCTGTTTAGCGAAGGCTAGTCATGATATAGGATTGCTGAATAATTTGAATCGCTATCATTAACTTGTCTGTGTGAATGAGTGAATTGAATTTGGAGGTATGATAGTAAAAATACTACTAGGTCCCCTGGTAGTCTAGTGGTTAGGATGCGGCGCTCTCACCACTGCGGCCAGGGCTTGATCCCCGGGCAGGGAACCATCCCCAGCCACTCTTAGTGCCGGTCCCAAGCCCGGATAAATGGGGAGGGTTGCGTTAGGAAGGGCATCCAGCGTAAAAACATGTGCCAAATCAAACATGCGGATGATCCGCTGTGGCGACCCCTAACCGGAGAAGCCGAAAGAAAGTTAATAGTAAAAATACTACTGGTTCATTTTCTTTTCTCATACTGCTATCTTGAAACTGAACCAATTTTGTTACAGTTATTTTGGTTTAAAAAATGATCCTGATATTATAAAACCATTGTGGCTTGGTCTTATAGCAGGATAGTAAACTTATTTTACATGTAGCAGATATAGAAACACACATACACTGAAAGTGCACTTAAAGAGCACTTGTGCTTCCTCTGCTTTTTAAGAGAACGCATTTAAAGTCATCAATCAATAAAGTATTTGACCACATTTATTTATTTACACCTGGTGATCTATTTTATGTTTTACATGGATGTGTCAGCAAAACAAGCTCTAATGAAAATAATTACTTGGTATAAAATTGAGTGACGTATCCCAGTCTAGGATAGAAAGAAACGTAGCATTCGTTCTTACACCTAATTGTGATAATAACAAAAGTAAAATATAATCCATTCAAGCTTAAACAAAAGCCACATTATAAAACGAAGCCAATTTACTGCATGTGTACAGCATCCGTATGAGCTAATAAACTTTACACAGTAGAATTAGATTTTTGTAATATTCATGACACATATTTAAGAACAGAAATAAATGTTTTAGGATTCCCCTAATGTGATTATTATGAATCATGTGTGGAATGATTTAAAAAGCATCAAGTAGTGGTTATGGATCCTGTGCTGGTTTGCTGCTGCAGGGTTCCTGAGATATAAAAGAAATATAAACATTAAAATTCATTCCAATCAGATCTCTGTGGCTAATGTGCAAACAGGATGTAGTGTGTAGTGCGGATCTTTGTTCCTGCTTCCTCTGAGTGTGCCCTTGTGCCAGGTGCTATCTGACACCTCTTTCTATCCGCCTCCCGTGTGACCTGCAAAGCTGCCACAAGTTGGCAAACACCTGCAGGTCGGCTTTCCCCCCAGTGAGTTTTCCATCAGTTAACTCGTCAGCAGACACAATTAGCACACGCTTTGTTCACACATTGTTTATCACATTTATTTGATCGTTCTCTTACTTCCTTTTCCATTTTCGCTCTCAATTTCCCTGTCCACATTTTACATCTTGAAAAATAAAGCATATATAATAGAAAGGTAAATTATATACTCATATTACGCTGACAGTCTAATATGATTTGTATGAATCGTGTTATATATTTGCTGTTTAAATCCTGATTGTATCGTCCATACATTAAATGTTTTCGTTCTACAGGATTGCCACTAGAGAGAGAAATGCACTGTTACTCTATAATGGAAGGTTTAACGAAAGGCATGACTTTATCGCTGTGGAGGTTGTGGATGAGCAAATTCAACTCACATTCTCTGCTGGTAAGTTTATATGATATTGTGTGTGTGTGTGTGTGTGTGTGTGTGTGTGTGTGTGTGTGTGTGGGTGTGTGTGTGGGTGTCTGTGTGTGTGGGTGTCTGTGTGTGTGGGTGTGGGTGTGTGTATATGGTTGTGTATTGTTGTAAAACAAATTAATTCAGGAACCAATCAATAATGAAAGATGTGATCTAGTTATAGTTTGTGAATGAAAAAAACTTGTGTTCTCTCCTTTGTTTTAAAATGTTAACATGAAAAAAAATGCATTAGTGAAGGGATTTGTAAATAGTTTCAAAACGTTCATTGAATTGAAATCATAAGCTGTTAGTGCAAACAGCTGGACAGAGTGTGAGAGATTTGACTTTCTCTTGTTTTTTTTTTGCTCACGTAAGTGTGTGTGGAGGCTTTCTGCCAAAGGAAGCAGCTGGCCAAAGAGCACAGAAACAGACATCCTCTATCTACCTGTCCCCTTTGTTTTTCTAACCCATTCACTCCAGCCCTCCTGGGTGGCAAATAGTTAACATGCCTGCAGATCCTCACTATGCCTTTTTAACATTTCGACTTATTTCCAAAGGATAAAGATCAGCAGAATGTGTCACCGTACTGTCTTTAAATGTGAGAAGGTGAATTCCATGTATGTCAGAGACTAAAGAGGTCATCTGTGGACAGTAGTAGACAGCAAACGCTTTGAAAGGCATTTCCTCAAACAACATCATCCCACAGTCTAGGAATGAAGGAATTTCAATAACAAATTAATTTTGGCAAATGATAAACCCAGCACAAGTCAAAGGTCAAGTTCCTTCTCTACAACCATTGCTTAACATAATGAAATAAGAGTTATAAACAGTTCACTGTGTCTGCAAAGGACATGAGAACATTAGTTACGTTGTTTTTCTTTTTGGGGGTCCAAGATTTTCATTATGTCCGCTATAATGATTTACTTATTTCCTCTGCTGAACTGGAACTCCGTGAGTGCCTGTGGACTTTATTTTGTTGGATTGGCTTACACTGTATCTTCAGCAACTTTACAGACTTCTCTGTAATTAATATATTTACAGTAGCAACCATCAGGATAGCATTCTGGCACAGACAGTTTTAGTGGTGTTACATAATACACATCTATGAATTTATTCATATTGGCATAGGGTTTAATCCAATAATAATAGTTTCATGTATAAAACACATTTAAGGTTTCAGCATGTTTTTTATTTCTTTATGCTGTATTTTCTGTCTTGCTTCCTGCCTGCAGGACAGAGTAAGACCACAGTGGCACCGTTCATACCTGCTGGAGTAAGTGATGGACAGTGGCACACGGTGTGGCTTCATTACTACAACAAGGTATAGAAATTCTCTTACAAATATTCCTTTAATATTTTTACAAATGTATTTATATTTATATTACTACATATCAATTTTTTCAAGAAAATTTGAAAACAAGGATCTTGCATCAAATCTTAATTATTCAGGATTATTCGATTTTTATTTCATTTCTATAATTTTTGTAAATAATGTTAATAAACTGTCAGAAATTGTTAGCTATGTGCCACAGTGTGTTTAATGTTTATTTTGGAATGTCTGTTTATTTTGTAGGTTTTGAAGTTTTCTTTGTTTTGTTTTTTTTGTTTTTTATAAAATTATTTTTTTTATAACTTGCTGATGGGAGCAGATATACACTGTTTGCACTACTAACTACATCATGTTTTTTAACTGAACCAGTTTCTTATAAAATTTTATATTTAATAGTAATCAATATATAATAAGGAATGTAAGGGTGCAGCAAATGAAATATTCCATTGTTCTTTGCTGCACTTTGACTCATCTTGTAGTATCAAATCCATGCCTGGAGCAGTTTTCTTTCTGTTTGTATGTGTGTGTGTGTGTGTGTGTGTGTGTATGTGTGTGTGTGTGTGTGTGTGTGTGTGTGTGTGTGTGTGTGTGTGTGTGTGTGTGTGTGTTTGCGTGTGTGAACTCACCTAAGGTTATGGGGGATCCCAATGATTTGTAGAAATGCTTTTGTGAAAAGTAAAACATTTAAATAGTTCTGAGAAAAAGAAAACACAGAACTCTGTTTAGGTAAATAATACAATACAAATTTTCAAAAATTCACATTTTATTTAAATTACATTTTTATAGATGTTTGTTTAAGGAAAACAACGATGAGGTTTTGAATGAAATAAATAGAAATCCAAGAAAATACTTACTCAGGGAACGACTGCTTTAGATCAGCAAGATATACTAGAACTGTCACATTTATGGCATTAATCTATAATAAACATAACTAATTTACCCAGATTGATCATGATAAGACACAAATAATTTATTTTTTAGACATCAGAGCATATTTAAATTAACAACAGGAAGGACAGCCATCAACACACCATACAATCCTGCAATTATGGAAGTAAGCTTAATCCTCAGGATCATGCTGTGATTTTTTTTAGGTGACAGCTGTTAGCCAAATAGCCTATTATTTTCTTTTATTGCAGAATTTAATAAGATCCAGCTTTCTTTCTTCCTCCCTTCCTTCCTCCCTTCCTTCCTTCCTTTCTTTCTTTCTTTCTTTCTTTCTTTCTTTCTTTCTTTCTTTCTTTCTTTCTTTCTTTCTTTCTTTCTTTCTTTCTTTCTTTCTTTCTTTCTTTCTTTCTAGGGGCTTGTTTTTCCTAACATAAAGTGGAGGCACATTGTTATTTATATATATTTATATAAGAAATTACATAATTGAATAATTAAATTGCAAACACAAAGTTTCTCCTCAGATGCATTTGGTTTTATCATGAGACAAAAAAAAACTTTGCAGGAGAATCTATTAGGCATTTGGCTGTGTTACATTAAGTAATGTTTGTGTATTCCTGTAAATGAATATTATTACAGTATTGTTCTATTAACCATTAAAATAAAAGAACCCAAGAAGCCTACTTATTATCTGTTCACATATAATGGCCTATCAACTATATACAGTACACAGAAACAAATATGAAAAATAATTCTTGCTTTGTCTAAAAGGCACTTGCTTACAAGTAACAGCAAATGAAGACCCATTATCTCTGGTCTGAATGGAAGTCTTCTCTATCAGAAGTTCATTGTTGTGTCAGAATAAAATCATGACACTCTTTTTGTTATATATCCAAACTAGTGCAGACAAAAGCGACCCCCTGCTCAGTTAATCTAAGCTACAATAAAGTTATTGAACTCCCTTAGAGCACCAGATGGCCAAACTTTTTTTTGTCAAACTTACATAAAGCAGCTGGTATTGTAATATAATTAGAGTTTATGTGCATAATTGAGAAAAGCTATTTGCTGTGATATATATTTAGGAGCACATGGTAACATTTAGATTTAGTTTTGAACATGCAGGGTTGCTTGTAAGGATCATTTTATACTTTACTAAAATCAACTTACTAAACTAGACTAGTGTAATTGTTGACTCACTGGATTCCATTCATTCATCATCTCCTGTTCACCACAAGCTCTGTTAAAAATTTTTTTTATATTTGCTTGAAACTTACTTTACTATTAGTGTAAGTGCTCAATTGACTGCTTTCTCTAGAAAACATTTGCATGATAAACATTTGTTTGCCTGTGTATGCTTATCTTACCATCTTTTTTCTTTACCTAACATACACCATGTACACAGTAATTTTATTTAACCAGGAATAATCAGAGCTCTGCATTGAACACTGAGTGGTACAATTATTATTTTACTAAATGTTAAATATAAGCCACAATTTCAGAAACAGTGGTTATTAGGGAGAAGTAGATACCACCTATAATATGAGAATCTGAGAAGACTATAAAGGAAAGGGAACTGAAAACATGCAAAGTCAGTAAATAAGGGCATAGGATCAGAATAGGAGTGTCCAGTTTAAGGAGCTCTATGGAAAGCTTTTTGTGTCTTAAGAGTAAAGAGTAAAAAGAAGAATATCTATTTTGTTGTCTCATCTGTTTCCAGTTTCAATGTTATTCAAACAGCTCTCCTATGTGAGCATGTATTCATTCATATCAGGCAGACAACCACACGTACAAACAGACACACACGCAGGATGGAGTGTCTGGATTTTGATTAGTTGGACTCTGTCCATAGTTCATGCATCAGACTGCAGGAATGCTCTCAATCACGTGTTTCTTTGGACCCATAAACCTGGGCTGCTTACCCTGCCCTTTGCTTTGTTGTATTTAGCAGCATTGAAAATGGAATAAAAAATCTTTAGCACGGGCTCTTTGGAGACAGATAGATCCACCGAGAGCAGCTCTGTAAAATCTTTAAGCTTCTTTAAGGACTACTGTTTTTTATTCTTGAAGGAAAACAGACTCCTGTGAACAAAATGCTGACAATAATTTTTAATCCAGTGTCCTGACAGATTTTAAGCGATGTACCAGAAGCTTGGAGTTCGAAAGTCATTTTTTGGTTGTTTGAAAGAGACCAGAACCAGAGCAGGAGATAATCCAGTTTAATTTCTTATCTTCAAAATCTGCAGGCTACATACCAATCATACCTGAGGAATGTATACATATACAATGCAATACTGATTCAAGGCAAATTTTATATCTTGCAGAAATGAGCCCAATTAGACTGTTTACAAAGAGCAACAGTGCAAATAATGAAAAGCCTCTAAAAAATACTAACGGAAACAGTTGTACTACATGTGAATTAACTCATTCATGAGTGTCTGTGACTGTCAAATTTGCAGAAAGCATCTTGCAAGCAAGTGGTAGACTGATGGTTTGTCAAAACAGAATCTCAAAAAGGAGCTACTGGCTGTCATTTAAGATTGTCATTAGACTTCTTCCCTAATTTCTTATTATACCTAACGTGAAATGTCTGAACTAAGTCCTGTGTGGAATCAGAACGACTTCCAGTCCTTGGCTGACGATTTGACATTCACCATCAGTTTCTCATTATGGTTAAGGTTAAGGTCTTATGTGGTGAAAACACTTAGAGGGCTTAGCATACCAGGTTGAGGGTTGAACGATCAAATTTCAGTTTCACTCATCAGCTAAAAGAGATAGTGAAACCACATCCCTAAGGCTGCATATATTCAGTAGATGGTTGGCAGGCAGGCAGGCAGACAGAAAGCAGAGGATTTAGTTCACAACGTCCAATACATGGAGCGGGTTATACAACCATAAGAGTTCATCAAGAGCACTGAGTGGTAGTTTACTCTTATTCAAGGTTTTATTTTAATTTACCAAATACAATCGTTAAATGGGGAAAACACAAGGGTCTGACACACATTTTGTTGGATACTCAAACTTGCTCTTTACGCCTGTTTATGAGCTCTGCAATGCCAGTTTAAAATTTTTAGCATGCTTTGTATGTATAAAAAGGACCATTTTGTCTCTCAATCCATGTGAATGCAGTTTTGTGATTATGCTTTTAAATATAGTGTGAAATAATGTGTTTAAAATCATAATTCAATTACACTGGGCATGTCTTGTTATTTTACTGGTAAGCTGATACCATTACATCTCAATGAATGCTTTATAAGCCAAGTGTAAGTGTGTGTTGCATAAGTACTTTAAAGTCAGCTATGTTATTAGTTATTTCAATATAAAGTAGTTCATTAGGCTTATACTGCTAATATGATGTTAATAATATTAATAATAATATTAATAACAATATTTATGTTCAGTGCAAAGACACACAATAAATGCTGATGTTAACAGTCACTATAGATGTAAAAATGTAGATCGCCAAAGCTACTTTATGTCATGTTAAACTGGGTACTATTTGGGCAAAAAAATTTTGACACCTAAGCATAATATTGAAATGTGCTTTTTGAATTCCTTGCTCCCTATTGGCTTTTGTAATAACCTCCACTTTTATATGAAGAAGTTCTATACAATTTTGGAATGTGCTTATGGAGATTTGCGCTCCTACAGCTACAAGTGTGCCAGTAAAGGCAAATATTGATGTAGGGTGAGCAGGCCTAGAGTGCAGTCAGTGTTCCAATTCATCCCAAAGATGTTTAATAAGGTTAAAAGGTTGAGGTCAGAGCTCTACAGAGACCACTCAAGATCTTCCATTCCAACCCATGTAAAACATATCTTCCTGCAGCTGGCTTTGTCACGCTGGAACAGGTTTGGGTCTCCTAGTTCAACTGCTACGGATGGATGCTAGGGCATCCAAAGACATCATATACAACTGGGTGCCTTTGTGGGAAAACAAAATATGGCTAGAAAAGTCTGGTGTCCCAAGACTTGTGTCTATTTAAAAAATACAAATATGTTAACAAATACATACATTTTTTATGCTTTGATTGCACATTTGAACATTAAGACATTAGACATAACAATTAAGAAATTACCTTTGACTTTGGAAAATCTTAAGAAACTATGTAGTGCAGATCAGTTACAGTTCAGAGATTTTTTCCATCTTATTGTATAGTGTAAGATGCAGGTCAAAGCTGGCAAAGATAGCTTCATTTAGATTTACCAATTTACATTAAAGAACATTGTAACAGTGTGATTAAATGTGATTAAAACAGCACCACAGGACTGATAAATGCTGATGCTAAAAACTGCAAACTTCTTTCAAAACTTTCTTCTTTTGCTGCAAAGGGTAAAAATCATCTGCTCATTCATATCCGGACAGCAACAGCTTAACTTGTTAAAACAGAGTCTGTGCCCTCAGGTGGGGTTTTGGGAGTGAGGTTTGGCACCTGTGAGCTTGAACTGTGAAGTACGTAGGCTTGTCATATACTATAGACAACAACGCAAATGTGGAATGTCACAAGGCGAGCACATTTTGTCTGTTTGCATTTGTGGAGACTATGGACAGTTATCCGTATGACGTTGCTAATGTAAGGTATTATTATATTATGAATGAAACATCGTTTTCATTAGAAAATCTTCTGGATTAGCTCACTTTAGCATGTTGCATGATTTCTGTAATGTTCCCTGTAACATTTTGCTGACAGTCTAAGCAGCACATTTTACACGTCAGCTGACATGCTAAATAAAAATTATATACTGCCAGGGCAAAATAAGCAGAAAAAGCACAAGCTGGCTAGTGTTACTGTATTATAATGCAGTTTTCTGCACTAATCAACTCTGCAGAGATTTGCCTGACATTGATTGGCATGTGTTTTGTCTGGTATCTTGGTTTCACCAGTGTTTTACTGCCTTAATCCAATTAAATGTTGTTGTTGTGGGCACAGAGCCACAGTCTTGCAAGAGGAAACCTCACGCTATGTCTGACCGATTAGAACTACACAGTAGCTACAACTTATGCTGTTATGCAATAGTCGACCATCAGAACATTTTAGTTGAGGCAACTTTCATAACATAAAAAAAAAACCAAAATTCAAAACAAGATCTCCTTATGGTACCGATCAGTACAAAATGACAAAAAAAATCATAGCAAATTTTATGATACAAGCTGACATGGGAAATCAATATGTGCCTGGCATTTTGAAGTCTGCTTTGTAAAGCAGTTCTCCGTCTACTCAGCTGTTTCTTTGAGTCACACAAACATTTACTCTTTTTTTAGCCTAACATTGGACGTACTGGACTCCCTCATGGTCCTTCAGAGGAGAAAGTCGCCGTGGTTGCTGTGGATGATTGCGACGTGGCTATGGCCGTGCGTTTTGGTGGTCAGATCGGGAACTACTCTTGTGCAGCCCAGGGCACCCAGACAGGCCAGAAGAAGTAAGTCTGAAACAATAGCTTTTTATGTTGTCTTTAATGCTGCTCAGAGATCCAGTAGGTAATTTGTTGTTAAATGTGCAAAAGGAACCATATGCAATGCAGAAACTTACTAACCTTATACACAGACAGGTATAAATACTCAATAACAGAACAACAAATAAATTAGAGCTATGTAAAGCATGTTAACCACATACAGGTGTTGAATAGCTCATCATTATAAGAGATTAAAGCACGCTCCCATACTCTGCTTTCACTCTCGTGTCTCCCTCTGTCTTGCCTCTATTCTCTTCAAGTCTTTTGTTTTGTTCTTATGCCAAACCTGTCTTATAGGCTTTACAATGCAAACACACTTGTAGCTCATCTGGCACTGTTGATTAATTAAATCTCGGTTTAACTTAGAGACCACAGCACTTAAACTCTTCAGGTGATGTAATAGCTTTGAAATGCAGTTATAAGTGGAAGGTTATGTACACTTAATAAGGAGCCACCCAGCAATTTTTAGCTTAGGAAAGCTTATAATGCTGTATGTGGGACACTGATAAAATTCTCTGATCTGTAAAAAGAATAAATATGTATTAACTGCACAAGTATTGTACATTATGTGTGAAAATGAGGAGTTCAATGTTTTTTTTAACTGAAGTGTTCATTTATACCTTTTGTTGTTACAAAAATCCAAGTTTTAAAAATTAGTGGTCCCGGTACCGGCCATGGATCATATAATATATTGAATAATCATTTCATAATTTTCATTTTATTGACTTTTGTGCTTAGCAGAGTGCTTTATTTTTTAAATGACTGCTTCTGCCTATGCCAATTTCCTACTGGGAACGCTGTTTTGACCTACTTCCAGGTGCCTAACAAGCCTAAAAAGACTAAGCCCAAACACTACTTGATTTTGCATAATGTATTAATAATATATGTCAAACATCTACTTGAAATCTTGAGGCTTCTTTTTAATGTGGATGTAAAAATAATTTGTTACTGGCAACAACCTTGTCTGCTTTACAGTGAATTAATTGATGAGCAAAAAAATGTCTAATGTGAGAACAGAAATCTGTACCAGCTCAGATATAGTGATATGAATGCAATAATCACAGAGTTCACAGAGTTCACAGATAACTCTGTGACTGTTGTGCTGGATTATAAAATATGTGAATTGTATGGCACAATTTTATAACAACTTAATACAGCTGACAGCGTTTTTTTTTACTAATGGAATGTTTCATTGAAATGTTAAGCAGTTTACGAAATGTAATCAGAAAGTCTGGATTTTTCAAAAATAAATTGTAACCAGAACAGTCATATAAAACAAGCAAGCATAGCAAAAGAGGCAGTCGAGGAGATCATAGACAAAAATGTTGTCTCAAGTCAAAAGACACAAAGTTCAAAATGACTTCTCATCTCTCTCATTGAGAGCTGGAGAACACATAGAGAAGTGTCTAGACTTAAAATACTAACACATGCCAAAAATAATATCTTCTCGTATTTATTTAAAATTTTCTTCGATTCTTTACTATGTAATTTGTTCCTCTGATAACCAGAGGAAATGATGCCTGGATGGAACACTAAGCTTTAATACCAAATATACTGTATTTACCAAATTGGATGTCCTTTGTTCGGAACTGAATTTTCATACTGGAATGTTATATAGGAATTCAAGCCAATTTAATTATTTGGAGTTTTTTCATATTATTCTAATAATTTTATTATTATGAAGTAAAATAATTTTTGTGACTTACTTCAGAATTGTAAGCACTTGTATGTATTGCCAAATCTTTTTTGTAAATTTAAAAGATGCACATTTTCTGGAAGAACTCTAGCCGAGGGTCATTTGGAAGTTTTGGACCATGTGTCATGTGTATGTTTAGGTCTCTGGACCTCACGGGTCCTTTGCTTCTGGGTGGAATTCCTGACCTCCCTGAGGATTTTCCAGTAAGAAACCGAGATTTTGTGGGCTGCATAAGGAACCTCATGATTGACAGCAAAACTATTGACATGGCCAGCTTTATTGCTAACAACGGCACTGCTGCAGGTTAGATATTGCATATACATACTAATATATACAGGCATTGCTGCATCATCTTCAGTCTTTTATTTCACTCAGACTTTATAAACTTGCGAAACACTTTTTTTCAGGTTGTCTGGCAAAGAGTAATTTCTGCAGCAGCAGTGTGTGTCACAATGGAGGGCTGTGCGTGAACAAGTGGAACACATACTCCTGTAATTGCCCGCTAGGCTATGGAGGAAAGAGCTGTGAACATGGTAGAAGAACCTCTGTTTAGTAGGCAAACATATACAGGCTTAATCAAACACACACATGCACACACATGCACACACATGCACACACACACACACACACACACACACACACACACACACACACACACACACACACACACACACACAACACACACACACAAACACAGACATTAACACACATTCAATCACATTCAAAACAAAGTGATACACAATAAATCACTTGACCTTGTGAATTCAAATGGGTATACGGCTTATTAAGTGTATTGCACTTGATGTAATGCTGAATTTCATTATTTATATTGCATCATAGATTATTATATTTTGTTATAAATGTATATTTTGTATAAATGTATGAGAAATTTCCCCACTGTGGGATGAATAAAGGTATATCTTATCCCCAAAATCTCTAGTCTTTAGAAAATTAAGAGAATCCCATGATTCCATTACTCTCAATGTCATGGGATAATGGGCTTCTCTAAAAATTAAAACAATGGTCCACAACCGTATACCCCTTTTTTCCTGTTAGTTCTGTAAATTTTTTCTGTGTATTTTATCCTGGCATGTTACTGATCTTAATGTATGACAAAAGCTCTGATCAATGTGTACAATGCATTGTAGAATATATATCTATATCAATGCATCCTGCATTTGTTTTCTTACATATTACATGGAAATTCTCATTCAATTTAGGTCAGGCTTCTTAAAAAATCTTTAATGCCATCCTAGTTAATTTATTGCTTTCTACATGACACCTCTTAGCACTTTACCCAACATTAATGCAGGCATGTCACGTGCAGTGTGACATGCTGAATGTGAGAAACTGTGCACTTAGACTTCGAGCGGGAAATGTGATCATAAGGGGCTTAACATTTTCGAGAGCTTAGTCTGGTCTAATTCTTTGCGATCCCATTGCTGGGTTTGGTTTGCTTATGCCACTCATTATAAACCAAGATTGTTTAAAGTGTCAACACAGATAATACTGTAGTAGGTTAAAATAGAATTACAGTATTTGAAAGTTTATAAGAAGTATACAGAAAAGCAGGTGGTAAAGCATAGCACAAAATTTTGTCTGTACTTGCGATGAATTCCCTTTAAAAATCTTTTTCATGTTTCTTTTCTCATGCTATTATATTTTATGGGCAACCTTTTATATAAGAAAAATCTGCTGCATTAGCGGTCCAATGACTCTTTCAGTAGTTTTTTGAAAAATAAATGTGACTCAATTTTCTCAAAATTAAAAACTTTAGGTACAAAGAAAGCTTTTCATTCCCAAGGAATTTTCTGACGTTCTTTTGTCTTTTTTTTTCAGTGTAAAACTTTTGCCACTTAAAAAAAACCTCTTTTAATTGAAGAGAGAGATGCATTTTTATTAGTAAACAGTAAATAGTGTCTTAACTGTATTAGTTCTGTTTAAAAACTTGTCAGTATGTTAGCAGAGAAAAAAAGTCCACCATCACATGTAGTTTCTCTGAGTGCCAGGTCTTTGTAAAAAGAAAGTGTGTCAGCACTGAGCCTTGCTGCTGTTAGTCCAGCTCATCTGGCCCTGACATGCTAAAGGAAAATGTTTCCCCTCAAGCAATTAACAAGTAAGAATGCTGCGTGGTCCTCATTAGGAGGCTCCCTCCTGGTTGACTGGAAAATATTTGACCACACACAAACATTTGGGACTTTTTTATCCTTAGCCCAAAACCACCTTTCTAAAAAGCCAACTTCAAAAACTGCCTTCTCTGCTGCAGGTATGCTTACTTTCCCACAGAGAGGCGATCAAAGGAAGCTTGTTCTTTCAAGGATAATTGACTAGGATCATTGTTTTGTCTAGGTTTAGAGCTAGAAAACTTTTTTGTGCTGTATTGCTGAATCTGCTTTTTTCTCCTCAGTGATGCTCTCACCGCTGCGTTTTGATGGTCATGCTCTGGTTTCATGGAGCGACCCTGACATCACTATAACGATCCCGTGGTACATCGGCCTGATGTTTCGTACCCGTGAAAGTGCTGGCACTCTGCTTCAGGCCAGTGCTGGCGAGTTGTCTAAATTCAGCTTACTGGTGATTTTTCTCTTCACTTATTTGCTCAGATACAGACAGTTGATATTAAGCATGTTACAATTATCTGTGGCAAATAAGGCCAGTAAAACTTTTTCTTCAGTTTGGTTCAGTTTTAAAGATAAAAAATTATTATCTTTAGAGGTAAGCTGTAAATTATAGGTGCGTTATATAGTAATGCATCAAATGGTTTGTGAATTGTATGGCATGTGAGTTATTAGATTTAGATTAGGATTTTTTTATAGCCGTATTAGGCAACCTCTCTTTTAGTGACAATCAATTCGTTATCTGTAAGGCAGAGGTCTCCAATCACAGGGTCGTGACCCAGTATAGGCTATGAAAGAGTTGCTACAAAAACATTGTGGAGAAAATGTCAATAGATATGACTTTGTATTAATTATTTTCATTGGTGACAATGGAGAGACTGCTACTGACTAGACAAGGACAAAGAAAAGCAGCCTTTAACCTAAAGTATGGGTTTGTCTCTATGTGCAGTTCACATAGCATAACAAAAAAAAAAAAAAAAATGAATAAAGTTTCTGATCTGATCTTAATTCAATAAGACACAAAACTACATATTTGTCAGGTTTCAGAGAACTTTCTTTGTCATGACAGCTCAGGAAAGTTTTCAAAACACTGAATCTGTACATCTGTAATGTTACGGAAACATTACCCAACAGAGAAATTCACCATATAATTAATAATAATTAATAATATTGTTTAACAAGGACATGTTTCATTAGTCAGTTTTATTGTAGCTTTATAAGTTATTGATTATAGCATTAGACTATACCGCACAAGTCACTGTGTTGGAGCTGTTACTATGGGAACAGTAACATTAAAGATGAAGTGCATTATAAAAGTGCATTACATCGCTGTCTTTTATGTTGCAGTGGAAAATACTATCAGAGCTGTACTGTAATTAATCCACATGCTCTGGTTTGATAATTTAACCACATTTTTATGTAATATTTATTACCAAATGTCATACTATTCTGTTCTTGCTCATAACTTGCTGGCAGTGATGCCAGACAAGTAGCAAAAATAGCAAAACAAGGCAAAAAAAACATCTGAGCTTTTATCGCTATTAAATTCCTGGTCAATCAAAAACACCTATGTGTACAAATAAGTTGGTGTGACTCAGGTGGACTTAGGTATGAAAAAGTGATATTCAGGAGATTCTTGTTATTGTTATTTGTTTATTAAGGCAAGTTGATATAGGACAGAATTGTATAATTTTTACAAGATTGTAAATTATAAAAGCATCTAAAAACTGCTAAATACAACCTTCTTTCTGGGTTTTTGTCTTGCAGGTCACTAACATGCACATGCGTTTCCAGGTGTTTGTGGGCGCACGGCGTGTGGCTCTGCTGGATTTTCCACAGGTGCGGGTCAGTGATGGTGAGTGGCATCACATCCTGGTGGAGCTGAAGAGCGGAAAAGATGGGAAGGACATTACGTACATGGCCCTGGTCTCTCTGGACTACGGAATGTTCCAGGTGTGTACTCATAAATCAGTTTAGCATGGAGGAATCATTTGGAGGTGTCATTTGCATCCGCCTGTCTATGTTGCCTATTCCTCAGTAAAATTAGTCTGATGAGTAACACATAGATGTTAGATGATTTTAAAGAAAATAAAAAACTTTTCTACAGAAATAATGATAGAATCACATCCTCGCTTGTGTATACCAGCAGACTTTACTGTAATGTAATATTTATTCGGATTTTCCTGATTTTTGTGTTCTGCCTTGAAATGTAGAGGACAGTGGAAATTGGAAATGAGTTGCCAGGACTAAAGCTGAAGAGTCTTTATGTTGGAGGCCTGATGAAAAATAATGGCAGTGTGCTAAATGGCTTTAATGGCTGCATGCAGGTGAGTCCCTTTTCAAACATCCAAATTATTCTGGATGATGCATTGGGATATTCAACCACCTACACATATATTCACATCTTCACACACTCACATCTCTGTTATAATGCATGTAGGGTGTACGAATAGGAGAGACCTCCACGAACACAGGAAACATCAACATGCGTCAGGCTGTGAGGGTGCGTGTGAAGGATGGATGTGATGTACCTGGCAGGTGTGTGTCCGCTGCGTGTCCCACAAACAGCCGTTGCAGAGACAACTGGGCCTCGCATTCCTGTGTGTGTGAGCCAGGTACGATTCATGTGTGGTCTTGATCTTATTACTGCACTTTAGGTTCTATTGATTTGGAGAAAGTTTCGAATGAATCGGTGACTTCTGTGCAAATTCATGCGCACTGCTTAAACTGAGATTAATTTGTCTATAAGGAATTAGGATGAAAGAAAATCAGATTAACCCCGTTCACTGAATCCTGGTAATGTATTGTATTGGGTTCCCAAACGTTTTTGTGTGTGTCTATGTGTGTGGAAACACAGGTGTTCGAACTTGCATGTGTGTGCACTCATGTGTGAAATGTGTTAAGTGTCTGCATTGGGAATGTGTGCCAGGCTACTTTGGGAGAGACTGTGTGGATGCTTGCTTGCTGAACCCATGTGAACACACATCCAGCTGTGTGCGCAAGCCTCTCAGCAAAAACGGGTATACCTGCGAGTGTGGAAACAACTACTACGGCCAGTACTGCCAGCACAGGTAGCTTTAATCTTACCTCACATCTTTTTTTTACCTCCTTAGTATTCTTGTATCCCAGACACCACAGGACTTGCACAAAAATCACAAGAAACCTGAGCCTCAACAGTACTGTGTTTTTTCCTCTGTACATTCAAAGAAAAAAGAACAGGTTCAAACTGGAACTGGTAGAACTTGTGGTTCAAGGTTTAGTTAAATCTTCACCAACTTGATAGACAATAAGAGCCAAAATGCAGCATGATGAGTAAAAAAATCAAGTGTATCATTTCTACCTCATAACAACACCACAGAGAAGTCCAAAATGAAAGGCATGCTGGGATTAATGCTGTTCCTTTGTCATTTGGTAAACCAGCTTCTATGAAATGATAAAGCCTTTAAATTCCATTGTTATTGCTATTGTTTTTGTTAATAATATATATATTTTTCTAAACTCACAGCCCATTTTTGTACAATGAAAAAAATTACTGATGCTGGTACAGCATTTGAAAACGTAACTTATTTTTTCACAATTGCAGTGTTGCTTTTGACAGCAACGTTTCACTAACAAACAACATTATTACAGTTTTTTCATTTTTTTTTTTTTTAAGCAACGTTGTCACACGTTCTGTGGTGCACATAAAAAGTTGGGGGCCCTTAAACCATTAGCTTCCACACCATTTAGTGCAACTATTAATGGTTCATAAACATTATATTCATTAGTAAAGTAAAAATTGTAATTCTAGGCACATTGCAACGTGGTTTAAGATAATTATAAAACTTTGTGGCTTGCAGTTATAAGAAAATAATCAACAATGGGGAAATGGGATGCAAACCTTTTCCCCCAAAATTGCGCAGTCCATTGTGTATTGCTGCTTTTGGATATTCTGTAACGTAGATTTTATTTAACTAGGACAGACTAAACTTTGCATTGTGTTTTGTTGACCTAACTTAAGAATTTCTTCATTACTTGGTTTGGTGAGTGTTTTTTTTTTTTTACATTATTTAAAAAGCAAATACATTTGTTTGGTGTTTATCTCCTGGGGCTCAAACATGAAAAGCTAGCACTAAGCTCATGTCTACCTCTGCCACTGGCATGTGAAAGAAAATTATTTAAACATCTGCTGGTAGTGTTGACTTTTCAGTCATTTGTTGTTTGTTGGAGGGATTTCAACAGTTAATGTTTTCTGTGACTTTTCTGTTCCCTGTCATACACACATGCACACAGAGGAAACCAGCCATGTCCTCGAGGATGGTGGGGTTACCCAAGCTGTGGCCCATGCAACTGTGATGTGAACAAAGGATTTAAAAGAGATTGTAACAAGACAACGGGTGTGTGCAGCTGTAAGGTACGAACAACAAGCTACCACATGATCAGTTTTTGCTGTGCACACCTGATTGCTTTAAACTTCTTAAGCACAATGCTTTAATTTAGTTAACTTTTATGATGAATGTATTTCAAAGCATATAACTTTGTAAACTACTATGAATGAAAATATGTTATTATTTATTAGCTACAGGGAATACATTACAAAGGTATCAGGTTAAAAACCGGTTAAACACTATATATCTCATTATTTCTTTCTGTCAGGATAATTACTACCAGCTACCAGGAAGTGACACCTGTTCCCCATGTGAGTGTTTGCACCTGGGATCTAACTCTCGTACCTGTGACCCTGTGACTGGGCAGTGTCCATGTAAAATTGGGGTGGTGGGACGTCAGTGTAACCGCTGTGACAACCCCTTTGCTGAGGTGACCTCCAGTGGCTGTGTGGGTATGTAACCAGTAAATCATTGCAGTCAAAATGCTAATTGGACAGTATGACCCTCACACTGCTTAAATATATAATGAATATTTGTAATGCCAAAAATCCAATAATTCTATTTAAGATGTCTTTGCAATGTAAAGTCTAAGGATGATAACAGATTCGTGGAAGCTGGTGGTGGATTAGTAAAAAGTTTCTTAGTTTGTTTCTCTTTCTCCTTTTTTCTCATAATCTCTTACTCTTCACACTTTCTCAGTTGTGTATGACAGTTGCCCTAAAGCATTTGAATCAGGAATCTGGTGGCCCAGGACAATGTTTGGTGGCCCTGCAGCAACAAACTGTCCCAAAGGTTCGAGTGGTAAGTTAATCTAAAGTAATGATATGTAACAATTTTTTTTTTTTAAATAAGTGATGTCATGGTCAAGATTATAAACATCACAGTTTCCATAAAACACCATAGTTATATATGTAATATACTAAATACATTAAATACCATATTAAAGTCAAGGAATTGTCTGACCTTGAAAGGATTTGTTATATTCACTGTAATATTGTAATGTACTTGTATTAAATTGTTGATACTGTGATGCTTTTTGTGAGGCAACACTTTTGGAGTGCTTAATATTAGTCAAATGCTAATCTGTTCTTTAAATAAAAATAAAAAAATGTTTATTCTTAGTAACATAACATCAACATTTTTTGTCTTATCAATTTTCAGTGAGAGTAACAAAAGAGAGGCTGGTGAAAGAATGGCCGTTTATAGCTACTATAACATAATTGATAATTGATTTAACTAAAATGTTTCATTCCACAATATTGAACATAACTATAAATAGATAATATGCATTCAAATCTATTGGAAAATAAACACACCACATAAAAGGTTACTGGAAAATAAACGTACCACTTCACCTTATCAAGTTTTTTCCTTAGGTAATAACTGTATAAAAAACTTACTGTTTAAAATAAAAAGAGTTTGGAAATGTATAAATCTAATGTAAGAAGATGCAATGAAAATAGCTTCACAATAGCTTAAAGTAAACAGCACGGCAATAATGTGACTGACTTATGATGTAATTACTATGAAGTTTCCCAGTACAGACATCCATAGTAGGCTTTTCTAAGATGTTAGTTTGTTAATTTTTTTCCATATTCACTCCATGTGCTGTTCTTTATACATATGATTTCTGCAGGCACAGCTATTCGCCACTGTAGTGATAAAGAAGGTTGGCTTGTCCCAGAGCTCTTCAACTGCACCTCTCCGCCCTTCACCCAGCTCAGGAAGGAAGTGAGCATTTCTTTTATTTTCCAAATTTTTGATTACATGAAGTTTTCATGACATGTTCTCATAGATTATAGGATATGGATTGTTTTATATTTATAGTGTTTTAGCACCAAGGTGATTGACTGCTCATTCTTACTCTGTTTTCTAATATTTAAAAAATCATAAATAAAATGTAGCTCACCAAGTGTGGTCTGTTGGCTGTTTTTTTCAGAGTGAGGAGCTTTATTATAACTCCTCTAAACTGGATGTAAAAAGGTCTGAAAGCCTGGCAGCCAGGTTGCGCAGTGCCACAAAGAGCACAAAGCGAATGTATGGGAGTGACATAAAGACGGCATACCAGCTGATGTGCAGCATCCTACAGCGTGAAAGTCTACAGCAGGGGTTTGACCTGTCAGCTGCACATCATTCCACTTTTAATGAGGTACAGCTCAGAAAAATAATTACAAGTAATATCTGGTAATAATAAGTAGTCTGTAGAAGTGACACCCAGTGTGGACATATGTTTTAGTTACAGAAGCGATTACAGAAGCGATTACATGCATGATTAAAGGTTTATCTATTAATATTTCATTTTTCATGTTAGTTATAATGTGGCCTGCTGAAATATTCTGTAATATTTTTTGACAATTCTAGGACTTGGTAAAAGCAGGCAGTGCTATCCTGGACCCAGTCAATAAAGGTCCCTGGGAGCAGATCCAGCACTCGGATGGAGGTTGTGCTGATCTGTTGCATTATTTTGAGGAGTATGCCAATACCTTGGTCCAGAACATGAGGAAGACCTACCTGAAACCCTTTACTATCATCACAAACAACATAAGTAAGTACTACAAGTTCGACTTATGGCCATTTTAATTTTTGCACACTGTTTTTGACATATATGTGTTCAAATATTATAATATATTGATAAGTCTAGGTAAAATGATTGTGTGGGATTTAGAAAAGTACTCATACGTACACTTATTTTTCTTGTGGACAGTTTTTGCAATGGATATTCTGGATTCCTCCCCTGTAAACCAGCTTGAGCTTCCTCGCTTTCAGAAGATAAAGGAGATCTATTCTAAAGAAATGGAGTCCTCTGTGATTTTCCCAGACACATTTATAAGACCAGCAGGAAGCCAAGGTAAATGTTGCACCCATTCACTTTACGGGTAAAGAATCTCATTCTATTAAAGGAATACCCCAATGTTTTTAATGTGATATAAATCTACCACATCTGTATTGTAAAGATATCCATAGAGCAGACACAAAACCCATTTTTAATAAAAAAATATTGAGGTAGATGTTTTTACATAAATTAATGAAAATAATTTTTATAAAAGTGCTTTGTACATTACAGAATTTTTCAAGCAAAATAATTTATTTTTTATTTTTTATTAAGTGTCAAATCTGTATTAAGCTTGTAAGAGATATCAGTGACATCAGTGTACTGTAGTGTTGGTCACAACAAGCAATGTGGGCATAATTGCATTATACTTTAGTTTTGCTTCAATTCACCTTCCACGATAAAGATGAAGATTTTGTCATTGTACTGCTGCGCAACACAAGATTATCGAATGATATTACTTCAAACAACAAAACAACAATTTTTTGTCGTTTTTTTAATTTGTGGTGGATTGTGATGAGGTTGAAAAATGCTTTAAAGGTACTTTAATCCCCTGTGCAACAGTTACATTAACAATTTTGAATAATCACTAAAGTAATTATATTACAATGTTATTATCGCAATACACAGATATTGCTACCACAGAAACCCCTCTACAAAGTGTTCCATCCAATCCTCATGTTGGTCCTGAAGGAACAGAAGCTCCCCCTGTCATTGGTCCTGGACCTTCAGCTAAAAAACGAAGGCAAACTGATATGGCCGAGTCTCCAACTGTTGCATTGGTGATCATCTACAGATCGTTAGGCCAGCTTCTACCTGAGAACTATGACATGGACCGGCGCACTCTCAGGTGAGGTGTTTAGTTAAAGCTGTTATTCAAGGAACATTATCAACTATGGGTTATATCAGTGTTGCTTTAAGTTATGCGAGCATGTAAACTACAATGTATAATAAGTGTATTTCTATGTGACTTGCAGTTGATGCTGCAGTCTGAATTGTGTGGTAAAAGAAGAGGGATTAACACTTTTTAACCAATCAGAGTCCAGAATTCAACAGCACTGTGGTACAAAATTATTGACTGAAAAGAATTACAAATAATTGAAATGTTGCTCAGTTTCTTTGCATAGGCAATAAAAAATACATATGGGTGACAAATTTAGAAGAACTCTGAACTAATGAGTGTAGTATGTAAGGTGTATCATCCTACTGTGCTATGTGTCATGCATAAAAATGCTAAGCAGGTCCAGTGGACTTAAAATGGATTAAGAAAAAGATTGGAAAAAGTTTTTTTAAATTTACATTCAGTACCTATAAAGAAAGAATAGAGGAGCAAATGTTCTTAGGATGACTTAGAATATAAATATTTTGATGTTATCTGACTTTTAGCACTTGTCTATCCACAACACCATTTTATTTCATTTGTCTCGGTGTGTCTCCAGACTGCCCACACACCCAGTTATTAACAGCCCTGTAGTGAGTGTGATAGCACACCAGGAGAGAGAAAGCAGCTCTCCTTTACTAAACACACCAATCACACTGATGTTTAGACTGCTGGAGACACAGGAGAGGACTAAACCTGTGTGTGTCTTTTGGAACCACTCTATTTCGTAAGTCTTTGCTATTCTAAATTATATTTATTATGTGTCTCTTTATTTCTTTGCTGTTTTACTATTATTATTATTATTGCAAGAAGCCTTTAATTATACCACTTGTTTACAGTAAGGTTAAACAGTGCTTTACCATACACTTTATTTAATAAAAAAAAAACAATACCATATTTAAATTAAACAAACACAAAAAGAACATTAAATTAATTATGCTATAATTAATAAACATGGACTCAACCACATATTGTGTGAGATTTATGCTTCAGTTGTTGAGTTATGAACAAGGTTATAAGACCCAGAGAAAAAAACTTAAGCTTTTATCTAGTGATGTTTCTGTCTCTTGCAGAATGAGCCGCTCAGGCTCCTGGTCCTCTAAAGGCTGTGAATTGGTCTTCAGAAACACAACACACATCAGTTGCCAGTGTAATCACCTGACCAGCTTTGCTGTCCTCATGGATATTTCCAAAAGAGAGGTAAGCAAAAGTTTACATTTAACAACCATTCCATCTTGTATAATTACCTGGAAGGTCAGAAAGCATTTGTATGGAGCCAAAATTTACAAATTGAAAGATACCATATACTGCAGTTTAACAAAAATTATTTTGTTTTTTAGCATGGGGATGTTCTGCCCCTGAAGGTGCTGACCTACACTACTGTCTCATCCTCCTTGGTGGCCCTCCTCCTTACCTTCCTCCTTCTGGCTATTCTGCGTAAACTGCGCTCCAACCTGCACAGCATCCACAAAAACCTGGTGGCAGCCATCTTCCTCTCTGAGCTTATCTTCCTTACTGGCATCAATCAGACTGACAGCCCAGTAAGTGATTTACTATGACCCTTGGAATAAGTTAAGTTTAATTACGCTGGATGCCCTTCCTAACGCAACCCTCCCCAATTTATCCGGGCTTGGGACCGGCACTGAGAGTGGCTGGGGATGGTTCCCTGACCGGGAATCGAACCCGGGTCGCAGCGGTGAGAGCGCTGCATCTTAACCACTAGACCACCAGGGGACCAACTATGACCCTTGGAATAACAGATTTTATTATGTAGTATACTGTTGAATAAATATTTATCTTCGATGTCTGCAGTGCAACTTTTTCAGGGATAAAAGTAAAAGATTGTTGTGTGCATGTATAGAAATAAAAGGTGTTTTTATTTTAAGTAATAACCAGTTAAATAGTTAAAGTGTTTCCTGTGCTTCAGCCATTTTACATTTTGTGCTTATTTGTATATTAATTCTTTCTGGTGACAAAGAAACATAATGAAAGTTTAATTAAGATCAGATTTGCTGATCCATTTGCCTGTATATTTAGTTTGTGTGCACAGTGGTGGCCATTCTGCTGCACTATTCCTATATGTGTACATTCGCCTGGATGTTTGTGGAGGGGCTGCACATTTACCGTATGCTGACAGAGATGCGCAATGTCAACCACGGCCAAATGCGATTTTACTACGCCATTGGCTGGGGTTTTCCCGCCATCATCACAGGTGAGGCAGGTTTTAGTGTGGACATGGAAATTGTACTCATACTCCTATATGTAATGCATGTGTGCAATAAATATTCACAACTGTTATCAATTACCAAGATATCCTTCACTGTCCCTGTCCCTCTTCATATCTCTCTCTCTCTCTCAGGTTTGGCTGTGGGGCTGGATCCTCAGGGTTATGGGAATCCAGACTTCTGCTGGCTTTCTGTTCAGGACACTCTCATTTGGAGTATAACAGGACCCATCTCCTTTATAGTGCTGGTTAGTGTGTGTCTGTGTGTTTCATTAAGGCATATTCTCTGTCATTTCATTGTTTGTTTTACTGTAGTATTTATGGAAATCCAATTTTTGTTATTATTTTTTATTCTGTCTTAACTAGGGATGCACCGAAATGAAAATTCTTGGCCGAAACCGAAAAAGAGGAAAGCAAGGCCGAAAACCGAAAACCGAAACACCGAAAGAAATTATGCCAATTATTATTACCATTGCATTTATGGCTATGATTGTGTACTAAACTTACTAAAATCAAGGCATTTCAATTGCATAAATTAAATATTAAAGTTTCAAAGAATAAATCAATTACAAATTATGAAAATATTTATTTATAGCACATTGCAACAATGCACAGGATAAAATAAATTACAATTCAAACTTAAATGTTTAACTTAAATGCACTCATGTGTACATTAAATAATAATGTACAGGCCCTCTGGCTTCCTGAAAGGTTGTAAAATTAAATATGTTCTTTCATAAAAACAAAGTGCATTCAGAACAAGTGCAACTGCTTAAAGATACAATACAACAAAATCACTGGGAAACTTCCTGCCTTTTCAAAAACGTCCACCACAGACGGAGTGCGCGTGCTCGGAGGGGTTTTGCTTTTCTGTGCCGCGTTTCTCTCATATTCAGCATAGCGATCGGATGTTTGGATTTCAGGTGATAAATTAAACCCGACGTGGAGAAAGTTTTTAAAGACGAAATTTCGGCATTACAAGTTTTGCACATCGCTATCCGTGGGTCTTTCTCAGATATACTGAAATACGTCCACACCGCAGACATGTTGTTTTAGACATGCACGTGCAGGCAGCGGTTTCTGTTTGCGTCATCACAACAAACTGTTTCGGCCGCGTTTTTTTGGTGATCAAAGTCTTTCGGCCGAAAACCGAAAATGCACTTTTGGGCCATTTTCGGCCGGAAATTTTTGGTGGCAGAATTTTCGGTGCATCAACTGTTTTCAGTATAAGGAGACTCACTAACGTGAAACTGAATTGTATTGCGTTAGATCTTATAAGTTGCTGCAAATGTGTATATATTAGGGCTGTCAATCTATTAAAATATTTAATTTTGATTAATCGCATGATTTTTACGAGTTAACTCATAATTAATCACAACTTATTCGCACATTTTTATCTGTTCTAAATGTTTTTAATTAATATTCTACGTTTGTAATACCCTAATCAACATATACATGGACAATTATGTCTTTTATGCAAATGTATGCTTATTATTATCAAAACCATACTCAACATAGAGCATGAAGACAAATTATTCTTGTAGTGTTTTAAAGTCATTATGGTGTTTTAAATTACGTAAATCATGGCGGATTTTAGTGGTGATTTGAGACTTGGAGCATCAGTAAAACAAATGTTTAGTGATAAAAAAAATTGTTTTGTGGTTTTTTACTTTTCCAGATAAACATTATAATATTTGTGCTGGCAGCAAAGGCTTCTTGTGGACAGAGAAGTCAAAGTGAGACATCAGGAGCAATGTAAGAGCTGATGTTTCATCTGTGCAATGGTGTTCCTGCTGCAAAATTCTTTATATTTCTCACTTGCATTTATCAAATGTACTTATCCTGTTTCACATGTTATGTTGGCTTGAGTTTCAGCTTTGTTTTTATATTTTTATATTGTTTAATCCTTTGGCTTTAGTAGCTCTGCTCTTCGTATGGCAGTCCTACTGCTGCTGCTCATCAGTGCTACCTGGCTGCTCGGCCTAATGGCTGTTAACAGTGACGTGCTCACCTTCCACTACCTGTTTGCTATCCTCAGCTGCCTGCAGGTTAGTAGAGTACAACACAGCTCCTGAGGTCTGTTCCAAAAAAGGGTTGCCTAAGGATTGTTAACCCTATTAGGTTCCCCAAGTTTAACAAAACTGTGAATTTGTTTTCCTATTCCACCTGGTGTCCCCAAAGAACAAAGAATACATAAGGGAATGTTTTAGTCAAATGTCTTCCAAAATTGTTCATGGTTTATATATTTATATATGCATTCTCATGGCTGGATCAGGAAGATGTTGCATGGTTGCAGTGCATTTATAATTACATGCATTTCAGGATTGTGTGATAGCTATTGCATACTCTTCTTTCTTTTTTTTGTTTCTTGCAGGGCATTTGTATATTTTTCTTCCATTGTATACTCAACAAAGATGTGAGGACAAACCTGAAGAGTGTCTTTGGTAGAAAGAAGGTACCAGTGGATGAGTCCACTGCCACCCATGCCAGTGTGCTCACTGTAAGTGGGGTTACAAGTCAGCACTAGATTACCTGCAATGTATAAAATGTATAAGCTCCACTTATCTCACATATTATCCCCTTTACATGATGTTTAACATAATATAAAACATTTTTATCTTACACATTGACAGTAGTGTGTTCATTTGATTTCTGTCAAGCGCTCTTTAAATGGGAATACATACACAGAGGATGGCTGTTTGTACCGCACACCGATTGATGAGTCCACAGTGTCCCTGGAGAAATCAGCCAAATCGGGCAAAATCCAAGGAAGCAGCTACATCTCCTACACACTCAGGTAGTGTCCTTTTATCCTTAGCTACAGATAGGTGTGTCTCTAAAGCAAGCATAATGGAAATATTTCTTTAAACATGTATTCTGTTTTGATTTTCAATTACCTGATTGAAGCTTTAATTGATTATCTAGGTTAAAATCAAAAAGTAGATTTGACATTAAAATAAACTCAGGACTAATGAAATTCAACCAAAGTCTAAGGGGTTGTTTTTGTAGCAAACAATGTTAAATTGTGTCCATTTCAAACATGGTAACCCACATAAATCCTGTCATAATTCTCATATTTGTTTAGCACTGCACATGTCACTCCAACAAATTTGGTCTTTCAGCATACCAGTATACATTTTGGAAAATGTGTGAAAGTCAAGTAAAGCAAATGAATATTGATGTAAGCATCTTTGCTCCTAACCTGTCTGCTCTTTAGGGGTGAGCGAAAGTCCAGTACAACCCAGAGTAGCAGAAAATCCCAATTTGGTGGAGAGTCATCTTTAATCTTCAAAAAGAAGAAGAGAAAAGAAGGTACAGACATTAGCACTCTCTCTCTGCCATTTGTTTCATAAGTTACAACATCGGACTAATTTTCCAAATATTTCTGATTAGTATAAAATCTTGGGGGTCCATTTGTGTTTTGAATCAGAAACTCAGAATTTGAATCAGAAATTGTTGACCACAGAATGTTATCAAACTCGGAACCATGATGCATCAATCTGTTTCCTATGTTAGTATTCTATCATTCAAGTCAGGATATTTGTATTATTCCCATGAATTCTTATGCTACTAAAAGAAAGTATAATTTAATTTTTTTATTTTTTTATTATTATTTTTTTACAATTGTGTGCTGTTATGTGTATTTCCATATATCACTCAGACTCTGATTCAGACAGTGAACTCTCGGTGGATGAGCACAGCAGCTCATATGCTTCATCTCACTCATCTGATAATGAGAAAGAGAAGAAGAGATCTAAGCCTAAGTGGAATAATGAGAGAAGTCTAGTTCACAGCACTCCGATAGGTATGGTTTTTCTTCAGTCAGAAACAATTGAATCAGGAATTACTGACATTTCTCCTCACTTAGCACTTAGTTGCAAACAGGCAGAGAGTAGCACTTTGTGTATAAAGTCTATGATAACTAATTTAACCATGCATTCACCTTTTGGATGTTTATGTTTTAACATTTTATAAAGCAAAAATAAACATTTAAGCTGCTCTGCTATGTGCTAGTATCTAATGTAAATCAATTAAATCTTACATTGCCTAAGCTTTTATATGTCATCATGGCCCCTTTGTTTGACAGCCAACGTCCAACCCTTCCAGACTTTTAAAGCTTTGTTGAAAAATGGTCATAATTGTGCTAAATGATGTTTTGAATTTGTATATCAATTTAATGAAACTGAGCCACTATTTATTACTTTTCTGCCAACAGTATATGCAATGTACAAGCAACTAATAGAAGACTTAAATAATATGTCCTTATTGTGGATAAATACATGACAGTAATTCTCATACATTCAAGCTTCATATTAAAACAAACTGCAACTCATAAAAACCTACATTTTGACGTTGATGCAGTTTATTTTCACATTTATTTACCAGATTTTACTTTAAATAAAAATAAATTCAGAGAATCTCACACCATAGATTACATACGGTATTTTGCACAGTGCAGTTGATGTATTGTCTGTAAACACTGGGTTTAATGTAATTAGTTGACTGTAGTCCTTATTATTTTAGTTGATGCTGTGGCAAATCACATGAAGCCTTGCTGGTCAGTAGAGCACCCTATAACTAGTGAGGGGACTGGTAGTCCAGATAAACTGCGGCTGCAGACCAAAGCCTGTATGGAGCTCCATCAGTCCAATAAGTTCAGTCCAAATGGGAATGTTTCATCAAGCGAAGGTCCTTCCAGCCAGCCGAGCAGCACCCAGCTGCCCAGAAAAGGTCAGCACTCTCACACTCACTCTGCACACACAGTGGCATTGGGTACTTCTCAAAAACTACATTATTATTTTGAATGAATGAGTATGGCCAAAGAGAGAATAGTCAGAGTTCATGAGAAAAACTTGAGGAGGCAGATGTTTCTGTGTTCAAGCCTATCCCATTTACAGTAGCTTGATTATTTCTCCTAATTTAGAAAATTAAATATCAGACTCATAATAACAGGCCATTTATAGTTGTAAATAGTGCTTCAATAGATTACTGTGAGGGGAGGAGTGCATTTCCTGTGGTGTCCTATTTTCTTCTTCAAAGGTTAGGCAAAAACAATGAAGTTTTAGAAAAGATCAGCTTTAAAAACCCCAAAGAAATGAACCCTTAATATACATAAATCACAGATTAGGCCTGGCAGGAATGGCACAAACCTACACTATATGACCAAATGTTGGTCTGACTATCATACCCATGTGTATGTTGAGCACTCCATTCTATATTTTCTGTCTATTCTAGTCTTAGTCTATTGTTCATTCAGCCTAAGTAAGGATGCCATGTTAAGAGTCCTGGCTCACAGACAGCATTCCAGTTCATTTACAAAGTGTTAAATAGGTGTTGAGGTCAAGACTCCAGGCAGGGAAGTTGCATTTTTCCACACATCAACCTGGGCAAACCATGTCTTCATGGACCTCTCTTTGTGCACAGGGTCATTGTAATGATGATACAGGTTTGGGCTAATTCCTGCAATTGGAAATTATAATGCTACAACATACCACAACATTTTACGCCATGGGTCACCATGAGAGGAACACTTGATAGCTGATTGGAGATTAAGTTGAAAAAAGTGAAATCGGGTATGGGTCCTGCTTGAATGGAATGATTCTGCTTGGTTGAAAAACCTGCAGCTACTCTTTCTATGTTGTGTCTGTGTTTGTGTGTGTGCTTGATTTAGTTTAACTGGCTACCTTTGTAACCTTTCAAAACATGGCATTATATCTAGATCTAAATGAGCATGTATGATGCCTTGTGATGGATCGATGTCTCATGTCTCATTGCCTCTGGCCTCAGGTCCTTCATCTCATTAAAGAGCTCTAATCACCTTGATGCAATTTCATACTCATAACTATGTTCTTCTCTCTCCCCACTATCCCCAATCACAATTTGCTACCCCTCCACTAGGCATTTTGAAGAACAAAATCACATATCCTCCTTCAATGACCGACAAGAATCTGAAGAATCACATACGAGAGAAACTGGGTGACTACAACTCCCCCACTATTTTGTATAAGAGTTCCTCAGTTGTGTCAAATGAAGGCCTGCGCTGTGGCACAAACAGTGATGGTATCATTATTGAAGCCCCAGCTCTTTCACTCACCAACACACTGAACACAGTCACAATGGAGCCCAGCCCAAGTCCTGCCTTTGTGGTGGAAGACACAGACTCAGAGTCAGTAATTCAGCAAAGTATTTTATGATTTTATTTTGTGTTTTTATTAATGTTCATGCTCTGCTTTACAGGGAAAAATGTTTTCTTTTTTGTAAAACTTTTGATTTGTATCTTGTCTATCATCATTTTAGCATTCCTTACCCTATTTCTTTCTCTTTTGTTTTCTCTTTTAGTGCAAGCAATGAAACCTCAATCTGAAGCTGGAATATAGCTTTTTTTGGGGGAAGGACAGCTACCAGCTGCAGATCACTATGCTCCTATGGAGATCAGTATTGTTTTAGAACTTTATTCTGCCTGCAAAATAATGAGAAAAAGGGAAGAGTGTGGAAACTTTTACTTTAAGCTGGATCCGAGAGCTGTAGATCTCAGCATACCACTCTACAATGCCAACCAGGATATGTTCAAATATTGGGATGAAGTCTTTGGAGCCATCAACATACTTGATGTTGCCCTGGTGTGCCATACCTACACACTCAAGTTAAGACTGTACCATCAAAAAAACTCATTTCACAGACTTTATCAGTCTAAAAATGTAAATAATATGTACAGTAGGTTATTTGCATTTCTGCAGTTTATCAGAAATTGTATAAATGATTGTAATTTTGCCCTGTACGAATCTGTCTATATTGAATGTCCACTTTTTTGCTGTTTCATTTTTTATATTAATTTGAATGTTGAAGATTGTACATACATGACTGTGGACTGTTCCAGTGTTTATTTTAGTTTTAGTCAAAGGAAGGAGTCTAACACTGGTTCAAACATACTGTGCTGCTCTTAGGAACAAACATTCATTGTATTGAATGTTGTTTTTTTTTACCTTTTGTTACGATGCATACCACACAGTGTTTCGAAGTTGAACATGTAGAGCATGCCGTAATGTTAATGTTTTTTTTTATTTGTTAAATGTTACAGAAATTTGCAGTTCTCTGATTCATTTTTGGCCTTTGCAAAACGTGAAGGATATATGACTCTTTTTCCTTCTGCTTCAGGGAATTTAATCTTTTAGTTTTGGATGCAATGACCAAAACCTAAATGCAGATCAGTTCAAGACAAAGCCAGATGACAGAGAGAATGATTTTGGGTAAAATATGGCCAGACATTAATAGTTAATAGGTAAATATATGTGAGCAGCATGATATAAAGCCGTAAGACCTGCAACAGGAGTTCTGCCAAGTCAAATTGACTAAGGGATGTCAGAGAAGGATTGTTTTTATGAATTTAAATCAATCTATATGTGTTTCTAAAACCAGTCAGCATACTTCCGCTTGCTTAGAGGCAGACAGACACTGAATATAGATGTGAATATTCACGTTTGCACTGAAATCATAGTCTGAAAATAAACATCATGAAAGTTTTATATAAATGCTTAATGTTTTTGTCTTCACTTGCATAAAAGCATGAGTAGAGCTTTTCTAGAGATGTTTTGAACAGTGATACTACCACATTCAACGATGCATGACAGCTGATCAGAAAAAAAAAGCTAATGTGCAATTGCTACGTTTAATTAGGTTAATTCTACATTGTCTCATCAACAAAAAAATACATGATAATACCAGATAATAATGAGATATTGATTAGAACAGTGACACTAAATGGTTTTTGGCATGTGTTGTGTGTTATCCTGATTGACCTTGGGTTTCCTAAAGATAAGTAAAAAGAAAGAAAGGTGTTTTATACTTATCAGGTTTACTGTACAGCACAGTGAAATTATTTCTTTGCATACCCCAGTGATGTTAGAAATCTGGGGTCAGAATGCAGGGTCAGCACCCCTAAAGCACAGAGGGTTAAGGGCTTTGCTCAAGGGCTTGGCTATACTGGGGCTTGAACCGCCGATCTTCGGATCAGTAACCCAGAGCTACTGCATTTACTTAACAATGTATACAACAAAAAACTCAACAACATGGTCATGAGATTTTGACTTTGTTAATAGCAATGTGGATTTTGCCACCAGAGGAGAAAACACGCTGGTCGCAAAATCCACATTGCTATTAACAAAGTCAAAAGCAGGTGAGAACCTGGCCAGCAGGATCCATGTCTGCTCTCCAGGACTGTTTTGAATGCACTGACTGGGACATGTTCAGGGAAGCTGCAACCAACTGTGATTTCATCAACTTGGAAAAGTACACGTCAACAGTGACCAGCTACATCGGCAAGTGCAATGATGATGTGACCATCTCCAAGACCATCACTACACGCTCCAACCAGAAGCCGTGGATGACTGCCTAGGTGCGTGCGTTGCTAAAATCAAGAGACTCTGCCTTCAGAGCAGGGGACAAGACAGCCCTAAAGACAGCGAGGGCCAAACTGTCCCGTGCCATCAGAGAGGCGAAGCGCACACACACCAAGAGAATCCACGGCCACGTCCAGGACAGTGGAGACACCCGGCTCATGTGGCAGGGCATCCGGGCGATCACGAACTACAAGACAAATCACCTGCTGTTGACCGTGATGCCTCCCTCCCAGATGCGCTGAACGACTTCTACGCCCGGTTCAAAATGCAGAATAACATAGTGGCGAGGAAGATCACCCCTCCTCCCAGTGACCAGGTGCTCTGTCTAACCACAGCTGAAGTGAGGAAAACTCTATGCAGAGTTAACCCATGAAAGTCTGCTGGACCAGACAACATTCCTGGCAGAGTGTTTAGGGAATGTACAGAACAGCTAGCAGATATCTTCAACGACATCTTTAACATCTCCCTGAGCAGCGCCATTGTTCCTACATGCCTCAACATGACGACCACCGTTCCCGTGCTGAAGAAGTTTACTGTATCCTGCCTCAATGACTATCGCCCCGTTGTGCTCACACCCATCGTGATGAAGTGCTTCGAGAGGCTCGACATGAGCCACATTAAGACCCAGCTACCACCCTCACTGAACCCTATGCAGTTTGCATATCATCCAAACCGCTCCATGGACGATGCAATCTCCATGACCCTTCATCTGGCCCTCACCCATCTAGACAACAAGGACTCGTACGTACGAATGCTGTTCATAGACTTCAGGTCAGCATTTAAAACAATCATCCCTCAGCAGCTGATTGAGAAGTTGAGCCTACTGGGCCTGAACACTTCCCTCTGTACCTGGATTCTGGACTTCCTGACTGGGACACTTCAGTCAGTCCGGATCGGAAAAAGCATGTCCAGCACCACCACACTGAGCACTGGGGCACCTCAGGGCTGTGTGATCAGTCCACTGCTGTTCACTCTGCTGACTTACGACTGTGGCAATGCACAGCTTGAATCACATCATCAAGGTCGCCGATGACATGACCGTGGTGGGTCTCATCAGCAAGAACGATGAGTCATCATACAGAGAGGAAGTGCAATGGTTAACAGCCTGGTGTGGAGTGAACAACCTGTCCCTGAATGTCGACAAAATGAAAGAGATGGTTGTTGACTTGAGAGCACAGAGCGACCATTCTCCACTGATCATCGATGGATCCTCCATGAACATCGTCAAGAGCACCAAATTCCTTGGTGTTCATTTGGCGGATAAACTCACCTGGGCACTTAACACCAGCTTCATCACCAAGAAAGCCCAGCAGCGTCTCTACTTCCTGAGAAGGCTGAAGAAAGCCCATCTCCCTTCCCTATCCTGACCATGTTCTACAGAGGGAACATTAAGAGAATCACTGCCTGGTTTGGGAACTGCACCGTTTCGGATCGCAAGACCCTACAGAGGATAGTGAGGACAGCTGAGAAGATCATCGGAGTCTCTCTCCCCTCTATCGTGGACATTTACACCACACGCTGCATCCGCAAAGCCAACAGTATTGTGGACTACCCCACACACTCTTCACTCTCCTGCCATCATGGAAGCGGTTCCGAAGCATTTGGGCCGTCACACCCAGACTGTAACAGACTGTAACAGTTTCTTCCCTCAAGCCATCGGCTTCTCAACACAGAACTGACCTAAAACTCTCTCTCTCACACACACACACACACACACACACACACACACACACACACACACACACACACACACACACACACACACACACACAACTGTGTGATTGAACTGTACAACCCGGACTCAACACACACTCGTACTCACTTCACACATCCATGTCTTCAGTACCACTTATATTACATCACGTTTTTGCACATTTTTTTTTTTAATTGCACAATATTTTGTTGACATTTTTTGCTGCTTACAATGTTCACTTTACGTCTTTAACACACCGCAGTGTGCAATATACAACAGGTTTACTGGCGGCGCTATATTGTATTTCGTGTATTTGTCTTACACTGTCTTTTGTTGTCTTCCACTGTCCTGTATTTTCTTGCACTGTCTTGTGTTGTCTTTGCACTGTTTGCACCAGGTTGCACAAGATGCACTTAATGTGGCGAGGACACTAATCCTTAGCCCTGTGTTTTCTGTGATTGTTGTTGTGTGTAGCACCAGGGTTCAGGAGGAACGTTGTTTCATTTCACTGTGTAATGCGTCAGCTATATATGGTTGAAAAGACAATAAAAGCTTCTTGACTTGACTTTGTAGTATTATGTTCCTTTCGGTAATGTTATGAGATGGGTGGGAACCTATATTGGGTGTGTTACGGTACTGTGGAGAGAAGAATAAAAGTTCTGGGAAGAAGTCATGGCTGGCTGTCGCGTCGTCCATTTAGGAAAGATTAATGTTGTACATATTAAACGACAGAACAGCCGTGTGAAAACGAAAGTACACTCCCTTTGAATTCTATATGGTTTCACATATCAGGGAATTAATAAGGCGACTATAAAAAATCTTGTCCATACGCTTACTTGTTTCTTTCCACTAGATGGCACTCGAACGCAACACCGCTCCATTCAGAGGTAAATGAACATAGATAGAGACAGCTCATTTATCTCTAGTTCTACAAGGGACTAGACATTTATCTGTATATTTATAGCTATTTTTATTTTAGATTATATATTTTCTTATTTTTGGACATGATAAATATAGGCAGTGTTTTTCAGTAGTATGTTTGTTGATAAGAGAAGTAATGCTGTGGGACTCATTTATGGGGGAAGAACTGTCTAATTATTTTAAACAAATGCTTGTAATTTCTTTGCATCCCTTGATAAATTTCAATATGATTTTTTCCCCTCTTCTTTAATTTGTAAAGCAGTAACGTGACACTTGTAGGACCACTGTGATATTATTCATTTACCTGTTGAGTATAAATGATGTTTACGCATTTCCTATGCATGAAATTATGGTGTAGCTGGGATTTTTTTTTTTTTTTTTTTTTAAATCATTTTGAACCCATAAAATGAGCTCTTCCGCGTCAATGACGACACTTCCGGTGACGTTATCACTCAAGACGTCGTCACTGTGACGCGATGATCAGCAGGCCTTCAGGAGCAGGAGCGGTGCTGTAATTCATGTCTTACTGCCAAAGAGGAAGAGGAAGAGGAGACCCGGGTTTGCATTGCTTGTATGGGAGCTGCTTTTGAAAGATTTGCCGTTCGCATTTAAGCGTGCAGAAGGCTTTTCTTCCCTGACACATTTTGAGGGTGAAAGGATACACAGCTCGGGATATTCTGTTGTTCCTGTTGATGCAACTTTGTTACGGGTTCCGTGCAGGGTAAGTGAGACGCTCATCCGGTCGTGTTTCTCCTCCAGGTGCTGATGTCCGTCTGAGCTTTGCATTTGTCTAGTTCGGTATTCTGTGTGTTTTCAGGCCCGTGCATTCTTTTGTTTAACGCTTCCTGTGGAATTTTTCACAAATTCTCTGTCCATTGATTCAGTCTTGTGTCGCTGCTTTGCAGATCGAAATGAGCGACTAGGGGTTTACATAGGAGGCGATTATATCCATTTGTCCCAAAGTGAAGAAATCAAGAGCAATGAACGACACGACTAACACGGAATGAATGTGCAGTTAGCCTGTTGATTATGTTTGGAGATGTAGGAGGAATCTCAGGGTGATTGTGTGCATCTTGGTGCTGTTGCAACGTGACGGTCGTACAAGTTTTCATTGCCGCCTGTAACATCTGTATCCGTCCATGAGGAGAACAAAGAGATGTTGCAGAACAGCAGCGCAGCCGTTTATACTGTAGGTGTAGGTTTATAGTGTATGTATCACTGCTGTGATCCCTCACAGTACAGGATTAGACATAATCGGAAATAAAAATGCAGGGTTTTTTCCCCTTTATTGGGAATATTTTACAGACCGCTAAGAAATGTGAGAAAGTGAGCCGACCCCGCCCATTCTGTATAGCTAGGCACCTGTACTGTCAAATCCTCATAATGCTAATAATAATAATAATAATAATTGTGATGATGCACAATTAATCATCATTATTATTAGTTGCAGTAGTAATTATATAAATAAATTATACTATAGTAATAATTTGATGATGTGGCAGATGATGCTCATTTATTACATTATTATTATTATTAGTAGTAGTAGTAGTAGTAGTAGTAGTAGTAGTAGTGGTTGTAGTAGTAAATCTTCTTTTATACACTCTCCCCTTTCTCTCCTTTTCTGGGGTCGTTACGGGTAATGATTCTCCTTACTCCTAACACCTCCTTCGCCACTCTCATCTCCCAATTGCTCCTTTAAAGAGGCTTTCCAGGGAGGGGAGGATCCTTGACCCTGGAGCATACAAATTTGTGGAATACTGCCAACTTCACTCAGACTGAAGAAGCTGCTCGGATGAGTAGTGAAACGTTTCGATCTAAGCAGATAGACGCCCAGTTGACATGACTCAACTTGCAGACAATCGTAGTGATATTATTACTACGAATAATACAAATGATTTTAATAATTCTTATAATGATCATTATTATTATTAGCAATAATAATTACAATAAATAGTAATTCTGTACAAATAGTACATTATGAATATAATTATTATTAGTAGTAGTAGTTTTAGTAATATTATTACTACTAATAATGATCATTTTTATTATTGAATTCTTACAGTTATTAATAAAAGTACTAAAGATTTTAAGGTTAGGGTTAGTTGTAAAAATAATAATAATAATAGTAGCACAATTCAATCATCATTACTGTTATTAGTAATAAAAGTAGTAGTAGTGGTAATTAAATGATGATGAAGATGCACAATTAATACTTATTATTATTGTGGTTGTTAATTGTTGTTTATTTATATTATTTTATTTAATATCTTTTTTTCATTTAGAATTCATTATTGATCCCACAGCGAAATTGTTATTTTTCCGCATATTCCATTGATGTAGGAAGTCTGGGTCAGAGCTCAGGGTCAGCCATAATACTGCACCTCTGAAGCACAGAGGGGTTAAGGGCCTTGCTCAAGGGCCCCAAGAGTGGCAGCTTGGCGATAACAGTGCTTGAACCCCTGACCTTCCAATTAGTAACCACTGAGCTTCATGTTTGTATAGCCATTTTCTTGTGGAGTCCATACACACACATACAGTCTTAAGTCTTTTATCAATACAATAATAGTGTTGGCTCAATTAAACTCATTGAATTGTTTTAGCAAAATTAATACAAATTGTTTTAACCATTAGAAACCTCAGTATCCAGGTTGCTAACGTGACTTGATGTCCAAACTGATGCCACAGTACTGTTCATATATGAAGTGTAAATAAAATAAAAATAAAGTAAATTATCGCTGGCTATGTATTTTTTTATCTATTAAACTCACTTGCCTCGTCTATAAAAATGTAAATAAAAGTATTACATTGCAATCTTTGGATCAGAAGTCTAATGTTACAAAGTTACAAAGATACTATGCTACAGGAGCACATTACTGCCATGACAAAGAATATTAGTCGTCTTCTTCATTCTAAAGTATGAAATATTACCTGCTGATGCAAAACCAAATGAAAACCACGTCTTCCTCAGATGCTGAAGCACTGATGCCAGGCTATAAACGTGAGAGGGTTTCCCAAAGATGCCACACTCTAGCTTAGCCTGCCTGAATGGTGGAATAATGCTGTCAGACAGCTAAATTACTTCCTTTTTTACATTTAGATGCCATTTCCAGATGTGTTATACGTTATTGCCTGCAGTGAAAAAACATCAATAGTCTATTTATACGTAGGTCGTTCTTTGTACAGTCAGTGATCGATATACAAACCACAGCTCAAAATAGGGGTCATAATTCCAAGCAATAAATACCCCATTTTCAAATCTCTTTATCAAGAAAATGATTTTAAATAAAAATTAAATCTGTGGGATGGTATAACTTAAATCTTCCTTTACTAATTAATAATAACATACAATAATGAACCAATGTGTGGTCAATAGCGAATGAACAATATATATTGTTAAAAAGTATATTTAAGTATAAGTATAGTTTTATATTCAATCATGTAATCTTCAATAAGTTTAATAGCACTTATTTAAATATAATAGACATATTGAATGAAAAATGTAATCAGAAAATAATGAAAGCTAATGATATGGAGAATTTAGAGAGGGTGCTAGGTAAGAAAATGGGAACCCAGCCATTAGGGGGGGCACAAGCCAGTGCACTCTTAGTGCCGGTCCCAAGCCCGGGTAAATGGGGAGGGTTGCGTTAGGAAGGGCATCCAGCGTAAAACATGTGCCAAATCAAATATGCGGATCACAAATGAGAATTTCATACCGGATCGGTCGAGGCCCGGGTTAACAACGACCGCCACAGGTATCGTTAGCCGACAGGGTACCGGTGGAAATTGGGCTACTGTTGGCCGAAGGAGGAGAAGGAGTGGAGGAAGACGTCTACAGAGACGGCAGGAAAAGGAGCAGTGTAGGAGAGTAGAGGTTCGGGTTGGTACTTTAAATGTTGGTACTATGACGGGTAAAGGGAGAGAGGTAGCTGATATGATGGAGAGGAGAAAGGTAGATATGCTGTGTGTTCAGGAGACCAAGTGGAAAGGGAGTAAGGCCAGGAACATTGGAGGTGGGTTTAAACTGTTTTATCATGGTGTGGATGGAAAGAGAAATGGTGTAGGGGTGATTCTGAAGGAAGAGTACAGTAAGAGTGTAGTGGTGGTGAAGAGAGTTTCTGATAGGGTGATGATCGTGAAGGTGGAGGTTGAAGGGATGATGATAAATGTCATCAGTGCCTATGCTCCACAAGTTGGCTGTGAGATGGAGGAGAAGGAAAGATTCTGGAGTGAATTAGATGAAGTGGTAGATGGTGTACCTAGGAAAGAACGATTGGTGATTGGGGCAGACTTTAATGGGCATGTAGGTGAAAGGAACAGAGGTGATGAGGAGGTGATGGGTAGGTATGGTTTTAAGGAGAGGAATGTGGAAGGGCAGATGGTGGTAGATTTTGCTAAAAGGATGGAAATGGCAGTGGTGAACACGTATTTTAAGAAGAAGGAGGATCATAGGGTGACGTATAAGAGTGGAGGAAGGTGCACACAGGTGGATTATGTTCTGTGTAGGAGATGCAACCTGAAGGAGATTGGAGACTGTAAGGTGTTGGCGGGGGACAGTGTAGCTAGACAGCATCGGATGGTGGTCTGTAGGATGGTTTTGGAGGCGAAGAAGAAGAGGAGGAAAGTAAGGATTGAAAGAAGAATAAGATGGTGGAAACTGAAGGAGGAAGAGTGTAGTGTGAGGTTCAGGGAAGAGGTCAGACAGGGGCTTGGTGGTGGTGAAGAGGTGCCGGATGATTGGGCAATTACTGCAGGAGTGATGAGGGAGGCAGCTAGAAAAGTACTTGGTGTGACATCTGGAAATAGAAAGGAAGACAGGGAGACGTGGTGGTGGAATAAGGAAGTGCAGGAGAGCATAAGGGGAAAGAGGTTGGCAAAACAGAAGTGGGATCGACAGAGTGATGAGAAAAGTAGGTAGGAGTACAAGGAGATGCGGCAGCAGGTAAAAAGGGATGTGGCGAAAGCCAAGGAAAAGGCATATGAGGAGCTGTATAAGAGGTTGGACACTAAGGAAGGAGAAAAGGATTTATACCGATTGGCCAGGCAGAGGGACCGAGCTGGGAAGGATGTACTGCAAGTTAGAGCAATAAAGGATAGAGAGGGAAATGTGTTGACTAATGAGGAGAGTGTGTTGAGAAGATGGAGGGAGTATTTTGAGCAGCTGATGAATGAGGAAAATCAGAGAGAGAGAAGGTTGGACGATGTGGAGTTGGTGAAGCAGGATGTAGATAGGATTAGTAGGGAGGAAGTGAGAGCAGCGATTAAGAGGATGAAGAATGGAAAGTCGGTTGGACCAGATGACATACCGGTAGAAGCGTGGAGATGTTTAGGAGAGATGACAGTGGAGTTTTTAACCAGATTGTTTAACAGGATTCTGGAAGGGGAGAGGATGCCTGAGGAATGGAGAAGGAGTGTGCTGGTACCGATCTTTAAGCATAAGGGAGATGTGCAGACCTGCAGTAACTACAGGGGAATTAAGTTGATCAGTCACACCATGAAGTTATGGGAAAGGGTAGTGGAAGCCAGGCTGAGAGAAGAGGTGACCATCTGTGAGCAACAGTATGGTTTCATGCCGAGGAAGAGCACCACAGATGCCTTATTTGCTTTGAGGATGTTGATGGAGAAGTATAGAGAAGGACAGAAGGAGCTGCATTGTGTATTTGTGTATTTAGAGAAAGCGTACGACAGGGTGCCGAGAGAGGAGTTGTGGTATTGTATGAGGAAGTCAGGTGTGTCAGAGAAGTATGTGAGGGTGGTGCAGGACATGTATGAAAACAGTGTGACGGCAGTGAAGTGTGCAGTAGGTACGACAGACTGGTTCAGGGTGAAGGTTGGACTGCACCAAGGATCGGCCCTGAGCCCTGTCCTGTTTGCAGTGGTGATGGACAGGTTGACGGACGAGGTCAGACAGGAGTCTCCCTGGACTATGATGTTTGCAGATGATATTGTGATTTGTGGTGAGAGTAGAGAGCAGGTTGAGAAGAGCCTGGAGAGGTGGAGATATGCGCTTGAGAGAAGGGGAATGAAAGTCAGTAGGAGTAAGACAGAGTACATGTGTGTGAATGAGAGGGAGGGCAGTGGAGTGATGCGGTTGCAGGGAGAAGAGGTGGAGAAGGTGGAGGAGTTCAGGTACCTGGGGTCAACAGTGCAAAGTAATGGAGAGTGTGTTAGAGAAGTTAGGAAAAGAGTGCAGGCAGGGTGGAGTGGGTGGAGAAGAGTGACAGGAGTGATTTGTGATAGTAGGGTATCTGCAAGAATGAAAGGGAAAGTTTATAGGACTGTGGTGAGACCTGCGATGTTGTATGGATTAGAGACAGTGGCATTGAGTAAAAGACAGGAGGTGGAGCTGGAGGTAGCAGAGCTGAAGATGTTAAGGTTTTCGTTGGGAGTGACGAGGATGGACAAGATTAGAAATGAGTTTATTAGAGGGACAGCTCATGTAGGATGTTTTGGTGACAAGGTGAGGGAGGCGAGATTGAGATGGTTTGGACATGTGCAGAAAAGGGACATGATTTATATTGGTAGAAAAATGCTGAAAATGGAGCCACCAGGTAGGAGGAAAAGAGGAAGGCCAAGGAGGAGGTTCATGGATGTGGTGAGGGAAGACATGCAGGTAGTTGGTGTGAAAGAGGCAGATGTAGAGGACAGGGTGGTATGGAGACGGATGATCCGCTGTGGCGACCCCTAATGGGAGCAGCCGAAAGAAGAAGAAGAAGCTAGGTAAGAAAATGGGACTGTGTTTTATAGTGCTCATTTCTTGATCTTCTATTTTTAGAAACTGTAATATGCAGATAATGAGCTTTTTTGGGGGGGAAGCTAGTGTGTGTCAAGTGTTGTCATTATTTCTCATAATGCCCAAATAACTGCTTTAATACGTACAAGTATATATACAATACATACAAGTATTTTTTTATATATATATATATATATATATAATAGATAGGTGTTTCATGATGAGTGGAAATTTGATAAATCAAATTATTTTTTTTACTGGAGCACATAAATAGATTACAGCTCTACTTGCTCAAACCAACAGACACTGGTGTATAAAGGAGTACAAAACAGGAGTACACATTTCCAGTGCAGGCATATTCTAATCAGTTCAGATATTGCTTTTTTTTATGATAATGTACATGACTTTGCAGTCCCCAAAGCCATGAGTTTGTGAAATAATCAAGCAACGAGTTGTCTAATATTTGTAATTTTATGATTCAGGAGACTGTTCAAGCTGAGGTCACATGGTATGGAATGTCAAGGCTAGATAAGTGACATTTATAAATAATCCATGTGAATTTAACACTCTATCTGAGCATACATCCCACTTAGACAAGAACATTTTGTTCTCATAAATTCTGTGGAATTGGGTGGAAGAATGCTTGACTTTATTTTGTTATTTGTTCACACCTTTGTTAGTGCAAAATCCCATTGCATTTAGGAGCTGAAAACCTCTTTGATGACCTCTTTAGTGAGCTCCACCCAAAGTCTGCCAGCCAGACCACTCTCGCAGTTTAAAGTCCAAATTCATTTGAATAAACCAATTCACTCTTTTCAAACCATTTCAAACCATTTTTATTATATGCTACAAAAGTCTTGTTGAAGGTGCCAATTCATTTAGGATTGGTTAAAGGGTAAGCGGAAGCTTATTTGTTATGTATTTGTTAGCAACTAAAATAAAAGATTTTGTAGTTAATTTATGGGTCTGGCAGGCAATCACAGAAGGTTGTACACTTCTCCTAAACCAACGCTAATAACCTCTCTCATGCTATAAAGGATCACGAGTTCTCCTAAAACTAAACTTATTAATGCACTTCCTTGTTGCCTAAGTAATAAATAGGTAGATAGATAGACTGATTAGAGGAGAGAATGTAAAGACGATTACTTTATTGCTTCCTGAGGAAAATCATTTTGTCACAGCAGTACAAGGCCACACATTCAATACACGCAAGGTACTAAACATGTCTGTGAAATAATAAGTCATAAAAATTAAGTAGTAAATAAAGTGTCATATTATTGGCTTATTTATAAACCAGTAACTTAATTATTTATTATTATTATTATGTTTTGTATAATTGTGTTAAATACATGTAGCTTGTGAGCAAGCCTGGTTTGGCTTAATACGTCACCATGAATGTTCTAAACAGTAGACTTTTCTATAAAGAAAGCCAGGCCCTAAACAAAACCGAAGGCTTTTTTATCCCCATTCAGGAAATTCCAAGAACAGATCGTTTGTTTGATGAAGAGGCTGGTATGTTGTATTCAGTTTACTTGTCATGTGAAGCACGTGCTCCTGCTCAAGGTAGAAAAAAGGACCAGAGCTTGAGCTTTGGAGCATCTGAGCTCAGGCCCACATGCTTTGTTCCCAGGCAGGTTTTTTTTTGGCTCTGATGTCAAACTGCTGTGCTGAATGCTGAGCTTACTACACTTATTGAGTTTTTGCTCAATGTGAGATTTTGGATTCTGGATTAGTTTCAAGGTTTTTCTATTTTAAATCTGAGAGTACTTACACTGCCTCAGTCACTATTAGCACAGTTTTTTTAACATATGGGTCAAACCAGAGAAAAGTTCTGTGAAATTTGTCGGAAAATTCACCCACTGCTTTGATTGCTCTAATACTGAATTTTGTATTTTTCAATAAAAATGTTTCTTAAATGAATTCCAACACAAAGCTATAATATAACTTATAAGTACACCAGGCACATACCCCACTGCAACACATATGGAGAGAAAATATGGAGAGGCTCGACCACAAAATCTCATAGTTGACATTGACCAAAGGTCAGATTTGCTGTGTTACAGCACCATGTTTCATTTGTTTTACACTTGAAAAGCTAACAAAAAATGTTTTTAGCCTTGAACTACCAAAAATGGGACTGGAGATCACCCTGTAGATTGTATTTGTCTGGTAGGCATTTAGATCATATTTATGTGTTTGTCCTTCTACCTCTTCCAGAGTAAATTAAAATGTAATTTCATAAAAAACAAGTAATTTACACTTTTATTATTATGTACAATTATTTACAAATTTTGTGTAAATAATACACATTTCTTGTTGTAATGACTGCATCGTGTACGCAGTCACATTAAACTTGCAGATATTTAAAGTAAAACTGTTTATATTTGCTGGATTTGTTTCATTAAGTTGTAAAGACTTTTTGAGCAAACAGCAGATATTTGGGAAATGTTACATACTAATTGCATCTAGTTAAATTAACTGAATAGCATTCAATTTAATCCCAAATATGCTCATTTGATGCTGCAAATATATATTAACTCTTAAACGTGCCTTAAATACTTTAGATTTTATCTAACGATGGACACTGATCCTGTGTTTTTGTTCAATATGCCATGATTTAAAATTATCTAATTATTATCATTGTTGTTTGTTTATCTAACAATTTATTGATTGATTTGATGATAAATCAGTATCAGAATCAGGTTTATTGGCCAAGTGTGTTGACAAACACAAGGAATTTGGTTCCAGCTGTTTGTTACTCTCAAAAATACAGACATAAATAAAAAACCTATACATGACAAAACAGACAAGACAAGACAAAAACAGACTATACAAGACAATACAGACAATACAGACAATATGAGACAGTATAGACAGTGTGGGTAATAAATAGGGATACAGACCAGTAATTGTGTGCCAGGTATGATTAAAGAGTTTACTATAAAACTTTGTACAGTATATAGCAGCAATAGTGTGTGCAACATATACAGATAATGTGATGACTGACAGTTCTGTGCAGTACTCATAGATGTGAAGCAGGGAATATAATTATGGTCAGTTGTTAGTGAGGGTGATTGCTTGGGGAAAGAAACTGTTCCTGTGTCTGGCAGTTTTTGTGAACAAGGTTCTGTAGCGCCTGCCAGAAGGGAGGAGCTGAATGTTGTGTCCAGAGTGTGAAGTCTCATTAATGATTTTTTGTGTGAAGTCTCATTAATGATTTTTTTCTGCCCGGTTTCTGGTTCTTGTATGTTACAAGTCCTGGAGAGTGGGCAGGGGGGCACCAATTATTTTTTTCTGCTGTTTTAATGGTTTTCTGCAGTCTGTTTCTGTCCTGTTTTGTTGCTGCTCCAAACCAGATGGTGATTGATGAGCACAGGACAGATTCAATGACTGCAGTGTAGAACTGTATCAACAGCTCCTGTGGCAGACTGTACTTCCTTAATTGACGTAGAAAGTAGATCCTCTGCTGGGCCTTTTTCAGAATCGAGTTTATGTTTGATTCCCATTTCAGGTCTTGGGAAATGGTAGTGCCCAGAAACTTGAAGTTCTCCACAGATGACACAGGGATGTTGGATATTGTGAGGGGAAGTAGTGTTGAAGGGTGTTTCCTAAAGTCCACTATCATCTCCACAGTTTTGAGTGTGTTTAGCTCAAGGTTGTTCTGACTGCACCATAGCACCAGCTGCTTCACCTTCTGCTCATATGCAGACTTGTCACCATCTTGGATTAGTTCGATGAGCATGGTGTCATCTGCAAATTTCAGGAGTTTGTGGATTTTTTGTGGATTGTGGAGAGTTTAAAGCAGGAGGGGACCTCACACAACTCCAGTGATCTGTTGAAGATAGAGGTGAAGATGGTCAGCACATGCTTTGAGACAGGAGGAGAAGACACCGTCTGGGCCGGGAGCTTTCCTTGGCTTCTGTCTCTGAAAGAGCCGATACACATCCTTTTCACAAATCGTGAGCGCAACTTGAGTGCTGGGAGGAGTTGTAAGAGAGGATTCCAGAGTTGTGATGGGGCAGACATTGGGCTGGGTTGGATGAGAGGTGTGAAGATATCGTTCTCAAACCTGCAGTAGAAGGTGTTGAGGTCGTCAGCCAGGTCTTTGTTTGCTTCAGTGGGGAGGGGTGGTCTCCTGTAGTTTGTGATATTTTGCAGGCCTTTCCACACTGATGCAGGGTCGTTAGCTGAAAACCTGCTTTTCAGCTTTTCAGAGTAGCTTCTTTTGGCTATTCTGATCTCTTTTGTCAGTTGGTTCCTGGCCTGCTTGTACAGTGCTTTGTCCTCCCCTCTGTATGCATCTTCCTTGGCATTTTAAAGTTTTTTCAGTTTGGCTGTGAACCATGGCTTGTTGTTACTGAACTTGCAGAAGGTTTTGGTTGGCACACACATGTCTTCACAAAAACTGATGTAGGATGTCACAGTGTCAGTCAGCTCATCCAGGCTGTCAGTTCCAGCCTCAAAGACACTCCAATCAGTGCAGTCAAAGCAGTTTTGTAGTTCCTGCTTTGCCTCACTGGTCCATCTCTTCACTGTTTTGACTACAGGCTTAACAGATTTTAGTTTCTGTCTGTATGTTGGAATAAGATGAACCAAGCAGTGATCAGAGTTCCCTAAAGCTGCCCGGGGTACAGAGCGATACGAGTCCTCTAAATTATTTATTATTTCATGCTTGCTATTTGCTATCCATGATTAATTGTGGCAGCCCCAGCAAAATGCAAAGAAATATGAATACATCTAGTTCTTTGACAGAATCTCGGTTCAGCAAGTGATTAGTTGGTGTGTTTGTGTAGAAATAGCTCAGGCTGTAAATGTTTAAAAAAGGCTCAGGCTGTAAATGTTAATATAAGGTGTATTTAGTGAAAGGTTGTTACATTCACACCTGTTTTTTTTTTATTTTTTATTATTATTAATTAACTAATAAAAAATGTTTCTACAATTTGACACTTGATGTTATTCTCTCATCTTTAAGTACTACCATCATACACATTTTCATGTCACAATCATCATTTTCTTTTTATTTGCTGTGTTGTTGTATCACTGTTAGGCCTGTCTATTTCAACCACATTTCTTTTTACTTCTGTTTGCAGAGTTGCTGTGCACCATGCTAAGATAAAGGCGCGGAACCGTGCTCTGAAAATGCTAAAGCGACTGGACAAGATAAGATTTAGAGGACAGAAGCGTGATGAGTTCCTGGACATTGCAGAGTCACCCAACGCCTCGGACAGCGAATGCAATGATGATCTCTTGATAAAACCTCCAGCCTCCGTTAAAGATGGAGAGGATATACGGGACCCTGTGAGTGGTTTTTTAAAGTCAAGTGGGTCTTAATCAGAGTAATTGCTTCCTTTAGTCTTCCAACATAATAGCAGTACAAAAGACAGTGTCCTGCTGTGCAGTGTTGTTTCATGTACTCTCCCTGAATTGCTGAAAGCTGTTGGGTTTAAATTATTGGTCTTTGGTCTTAACATAACTCCTGGCTTCATCAGAACCTAGTAACTATATAACATTAAACTTATATTATTGTAGTAATAAGGTGATGTAAAAAATAGTTGATTTTCATTTGCAGTCCTTGAAACTAAATTATAACACAGTTTCTGTCGTTGCCTTAATTTTAAGTGGTGAGAAAATGCCTGATTGCTCATCGACCAACACATACAGTTTAGTTATGACATTTAAATGTTTTGATTACTTACCATGTCAGATCATAGCCAGAAAGAAAAAAAGAATATAATTTTTTTTTTTGCTATAGCAGTTGTCAGACTAAGTACTATTAAAGTTATCCTGTTGGGAAAAAAAACTGTTAATTAAAAAAAAAAGACATAGGACATTTGTGTTTACTTTTGGTTTCATGTTCTGTCTCATGAGCCAATTGAAAGCAGAATTATTTTGTATTTTGCAGCCCTGTGTTAATAAACAGGGAAAAATGTGACGTGCTTCAAAATGTACCATTTTCTTACTTCTATGGAGCTATCACATCAACATATGTTAGGATTTTTGTTGTAAAATGTAGTGCTTTTCTCTCTGTCTGCTAGGGTTTACTTCTAGCAATGCTGGCACATTTGCAAATGGCCTATTTCTGGGAAAGTAATTGGTTCTTGTTCAAATTATTGACAAATTGTACCAGACTCTCTAGGGAAAGCTAGACTATAATATCACTTTTTTTTTGGAAGATCTGAGCATGTGAACTGTGTACTCATACTATTCACTCTGGTGTTCAATTCAAGTTTATTTCTATATATAATTATTTTCACAGTCGATATTGTCTCTAAGCATTGTTACAGAATGTAAGAATTATAGAACATTATTCACAAATATTTAAATTTGTGTATTTATCCCCAAATGAGCAAACCTGTGGCAAATGTGGCAAGGAAAAACACTTTAAGATGAAATGAGGAAAAAAGATTGAGAGGAACCATATTAAAAAGAGGAGCCCATCCTCATTCGACACCAGGAATGTGATTATGAATCATTAAAACATTACAAACAATGATATAGAAACAGCATTTGTAGAATGTTTTGTTTTTTTGAGTAATGAGTATATTGGTATAAAGCAAAGAGAGTAAAAACAAACATTAATTCTATGTAGTATTGTGCATATACAATATGTGTCCATGTAGATAGTATAGTGTCAGTGTTATTTGTGTTTCTGGTGTGTGGGCTTTTAGCCTTACACTTCCACATTAATGTCAAAAACTACAGTCTTTATTATCATTGTCTTTTTTTCAGTTATACCAGGTTGGAATGTGTGGCTTTAATGGAGTGTCGGTCATTATTATTGCATTTTTCTATTTTCAGCTTTTACATTTATTTTTTTATGAAAAATACATGGTCCATTAAAAAATGTTGCATATTAATTGAAATAAATGAAATTGCCACACCTCATCATGATATTCAGAAAGGGGCAACGATGCGGTTACGTGCATGTAGTAACCAGAAAATTCGTTTGAATACAATCCAGTGTCAGCGGCCAAAATAGACTCCACCCAAGACAGCTTTTCAGGTTGATGAACAGGCTCAACAGAAAAACAGGCGGGTCCTTGGAGCTTCCTGCTTACTCCTGGAGCTTTGCTTAGTCGCATTACATAGTAATAACTTACAAAAGTACAAAACAACATTTGACTATTTGAGGCAATGTTTTTGGGTATACTGCTTTTTCTTCTTGTTGGAATTACAAGTGCTCTTCGGTTACTATAGAAGGGTAAGAAGTTTTGAATTTATCAGGACCTTTTATCTCACATTTCCATTTTATATGCAGCTGGTAAAAAAAAAATGTTGTTGGTAAAAACTTATTTGTACCATTTAAAGTGGAAAATTGCAGGTGCAGTGCAAAATTGTTTTAGGCCCTGTCCTCTGTCTAAAACCTGTTTTGCCTTGCCTTTAGTGTTGATATCCATAGACAGATAGATGTTGTCTTAACAGCCTTCTGAACAACGTCTGTGTTGGCTCCATTTAGATTCTGTACACTTCCCATGGGGACCTGTAATTGTTGACTTCTGTCTTGTTCTGTATTTGGCAATGGGTTATTTCCAGGAAAATGCTGGCTTAATACCCTCAGCAGGCCAGAGTAATGGGAACTATACAAGTCACTGCAGATTTATAAATGAGAGTCATAAATGAGAATTACTTCTAATATAAAAGGAATTATAGAATAGAATTAAATATAGAAATATAAATATAGAATTAAAGAATTTTAACTAGTGGTGGTACCTGTACAGCGATGACATCATGATTTATATGGGAATGTTTTTGTGTACATATGATTTGGAGTATTATATTTCAAACTTGATATATAAATATAAATAAATATAAAATCATTTCTGTTAACCGCTTTAAGATGTGTTTTGCAAACACACTGATAGTTTGGTCATTTAGCTTGCTATTGCCTATTTACAGAAGGGTTCTGGGGGTAGTCTTTTCCTTAAAATTCTTTTTAATTTTTTTCACCCAGGCTGGTCCAGGGTCCATGGTCATGGCTGCTACTATCCAGGACTACCAGAGGACAGAGGCGGACAGACTCAATGAGGTCAAGGGTCACCTTGAGATTGCCTTATTGGAGAAACATTTCCTTCGTAAGTACTTCTTCAGCAGTACCGATCATATACTTGGGTAGTCAGTTCACTGACTGTTTTGTTTTATGTTACTTTCTTACACCAAACATTTCCTGCTATTATTAGACAGTAATAAAAAAGGCTTTAGTGACCCCAAGAACAAATGTCAATGACCCTTATTGTTCCAAGATGTCACTCCGGCTTTTTCTGTAAAGTGTTGTGATCATAAACATTGTGGTCATCGGATGTATTGTTTTTTAGATTGCATGTGCCCCTTTTCAGAGTTAACCTTAGTTTCTTTCCTCTAGTGTAGACTATTGAACAGGCATCTGGTTCAATGTGTTTCACTAAGCTGTGTGACCTGTACCACCATCCCGTTAATGGGAAAATAGGGATCAAAGAGCAGCTCTTTGCTGGTTAAAGATCAATACAGGCACACACATACCACACACACACACAATTAAGCATAGCTTACTGATCACTGTTGTTATCTAATTAATGTGTATTATTTTATTTATGGCCTAATAAAAAAACATGAAAGTGGGTTATATAGCACACAACCTTTTAATCTGTTATACTGTATGATGTCTTGTCATACATCAAAGGTATCAAAACACATATTGTTCTAATTTTAGACCCTCTGTTTGCGTGTGTCAGTGTGTATGTGTGTGGCTTATGGGTACTGTATTACAGAAAAACAGCAAAGGATAAACGAGGACTTTCATGTTAGTATCTGTAAATCTAGGTAAGATGTATTAATAGGTAGTTGCATAATGGAAAAAAAACACAAGCTGTAGCGAGTTTTTTGACAAGTGACCTGAAACTACGGATAATAATATCTGTGAAAAGGCTATGTTTTCTTGAATTAGGATGTAGTTGTTGTGTAGCTGTCCTTTGTTTCAGTCATTCAGAGCTGATAACATAAAAACACTGAGTAGACCAGCAAGGCCAGTAAACTAGGCTAATGGGACATTAGATGCAGTTTCCTAAACTTAAGCATAAATTAGATAATAGATTAATGATAATGAGTTGAAATATTACTCATACTATGATTTAATTTGGTTATTTTTTTCCATGTTACTTCTGAGCATTCTGTGTCTTTAGATAGTTTGATTGCAGCCTTATATATTAAACAGCAAATTAGAACATTCCTGGATGGAAATATAATTAGCATTTTATTTCTTTTTTTTGTGTCATCTGATGTTTATGTTCATGTGAAAGTGCACTTATTTAAAAAAAAAAAAAAAAAAAAAAACAGTGCTAAAGCTTTCTCCTTTCTCCCTGGAAGGATCTAAACATTTAGCTATATAAAAATCATCATTCAATTTAACATTTACTTTAAGATTTTGCTTAGAATGGACTTTGGAAAACTAGCAAAGTTAAGCAAAACAAGTATTTTGGAAAATGTATGCTTAATAAACTGTTTTCCTTACTACCACATTTTATATTGTTTTCCCCCTTCACTTGTAACTCATCTTTAGTACTTCTTTGCATCTCCATTGAGAATAGGACTGGAGAGATAGGAACAGTTTTTGCATATGTGAAAATGACTCGTGGTAAAAATGCTGGTTACATGGAAGTTTTTTATTTGTATTGTCACAATTTACTAGGGATGCACCAAATATTCGGCCACCGAAAATTTACGGCCGAAAATGGCCCAAAAGTGCATTTTCGGTTTTCGGCCGAAAGACTTTGATCACCGAAAAAACGCGGCCGAAACAGTTTGTTGTGATGACGCAAACAGAAACCGCTGCCTGCACGTGCATGTCTAAAACAACATGTCTGCGGTGTGGACGTATTTCAGTATATCTGAGAAAGACCCACGGATAGCGATGTGCAAAACTTGTAATGCCGAAATTTCGTCTGCAAAAACTTTCTCCACGTCGGGTTTAATTTGAAATCCAAACATCCCGACCGCTATGCTGAATATCAGAGGAACGCAAACGCACAGAAAAGCAAAACCCCTCCGAGCATGCGCACTCCGTCTGTGGTGGACGTTTTTGGAAAGGCAGGAAGTTTCCCAGTGATAGTGTTGTATTGTATCTTTAAGCTATAAATCAATATTTTCATAATTTGTAATTGATTAATTCTTTGAGACTTTAATATTAATTTATGCAATTGAAATGCCTTGATTTTAGTAAGGTTAGTACACAGTCATAGCCATTAATGCAATGGTAATAATAACTGCCATAATTTCTTTCTGTGTTTCGGTTTTTCGGTTTTCGGCCTTGCTTTCCTCCTTTTTCGGTTTTCGGTTTCGGCCAAGAATTTTCATTTCGGTGCATCCCTACAATTTACCCACAGCCAGTCTTATGTTCTTTGATGATGGATAATATGTCATGTTGTGACTAGGTTGGAAAGACTTTTGTCCTGTACCATTCATTAACATTTTTGTCTCTAGTAGTGTATTGTGTGTGAAACTTCAGAATTGCCTTTTTGAGATTTTTAGGAGGTTCAGATTTGAAAGAATCTGCTAATAAAACACAAACATTAAGGTTATTATATGAGTTGTATCTTCTTGACTTAAATGCATAGTGTTAGGGTTAGGGTCTGTTGAATATCCAGTGTAATGTTTTTGACAAGGCAGTATTATGTATTTAACTTGCTTTTGCTGCAGAGCACTAGAGTGAACTAACTGCTCATGCACTTATTATTGATAGTAGATTATTAGATAGCTAGTCTATTTTGTTCTGTGTTCTTTAGCATCTGTTCCAGATTCCCATCTTAAAGAAACTAGCTAGCTAAACTAGTGTGAAAAAGGCACCAATCTATTTACCAATGTTAATCCAGAATATACTGTTAATTAGCTATGTGGATTCATTGTCACTCACCCTACTATTCAGTACAGATATGATGACTCTGTCATTGTCAGAAAGGTCTCTGAGTTGTTTACAGCACCTCATGTAGCAGTGACATGTTGGTTTAACTCTCATTGGAGCAAGAGGGACAAGTCCAGGCAGGATAAATTAGCCTCAGTAAATTAGAACGGAACAAAGCCAGTTTTTCAAAGGCATCCTTTTTTTGTGCTTTGAAATTCTGCATAATGTATTTTCACAAGTTCTATGACTCATTTGAGTTTGGTTTCTATGTACAATCTTCTGTTAATAAAGATAAAGAACCTGAATTTTTGATTAGTTGATCTTCCAAATCTAATGGAAGTGCTTTTTTTTTTGTGTCACATATTTGTATAAGTTTCAACAGACACAATCTTCACTTGTTTGCCACGGATAAGCACAAGAAGAACAATACTTGTTTTGTCTACACCTTATATACTTTTGCTGCACTATAAACTGGGCTTCCTTCAGCAGGTAATTAATTAAGGAGTCATGTATTTAAAGAGCAGTAAATGAGAACAGAGATATAGTCAGTGTGAGAGTCAGGCTTAATCCATCTTTCAACAAAGAGTGTTTACATAAGAGGTGGTACAATACAATAATTAGGGTCAACATGAAAAGTCAATAAAAAGCATGTGAGTCTAAAAGTGACACTGTGTGACTCTATTGTAAATATCTGTACAATAATCAAATTTGTGTACACCGAAAAAGCCAAAGACAAAATGACCTGTCCTGACATGTTTTTTGGGCTCCTCTGTGTCAATAGATAAAAACGAATTTCGAGTTTGTGATACTGATTCTGAATGCCACACAATACTTTAGTGATTTGGTTGTTTGCTTAAAAAAGTTTAAAGAAGGCTTTTTATGTTTTCACCACCAGTTGTTGTCTGTCTATTTATCCATTCATACATTCATCTATCATCTGCTCATTCTGTCAATATGTTTGTCAGCTTGACATTTCAAGAACGAATGCATAAATGTTTATAGAACTTATATGGATTTATCACTGAAATAGCAGATAGAAATTCTTTAACAGCCTGGTTACAGTATATTTTAGGGGGAATGTAGCGATTCAAAATTGTAACATCAAGGTCTAAACTCGTAGGCAGTGCAGGCATCCCCACTGAAGCTGTTCACATCAACTTGTATTTTCCTTTTTGTTTTAAGAATAGTAGTTTTTCATTCTAACCTCCTGATTCAGTAGTAGAGTACAGTATTTTCAATCGTTATAAGCAAGAATTGAAATACTTTTTTGTTTTTGTCCATGGATATGACACACATGCCAAACATACTGTCAGTAGAATTTAAGAAGCTCTAGAATGTTTCTAGAGAATTATTTCTTCCAGACTGAGCAAAAGACTTGTAAGAATGTATTCATGGGTGGCACCAGTCCAGTCTTTTTTTCTGCCACTTTGTTTGACTGGTGAGCTAGCAATGCAACGTAAGTCATTTGTGTTTCCCTGCAACTTCGCTCAGAGCAAAAACTAATTTGATGTGTTATCTCAGTCAGGAACTCACTCGCATTCGCTAGCCTGCTAAATATTTTCAAGCTGTTACTGATTTGAGCCTGTGTCAAGGGTTGTGACGCAGTGCTAAAACTATTGTTTTGCCTACTGGGATAACTGTTCCCTGCCCTTGGAAACACAAGCTTCTAAGGTTAAATGAGGGTCTGGCAGGCATACAGAAAAGCTGTATATCTGCACTACTGTCTTAAATGTACAATGTGCGCTGTGGCCCTGTCGCAAGTAAGGAAAAACACCTGCAATGTATCAGTCACCTTAATCAGAATGGCATGTTGTGACATGAGGCTCATGGGTTAGACTTTGGCTTGATAGCGATGTACATGATATATGCTGTGACTTGTTAGGAGTATGATTTAGAACTGACGAAAGCTGATTCCATTCTTGCTTGACTCCAAAAGAACAGATTAGTGATTTTGATTCCATTTATGAATACTCAATACATAACTAATGTGTTGAAATTTGGTGTTAAAGCAGAGCAAATTCGCATAAATGTGTCACTGTGGAGACTATATTTATTCAAATTCACATGTTTATATACAACTCAAACCTAGCATTTTTATTGGAAGTCTTTTTTAAATATAACTTTTACTTTCTATGTAAGAAGTTCCATGTAGAAGTTTTTATTTTTTATTTACACAAAGTAAATTTACTTAAATATTTAACAGAACCCTAATAAAACTGACAAACTCTGTTCAATATATTTTATTTTAGAATCAGAATCAGGTTTATTGGCCAGGTGTGTTGACACACACACAAGGAATTTGGTTCCAGCTGTTAGTGACTTTATTTAAACAGAGAAATGTACTTAATTGTCTTTAGGCCATGTAAGCGATCAGTTTAATCTTGCAGGTACAACAATGATTTGCTTGCAGTTATAGTCTAATATAGTTGATATATTTATAGTTTAAATTCGGCTTAACCACACCCCGTGAATGTTTTGTAATGATTGCTTTGATGAAAGGCGAAAGTGTAATCATTTAATCTTAATTGTACATATTTAGGGATGTTAATAAAAAACAAGCAGGCAGGTTACACAATGATCCTACAGCAGCCAATTAGAACTATATAAAGCAATGTTAAATAAAGTTATCAGATGAGGGAATATATGGAGTATAAGGCTTTTTATTTATTTTTTTACTATGAATGGAATAGAAGTGCAAGAGTGAAGAGTTTTTGTTTCACATTGAAAACTACATAATTTTTTTTCATTTGAAAGATTGCTATGCTTGAAGTCTTGGATGTGTTTGCCTCCATTCTTCATCTCACCTTACCTTTGATCAGCACTAAAGGGTCTTTATGACTTGGATAATGCCATTGCTAGAGGCTGAACCAGAGTTGAATTATAGATGAGGATGATTTTGTATTCTAGGTAACCTTGAATGTTGGAGCTGTGGCCTGATTGCACCTGTGTTTAAGCTAATTGCAATTAAGTTATTTTTTTTTTGATGATGATGAAGGATGTCAAATATAATGATTTACTTGCCCAAAAGTGCATTTTCGGTTTTCGGCCGAAAGACTTTGATCACCGAAAAAACGCGGCCGAAACAGTTTGTTGTGATGACGCAAACAGAAACCGCTGCCTGCACGTGCATGTCTAAAACAACATGTCTGCGGTGTGGACGTGTTTCAGTATATCTGAGAAAGACCCACGGATAGCGATGTGCAAAACTTGTAATGCCGAAATTTCGTCTGTAAAAACTTTCTCCACGTTGGGTTTAATTTATCACCTGAAATCCAAACATCCGATCGCTATGCTGAATATGAGAGAAACGCGGCACAGAAAAGCAAAACCCCTCCGAGCACGCGCACTCCGTCTGTGGTGGACGTTTTTGAAAAGGCAGGAAGTTTCCCAGTGATTTTGTTGTATTGTATCTTTAAGCAGTTGCACTTGTTCCGAATGCACTTTGTTTTTTATGAAAGAACATATTTAATTTTACAACCTTTCAGGAAGCCAGAGGGCCTGTACATTATTATTTAATGTACACATGAGTGCATTTAAGTTAAACATTTAAGTTTGAATTGTAATTTATTTTATCCTGTGCATTGTTGCAATGTGCTATAAATAAATATTTTCACAATTTGTAATTGATTTATTCTTTGAAACTTTAATATTTAATTTATGCAATTGAAATGCCTTGATTTTAGTAAGTTTAGTACACAATCATAGCCATAAATGCAATGGTAATAATAATTGGCATAATTTATTTCGGTGTTTCGGTTTTCGGCCTTGCTTTCCTCTTTTTCGGTTTTCGGTTTCGGCCAAGAATTTTCATTTCGGTGCATCCCTTATATATATATAGTGAGGAAAATAAGTATTTGAACACCCTGCTATTTTGCAAGTTCTCCCACTTAGAAATCATGGAGGGGTCTGAAATTGTCATCGTAGGTGCATGTCCTCTGTGAGAGACATAATCTAAAAAAAAAAATCCAGAAATCACAATATATGATTTTTAAACTATTTGTTTGTATGATACAGCTGCAAATAAGTATTTGAACACCTGAGAAAGTCAATGTTAATATTTGGTACAGTAGCATTTGTTTGAGGTCAAACGTTTCCTGTAGTTTTTCACCAGGTTTGCACACACTGCAGGAGGGATTTTGGCCCACTTCTCCACACAGATCTTCTCTAGATCAGTTAGGTTTCTGGCCTGTCGCTGAGAAACACGGAGTTTGAGCTCCCTCCAAAGATTCTCTATTGGGTTTAGGTCTGGAGACTGGCTAGGCCACGCCAGAACCTTGATATGCTTCTTACAGAGCCACTCCTTGGTTATCCTGGCTGTGTGCTTCGGGTCATTGTCATGTTGGAAGACCCAGCCTCGACCCATCTTAAATGCTCTAACTGAGGAAAGGAGGTTGTTCCCCAAAATCTCGCAATACATGGCCCCCGGTCATCCTCTCCTTAATACAGTGCAGTTGCCCTGTCCCATGTGCAGAAAAACACCCCCAAAGCATGATGCTACCACCCCCATGCTTCACAGTAGGGATGGTGTTCTTGGGATGGTACTCATCATTCTTCTTCCTCCAAACACGTTTAGTGAAATTATGACCCAAAAGTTCTATTTTGGTCGCATCTGACCACATGACTTTCTCCCATGACTCCTCTGGATCATCCAAATGGTCATTGGCAAACTTAAGACGTGCCTGGACATATGGTGGTTTAAGCAGGGGAACCTTCCGTGCCATGCATGATTTCAAACCATGACGTCTTAGTGTATTACCAACAGTAATCTTGGAAACGGTGATCCCAGCTCTTTTCAGGTCATTGACCAGCTCCTACCGTGTAGTTCTGGGCTGATTTCTTACCTTCCTTAGGATCATTGAGACCCCACGAGGTGAGATCTTGCATGGAGCCCCAGTCCGAGGGAGATTGACAGTCATGTTTAGCTTCTTCCATTTTCTAATGATTGCTCCAACAGTGGACTTTTTTTCACCAAGCTGCTTGCCAATTTCCCCGTAGCCCTTTCCAGCCTTGTGGAGGTGTACAATTTTGTCTCTAGTGTCTTTGGACAGCTCTTTGGTCTTGGCCATGTTAGTAGTTGGATTCTTACTGATTGTATGGGGTGGACAGGTGTTTTTATGCAGCTAACGACCTCAAACAGGTGCATTTAATTTAGGATAATAAATGTAGTGAAGGTGGACATTTTAAAGGCAGACTAACAGGTCTTTGAGGGTCAGAATTCTAGCTGATAGACAGGTGTTCAAATACTTATTTGCAGCTGTATCATACAAATAAATAGTTTAAAAATCATATATTGTGATTTCTGGATTTTTTTTTTTAGATTATGTCTCTCACAGTGGACATGCACCTACGATGACAATTTCAGACCCCTCCATGATTTCTAAGTGGGAGAACTTGCAAAATAGCAGGGTGTTCAAATACTTATTTTCCTCACTGTATATATATATATATATATATATATATATATATATATATATATATATATATATATATATATATATATAGCAGACTGCCTGTTTTATCTAAGGGTTCAGTGTTACAACCGTGAAGTCTCAGTTACAGTCTCCCTGTACTGTGTTGTTCTGTCTTTTTCAGAGGAAGAGTTGAGGAAACTTCGAGAGGAGATGAATGTTGAGACTCTGAAGCAGGAGCTTGAGAAAGAGAGGTTGAAAAGACTTGACCTTGAGCAAAAGATGAATGAAATCCTTAAGACCAGGTATGAGGAGAGGATTTGTTTCTTGTGTTCATGTTTTTAGATTGTTTAATGAATAAGTTGTATCTTCTGCTAAATAAGTGTATTACTTTCAGACCAGAGGACTCCCCTCCTCCCCCTTCCAAAGCTGGTCCTGCTGTCAATGGAACAGGTGAGCTGTGAAGCATTGTGACCTAACATACTGTAGCTCATTTGGCCTGGAACCATGTCAAATACCCTGCATATTTACTGACATATAGACAGCTACATTTACAGTCTTTCTGGCAAAATTCATGGGCATAGCCCTTTTTTTTAATACTCTTATAAAAGCCGAGCTATTGTTACAAAGTGGCAGGGTTATTTTGTATTGAGAGTTTTCAAAGGCTTTAATTCTTGTTATACCGCAGCAATTTGCCAACTTTTTATTATATTGTTTCATTTTCTAATCTCATCACTTATTATTCTTGTTTTTTTGTTAATTACACTATGATGACAAATGACTATTTCTGTGCACCTTTAAATTATTACTACAGAAATTACAGCATATTAGGGTAAAGCCAATTATATAAACTTATAATTTAAATTGCAGCCATCAGCACTGTTGATGTTAACACTTTCTGACCAATCAGAACTCGACAGCACAGTGGTATAAATGGTATTAATTAAAAGAGAAGCCAAAGACTAAGTAATAGTAGTAGTAGCAAAATCAAGTTAATTACATAACCCTCCTTGACAGTGCATTTCTGCTTTGTGACAGGAGAAAAACAGAAGGAATCTGTAAGCTCAAAGCTTTGGAAGTGGCTGTATGAGCGCTTTGGCGTGTACATGGAGGACTTTCGCTTCCAGCCAGAGGAGAACATGGTGGAGACGGAGGAACCACTCAGCGCTAAAAGGTGAAGAAAATCTGTCACTCTCATCCTTATTATAAAGCTTCTCCCCGGCTAGAGAGACAGCCAACACAGCAGGACAGCTGTGAATGTCTGACTCTGTTGGTGAGAAACCTTTTTGCACCTTTTTTGACGTAAGATGGATAATTCCAATGGGCTTTGTGACATGACGCTTTTCACAGTCCCCAGTAGTTTAGATCATTTAATAACCAAGTGTGATAAAAGTGCGATTACATTCTATTGATGAAAATGATGTTTATATGCTAGTCTTTAAACAGTGTATAACAGTTTTGTGTAGACAGTCAACATTTAATTGATAAAAGCTTTTTTGCTGTTGTTTCACTGAGGCACGTTGATAAATTGCCATATTGTTTGTTTGGTTTTTTGAGACCATTCAGCTCTCGTTAGCCGTTGGTTCTCTTGTAAATAATTAACTATGGTCCTTCTGCTTTTGTTACAGATTAACTGAAAATATGAGGCGACTCAGTAAGTATTGTTGTGACAGTAATAGTTGTAAATTACATTATATTTCTACCAGACATTTTCAGGCTTGAAACATGGGCAAATGAATTATTGTAATATTTGCCCTCTATAGTTAGGGAAGGTATGATTCTGATTGTCTCTGTGTGTATCATTGTGTTTCCAGAGCGAGGAGCTAAGCCTGTCACTAACTTCATGAGGAACCTTTCTGCCTTATCCAGCTGGCACTCTGTCTACACATCCGCCATCGCCTTTATTGTGAGTACAGTCAAAACAAAAAAAGCAGCATTCTGGTCACTGATAGGTCGAACACTGAAAATCCTATCAACTCATCTGAATATTCTCTTGTTAAATTATTATTTTTATATAAATGTATATTTTTATATATATTTATAGCAATCATTCTCAAATCATGGAAGCATAGCCAAGTAATCTGTGATTCTGAACAGGAGATTGCAGTAAATAACATTTTATATTCGTTGTAATAATTAGTACCCTAATATTCTGCACTTAATGTAGCTTTATGTTGTGTGTTGTAGCTCTATGTTGTTCAGTGTAGCACCAGGGTTCTGGAGGAACGTTGTCTCGTTTTTACTGTGTACCACTGTGTATAGTAGAAATGACAATAAAAGCCTCTTGACTTGACTTCTTACTCATGATAAGTCTTAGCAGTAAATGTCTTCAATAATTTTCAATCTTAGTACAATTCTAATAAAATACTTATTGATGTGCTATTAAAATGTTCTGAAAGTACATGTAACTGGTTTTTGTTGTGTAGACTAAATACAATAATACACATTTGAATTCTGTTGCTGAAACTGAAAAATACTGTATAATGGTTATATCATTTACATTATAGAGATTATTTTCTTTCTTTTGTCCACAGATCTATATGAATGCTGTGTGGCATGGCTGGGCAATTCCTATGTTTCTCTTCTTAGCTATTGTCCGGCTGTCTTTAAATTACCTTATAGCAAAGTAAGTTGAATGTCAATTCATGTCTGTTTTGTATAATTGAATCTATAATATTTATGCATGATAGATTATTTTTGTTGACGCTTCATGCATGTAGCTATGATTTAAGCTTTTACTTACAGCATTAACATGTCGGTGTCTGAATTTTGGCATCTCTAATAAAAATGACCTGTCCATTCTTTTAAGTAACATAATTATAATACATCAAAGCAGCATGGTAATATTCAGGCTTTTGCCTAAGCTGTCTTCCTGCATTAACTATGTATAAAGAAACAGGAAACCAAATACAGCGGTCAGTTTGCCTGTTGAAGGATGTTGAAGTGTGATTTTTCTCACACAGTGAATGTCACACTTTGCTCAAATTGCTGAACAGCAAAATTGACATAAGCCAGATCACTTCACATTATATTAAGATAGCAACTGTCAAAATGTTTTTGATGCAGTCAGAAGGAAGTCTTTAAATGCTTTTACTTTTGGGGGTAAACAGATTAAAATGCCATCAGTTTACCTTTAACTGGAATGTAGGCAAATAAAGTATATTTTTCAGTTCAGAAATGTAAGTAGTTTTTAGAACCAACTACAGCAGAAAATGTAAAATGAGCTTGTGTGAGAGATTTTTTCATGATTTTTGAATGCTGTGTTATTGTTACAGAGGCTGGAGGATACAGTGGAGTATTGTGCCTGAAGTGTCTGAGCCAGTAGTAAGTGGTCATCAATTTATATATATATATATATATATATATATATATATATATATATATATATATATATATATATATATATATATATATATATATATATATATATATATACATATATTTTTTAAACTCTGTTAATAATTTGTAGTAATGTTATTAAAAATGTTGAATGCTACAGGCTATTTTTAGTCTACAACAAAGTAAACAGAAAAGGGTGAGATACTATATATATATATATATATATATATATATATATATATATATATATATATATATATATATATATATATATATATATATAGCATCTTTTCTTTTCCCTACAGGAGCCTCCAAAAGAAGAATTGACTGTCTCTGAGAAGTTCCAGTTAGTGCTGGATGTGGCACAAAAAGCGCAGGTACATTGTGCCAAGTTGCTGCAGTAGAAAGTAGAGCTGCCATCAAAGAAAGCAGTCAAATAACATTTTAGATGTCAAGAGTACACTTTTTACATGCTGTCTTTTCACAGAACCTGTTTGGAAAGATGTCAGATGTTTTGGAGAAAATCAAAAAGTGAGTACTTTGAATATTGTGTGTGATTTCCTATATAAAGACCTATAGAACAGATATATTTCAAAATAAACATATAATGCACACAATACAATGCAGGATCAGATTGTATGTAAGGTACAGTGTATCAGTGCATGTGTAAGACACAATGTTTGTAGAGAAAGATGGGTATATAAATATGTTTTCATTTGGTTCATGTTGAGATCTTTTTATCCACATTGTGTATTTCTCTGTGTATTTTGTAGCCTCTTCATGTGGGTGCAGCCTGAAATCACTCAGAAGTTGTACGTTGGTCTATGGATGGCGTTCATTGCCTCTTGCCTGCTGCCATACAAACTCATGGGTTTCATAATCGGTAAAACATATTTATCATACCTTTGTTTTACTGTCTATAGAACCAAGTCTCTGTATCGTTGTTATATTTATACCTGAAATATTTGTTATCAATAGGGCTTTATGCTGGAATCAAGTTCTTCATGATTGACTTTATCTTCAAGAGCTGCCCCAAACTTAGGGACAAATATGACACACCGTACATTGTATGGAAAAATCTGCCAACTGACCCACAGCTCAAAGAACGTCAGAGCGGCAACATCAGCAGACGGGTAAAAATTACTGTTTCATAACCACAAAATTAGTTAGGATGTGCTCCTAAAATATTTTTTGGGATTGCTTTGAATTGTGTTGGAAACATTACTGTTACAACACACTGGATTTTTTTTGTACTTAATAGTCTGTCACACTTCTGTTTTTATTCTCAGCTGTCTGGCTTTGAAAAGGTAGGGATATAGTGGCATCTGGTTTCACAGCAGTGCCACCACTGTGTGTGTGTGTGTGTGTGTGTGTGTGTGTGTGCGTGTGTGTGTGTTTGTGTGTGTGTGGACAGACACATTTTTATGCAGAACCTACATTTCTTCTGGCTAATGGATCAAAAACCTACAATTTTTAACTTTTGAAACATTTAAACACCAGAAGCAGTTTTTCTTTTCATTTAAATAATACATTGAGTGACAGATTAGATATTATAACAAAATAAGAACAAATAAAATAAACTTGCTTAATACGTTTGTTTTTGTGTATAATAGACACTAGATATGGTCAAAAGACTGTTTATATGCAAAACTAGGTAATTTAACGGTATGAAGATTTACTTCGACCAAACAAATATATAAATGCATATATGTTACACCTTAGTTTAATTGAAAACACCTCTATTACCATGAATAACAGCTTTACACACTCATGGCATGCAGACAGTTTATTTCTCCAGACAGCTGAAATATTTTGATATGCCTCTTGTGAAACTTGCCAAAAGTGGTCTTCACTAGTTGAGATTTCTTACTGACTTTGTGATCCAGTTCATCCCAGAACAGTTCAGTAGGATTTAGAGACAGTCTATTCCGTGATAAATAACACTCCAGCCGCTGTTTGCACTCTAAATTCAGAGCTTGGACATAGGCTTCGGCTCATTGTTTTGTTGTATGCTGAAGTTGGTCCGCATTCCAGATGGAATTGCATCATGCTGAAGTCTATCAGCTGAATGGTAGCCATGTTGATTCAGTATTCATTTCAACAGGAATAAGTTTTTATCATTTCCTGCTCCAAAACAACCCAAAACTATTAAGCTTCCACCTCCATGTTTGGCTGTGGGTGTAAGGGTGTCTGCTAACACCTTTTCTCCTGTTTTTCACCTTACATAAGTTCTTCTGTTAGAACTTTGTTGCACATAAACAAAATAAAAATACATGTACAGTGAGGAAAATAAGTATTTGAACACCCTGCTATTTTGCAAATTCTCACACTTAGAAGTCATGGAGGGGTTTGAAATTGTCATCGTAGGTGCGTGTCCACTGTGAGAGACATAATCTAAAAAAAAAAAAAAATCCAGAAATCACAATATATGATTTTTTAACTTTTTATTTGTATGATACAGCTGCAAATAAGTATTTGAACACCTGAGAAAGTTAATGTTAATATTTGGTACAGTAGCCTTTGTTTGCAATTACAGAGGTCAAACGTTTCCTGTAGTTTTTCACCAGGTTTGCACACACTGCAGGAGGGATTTTGGCCCACTCCTCCACACAGATCTTCTCTAGATCAGTCAGGTTTCTGGCCTGTCACTGAGAAACACGGAGTTTGAGCTCCCTCCAAAGATTCTCTATTGGGTTTAGGTCTGGTGACTGGCTAGGCCACGCCAGAACCTTGATATGCTTCTTACAGAGCCACTCCTTGGTTATCCTGGCTGTGTGCTTCGGGTCATTGTCATGTTGGAAGACCCAGCCTCGACCCATCTTCAATGCTCTAACTGAGGGAAGGAGGTTGTTCCCCAAAATCTTGCAACACATGGCCCCGGTCATCCTCTCCTTAATACAGTGCAGTCGCCCTGTCTCATGTGCAGAAAAACACCCCCAAAGCATGATGCTACCACCCCCATGCTTCACAATAGGGATGGTGTTCTTGGGATGGTACTCATCATTCTTCTTCCTCCAAACACGTTTAGTGAAATTATGACCCAAAAGTTCTATTTTGGTCTCATCTGACCACACGACTTTCTCCCATGACTCCTCTGGATCATCCAAATGGTCATTGGCAAACTTAAGACGTGCCTGGACATGTGCTGGTTTAAGCAGGGGAACCTTCTGTGCCATGCATGATTTCAAACCATGACGTCTTAGTGTATTACCAACAGTAACCTTGGAAACGGTGGTCCCAGCTCTTTTCAGGTCATTGACCAGCTCCTCCCGTGTAGTTCTGGGCTGATTTCTCACCTTCCTTAGGATCATTGAGACCCCACGAGGTGAGATCTTGCATGGAGCCCCAGTCCAAGGGAGATTGACAGTCATGTTTAGCTTCTTCCATTTTCTAATGATTGCTCCAACAATGGACCTTTTTTTACCAAGCTGCTTGGCAATTTCCCCATAGCCCCTTTCAGCCTTGTGGAGGGGTACAATTTTGTCTCTAGTGTCTTTGGACAGCTCTTTGGTCTTGGCAATGTTAGTAGTTGGATTCTTACTGATTGTATGGGGTGGACAGGTGTCTTTATGCAGCTAACGACCTCAAACAGGTGCATCTAATTTAGGATAATAAATGTAGTGGAGGTGGACATTTTAAAGGCAGACTAACAGGTCTATGAGGGTCAGAATTCTAGCTGATAGACAGGTGTTCAAATACTTATTTGCAGCTGTATCATACAAATAAATAGTTTAAAAATCATATACTGTGTTTTCTGTATTTTTTTTTTTAGATTATGTCTCTCACAGTGGACATGCACCTACAATGACAATTTCAGACCCCTCCATGATTTCTAAGTGTGAGAACTTGCAAAATAGCAGGGTGTTCAAATACTTATTTTCCTCACTGTATATCCAAAATGATCAAAGACTAGGTGATTCCAAACTTTTGACAAGCACTGTAATAGAAAAATAGAAAGAAATTATGTAAAGTAATATTACGATTGATGTCTTTTGATCCACAGCCATTAGAGTACTACAAGTTTCGCCCCCTGTGATTTTCTAATTGCGTATGTAAGTGCGTATGTGAGTGCGTGTGCGTGTGTGTACAGAGATTACAATAGTACACTATCGTGGTCTGTGGAACAATCAAAAATAGTATCAGTAAAGACATCAGAACAGCCAAGCCTAAATAATAGATACATTTCTGATGTATATTTTATTATGCATTGCTCAAATGCAATCTTGGCTTTTCTTTTGTAAATGTTTGTTAGTTTATTCGTTTCTGGGATGCATTTAGCAAGTCATTTACATGACTGTTGTGTGTTATGGGATCAGAATATCTTCTTAAATGTTTGCTGTGTTAAAAGCTTTTAAATAAATTAATATCTATTTTAAAATCTTTGGTTGGATTTTATTTGGATTAGGGTGTTTCTAATAATAACCTTGTTATTCTGGTAATATATACTGGTCATATATACTGTAAATGCACATGTTTACAATACTCAAATAAGTATGCAATGTTCTTTTGTAAATCTGTGCATATGTGACCATGCCATTGAGCTTTGCATGCTCTTACTGATGTCTGACAGCCAGAGAGAAAAAGGAAGGGCAACACTTGCAACATAGGTCTACACAGTTTTGATGAAGTCACTGGTTCAGTGAGGATGGGCTTCTTTGTTCCATTCTCAGTCTGGCATTTATGTTCTTCAGCTGATTACCAGACTGATCCTGCATCAGCACAGAGGTGCCCTAACAGTCCTGTGCCTCCCTCTATCTCTATTATTACCATTTTGTAAGCAGATTTGTCTTCTCCTTGCAGCAGATCCAGCCTGTTGTGGCACGTGGCAACCTAGTGACTGGGGTGCCATGTGGTGTTGGGCGTGATGAGGAGGGAGGGCGAGCTTACAGCACTAAAAGAGGTCCTTTCCATGAAGTCTTCAACCTGTCTGAGAATGAGCGCCCCCTACCAGGTAAAGAGCTTGCAACTTAAAACAGATTTCATAAGAACATGGGCAGTGCATTAGCTTGTATTGCTTATACATGAGGTGTATGCTGTTGATACTATGTAATTTGGTAAAATAATAGATATTATACCAAGAAAGGTTTATGGACACTTTACCATAAGATTCATATGTTCTTGTTGAGCATCCCATTCCACATTTAGTCCACATTTGCTTTTGTAATAACCTCCACGCTTCTGAGAGGATTCTGTAAAAATATCTTCATGGAGCTGGCATTGTGCACAGGGACCCTGTCATTTTGGAACAGGTTTTGAGTCTCCTAGTTCAAATGATGGGAAAATTTATTGCTTTCGCATAAAGATCATTCCTGTACAGTTGTATGTAGAGGTCGACCGATTTATTTAAAAAGTTGTTAATTAATTTTTGCCATTTTTTTATTAATTGACATTGACCGATTATTCTGCAGATTAGGCAGATTATTAGTCATGCGTGTATGGTCTGTGCTTGCATGAGAACATAACTCTTCCATACCAGTGAGTGGCAGTAGTCTCTATTCAGCATCTAAACCGAAAACCAGAAGAGCTAGGACTGTGAATATATAAAGCAAGCAGCTTTAATAGCTGCTACTATTCTTATATATTTCATTGGATAAATATGATGCTAATTTTGGAGAGAGAATGTGAGAAACTTTTTGAAACTGTTTAGTTAGCAATCCTTCAAACAGCTGTAGTTCAGACTACAGGGGGTAACAGGCACCAAAACCTGGTAACAAGTGCACTGATTGGAGAGGCTTGTGTTGTTCAATAAATGTTTAATTTAAGCAATTGTCTGTATCACATCTTATTAATTAATGGTTAAATTTTTTGAGATGTAGGGGGGAAGAAAGAAAATCGGCCAAACATATCGGCTAACAAATTTGCATCATATATCACCCATCGGCTGCCTTGATTTCTAAATATTGACATCGGCCAGAGAAAAAGCCATACCGGTCGAACCTTTAGTTGTGTGCCTTAAACTTTGTGGTAACAGTTTGGGAAAGAACACATATGGCTGGAAAAGTTCAAGTTCAAGTTTATTTCTATAACACTTTTCACAATTGACATTGTCTCAAAACAGCTTTACAGAACTTAAGAATTAAAGTGAATTATGTGTATTTATCCCTAATGAGCAACCTGGGCGACTGTGTACCAGAATCAAAAGAGGAACCCATACTCATTTGGTTGATATCAAGGGTGTGATTATAAATCTTAAATCATTACAAAACACTGAAGAGTGAGAACTACCATGAATACAAGAGTGTGTGTGACTATAAGTAATGTCCCTTCTACAGTCGTATACAGTCAGTTGACTTTGTGGAACCAGGAGCTACTGAGCAACTCATAAAATAGCTCAACATTTAAGATCATCATAGATCCAACACCAACAATGCCAGAGCCTTTAAACATTAAATGTAAGGTGTCCCAATACTTTTGTCCATATAGAGTATAATTTAACTGTGTTTGTGGTTTGGATGTAGTTTCATTTTACTGCATAAAATCAGCAAATTCTTTGTGTTATGTTCAGTATGCGAGCATGGGTGGCGCTGCTGCTTGATCAACAGGGACAGGAAAATGCCTACTGACTACATACGTAATGGCTACCTCTACGTGACAGAAAAGTATGTCTTTATCTTTCCTTGCACATACAATCAATTATGGCTAATAAATGAATATTACCATTCACTCACCTACGCTTCGATAAATAATGCAGTAAATATTTCTTTGTAAGAAAATATGTCTGTAAGTGGACTCACACCATGACTATGTAGTATGTATGTTAAAATTGCAATACATTCAGGTATATGTTTTCTTAGCTACAAAAGCACGTAAAAAGTCAGTTTCCATGTGTAGGATGAACAGGATAGTTCATGATGAAATGAAAATTCTAATTAATCATCTGCTTAATGAAATGTTTATAAAACTGTCAATTAAAAATGAACAACAATTAGATTTTTCACCAAAGAAACTGTAGCTCATAGTAACTAGGTAGACATGAGAAAAAGTTGACAGGGCCTTTATTAATTACTATTCAGTTTTTGCTGTTTATAAAATAATGAGATTTAGAAATTTAAATGTGTGTCTTTTGTCCTGTAGCTACTTATGCTTTGAAAGCTCCAGCTCCCGTTCTGCATCATCTAAGAAGAATAAAGTAATCAAACTCCAAGACATTACAGACATTCAGAAGGTATAAATCTACTTTAGTGCCATGCTGTGTATTGTTTGATGAATTCTTTCAGGTTATGGGAAGCTATTCTCTATCTAATTATATGACTTGCCCTTTTAACAGTATAAGGTTTTGTCAGTATTGCCTGGATCTGGGATGGGAATCTCAATTGCCACACCATCTACACAAAAGGTACAAAATCAATATCCTACAAAGGGTTATAATCCATCCAGATTGTTTCTTTTAATTGTGACCATGTTTATGTTACTTCTCTATGATCCTCCAGCCTTTGGTGTTTGGTGCCATGATTCACCGAGATGAAGCTTTTGAGGCCATCATCACCCAGTACACAAAGATCATTGGTGCCACTCCCCCTGTCACAGTAACAAACTCGGAAACGTAGAACATGTAGTGAAGAGTTTTGCTAAAGCTCCAGTTTTAACAAGTAGCCTTCATCTGAGGAGCAGCTTCTCATTCTCCTCTTCAAAGAGGAGAAAAAAAGGAATCCATGTCCCTTTGGGTGCCTGTGCTATGTTGTTAGAAAAGTGTTTTAAAATGGCTCCTTTTTGATGAGACGTTTGCACCAGTGTTTATCGTGTGTCTCGTTTGGGAATTCACAGAGTACCACTGAAATGCTATTATGGAACAGGAGCTGGTTCTTCTCACAGTTTCTTATCATGATTCTCTTTTTGTGCATCATTTTTGTGCCCTATATGTAAACAAAAAAGTCACCTAAATTCTAATGCTGGAGCTGGTTCTCCTTGTTGTTTTTAAAACTCTTCTCACCTGTGTTTCTCTATGTTCTCTCAAATCAATTTTTACTTTTCTTTTTGTTATTTTTATTGTATCGCTTCTGGCCTTGCACATGAAGACTCTCTGCAGTTTGTGGTGCTGAGATACAGGGAATTGCCAGGGGTGGAAGCATCATCTCTTATGATGTTTAGATCTGCTGCCCATTTAGAAGTGCTCAAACATATAAAAACATGGCCTTTTGCTTTAAACCTCTTTGCTGCAAGTATAGATTTTACTGGGAAATTACGTTGGAAAACTACTGAATACTACAAACCACTTCCTGTTCAAAATTACAATCCACACTTACAGTTACTTAATTGATAGGAAATTTGAAACATTCTGAATTTGGATTATCATTAATGCTAAAAAAAAATAGACTTTTTACAAAGGGAAAGTAAGCAACCAGTTTATTTTAAGAATAAGGAAACGTGAGATTTGAACGAATCACTCTGGAACTTATTCTTTACTCACAAGCCACAGGGAAAAGAAATTGCTAAGCTGGACAGTTGAGGTGGGATTTTGAGATGGTGTAGGTTCAAATGAGGGTTGAATTAAAAGCATGAATTTTTTAACATTTTCTATGAAATGGACAAGTAAAAAAAAAACTTGAACCAGTGTGAATGGGTTTAAAATCACATGGCAATCTGATATTATTTCAATGTGTGCAGTACAGAGCTGTGTGGGATGAACTTTCCATGCTAAAACACAGCATGTAACACTGTCTCCTCTCTACAATTCAAACCTTTACTCTTATAAATGTACCAACATATAAGGAGTAACTTACTGTTGTAGAATTGTGTGTGCCACATACTGTAAACTGAACTTTATTCCTGTAGTCACCGTGGGAATATTCTTACAATTCATCCCACTGTACTGTCTGCACTGTCCCCATTCCCATGCAGCCCTATAGTGTGTAACTATATGCACCTTAATGGTAGTGCGCTCTCCTCCTCATCTTCAAATAGGGGTAGGAACCATAGAGTTGACCATGCAGAGTAATCAGCGTTTGCTCTGAATCACACATTTCTTTTATTCTGTATGCTCATTCAATAAGCACAACTGCACCATAAGTCTTATCATGAACTGAATGTGTAGAAGGCATGACTATATGTTCTGCTCTTTCATCTTCCTGTTAGCTGGGTTTATAATTGTTACCAAACTTGAACTATTATGTGCCCCATGCTGCAGCTATTCTTCTATTAGCTGACCCTTTGCACAAACGTACCTTTTAGCTAAACATATAGGCCATGCAAAAAAAATTAAATAACAATCTCTAGACATATTCAACCTAATATCTATCCATTCTTTGTGTAGCATGTGTGCGATTTTCAGACACATTTTTCATAATAGTTGTTTAAGGGCAGTCATCACATTCTGTAATGCACAACTTTGCCATTACAATAGCGATAATCAATTCAGTGGAAATCATTCCACATTTAGTTCCCATTTGCTGTTATATTAATCTCCACTCTTCTGGGAAGATATTCCACTAGATTCTGGAGTGTGCTTATGGAGATTTCTGCTCATTCAGTCACAAGGATTTTAGTAAAGTCAGGTACTGATGCAGGGTGAGGAGGATTCGGGTGCAGTCAGGTGTTTAATAAGGTTTAGTTCAGTTTTACTCACTGTAGATTTACAGAAATACATTTCATGTTTAAAGAAGGTTCAGTGTAACCATAGTTCGAATAAGATATCTTTATTATGCACAAAATGGTTTATGGTTCCTGCAACATTTCTTAGGTACAAATCTTTGACCGTTTGGTAGTGCACTAAACCTAAGTCTATTTATTTACACTCAGGTGAAAGTGTGTTTACTGTAAGCTATATCTATTATTGTAGCTCATTCTATCTGAAAAAGTAGTTCCATGTTACAGTAAGTGTGAATAATAAAGGTCTATGCTTAAACTTTACAGAAACGTTTTGCAGAAACATTTACTGACTGCCCTTAGGCTTCTATTATATATGGATTTCAAGTAAAGAGTTTTGTTTTCCATTTTACAAAGTACAGAGAAATTTGTTGTCTGTCATAGTTGCCCAAATGCTACTACAGACACAATGAAAACATTTTTAATCTAATTTATATCTCAATAGATTTAACTGTAGCTACCCAATAAATTCACAATGTGGTAGGTCTCTCCTACTGCACCTTCAGCATAGCTAAAAAAACTAAAAACTTTTTGTGCTTCAATTCTATGATGCCAGTCAATTGTAAGAAAGAGGGAAAAACTCCCCATGTGGATATCACTCATTACAGCCTATGTACTCTTCTAGCCACATGACCCTGTGCTTACCCGCACTTCACAAAAGTAGCATTTGTGTATGTGTGGTAGTGTTTTTGTTCCTGCTGCTTCAGCACATTTTTCTCGTTAATTAGCTGTCAGTTTCTGACGTTGTGCTTTTACATATTTTCCTCGCCGTTTCCCTGAGTTACCACTGATTTCCCACTTAATGTTCAGTGCTGTAACTAAAGTTTAGGGTTTTTATTGAGTGTAAAAGCAATCAGCTAATACATTGAATCGTTTACAGTTTTCAGTTGAGGTTTAAAACACTCTGTAATTAATGTAGCTCACAATTAATCATAGGAAGCGTATTACCTCAGTGAGGAGCCAGACGACATACCATTTGCCAAATATTATGTCTGTATTAATGTTTGTTGTTTGCTATGCCCTTTACCTGCTCTGTTTACAGAGTAAAATAGTTGTTTTGGCCTAGTTTGAACCCTAGCGAGGTCTAGGGGCATGAGAATGGGTCTACTGTTTTTTGTGCTAAGTGTGGTACTGTAAGGTACTGAGGGTTTGAGCTAATAGGGTTTTTTTGTTTTAGTCTTTTGAATTTTTTTTTTTTTTTTTTAATCATTCAACATGAAGACATTCTGTTTCACCAATTTTGATGTTTTTTTTGTTTTTTTTGTTTGTTTGTTTTTGTTTTTTAAAATTTGGTTGTCTGTGTTTATACGTTAGCCAAAGACTAACAGTGTTTTTAAATACAAATTTCTAGTGGAACCACTTAAAAAAAAAATTTATAAAACACATTAAATCATTAACCTTGAATCCATACATTGATGTTTTTATAACTAGGTGCGCATGCTGTTAAATGTTCATTATGTTTATTTTTCTTTGGTTCTCAATAAGCTGTTGCGCTGCCCTGTGATCAACGAAAGGAATATTTCACACAAAAAGAATCATATTAAACAAGCCTCTGAGCAGTTTTTAAAGAAGTTGTCTAATATAAATGTGTTGTATCTTTTTTTCTATTTAGGTAAAATTATACATATATATATATATATATATATATATATATATATATATATATATATATATATATATATATATATATATATATATAGATAGTCTGGGTCTTGCACACTTTTTTATGTTATTTTTTGATTAATCAGAGCTTGAACAGGTCTGTATTGTTAGCCTTTGTTATATCTGAATGCAAAGCAAATATTCAGTCTAACAACCATCCCAAACAAATCCCTATGTATATATCACCTAGTAAGGGTTGATCTAACCCTGTTTGTATTTGTGTGTTTAAGATGTTTAAAAAGAAAAGTTAGATCTGAGTGCCTTATTTCCACACGGACATCTTCATCCCACTAGAGGGCATCATTGCAATAGGTTTAGAACAGTGTCTCAGAATACTATTAAAAAAATATACCTCAACTTAGTCATAGCAATTAATGGTTGTTTGAAAGAGTTGGAGATCAGTGTTCTTGTTAACATAAAATTGTGTGATTAAGCATAAAAGACTACAAAACATTTTCATTTCCTAATAGAACGATTTCCTTATATAAATAATTATAATTAAATATTCTAATATATAAGTATTATTATAATTATAATATGTATTTAAATGTCATAGTTATAAACATAGTTTATTAACTGGATGTTAATTATAATTTTTTTATATAAAGCAATTCTAGAGTATTACAATCAAAGGTACATTTATTAATAGCATTACATAAATCCTTACAATTAACCTACAATAACAGAAACTGCTAAATAAAATGAATTCTGTATGAAAGAAAAGCTTTGCTTTTTATATTGGCATGACCTGTGTTAAATATGTTGATTATGTATGTAGATGCAGAAGGAAGCTGTGTGTTTGGATATACTTTTGAATCACCACTGTAACCATAACAACTTGTTCACTTTGTTGTGGACATTTATAGTAACTAGTCCCCAGCAGTGCAGATGGAGGATCCTGTCCCAGATAAAGTTACAACTGACCTGTAGTGCATCATAGCTGGCCTCTGAAGCTATGATATATGTGTAGACACACATCAATCTTACGTGCAAATTTATATGCAGCTCCAAAGAAGGGTCACATAATGGCCATGTTATTACAATGGTGAGTGTGTTATGAGAAACTGACCCAGTGGATTTTATCTGTTTTTTTTTTTTTTTTTATATGGGCCAGAAATGACACAATTGCAGTCAATTCTGTATTTCATTTGGGGGACAAAATTGTCTGGCTGTAAAATTACAGTTTTTCCAAAGTTGCACATTGGTTGAGCTTTGGGCAGGAAGTATTTAGCAATACAGTATACCCAAAATGTTTTAGTAAATATGTAACAAACAAAGTATAATCAATTCAAATGTATTTCTTTCCTATTAAATATATGGACAGGATGGAGAGAAGGATTTATTATGATATTACTTACTATTGGGTGGTGTTCCATGGCAGCTGTGAGAAATTTAGCCAAGTATCTATGTTTTGTACATAGGCAGGAAGAAAACATAGCTAATAGTATTAGTAATCCCCTGTTTATCGCAGTGGTTACGTTCCCAAACCGCCAGCGATAAACGAAAAACCGCGATAAACGGACGCCACCCCCAAAACCGTATTTTATGTATACAGTACTGTAATAACATTTTACTTCATTTTATAATTAATAATTATATTTTGATTAATAAGTTTCATTGTTTTAACATAAAACTCCATAAAAACAAATCCCTAAAGTTTTTTATTTTTTTTTGTCTATCTACAATTTAGTTATGTGGCAAATGCAATTCCGCAATAAACCGGAGGGGGGCGAGATTCGAACCGCGGTAAAGCGGAGGATTACTGTATATTAATAAAGTCACAAAGTTTTCATGACATTAGTATGCTAGTTTAATTCATATAAAATAATGCAATTTTTTTCAAAAACCTAAAAAGTTTGTTTATTCTAGTCTGGGTTGTGATGGGTCTCTGAACACGAGGCAACACCATGGTGGGACAAAATTGCAGAGCTCCATGAACACAAACATTCACACAATTACCATAGTTAATTAAGAGGAAACCTGAGAACTTGACAGAAACAGACATGGTACATGTGCCCTGATGCTGTGAGGCGCACTGATACCGAGTGTAGATTCAATCTGGAAGCCTTGGCAAACCCTAGACCTCTACAATTTAGTATTTTTCAGTCTTCAACATAAAACCCACTTTTTAAAGCAATAATCTAAGAATCATTAATAATATACAGAGCCTTTGGAAATGTATTTATTTAAAAAAAAATAAAAAATTATATGTAAAAGTGTACCAATATGATTTTTGCTGACACTCTGAATCTTGCAGAGAAAAACAAATACTTTTTATGTTTCTAGCTTTTGCTTGTGCAGGAGAAAACTGTTGCTTTTAAACTCTATAAAAATGAAACTCTGGTATTCTTCCTGATTTATAACCAGTACATATCCATGTTGAACAGGATGTCTTGTGACAAGTCTCTGCAGACATTCCACCTCTGGAGACTGAGTGCATATACTAAAAAAGGCCAAAGCCTAATCAAGGAGTGTAATCATAATCCGGAAAGAAGCAGTGGTTGAGAGGTGTATGCAACTGTCCAGCCTTCCGGATCTCTAAGCTTAGGTTTCATTCCCTTGCTTCGTGCCTTGCTTACCTATCAGTATAAACATGTCCATCAACCCAGCTGTCAGCGTGCTAAAATTGGTGGCAATCAAACGCCAGGAACTGGCGCGATGCCGTGTCTCTGTATCAGCTTTCCTGGGAGGAAGCCTTGATCTGCAACACCTTTAAAGAAATTGATCTGTGAAAGAGCTCAAGGAATGAACCCACTGAGCTGTAACAGCAGGTGCTCAGAGGTTTACTCAATGGCAATAAACATTTCTGTAAGTGAAATTTTGTCACTTCCCTTAAACAAACGCTTTCTTCATTGGTATACATGCACTTCACATAAGCACACTTCCCCTTGGAGATGTGGGCTAATGGTGGCTTAGCACCTGTTACTGGAAAGAAAAACTGCTTCTGTTTACATCTTATCAACTGATACTACTGAATGAAGGTTTTCATTCTGGATGTGATGCCCCAGCCAAACCAAACCAAGATCCTGGCATAGTGACAGAATGCTCCAGAAGCCGACTGGAGGAGCTGATGACTAATTGGATTATGCCTACTAAAAATCTTCCATATTTTAATTAACACACGTGCCTTTGCTAATATAGTTTGCTGCACAGCTCACTGAGCAGTGTTTTCTGTTTTATGAATGAACGCAACCCTCATGGCCCCTGTTCATCTATATTAACTTTAGACACTCACAGAAGGTGGTAGTGACAGGAGCCATTGCTTGTGAGCTCATGAACTATATCCAGAACAAGTTTCAATTTAGGCTCATTCAAGCTACATTTAGATGCAGATCTACTGTACCACGAAGATGTGTTAAAAAACACAAGGTTTATGGTATCAAGTCTGGCATCCGTGGTGGAATGTAAATGTCACTAGGTTACCACAAATAAAGTTACTCCAACAAAACAATGCTAAACCTTAGACGGAGCATTCTATGTCAATTCATCTTCACTCCAAGGGTCTGAAATGAAAACAGTACGTATGTTGAAGGGCATGGACGTATCTTGTTTCTGCAGGGATGTCCTTCATCTACATGGGTGAGGCTGCTGCAATCTATAAAGATATGATATTTCCCACTGTCAGAGTTTTATACTCCTGGGAATCCCTGCCATCCATTCTCGGGCAAAGCATTATTTCCTGTTGGCAGAGCCAAAATCTAAAAACTGCTGTGTCGTTCTATTCAAAGATATAAAAAGCATGTCTGAATTGATTGGCAGTTTTAAATAATTTATTTATTTTTTTGTGTATAGTAGATAGAATCAACCTATGATTGCTTTGCATTATCCCCTGCCCACATGCTATATGTGGGTAAAAAAAATACTTAATAATTAGTTTTTTGTGTAACATCTAACATATTTTGTGCAAAAAGAGCAAGTTAGCTCCAGTTATTATTTATGTTGTAGCAGTTACAAACAGCAGTTACAAACATCATCTGCTTTTGCTAAATTGAGAAGAACTAATTTGCTTGTCATGTTACCAAGAAACCAAAACTTGCTAACTCTCCTATCCTGAAGACTTACCTGTGGCCAAAACAAATATGGTTTACAATGTGCTGGCACCAAAGATTTCTTCTGTAAATGATAAATAAGCATGAAAAGAATACAAAAGCCCAACAAGGGAAGCCAATTTTACCAGATACACTTATTACAGGAATGTATAAATAGTTGTTTTCTAGCCTGCTAATAACTATTTGTTAACAGGATATAAGTGAACATGGCTGCTTTAGCATCTCTTTCTGTTTGCAGCACATTCTTTTGTCATATGTGTTCCAAATGCCAGTTACCTTATATTGATTTCTATATATACTGTACTGTGTTTGGGGTAATAAACCTGAGGTCTTGTGTTTATAGTTGAATCCTAGCCATTGTAATATTCAGTATAACTTCAGTAGTGTGAATGCACTATTTCTTAATTGTATATGTTTTTGTTAAGAACTTTTAAAAATATGATTATTATTAGACTATGCGAGTGTCCATCAAACAGGTCTCTATTAGTTTGTACTATGAAAAAAAGCATTAATATAAATCATATGTGTAAGTGAATTCAGCAGTGGACAGTAATCAAGTAAATGCAATTCGTTACTGTACTTGAGTAGCTTTTTTACATTTCCATTTGGGGAGATTTTAACTTCATCGCGTTTCAATGTCAAATATCTTTCTTTAAAATAACTACATTTTGTGAAATCAGTCGTTCCTTTTTAAATAATGATTGGATACAAACTTAACTGGTCAACCACGTAGGAAGCCACCAATCAGGGTAGCACACGTGCTCTGTTTTGAACTTGTGTTGATTGTGTTTGGTTTAAAGGCAAATGCTTCTGTACTTTTACTCAAGTGAAAGATTACAGAGAGCAATTTTAGTAATAATTTGCCTAGTAATATTTTACCTCTACTTAAACTTAATTACATGTTTTGTGTACTTCATCCACCACTGATTGAACTGCATGAGGCTTCACTGTCAGAGCTGTTGTTATAGAAATTTAATCCACATCTTCTAACCAATCAGATTAAAGAATTCAATATGACCAGAAATATTGCTACTTATACATATACATATAATTTCTTTACAATTGAATAAATATCCTTAATCCTCTGATCAGCTTGACCCATCTTCAGCATGTGAAACTCATATGCAGTCAAACCTGTGATATACTATTCACTACAAATACAAATACAAATCCAGAACATTGTAACTCAGTGGCTTAGTACGTGAGGTATGGCTGCTGGTATGATGAGTGGTGACTCGTTTTGCCTCATGTAGACAGTCTGTCAGTGAACACAGCAGGGTCACAAATTATCAGCAGGAAGCACATGTATGTCACTTGATGCTAGAGCCTAAACTAGGATCCGGAGTATCTACGAAATCTACGGAAGGGTCTCACAGAGGTGTGGCTCAGATTTTTTCCCTCATCTTTTGAGTAAACAAGAAACAGCTAAAAGCATTTCTGCAGAGCTCAAATAAATCCTAGCATCCTTTTCCCAAACACTCTTGAATATTTATTTTGAATAGTCAATTTCTAGAAGAACTATTCCTAAAGAAACTTACAGCAAACACGAAGAAATATAAAGAGAAATATTGCACAAAACTCTACATTCATACATAAATAATGAGATTTTTATTCCGAATATTATTCTAATAAATATTAGTGGGTTTTCCTACATAATTATTCGCACTGTGTGCTCTCTTTTAAATCATCAGCCTTGCAACTTGTTCCTCATGTTTATAGCTGTAAAACCAGAGCCTGTAACTGCTGGGAGTGTTATTTTGGCTTCCTTACCATCTTGTCCTCAAATGGAGCTCAGATGCCACTCAAGCCTGAAGTTTCCATTGCCTTGATTTTTACGAGGACCTTGTGTTCACTGCTTCAGTAAATGGGAGCAAAATTGGTCTTGATATGCTTTCTTTCTGTGTTTCTTCATTTTTATTATCCATGTCAGATGTTAGGTTAATTATAAAACGGATCGCATTTCTCGGAGCATTACTTGGAATACTTTGGATATTAGTAAAAACATATGATAAAAGCAATCAGTGCATGGCCCAGTTAGCAATGCTAGCTGTTTCAACTGGATTGCATTGTGTATTGTATAAAATTATGGGAATAAACTTGTCCATATCCCACTGTCAGAACACAACCACAACTTAACCATGATGAAAACGCATCTCACAGTAGCACTCATTAACTGAAATGACACACATAATTTTTAATTCGATCCGTTTTTGGCCCCGAATTCAAAAGCTGTTAAATAAATATGGGTGCTTATGCTGGGATATATTGTTTGACTATGTACTTTTGATTAACGTAAGTGTGCCTAAACTTAAACAAAAAAGCTTGGAATCTTGAGGGTAAGTGAGCTGCTGTTGGACACATAGTTGGCTGCACATTCTTGCATTAAAACGTTATGTAAACAGATTAAAAAATGTGGAATACCATGATGCTAATGTTTTACAAAACGAAAATCTAAACTGATGTAAAATGATCAAGAAAAGTTCTAATTCTCTGAGTTTTTTTAAATGTCACATTTTATAAATGTCACGCATTTTGCGTCTTTAACAGCCCTCCTGAGCTTGAAAAATCAAGTCATAATCACTGTCACTGTTGTTATATCCTATTTCACTGGCTTTTAATGAACACATGATGATCAGATTTGCCTTCTTCTTCTTTTTTTTTTTTTTTTTTAAAGAATGCCTTGGACACTCTTAGCAGATATTTAATTTTTTAGCTTGCCTTTAAAATATATTAGCCTGGGGGGGAAAAAAAGCGTAACCTTTTATTATAAAAGGCAATTCCTTGTGATTATGATGAAGCACAAAATGGCATTACGCCTATGTTAATATTACTGTCATCACGTTTGCCATTGCTACCAACTTCACTGATAATCAACCAGCTATATGACAATATTGATTAGACACAATATTGATATCAGTTACACAATTTCCTGTCTAAACACTCATTTTCTTAGTGACTGTCAGCTTGCTGTCTTACACAGTTAAACCATTATCAAAACCAAATTGGCATGCATCAGCTTTTCCTCCTAAACTATGTAAGATTTCCCTTGGCATGGTTTGGGTATGAGTGGGTCACACAGCTAATGAGTGTTCAAACAGCTGCATGATCCCAGCTGTAGATCACTTTGGATTAAATAAAATCATCTGCAAATAATTACAGGCAACCATCCAGGAAAAGTCTCAGAAAACAAGCTGTTACATGTAATTTTTCATTTAAAGATTCATTGTGGTGTTATATCAGTTTTTTAATAGGTCTGATTTTTCTTTACAAAAGTAAACTTGCTTCATTTTGTAATGATCTCCAGAACTGCATCAGGTACAGTTTGTTACTGAGAAACATGGTTGAAACCTATAAGCCCTAACTAAACATTACATGTATAATATAAAGGTTCTGGGGTCTGGCTTTGCCCTGAAGCTGAGCATGAGGATTGAAAGTCGTTGCTTAGTGAGATGAGCGTTTGTTTTTCTACAGAGCAATGCACCGGCCGAGGGTCAGTTTGCCAATCATGCACAGGGTGGGCTTTGCTGTTTAAAGAGCTCGAGGTGACCGATCCGTAGGTATTGCCACGTGCGCGCGCTGTCTGAAACAGTCCGGGAAAGTTTTCCGGGGGGCACTTTCTTTTAATCATCCGACTCCTACAAAACGATTTCAGCCGCTTTCTTATTACCACATCGTAATTTGTGCCACGTAAATCGCCAGGCTGGATTTGCCCGACCCTAGAAACTGGTGGAGCGGGGGCAAATCGTGGAGGACCGAGAAGCGGTACACCCGAGGGGGCAACATGACGGCGGATTCGCCTGAGCCCGCGCACATGCCTGTGCCCGTGCCCACGCCTGTTCACACGCCTGCCGACGGGACCGAGCGGGACGTCAGCGAGCGAGTGTTCATTAACGTGTCGGGGCTGCGCTTCGAGACGCAGCTTAAGACTCTCTCCCGCTTTCCAAATACACTGCTGGGTGACCCGCGCAAACGCACCCGCTTCTTTGACCCGCTCCGGAACGAGTACTTCTTCGACCGGAACCGACCGAGCTTCGACGCCATCCTGTACTACTACCAGTCCGGCGGGAGGCTCCGCAGACCCATGAACGTGCCGGTGGAGATTTTCATGGAGGAGATCAAGTTTTATGAGATTGATGATGCGGTAATACAGGGCTTCATCGATGACGAAGGTCTCAGCAAAGAGGAGACGCGCCCGATGCCCACCTCCGAGTTCCAGCGGCAGGTGTGGCTCCTGTTTGAGTATCCAGACAGCTCCAGAGCAGCCCGACTGATTGCCATCATTTCAGTAATGGTCATTATAGTTTCAATCGTCATCTTCTGCTTGGAGACCTTACCAGAATTCAGAAGCTCTGGAGATGTTCCGGGCAGAAAAGCAACAGGTAACGGGACGACTGAAGAAGTTTTGCATGGCAACCCGTTCACGGACCCGTTCTTCCTCCTCGAGACGCTGTGCATCAGCTGGTTCTCCTTCGAGATGTTCATGAGGTTCATATCGTGCCCGAGCAAGTCCGCTTTCTACAAGGACATAATGAACACGATCGACATCGTCGCGATTGTGCCGTATTTCATCACGCTGGGTCTGGAGCTCGCGGAAAACCGCGGGAACGCGCAGCAGGCCGCGTCCCTGACCGTGCTCAGAGTCGTGCGGCTCGTGCGTGTCTTCCGCATTTTCAAACTCTCGCGGCACTCCAAGGGGCTGCAGATCCTGGGCCGGACGCTACACGCCAGCATGCGCGAAATGGCACTGCTAATCTTCTTCCTCATCATTGGCATCGTCCTGTTCTCCAGCGCGGTCTTCTTCGCTGAGGTCGACGACCCCGATTCGAGCTTCACGAGCATACCGGAGTCGTTCTGGTGGGCTGTGGTTACAATGACTACAGTGGGATATGGAGACATGAGTCCCGTCACACTGGGTGGTAAAATAGTCGGTTCGATGTGCGCAGTGGCCGGTGTGCTCACCATTGCGCTGCCGGTGCCTGTCATCGTGTCCAACTTCAGCTATTTCTACCATCGAGAAACCAACCAGGATGATAACAGCACCTACACGCATGTGACCTGCGGGCGCCAGGTGACCTCGTCTGATGAGGACAACATGCCCAAAGGCGAAAGTAAAGTCACGCTTATTATATCAGAGTGCTCAGAAAATAATAATGATGATGATGACTTACATTTCTCAATATACTGTAATTTTAATCCTGATGAATACACAGGGAAGCTGACAGATGTCTGAGCAACTCAAATAACTCAAAACATTTCTAAAGGGCATTCGAGTTCTCAGAGTGAGAGTGGGGTATTTCATTTTATCAAATATATTGCAAAAGTCATCTACCAATTTAATCAGCTCAGCCTGTGGTTTTATTTTTGGAACTGGTAGCTGGTCAGATAAACTGGATACTTCAGCAGGAAAAGGTATTTTTTTTTTTTTTTTTTTAACAATTAATGATTGTTTTTATTTATACTTATTTGCCTGCTTGACTAATCCCTTGTATCGAATGGGTTTATTCAAAACCTCAATAACTCTTAAACAAGTAGGTCTGTAAATGATGTCAACTTGGACATCATTTGTTTGGTGGGTAATGAGGTCAGGAAAAAAAGCGAAATAACATCAATAAATAGACAAAACATTTTGTACACATTAAATTACCGATCGTAATATTTAATTCAAACATTTGGATTACTTTTATAAAATAAACCTGGACTGATGAGGTTTTAAGAATGTATGTTTTAGATAATGTGTTGTAAATTTATGAACAAAAAAAGTTGGATAATCCTTAACTCTCAGAAAAAAAGTTTACCCACCCTTGTCTAGGGTTAAGGTTACTATATATACAGTGAGGAAAATAAGTATTTGAACACCCTGCTATTTTGCAAGTTCTCCCACTTAGAAATCATGGAGGGGTCTGAAATTGTCATCGTAGGTGCATGTCCATTGTGAGGGACATAATCTAAAAAAAAAAAATCCAGAAATCACAATGTATGATTTTTAAACTATTTATTTGTATGATACAGCTGCAAATAAGTATTTGAACACCTGTCTATCAGCTAGAATTCTGACCCTCAAAGACCTGTTAGTCTGCCTTTAAAATGTCCACCTCCACTACATTTATTATCCTAAATTAGATGCACCTGTTTGAGGTTGTTAGCTGCATAAAGACACCTGCCCACCCCATACAATCAGTAAGAATCCAACTACTAACATGGCCAAGACCAAAGAGCTGTCCAAAGACACTAGAGACAAAATTGTACACCTCCACAAGGCTGGAAAGGGCTACGGGGAAATTGCTAAGCAGCTTGGTTGGACCACTGTTGGAGCAATCATTAGAAAATGGAAGAAGCTAAACGTGACTGTCAACCTCCCTCGGACTGGGGCTCCATGAAAGATCTCACCTCGTGGGGTCTCAATGATCCTAAGGAAGGTGAGAAATCAACCCAGAACTACACGGGAGGAGCTGGTAAATGACCTGAAAAGAGCTGGGACCACCGTTTCCAAGGTTACTGTTGGTAATACACTAAGACGTCATGGTTTGAAATCATGCATGGCACGGAAGGTTCCCCTGCTTAAACCAGCACATGTCCAGGCACGTCTTAAGTTTGCCAATGACCATTTGGTGATCCAGAGGAGTCATGGGAGAAAGTCATGTGGTCAGATGAGACCAAAATAGAACTTTTGGGTCATAATTCCACTAAAAGTGTTTGAAGGAAGAAGAATGATGAGTACCATCCCAAGAACACAATCCCTACTGTGAAGCATGGGGGTGGTAGCATCATGCTTTTGGGGTGTTTTTCTGCACATGGGACAGGGCGACTGCACTGTATTAAGGAAAGGATGACCGGGCCATGTATTGCGAGATTTTGGGGAACAACCTCCTTCCCTCAGTTAGAGCATTGAAGATGGGTCGAGGCTGGGTCTTCCAACATGACAATGACCAGAAGCACACAGCCAGGATAACCAAGGAGTGGCTCTGTAAGAAGCATATCAAGGTTCTGGCTTGGCCTAGCCAGTCTCCAGACCTAAACCCAATAGAAAATCTTTGGTGGGAGCTCAAACTCTGTGTTTCTCAGGGACAGGCCAGAAACCTGACTGATCTAGAGAAGATCTGTGTGGAGGAGTGGGCCAAAATCCCTCCTGCAGTGTGTGCAAACCTGGTGAAAAACTACAGGAAACGTTTGATCTCTGTAATTGCAAACAAAGGCTACTGTACCAAATATTAACATTGACTTTCTCAGGTGTTCAAATACTTATTTGCAGCTGTATCATACAAATAAATAGTTAAAAAATTATACATTGTGATTTCTGGATTTTTTTTTTAGATTATGTCTCTCACAGTGGACATGCACCTACGATGACAATTTCAGACCCCTCCATTATTTCTAAGTGTGAGAACTTGCAAAATAGCAGGGTGTTCAAATACTTATTTTCCTCACTGTGTATATATATATATATATATAAAAGTTACCTTTATACATATACACTTAACTTCGAGGCTTCCACACATTTAAAAAGAAAATGTATAGTATTATATAGTGTGTAGGATAATGTTCATGTGCTTATAGGGTTTGTGGAATTGATCTTACAGCTGAAGGTGTCCTTGGCTTACATTAGAGGGCTGATTTATAGTCACAAGCCTAAGGCCAAAATAATGAATGTTATTACATTTGAGAACAATGTAGTCTCATAAAAACCCTGGCATAGTTGGCAAATTAAAAAACTTTTCCTTTACACTTGTGTAAAACTCCAGGAACAAAAATGAGAAATACGAAGTTTCCAGGAGAAACCAAGAGAAATGTTTATGTGAACTGAGAAAAATGAATTACCACGTGCTTTGTTGACATAAAAAAAAAAAAAAGATATTGTAAATATTAAGTTGCATTAAGGACATTGTTTACATGCAACTTAATGCTTACACTTACTGGTTACTTTATTAGGAATACCAGTGCACCTGCAAATTTCTGTCATTATCCAGTCTGCCAATCTGGGCAGGTTTGCACATTTTAGAAACTGCTGCTCTTCTTCTCTTTCACGCATATCAGTCTCTGTAGTTTGCAGAGCAAGGCATGGAAAAAAAAATCACTTTCAGTGAGCCTTGTTGAGAAAAGTTAGGGGGAAATAGCCAAGCTGGCAGGAAGCCCACATTAACTCACATAACCATTATATTCAACTGTGGTATGCAGAAAAATATTTTAGCACACAGGACATTCAGCATGACATCAAACTTTTTGCCAGATGGACTACAACAGTAGATTAATCAAGTGTCTCCTCTGTAGTGGACAGAGGTTTATAAACAGGAAAGTTGAACAGCAGAGAACGAATTGATATCTTAATGAACTATGTTCTAAGAGAAAATGGGGTCTTTTCTCTCAGGGGTCTTTTGAAGTGACTGCTGAATGTGTGTAGTATAAATTAGTCAACTGGCGCCATCTTGTGGTCACATTGTAGAGTCCTCTAGGCGCTCTTATTCAGGTAAACACAGTTGATTTACTCAGGAATTTTTTTTTTACTTAACTGAACCTGTAAAATAATGTATATGTAATGTACTTCATGTATTTGTAGATGATCTGTCATGCTTACATGAAACTTGCGACCGTTTTAGCAATTACAAAATACATTTTCCAAGTAATCTTTACATTTCTGTCAGAATTTTTCTGATATTTTAACACATTATAAACTGTGTGGAAAAAACATCTGCTGAACTTAACTGAACCACAATACAATAAGGCTTGTGCATTTTCTGTTTTATTTTTGATAAATAAAATTATTTTTTGATAAACATTTTTCCATTAGGTTCAGTTTCCCACTAAGCAGAAATAGAATGTATAATTGTATAATTATATATATATATATATATATATATATATATATATATATATATATATATATATATATATATATATATATATATATATATATATATATATATATTTTTTTTTTTTTTTTTTTAACATTCAAATAGTATTTAAAGCTACCCTTTTAGAGTTTGGGACTTTATTGAACTTCAAGGGTTTTCCAGTGGGTTCTTCAAAGCTCCAAAACTGTTCTAGTTTTCAGAAAGGGAAACAGTTTATTAAGACATAAAGACTATAAGACTACAAGATGGTCTTGGTGATTAGCATTACTCAGCCTTAGCCGACTCAGCGTGAAGCAGATTGATATGTAAGATAATAAGATGTTGCCGCTTTCCAAGAAGGTAAGAATCAATAATGCTTTCTTCACCAAAAATATGAAAACATTTTCTTAATGGTGAATGTCAGGTAGTACCAATGACACCACCATAGATAAATGACAGAATTGCTCTTGCAGAGCAAAAGGACAAAAAGAAAGGAAGTGATTGAGATGCAAACTGCAGAATGGAAAAAGCCTGCCTATTTCTTATTTATGACATTCAGCAGTTAAGCGCTCACTCCTTCTGCTGCTTCTGCTGCTGCCCAAACAGCATCTCATGGTGAAAACCATTAAGCCTTAAAACATAGGCTGGCTGAAAGATGACATTATGTTCCACAGTGACAACAACTGATTTTCTGATTCTTACTTTTTGATACTTTTACCTAATATTTAGGAGCAAATGTTCTCTGGCAGGTACAGTGTAAAATCACTTATATAAAGTACATCAGAATTTAATGAGTAAACGTAAAAGTATACTACTCTAGTGGAAATCTGAAATTAAATAATTACTGCACAGTTTTATTATAAGCTGTTCAAGAAAAGGCACAACAACATCAAAAAAGTGGTATAAATAATTCTAGCAATTATACTGTCATCAACAATAGTAATAATAACAACTAAATATATATATATATATATATATATATATATATATATATATATATATATATATATATATATATATATATATATATATAGTTTCTATTGCTAGATTAATAGCTATCATATAGTTTCAAAATATGCAGCTTGATCATTGATTTGTCATCAGCTGGGAGAAATAGCATTTTATTTTTTTTGGACATTTTTCAATAACAGTTAAAGGAAAGTGCAAAAAAATTTTTAAAGTGTGCCTTAAATAGACAGGAACATATAAAACAGACACTGCTTAATATTAAAAAATGGACCCACAATCTTTATCCATGCAGCCAATACACTACTTTAAGCTTTGGTTAGGTTACTTGGGTGTAGCCTTACCACCCTTACCAACTCTAACTCCCCAAAAGCGTGTACTAGTACAAAATGTTCATGCATGCAGATTCAATAGAATACAATGGAGTTCCTGCATGCAGATAGGGCCCCTGCTGTAAATGTTAGAGTTTGAATAGATTGATAAGGTATATACATGCTTTTATGTGTTCATTCAGTAAATCATAACTAGCTCATCATGATGCTCACTGTTTGGCACATCATATCTCCTGAGCATTAGGAACTGCAGATAAACTATGTGCTGTTATGTCATTGTATGGTCATGTATTTTACTCCATAGCATGCAGCATATGTTTTCCAAATACAAATTGTATACATAATATGTCCTATGTTAAAGTATTGCCATGCATTGTGTGATCTTTAAACCCCTGGGATTAAAAAATCAGAATTTTCTTCTATAATGAATCCAGGATGCACTGATATTGAATTAGGAGGCTCAGCAAGACTCTTCGTCTGGTGTCCTGTTCACTCCAGAGGAAGTGAGAACACCTCATCATTTGCTCTGTTCATTGCCTTACGTCACTGACCCGTTGTCCCAGAGGTGGAAGTGTCCCATAGGTGGCGTGATATACTATTCAGAAAGTATGATCCTATGCGGTTTAGACCTGGCCGTGAGCTCTGTGATGTGTGTGTGTGTGTGTGTGTGTGGCGGAGCGCGCGCGCCGCGGCAGCCTGCGTTACAGAGCCGGTCTGCATTGCGTCGAACTCCCTCCCCCACCCTCGCGCTCCCCTGCTTCCCCATGTGCACCCGGTGTATACTGGCCTAGTATTAAGGAATTACTCTATATCCCCTCATTGATCCCTCTCCCACCCCCCCACCACCTCTCATTATTTAAGCACTCTTCTACCTCCATTCCCCGTTGCTTGCGCGGACAGATAAAGCAGACCTCTCGTCCTCTTGTCTACGCGAAAGAGAGGAAATTTCTGCTGAATCAGTGATGTCTGGAAATGGCATGAGCAACCCCCCCCCCAACACACACACATTCTCCTCTCAATCCTCCCACCCACCCCCAACCCAACTTTAATGCATCCCCCCACCCTTCCTCCGAGCTGCAGCAGTAGTCTGTCCTGCGGTATAAACCTTATTCACGCGCCGAGGTGCCGCCGCACGAGCACCGCACCGCACTGCACCGGAAGGAGGGAGGTTGCAGCTTTTGTTTTTTAATTCCATTTGTGAGCACTTTTTCCCCCCTCCTCGTCCGCTCTCCCTGCATTCTCATCCCTTGCGCATCTAAAAGTACCCATTTATTTTCAAGAAATAACACTTGCGACTTAAGATGGTCAGGTGTCATATAGCCAAGGATAAACCAACTGCAGCTTCAGAGGACTGTCCGCACACGAAACGACATGTAAAGTGCTAATGAATGAACACAAGACGAAAGAAGAGCTCTACTATTAGATGACAAGAGGCATTTCATCCGCTTCCAATATCTTCAAGAGGTAAGCACCTGTACCTGGTGGATATGAAGAGCCTTTGCTTTACTCTGCACTGCTTCTCTTTATTTAGTTCCAAAAAGTCAAGCCTGCTGGGTTTTTTTTTGTTTTGTTTTGTTTTTTATTGCTTTGGAGTGAGAGCCAGGGTTCCAGTCCTGAGAAGTAGCCCAGCCTGCATGTGAGCTAAGAGTAAAAGTGACATGGTCATGTCAGATCATTTTTTACTTGGAGCAAAGCAATGGTTTGGAAAGTACACATTTGATTCACAAAGCATTTAAGTAGATATGTGGATAGACCCAGAAGAAGATAGCTGGCAAGGGAAATAAATAAATATCTATATATATAAATAAATAAATAATGGAAGTGGAAATTGCTGAGCTAGCAAATATCTCCACTGTTCGATCCATTTTTTTCTCTGACTATGTGGCAGAGGCAGCAGTAGCGGATGCAGTGGAAAGGAGCGATGGTGGAGTCAGCGGGAGCTGCAGTCGGTCCACACTGAGGAAAACTGGTCTAGCTCATAGCTTTGGGCACAAAAATCAAAGCAGGACAGGGAAAGTGAGCTAAGGAGGAATTCAGGACGAGAACTACATGTCTGTTCCATTGCACTAAACGCAGTCCCGCATCTCCTGCAGTGCTTCGACTTGGACTTGCAGGATGACCGTAGTGGCTGGAGATAACATGGATGAAACATCAGCTGTCCCGGGGCATCCTCAGGACACGTATTCTCCTGATCATGATGACCATGAATGCTCTGAAAGGGTAGTCATCAACATAGCTGGGCTGCGCTTTGAAACACAACTCAAAACACTCGCCCAGTTTCCAGAGACTCTGCTTGGGAACCCAAAGAAGAGAATGCGTTATTTTGATCCTTTGAGAAATGAGTATTTTTTTGACCGGAACCGTCCTAGTTTTGATGCAATCCTATACTACTATCAGTCTGGGGGGCGGTTGAGGAGGCCAGTAAATGTCCCATTGGATATGTTCTCGGAAGAAATTAAGTTCTATGAACTTGGAGCTGAGGCAATGGAAAAGTTCCGTGAGGATGAAGGATTCATCCGAGAAGAAGAACGACCCTTGCCCGAACGTGAGTTCCAACGCCAGGTCTGGCTTCTGTTTGAGCACCCTGAAAGCTCAGGTCCAGCCAGAGGAATTGCCATAGTGTCTGTCATGGTCATTTTAATTTCCATTGTCATTTTCTGTTTGGAAACTTTGCCAGAACTAAAGGAGGACCCTGCGGGGAGAATGAAGAAAGTAGGGAACACCACCTATTACTACAAACCAAACATCCTTACAGATCCCTTCTTTATTGTAGAGACCCTCTGCATAATCTGGTTCTCATTTGAACTTATAGTACGATTCCTTGCATGTCCCAGCAAAGCAGCCTTCTTTAAGAACATGATGAACACCATAGATGTTGTAGCTATCATCCCTTACTTTATTACACTGGGCACAGAGCTGGCAGAAGAATCGGAAGGTAAGGAGGCCAAGGGGGAACAGGCAACATCACTGGCCATTCTCAGGGTGATTCGTCTGGTCAGGGTGTTTAGGATCTTCAAGCTGTCCAGACATTCCAAAGGCCTGCAGATTTTAGGGCAAACTCTAAAAGCTAGTATGCGGGAGCTTGGATTGCTTATCTTCTTCCTCTTCATTGGTGTCATCTTGTTTTCGAGTGCTGTGTACTTTGCAGAAGCTGATGAGGCTGAGTCATACTTCAGCAGTATCCCTGATGCGTTCTGGTGGGCTGTTGTATCAATGACCACAGTTGGCTATGGAGACATGGTCCCTGTCACTATAGGGGGCAAAATTGTAGGTTCTCTGTGTGCAATCGCTGGTGTGCTGACCATTGCCCTACCAGTGCCTGTCATTGTATCCAACTTCAACTACTTCTACCACAGGGAAACCGAGGGTGAGGAGCAAGCCCAGCTCCTGAATGTGAGTAACCCCAACATCGCTTCCGACTCCGATTCCAGTCGCCGCAGTTCCTCAGTTGTCAGCAAGTCTGAGTATATGGAAATCGATGGAGACATTAATAACAGTATGGACAACTTCAGAGATGCCAACCTTAGAACTGGCAATTACCCAATATCTAACCAAAATTGTGTTAACAAAAGTAAGCTGCTAACTGATGTTTAGAGTCCAGATATGTACTACAGGAACGTCGCGATTCAGTAGTCATTTTATTTAACTCCCTTGTGCACTCCTGCTCCAACTATTATTCTCTGCAGATGAAAGGGGAAGAGATGAAAATATGACATAAATACCTATCATGTGTATGTATATATACATACATATATATATATATATATATATATATATATATATATATATATATATATATATATATATATATATATATATATATATATATATAGTTAGTTAGTTTAATGAATTTATAACAGGGCAATGCACATAGGCTATGCATAGGAAAACATCCCTCTCTCGAATGTACAGAATGCATACTTAACCAAAAGGCCATGGAGAGGACAAGGCTCTGGATCGCTCTTTTGAGCTGGCAGTGAAGTGATGTAGAAACATTATGCATGGATTACAGATTACATATCAGCAAGTTGCACAGTGCATCCAAAACAAAAAGCATAAAATTACTCAGTTCCACAAGGACAAGCCAAGCCATCTACAGTGTTTGGCCTATATTTGGCCCTCTCTTCAGTACTCCAGACCTACTGACCAGCAAAGCACCTTATATGAACAAAACTGATCACCTGCTGGGATGCTGTGAGGGAAAAAAACACCACCTCATGGACATCTGCAATGCTGCTATTTTCCAGCAGAAGCTGTAATAGATATCACCAAGTGATTTGATGCCATGCCCTTTAGATGCAAGACAGCACAATGATGGAATAATAGCTTAATCATAAGCATGTTTAGACTCATTTTGATATCAGCATGTGTGAGATGTTACCTCATTCTATATGATATCTTTTTTCCTCGCCATTTATTCCCTATAGTTCGTTTCCATGAAAAGTGCACTGGTTTGATATGATTTGAAATGCTTCTCATTTAAGCATATCTTAAGGACTGAATGTTTAAACCTAAGGGAAACAGGATCTTGATGGGATCATAGCATGTTAAAATAACTTGCATTATGGCCTATTCAAACTAAGGTACTGTGTATCCTAGTATATTTAATGCATGACAGCAGTATTATACAGCTTGTTGCTATTTAGACACTCCTCTGGAGTGTTATTGTTACTATCAGGGAAACTATGGACGTTGAGTCCTGAAATTTTCTGAAATGTGACACAAAAAAAAAAACAACATGAGCAAGACCCAGCACAGGGACGCAAACTTTCTAATCTAAAAAGTAGTCAAAAAAGCAAAGAAAACAAAACAAATAATACTACAAAATTGCATATACTCATACTAAGTATCTGTTAAAATCAATATAACAAATAATGCTGTGCATGGGCCTTTGATGAAAAGAAGAAAAAAAAACAACCCAGCGAGCAAATTATAATTCATGCTTCCATTTTTTGCAGTCCAAATTTTGAACAGTCATGAATTTTATTTATTGGAATGCAACACGAAATACGGCAGAATTCTTTTTATTCATTTGTAGTGCCTTTTGACCCTCTCAACAACAGGACAGGTGAAAGTGCCTAGGTATTTCATGGAAATAGGGCAGCCCCCTGCCACAGCAAGTGTGTTGAGGATGAGCATTAGTGTGTGTATGTGTGATTAAAGAAAAAAAAACAAAAAAAAAAACAAGGGTACAAAAACTAACTAATGACACACTGTTGTCAGGCACAACTTAAAAGTTTTTGTTGTCATGCACTTAAAGCCCTTACTGCGTAACTACATTTGGGCCACATTTGAAGGGCAGGGACGTGTGTGGGATTTTTTAGAGCTTCAAATCTGCCTTGCATTGTAGTTTTCACTTGTGATGTGCCATAATGAGTCTACCTCAGTGAGGTGATCACTGCGGGGTCCTGCCATTGAGCAGAACAGCTCCTTGGTGCCGAACCTGTACATGTGGAAAAAGGTATGGTTGGTGATACTCCTACAAAGGCCAGTGACACTCCAGTATAACATTTTGGAGTTCCCCAACAAATAGCCTTTAGAGAAGCACTTAAAAAACAAATGCAACAATGGAACCACTCCCTGACCCTACTAGCTACGCACAATCAAAACTCAATCATTTCTTGTTTCGCATTTTCATTCACATTTTAATCCTTATAGCTATATTGTAGGAAAGATCTGCAGCCTGACCTGCAAAACATAATGTACAGAGCAGTGTCTTGAACTACAGGGTTAAAATTAGAATCAGGTTACATCCTTTTAAACTGGGATTTAGATCTAATATATGTCTTCCATGTGCTATTAATAATAATATAAAGAAGAATCCCAGATTATCCATCACTGGTGTAAGTTCCTCTTATATGGGAAGGTTACTGTATGTAGAAAAGGATAGCTCTAAGTTGGGCATGCCCATGTTAAATCCACAATATTATAAAATAATAATAAACAAACAAAAAAAACAAATATAGATAAAAAAATTTTTATTAGATTCGAACATATTTGCGTGCCCTTCTGTAGTATATGTATATCCAAAAAAAGGTGGTAGGCTAACTGATGCAAAGTTTTCCTAACCAACCATATAATACATAACCGTAGAAAGCATTTTAATGCTACAAAACATAGAAGATTTTATAGAACAAAACTAGACACAGGCAGTGTGTTGAAATGTATGAAGGGAATCAGCTAACAGTGGTAAATCAACAAAAAAAAGCGATTGAGCCATATGGTGCTATGCAGATATTAAACACCAACATACACTATGACAGCAATAGAGATTAGAGATCCATATTACACATGACTATTTACAACGGGTCTCTTAGGAATGCAACATTTTAAGGGCTGTGGGTATTTTAGCTGTTAAAGGCTAGATGTCTTTTTGTTTGTTTGTATTTATGATCATGATGCAAGAGGAAAAGTTCCAAGTTCATATGCTAGGGATAGCTATTTTCAATGTTGAGGAAAGAGTTGAATTTCTTTTTCTGGGACACGAAGGTTTAAATAAATAGCTGCTACTCACTTTGTGTATTAGATTCTGTGCTGTTTGTGCATTTCTTGTCATTACTGACCTGAAATCTCTGGTTAAGTTCAGAGCCCAAAAGAAATAAGACATTATGTTTTGGAGTGATTCTGCTCAGTGTGTAATCCAGAGTAAAAGGCACTGTGTTTTTAATTTCTTTATGTAAATGTTTTTTTGTTTTTTGTTTTTTTTTTAGGAAATAATTAACCAAACCAACTAGTTGACAGTGAAAATTTACACACCATCCTGTAAGTGCAGTTTTAATTAGTGCTCTAATAGAATTCCTAAACAGCAAGGTGTCAAATTCTGGATTTCCTTCATAGAGATTTGTGTTTTTATTTATTTTTACATGCCACATTCAGACCATGAGGGCCTTTTTCATTTGAGTTGAAGAGCTGTGTTTTATGGAGTCTGACACTCCTGCTATAAAGCCAAAGCAAATGGCGTAGTCAATGGATAGGACATGCCTATTCAGAGGAGATATCTAGAGGACAGGATATATACTGTATATATATATATATATATATATATATATATATATATATATATATATATATATATATATATATACATATATATATATATATATATATATACATATATATATATATATATATATATATATATATATATATATATATATATATATATATATATATATATATATATATATATATATATATATATATTTGGTTTCTTCACCTGTGTGGCCTCATTTTGCTTTTAACCAATTTGAGATCTGTGGCACTGGATTTAGAAAAAACATAGAATAGTTAATCATGTATCCGTTTGGAAAGCCATGACTAATCTATGGAAAGATTATAGCTACTAATATCTGTACCACCAAATGGAATTGTAAAATGGCATTAGCATCCAAAATGTACTGTAAGCTCTTTTCCTTTGATTATTTTGTCAACATCATGCAACCGTACCAAACATCCAATCCCATTCTGAAAACGTACTGTAAAGATACATGTCCCAAAAGCAACGGTTCGGCAAAATAAATGCATGGTCTTTGACTGCATGAGCTTAAGCCTTTTGAAAAAATGGATCGACTATATTCTAGTTGCACCATATTTAAAGCCCTTGCTCTGGTGTACACCCGAGCCTGTCTCAGTCTTTTTACTTTCTGTTTTGGGGAATTATTTTCTGTTCACTTTTAATCCAGTCAAAACTCCACAGATTACGTGTTTTCTCACAGATTGTTGTGTGAGGATGCTGAAAAATGAGGCTACAGATTTTAACATTAGCTGTGCGTTCGAGCTGAAATTGTAAGAGGTATGCTCAAAAGACTGACATTTGTCACTGATTTTTGACTGTAACAGCTACAAGTTAAACAAAGAATGGTTCAAGTTGTGTGTTTGTCCACAAAACACTTGACAACAATCTCATGTTTGTTTCTTCTAACACTCATGTAGTTGTTTTTTTTCTGGGGTGGGGTGGGGGGGTAGATTTTGATTTTAATTTTCTAATTTTCTGATAAAGATTGCGCTACAATGCTTTTATTTGTCAGATGCTGACAAAGGCATGGTCTGTGATCTATGCAAGGGTATTTTTGTTTCTTCCTGTCATTTATAATTTAACCATATATCTAAAAATCAATAAATTTTTAAGGATCAGTTCTCTGGTCTATGTGTATTAATCATTTTTTATTTTTACAGTGTTTGACAATGCATGGCATATATTGTGTCTTGGCTGTTGAATGTTGAAGGACAGCGGAAAATCTAGATTGAACCTGTCTACACTGTTACAGTGAAGTCACCTTTTGTCCTTAGTAAAACGTTTGCCTTACTCATGGGTAATTAGAGAAGCAGAACACAGCAATCTAACAGGAAATAATGAATAAAATGAGCAGAAAAGAAGACATGACGTGTACATAGTCCAAAAAAGCATGCACCTCCCTAAATGTCTATTTATTGTTTCAGTTAAATTAAAATTGCATAAAAATGTGGGGTTTTTATTATGAGATAGACAATGATTTCATTTTCCCTCAGACATTTGTAACTTATAAACCACAGAAGGTGAAGCAATTTTAAAATCAGGGAGTTATGTTATAAATTTAGCTTGATTTTTAAGGTATGGAAAGTATTTGTGTATTCACCCATGGTAATGCTTCCTCATTTTTTTGTCTAAAAGTGTTATTCAACAGACAACTCAGCTGTAATTTAATTCACTCAAAAAAGTTAAATGCAAAAAGTACCCTCAGGAAAAAATAAAGGAAGACTAAGGAATTTACTTAAAGAAACAAGACTTTAAACTGAAATATGAATAGTGGTCAATTAAACTGAGTTATGGAATTTGTATCTCCCATTCTAATAAGATATAAAATGTGATATAATATAATGTCATATTTAATAAGTGCGTTCAACCCTTTTTCTTTTAGTTGTTATATAAAAAAAATAATAATAATAATTATATATATATATATATATATATATATATATATATATATATATATTCACAGTTGCCTGGACAAAAAGTTTTACTTTGAGTTGCATTTGACTTCAATTGCAGCTTATGCAAATGCAAATCTTGTACATTCAAATTTAGATTAGATGCCTTTCAAAAGGTAAAAATTGTGTAAAAATCTTTCCATTCTATAATATTTTCATAACATTTACATTCATTCATTCATTCATTCATTCATTCATCTATTTATTTGTTTATTCATTCATTGTGACTGCTAATGATTCTGTTACTGTGGGGGAAAGAGAATATTACTGATGCAGCTCTGTTTTACATTTCCTCTATATAAATCCTATAAAGATCCACTGCACATTTCTTCTCTTTCGCAGCTCTGCAGCTTGTCTCTTTTCTCCTCTCTGCTGCAGCCTTGGGTGTGGGTTGGGCTGGAATCAGGCAGAGTGCAAGTGCATCTTACTAAGAAAGAGAGAGAGAGAGAGAGAGAGAGAGAGAGAGAGAGAGAGAGAGAGAGAGAGAGAGAGAGAGAGAGAGAGAGAGAGAGAGAGAGAGAGAGAGAGAGAGAGAGAGAGAGAGAGAGAGAGAGAGAGAGAGAGAGAGAGAGAGAGAGAGAGAGAGAGATTTGACAGTAAACAGACGGAGGAATGTATCTTATCTCAGTCGTGTCTTGGGTTGACATACCCAGATGTGTGAGCTATCGTGATCTTTCTACTTGCCCACTCAGTCTCTGGCACCTTCAGAGTGACATATCGTCCTGGGTTACTGCCAGACAGACTGCATGGGCCAGCAGCTCTAACTGCACTAGATCTACTGTACATTACAAAATTAGTTATACTAGACTAAAAAACAGACACATAGTAGATAAATAAATCTGTCTTTAATAAAAAGTTGGTATTTCTGAAACAGCTGAATATTTACATTCATTGGGCTGCAACAGATTTTATTTTTGTAATGATTTAAAAGTGTAATTGATGCTTTTGCCAGACATTACCTGAATGAGACATTCAAAATATGCATAGCTCCTCTGTTCAGTGTTTTCACACTGCCTAAGCAAGAACTGCATCATAGTAGTCCATGCAGCTTAATAGAGGATATACACATATACAATAGAGAAGGGGATTCTTTACTGAGACCAACTGATTGAAACTTTATATCTAAGAATCTTTGTGTTGTTTTTTAGAACAACTAATAATTTTACCAGTTACATGAACTGAATAAATAGATAGAGGGAGGGAAGGAGGGAGGAAGGGAGGGGGATGGATGGATGGATGGATAGATTGAATGATAGATGGATTACTTTAGTTTACTCATTTTTCATCTTCATTAATCTTATGTAAATTTTATCCTGGTCAGGATCGAGACTGATCGAGAGCTTTTCCTGGGAACAATAGGCATGAGGTGGGAATCCAATCTGGATTAGACAACAGTCCATTGCAGGAAAAGTCTACTTTCAGAACTGTTAAAAGCATAATCAGTTATTGTTATTGACACTAGTGAGCTACAGCTAGCTGTTTCGAAACTCAAACCTGAAAAATATAGTGCCTTCCTATCGTCATCTTTTTAGAGCAATGTCATGAAAACACATGTTAGCTATCAATCTCCTCACATCTCAGAAGTGGTTCCTTTTTTTAAGTAATATCCACATAGTATATTAGAGGGCATCAATTCTATTCCAAAAATGATTTGGGCTGTTATTAATCCGAATGTAATAACTGTAACACCACCATATCATATCACTGTAACTATACATGCAATGGCTTCCAGATTTAAAGTGATATCTGTCTGTACTAATACAGCTTGTAGTTCATACAGCACATTGCTTATGTTTAAAAGTAAAGGAAAAGTTTCACTGATTTCAGAGCTTCCTGAATTGGCCAACAGGCAAAAAGAGTCATCTTCTTGTTTTTGTTGGTTGTATGTTGGCCAACATCATTTATTCTGTCTTCATTTTATAGTCAGGGAACAATAGAGACAAGATGATCTTGAAAAGCCTATTCCTAATATTACTCTCAAATGACAAACTGTTTAATCTCTTCTTAATGAAACAGGCTTTACACACATGCATACAGAAACAATAAAACAAAAGCATGTCAACACTTGCAAAGATATTATGTACATTCTGTTATGCATGTTGCATTGTATTTCTCATAACGCAGCACCAACAAAAGTTTATATTGCTCATCAAAATTCACATATTAATGCATCCCTTCCATCATCGGCACCATCTATTTATTCTGTCTTGTGTTTTGGTCCACTTTATGGGCTTCTTCCTCTTTACATTATCTTCATAATGCTGCTGTCAGCCATGGTTAATAATTAAGACAGTGGCCATCATTTCATCCATCTTGAGTAAATGCGCAGGGCTCATTGTCAGATGAAGGCCAGTAATCGTCAGTGCTTGTGTATGGGTAGCTAAAATAACTGAACACAAAAACGGTCCATTTGTGAAACTTGAGTTGCTGCTGTGAAGGTGAAAATACTCCAGGAAAAAGGACAAACTTATAAGTATTAAATTGCCCTGGTTGGACAAAATGTTCAAACACAGCAGTCTTGCCCTAGCTGTGCATTGCCATGTAAGGGTTATCTGCAGAGATTTACATGTGATGCGTTACATGTGATTCCTGTTTCACTCAGTCTCACTGTCTATTAGTCTGTCGTTTCCCCTCCTCCTGTCCAGCTTGACTGGGTACCTGAGCTGGGCTTGACCTTGCTGATTGCGGGGATATGATCTCACCTCTCAGGCTCTCTCTCCTCTCCGCACTGCCGCATCAGCCTGCGGCACTGAGGAGGAACACACACTTTCACTCATTACACACCACAGCGCCATGCCGTGCAGTTCACACTAAAGCGATCAATGTTACTTAGGTTAAGATATATGGCTCATCAATCATGGATGTACAATCATGCTTGTGAGCTGAGAGACATAGAAAAGCTCGTAGGAGCACTGAGAAACTTTTCTGTTTACCTTCAGAGACTACTACACTCTTCCTTTTTGAGAATACAATAATTTCAGTGGTAAAAGTAACGTATTGTGTTAAAATGGGAACACAATTTAATGTTTGTGTTAAGTGGGCCAGAGGATAATCTGTAAAATTTGGGTAATTATGACGATGTTGCCAAAGTGTACGAAATAAAATGCTCAATTAAAAGTAAATATTTCATAATATTTGGCTAAAATTCTCAGATAAAATAATATAAATATATATATTCTTTTCATACAATCACAACTCGACACAGTTCGATTCACTGGCTGAACACGAACACACCAATACTTTAAATTAATGGTTAAATGATCCAGAAACGTGATACCCTGCACACTATGTGCTGCATACACTAAAAAAATGTAATGTATTGTTTGTCTTTAGTGTACATTGAAATTTCAAGGTGTCACCCTCTTGCTTTTCCACTGTGACTCCACCCACCCCCTTGGATCACATGATACTCCACGGCATCAACAGGGAATTGTTGGTGCTGTTGTGAAGTCACGCTTCTAAGTGCTCTTATCTTATATTGATTGATTGAAAGATGAGCCAGCAGTGACAAGTAAATGGTAAATGTAATTGAATTGCATGCACTGCACCAGCACCAGACTGCAGCAGAGAAGGAAATCATTAAAAATACCCTCTCACATTTGGAGAATGACAAAAATTAAATGAGTGGATTTGTGCAATGTCCAGTCACAGTGTATCCTATCACTTGATATATCTGCGAACGATCTTTGTCTCTCTCTCTCTCTCTCTCTCTCTCTCTCTCTCTCTCTCTCTCTCTCTCTCTCTCTCTCTCTGCTAAGAGCGGTCAAGGTCAGAAGGCTCTGCCTCCCCTCAGGCTCCTGCAGTCTTCCATGAAACATAGAATTCAGCAGTTTAGAGTGCCTACATGAGTGAGTGTGGGAGAGAAGAGAGATGCCTACAGCAGAGACGAGTGTACTCATTACTCATTCAGCATGAACTGTAGAGTTACATTATGTTATCACTGAGATAAGCACACGAAACAATGCAAACAGCTGAGTGTATTGTTAGCGCTGTTTGGTAGAAATGGCAAATAAATCATGCTTGATTAAAGCTTTTGACACATTCACGACTGGTTTCAAACTGAGAATCACTGGTGCATCTCTGTGCCTTATTAGGAAATAATTTAGAAATGCACACATTTATAAGGCTACAGTTCTATTCATTTTGTGTGTTTTTTAAGCAATAATATATATTGCTTGTACAAATATAGCCCATTCTAAAATAGTTTGGCAGACTGAAACAGGACAGTGAGTGTCCTACAGGAGCAGCCTGCATTTATGTCCTCGGCAATGCTGCAGAATTTGCTGCAGGATGCACTGGGATGCACAGGTGCGGCATAGATGTGTGTGTTTTTGTGTGGATGCAGAAAATATACTGCATACTGTCTAAAAACTTTCCTGTGTAATAATAGAGCCACAGTTTAGCATGGCTGTGAGCAAAGCCACCCCCACAGCTCTTCTAATCTTTCGTTCTTTTACTTTTACTCTCTCTCTCTCTCTCTCTCTCTCTCTCTCTCTCTCTCTCTCTCTCTCTCTCTCTCTCTCTCTCTCTCTCTCTCTCTCTCTTCTCTCTCTCTCTCTCTCTTTCTCTCTCACTCTCTCTTTCCTTTTCTCTCTCTCTCTTACACACTCCAGCTGCTGACTCACTGCCACTGGCTCGGAATATGCTGCCTTCCTGCATTACACATATGCTCACCTTCCTCCATTAGTGCCAGGTCAGCATTCGTATAGGAGTCATTGGGAAAGAACTGTTTAGCAAAGACTCATATCGTATCACATCATATACTCACATTATATTATATCATATCCTATCATATATATTATGCAAAAGAAATAATCAGAAAATCAGATTAGTATGATGTTAATGACACAACAATTATCATGTAAATGGGCAGATACTGATATATATATATATATATATATATATATATATATATATATATATATATATATATATATATATATATATATATATATATATATATATATGCAGAATAAGTATTTTAGCATTAAAAGTGCCACAATTATCAGTCACCAAAGTGACCAAAGTGTATGTAATGATTTGTTTACATTAAAGCAAAAGCTTAATCAATTTTAGAGCTCTTTACTGGACAATAAAATATATATATATATATATATATATATATATATATATATATATATATATATATATATATATATATATATATATATATGCATGATGGTCTAAAACTTTCAACTTTCATGTTAATACAAAGCCAAATCTCTGCTGCAACTAGCTGTGTTCTACAGGGGCATTACATTCTGGAGTTTTGAGTTCAACGACATGATGCTCAGCAGTATGACTACGGTTTTATGAGTAAGATAACATGCTCTTGTATTGTGTTTTATCGATTTAATGTGACCTTCACCCCTTTATGTTTGTGATTAATCATATGATATATTGCATTGTAAGTGCAGTAGCAAAGCCACTCTGTCAATTCTTACAGGAATCATGAAAAAAAAAACAACGACCTGACAAACTACTTCAATCTCACTATAAACATATTTAATGTGTTTAAGGTGGAGTTTTTCTTTTTCAAAAATTACATTCATGTGACAATTGTAATTCACTTCAACACTGAGTCTTACTTTGATTGGTCGGTTTATTAGGAAACGAATAGTCTTCTTGTTTTAATAACCTATCATTTAAAAACACTCTTTTGCAGTCATAGTTAGTTGACTCTGCAGTGATGTAAGGGCAAATGGAGAACATTGCAGGGATGAGCTCACCACATGCTGTATTACACACAACCCCAGCAGTGTACATAATCTCTAGCACTTTAGTGCAGAGAAGATAATATAACATTTTAGAGATAAAACATTTTTTGTCGATTAACCTTGAGAAATTTTTTAGACTCTAATTATTCTCAATTTTTTCACTGAGTAGTGTTTACAATGAGGCTGATATTTTCCAGTGCAAATCATAAAGGATGCACCAAGATTTGATCTAAAGCGTTTTGTGGCTGGACTAATTAATGTAGAAATAAAGTAAATAAATAATGTTTATGTATTGTTTTTGCTTGTATGATTTCTTTCATATTTACAGCATTAACTAGACTTCATGAATGATGGACTTCTGCGGACTGAGCTTGTAGCTGAGAGTAAGTACACTGCTGCTCTCTTGTGGACACAAATGGAACTTCACTTATGTGCAAAATAAATATATGGATCAACAGAAAATTGGAAATGTTCATATAATTAATGTTACACTTATTCAGTATTATTTTCTTGTATGAAATTAATACAGAATAAATTATTTAATTCATGTATGAATTTACTGTTATACGTACTGACAATCATACTTTTACATGCAAATCGATGAAGCTGATGTAAAGAATTGATTCCATAGACTTTCTACTTTTTGGCTTTATTTTTATTATGTAAACATATTAATTATCAGTATTATAAAGAAAATTATAGAAATGACTTTTTAATGTCAAAACCTTGGAGTCGATTCTTGGTTCTATTATTATTATTATTATTATTTTATATATATATATATATATATATATATATATATATATATATATATATATATATATATATATATATATATAATAATATCAAAGCCTAAGAATGAATAAATAAATAAATAAATAATATTACATAAATTTATGTAATATATTTATGGCACATCATTTATTACATAAAATATGTGCAAATGTCTTCCAGAGTAGGTAAAATTATACAATTAATTAATTAATTAATTAATTAATTAATTTATTTATTTATTTATTTATTTATTTATTTATTTATTTATTTATTTTTATTATTTTTATTATTTATTTATTTTCCAAACCCGCTAGTTCAAAACTCTTTTGGCGCAGAAACGAACCAATCACTGATCGCTGATCGGGGAGCGGATATGACGTTGCAGAGCTATATAAGGAGAGCCCGGCGAGGTTTTGGGTTCAGAGAGTGCACCTTCTAACCCTAGATTTGTTGCCGCTTCCTGTCCGTTGTGGTTACTGTTTTTTTCCTCCAGCTTTCAGTAAGTAACAGGAAGTTTTCCCGAGTTCTCCCGGTTTTTGTAAGGGAAAAAAGCTTGGAGCGTGCTCTCTGAAGCTCGGTGTCTCTGGTGTGAGGGTGGCGTGTTGCGGACAGCCAGGCTGCCGCTAAGAGCTCTCCACTCTGCCGCACGGCACCCGAGCTCCGGAGGGTCAAACCCGCACCGAGCAGATCAACCTGAGCACGGCTGCACGCTGCACATCATCCCAGTGATGATGCAGAAGGAGCCACTGCTCAAACATGCTTTGTTTTTAGCGCTTTTTTGGTTGTGCATTAATTGTAAACCACAAGAGCAAATGTGCACGTGTTCAAGTCCCCATAAAAACCACTCCGAATTTTAGTTCAACTATGGATTGTTAGAAACAGTTTTAAGCAGGAACACGAGACGTGCTCATTTGGCTTTTATTCCGCTTTATAATACAAAGTTCTCCCGATATTTATTTATACAACTTTCGGGGAATGTGCCGCCATATCCCGGTTTAGTGAAGCAGTCCAGGACGTGTGTGTGTGTGCGCGCGCGCCCTGAGCAGGTTCTCTGTGGAGCTCCTCACGGTTTGCTTCTCCATTCTACTGTATTTTCTTACATATTGCCTAATGATCCCCTTACAAGTACATAGTTTTTAATTCCTATTTTTTTTTTTTTTTTTGCACTGGGAATTTCTTTTCTAAAGTCTTAAAAAAAATTGTAAACCTTTTATTGCATGGGACAGAATTTAATATTGAAGCAAATTATCCATGCACATGTGACTTGTAAGTGTCCATATGATTATTATTTTTTTTTCCTCCAGGAATAAAGTTTTTGTTGAATTTGTAATTCTGTAGAAATAAATCATGGGCATTGTAATGCCTCCCTTTTCTGAACTGGTCTGATTTTTATTTACAAAAAAAAAAAGTATAACTAAAACACTAGAGATAACGAACATCAATTGCCTTCAACTTCAATAAAATAATTTTCAGAACTGCTTTCTCGGTGATTATTTCAGTACCTCTATTATGAGCGCTAATATTCTGTCTTCATCTCTCTTTAGTTAAATAACTAGAGTACCTGCATTTAAACAAATGATGATTAGTGTCCAAGTGTTTCTATTGGACTGATCTTTAAGCCCTGAACACACCCTGGGGTTTTAGTGTTTTTATATAAATACATGCGTTTTTTTTTTTATTTATTTATATTTTTTTTTATTTAGCATTTACTCTTCAGGGTATCCTACAGGAATAAACGCATTTGGAAATCTCTTGAGGGTTGCAGTAAATAAAGGCAGAATTTTGACCTACGATGGAAATGTTTTCTGTGTCAAATAATTAGCATTTGAGTTTATGGCTTTAGGGTATGAACAATTTACTAAAATATAATGTATGCAGTATAATTGTATATAGATGTGTGGAAGAAGTGTTATTAATGCACAGGGGAAATGGCTTGTGTATTTAATTCAGTGCAATGAAATTTCCGTTTTGCCCGGTTGCTGTATGAGTGAATGCAGTGCAGGGAAGAGTTAACAGACTGGAGTCTCGCGCAGCCGGTAGATTGAACAGCTCTTTCGGTGATTAATCGAAAGCGTGTGTTTTGGATTTAATAATTATTTTGAATAATTCGAGCATGCTGAGGTTGTTTTGACCGGATGGAGATGGTGGTGGGTCTGGGCTGCTGATGCGGCCTGAGAGGACACGCTGCTGCTTCTGCTGCTGCGATGGCGATGGGTAAATGGCTGCTGTACGCCGGTCTCGCGCTTTCCATGCTCGCGTTGTGCTTCCTTACGGTCGCGATATCCTCCGATCACTGGTACGAAACGGACGCCCGGAGGTACAAGGAGCGCTGCCGCACGTTCTCGAGCCGTCGCACCGACCCGGGATTCATCTACATCCCGAGCCACAGCCTCCCGCTGCGCGAGCCGCGGCCGCTCATGCCCCGCGAGCGGAGGGAGCTGTTCGGCGCGAGCGCGGCGGACGAGTGCAAGCGCCGCTACAACTCCACCACCCTGGGGCTGTGGAGCATCTGCTACCGTCTCGGCTTCGACCGGAACATCGAGGAGCTCATTAAAAAAGGTGAACACCTTCATCAGCCATTTTTATTTCGCATGCATTTCGTCCAGCTGATTTTTTTTTTAAATGGCAAGGTTATTAATAAATCAGATGAAGCCATTACAGTATTGACACTAATGCTTTTCCTCCAAACGCTTAGGCCACATCACTTCCCAGATATCACATCAAACTAAAATAATCCAGACCTGATTATATGATATGTGATGCTGTCAAAACCTTCCAGATCCTCACAAGCAGACACATTATCCTCAGACCTAAACTGCTTCATATCATCCACAACCATTCTACACATGACAGCTTAGATATTAGATAAATATTGTTGAAAATGATCACACACATGAATGCTAGGTCTTTTCCACGACTGCCACATATATAGATTAATAGATATGCACCATATGAAGAGAAACAGTAAAAACAAATGCCATCTGCGTAGCTGACTCATGCTGATGCTCAATATGAACACCACTGGCTCTTTTTCCTTTGTCCCAGCTCCAGTCTTTTATATCTTACATGAACTTTATTGCATCTTGCTCCTCCTGTCACCTGATAGCACATGGCCTAATCTTGAACTTTCTTTCAAAATAATAAGGGACTATTGAGAGGTGCTCCTACATCAAGTACTACTACGCTTCCTCGACTCTGGTGCGAAAGGATATCTCCTTCAATATCACCAAGACCATTCAGCAGGACGACTGGCATGCCTTGCGTAAGTGAGATGTGATCTGTATTGAAAGAATATATCTCTTAAAATTGAGAAAAAAGAAATCCCATTCTCATTTTTAGTTAAAATTTCTATATGTAAATGCTGCACCTTTTCAAATATTAGGCTCTTTCGATTGACATTTAAAGGTTTACTTAGATCACCCCAGAAAAAGATTAACCCTGGTGAATAAGACGGTAAATGTCCCTGTATACCTGAAGCTACTTGGCACATGAAATGTCTTGATGGACATTTGGTGCACATCTCATCCCTCAGATCTGCGTCGGATGACAGCAGCCTTCATGGGCATGGCTCTGTCCATCATCCTGTTTGGCTGGACAATAGGACTACTGGGCTGCTGCTGGGATCAGGGCCTCATGCACTACGTGGCTGGTCTGCTTTTCCTTATGGGAGGTAAGACTTGCAGCATTAAGACCATTACACATCCAATAATCTACCATGGTCATTTTGCTTTTCATGCATCTTTTTTTTTTTTTTGCAATAAACAAGTTTTTTTCATTCTAGGTACATTTTGCATCATCGCCCTGTGTACTTGTGTGGCTGGCATTAATTTGGAACTTTCCCGCTACCCACGCTACATATTCAGCCTCCCAGACGACATAAGCCACGGTTACGGCTGGTCCATGTTCAGTGCCTGGTGTGGTTTGGGTCTCACCCTTATTGCTGGTTTCTTCTGTACTCTGGCACCTTCTATTCAACCTCCACCACCACACAGCCGTACTCCCTACCCTAAATCCCGCATGGAGAACGGCACAGTGTGCTAAACTAACATTGAAATGCAGCAGGTGTAAAAGAAAACATGCCTCAACTACAAGTGACTGTCAACTTTTTGAAGAAAGTGAACACTCGCCATGTAAGCGTGGACAGCCTGTGTGTTGACCTCTGCTGTAAACGCAGCTGTACAGATGTATAAAAGCGCTCGTCTTGACGTGATCTGATTATCTTTGATGGAGCAGTTCTTGTTCTGTTTGTGTGCAGTGATTTCTTGATTTGAGAAGACTTAACACTTCACAAAGACACATTCACAAAGAAGTCAAAAGTTCAGTATATAAATATGAGATGAAATTTCCGTGTCAGTAGGGTTATGCGCTGTTGTGATGTGAACATAATAAAAACTTTTGTTTTAAAAACGTGGTACATTTCTTTACTTAAAGATTACTAAAGAAATAAAGGGAGCAAAAAAAACTTTAAAACAGAGGCACTGAGTATTCAATTTTATTTAGGATTTTGTTGTACCAGATTATTTATTCATTTTTTAGCTCTTCACTTTGTATTAAATGTGTTATCTCAGCAGCATGTTTAAAAACGAAGAGGTTGTATTATATTGAATTTTTCCTGAAAGAATGGAGGAGTGTGTCTGATAAATACTGTTTAGTATGGGCCACAGTAGAGCCAAAAAAAAAAAAAAAAAAAGATGATTAGGAAGGCCTGAATTGGTCAGGTGTTACCAAAACTTCATTAATTACTAGAGCTCAGGTTATCAGCATTTTACCTGTGATTTTTGTCTCCTTAGCTGTGTATTTTTAATAATCATATTTTGCAACTGTGCACTGCAGTCTTAATGCTTCTCGCTAGTAGTGGAGTGACAAAGTGCCACATGGTGGCATCCTTCATCCTATGGGTTTTAGACAGGCCCCAAACCCCCAGCCATCAGCAGGGCAGTGCTCCATCCTCTGATACAGAGGTACAGCAGTAACTGCCTGCATGCTGTCTGAGGGCATCAGGGGTCTCTGTCGATGCTTTGTGGCATTAAGACTTGTGTGTACATTTACACCACAGGCTCTGTTTTCTTGTAACCTCCTATATTTCTGTGAGCCAAAGTAAATGCAAGACCTCATTGACATTGACAAGCATTTCCTCTGAAACGACTGTCCGAATGACCTCTGTTAAACTAGTCATTAAGATCCCTGTCGTTAAGTAACACATTCACAGTATTAGATCAAAATTGGAGCCTAGAATGGACGAGTACTCTAAGTTTTTAACCATTATTAATAGTGTGCGCATCAAATGTTTTTCAGACCCTCCTTGATTGTTTACATATGAATGATTTAACTCCCCCTCCCCCAACCACTAAAACATTTGTTAACGTGTGCCTCAAAATACAGGAGGGTGAAGGCGGATAATGGAGAGGAGACAGGGGGTCAGACAAATAAGAGCTTATGTTATTAATGATCAGGATATTTGCACGTCATTACAGTTAAGTTAAATGGGATGGGAGAGATGAGGGTCCGTCCCTAGTGGCGCTCCATGGCGGCACTCTGTAGGAGGTCTGTTGTCGTCTGCGCTGGAGGTCTGAAGGCTGTCTGGAAGCCTGGGGGAGGAGAGTGGAAGTGACTGGGAGCGAGCGATGGAGGAGGGAGGTATGGGGCCCAGCCACCTCTGTGCAGAGGAAGCCGAACTGCAGAGTCCAGCAGGGCTGAGTGACGAGGCTGAGACACCACCGATCCACTCGGCCCGTCTACCTCAGTCAGAGTTTGTAGAGACTTGAGCCAGTGAGGAGGGTTCTCGTCTGGCACACAGTCCAAACTGCTACCGGTGGACGCTGGCATACCTGGAGCAGTGAAGAGTTCCAGTGTAAAATCTTAAAAAAGTAAACAGATTTTCAAATCTATACTTCTGCCTTTGAAAAAATTATTTACCTTATAAAGTTTTTTTTTTTTTTTTTATCTACCGTTTATTCTATGTGTAGTTTTGTTTTTTCAATAAACATGATTGGGGTAAAAAAAAAAAAAGTGCATTTGTAATATGCTATTGACACATTACAATTAATAATGTTATATACATATATAATAATATAATATAAAAATTATATACATAAATAAAAATATAATATAAAAATGTATATTAAAGTACCAGTGATAATAGCTGGGTCCATCCAGCTTGTCGTGCCGTCCCAGCTCAGGCTGTGTGAGAGTCCTGCCGGGAGCCCCATGTGGTTCATACTGGAGGTGGATGAAGAAGAGGAAGAGGAAGATGATGTAGAATTTGGGATGCCTCCGAAGTTAATGTTGATATTTGGAAGGAGTGCTCTCAAGCCGTCCTGCCACTCTTTTACATTTATGCTTTCCACAGAACCACTGTTTTCTGTTGAAGTAGGAAAAACTTTACACTTAATATGAGGCAAATCAACAGCAGTGCATCTAAAGTAAATGTTTCAAGCACACAAAGAACTGGGAATAAGTTCAAAAACACGGTAATTGGTGCACTAGGTTGCAGCTGCGACTATACCAGGTGTGACCATTTATCATCTTGAAACACAGTTATGTATTTAGGAATTTAAGTGTTTAAGCTGTTGTGTATATGCTCACCTGATATAGTTATTCCCCCGAGACCTGTGCTGTGGTGGTGTGGTGGGTAGCTTTGGTCTAAGAAATGGCTGTGTGCGATGTGGTTTATGTGTGCGAGGTTGTTGCGAGTGGGCAGGCCCATCCAGGGCTGGCGTGCGGGGCTGCCCTGGGCGTGTGCAGGCAGGCTGAAGGAGTTGTAGAGGCCGCGGTGCTGCAGCGGGGGAAGGCGTGGCTGGCCATTAGGGATAAGTGAGGTCGAACGTGGCAAGGGTTCCTGCACCGACAGCTCCTTCTCTATGAGGTCAGCCAGCGCTTTCCTAGTCACATCGAACGGGTCGAAGCCTAGATCATCCTCCTGCTGCTGCTGCTTGGCCGAAGAGCCAAAGCCAAAAGCTGCTTGCCAGTCAGTGGATGAGGACACGGGGATGGTTTCTGAAAAGACAGGCCTGGTGTTAACACTCACAATGGAGCATACAATCATTTTGCTTTTACAGTATACAGGAGATGCTGCCATCTGGCCTTATTACAAATTGGCAAAGCTGATAAAAAATTTCAGTGTAAATCAGCTAGAGTTTAACAAATATCCAATCTGATCCAATTTCAGTGTTAATCTTACATATAAATAACATAGTATAAAAACTGCAGAAGATAAAAGTTATACCAGCAAGACAGGAGCTGAGAACATGACTGAAAATAAAAGTAAAAAAAAGTTATAATAATACAACTGCATTACTTAGCTAAAATAAAGTAAAAAATTATATTTGGGCTATTTACGGGCCTCAAAGAGCAGGTCATTTTCTGAACAAATGGCACACATTTTAAATAGAATTGTCATTAGATTCAAGTTTAGTTATGAGCGTACTTGATTTTGATTGATTAAACTCAATTAAATCTATCCCAAAAATGAATAAAGGGATTTACAATTTATCTAAATCAGAGACCCCCTGAATATGAAAAGCACTGTTATGAATAATAATTAACTCACATTGCATTACTCCAAATGTGCAATTCAACCTCTTTAACGAAACAGTATTATGGCATGTTGATGAAACTATGTGAAAATCAGTAGATTAATCAAACACTGTTAGCACTTACAGCAAGACAACAGGAGATTATGTTCCTGCACCACTAGTCAATATTACACAGGCCAGTCTTGAGCAGACTGACAGCCTGCCAGGGTTCAATAGTGTAATTGATGCAAGCTGATATTAAAATCAGTGTCACAGATAATTAAGAAGTGTATGTGAATTGGAAATGCCACCACTCACAAGAGCAATGATGTTTTCACTCACAAACACAGGCATGTTTTTTGCATTTGCAGTAACACACATAATTTACATGTAAGTCATAAAAATGTATTGACAAATACAGTTGAGGTAAAAATATTCAGAGAGCATCAGCTAACTGCCTAGTTACTGCATGATCTTTTTGTAAAGTGCAAAATCTATTTCATTCCAAATATTGATCCTACTTCTCTCTAAAACTAACTTTAATTGTCCTACTTTTCATTTGTTATGCGTTGTTAAAACCTTTGGTCATAATTATTCATAGGAATCATTATGACAGGATTAATAAATATGATTCATGAACAAAAAAAGGCTAATCTGGGGTTAGCGGTGGCTCAGTGGTGAACATTCTATTTTCCTGAATGGATGGTCATATGATCAAATCCCAGAGCTGCTTAACAGTTTACATTAGATAATTTACAGTTTGCTTATTGATAATGTAAACATTAATCTTAGTAAATATACCTGAGGTAAAGAGGCTCTGGGGTTCAGGGGTCATGGGCCAGTCAGAACCACCCTGTGGGGAGCTTGGGAAAGAAGGTAGACTGCTGGGAATGGGGTTCGGATGTCTGAAGTTACTGTTGTCTGAGAAGAGTGACTGAGATTCGGCGGGTGCGCCCTCAAACGGCGAGCGAGCTGCGAGTTCTGCCACACTGATGGGCACTGCCAGGCTTGGCTTAGAAAAACCAGGGGGAGGGGAAGGTGAGTCACTGCTCGAGACCTGTGAAAGAAGAAATACATACAAAATGTGTAACTTTACACAACACTACTAATCATATATAAACTAAAGTGCAAAGAGCAGTTCTTACCTGTGCTATATTCTCTCCATTCCCTATACTTATAGGTTCTGTTGATTTATCAACAGGACTGAAAGACAATCAAGATATTCATCAGGGAAAATAAATTACACAATACATGTGCATCCCTCTATTACTACATACAAAACAGTAAACACAAAACAAAGTCCAAAAATCCAAACCCAGTGCCAAAGTTTTATTTAAACACCCAGCTGAGCAAATAAATAAGGTTCATTTAATTAGTTGGGTGTTTACATATATATTACAAATGTATGTATATTCATACACACATACCCAGTATGTATATACAACTGGCCCCTGGGTATTTCAAAGAAGTTTAAGGAAATCTGGCCCAATTTCAAAATTATTTGGGCACCCCTACACTAAAAGCTTCTGTTTAACTGATCCTTTTTTCTTCCTAATCCTATTCCACATTTTGTCCCCATTTGCTACTACATTCTGGAATGTTCTGGAATCAGGAGTAGGTGTAGGTGTAGGTGAGGTGAGGAGGCCTGGGGTGCAGTCAGTGTTCCAATTTATCCCAAAGGTGTTCAATAGGGTTGAGGGCAGTGCTCTATAGGGGGCTATTTAAAATCTTCCACTGGAACACATGTAAACCATATCCTAATGGAGCTAGCTTTAGGCACAGGGGCATTGTCATGTTGGAACACGTTTGGGTCTTTTATTTAAAGACCAAACTGGAACTTTATTTAAAGATCCAAAAACATTCTATAAGAAGTGTGCCTGAAAAAGTCAGGCGTCCCAATACTTTTGTTCATATAGTGTATATTATATGTGTCATATGATGTGGTATTAATTTTGCATCCTGATCTTCTGGTAATATAATGAGAATATAATACCAGTTAATTTATTTCGAGAATATTTGCTTTAGTTATTTAAATGTTATTAAACATTAGGAAGAATAACATCTGTATTATGCACATGTATGACAGTGTGTACCTGGTTGGTTCTAAGACTGAGGAGAAGTGTGAGAGTCCTGTGTTTTGATCTGTTCCTAAATCAGAGTCTGCCTCTTCTGGGGTCAAGTGATCCGAGTCTGTCAAACAATCTAAAAGGGGCGGGGACTTCCTATGTTCTGTAGGTAAACCATTAACTAGTTTACCGTAACCCTGTAATAAAGGCCAACCCTCTTTACCACCGCTGTTCTGTCTGTGGAGAAAAAAAAACCCACATTTTTATTTTTTTCATTTTAAACCATATAGTAAATCTAAATTTATGACGGAGTATAGAATCCTCACCTTTGTGTAGTATTTGCTTTGTTTTTAGACTTTTCCCCTCCGCATGTTGAAGATTGTAGAAAGTTGGGATTTGCTTTGTAAAGATCTTGGAGTAGTTTTTGTTCATATTCCTGGTGTTTCCCAGCCTACACAAACAAAAAAAAAAAGAACACCAATACATTAAGGTAATATTTACATGACTTTTATATACTTTACCAGTGTTGATAAAATTCTGCACTCACCTGCATCTCCTCTTTAGTAAAACTAGCTGCCTCATCTCCCAGTTCATGCAGATACATGCAGTCCGGCTTAGGGCACTGCATGCTTTTAAGAAAATAGCTGCAGTACTTTGTTGTGCCTAAAGAAGCCTATAAGAAAAAAGATCAGTCTCAATAAAAGCACCTACCACCAAAAAAAAAAAAAAAAACCCTGGCCCAATTAAGTGCTAATACACCATATTACTAGCAATTACAGTTACAGTTAATACAGTTATTATTTGTATGGTCAGATCATAAAACAAGTGTATGCAAATTCCACCATTATTTTCTGTAATCAGTAATTACATGTTTGGCATGTATGTAGGGCTGCAACAACTAATCTATAAAACGATAATGAAATTCATTGTCAACAAATGCCGTTATCGATTTAGGGCTGCCTAAAATTCAGTTTAGTGTGACGGCAATATAACACAGCCCCCTGCAAAAAAAAATAGGGGGGGAGTACAGGTTCAACCCGCAGCAGGAAAAAGTGTGCGTCCCAAGTCATAGGAGCATTTTATAATAAACGCAACAAAGAAAACTGTACCTGGAAGTTATGCAAAGAGGAGCTTGTGTGGCATGGAAGTACCACAGTGATGCACGAGCATGCGGAAATAAAACACACTGGTGTCACAGGTAAAGGCGAAACATCAGCACGGTGAGCAAAAACTGTATAATCCTCATCATGGTAAAATGGTATAGTTTAATGAAGCGTTATTGTGTAAACTGTTTGCTAACTTCGGTACAGTCGCACTAGATCTGTTCTGGCGTGACTCACGAGCATCAGGTTATGCAATCACCTCACTCGTGACATTGTGATGGATTCAATTAAAACAGTGAAAAGATAAAAGCAGCAAATAACAGCAGCAGTAAACGATTACATTTTTACTTACTGATGTGGTTTCTAGCAAATGCTTATGCATTTGTACACCAATGCATATTTTTTTTTTAAATCTGCGTTTCCTCGTTCCATTCTCTTTTATAGCATTTGTTTACAACAACTGTTTTCAAAAGTGATTTACTGCTGCTTACTATACGTTTAAATGCTTTTATTTATATTCTAGATGTTTATACCTTTACAACTGAAAAAAATGTCTGAATTTAAAAAAAAAAGATTTCTAAACAATGATGTATTTATTTTATATTGATTTTTTTTTCTTGCCATCTGCAGTTATCATTAAAAACAAATGTTGACTTACAGAAATTGCTTCTTCTTTCATGCTGAAATGTTTTGGTTTTTTTTACAGTGAATTTGTTCAAAGGAGAAATCCCCATGCACTCCTCAACAAGCAGCTACTATATAAGTTAAACAATATGTGGCTTTTGAATTTTTTATGTACACTTTTATACATAAATACCTTGAATTAGAGTTTTATATAGTTATAATAAGCTTAACCTCAGATTTCAAATTCAGATTAATCGATTATCAAAAAAATCATTAGTTGCAGCCCTACATGTATGTGTGTGCAAACTTATGTCTGGTTAAAGGTTGAAAACAAAATACATAAATAAATAAATAACCTTGGATCTGACCTGGATGGACAGATTATTTAAAGGCATTCCAAAACCCTTAAATATAATCACATATTTCTTTAAGGCTATTACTTCATATCAATACCAAATCACATCTTACCTCAGAGTGGGAAAAAAATCAGTGCGTGAATATGATGAAACAATATACAGTGGTACCTTGACCTACGAGTTTATTTCGTTCCGTGGTCGAGCTCATATCTCAATTTGCTCGCACATCAATTTTCCCCATTGAAAATACTTAAAATGGCATTAATCCGTTCCAACCCTCAAAATCCCACCCCGTTTTTATGTTTCATGTTATTAAAATAGAAAAATACATTTCTAAGTAACAAATCTTGTATAAAAACATAATAGAAAAAGTATGTAAAGATATAATAAGGTTTTACGCAGTGTATTTACCTTGGAGATGAGACGACTTGAGCTAACGAAAACACTAATGGAGGGGGAGGGTGGTAAAGGCGATAAGCAGAGGCGGAGGGAAAACTAATTTTTTACTATCACTGCTGTACACTACGTATCCCTAAACTTTAAATTTTTTACTTTTTCTTCTTTGCTTATCTTAATTTTCTTCACAATCTTCGCTTTCTGGCTTCGCTTCGCCATCTAGCAGCACCGTTTCGAGCTCGTACCTCAATTTTTGCTCGCGTAACAAAGCAAAAATCGACAGAGTGACCGCTCGTACCTCGGAAAACAAATACATTAATGCACTCGTAGGTCAAGCTACCACTGTATCCTATATGAAAAATGTTGCAGTATTGTATTTACCTTGAGAGTTCTACCGTCAACAACCACATTATTAACACACTGTATTGCCCTTAGGGCATCTTCTGAGCGGATGTATGTAACATAGGCACTGGCACTAGGACCCTGCAGAGTAAATGAGTAAATTGTTTATATATAGATAGTCATTTTGATTTAAACACTAAGCCATTTCTGTAGCTGAGGTTACTCTTACCTGTGATCCTGCATATGACGTACTGTTATTGATGACCACTTTATGAATTTTGCCGAACTTTCCGAAATACTCCGGCCTCTTAAGGACCTGCAAAATGAGACAACTATTGAGTTTAGATCATCAGAACAGCATATGGAACAACACACCAAAAATGCAAACCATCGATCCGTCTATTACAGATACAATCAGAAAGTGATTTAATTTTAGTTCCAGGTCATCAACTGGAAATGAGAAACACTGAATTATTTCTACACTGACTAGATTCCATTTTAAGTAAGCTCCACTGACTCAACTATTAAACTCATAGTTAAGAGATTCACACAATGAGTAAAACTCAGTTAATCGATAAGCCACTAATTTCACCAGGGGCTTTTAAACACATTGACAATAAATCAACATAACATTTACATTACATTAATGACATTTAGTAGACGCCCTTATCCAGAACAAAAGTGCTTTAAGTCTCTATCAATAAATAAATAAATAAACACTGGTTCACTGGATTACAAACTTAAGATGCCAGTCTTCAGATCTCTATAAATCCTTTTAAAACCCATATATTAATAAATATCTGTTTTGCACTGAGCAATGGCAAGCATAACATTTCCACTGAAACACAACCTACTGCATATATATATTTAGGTTCCACATCTCTAAGCAAACGAAGAATCCAGATATTTTGACTCACTTATTTGTGGGTTTTAAAAATCCCAAAAAAGTAACGAGCCTTCCTTTTTATTACACTATTACACCAGTCCATTAAAGGAATGTGGCTAGAAAAGGAAGGCACAGTGCTTTTTTTTTTTTTTTTAATGATGACTCACCCAATCTGTTACCGATGGTACAATGCAACACAGCACATATTATGTCCACACTCGAGTTGGGTCAGTAAGCAAATTCTGATTTCTGTTGTTTAATTTAATGTGTACTGCATAAAAGACTTTTTCATTCAAATGTTAATCCTTACATAATTATGACATATGCGATCACTGTGCAATTATGAAGTTGGCTCAAGTCGGTATTACTGCTAAATGCCAAAGCAGATGCTGTTCTGTACATAATATATTACTTTTCCTTTTAAATGAAGAGCGTAAAAGCATGCAGTATGTTGCATGAAATAGGCTGCTACATTATTGACTGATAATAGGGTTAAAAAAATCTTAAGCGTCATGTCTATTAATGACAATACACTTGATATGACGTGTTTATGACATGATTATGTACGCAGCCGAATGACTGGATGAAGAATAAATGTCATGAAATAATTCAAGAAAAGTTATGACCTCTAAATATGATATTAACATCTGTAATTAAATCCCCCCCCCTCTCTCTCTTCTTTACTTGTTCAAGTCAGAAATAAGCAGGGGATGACACTAGGCAATGTCTGGGATGCTTTACTAACAATAGCTGCTGTTCCATTGAATTCCCATTGTGTTGCAAATCTCCTCTTACCTCAGGGTCCGCGAGCCTCTGAGAGAGACCCACTACGAACACGAGGTTCCGCTGCACCACGCGCACGCTCGCCAGGTGCTTCCGATTCTCCGTCACCTTCTGCTTCTTCTCGTTTTGCTTCTGCTTCTTCTCGTTCTTTATCCTCTGGATCTCCTCCTGTGAGAGGGGCTTGTACACAGCCGGGTCCTCCGGGTACGGCTACAGCACACACAGGATGATCATTTAAGACAATGCTGTATGCTTTTATGATGTGAAACACTCTAAAAAATCTAATCATAGTGTCAGGTTCTAATCAGCAGTGAATAAAAAGTGCAATATGACAATGTTGCACCTACAGAAATGAACACTAGTCATGGTCATCCTCCAAGCAGGCAAGCCAGCACTCAGCGACGGGTACAGAGCTTGTTTAGTCTGCCTTGGACTTCCATTTGTATATTAATAATACAACTTAGCTTCAGCCCAGACCCTTGCTGCGTCCTAATTCGCCTTATATCTGTCCTAAATAGTATCCAAGATTAGAATTATTGTGTCCCAAATCATGGCTGTGTTGAAAAGAGTACCCCAAAGCTACCTGGATGCTCTGCTATTTTTGCATTTTTGAAAGCACTAGGTAACGAGCTCTCGTTATGCGATGTGTTAGTAGTTCCAAGTAGTTGCATAATGTTTTTTTTTCTTTTCTTTCTTTTATAAACACGCTCAAAACAATGTTGTACATTACTTTACTGCACAAAAATAGTCCATATGGTTACTATGAGTAGGCGAAGTGGGACATAGCACCTGACTGAGGTGGCTATTTGCAATATAAACAAGGCCAAATTTTAAATGTCTTCCTATTGGCCATTACATGGTGTTTCAAAATGGTTATATCACTTTGAAACAAAACTCTCCTATAGAGTAAATGTATGTAGAGAGCAGAAACACATTTGGGATTTGGCCCACTCTCTCAGGGCTCATGATCTAGATTACCATAGAAACAGGCATAATTGTTACCATAACCATAGAGTTAGATATAAGCATAAGGTTGGCATTGCAAAACCGTGTTTTGTATAAGATTTCTATATAAAATTTAACGTTATGGTATATTATGTTTATAAATGTTATATATGTGGTCTATTACAGGTTACGAGTCCTAGTCCCATATGAGTAAACAGAAGCCTAGTCTTGGATGACTGGAAATAACTGCTTGAAAGTGCTGCCAAAATGGCTGCTTTTTGTGGCGGTCAGACTTTACCATAAAGGCTTAGCGTTGTTGTCGCTATGGTTACCACATGAGAGACTCGAGCGATTTTCATCTGACACATCAAACGTTATGTTGGGTGGGAACTTATGCAGAGAGAGAGACAGGCAGGCAGAGCAGAGATTTATCACCTGCTGTGCATAAATCTGGCCAATTTAGAGAACATCACCCATTCACCCAGTCTCAAAACAAGGAAATGAGAGCAGCTAAACACGCTTTTCTATAGCTGAGGAAGTGAGTCTCTAAACGTCATCCAGCAGCTGTGGCACTTTACCTTTCTGCATGCTGGGCAAAGGCCGTTCTCGTCTGTGCGAATTCTATGCCAGCAGAAACGGCAGATCTGGTACCCGCAGGTACACGGGAAAAAGTTGACGTCATCGATCTCCAGAGGCTCCATACACAGAGGGCACTCCATGGGGTCTTCCTTCAGCTCAGGGCTACGGGACATCTTATTGCACGGGTATGGCTGCGATCACGGCAACTCACCGAAGCGAGACACTACAATGCTGGAAGGAAACGGGATATGCAGAGAGATTTTAGACATGAGTATGGTGAGAAGATTTGTGAGGATCGCTGGAGCAGGAAAACACAGACTGTTTTGTAATTGTTTTTTTTGTTTTTTTTTAACTTCTGTACTTGTGGTCACCAGCTGTGATGTAAACTGACTGCATATAGAAAGATGATCACAGTGGAAGTTACATGAGACTCAAACAGGAGAATTCTCCTACCCTTGAATAATCCTTAAGCTCTTACACACTTAAATTGACTAATACTGCATTATTATGATTATGTTCCTGTCACGATTTATTCACTATTTACAATTTTTACAGGCAGAGATTACATTTATATTTTGGAGGCACATCAGTAGAAGAGAGTATGTAAAATACATTCCTAACAGCTGATCAACCCAAACAAATAATTAAGGACCTAATCAGGATGTTGAAAACCCAGAGAGAGAATCTAGAGAGAAAGTATTCAAAGACATTAAGCTGGTGCTTATTCAGTATTGAGTGTCGATGCGCTGGAAAGGTATCGGGTGGAGGTGAGACAATTTCTGATTGACACCAACGGAGACAACGCAGATCTTGCATTGAGCCCAGGACACAATTCATCTTAAATTCCAGCTAACACCCCTCTAACACACTTGCACAACATGGCCCTCACTAAAAGTCGCTCAGTTATTGTGAAGAAGTCTGTATCAGATCAGTATCATGTACGAGTTGAAATTCCAGTTCTGTATCAAAAGATGGAAAAGCTACAGCAAAGATAAAAAAAATTTTTGTTGTTTTTATGTGTTTAAATATTTGTAATTTATAGAAGGAGTCATCATGCCTTGAACAGTCAGTTCCAAAAAATGGGAAAGACTTCAAAACAGGAAACTTTGTAAGACTTTACACTTTCCCAGTAATAGGACAGACTGAAAAAACAGTCTTGCAAAAAGGCTTTATTAACTTAAAAAAAAAAAAAAAAAAAAAGTAAAACTAGAAGCTGAAGAGGAACCCACTGTTTGTAGTGTTGTGTAAGTGACAACACAATCCTGTCCTGTATATTATTAAACATAATGGTTAAAAACCAATGACAAGGCATTTTTTTTTATAATAAAACGTTGCCGGCAAACTGCTGTAGTGTATGAGAGATGGTGTAGGTGGAAAATAATCCACTACGGAGTGAGAACAGTTGTCAGGATTCGCATCAGACCGTCCTATAATATCATGTCCTCAAATGCTTTTCCTTTCCACAATATGTCCATTTACCAAGACTACTCAGCATCAGCGAACAACTCTGAAGATTTAGACTAAAAAATGTTAATGGATTAGTTTATACCCATCATTTTCAAAAAGCTGTCTATACATATATGTATATATATACATAAAAAGGGTCATGTCTGTAACTCATGTTTCATGGAGATATGTTTCGGCGGTAACAGATAGAGTGACACTGGTCAGGTGTTTCCACAGCTGGGACAGAGCTCGTAGTGACAAGAGGCGACCAAAACACATCACATAAACCTGCATTTTCAATCCAGACACCACCAGGAACAAGTCTACCTCACCCCCTTGGGCGTTTCAACATATTTGGCCGTTTTTCCCAGAGATATTCGCCTGCTTTGAAGCGGCTGAGTGGGTTAGGGGCTGCGGCCTACACCGGCCCGAAGCCTGCGCCTCTCCCAATGCTCACTCCGGTTCTGGCCACAGGAACGCCCGGTGTCAACCTTTGACTTTTCCCTCTACTCCTACTCAGGCGTCGGGGTAAAACCAAGAGATGATTCGTATAAAAAGATAAGTCTAAGTCCCCGAAAAGCGTAACATTTTCAGCACAAGTGTGCGGTGAGAAGATTTCAGGCGAGCGGTTGGTAGTTTTTGGATACTCACTTCAGCCGGGATTCCTCTCCGAAGATATTTATACAAATATCAGGGCGGAAATGGTTTTCCCTAAAGCACCCGGAGTTTCTCTACAATCCTGTCCGTCTCTGTTTTGGGTTTAAATGGCTGGTTTGGATATTTCGTCTAGTCTAACTATTTCTTTAGGCAGCGGCGTCTTACTACCATCTTACATTAAAATGATGAGGAGGGAATACAGTATCCGGTCACCGCGCACTCTGCTTGCGCACTCAGGGCAGAAATGCATTGTGGGAGATTTAGTTTATTGCTTGGCGCCATACTGTACAAAAACTACAGCCAAATCAAGGGAGCGGGTCAGCTTGTCAAGAGAGCAGCAGCATGCATTTTTTTGCTGTCGAATCCCTACTTACACCCTGATTTAATTTCATGTTACGATAAGAATACGTAAAACTTCTCATTCTTTTCTCTTCCTCTTCGCCTTCTTCTTCTTTCACTTAATTATGCTCCTAAGGTGACCATTTTTCATTTCTTGTAGCTGATCAAATGGGGACTATTTCATATGAACAGCCTAAAGATCCATGAAGTTTTTGAGCAACTCAAGAAGACGAGTATGGATTTGAACTGTAATTAATATCAACAGTCTGCTACAATGTCAATACTCACAACAACATTCTACATGTTGTTTCTCCATTATGCAGCATTTAAAGGCTCTGGCATGGAAAAGTTGGTGTTGATGATTTCATATGTTGAGCTAATTTATAAGTTGTCCAACTGACTGTATAAGACTGTAGAAAGGACATTACTCATAATCACAGTACTCATGATATTTGTCACTCAAATGAGGATAGATTTTCTTTTGAGTCTGGTTCCTCTCAAGGTTTCTTCCTCATACCATCTAGAGATACATCTACCATACCATCTTCCTTGCCACAGTCACCCCATGCTTCATCGTTAAGGATAAACACCCATACATTCAAATATAAGTGAATTACTTTCTGTAATTCTTACATTCTATAAAGCTGCTTTGAGACAATGCCCATTGTGACAAGCGCTATAGAAATAAAACAACCTGACCAAACAGTATATATAATGAATGGCCATTCTGTCACACAGTAGCGCATTCACCCATCAAGTTGTGTCCTGGGCCGCACTCGTTTGCGTTAGGTCCTGTGGGAGTGCGGGTCTCTAATGTGAGGTGACACTAAAACAGGTAGTAGTAATGGCTACTTTTTACTTGAGTGCATGTCAGAGCCTGTACTTCACTTTGACCTAAATAAAAAAGTGTAGTCAGTACTTCAACTTTTACAGGAGACTTTTAAAACACAAGTATCTGTACTTCTACTTGAGTGAAGGATGTGTGTATTTTTGCCACATCTGTAAACTAGTATACACTAAACTTATACATCTCAACTTCATAAACTCTTGATCTCTGTAAAGCTGCTTTTTGGACAATGTCTATTGTTAAATAGTGTCTTACAAATAAAACTGAATTACAATTAATTCATTTCATTTTATTTTTTTAAATTGGCACCTCCCAAATTAACAGATTTACATATACAGTACATATGGTGACTTTTCTACAGCTGCTCAGTATAGTGTCAAGCAGTGCGAAGTGTGTTGCGAAGATCTTCCCTCTAAACACTGAGGCCACTGTTGATTTCAGTAGAGTATTATCTTTTAATCTGTAAAATCCAGGTGAAGTTATTCACTTTATAGTGTTATAGCATTCACTACTCTGTCCCAGTGAGAACACTGGCAATTACCCTAGGGGCTATCTGTGTGCATCTTTCCACAGCAACCTCATGGCAAACTTTAGACTAACCAGGTCAGGTCAAGGATTCTTCAAACAGAAGCTAAATCAAATTTCACTGGCATTCAGCTGGCATTTTTGTAATACTTTATTTTTTTCTATAGTCACATGCCATGTACAGGGACTTCCATTATCAATGCTTTACACAATCCATTTATTTTAAGTTACCGTATTTTACTGTATTTGTATAATTGTCTTTACTATAAGAACGAATTTGTCGCATAAATAAACCACAAATTTAAATATACAATGATTAAGTAATCATCAACAAATTGCAAAATGGTGTAAAGGAGAAAAAAACGTCATTTGAAATATGTTATATGAAACTTCATGGTGATTTAAAAAATTTCCCCACTGTGGGACGAATAAAGGTATATCTTTCTTTTTTTTTTTAAAGCAAGACAACACTTTCTCTGTGTCAAATGAACACATTAATAATTTTTAGTAGTAGTAGTAGTAGTGGTCTGTTATTTGTTATATAATCAGGCATTTTATTGGAATTTATCAATAGATTTCTAGTATGTGAGTAAATGTTTTCCCTCCATTTTTCTCTGTGCAGGGGAAGGTGACAAACAGCAGGTAAGTCATTAGGAAAGCTGTGGCAATTTCCCATACACTACACACCAGGTTATAAGTGACTAGTGTAAGTCGCATCTAGTTGAATGCCTCAAACTTGCTCTATGAGCTGCAAGTGAGGAATGAGGTAGTTTTGAAAAACAGCTCTCCATCTCCATTGAACTGTCATAGGTGTACTTATTCAATTGTACATACAAGTGAAAAAAAAACAAACAAAAACAGTCGTTCTAAATGGTTTTGTTGCCAAGGTACCATCATAAATTAAGACTGAAATCATTTAGTATGATGATAGAGTATTTCAAATTTGGCCTATGTGGGTATATTGTGATTTTATAAAAAAATAAAAGCTAGTTTATTATGACTCCATCCACATGCAGGTAGGTTTGGGCCAGGGTTGTGGGTGTACCCTGTCCGGGAGGATGGCCTCTGCGGTCAAAGATGGAGCGATGGGGTGAGGAGAGAATAAAGAGAGACGTGCTGCCAGGAGGCCCATTCGCACACTGGTGTCCATGTCTTTCCCTTGTAGGATCCCTGACATCATTGCACCTGCAAGACTGAAAGATAGAGACAGGGACAGATCTTGAAGGTTGGTGCATATAGACAAAACAGTGGCACATTTGATTAAAATTGGACAGTTTCAGATTGGTACCTGTCTCCTGCTCCAGAGACGTTGACCGTTTCTTCAGAACGTACTGACAGTGCCGGGTAATACACAGCACACAGTCTTCCTTTCTGCACCAGAACATTATTTTTACATTCTTATAAATAATGTCTAGCAACAACTCTTTCTGTGTGTTTGTGTGCATTCTAGGACATGAAAGGAGCTCCATTTGTGACAAGATTTTTCTAGGCAGTACTTTCTCAGAAGAGTTTTCCGGAAACATATACTATGTATCAACACTCAATAGCCATTTTATCAATTAAATCCTCAGTACAGTGGGAGCTTATAATTCATCACACACGATATTCCCAAATTGTAAGCACCAAGTTGGAGACATGGTATTGGATGTTTTTGGAAGCAGTAGCATTACATATCCCTTTTCTTAAACTATGAGACCCAAACCTGTTCCAGCATAACAGTGCCCCTGTGCTAAGAGCCAGCTTCATTAAGATATGGTTTACATGGGTTGGGGTGAAAGATCTTAAGTTGTCTGCTATAGAGCTCTGAACTCAACCCTAATGGGATGAATTAAAAAGCTGACTGCACCCCAGGCCTCCTCACCTACAGTACATCAGTACCTTACTTTACTAATGCCCTTGAAGCTCATTGAGCACGAATCTAATGATGTGAAATATTACCAATTCATGTTACCAGAGATTAGAAAACAGTAATAAACTAATCAAAGACAATAATCGCCATGACAACCAATGGCTTACTAGAATTGATTCAATAGTCTAAGAAGGACTGGTATGTTTCACTGAGAATCTTAGAGAACCTGTCACAGTTTCACTGGGGACTCTCGCTGTCACATTTTATTCTGTTTCTGCAGGTAAAATCTGATAGCCTTTTTTATATTTTTCTTTTGCTAAAAAGTGGTCTATTGCATCATGTGTAACATGTTGCATCATGTTTTTACAGATATGCAAACATTTTTTCTGTGATGTTTTTAGTCTACAAAGGAAAGTAATTGGAAATGTATTTTTGCCTTAATAATGACAGAATTTTGGATTTAAAATAATACAATTGGCTAAGATTTTTGCACAGGATTCTACCGTGTGTGTCTTAAAAACTTGGATGCACACACATGCACCTACAAAATGCCACACAAATCTATATGGAACGAAAAACAGCCAAAGAAGTATTGTAGTGTGATGTGTGAGTTTCTGATAAACAATCAAATGCAATATATTAAATAATGTGTCAAACAGTATTAAGTGTTGTTAGGCAGTGTTAGCAATGTTTCATACCCGTTTGTGCTTTCGGGGTCGCAGACTGACTGTTCCAGCCTCATTTTCTCCACAGACCAACACTCCCAGTGCACCCAGTGTCACGACCACACAATGCAAGTGCTCCAGCAGGGGGCGGGAAAGAGCTGCTGCACACCCCAAAACATCCTCCAGAGAACTTGGTAAGACTGAAAATGCCATATGATGTGAGACTTTCTTTCATGTTTTCATGTTTTTAAACTCTTTCAGTGTATTTTCTTTATTTTTATTTTCAACATTCTACAATAATACTGAAAACATCCAAACTATTGCAAGAACTGTATGGAAATATGTAGTAAAGTTAAAAGTGTTAAACAACCCATAATATGTTTTATAGAGCTACCTCTGCTGCAGCGGAGAAGTTTATTCAAATTACCAGCTTCAGAAACTGCCGATTTACATAAATGCTTCTTGGAGTTTAAGTGGCAGACATATTTCAACAACCACTGTGCAGAGGAGACTGTGTGAGTCAGGCCTTGGTGAAATTAAATTTCATGGTTTCATTAAATCCAATACCTCAGAAGAACAAGCAGAAGAGAAGTAGTTGGGTCAAGAAAAATTAGTGAACAGTGGAAAACTGTCCTTTGGGCTGATAGGTCCAAATTTGAGATTTTGACCCTAACTCTAACCATTGTTAGAAGTACAGAGGGTAAATGAAGGCTTCCTGAATGTATGGTTCCCACTGTGAAGTGTAAACGAGGAGTTGTGGTGGTGTGGGAGTGCTTTGCTGGTAATACTGTTGGTGACATTTAAATTTGAGGGCACACATAACCAACAAGACAATGACCACAAACACACATCTAGACTATGTAAAAGCTATTTAAAGAGGAAGAGTGATAGAATCCTGCATCAGATGACCTGGCCTCCACAATCACTCGATCTAAATCCAGGTGCGATGGTTTGGGATGAGATTGAAAGAAAACCAGCCAACAAGCACCTGTGGGAACTCTTCAAGATTGTTGGAAAACCATTCCAGGTGACTACCTAATGAGGCTGACTCAGGGAATGCCAAGTGTGTGCAAAGTTACTTTGAAGAATTGAAAATATAAGACACATTCTGGTTTATTTAACACATTTCTGTTTACTATGTAATTCCCTACATTTTATTTCTTCGTTTGGATGTATTTAGCATTAATATACACGACTGAAAAAAATAAGAAAATATTTTTTTTCTTCTGACTGGTACTGTATATATGTCTGTAGTTTATGTAACTTTGTAGTCTATCATATAAACCCAGCAATACTGTCAAAATCATGCTATTATAGAGAAATATCTGACCAATTAGATTTGAGATTTCAACAGACTTGTGGCTTCTGGTTACAGCATAAACCACAGAAATCAGCAGAACTCACAGTGTGTTTGATTGTGTGTTTTCCAGCTAATACAGGAAATAAATCAATCGCTTTTTCTTGTGTTCCTAGGCATATATACAAGCAGCACGCATTTCAAGGTAAATTATTAGTGATCATTTGTGGTTGATAGCTGGATGTACCCTGTGGAGTAGGTAAACAGAGAGTCTTGTTTATGGTGCACAGCTCAGCCAGATTGGGAGATGTATAAGAGAGTGCCTTCCAGCTTTCTGAAACAAAGGGCTTACAGGCCTTATCAGCATCCGTGGGCTCATACCATACTGAAACACACACACACACACACACACACACACACACACACACACACACACACACACACACACACACACACACAGATGACACACAGTTGTGGCTCAAAGTACCTTTTTATAGAGCTCTGGACGTACCTGGAACTGAATGTTTTTTGGCAAGGCTACATATGTAATTTATAGTAGAAACAGGAATGTTGCCATCAAGGACCACAAGAGATGCAGAGGAGAGCTGGTCCTCATACTGAGAAACCTGCACCACATTTACAATCATATAGTAAACTTTTCCTGATTTTATGACATGCTACCTAGCCACTGATGTTAGCTTTTCTGTCTATTTTGTACAAAACGTCATACTTACATAAACAATCAACATACTCAGTGGCACTCACATACTGCTCCTTGATTTCCCGGTGGATGTCCATGTCCCCAAGTCCTAGACTCAGCTCTCCAGTCTCCGTAATGACAGCACAGTAGGTGGCCGTTCGCTGACCCTGCAGTCTCGCAACTGCACGAGTGTCCTGTTAAATGCAAAGCAAAGATCTGGGGTCTCATTTTCCAGGGTGCAACCAGAATGCAACAAATGCATGTAAGACGGATATGGTTATATGGGGCATGGCTAGCTGGGAAATACCACACCTGCCTCCAATTTCTCAGAGATAAAACCCTAGAGTTGTGAAGGGTTAAGTGTACAGAGCAATGCTATGTGTGAAAAAAGGTATTGTGTAAAGGTGTATAGTGATTTGCTGGGAGAGATGTTTGGAACAACAAGACCAATAATTCACTGTAAAATGCCATATAAAACTTTACATTAAGTCTGTGTAACCTGCCCACCCCTAATTGAGAGCACTAAGTCAGCAATTACTTTGTCAACTAACTTAGGCAAGAGTGATGAGACTATTGGGTGATTGTGTGGCCATATTATGAAAAGAATTTAAAGTGTTCTTAGGGATTAAGGCCAAGGCTCTGTGAAACCCACTCTAGTTCTTCTTCTACTTCAACCATGGCAAACCATGATTTCATGGGACTCACTATGTGCACAGGCACTGTATTGTCATTCTGGAACATTCAGTTCAATTCATTTTTATTTGTATAGCGCTTTTAACAATGAACATCATCTCAAAGCAGCTTTACACAGAAAATGTGGTGATAAAGAATGAATAAGATGTTCTTTATAAGTGTAAGTTTGTCTGTTTTTACCAAGCCAATGGCGACTGTGGCAAGAAAAAACTCCCTGAGATGTAATAATGGAACATGTATGGGCCTCCTAGTTCCAGTAAAGGGAAAAAGTATAGCAAAGACATTCTATACAATTGTGTGCTTCCAATACTGTGGCAGTATTTGGGGGAAGAATCACAAATGGGTGTGATTGTCAGGTCTCCTTAAATGTTTGGCATAAAGTGTACCTAACACAGGCTTGCAAACTCAAAGCTAAGTAGAACACTCACCATATGGTGTACATTTGTATAAGTAAGAAAGATGAAAGTGATCTGATCAATCCAAATAAATCGAAATATATATTATTGTTAAATTCATCGTACACTGCTTACCATATGCTTACAGTAGTTGAGCACAGCATCACTATGAGAATCTTCTCCAATGGCTGAGATAAACAGAGGCTTTTGATCCAGTCTACTCAAACAGTCTTTGGGGGCAAGTGTAAAAAAAAAGAAAACAAGGTATTGACTCTGTACAGAAATTTATAAAACACATAAAAATATGATGTTTGTTACCTGCAATATTCCTGCCCACTCCACCAAAGGACTGACAGACACTTCCAGGGTTTGTTTGTCCAAACTGATGTGAAAAAAACATTTGTTAAACAACAGTTTAAATTAATTTAAAAGGCTTAATACTATCAGGACACATAAATATGTTTACCCTACCAATAACTTTTTACTTGCTCCTTTCGCGATGAAGTCAACATTTACACCTCCAACAATAATCTGTAGAAGGTGAGAAATCCAACCAGACACTTTAGGTTACAGACTTTAGTCAGTTTCCAGAATGTGTTTTATTACATGTAATTTCATTTCTTTTTGATGTAGGATGGATATTACATACAGTTTTAGGTTTTGGGGCCTCTTCTTCATCCTTGTGGCTCCCACAGCCTCCTTGTGGATAATGCATGCGCTCAGCAAGGGCTCGTGCTATCTGACTGCCCACAAGAGCATTATTATGAATTAGAGCTATGTCTAGGAGAGAGATGTGATAAGGAATATATTGAAAGCGGAAGTACAAGAAGAAATAAATGTTGTAAATAATGATTATTTTCTGTGATAGATAAAGACAGGTAGATGGATACTGGCTCGGAGAGACTGTCCCTCAGTGAGCTCATTGACTCTGTGCAGGATGAAGGGGGTCACATCTCTTCCTCTGATCCCTTTCAACCTGTGGATATACAGAACCTGCTGATTGGATAGCTTTTGCTTTGTGTAAAACTCATTTTGTTGATGTTTAATCTCTTGACAACTAGTTAAAATAAACCCTATTACCAGCTTTAAAAAATCTTTTCAGCACAACATAAAAGTCTAATAAGTGTAGATCACAAAAATTAATGACTTTATTTGCAACTTTTTTTATTTAATGCCTTTGATTCGAACACATGTCTAAAGTACATAAAGCTTGTACTTGAGTAAAAGTAGAGATACACTAGGTAAAATATTACTCCAGTAAAAATGCTCCCTTTAAACTTTCACTTGTGTAAAAGAACAAAGTATTCGTCTTCAAATGTACTTAAGTATCCAAGTACTATAATTTATTATGGCGATAATGTCTTTAATGCTATAATGCTTCTCTCTGTTTAACTACCGTCACTGGATGAGTAAGTACATATTTTTACTGAAGTCCACAAATTTAAATACATTTCTGAGAGCTCACTTTCATGTATAAATATCACCCTAAATGCATTTATTACACAATTAAATACACGTCATTGGGAACTATTTAACTATCAAACTTCCAGAACCAAGAACCATACAACTCCTTAGCTAATTGTAACCATAAGATAAATACAACATGTATATCCTTATAATAGAGGCCTTTTAAATGAGCCTTTTAAGTTTTTAAGATTCCCCACTTACTGAATTGAGTTCGGGACCTTTTCAGTACAATCACAGAAAACTTTTATAAAATCACCTCAATTAAATCAATTGTCAATAATCAAATCAATAAGTGCTTTTTAACTACAATCCAACTAGACTAATTAAGATTGGTTTTTTTTATTGTTTTGTTGCTACACACATTATGATGATATACATACTATAAATGATAATGTTATGAGGCTAAAAGAAATGTTGTTGCTCTATGTGTTAAAGCGTAGCAGGCAACACAGCATAACCTATGTAATATTTTTGCATATTTCATTTAATGCATTATCCTTTACTATGCTCATAAGGAGATGAGTAATAAAGATGCATACACACCTTTATCTTTTGCACGTTTCACCCCTACCTTGCTCTTTTTTTTTCTATGAAGGAAGAAAACCGCATATAATATGACAATGTCTTAATAATGAATACAAATCTGCAAGTTTTAAACTCGGAAATTTCCAGTATAATGTTTTGGTGATTTTGGGCTAAAATAACAAGTGTTTCCTTGTTGCAAAACAAGTTACATCTGCCCAACCTTGCAAAGTGTAAAGGCAGTTTTCTTCCTTGATAGAAATCAAAACCCCACAGATTTTTGAGTTTTAAATACAGAATTTGTAATTTATTTATTCTAGTTTTAATATAATTTTTTAATTATATGTTTTATTAATTCTGAGTTTTAAACTTAAAAATCTGGACTTACAACTTGAAAATTCTAAGTTTCAAACTCATAAATTCCATTCCAGTTCTTTTTTAAATCCGATATTGGCCGTAATACACTGTCGTATTATATGCTGTTTTATACCTTGATAGAAAAAAATATTTTAAACTCTAGTTTGAATATACCTATATTTTACTAAACCCCAGGTTGTTTGCGTTACCTGGCTTCCTTCACAGCAGCTTGTATGGCATCTTCTATCTGCTGTCCAGCAGAAGCATGTTCATCTGGAATAGGCACAGCAAGCAGGACTCCACTCTGAAGCCCCAGAGAGTGTGTACACACTATTAGACCAAAAACAGAACCATAACCATATATTATACCATAACCATAACCATATACAATATATTTTAATGAACTTCAAACTTACCAATAAGCTCAGCAGCTTCTTCAGAATTGAGGACATTGTAAGGTGATGTGTATCCACTTTTTTGAGAAAAGAAAGCTGGGAAACTCTTTGACTCACCATACGTGGCTACACAGACCCCTTGAGTTTCCTAGGTTGGTAAGTCATATAATAAATTAATGAAAAAATATTAAAATACATTTTTTTGTTGTTGCTAATTTATCACTGACCAAGAACTCCAGGGTGCGGCCAATGTCCAGGATGGACTTTATCCCAGCAGACACCACAGCAATCGGAGTGCGACCAAGTTCAGTCAGATCTGCACTTACATCCAGGGCTGTGAGGAATATTTACTTATTACTCTTTAAAATGACTAAGTGATTGAATGTTTAATTCAATGTGTAAAAATGTACAGCTGGCAGCTGTTGTATTAAATGGGAGTGCTGGCTGGTGGGTGAAAATCAACAGGTGATGGTAATTATAGTAATAATCAGTGCGACTTACTATTTTCTCCATCTCTGTGTACTCCTCCGATACCTCCAGTCACAAAAACAGAAATTCCCGCTTTGTGAGCTGCAATCATCGTACCTGAAACAGTAGTCCCTCCAGACAAACCCTGCAGATTTATTCACTCATATCATTCATATTCATCATGAAGTTCTCTCAATAAAGAGTAAAGAAGCATTATAAATGTTTCCACCTTGCTGATAACATAAGGCAAATCTCTCCTGGACACCTTAAGCGTCGTTTTACTGCGGGCCAGGATGTCAAGTTCATCTGAAGATAAGCCTACATGCACCTTTCCTTCTAAAACAGCCACCGTGGCTGGGATTACACCCTCAGCTTTGACAATCTCCTCCACCTCTTTGGCTGTGCTAGAAATGAAGTGTCTGTTTAATTCATTGGTGTAACATATTTGATATTAGCCCTAATTAATTATTGCTTGTCAGTAGTATAATTATATATACAGACTATTGCTTTCCATAAATAGGAGATTAAAAAGAAATTGAACAAGGCAGTTAGCTTGCCCAAAGATCACCTCAAGTTCTGAGGGTATGGCATTCCATGTGTGATGATGGTGCTCTCCAAAGCCACGACAGGCCGGTGCTCAGCTAAAGCCTCACAGACTGTGGGGTGAATTTTAAACAGTACATCTGGGGAAATAACCAACTGATTAAACATGGTCCAGGCTGCTTTTGTTACAATAATCATAACTAAAGCTTTATGTAGTTGCACATACATATAGGAGCCAAATTTAAAGTAAATAAAACCTTAATAAGGTGTTGGGTCACCGAAAACCACCGAAACAACTTAAATGTCTCTGGATCTGAACTACAATGATTAGATCGCGCTTTATAACAGGATATTCCCTCATTTAAATGTTTTGATAATATTGATGAGGAGCATTGTCTAGAAGGTTTCTGTGAAATGTCCCAAATTGGTTTGTCTTTGGAGAGTGTTGACCATCACATGTGATTTACATTTACATTTAATTTGATCCTCCTTGAACTATTTTATGAGCCCGCATGTCCTGTGGATAGGGTGAAGCAACTTTGGAGATACTGTGATCTGTGGAGATATCACTCCCATCAGGATAGAAATGAATCATCAAAAGATACAGTTAATCATTCAGATGAACCATTTTGACAAAATGCTTCTTATAATGTCCCCCCCCCCCTTTAATTTGTCTCCGAACTGTGTGTTGAAACGTGGGATTTACTGAAATATACAGTAAAACCTTTACCAGATCTGCGGGAAGTTGCTGATATGTAGCGCTGCAGGGTGGATGACAGCTTACCCAGCATTTTAGTTCCAAGGAATCTTATTGATGGAAAAATAATGCAATCAGCCACCAATCACACAGCAATCATTATAACTATCATTATATAACATTTTGTTCATGCAAAGTGAAGAAGCCAAAATATTCTATTGGTAAAATGCTTATTTGAAGGAGCTGGTGTATCAAACTGCTTTATATCTGTATCAAACTTTACTTTACAGTTACTCTATGCAGGTTCAGCATGTGCTAATGCTCAAATATACTCTTTAATAGTCAAGCTACTTACTTGTAAACAGGAGCCTCAGGTCTCACAGCTTGCGTTACTTGTGTTGCAGTGCTAGCTCAGCACCTGAAAATGCACAGATTTATCATATAGATTAGCAAACATGCTAAAGGGGAGGAAGTGAACTTCGACCAGAGGGGTTGTCTATTTGTTTTTGACCAAAGGCCACACATTGTGTAGCTGTGTCCATTTCAGTTTAATAAACACTGCACAATAATGATCTTTAACTGCTCAGACCGTGTAGTGAACTGGATGAACTAAATCAAATGATTTAAAAGTATCATGTGGTTTTCGGCATTCAGATTTAATGCTTTTTTTTAGAATGGTATAGATTTGGTTGGTTGGTTGCTTACTTTGTGTTAATCAATTATTTGACAGCTGATTGATTATTTCTTTATTAAAATGACAATTCAATGTAAGGATTTTTTCATTCTAAAACTAATGTTTTTTCTTACAATGATGCATACAGATTGCAAAAATACAGGACAAATCACAGTTTTTATTTATTTTTTTACTGAAAACCCTTTACTACATTGCAAAAGTATACAAATATATATGATAAATCTTTTAAAACTATCTGGACAAAAATGTAAGAATATTAACAATATATATAAAGGGATAGTGTAATGTGGTCTTCCAGACTTGGGGGGAGCTATGTGTTGTGTCTCATTAGGGAAGTGAGCACTCTTTGCAAGAATGGAGCTGTTTAACCTAAGCTCTATTGCCTTTGTGAAAAGGTAAGGAGAATTATCACTGTTCTCCATAACAACTGTTTCATTTATCTTAGCCATCCACATTATCGTGATCTGATGGATGCCCTTCCTAACGCAACCCTCCCTATTTATCCGGGGCATGGGACCGGCACTAAGAGTGCACTGGCTTGTGTAAAGACTGCAGGCAGGCTGGAGTAGGTGGAGAAGAGTGAAAGGAGTGATTTGTGATAGAAGAGTATCTGCAAGAGTGAAAGGGAAAGTTTATAGGACTGTGGTGAGACCGGCGATGTTGTATGGTTTAGAGACAGTGGCATTGAGTAAAAGACAGGAGGTGGAGGTGGAGCTGGAGGTAGCAGAGCTGAAGATGTTGAGGTTTTCGTTGGGAGTGACGGCGATAGACAGTATTAGAAAGGAGTTTATTAGAGGAACAGCACATGTAGGACGATTTGGAGACAAAGTGAGGGAGGTGAGATTCAGAGGGTTTGGACATGTGCAGAGGAGAGACATGGGTTATATCGATAGGAGAATGCTGAGGATGGATCCACCAGGAAGGAGGAAAAGAGGAAGACCAAGGAGAATTAATTAAAATTATTGGTTTGGGAATTTCAGAAACTACTGACTTCTGAACTTTTCTTACAAAGGGCCAAAAATCAAGCTTGAGTGAGGGCTGTTGCATTAAAGTTGCATGGCTCCCCTCAATTAGAAATAAATAAACAGGGAAATAAATAAATAAATAGCATTACTCTGTAATTCTTTAATGCAGTTTTATTCTAAATGTTTTCCAGTTCAATGACTTTAATAGAACAATGAAAGTATAGAAACAATCCAATTCATAGCACTAGAGAAGTCAATACCTAATACAGCTATTCAAGTTATAAGCAGTACAGCCATGTGCCTTTTAATGTAGGTAATCTCTAATGAAAGACTGTATTTCTTAAGTAAGTCCAGAGTTTTCCAATTAGGCTAAAGCTGGCTTACTGACCAAGTCAGGATATTATGTACAGGGTTAAGCAAAGATACATCAAAATGTATTATAAAATAAAATACCTTAACTTTAAGTCAAAAAATTAAACTACAAAATATAGCAGGCACACTGGGTATCAAAATAAACTACTGTATTTTTGCATTTTAAAAATACTGAAAAATATTTTACAAGTGAGCATGAAATCTTTTTGCAAACCTTCTATTAATTGGCCTATTTAATCTGTTTCTTCACCATTACACTTTGAGTAAACAATGTTTGAAAGCAACAGCTTTTCTCTGGCCGAGTTACGCAATAAATCTGAGATATACAACCAGTTAACAGATCAAATATTCACATACGTTTCCCTGTGGTCTCCCATATGAAGGTTAGTTTTAATGTAACCAACAGTTAAATGTTTAACAGTTTGCAAATGACTGATAATTGTATCCTAATGTAGTTACTTGGTGTTGCTGACTCATGGATGACATATGGATCGATTTTCTGTTCTGATCTCAACAAGTCTGGGCAAAATACTGAGGAGGCACCAATCGAAGGCTGCATTTTAATGATGTCATCATGTAGTATGATACAAAATATGAAGCCATTTTCATCCCTATCAAATACAAATTACAAAAACCTATTTTATATTTGAAATACATGTACCATAAATACTGCCCATCCCTGATTATGTAGATGAGAGCCAGTTACTTCTCAGTTTTAATGGTTTATCAGACTAAAAATCTTCTCACAAAAAAAAGAAAAGAAAAGCATCTCAGCATGCATAACACATGAAATAATGAGGTGGCTGGGATACAATGGCACTCCTGTCAGACAGTAGTTTAATGCGAGGCTATAATGGGCATAGATTCAAAATCTAGACAGCTGAAAAAAATCTGCATGAATGTGCACAGTTGTTCTTATTAAAGCGGTAGATTAATACATCTAAGAATTGACTGTCCATAACTGTTTATATTAATTGTTACATCATGTTCCAGAAGTTCCCCTCTATGCACATTTATCCATACATCAATCTATAACCTTTTATTTCATGAGTGGTTGTTTAGACTATGAGTGCCGTTTCAGATCTTAAAAGCTGCTTTGCCTTTTGACCTATGACAATGTTAGTGCATACAGGAGCTGAGATTTCCTCGATCTGCAGTTCATTCTGAAGGTTGCAATATCGACTGATATCTGTATTGTCCTTTTGCTCAAGGTCATTCTCTTTGACTTCCTCATGCATGTCTATGAGCTCCATTTTAAACCAGTTAGGATTTGTTAGCTGGTATGTCTGAAATGTTACAATGGCGTCTCTTAAGGATCTGCCATATGGACAACTGTGGTAGTCATCTCCCCCAAGGCTGTCGACGTGTTTAATCTGTCCTGGTTCATACTTCTCCTTGTTTAGGAGTCTGAAAAAGAGCTCTTCGAATTGCTTCATCAGCTGATACTTTACAGCCACATTAAACACAGAGGGTACATCCTTCTCACTGCACACATCATTAAAGTAAGCTACAATGTACTTCCCGAAAGATGGAGCACACACGAATTCTGGTATGATAAGGCTAAGAGCTGGGGTCAGCATATCCCCCATGGGTGAGCAAGCGTCCTCCCGGGTCACCACCCTGCACCCTCCGCACATAGCATTCCATTTGGCACACACGCCTGGAGAACACAGGATGAGTATTTTATCAGAAGTACTGGAGAGTCTCTTTTTCTGCATGTCCAGCCACTGGATGCTGCCTACAGTGCTGAGGCATGTAAAGTCCAGCAGGTCGAGTGCAACTTCAGTTCCACATTTAGCTCTGAGGAAAGCACACAGCTTCAGGACAATCTTAGTGTACATAGGGTGGTCCTGAGAGTAGATTATCAGGATTTTACTGTGCTCTTGCACTGGAATGGTTTCTGGGTTGCCCTTGTTCACCGTGTTTTGAAAAAAGTAGGATCTATCTGTCATGGATTAAAGATCAGAAAGGATACAACTTAGTATAACTTCAAATTCAATTTAAATGAAATCAGTGCTGCGAAATAGTCAATCATCCTAAACAAAATGGAAAAGCCACTGAAAAAAGTACGTAATCCTACGTGTGTGTGTGTGTGTGTGTGTGTGTATATATATATATATATATATATATATATATATATATATATATATATATATATATATATATATATATATATATAGTTACATTTAAAAAATCTGTTTGTTCAGAAGTTGATTTATGTTTTATTTTAGGGGAGTTCACATGTAAATCATAGCACAAATAGGGATCTTTCTTATTTAATGTATACCTGTATGTATTGTCTCAATTCTTTTACGCAGCAAAACAGCTGTGAAAGCACAGAATAACAGTGCTGCTTGGCCAAAAAGTGTCCAAATCATGTGCCATCTCCTGGTTGATGGAATGGTATAATCTAAAATAAGCACAATATAACATTGTTGATTCCGGAAATCGTCTTGCATCCATGTGAAGAGGAAACTATAATAATGCAAAGATATTTGCAATATAATATAATAATGAAAACAACAATAATGCAATTGTCTTAATACTTACAGGAGCAAATATTAACCTTTTGTTGGTGATGTGAACATTGTTCCATGCATCGTTTAAAATATGGTTTGATCTGTAAAAAACAAAAACAAAAACGAAAGCACTAGAACCACCAGCAAACTATTAAATATGCCTATTTAATTATTCTGAAACTCACCCCAAATGAGAGCTCACAGCGTTGTAACTGCTGAGGGTTCAAAGTGAAATTGACGCTGATTGAAGTACGGTTGTCCTTTGGAAACAAAATATTTTGAATCATTTTAAACCTAAGGAACGCACGCTATGTGGAATGAAAAAAAAGATTACGCATATGATATTTACAGAAGCAGCCAGTAAAAACACAGTACCTTCGAGACTGTGTGCGACAGCTCGGTGTGGAAATCATCGTAGTGAACATACACTTTGTACATGTCCGAGAACTGTGCTGTATTAAACATCAGTTCAATTGCGACCCCATTTCCTTCATCATCTCTCACTGACCATGTCATGTTGGGGTCCCAGAGGCTGCCTGTCATAACACCACATTTTCCGTTGGCACATAAGAAACATCTATCATCTTATAAATAGGATAATTTCTGGAGCCATGAGTACACCCATCTCACCATTTTCCAAGCACACACGGAGCCTTCGGAGTCGATAATGTTCGCAACCTTTTCAAAAGAGATATATTAATTACCACATGACATAAATTCCCCATTCACTTTATTAGGAACACTTGTACACCTAGACGTGAACATGAATTTATCCAAAAACCAACCATGCAGCAGCAGCAGCAGCAGCAGCAGAACATATAAACAGGAGACTTAACTCTTCAGTTAATGTTCAAATCAGCAAGAGAATGATGAAAAAGAGGGATTGTTGTTACTTTGACTATTTAATGTCATAGTTAGGGCATGGCTGTAAGTGCTCTAAAGGCTGATTTAAATATTTCAGCTGTTTTTTCACATGAACACAATTCTCAGAAATGTACAAAAAAACAAACAGTGAACAGCAATTAGGCAGATAGAAAAGCATTTTTGATGATAGAAGAGAATGAGTTGAATGTTTTGAGCTGAACTAAACTAAAAAGAACAAAATGGGTCACTCAAATAATCACTCTTTACAACTGTGGTAAACAGTAAAACATTTTAGAAATTGGATAACTTCATGAATCTCCAGGAGTACAAGTGTTTCTAATACTGTCGTGTGAGTGTTGAGTGTATAAAAATATATTAGCATTTACACCGATCAGGCATAACATTATGACATTCTAACATAATGACCAGTGAAGTGAGTAATACTGATTGTCTCTTCATCATGTCACCTGTTAGTGGGTGGGTATATTGGGCAGCAAGTAAACATTTTGTCCCTAAAGTTGAATCAGGAAAAATGGGTAAGAGTAAGGATTTGAGTGAGAACATTAGACAAGGGCCAAATTGTGATGTCTAGATGACTGGTTCAGAGCATCTCCAAAACTGCAGCTCTTGTTCCTGGTGCATGTGGGGAGCGAAGGCTGGCCTGTGTGGTCCGATCCGACAGACGAGCTCTAGTAGCTCAAACTGCTGAAGAAGTTATTGGTGTTAATGCTCGATGGGTCAGAACTGTTTTGGCAGAATGCGGAACAATACAATATTCGGCAGGTAGTAATAATGTTATGCCTGATCGTTGGCCATAAAGTGTTGCCTGGTCGGTGTGTCTTTAAGATTATTGTCATGTTTATATGTATGAATAAAATAAAAAGTTTCAAACAACTCAGAAAGTCACAATAATCATCACAGACCGTTAACTACCTGGAACTGTTTTATTTAGCAATTTTGCATGTCCCCCCACATCTGGCTTTGGTAGATTAGACACAGAAACCTGATACGTCATTCCCGGATCCACGACTATTTGATCAAGCACAAAAGACCGCTACAAACAAAACACAAAATAAAAAAAACATGATTTAGAATACATAATACAGCTCAGTAATAAAAGCGTACAGCCCATTAATTAAGCAGAAAAAGGATGATTACACTTCAGATATGAAGTGACTGAAAAGTCTTACTGATTCTAGGATCCTGGAAAAGTTGCTCCTGAATATGTAACAAACACACAGACTGTTGTTTGTGGTGAATTCATGCACAAGCACTTTTATCCCCTTCAGGGCATATATACTTGCTGTCGAAAAAAAAGGTTGCTGAATGAACACTGACATAAAAATCTAACTATATATGCATTGCTTATTAATATCAAATGATGTCTTACTGTTGCTATTAGTGTCACGTCCCATGTAACTATATCTTACCATCAGAAAATGGTGTTAATGTGAGAGACAACACAGGAACCATTTCTTTCCTTTCATCTTCCTTGGATTCCACATGGAGGTACACATTGGGATGTGGACTTGGAGCCTCTGATCTTGGCCTTACCCAATCTGAACAGTTTTGCCTGCCTGAGTTCATCAAGGAAAAAATAATGGTGATGTAAGAAATAAATGCAGTGTACTAATTGCAATTATTCCCTGTATCACCATAATCGTAATTATCGAGGTGACTAAGAACTCGATGGTCCCTCTGAAAAAGCTCCAGCATTTCTCTGTGGAGAGTGAAGAACCTTTCAGAAGAAAAAAAAAACAACCATATCTGCAGCTCTTCAATAATCAGGCCTGTATAGAAGAGTGGCCAGACGAAAGCTACTCCTCAGTAAAAGGCACATAACTCTCAGAATATGCGAAAGAAATTCTCTCGTCTGATGAAACAAAGATTGAACTCTTTAGCCTGAATGCCAAGCGTCATATCTGGAGGAAACCAGGCACCACTCAACACCTGGCCAATATAATCAATACAGTGAAGCATGGTGGTGGCAGCATCAGGCTGTGGGGATGTTTTTCAGCAGCAGGAACTGGGAGACTAGTCAGGATTGTGGGAAAGATAAATTTAGCAATGTACAAAGAAATCCTTGATGAAAACCTGCTCCAGAGTTCTCTGGACCTCAGCCAGAGCCCAGACTTGAACCTGATTGAACATTTCTGGATAGATCTGAAAATGGCTGTGCACAGACGCTCCCCATCCAACCTGATGGAGCTTGAGAGGTTCTGCAAAGAAGAATAGGAGAAACTTTCCAAAAATAGGTGTGCCATTGTAGCATCATACTCAAGAAGACTCGAAGCTGTAATTGGTGCCGAAGGTGCTTCAACAAAGTATTGAGCAAAGATGGTAAATACTTATGTACATGTGATTTTTATTCATTTATTTATTTATTTGTAATACATTTACAAAGATTTTAAACACACTTCTTTCACTTTGTCATTATGGGGTATTTTTTGTAAAATTATAAAGAAAATAATGAATTGAATCCTTTTTGGAAAAAAGCTGTACATAAAATTTGGTTTTAATACCTTCCGAATGCACTGTATACTGCATGCTTAATGTGCCTATAGTATTCCACGTCAGCATTTTCTCTGTTAGATCTTTATATTCATCTAATAATATAAACCAAACATTTCTCAGTTCATTAGTTATAAATATATTTATATACATATGAATATATGTATCCAAGTGTGTTTTTCTTGTTAATTTAGCACCACTGCCTAAATGCATTCTTTTTGCTCATAAAGCATTTATTAAATCACATAAAAAATTGTTACTTACCTTTTTGGACAATACAGGATAAGCCCTAAAAACCAGTGTATTTAGTAACAGGTTAGTCAGATTCAGATTTCATACTAATCTACAGAGTCAAGCTATATAAAGTATTTCATAATAAAATGTTCTTACTGTTTGAAAACACTGCAGAGGAGGATGCTCTATCAACCCAAGAGGAGAAATCTGTCCAAAAACACCAGAGAGCACGAAAAAGGCAACAATCATCTTTATTTTATTATTATTATTTTTTTTCAAATGCAAGATTGAATGCAGTCCAAGCTAAATAAAGCAACCCAAAGCAGTGATGGCTGAAGAGTGAAGAGCTGTGTGTAGGGTAAACAGGAAATAAAGCGATCAGATAACTGCAGCAGTGAAACCTTTCAATTTCTTGGTATTATGTCAATATTCCCATTACCTTGTATTATAATTTCTTTGACAAAGGTTGTAGAATCATGACATAATGTAACACACGATTAAATAAGCAACACATGTAGATAATAAAGTATATATACAAAGACTTAAAATATAATAACTAAAATATATACTTTGTCATATTTGGTAATATGGTATCAAATATTCATTGAAATACCCACTAGAGGGCAGTAACATATCAGCAATAAAGCAATAAATACATTTCTGATTTTTCTTCATTCAGTGTCTTTACAGTCAGGTTCAGGACACACAACATCAGAATACATAATGGATTCAGTTCTCAAATATTCAAGCCCTTTTGCCATAGCCTGTCGCCCACACTAATGCTCACATGAATGCTTACCAGAGATTATTACTGATTCCACTTCCTGTCTGTCAGACAGCTACAGATAACCACAGCATGACTCATAATCATAACACACCAACACATTGTTACTTACAGTTCATTCTTGCTAAAATTTTTAATTATAACTTTACTTTACACTTCTATGTGTTATGCCATACTAAGACTCCTTTGTGATTTTAGTACAACTTGAATTCTATTCATTTTCATAGAGCTTTTAACAATAGAAGTGGCCACATAGTTTTAAGGAAATGTTCTGTTCGTTGAGGGGTTGAAGGCTTTAATCTGAACTTGGAGCAATGATTTTAATGGAATGTATTGCAAAAAAAAAAACGGTCAAAATTAAAAATAATATGAATTACATGATGAAAAGATAGAGGTAGTGTAAACAGTGTATGTAGATTATTCAACATTATTCAACATGTGTTTGATAGACTATAGGTCTGTGTGTGAACAAAAAATATAGTACTTTCTGTATCTTAAATCAGAAAGGGCTACAGGGGTAAAAAAAAAAAAAAAAAAAAAAAAATGCAATAATGATTTTATATGAAATAATGAATTTAATCCATTTTTGGAATAAGGCTGTAGCATACCAAAATGTGGAAAAAGTTAATAAATATGTACTTTCTGATTACACAAACATTTATTTATGACTCTATTTATTTATTTATTTATTTATTTATTTATTTATTTATTTATTTATTTATGACCAGATGTGTCCTCAAACCATGTTACAGTCCACAAGTGAGCAGGTAAGGGCTCTTGAGTTCTATCTTGCCCCACCCACATCATATCTACAGCTATTCAGAGCACATACCAGCTGAACACATTCTGCATTTATGGTCTTCCAAGGCATGACTAGCCATTACTGACACCTCTTAATATCTAGGAGGTCATTCAATTGGAAAACATTGGTGACAAGGACCACTAAATGTCAACATAGATTTGATTGACATGTTTTAATAACAATATTATGTGATATGATTTTGTCTGCTTGAACGTTTACAGAATGTTGAACAGGGAATGTATGGATGGCTGTGCTCACTGGGTTTTAAATATTTATGATGATTTGCAACCTAGACTTATGTGGATTCTGAAAATTCCAAAGATGTGCCTGTTTGTGTGTGTGTGTGTGTGTGTGTGTGTGTGTGTGTGTGTGTGTGTGTGTGTGTGTGTGCGTGTGTGTGTGCAGTGTGAGTGTGTGTGTGCGGGTGTGTGTGAGAATCCATTTTAAAGCCCTATATGAATACCACACTAAATGGTGGAGTCATGAAGTCAGAGATGAAGGACATGCCCCCCCCCCCCCCATGCTAATGTACACATGAAAGGCGCACAGATGCGTAACAGGAATAATTCAACAGCTCTATTTTGGTTAGCCATTCACAAGAGAGCATTCGAACCATAAATCGCTCATCCAAAAATCATAAAATGCCTTCTCTTCTTAGGTCTTGGTGCACAGATCACTCTTCCTCTTTCTCAGGTGAAGGTAAGATTGTGTCATGACTTGTCTAATAAGGTTTGATGTGAGATGGTGTCAAAGATTATCAGCTGCCTGGATTGATTGTGATTCAGTTAGTGTACTTAAAACAAACTCAAGAACTTTGGGTTGCAAATATAATATTATTCATTTTAAACTCTTACACTCTCAGAAATTAAAATACTAAATTGGATTATTCCTTGTTGCTGAGGAGGTGCCAGTATGTATCTAAGTATATAGGTATACATCATTTTACCTTAAGAGCCACTGAAAGGTTTACTCTAAATATTTTACTATAAAAACTAATTAAAGGAAGAAATTGCAGAAAAAAAAGAAACCTGGAACCACACCAGTGTAAGGGAAAAGTACAGTGTGTTTATTTCTAAGAGTGTAAGTATAATTAAAAGAATTGTACAATGATTATAAAAAGTATAATGTATAAGCATTAAACAGTTTGCTGAGGATAATTTTAAAATCAAATTTTTTCAGGTTTTACTTAGCATGTGAGTGTAGGAATGTAGCTAAACCCAAATGGCATTAGAAACACAAGAGGGGGCAAGAATCTTTGTGTGCATGAAATCATGTAGTAAATGTCTTCTGTTTGTAAATGTGCAAATTGTTGAAACGAGAAATGGAATTGAGAGATCTGAGGACTAAACTGTAAATACTGTAGATATTTAGATGCAAAGATACATATGTTAAAACATGTGAATGTGGTACACAGCAGTTGTTTTATTTTTTTAATCTAATAAAGCAAATTAAATAATATTTGAAGTAAAACACACACAGGATTAGAATTTTTTTTTTTTTATATATATATATAAAATATATATATATATATAAAAAAACTGCTTTTGTTTGCAACCCCAATACACATAAGCACAACTTTCTTCACATTTAACAAAAAAGTAACACATTAAATGGGACTTTTTTGCACACACACACACACACACACACACACACACACACACACACACACACACACACACACACACACAAATATATATATATGTGTGTATTGAAAGGCCATTGACGCACAACGAAATACTTTAAACTTAATATGTATTCGGCTGCACTTCCTGTTTCTCCACACTTTCAGGGACCTGTGTGTCATATCCAAACCTGATCTTAAACATTTCGGTTATTTTCTATATTCTCCTAATAAAGGAATACACCCTTAAATATACACTAAAATGGTGTTTCAACAGGTAACATTGTTCAGCCTGAATGTCTGACCTCATAGCCACTGCTGCTACTGTTTGTCTGAAAGAAACTGAAGACCTTGAGATGTCACATCCAGCCCTTTGTATCTGCTCCTCTATTAGCTCTGATTTTATGTGCTGGTGTAATCCTGTTACTCAGGGACTAATGACATGGGTACAATTTCTTAAGAAAACATGGGACCTCACTCAATTTAAGCGATATTTGTGTGGGATTATTTTAAATAATAGCCTTCTTGGGTTGCAAGGACAAAAGAAAGACAGACTTCTGGCGTGTGGTTGCCTATATTAAGATTTCAATCCTGATTGCCATGATGTTATGCCTTGGTGCCTTCATGGTTGCAGCTGCTATCATTTCTGGCAGAGAGAAAGGAATGGAAGCAATGTTGAATACAGCCAGACAGGAACACTTATAGCACCTCCTGGCCTTCAATTAAGCATTCACAATATAACACGAGCGAATATACTCAACAGAACAGAACAGAGAACATGTGCAGATCTATATCTGGTCAAAAATAAAGCTGTTCTCAGGTCTTTCTAAAAACGTGACTTGCTTTATGCCATTTTGTAAACGGTACTGATATTAAGCAATTTTTTCTTTAATGATTACCAAACAAGTTGGACATAATTGCTCCTAAATCTAGACTAATTTCTTTGTTTTAATTGCAGTTACTTGGCATCAGTAACACTGTACTTTCTTTTCTTAAAGGACACAAAGAGAACTATGTCTGAAGGGTAACTTGACATCCTGTTGCTAAGTACATGATAGAAATAATGATTATTAATCAAATAAATGTTATTAATTAAATTAATCAATATTTGCTCTATATCCCCCCCCCCCCCAACCCTCACAAAAATACAGACCGGTAAGTTACATTTATGCATTAGTTTAAATGTAGTTCCTTTAATAATTCATAGTAAAGAAATATCATGCTTTAGGATATTAAAACTGAGCAATATGTTGGGAATTTCAGAGGTTAATGAATTAAATGTATTCACGTTTTGTTTAATCAATAATGGGTTTTTTTTTGTGTTTTGTTTTATTTTCAGAAAAAGAACAAAATCTCAGCCACGCGGCGGTTTCAATTAAAAGTGAGCCCTATTCTTACTGTATTTCTTGTAGAGAATAACACATAACAGGGTATGCATGCTTTTTTTTTTTTTTTTTTTTTTTTTTTTTATAAATTACAGCTGGGTGGGTTCAGTAATTAAAAATAATAGTTTTTGAAAGATTTATAGTTAAATTTAATGTTATTTGATTAAATGTCCACAAAACAAATTAGTTTCTGTTATCACTTATTTTATAACAGCTATAAACATTTGTTCCTTCACCAGCCCCTCTCTTTACACTCTAGAAGATAAAACCAAGAAAAAACTGTTTGTCAGGTTGGGAAGCTTACAGACTGTTACAACACACTGACATTGAAGACTCATTTAGTAAAAACTAAATAAAAACATCTCTTTAAAGCAAGTTTCATGATAATAAGAATAATTTTCTATTCACTCTCATATAATTCCTTTTGAATTAACTGTTACTATAGAGACAATAACATAAAAGAATGAAATTATTATATTATTTTAATATTTTCATTATTAGATGGCACTACTGTCAGAGCTGCTGTTATATTGTAAATTCAATTGTCCTGTGGTGTATATCAAGTAATTACACTGTGTCAAGTTAAGCGCCACAGTTTTTCCGTCTAAATTCATCCATAACAGGGCAAGCTGCTGAAGAAGGCAGCATCTATGCTTATAGATGAGAAAGAGCAGAACAAGCATGAGAGAGAGAGTGTTCTGAATGAGAGAGTCCCTCCACTCAAACTCTCTGGACTGTCTGTTCACGAGCTGCAGGTATAGACACAATGTCTTACACTACTGCCATTAGAGTATGAGATAGAGCTTTCTAAAACCCTGCCAGTTAATCATTTTTCAATCATTTCTTTACAGGAGCTTTGCAAAGATCTCCACCGCAAGATCGACACCGTTGATGACGCGCGATACGACCTTGAAATTAAAGTGGCCAAAAATGAAACTGAGGTATTGATAAAAATTTGCCAAAAGGTTCAATCCTCTGTAGTCTTTCAAAAATAAAAGAAATCAATATAAGTTAAAAAATTTAGCATTTACACCAGATAATTTGCCTTTAAGAATGTTTTAATGTGGATATATAAAAAATATACTCAGATTGTTATAAAGAAATAAAACTGGGGTTAATTTTTTTCTAGCTCAAACTATAATGTTGTTTAGTCTGTAGAATCATCAGTCACACTCGTGTCAGCTGGTAAATTAGATTGAAAAACTCTCTATCCTAATTTTGTTCTTCGTTTGGTGCTGACATTTTTCACACACCAGTCCTATTAAAACACATGTGACCCTGAAAAGGCAGAACTGTACGGTTAAATCTATTTATTATTTAAACAAACAGCTTTTCTGTTGACGTTTGTTACATTTGGTGAAAACACAGTGTGAACCTAGTAAGGTAATGTAGACTTGAAAATCATGCTTTGAGCAGCTCATCTGCCTTCAAATGTGTTTGGTGGCCGATAATAGATTTTAGTCTCCCATCACTTTGCGTCAATGTGTCTGAGTTCTGATACTACTGAGGCTAGTGATTACAGATGTATATATGTTTATTAGACAATAGACTAGTTGGGATTTAGTGCGATGATGGAATTCTCTTAAATTGCTCATATTATAAGTGGCCCTTCAGTTTGTTCTAACTCACCATCAGTCATTAACATCCTTAGGGTTAAACATTAGCATTGTTTAACCTTTTGAAATCCCAGGGTCCTACATTCAATCTGGTAAATCAGAACTGTTCCTATTACAGTTGCTGTAAACCATAAATAATTAATAGTAATTCCTTAATAATTAAATATCTGGTGTGAATTGTAATGGTGTTATCTTAAGAGTAAAACAAGAATAACACAAATGCTGTTTTGCTGTAGATCCAAACACTGACACAGAAGATCAGCGAAATCAAGGGTACCATGAACAGAACCAAACTGAAGAGGGTGAAGAAATCGGCCGACGCAATGCTGGGTGCTCTGACCGAATCCAAAATGTCATCGAAGGCAGACTTTAAAGCTAACCTGAAGACATTTAAGAAAGAGGAGGAGAAGGTAAGATGCCACACCAGGAGATCTGATTTATTGATAAGTCAGTATCTATGTATATATATATATATATATAAGTGAGCACTTTTTTATTATGAGTTTATTTCCCACAGAAAGAAGAGGTGACTGACTGGCGTAAAAACGTAGAGGCCATGTCTGGTATGGAGGGCAGGAAGAAGATATTTGATGCTGGTCAATGAACAATTTATAAATGCAGAAGAGAGTCAGCTGTAAACATGTCAGATGGGCTGAATCTTTTATGTTGTGTAATATTGTTTCATAGTTAAGCGACATTAAGCGCTAAATCATACATACATGGCATCCTCAAAACAAGCTGCCCCAAGAGACGAAGACATCATTGTGGAAAATGAAGTAAATCAAAAAAATAAGCTTGTAAAAAAAGATCTATGATCTGCAACGTTCCATGTATTTATCATTGCTCAAAGTTGTGTTGTGTCTCAGAGCATGTTGAAACTTGATCCGACCTGGCTGTTTTTGTGTCAGCATAAATTGATCTCATATACATTTACTTCTTAGAACTGATCAATAGGGAAAATGAATCTGGTAGAAAAGAGATGGCTGAAATGTACATGACTTTTGTGGTGTAGTGTTGTTTTGTAAGATGCCGGATACAGCAAACATTTCCAGTCACTTGGAAATCAGTGTAATAGCATTCCAAAATTAAATGCAATGTATTAATGAACTAGGTGTATGAAGTTTTCTTTACCTTTTGTTCCAGTGCTTTGATTGCAATATCTGCCATTGTTCTGATAAGTGGTAGCTCAGTGATAACGGCACTGGGTTACTGATCGTGTAGTTGGTGGTTCAAGCCCCGTATTGACCTTAACCCACTGTGCTCCAGGGGCACTATATCATGGCTGACCCTGCTCGACCTGTTTTTTTAACATCGCTAGGATTGCTGTGAAGGAATAATTTCATTGTGGCAATTCAATGCTTTATAAAAATGTTGCTTTTAGAGTGTAGCTGATAAAATATAACAAAGGTTTTAACTTCTCACATATTGTTTGGCTATGATGCAACTTCTAAATTTTTTAAATAATTTTTTCATATTCTACTCCCTTAAACGTGGTTTGGCATGGTCAGATCATTCTGGCAGACTTCTCCCTTTATAGGGTCAAACAATGGGAAACTGACCTAGGTTGTGCAGTGGTATGATAAGTAAAAGAAGCTACAAGGGATATAGTCTATTTTAATGCTCCACTCATAAGAGGCCATTGAAACTACAAATGTCATTGTTGCATTGTTTCATTACTACACACTCCTCAGTCTTTTGGGCTTTCGAAGATATGTTTTCCTAAATGTATTAAAATGTATTGACTTTTGACATTATAATGAAGAGACTTTAACTCCTAACCAGTGGAATCTAATCTTTGAGGTTAGATTTTTCTCAGGTAATTTGGCTATACCTATACACCTCTAATGTCTGTCAAGTTTTTCCCAGTTGTTATATAAATTTACATCAACTTTAAGTAACAAAGAGTCATTTTAATGTCGGTTTTCTTGTCTTTTTTGTTTTGTTGCTTATTTATCTTCTGTCCTTTAAAAATTACAACCTGGAAATACTATTGAAAAAGATTTCCATAAAATAGTTACACAAGAAATCATATATATATATATATATATATATATATATATATATATATATATATATATATATATATATATATATATATATATATATATATATACAGTACAGACCAAAAGTTTGGACACACCTTCTCATTCAAAGAGTTTTCTTTATTTTTATGACTATGAAAATTGTAGATTCACACTAAAGGCATCAAAACTATGAATTAACACAATTTATATTTTGAATTATATACATAACAAAAAAAGTGTGAAACAACTGAAAAATGTCATATTCTAGGTTCTTCAAAGTAGCCACCTTCTGCTTTGATTACTGCTTTGCACACTCTTGACATTCTCTTGATGAGCTTCAAGAGGTAGTCACCTGAAATGGTCTTCCAACAGTCTTAAAGGAGTTCCCCGAGAGATGCTTGGCACTTGTTGGCCCTTTTGCCTTCACTCTGCGGTCCAGCTCACCCCTAAACCATCTCGATTGGGTTCAGGTCTGGTGACTGTGGAGGCCAGGTCATCTGGCGCAGCACCCCATCACTCTCCTTCTTGGTCAAATAGCCTTGATGCCTTTAGTGTGACTCTACAATTTTCATAGTCATGAAAATAAAGAAAACTCTTTGAATGAGAAGGTGTGTCCAAACTTTTGGTCTGTACTGTATATATATATATATATATATATATATATATATATATATATATATATATATATATATATATATATATATATATATATATATATATATATATATAGTTTTTTCTAAGAGGTAGGTGCAATGTCTTACATTTACAGCATTTGGCGGACACCCTTATATAAAGTTACTTACAGTTATTAAGCAATCAAGGGTTAAGGGCCTTGCTCAAGGGTCCAGCAGTGGATAAGATTTTGGATTTCTGATCAGGAGGTTATGGTTTCAAATGCCACCACCATAACCTCCTGATCAGAAATCCAACATCTTATGCACAGAACTTCAAGTTTTTCTTTCTAACTTTCTCAATAATCCACAGTTCAAGATTGGTGAGTCAGCAAAATTGTGCTGCATATTTTCAATAATAGATTTCTATAACGAGAGAAGGTCAGGAGAGTGCCATTTAATGTAACTCAATAGGTTTGTTTGTTTCATAGTAGTTTAACATTAAGTCCACTATTAAAAATTTATTTATTTTATTAAATTTTTCTACCAATTGCACTATAGTTACAAACTATAGTACAAACTTTTTTATTGTAGTTACTGAATAATAATTAAATAATAAACCAGGAGTTTATGGTGTTGGTATATGTTACTAGTAAGAATCTGTAAATGCTCTGACATTGCTATTGTACCCCCTTATTTGCAGAAACAGAAACCCAAAATTTTGGCAGAGATTGCAGAAATGCACAGTATTTTCTCACTGGTGTACACAACAGGAACAAAAAAATAAGCTGCATTGGCAATGTGCAATTATAACAACAATTCAAGTTCAAACCTTTTTCTAAAACTAAAATACTGGAAAGGATAAGTTTATTGTTTGAGAAGGATGAAAAACAAAACTAAATAAAAGAGCCCTGCATAAGAGAATTCCTCTTCTGGAATTATTTAGCTTGTTTTTTCAGGAGCTTCAGTTTGGGTTTGATGACAGTTTCCTGTATTTGTGCTAATATTTAAAAAGCCAATTTTAAGCAAACCTGACCATAAATTCTTACTGATTTTAAAATATGATTATTTTTGCCAGACTACATGGGGAACATTCATTTCTCCAGTGCTTTGTAATATTCAGTAGTTTTTTTTCCGGCATTAGAAAGTCTTCAGGACAGAGTACACTTTGGTTTTGGTTTCTTGGTAACATGAATGATGTGTATTGGGATATAATATAAAAAAGTTTAAAGAGCATTTGGTAAAGGATTCATATTTTTATCAATGTATGTATCGATGATTTATATCAATGTTTATATGTTCCCCAATGTAAGTTATAACAGAAATGAATTTCTTTGTACAGATTTTCCAGAACAGTAATTATAAGTCGAAAAGTATGACATGCAATCTATAAAAAAAAATTATTTTAATCCATGGTAAAGTTAAAAAATTAAAGGAATAATATGAGTAACTTTTTGAAAAAATTGCCTTTGTTGGCATATCACACTATCACTCAGTTTATATTTTTTCTTTTTCTAAAATTGTATCCACTGTCTAAGCTCAGCACAATAATGTTTTTCTGTGCGATTCATCCTTAGGAACTATGCAGTGATCACAACCAAAAATTTTACAAAATAGATGAAAGTCAAAGTTGGCAATATATGCACCACAAGTTCAATCACACATTTGCAGTTTTCTGGTTCTTTACTGGGATATTATTGATGTGATTAACATACTTATATTTTGTTTACCTCAGATCGCAGAGTTGTCCCATAAAATCTTTCAACACAAAGAAAAAATGAATAGACGTGGCATGCAGCGTACTGCAATGTATAACTGCATTCTGGAACTTTGAGTCCAGCATTTGCTTTTCTCCAAAAAAAATACACTGAACACTTTTGAAAAAATGGTGAGTGAGAAAGAAGTTCATGCTTTTGTTTTTTTAAGAGCTAACTGATTTTTTTAAGAGCTAGCTTTTCACATAAAGGAAACAAAAACACAATACAAACTAACAAAATAGCCTCCGAATCAAAACGAACATTACAAATACTTTAATATAAACATATGTTTCATGCACATCATCATGCACAGGAGAGGCTTCTGTCTGGTCAGTGGTCACTCTCTGGTCACTCTGAGGTAAAGCCCTGATCGGTGGAGTGTTGCAGTGATGGTTGACCTACAAGTTTCTCACATGTCCTTACATGATCTCTGGAGCTAAATCAGAATGACATTTGAGTTCTTAGTCACTTTTTAAGAAGGCACTTGTCTCTGATTGCTCATCTCTAGGAAGAGTCCTTTTTGTTCCAAACCTCTTTTTTTTAAAAACAAATCTTAGCAGTGACTGTTCTTTTGGGAACCATCAATTTTTTTTTGTAATCTCCCCCAGATCTGTGTATAGACACTATCCTATCCTAGCTCTGTAGCCTGTTCATTTGTTCTCGTTTCTTGGTTTTTGCTCTGATATGCATTTTTTATCTGGTAGACCTATATAAAAAGATGTGTCTTTCCAAAACGTAATCAGTCAATGGAATATGGTTCAACTGGACACCAATCAAAGTGCTGAAACAACTTCAAGATTATGCAGAGAAATAGGATTTACCTGAGCTACATCAGTTATTTTAAATTCAAGCATTTTAAATGTATAGAAAGTCATAAGAAGTCATGTTTTTGCTGTGTGATTATGGGATATAGAGTGTACAATGATATATTAAAATGCTTTAAAGCATTTATCAGAATGCTGAGACATTATAAATTAGATGGGGCCTGAATATATTCAGAATGTACTATATGTAATGTGTTTCAGAGTGGAATTCAGCCTTAAGTGACCTCATCAATCATGTATTGTAGTAAAATATTTTTAATCTGAAACATTTTCTTTTTTCATGAAACTTTGATGACATCCTGGTGTAGTTCAAGAGGACAGAATTAATTCAGTCAGTCCAAAATAAAAATTGTGATAAATGATAAATGATTCACATGAACAAAAGAATATTTAGTTTCGTAACTGATTCAAACATACTGTGTCTATCTTAGTGTTTGAAACCTTATACCAGAATAATTTGATACCCCAAACTTCTTTAGACTCACATGGTCAGATTCAGACTAGTGCAGCATACAAACATTGTATTATTTGACATTGAAACCAGTGTCCTTAGGGCAGAACCTCTGCTAGGACCTGCTCCCAGTTTGCCAGTTTGATGAGATAACAACACAAAGCCATTTTAAGTCAGGGGACTTGTTGCATTTGTTCAAATGTTATCAGCAGACATTAGGACTAAAAATAAGCCAGCGGCAAAGGGGCCAGCGATAATTCTTGACACCTCTGTCCTGGACAAGGTCCACACAGAGAGTTCACATTACAATAACAAAATGCATCTACCTGCTTCCAAAAGTCAAAATAAAACTGGTGATTTACTGTGCTGAGATCCCCGATGAGCTGCTTGTGCATGAGCTTAGAAATGGTCACATACATTTAATTCTGAATAATTAGCCTAATTGACCTGAGAAATATTGAATGTAATCTCAATATGACTCCTGCCATAGCTTCAAATACATCAAATCTAGACTTATACTCTTTATTTTTTTACACTATATACAGGTAGTCGTCGACATACAACCTATTACGACCACAATCGCTAGCCGCGGCGTACGACAGTGCGTACCAGCTTCCGACATCATTTCACAGTACTGTACATTCAGCCTACTCTACTTACGACCAAATCGTGTTACGACGGTCTGTCAGTCCCAATCGTGGTCGTAAGTCGACGACTACCTGTACATCTTCCAATAAGCTACTCTGCAAGTTATTGTTTAGTTTGAATTACTGAATTAAAAACGGAGATGTTCAGTCACTTTTGGACCAAACCAGGATCCTGTCACTCTCAACAATGATCGGCAGAAAGCATGTCATACAAAAAACTTCTTAACCTTTGTCTCAGTGTAAGACAACGTGCCATTTTAATGTACCCTAATGGAATTTAATCTTTTGCCACCAACAGGGGCATCCAAACTCCACCACACCTAAGCCTGCATGCCCCAAGTCAAATAAAAGTTGTTTTATTATGCCACTTAACTACAGAATGACCAGCAGAATGTCCAAGGCTGATGTCTATTTTAGTGATGCACTCACATGGGTGTTAGAAACTATATATCTGAACCATTTTCCTCTATCCATCTTCAGCGAGTTTGTGCTCTTGCTGGACTTTTCTTCCTCGAAATAAAGAAGGTAAGCCTTGTTTTAGTCATTATCAGAGGATCCATTTCGATTTAGCGTGTCTGATGCCAAACAATGCATGCATTAAGCAATTCTCGAGAGTGTTGCACTGTTATTGGCACCTCAATGTCAAAACCTGGTTCAGTGTTACACTGCTGGAAAGTGCAACGGGCCATTCTTCACTCATTCACATGCCACTGAAATCGGTTGCGATCCATGTCGATTTTCAACTATGCCTAAACTCTACAGTGCTATGTGCAGCGGTTGTTCCAATGAAGACAAATTAATAAAATGTCCCTGTCAGTGTTTAAATATCAAAATACAGTCATTGAATAATGATCATTTAAATGATCATTTATCCGGGGTTTGTATAATTATGCATTTGCTAAGAATTGTTTTGTAGTCATATTGCTTTTTTTGTGAAATAAAGTGTGTAAAAAAATGAGTGCAACCTCTCCACCTTTAGTTGAGTTTCAGCTAAATGGCATAATGAGCCATTCATTACAATTCATTCAATGCGTTAAAATATTTTATCCTTGCAGGACAAACAAGAAGAAATGGCTGATGGGTAAGTGATGCTATAAAACAAAACAAATATGAACAACTCTATCAAACTTGTTTGTTTGTATGTTTAACTAAACCCTTCTCCACTTTCTTTTCCTCCTCCTCAAACAGACCGGTGAGTTTCAACATGTTCAAAATTCAGAACCAATCAAGATCTTTGCAGTTTTATCTATATTAAAAACATGAAAGGATGTTTGTACCTTAGAACAGTGTACTTTTGAATATTTCAGATTTTTTCTGATTTCTGATATTTCCAACATACAGTATAAAATATGTAAAATATGTCTTGCATGTACTTAAAGGTACAATTATCTATTTAAATAATACCTTTCACTCTGTTCAGGAAAATGTGGGGTAATTATTTAAACACATAGCACAGTAAGATTTAAGTAAAAAAAAAAAAAAAACATGCCATGACTCCTGACTCCATGACAATTTTTTTCCCCCCAAGACAGAGAAATAATAATAAAAAACAAGAACAAAAACTACTTCTTAACAATTTTTAACCATGAAGAAATTGGTTGAAAATAGGATTGAAGTTAGACTTGGTACACTATCCCTGAACTTGAGTAAAGATACAATTTCCCTGCTTAAATATAACTCCAGTAACTCCAGTAAAAGTTTATATTTATACTGGAGTAAAAGGACAGTTTTTTTTTTTTTTACTGAATTTAAGTATTAAAAGTACCACTCTACAGTATATTTAAAAAATGTATACAGTTCATTGTTCCATTCTTCTGCACATCAGACGTTTTAGAGGGAGAGATTGTTATGTTACAGATACATGTTACACCTGTGGCTTTACATTATGTTTTTATAAAATGCAGTGGAGTAAAAATTTAAGAAAAAAAAAAAAAGATACTACACAATGTATTCAATTCAACTCATTTTTATTTGTACAGCACTTTTACCAATGGGCAATTTCTCAAAGCAGCTTTGCACAGATGATGCGGTAATAAAGAATAAATCAGAATGCACTTATAAGTACACTATAAGTGTAAGGTGGTCCCTAATGGAAAAACTTTCTGAGATGGCATAAGGAAGATAACTTGAGAGAAACCAGACTCAAGAGAACCAATACTAATGCACTGTTAATGTGCATGTACAAAACACAAATGGATTTGTCATACAAACCACATCATATTGAATATGTATTTTATGAATCCTTCAGAAAAAGAGCAAGATTTCCTCTGGACGTCGGCTTGGGTTGAAGGTAAAAAATAAATAATTATGCACACAGTCAGTTTATACTTGCTAGTATTTACTGATTTAGTTTCCTTATAGATCAAGATGCTAAACACAGCCCAGGAGATGCTCATATTAGAGAAGCAACAGAAGAAGAAAGAGAAGGAGGACACACTGAGCGAGAGGGTTCCGCCTATAAAGCTTTCGGGTTTCACCGTCCAGGAACTACAGGTAGACATATAGCCATCTTAAAGCTCATTTTAACACAGTTGATTTCTTGACTCTATTGTTTGTTTGTCAATTTGGTTCAGGTTCTTTGCAGGGATCTCCATTGCAAGATTGATGTAATTGATGAGGAGCGCTACGACATTCAAGTCAAGGTGTCCAAAAATGACAAAGAGGTATGAGGAATTAATGATAGGAATAGTTCAGTATTGGTTTTCTAGACTGTTGGGGAAAAAGGAAATATCATAGCCTGATGAGAAAACCGGCCTGAATTTGGCATGCTTCAGGAATGTAGACCCATTCCTGTAAAGACACGGACAACAGGAAGCCCTCTGATGACTTCAGGCATCAGTTAGCCTTGATAATGCTTATATAATTTAAAATTTCATAAAATAATGTAACCGTTCATAATTGGTATGTTTCCTGAAACAGATAGAGGAAATGACAAGGAAGATCATCGAAATGAGAGGCAAGATGAAGAGGCCTACTCTGAAGAGAGTAAGGATCTCAGCCGAGGCTATGCTCAGTGTCCTCCTCGGCTCCAGACACAAAGAGTCCTTTGACTTCAAAGCCAATCTGAAAACAGTGAGGAAGGAGGAGGAGAAGGTAAGAACATTTCACATTATCTCTCCTGCTTATTGATAGGAGCTCCAGGCTTAAAGAGGAAGTGGTAGGTCAGAGATTAAGGCTCTGGGTTACTGATCAGAAGGTTGGGGTTCAAGAGTGGCAGCTTGGCAATAACAGAGCTTGAGGAGCACTGTATCATGGCTGACCCTCCGCTCTGACCCCAGCTTCCTAACATTGCTGAGATATGCATAGGAAGAATTTCACTGTGCTGGTAAAAGCATCTTTCTTACTTCTTTTCCTGAAGGTGTCAAACAGCATAAATATTTGACTGGGAATAATGCAGAGCTAATGCAAAGTTAATGCAGGGATAAAGAAGGTTAATGCATAGATAATGCATGGCTAAGGCATGGTGGAAGCATTGGTAAATCCTCCTATGTGTCCAAGGTCCTGTGTTTAGCCCTATGTTGCTTTATTTATTTCTGTGATGTAAGACACAGTACCAGCACTGAGAACTCCTAGTCCACTAGGTGGGGAACTTCCAAATAAAAGGTTGGGGAACCTGTCATAATAAAAGAGACACTGAGGAGACCCATAAAGCATTTTCATGGAGCACAAAAAATCCAAGATCTAAGATGAGATAAGATAAGCACTGTCCTGTTTCCTATTTACTAAAATAATTTATTATAAAAGCAAATCGAAGCTAATTATAGAATGTGATGTTCAAAAAGCACATACAAATCTCATTGTTAGGTGTCCACAAACTTTTGTTAGTATATTGTATAACAAAATGCTAAAGCTTTTTCCTCACTGTACTGCTGTGACCTACACAGAAAGAAGAGGTGACTGACTGGCGTAAGAATGTGGAGGCCATGTCTGGAATGGAGGGCAGGAAAAAGCTATTCAATGCGGGTCAATAGGAGATAAATATTTTTAAAGGTCAGATTATCTAATGGGCATGCCTTTAGATTTCGAAATACATAATAACAACAAATTCAGCAATAAAAATTGTTGCTTTTAACTACATTTGTTGTACATTCTATACAGTTATGCAATGTTTACTGTTCAGTTTTACTGTAACCTCTGCACATTTCAGATCACTGATGAGCTCAATAGCTGCAGTCAGCTTCACACTGAGATCTACATCAAGACAATAATAGAAAAAAAAGTTGAAAGGCTTCATCCAGATTAGAGTTTGACGAGTTTAAGTTTTGATTTGTATTGTGATGTGTAAAACTGCTATAAATGTTTTTTTTTTTTTATGTTATTTGCTAAGGCAAGTTTTTAGAGAATTGCATGGCTGCATAAATATTTGTATAAGTGTATGTGTGTACTGCTAGAGCATCTTATTGCTATAACATATTCTTGTTCTTTAATGATGGTGACGTAAATCCAGCAGCGTGTTAGGGTCAATCCCTGTTCTATCAAGAAGTTGAAATAAAACAATATGAGTGTTTAAACTTGTTAGAAATTGTAATATTTCTTATGATATTGAAATGAATTTCATTTTTCAAGTTGGATAATTAATGCTGCAATTAAAATATCTTGCTTTTACATTTATCACTTCTCATTTACTTTGATTTAGTGAACATACCTGTTCTTATGTGTGAACATCAACAACATTTTGATTAGTTTATCTGATACACTTGACTCAACCTTCCTCTAGTGAACTTATGTCCAGCTTATTATTCATGCAGGGGCAGGACGTTCACAGGCAAAGCACTAGAACATTAGGTACCGAGGCTATTTTAGTGACCCACTCACAAAGGCTTTAGACTCTATAAATATGCTGCCTTTCTCTGTCAGTACACTTTGAAGTATTACGACTGTCCAAGAGAAGGTAAGTTTTAATTTATCTTCATGTCCAAGTATACATAGAAATTTAACAGCAGCAGATTTAAAAAGTTCGGATTATGATGATAGTTTGCTTTCTGGTTAATAAAGAGATTCTCTATAAATGCTGTAATATTGCAGAGGTGGCAAATATACACACATCCTTCACTTAAGTAGAAGTGCAGATACTCATGTTTTAGAATACTTGGGTAAAAGTTGAAGTACTGACTACACTTGTTTACTCAAGTTAAAATAAAATGTTTGGGTTCTGACATAGTAAAAAGTAACCTTTACTACTACCTGTTTTAGTGTCACGCTGGTAACTGGACCTCACATTATATTAATATTAGGGCTGTCAAATGATTAAAATATTAACGAGTTAACTCACGAATAATCACAACTTAAACACATCTTATCTGTTTTAAATGTACCTTAAATAAATACTTTTGAAGTTTTTAATACTCCAATCAACATGGACATGGACAAATATTGGTGCCTTATGCAAATGTATGTTTATTATTAGTGAAACAAAACTCATAGAGCATGAAGACAAAATATTCTTGTAAACTGTACCTCTTCTAACTTTAATTTGGATTACCTATTCAGAGAATATTTGTTTTTCGATGTGAATTGGTTTATTTACAAGTGGACATTTCAAGCTTTCTATTCATATATTTATTATGTCTGTGAGGCAAGTATTCACTAAGATTCAGGTTTTATTTTTGTGTCTGTGAAGAGAAGAGACAGACGGCAGAGAGCGTCCCATGTCTGTTTTCTTTATTTTACAAAAGCACAGCATTTTGTTGTTATTATGAGTGCATACAAATACACAAATGATTTATTGTTCTTATCTGTACGATCAAAAAAGGCGTTTCGGCGTTATGAGGAAAACATGCCACAAAAAAGCACGTTTGTCGACCCCAGATGGTTAATTGTGTGCATCATGGTTTGGCACATCAGTAAAACAAATGTTTACTGATTTAAAAAAAATAATAATTTTTGACAGCCCTAATAACCTAGTAACCTATGTTAGTTCCCACCTCTGTAATATTGTATTGTATTATAAATCTGACTATTATACCTATTTAACACTGATACATGCATACAGCTCTTATGTTGTCTTGGTTAAAACAATTGCAGAATGTAACATCATGAAATTAAAGAGTTATAGAATGTAAAAATGAACAATTATAAATTAAAGAAAGAAAGAAAGAAAAAATAATAAATGCTATTAAAAGGAACTGTTTTATCTGTTGATAGCAAATAATAATAATAATAATAAAACAAAAAACAACAACCAAGAGTCTGATATGTCTGATAGTGGGTGAGTATTTCCAGATTATTTTTTGTGATAAATGTATATGAATACTAAAGTTGGATTATTATGTAGTATAATACTATATAAAATATATACTATACTATATGTAAATTATACTATGTATAATATTTTTTTTATTTGTTTGTATTTTATGGCTATTAATGTCATCGGCTTTAGAGTGGTGAGTACAAATTACAGGCATAAAAAATATTCTCTGGAAGGATTTTACAAATAAAAGTTTAATTTGGTTACATACTGTACACAAGCCTATGTTTATTTAGCATTTGTGCATCAAATTTATCTGTTTTCCATACTATGCTTTTTATTCAGAAGAAACCAAAGCCCAAAATCTCGGCATCCCGACGATTATACCTAAAGGTTGGTATTATGCAGTGTTTCCGATATACAGTAACATACATTCAAGCCTATGCTAAAAAAATTTCCTTATATTTATATGACTATTATTGCTAATAATATATTATGATATTAGTTTTGCGAGGTGTTCTCATGGCCACATCAACACTCGAACTCTTTGTCATGTTCCTTAAACCATTCCAGAACAGGTTTTGCAGTGTGGCTGGGAGTGTCTTTCTGCTAAAATAGGACACTGCTATTAGTGAATAACGTTGTGCACATGAGTGTACTTAGTTTGCATGTACTTGATTAGGCAGGTGGTACGTGCCAAAAAAAACATTTCCACACGAATGCCAGGAGGCCAGGTTTCACAGCAGAACATTGCCCAAATTATCACACTGTCACTGCTAGCTTGCCTTCTTGCCCTGTAGTGTATCATCTTACCAGACCACTTTCTTCCATTGCTTGTTTCAGTTCTGATGCTCACATGCACATTGTTGATTGTGTCAGTGGTTTACATGGCTCAGCATGTCCTATACACACAATGCTGCTATGCACTGTGTGTTCTGACACTTTCTATTATAGGCAGCATGAACTTTTTCAGCAATATCAGCTCTCCTGTGAGATCAGGTAACACAGGCTAGCTTCCAATCCCCAAATACACCAGTGATGTACATGGCTCCATTGCTGATTACTTGGATGTTCTTTTTTAGACCACTTTTGATAGGTACTGACTACTGAATACTGGGGAAAACCCCACAAGATCTACAGTTTTAGACATCCAGCCGTTTAAATCTGGCCCTTGTCAGATCTTTACACTTGCTAATTTTTCCTGCTTCCAACAATTGACTTTTTACTTGCTGCCTAATATATTCCACCCCTTGACAAGTGCTACTTTAAACAAATCTATCAATCTACCTTATTTACTTTCCCTGTCAGTGGTTTTAATGTTATAGCTAAACAGTGTGTATGTTAGGCTTACTATGGTAAATACATGGTTAGGCATTTATTTAATCATCCTTAATATTTGCAAACCAGTAATTGCATTCTCAAAAGAATGTGTACAAACAGCACAAGGCATTGGATTTCTTCCAAAAGCTGGTACTTTTCTCAAAATTCTTAGTTCATCTCTTAAATGTTAGTAAGATAGTTTGAAATGTTTTGTCAGTATGAAGGTTCATAGTTTCAGTATTTCCTGATGTAAACTACGGTTTTGATTACAATGTTTAAAAATGCACACGGCTGAATTTCTTCTGTATTCCATTTATGAATTTTAACAGCACATGTTAATTTTTTTGATTGCATATTTGATTTATTATTGATTATAAAAGACCAGGCAGGTTTCACACTTTTACTGTAGTTCGCTAATGTCGGTTGATTTTCTGGTTGTTTATACATTTTCAGAAATTTTAGTTCTGTGTTTTGCTCTATTGCCATTTGAAGGTTCATGAGATTTACCTTTAACCTATTTAAGAGAACTAGTTGATGATTTGTTGTTCTGATGCTGTACACGTCCCTCTATTAGTGAAATTCAAGATTCATCTGCACAATTTTTTTATTCAAGACACATTTACAAAACAGTTTCATATAAATTTCAAATTGACAGATTATGACAACTGGTTTAAACATTTTGCATTTACAGTAATGACTTATGAAATAAAAGGACGTCGAGATGCTATGGGGGTTAAAACTATTCATTTGAAACTAGTATAATATATTTTGATCAACATGACCAACAACTGATAATGCAGACAATTGTACACAATCAAATATATGAATGTACAAAAGCATTTACAATTTGATCAAAGAAACAAGAAACGTTTTTATGATGAGCACAAGTGACTAAATTATGTGGATTTTGAACAAGTAGTTTCGAGAATTTTATTTTTGATCTGAGAAATGTTCCAAAGCAACTGAGGAAAAACTGTAAATGTAGACCAATTGTATTGCGCTCTATTTGTGTGTTAGTAAGTTTCCTTATTCCCAAGAACGACAATTATTGTAGGACCATGATGGTTTCAAAAGCTGCAAGACTTTAATTCTGCTTCATTAAAAGCATATTATTTTACATGTATATTTTAGGATTATCTGTTTGAAAACAGAATTTGACAGACCACAATGTTTAGTTTGGTCAGAATTTAAATTCAAGTTTGGACTGGATTCAGCGATCTATTTTTCTTTTCATGAGAACCTGTCCAACTTGTACACCAGCTCTGATTTTAATTGCATTTTTGTACATGTGTAATTTATGCAGATGTAATGCGTCTAGCTTACAATGGTTTTAATTCTGATTAGTAGGTCTATATGTAATCTTCATCACATTTCTTGAATTGGGAATAATCTATATTGAGAAATAGAGAAACGATAAAGCCAATATATTCATTTTGCCAATTATTCATTCATTTATTCATGCATTCTCACTTCCGTTAGTTTTCCTTTCTTTTTAGCTAATTCATTTGCACCAACAATCTAATATGTGATTGTCCATATTCAGCTGCTAATTAATCTTGTACTCATTATTGCAGACCAAAATTCTGAAGAAAGCTAGCACTTTGTTGGAGGAAGAAAAGAAAGAGAAAGTGATTGAGAGAGAGAGAATCCTCAGTGAAAGATTGCCTCCTCTCCAGCTGAGTGGTTTATCATTGCAAGACTTACAGGTAAAAATTATTCCTAGTCTATCCATCATACAGAATTCACAGGCGCATATCTTATGTTTACAGTATGTTTTCTGTTTGGTAATGTATGTTATTTTATACATCTCTGTTCATTTCACAGACTTTGTGTAAAGAACTGCATCGCAAAATCGATGGTGTTGATGATGACCGCTACACCGTTGCATCTAAAGTTGCTAAAAATGAGAAAGAGGTGAGGGTTTAACTTTACAGTCTAATACATACAACATGGTGGTATATTAGTAAGTGCACTACATTTAAAAAAAGATAATGTAATAATCCCCAGAAAGATATATAGGAAACATTGCTTCTGTTGACTTCTGATAATGTGTAAGAGATAGCAAATACATTTATTTTTTTATTTGTTTGTCTTTACATCATTTAGATTAACGTGATATTTTACTACACATCGTTGTAGGATTAACGATTCCATCCGAGAAAACCATTGAGAAATTGAGATATTACCTTTATTTCTGGTTAGTTTAAGAAAACTAGCAAATACTAGAGTAACACACCACATTTCACTAAATGATTAAGGTGCCTTGAACCTATAACAGAATTATAAATAAGTGGACCCATATGAAACCAAAAGGGCTTGACTTTTTATTTATTTATTTATTTATTTATTTATTTATTTATTTATTTATTTATTTATTTATTTAATTATTTTACAAAATCTATTATGCAAAAGTTTCCAAAAACCCAATGACAAAACAGTTATACGTTCAAATTTTCTTAACCGTTTGAATCTATTTAAGCTGCTTGATCTATTAATGTAATCAACATTCACTTCACTTTTGTTTCAGGTTGCGGATTTAAACCACAAAATCTTCGAGCTCAAGGGCAAAATGAAGAGACCCAACCTGAAGAGGGTAAGAGTGTCTGCGGAAGCAATGCTCGGCGCTCTGCTCGGCTCCAGACACAAAGAGTCCATTGACTTCAAGGCCAACCTTAAGACAGTCAAGAAAGAAGAGGAGAAGGTTAAAGTTCTTCTTTTTTTTTTTTACACATAGCGTTGTCTACTCAAAATTGTTGGACTGTTCATTAGGCCTAAACCTTGAGTCTTCAAGAAATACCTGTTTAAATATTACAGTATTTAATTCAAAAGTGGTGTGGTCCTGTGTTTTAAAGTAGTTCAAATGATTTTTTTTTCCAGAGAGAAGATACTGACTGGAGGAAGAACGTGGATGCCATGTCTGGTATGGAAGGCAGAAAGAAGATGTTTGCTGGAACATAATATAATGAATGGAAATAAATCCAATACAAATCGAAAACTGCACCCAGTGTAAAATTCAACACTGTGACTCAAAAGGCGTCAGTGGAAACACATATAGAATGCATTTGTGTATGATAATTTATAATTATTATATTTTTTTTGTATAATAATGATGGTATTATAGCAAAATGTTGTTTATATGTGATATCAACCTAATAAAGTGGCATTTGTCTATAAGTAATTTTGCGTTTGATTGAGACTTCTTGAAAACCGATACTTAAGAAAAAAACCGAGATTTATTTCACTGTGAAAATTGCATTCCAGACCTAAAACTGAAAGCCAAATTTTTTGCACAATTTTAAACTTTTGTTTCTACATGCAGTGTTACTTAATAAAGAAGCTTATGATTTATTTGGATGTCAGTTGTTACAAACCCAAGCAATGTAATCTAATATTTAGTAAATGTACACATAAACAAAAGTTTATGCATAAAAACCTGTATTTCTACATGCAGTGTTGCTAAACATCAGATTGCATTGCTTAAGTTTATAACAAGTGACATTCAAATAAGTCAGAAGCTTCTATTTTTTTTTTTTTTTTTATCTTAGCCTATATTACGTGATTTCTTTTTCACATTTCGGCCACCATACTTTTGAATATCTAGCCCTCCCCGTCCTTGTGAGCGCAGCATTCTCATTGGCTGAAATATAAAGTAAGGGCGGGTTTTAAATATCTCTAAACTGTCTATACTAGCGCCCTAACTCATTTTTGAAGTTTGCACCCTATCTAGTGCACTACATGAGACATTCTAGCATATTTGGGATTGAACCCGGGTTTGTTGCCAGAGCTTCCAGTATCAGCCGTATATGGAGGCCGGACTCACATCGCCTGAGTGTCCTGGTGAGTGCCGAGCAATTTGATGGTTATTTTATCTGCAGCAGCAACCTTTTATAAAATCTGTTTGAGTTTGTTTTCGATATTTATTTGCGCTTATATGCGATAAGAGATGAAGCTCGTGTGTTTGCAGTTTGGCTGTAGGACTTGAGAGTTGCAGTTCGTGCTGCAGGAACTGCATCGTACAGCTGATTTCACTGAGTCATTAACGGTAATATTTCTTCATTTGTTTACTTCTGCTTTGTAAGCAAATTGTAGGTTTCATTATAAATGAATGCTTGTAAAGCTATGGGTATGGGCGATGGAAGGCTACAGCTGGCTCTTGACATTTAAATCAGCAACTCCTGACCTTTCCTCTTCACCCCAGACTAATGACAGTCACAGTACAGTGGTCCATGGGTCAGGTTCAGACTGTGTAGTTCTGATTTCACCTGAAATATAAAGCAGCAGTCATGTACCAATCCTGAGAACCCAGTAATACAAAAAGAAAATAATGATGTATCACATGAAACTTTTTTTTTGTACACAGAGCTCTCACTTATTGTGTTGAAATATGTGTACATTTCTATTAACATTTTGTATAATAACACTTTTTCTTTTCCCGAAATTTACAACAATTACACTAAAAGGTTACGTTAAATACCATTACGTTCAAAATGATGCCAGCTGAGTATTTCTGGTTCAGTCAGAATCTATGGTTCGTTGCCTGATCTGCTGCTGCCACTGCTGCCAATGCTGCCACTGCTGCCACTGAATAGGTACTCAGGGAGAGAGATTGCCAAAAAAAAACCCACACGAATCAGTACTACAACTGAAATCCAAAGCTTTGGAAGGTAGAAATGAAATCCTTGTGCATTTCCTGTTTGTTACTGACTAATGTTGGCACATTCTAGATGATCTTCTTTAGGTATCTATACCATTTGTAGATACACCGTGTGTAACTCTGTGTGTGTTTTACACAGAGTGTTGTATGTTGAATGTTGTAGTTGTAGACACAATGTACACGTTTTCTTTCTCTGCTTCCGTTAGTGGTCGCCGCAGTGGGTCATCCGTTTTCAAATGTGCACATCTCATATTGTAAATTTAGATATTTCATATTTTTTTACATATATACATATATTGTGTGTCTCGCTGTAATCAAATGTTTTTCTTTTTTCACCTACACACACACACACACACATACACACACACACACGCAGAACCACACTTCTAAAATAGCCGGAACACTGTGTAAAATGTAAATAAAAACAGAATGTAATGATTAATAAAAACTCACCCCTCACAGTTTAGCAACCACTTCAGTATATCTTCTCAAGGGACAATACTACAGAAATGAAACTTGGATATATTTTAGAGTAATTATTGTGCAGCTTGTTTAGCAGTACATATTTACTTCCCTCTGAAAATAACTCATCATACAGCTATTATTGTCTAAATAACTGGCAACAAAAATTAGTACACCCTAAATGATAACAGCTGTATGTCGTGTAACCATGCAAAGCAACATGTCTTATTCATCATGTTCGTGTTTTTGTCTGCTTGACAAGACCATACAAATGTGTGTATCTTGTATTAGAGCAGTTCAAATGTGGTGCTTTGAGTACAATTCTCTTATACTGACCACTGGATGTTCAACATGGCACCTCATGGCAAAGAGTCTCTGAGGATTTGAGAAGAATTAGAATTGTTACTCTCCACAAAGATGCCGAGGCTATTAGAAGATCAGGAACACCCTGAAACTCAGTTACAGGACAGTCATACGAAGGTTTTTCAAGACGGGTTCCACTCTGAACAGGCCTCGCAAGGGTCCATTAAAGAAGTTGAGTCCTTGTTGTCCCCCGTTGCATGAGGACTGAAGACAACCTGTCCAAGAGCATGAATTACTGGAACCATGTCTTGTGGTCTGATAAGACTAAGCTCAACTTGTTTGGGTCAGATGGTGTCCATCATGTGTGGCAACACCCTGTTGAGGAGTATCATTACAATTGTGTCTTGTTTAAAATCAAGTATAATGGTGTTAGCATCATGGTTTGTGGCTGCATAAATGCTGCTGGTACTGTGGAGCTGCGATTCATTGAGGGAAACATGGATTTCAACATATATTGTGACATTCTGAAGCAGAACATGATGCCCACTTTTCAGAAACTGGGTCGAATTGCAGTTTTTCATAATAACAACCCCAAACACATCGCCAAGATGACAACTGCCTTGCTGATGAAGGTAAAGGTGAAGGTAATGGAGTAGCCAAGTATGTCTCCAGACCTAAACCCTATTGAGCACCTGTCAAGAGGAATGTGGAGAAGCGCCATGTGTCTCACCATCCAGCAGCTCAATGATGTCATTGTGGAGGAGTGGAAGAGGATCCCAGCAACAACCTATGCAGCTCTGGTGAATTTTTTGTCAACCCTCAAGAGCCTCGGTATCCACGGAACAGCATGGAAATGGTTTGCTTCCTACCGGGAATGGTTTGCTTCCTACCTGGAAGGTCGCTCATACCAGGTAACACGGAGGGGATCCACATCTGCCCGTGCAGACTCACCACTGGTGTCCCACAAGGCTCGGTACTTGGTCCCATCCTTTTCTCGCTCTATACCCACTCCATTGGTGAAGTCATATCCTCACATGGGTTTTCTTACCACTGCTATGCAGATGACACTCAACTAATCTTTTCTTTCCCTCCATCAGATACCATGGCTTCCGCTCGGATCTCGGCATGCCTGACAGACATATCTTCGTGGATGAGTGCTCACCAACTAAAACTCAACCCCAGCAAAACAGAACTGCTGGCCATCCCAGGTGATTTACCTCCAGGTCAAGATCTCCAAATAACACTTCATTTCTCTGCTCTCCCCTTCAGCCACTGCTCGTTACCTTGGGGTAACTATGGACAATGAACTGTCCTTCTTCCCACATGTCGTTAATGTAGCTCGCTCTTGTCGATTTCTTCTCTACAACATCCGAAGGATTCGACCATTTCTGTCCACACAGGCTGCCCAGCTTTCTCTTGTCATTTCAAGACTCGAATACTGCAACTCTCTGCTGGCAGGTCTTCCCCTGAAAGCTATCCGTCCACTGCAAATGATCCAAAATGCAGCTGCATGACTTGTGTTCAATCTGCCCAAGATCTTCCACACCACCCCACTGCTGCGCTCCCTTCACTGGCTTCCAGTAGCTGCACATATCAGATTCAAAACACTGATGCTTGCTTACAAGGCCAAAAATGGACCAGCACCATCTTACCTCAGAGACCTCATCACATCTCGCACTGCACCACGCTGTCTGAGATCCTCCAGCACTGCTCGACTGGTACCACCTTCTCTCAGAATGAGAGGTAAGTATACTTCAAGGCACTTCTCTGTTCTGGCACCGAGGTGGTGGAATGAACTTCCCCTAGATATCCGTAGAGACTCAAAGCACTTTTGTACGTCGCTGTAGATAAGTGCATCTGCTAAATGCCGCAAATGTAAATGTAAATGAATTCCATGCCCAGGTGGATTAAAGCAGTGCTGGATAACAGTGGTGCTCACACAAAATATATACACTTTGGACACAGTTTTGACATGTTCACTACTCATTTTGTTGCCAGTTATTTAGACAATAATGGCTGTATGTTGAGTTATTTTTAGAGAACAGTAAATCTTTACTATACGAGCTGCACATTTTCTAAAATATTTCCAGTTTCATTTCTATAGTATTGTCCCTTGGGAACATATAATAAAATGGTTCCTGAAATGTAAGGGGTGTATTCACTGTTGTGAGATACTGTATATATGCTTTTGACGCTGGCCGAAACACTGACTTGCATTTTATATATTTTTCTATAAATATGTATTACATTATCCCCTATAGTCGTCTGTTTATTTCACAGCTTTTCTCTCGGTTGTGCTGCTTCCAGTGGAGTATGTTTATGTTAGAGTTTCTATCCAATCATATTTTAGCCATCTCATGTTGCCAGGGTCAAATAAATTCTCCTTGAGGCCTTTAGAATCAACAGTGCAGGCCTAACAGTAGCCTAAACTACATGAGAATGAGCCTGTTTCTTTAACCAATCTTTAAAGTTGGTGACACCGGGGCCAGTTAGCAGGCGTACAATAATGTCACTATTTTCACATCCTTTGATTGGATGCTCTATTGGTGATTTAAACAGTCTTTCAAATCTGTGATAAGATATTTGGGGTCTCTTCCAGAAGCCAGACACAATAAACAGAAAAGCCTTTTATTCAGACCAAACAATATTTAATTTAATTAACATCTTAAGTATAATTTGATAATTATACTAAATAAGTATATCTATTTCTATCTATTTCCCCTCAATAGAAATTTCGGGAAAGAAATTAATGATTTTAAGTTTTGCCTTCTTGACTCTAGCTCACCTGCATTTTCTCAGGTGCTGTTCAGTCTGAGGAATCACCTAAAAAAATGCATGAATCTACAGTCTGGGCTAGAAAGAAATCAGCCCCAGTCTCATTACTTGTAGTCATTGATGGTGCTGTTGCTTTAGGTTCTACAAAAATCCAAAATAATTCACTTTTATATATATATACATTTGTTAGCAGCAAATTATCTGATGTGGATACTGATGACTTGCTAGTTTGGTTTTATCAGTCACCCTCCACCTTCATATCTGTGGGTCTCCTTCAGGCTTGTGCCCCAGATTTTCTTGATGTCGAAGCACAAACTCTTCCTGCTGCGGCATGGCGAAGGAGCGTGGAACAAAGAGAACCGCTTCTGCAGCTGGGTCGACCAGAAACTTAGCGAAAACGGAGTCCTAGAAGCTAAGGAGTGTGGCCGGATGCTGAAGCAGCATGGCTATGAGTTTGGTCGCGTTTTCACCTCCATCCTCAGCCGCTCCGTTCAGACAGCATGGCTCGTGCTGGAGTCCATGGGCCAAGAGTGGGTCCCCATCACCAAGTCATGGAGGCTTAATGAGCGCCACTACGGCGCTCTGATCGGCCTCAACAGGGCCGAGATGGCGCTGAACCACGGTGAGGAGCAGGTAAAATTATGGAGGCGGGGCTATGATGTCACTCCACCCCCCATCGATGAGTCCCATCCCTACTTTGCACAGATTTACAATGACCGGCGGTACACTACCTGCGACGTGCCCAAAGATGAGCTGCCCAAAACGGAGAGCCTGAAGGAGGTACTGGATAGACTTCTGCCTTACTGGAATGATGTCATCGTTCCCGAAATTAAGAGTGGCCAAACCGTCCTCATTTCAGCTCATGGGAACAGTTGCAGAGCCTTGCTTAAGCATCTCGAAGGTAAGTGATCACTTACAAACCAGTTAAGAACACTGTTTCAGAGTGTTCAGAGACAATTGTGAGGTTATTGTAGCTCTGTACTGGGTCAAAGCCACATATTGACATGATGAGGATATACAGTTTTTGCTTACCGTGCTGATGTTTTGCCTTCGGTGACCAGTGTATTTTCTTTTCCTGCCCGCTGGTTGACCATGTACTCTGAACCATTACGCAAGCGGCTGTGTTATCTTGCCATCACACTAACCTGTAACTTCAGCAGCCCATCTAACAGCTTTTTTTGACAATGAATTGCATTATTGATTTTATCTTTAGTTGTTGCCGCCCTAATATTGTATTTTCCGGACTATAAGCCGCTACTTTTTTCCCACGCTTTGAACCCCGCGGCTTAAACAATGAAGCGGCTAATTTATAGATTTTTCCTCGGTTTTTCCCGGTTTTACAAGCATAACATTAGACCAATGAAAATGCCAAACGGGTTCAGGTGAACCAATGAAACTCTTTATATTAAATCAGATGCGCTTCCACTGAATGGGGCCGCACCACATCATAAATATGGATGAGGTTCCTCTGACGTTTGAGCTGCCGCTCACTCGGACTGTCTACAGGAAATGCGAATCATTCATCACGCTAAAAACAACCGGGCATGAAAAAACGCACTTCACCTGTGTTCTGAGCTGCACAGCATCGGGAGAAAAGCTTCACCGATGGTGATTTTTAAACGCACGACAATGCCAAAAGATAAACTCCAGAGAGAAATAGTTGTGAAAGAAAGGAGGAAGACAGTAAACAATGACTTTCTTGGTAGGCTACTGTTTAGATACAAGCCGTGTAACAGACACTGTCTTTCGTTAAAGCCTGTGTAAAGTTCATTAGTTTCAGTGTAGGAACCTGCGGCTTATAGACAGGTGCAGCGTATTTATGTTAAAAATAAAAATCTTTGTAACATTCAGTGGGTGCGGCTTATACTTGGGTGCGCTTAATAGTCCAGAAATTACCGTAATAACCTATTTACATATTAGCCTAATTATTGTTTAACGTCCTGTAATGCTCTTCAGACAAACTGTAACTATTAAAACGTTACCCTATTACAACAAGTGCATTAATAGAAATGGAAACAACACTTTCTGACCAATCGGATTGAAGAATCGGTACAATCACATGTAAATATTTACATTATAAGACGAAAAATATTTTGGTCGTGTTACAGAAATTAAAATATACCCTTTTTTAAAATTAATTTATAATTTTTTTTGTCTTTGCCTAATAAACTTTTTTACAGGTATATCTGATACCGACATTGTGAATGTCACCCTGCCCACTGGAGTACCAGTTCTGCTTGAGTTGGATGAAAACCTCCGGCCGGTGAAGCCCCGAGAGCTGCTGGGAGACCAGGCAAAAATTCAGGCAGCCATTAAAAAGGTAGAGGATCAGGGAAAGGTTGACGAAGGAAAAAAATGAGGTGTTTTTTTTTTTTTGTTTTGTTTTTTTTTTTTAATGACTTTCTAGCAAGTTCTTATTTATAAGAGCATTATAGTTCTTATAATGATGCACTGAACAGGAGAATAGTTACACTCTACTGTACACCTTTGTCTGTATTGTTACTGGTTTTAGTTCTTTTGGTTTTGTTTAGGCATGTGATATATATATATTTTTTTTTTTTGGTGAAAGATTGAGAGAAAGTAAATTGTAGTGGATTTATATACTGTATAACTACAGTAATAAGCCTGTGCTTAACCCTGAATGTATATTTAGAGATTACTGGTCTAACTGGTCTGAATGGAAAGACTAGCTGTGCAGTTGTCTTAATTAAAAGAGAGCCCAGGATCCGCCTATGTTAACATCATTTGCATTTAGAATGTGTCATGCGTCACTGTTAACAGAATCAATGGTGTAAAAATTATGTTCACAGCTTATGCACTTAAATACAATGTACCTCAACATTACTAATAGCCAGGGCAGGTTTTTTTTTTTTTTTTTTTACAAAAAGTAAAAAAAGTGGTTCTTTAGAGCTGTTGCCATACTTTAATTTGCCAAGACAAAGCTAATAATCATACACACTTTGAATATAACACAGATCAGGGAATTCTGCTATATTATTTGGCTTAAGGATGTATTACATACAATATATGACTAAATGTATGTGGACACACTCATATACACTTGTTGAATGCCTCATTCCAAAAGTATGGGCATTAATATCAAGTCGTTCTGGAATGTATGAATATATGAATATATATATATATATATATATGAATTATTCAAGACAAAGCTTAGCAACAAGCGCCAACAGCTTTGAGGAACTGAAAAATCTGTGATCATGGTAATTCATAAACAATCCACTCCAGCTGAATAATTCTAAACCATTTAAATAATATTTAGATAGAAACATAGCCTGCTGATATATTTTAAATATAAAGTGAAGAGTTCTATGTTTTATAGCTTTGTAGAAAAAATCTTGTGTTCATTTGTGTTACGTTATGAGAGGTAAGCACTGCACTGTGTTGGCGGAAGCCACTCTGTTTTAGGTTAGGAGAATTCTTGCACCTTATTTTAGCAGACTAGCAGACACACACACACACACACACACACACACACACACACACACATATATATATATATCTTATATCCTTTATTTAGCATCCTTTAACTTGAAGTGTAAGTGAGGTATCTCTCTGATGCCTGAAAGCCAAGCAGTACACACACTCGGCACCATGTTTCAGCTCGTGATTGTTCTAAAATAGGTCATTACAGGCGTTATTTGATGCTTTCTCTGTGTATTCTGTGGTTTGTTTTGTCACTATAACCTTCTGGTCACAGGTCACAGGACTGTGTGAATTGTGGTCTAAGGGGGTATTTTTTTTTGTTCTAAATGTTAATACTCATGGTGTTACTCTACTGCTGATGTGTCGAAAGCTTGGCTTTTCGATTAAATTAAGTATAAGCATGCACTATGTAACGCTTTTATTACTCATCTGAGTGTGTATTGTTCTCAGCTGTGGTGTGATCTTATGGGCTTTTACAAAAGGAATAAGCACATGTTCGAAAAGAGAAAAGAGATGTACTTAGATATTTAATTATATAATTTGGAAGCATAAATATAAAAATGTATATGTTCAATAAATCTAGTTGTTCCAAATGTGTATTTGAAGTGTTTTGTACTTTATGTTTATCTACATTCGAATACCAGAAGGAGTTGCTGCTTTGGTCTAATGCACCATGAAAATATTTCTACATTAAAATGCACTTTGAATTTGATATGTTTTACAGAACATAGGGGGGAAAAGGCATTATGTGTACCACAGCAAGTAGTTCATCAGGTATCTTGTATTTCTTGGACTGTACTGTAATGGCCGTGATCTGTCTTTTCAGGCGAGTTTATGCTTTCATACTTCTTAATATTTAAAATGCACGTTCCTTAAAATTGTCCTTTTAAAACAGAATCCAGGGATGTGTTTCCGTTTCCTGCTGAGTAACGTACAACTTAATATTTGGAATCTGAATTGAAAAATCCTGATTATAAAAGGATTCAAGAGACGTTCTGGTGACTTCTGGTGAAAAAGTTTGAACAAAGTTGAAAAGTTTAAATGTATGCAAATGTGGTGCAGCGATATCAACATATGCACGATTCCTCACAGTTCGAGGTCCCACCTTCAGCAACAGCTAATCAAACTGAATCCTGTCCAGCTCCTGTACCAGCCTGTGCTACACACCTGCTGCCTGAACCCAGACGGTCCCCTGCTTGCCATTTCAATGCAGACAGATGGTTCTTTCTCTCTCTGTTGTAAAGTGGAATACTAGCTGTACCATTCACTGACAAAAGATGATCAGTAATAGGAGCACCTACTGGTGAATTCATAGTAGAGTGACTGGTGACTGGGTGAGTAAGAACTAGCATAATAGTCTGCAGTTGTTTTTTTTTTTTTTTTTTATACATTTGATAAATTCTAATCAGTGACTTTCCCGCCTAAAATGATTCACAAAAGCGAATTCACTTGAACCAAAACAAAGTCAAATAAATTGTTTGATTCAGTAAGCTAACTATTTAAATAACAGAAATGAACATGCTAATTCACATTCTTAAAATACTAGGCATGTTCAGGAATAAAATAGTATAAGGGAAATGATCAATGACGTAGCAGTGTGATGCAGCAAAGACTATGTATGGGGTGGATGTTGTATCAGAGTCAAAAGTGAAGCCAAGATATGTCCGAGATCATCTAGTGACAGTGCAATTTTTAACCCTTTTCCACGCTAGTGACCACTGGCAAAATTTGGGGATTTTTTTTCTTTAGATAAAGCAACAAAAATGTACGGTAGGTTTTATCTGCATTTTTGTTAAAAGTACATCTGTAGATGATTGTAATTTTACAACATATGTAAACAAACATTATCATTAAAGAGCTGCTGTGGCTGGAGGTTTTCATTGCAACCCAACAGGAAGCCACACCTGAGAATTGAACGAAGGCCAAGCGCAGCTGATTAAACTGGTGGAATCAGGGGCGGTTCCTGCTCAGTAGGAATGAAAACTTGCAACAACATAGACTTCTTCTGGATAAACGTATACACTCATGTTTTTACAGTCTGGACAGGACACTCTAATACTGAGGCTAATGTCACCATGATGAGATCTTGTATGATACGAATAGCTATCTGTGTCTCATTCATGCAGCGGACTCAAAAAATCTGAGATCTGAGTGTAAACCTTGAAGCAAACAGAATCTTTTAAATCTAGAGCTCTATGTAAACCTAAGCAAATGTGTAATCTTGGTCATGATAATTGCTTTAAACAACAGATCAGATTTTCCTTATGCCTCACTATTTATTTTTGTAACTTATGAAGTCCTTGGGGGAGTGGTGGCTCCAGCGGTTAAGGCGCTGGGTTGCCGATCGGAAGGTCTGGGGTTCAAGCCCCGGTATCGCCAAGCTGCCACTCTTGAGCCCTTGAGCAAGGCCCTTAACCCTCTATGCTCCGGGGGTCCCTTACGAGGGAAATATCAAGGTCCGTGACGTCGGAGTGACGTGGGGCCACCTTCCCGTGGGCTCACCACCTGCAGGAGGGACCGTAAGGGACGGTGCTGTAAGTTTTGGGCAGCAGTCGAAGGCGGGGGCCTGCTTAGACTGCTGCCCCCGCGACCCGAATACGGATAAGCGGGAGAAAATGAATGAATGAATGAACTTATGAAGTCCATAATACCTCAAGAACACACTCATTAGGGCCAAATGGGGACAAACCAAACATTCAAAGATTCTACCACTTAATAATGTTAATAATTTAATTTGATTTTCACACACTGACATGTTTAAAACATATTCCATCCCTCTGATACATAAATGTCTTCAAGCATGTTTCCAGCCTGTCTACAACTAGAACGACTGTCAAATTCATACACGAAGCATTTACCATAAAACACTGGTGTTTACATGAACATTTTCTAACCTTAAACATGCAGTGCAGACCTCAGCAGGAGCCAGCGGCCTCACTCGCTTACCAAATATGTCCCAGAGGCAACATTAAGGCTGTCTGATAAATCGAGGCTCCTGTTTCACAGACCTCAGATTTACTACTGCTCGGTCAGAAACCTACAAATCATTCAAACTGAGACGGTGAGCGCCAAAATGTTAAACTCATTCACAAGGGACATGATAAATAATGACAGAATTATGACTCTATCACAAGGGACATAATGAATTTATGACCAACATATTACATTGTAAAAGTAAAAAAAAATATATAGGTTTTAATAATTTATGCCTAAAATGTTCCTAAATTCATGTTTAGTAAGCCTTTTCCTGGACAGGTTGTTGTGAATCCAGAACGTAACCAAGGATCACTGTGTGTGAGGAGGAAATGAGATCTTCAATGGGACCCAAGCCATTCACACCTAGGGCTTATTTAGCATATCCAATCAACCTTTGACATGTTCCCAGGATATAAAAAAACATGTACATTTTATGTAAAAACATTTAATGTAAAACCTGAAAAATAAACCTTTGCAGGCATGAGGAGAACAAGCAAAAGACCATGCAGACAACAAACACAAAATGAAACCTGGGACCTTTGGTGTGAGGCAGCAACTTTATATACATAATATACTGTACGTTCAGTACAAGGTGTTTTCCTGTCAGTGCTCAATGAAGCATCTCCATCTTCACCAGGCCTCTAATCAATACATGCATAATTCATATACTTTGGACATGCATTTAGTATACAATTTATATATATATATATATATATATATATATATATATATATATATATATATATATATATATATATATATATATATATATATATATATTAATAGTCATTTTTTTATGCTAATGATTGCAGTCATTACTCAAATACCTGATTGAACATGAATAGAAACAGCTAGAGATTTGTCTTGGCTGAAATTTTTTGTCCTAATTTGTTCTTTTTCCTAACGAAAAAAGTTAAATAAATAAAACCATATATTGCACACGGTTAATAAGTAGTTTTAGGTTTTGGGTTGCAGTATGATTTTGAATATAACACTATTACAATAAATGTGTTGATTAACTTATTAAGTTTTTTTAAAGCTTTTATTATATAACTAAATTCTATAGTAATTTCTGTTCATTCTGTTCAAATATAAATAATAGAAAACATGAAGGTGGAAACACTTTTCTCTCAGGTGCACTTTTTTAACCTATAAAAAATACATATACATTAATATACAAAATATAAAGTTCACTCAAATACGAAAAATTGACTCTGTTATGGCACATTCTAAACATCATACATGTGTATGTTTAACAAATACTGTTTTTCTTTCTTTTCTTTTTTTTTTTTTGCTCACATTATTATTTTGACATTCTGCATGTTTTCAAGCTTTGTACGTCTCCCTGCATTTTTTTTATTTCTTTCCACCACCACTAAATACAGTATTTTGCTTCTAAACTTGGGTTTTTCAGGTTTTGTTGTAGTTTAGTTGCTTGAGAGAGCGCACAGATTTGCGCACAGGCTTTTTTGCTGTATGCGAGGAAAGTAAAGAGTAAATAAATTGGAGAAAAGAAAAGAAGAGAGGACGCAGGAGGAGGAGGAGATCGAGGAGAAAGAGAAGGAGAGGTTGCTAACGGTGATGAACGGTGTGCAGAACAGATGTTTGGGAAGGTGGAGCTTCAGCAGGGCGCTTTATTTAGCGGGATTTGGGGGCAATGCGCTGATTTGCGCTGCGGGTCTGCGTTCATCAGTCTACACTTTCTCAGGTAAGAGTCTCTCCTATCAGAGGTTTTATCACAGTAAACATTCTCAGAGATCAGATATTTTAATAATACTACACAGCACTGGAGTTTATTTGGTTTTTATTCTTTATTGTTTTTATTGTCTCACCGAGTGTTTTTCAAATGCAGAAGACATTTCAATATGAGAACAAATACTTTTCAAATATCTAAGATCAATTCCAGAAATGAGCTGTATATATTTGTAGCATACCAGCTTTTAGAAGAAAAATAGTTGATATATTTACAAACAGGTAACTTGTACATTATCTATAAAGTTGAACTTTAAGTGTGTTTAACAGGGAGTTTTTTCTCTTTTCCTTCTTTTCTTTTAATTGAGTATACTTTATGAGAGAATCATTCTAATACTGCTCCTACCTTATTTGTAAAGCTTTTAACCCTTTTGGACTTTGCTTTACAGAATTATATAGATTGCTAATAGAAATTTCAGCATTTAGTACATATAAGTTTATCCCCAATGAGCAAGCAAGTGATAGTGATGAAGTATTTCAAAGGAACCCATCATCATCTGGGTGACACCAAATATCCTTTTATTACAGTTCCATCAGTATTCTGGTATTTTGGTTGTGTTCAGATGCAGGTCTCCGATACAGTATGTGCAAGAGATGGAGGGAGTTTATGAAATGTTCATCAGCAGATATATATTTGATATACTTGATAAATCTGATGTAGTGCTGGTGATAGGGTTGGATTCAGGATGCTAGTGTTACCATTTGCATGAAGGTAAGAAGCTCAAGGTGCAATGTATGGAATCAGTACACAGAAATAGCTGTACCTTTCATAGTGTAGACAACAGTAAGGTCCACATAGCAATCTACAATATATCAATGAAGTATCAGGACACCTGACTTGTGGATGTGGTTCCAGCATGATATTGCCCCTGTGCACAAAGCCAGTTACTTAAAGATATGCTTTACGTGGGTTAAAGTGTAGATCTTGGAGTAGCAGAACACCTTTTGGATGAACTGGAACCATCACTGCACCTCAGGCCTCCTCCTCTCTTTTGTTTGAAGGAGCACAAATCTCCACAAGACCACTCCAAAATCTTATGACACCTCTTTCCAGAAGAGTGAAGCTTTTTGTAACAGTGAATAGGGGCTAAATGTGTACTGAGATGTTCAAAAAGCACATACCAACCTCAATTGTCAGGTGTCTACATGTTTGATACACAACTTATGTCCATATGTTACCTTAAAACAAAAACGGTCATCTACAGTCTCTTTTGCCTGCAGTATGAGTAAATAAAAGGAAGCTGCAATGGTTGTCAAAATAAACACCAGGATTCACTCCTATTGTTAAAAAGATTAGTAGAAGATCAAAAAGGAATACATCGTAAGCCATTTGGTCTATTCGAAGGAAAGAAAAGCGCAACTACAACGGTACTGTAAACGTTTGTTAATTAATCAGATATTTGTTGTAATTAGTTAAAGCACCTCGATTTTTATATGATCACAGTAGTGTTTACAGTACAGTACAAATATAAACTGTAAATACTTATAAAATATATAACAAAGTAAATAGTGGAATACAATATTTTTATTACAGTATTTAATGCTAGTTAATTAATTGAATTTAATTAGTGGAGTAGCTAGCTAGCTGAAATTGCTAGCTAAGTATTAGCTAAAATACTAACACTAGCTAAAATAGTGTTAATTATCTATTTGTATTATCATAATTTAGCTATTAGCTGATAAGATTCAAATGGCAAATACAATTGTTTAGCATATTATTATATACAAAGTTTTGTATGTGAGTGTTGGTTACAAGTTGTATTTACAGAATATATTTTGCTAGTTACTTGCACGAATATAAATTGTATATTTAAGCTTGTAAACAGTGAAGTTGCTAACCAGAGGATTACTGGTCTCCTGTATAGCCTTAGCATGGATTTACACCTATACAACTTACCCTGGTTTACTGATGCTGTTTTGGCAAACAATATAAATTTTACGAAAATAATGAGAGATTGGAAAAAAAGATTAAAAAATAATAATAATACAGACACTAGAGATGAGGATCCTTTATTGTCTTTTTTTGGATTGTGTTTGTTTTTATGTTTGTTTGTTTGTAAAGATAAGGATGCTTTATATAAGTTACAAACAAGAAATAGTTTAATGTCAAAGTATCTAAATTTTGCACCTTACACTGGATTCCATGAGAAACAGACTGCTCTTTGACATCTCTATTTTAAAGCAGCAGTTCACTTCCTTGGAACACTTTTTGTAGGCACTAACCACTACATTCCAAGAACTCCACACAAGCTCTGCAGTCTTAGAGACGCTCTGACCCAGTATTCTTGACATCACCATTTAGCCATTGTCAGATCCTTGTCCCTTGTTTTTACAGTTGTCTATTTTTCCTGCATGAAATGCATCAAGTTTGGGAACTAACTGTTTACGTACTCCCTAATGTATCCCACCCCTTGCCAAAGCTTCTGTGATTTTATTATTATTGCTGATCAGGGTATTGTATAAAATGTGACCATGATAAAAGCTTTCTCAGTATACCATACATATAAGTACAGTGGTGTTTTACTCTACAGCAAGATCCTGTGATATGCCTTAAAAATTTACAGTGTGTATTTGTACTTCCACTAATAAAACTGCCACTCAGTAATGCAGTGCAACCTTTTTACATTGAGAACAAATTAATAAACAATCTTCCATAATCCTTTGGATCTGAGCTGTTTAGAGTGCAGCACTAGTGTCTGCACTCCTAAGCCGAATCAGAGATGATGAAATGTCGGCACTTTTAATGTTCCTCAATCATGAGGTCAAAACAAGCAGAAGCCATCTTTTCTTCGAGTAGGTCCAGGAAGAATGCATTGAAAGGCCTGCAGATGTTCTACAACTAATAAAAAAAACTCCTTTGCGGTGTAGTCCTTGAAACTGTTTTATTCTAGTATGGTGTTTATCATACACTAAGCAGGCGTCTGTGGAAAACCTTTGGAGCTAGAGGACTGTCATGCCAAGTCAGGTCCTTTTCCTTAGATGGTATAAGCCACAAGACTGGAGGCCTTGTGTAGCAGAGTACACGAGCATGTGTCTGGCCCTGATCAATGCCTCATCTCCCCAGAGACAGGGAATGTGTTTTGTTGCAATTAGCCTCTCTTGCAAAATCATCCTGGTGCATTCATGAGAAATCTGTAAACTCTCTGTGTAAATGATCCTACATGAGCAAAACGTTGGCACACCGAGCAGTTACAGACGTTTCCATGTAATCCTGATTAAACAACATGATGATGCTCTATAAAAGTAAAGGAAATGTATAGTTAAGCTAACAGAAACTATTGTCAGGAACACTCTGTTTTTGAATGTAGTGGTAATTAGGAAAATGTGCAAATGGCAAACATTGGATCTTATAAAGAGGCATGAACAACTTTTCCAGCTGTGCAGTAATCGTTTATGGTCGTATTACACAGCAGAGAAGTCATCGTCGTGATCAAAAGCACAAACATCTAACACATCTGTCTAAAAAAAACAGATGCCCATGTCATATATATTTATGTTCTGGACATATGCTGTACATGCAGTTGTCTGATGTTACCATGATGATGTTAGCATGTTGCAATTAGCTCTAAATGACCTCTTAATTGGTTTCTAGCTTAGCTGGCAATTATGCTTTGAAATGTTTAGTTACTGTTTGTGGAATTCTGGAGAAGTGGTATTACTTACCATGTGTTTGTAAATGAAACACGCAACTAAAATGTGAGAAATTATATAAAAGCCAGCATGTGAATAGAAATTGTAGAATTGTTTCATGCCTAACTGCCAAAAAAAAATATGAAAAGCTCGAGGCAGTGGTGTATAAATTGGGACAAGCTTTGGAAATATTCATGTCACTTCAATGCGTGCCATTTCAGATTAAACATTACAGGCTGGTAGGGTTTTGTTCTAGTGCTTGGAGACTTTGAGCGTGTGAGAGCCACCGTTGGGTCTTTTGGCAATGAACCTTACACTGTGCTACACAGCTGTATGCTCGATTTCCACTGTAATTCTCTTATTTATGATGCCATGATTCAATTGGGTTTGCCATTTCTCTAGATTGAAATAATTGCAAACATCAGTTCTTTTCATTTGTAATACATTTCTGGAATCCTATGAAGTGTATGAAACATAAATGTTACTGAATGTAGAATAAAACAAAATGGTTTTAATAGTTAAAGTTAAAGCTTATCTTTTAAGCATCCTAGAAAGTGCACTAGTTCATCGCAGTGTACCTTTGAGGTTTAATTACACTACAATACTTTTAAAAATTAGGCTATTTAATATTACGGCTAGCTAGAATTGTAGTATTGTAGTTCATGTTTTTGGAATGGAAGCCACTAGGCATTTACTGTGACTATTAAGGACTCACAACTAGAACACAGATCCTGTTTGTTTTACGGTATTGCCTTCATGATAACATTGACGAGTGTAAACCACCCTCTGGTGCGAAGACACTGCAACACGGCTCCAATTTGTTGCCCTTATATGGAGGAGGAAGTCCATCTTTCAGAAAAAAATGTTAAACAGTTGTCTTGTTTGATGGCATAAACCTCAAGCATTCAAGAATTGATCAAACATCTGAATAACGGTTTTACTTTCATTATGAATTTATTTACTTTACTTAAAAATATATGACAGATCACATAGATCACTCTGATTACAAGCTGGTTCTAAAAGATACCGTAACTTATTTAGAGAGAAGATGCACTTTAATATCAGTGAGTCACTGCACATCAGTGTCTTTTTTACCATGTTTGGTTATGCTTGTACACACTGCAGAACAAACCAAACCCCTCCTCACTTACTTCACTTTCCTGCAAGTCATGGAACATGAGCACTGTCATATTTTAGACCTGTTCTGTTGATTCTACGTGACTCTGATGGGGGAACCCCAGGAGTTGGCATCTAAAGATGGAAGAAGCGTGCATACAGAGTAATATCAGGTGCTCTGGTATTTATTCTTCCATGGTTCCTTGAAAACTTAAGTGTATGTGTATGTTTGTGTGTATTGTGCCCGCTCACAATATAAGTTCATGTGAGGAACAAATCCCTTAATGTGCTGATGTTCAGTGATGAATCAGTGCTCTATTGATCAGATTTTAAGTGATGCAGCATCGTCTGAGAATGTAGCACTTTTAAATTCCACCCTCATGTGACGTTTAAAGATCCTCTCTAGACACCTGATGGGAAACATATTTATCCAGCAACCTGCTCAGTCTACTTACTGCAGCCAACATGTGCGGTTTACAGTTCCTCCAATTTGCTGTTTAACGGTTTGTGGAATTTATGGTAATGTAAAAGAATCCACTTGCATGAAAGAACACTGGGTTTTTCACAAAATCAGTCTGTCAGCATATTTATTCCAGCAAGAGATGGATTTAGCCATGAAGTGCATTTTTCACCTGTACAATTAATAGATTTTTATAAAAAAAATTACACACACAGAGAGGCTAATTGTGCTGATTTAATTATTCCAAGTATCTCCATCCTGTTATGATTATGTAAATGATTGGATATAAACCATGCTATGCCCCTAGACCTTTGTTTAAGAATAAGGCGATTCATTTGCATTGGGGTAGGACATTGAAGGAATGGAATATTGACTCCAGCCTTTTTTAAATTTCAAGACAACGAGAGAGAGAGAGAGAGAGAGAGAGAGAGAGAGAGAGAGAGAGAGAGAGACAGCGAAGTCATTATACCAAGGAACTGTAATCAGTGGCAGATTGTATAAATTAGAATGTCTTCAGCTTGGGTCATGTGGAAATGATTTATGAGTCGTATCTTACCTTGTGGTTCAAAGGCAGAAAGCCTGGGAAATCTGTAACATGCCCAGAACAACTATCCTTTCATTCTTTTGAATTTCTGTGAAGAAATTAAAAAAGGATATACTACTACAGTGCAACAATGTAAATTAAGTAAACAAAGTAAAACTTTTACTGTGCACTGTAAGGCACTGAGTAACTAAGATCATATGCAGCCTGACTTTAAATGGTCATGTAGTGAGTATTAAGGGAGAATTTATCACTGAATGAATCTAAAATGCTAAGGTTTTGAGGAATTTGCATTGAGGAAAAAGGCTTGTACATATTTAATACCTACCCTTTAGTTTTATTGATTTGCACATGGACAGTACCCTCAGGCTGCTAAATCCCACTAAGGCCACTAAGCAGAAAAGGCAAGGAAGAACAGATTGACAAGTGCACAAATAGACACTCTTTCAAGCAGAGCTGCAGAGTTTTTAAGTGCTCAAAGTCATGCAGTCATAACATCAATGCAGGAAACTGTGTCATTGTGTCACCTCAGGTTGTTTTGTCTAATATGCACATGCAGCCTTGTCATGATGGGGGATAACAAAACTTCAGAATACACTCTGATATATAGTTTTATTCTTTCCCTGTCATGTAACTGCTTAGTTGCCTAGTTGTGTTCTCCTGTTCTCTGTTAATCTTTGATTAATTTGCTTGTGTACTCGGTTGTGTGATCTAAATATTATTTTGTATCCTTTAGTCAGAGCCTTGCACTGATGCCCACAAATGACTGGATTCATAAATGTGAACGCCTCTTGCATCAATCATGTTTCTGTTGATTCACTCGGGTGTTCATGTCAATTTGACATATTTCCGTATTATTATTATTATGGAATATTTATTCTATATTCTATAATATTGCTGCCTCACAAATCCCTAGATGTGAGGGAGTGAGTTAGTAAGTGTGTCTGAATTTGGTAGAAAGTGAGCTTTAAAGCTTATTTGTATAATAATACATAGGAACTATGCCATTGATTTTAATTTCTGTTATTGAAATTAAAATCCTATAGAATAATGGCTATTTTTACTGTATATGCAAAAAATGTAAACACATTATTGTCATAAATTGAACAGCAAAGGCAAGTTCCAAATCTCTCATCTTCTTTTAATGCAAGCAAATTGGTATTCATGGACTACAGATCCAGATGTGTACAGATCTTTACACAAAGGTATCAGGTTTCAAATGTTCTCACTGTCCTTGTTTAGGTGCTGAGAGCTCAAAGAGTGCGCTTATCTTGTTTTCCTAAAAACTACCAAGTTTGGGAAACTTTGCTTTAATTAAGGCTTAACACCTTCATGTGGTAAAAACCAGTACTGGATTTATTTGCTGAAAAAAGGTAAGAACTTGATATGAGTTGATGTAAAAACCCACTTAATATGATCTACATTTGTTACATCTGTTTTGTCAAATACGAATATTTTCACTGTGATGGTAATATTCAGCACAGATTATAAGAAGTCTTTCCTAACAGTAATGAAAACAATGCTTTTTACATACACAATCGAAAAGGTATTAGGACACCTGACTCTTCCAGCCATATGTGGTTCTTCCTCAAACTTTTACCACAAACTTGGGGGCAAAAAATTTTATAGGATCTCTGGAAGTGCTAGCATTGGATATTTCCTTTACTTAAACTATGAGAGACCCAAACCTGTTCCAGCTACTGTGTATGAAGCCAGCTTCATGAAGATATGGTTTACATGGTTTGGAGAGGAAGATCTTGAGTGGCCTACAACAGAACCCTCAACCCTATTGAACACTTTTGTGGTGCACCCCTAGGTTTCCTCCCCCTACATCAGTACCTGGCATTACTAACTTTGAGGCATACTTCAAAATCTAGTAAAACATCTTCCCAGGGAAGTGGAGGCTATTATAACAGCAAAAGGGGATACATTTGGACTGTAGCACAAATGTATGTTCAGGTGTCCACAATCATTTGTCCATATTTTGTAGATCTGTTTTTGGTTTAGCTCAATTTTGGTTGAATTACCATTCATTATTGCAGGGAATGTAAGCAAATTACTCTATTGTTTAAACTAAAGTGTCCCTGCAGCTGTACATTGAACATTTCCCCGATCTCTTAAGCCAAGAGTATATGTTCTGCGATACAGCTAAGGAAACTCGAGCTGTAAACACAAACTCACGTGCACTGGGGATTTATTTTTATTAGATTTGCTTAGCCTGAATGTCTTGGATGTTGTATAATATTTTTTTCCCTTTCTTGGCTGACTCAGAAATGAAGTCCAATATTGCAATTTCTATCACCATGTGATTTGCCGTACAGTCTCAGACCTTATCCTCAAAGAAAAAAAAAAAGAAAAAAAAAAAAAAAAAGACCATAAAGTCGAGCCAAGCATGCAAGAAACAACATTCACTCATCTGACAGCAGTCTTGAAGGATTGTCACACTACTAATTTCACAACATTCATCATGCAGCTTGTTAGTTGGTTGAATCAGGTGGCGTGAAAGTGATTTTTGCGCTCTTTTCTCTAAGATGCATACTTCCTCCGAGGGGTCTAGTGCAGATTTTTCAGTTGAGTCAAAAAGGTACAGAAAGACTGTGATGTTCATTTGTTTAACATGCACTAGTTGCACTATTTCTTGCATCATTACACTGATTCTTAGTCTCTTTAAGGAAGCATTGACCGTAATGTTGCTGGCTTTAAAGCATTCAGTGATTTAGCAAAAATAAATAAATAAATCAGCAACACTGACACTGCTATTTGTTTTCAATTTAAAAGAAATTGAATCAATTCTTTTAAAAATCTTTTTTACGCTTTCGTTTTGCATTTCTTTCTTTCTTTCTTTCTTTCTGCAATTCTGCTATTTATATTTGTTTGCATTACTGTGTCCTTATATTCTCTTTGTATTGTTGCATTTCTGTTGTCACTGATGTTTACCAGATAAAATATTCCAGTAAAAAGAAACTGACACAATGAGGAAGATAGGAGAATAGAAGATGCTGAGAAAGCTGATTGGGTGTGTAGAGGGAGAAGCAGCATTTGCCATTTCTGGTAGTTGTCAACAGAGGAAAAAGTGAGCATGGATCATGTAGGACAGCTGGGACGTAATGCAGATGGTCGGAAAGATTCTGATGGTCCTAGATTACATTTTCATGTACTTTAATAACCCCCTGTGCTGTCTATTCTGCCTACTAGTGAAGGACACGAGCGAAATTTCTGCACCAGACATCATGGATGACGACTTTGAACGCCGCATGGAGCTCCGGAGACAAAGGAGAGAAGAGATGCAAAGAGAAGCGGAAAAGTAAAGCAAGCGCACACACATGCACACACACACACACACACACACACACACACACACACACACACACACACACACACACACACACACACACACACACACTGTTGGAGTATTTACAGACCAATAGTTCTATTATTAAACTATAATAATAATTTTTAAAAAATTCTATTATTTTTATATATATATATATATATATATATATATATATATATATATATATATATATATATATAATCATTATTTTTGGCTTACATTTGCTTTCAGACAGCGAATATTTCTCTGGATGTATTTAAAAACTATTTAACGTTTCAGTGAGAAATTACAAATTGCTTTTATCAGCCAAACTGTTTCTCAGCCAAATCTTTTATGTTTGTTATAATCTAATAAGGACAAACCCTGAACAGCCCACATGGAAGCAAAATAGCTTTTTTTCTGTTTGTTTCCTTTGACATATTTATCATGCGAGTTGCTTTTTATGAGCAAACATAGTTCTCCTACTCATTTAAGGTTTACTTCATCCTCCTACATATCCCACAATCCAGCTGTCCTTATAAGGTCTGGCAGCCAGTTGTGTACTGTTAAGGATGACAGATTCTGCAGCGTGTGAATGTGTTTTTGTGTCTAGAGAGTGTTATCATATCTACATCTACATGTTCAAATACTTTTTTTGGATTATTTGGTGAGCTGGGAACACCCTTAACATAACCTGTACTGTACTATATTAAACTTTTGTGGATAAATTAATAAAATTTATCTTTTGCAGGTATCTCAGGAAGCAGTTAAGTACTTACTCCAAAATTAAAAAATAGAGCAAATTTCTTTTGGCGCTTTAACTCCAGTTCCACTGAAAGCCCACCTCTATTTTATTTACATATATTATATACACTTCCTGTGGGCTCACCACCTGCAGGAGGGACCGTAAGGGACGGTGCTGTGAGGATTGGGCAGCAGTCGAAGGCAGGGGCCTGCTTAGACTGCTGCCCCCGCGACCCGGATTACGGATAAGCGGGAGAAAATGAATGAATGAATGAATGAATATTATATACAACTTGATTGATTATCTGCAACTGAATTCAATGAATTCTGTTCTGGTGTCTATATTTCTTTTAATTAACATATATATTAGATCCTCAATTTTATTTACAGAGTGGGTAAGTGCTTTTCTTTATTTCGATGATGGTGGTAGTGGTGGTGGGAATTTGTATTTTTATATTATTGATCCTACAATCAATACAAAAAGCATTTCACAGATATATGCAGGTAAAGAAAAAAAGAAGAATAGGTTTTACAAAATGTTATGTTGTCTTTTCCTGTAGCCATATTTAATGTTAAGGGTCTAGTCTTCCTTCCTGCCTGTGATGCAATTCGTGTGCTACAGGAAGTATTATGTTACACCATTGAAATTCTTACTCTGAGAATCCTCAAAGTAACATCTGACAGAACAGAGACATTCCTGATCAGTGGTGGTTGTTCAGATTGGTTACATTCATTAGATAGCAAAATTTGAGACTCTTTTGTATTAATATATTAATATCAGGTCCAGTTACCAATGTGACACAGGTAGTAGTAATGGCTACTTTTTACTTAATTACAGATCCCAAACATACAAGGGTATAGTCAGTACTTCCAGAGTCTTTTAAAACATGAGTACCTGTACTTCTTAGATTGCAGCAAGGATCTGCTCTGAACCCTTTTTTGTTTGCAGTGGTGATGGACATGTTGACATATGAGGTAAGACAGGAGTCTCTATGGACTATGATGTTTGTGGATAATATTGTGATTTGCGGTAAGAGTAGGGAGCAGGTTGAGAAGAGCCTGGAAAGCTGGAGGTAAATGCTGGAGAGAAGGGGAATGAAAGTCAGTAGGAGTAAGACAGAGTACATGTGTGTGAATGAGAGGGAGGGCAGTGCAGTGGTGCGGTTGCAGGGAGAAGAGGTGGTGAAGGTGGAGGAGTTCAGGTACCTGGGGTCAACAGTGCAGAGTAATAGAGAGTGTGTTAGAGAAGTGAAGAAAAGTGTGCAGGCAGGGTGGAGTGGGTGGAGAAGAGTGGCAGGAGTGATTTGTGATAGAAGAGTATCTGCAAGAGTGAAAGGGAAAGTTTATAGGACTGTGGGGAGACCTGCGATGTTGTATGGATTAGAGACAGTGGCATTGAGTAAAAGACAGGAGGTGGATCTGGAGGTAGCAGAGCTGAAGATGTTGAGGTTTTCATCTGGAGTATTAAGGATGGACAGGATTAGAAATGAGTTTATTTAAATTAGAGGGACAGCACATGTAGGATGTTTTGGAGACAAGGCGAGGGAGACGCGATTAAGATGGTTGGGACATGTGCAGAGGGGGGACATAGAGTATATTGGTAGAATGCTGAGGAAGGGAAAGGAGGAGGTTAATGGATGTGGTGAAGGAAGACATTCAGGTAGTTGGTTCGAAGGAGGCAGATGTAGAGAACAGAGTAGTTTGAAGAAAGAAGAAGAAGATGAAGAAGAAGTTATTGAAGAATGTTTGTGTTAACTGAATTTAATTTCCCTGCTACAGTAATGCACCACTGAGGAATAAACCATTAACTATTCTAATGTAGTGTGACCTGGATGTGTTGCATCCGCAAAATGTATAAAACGGAAATTTTCACTGAATCATTCTAACGCTCCATGATTCTGCATCGCCTGTATGCAATACGGTTTTATTTGGAGATATACATTTCACAGAGGATTCTGTGGAGGCCATTGCTCTCAACACAATATCTACAAATAGTTGAGGAAGAGAAACAAAAAATAGTTCTTATTGCTTGTTAAACATTAAATCATCTGAGACACTGATTACTGAGCTGTAATAATAACAACAAACTGTATAATATATTGTACAGCAGGGATATCATATTGGACTGCTAACATTATGATATAATAACATTGTACAGGTGAAGTAAATAACACTGATTATCTCTTCATCATGGCAACTGTTAGTGGGTGGGGTATATATATATATATATATATATATATATATATATATATATATATATATATATATATATATATATATATATATATATATATGATGTGTTAGAAGCAGGAAAAATGGGCAAGCATAAGGATTTTAGTGAGTTTGACAAGGGCCAAATTGGGATGTCTAGACGACTGGGTCAGTGCATCTCCAAAACTGCAGCTCTTTTGGGGTGTTTCCGGTCTGCAGTGGTCAGCATGTATAAAAGTGGTCCAAGGAAGGAGCAGTGGTGAACCAACATGGTCATGGGTGGCCGAGGCTCATTGATGCACGTGTGGAGCGAAGGCTGGGTTATGTGGTCCGATCTAACAGAGGAGCTCCTGTAGCTCACATTGCTGAACAAGTTTATGCTGGTTCTGATAGAAAGGTGTCAGAATACACAGTGCATCGCAGCTTGTTGAATATGTGGCTATGTCAATATTAGCCCAGTGGTCATATTGGTATGCCTGATCCATTCATTTATCTCCAGTGATATCTTTATATACTGGAGAGGCCTGCAGCAGATCCTGGGTGCTATAGTGGCTTTATATCTGTAAGGACACCGTATGTATTATTCAGGCTAAAGAAACTCCACATATATGCAAATTCCTGATAACTCAGACTTTAACTATATTCAATCTATTTACTAAATTAATTCATGTCCCTGCCCATCTTTTTTGTCTTAATTATCCATGTGACAGACATAAATCAAGCATAGACAAGATGATACTTTGTAAATTATTGGAGAAAAAGATGGCAAATCCATCTGACTGTCTCTTGAGATGACTTTTTCAGCTTGGAAAACCCTGACCTACAGGATGGAACTGAAAAGGATATACAGGCTTGTTGTCTCTGTTTTGGATCTTTCCACCATCCACAACATCTGTAAACCATCGGCAAGCGGGAAGTCAAGAGGAGAAAGAGGGAAATAATCCCTATCCTCTATCAATGGACTATTGCAAACATGCTCTGTCTCTTAAACTTTGGCATGCTGTGGCAAACTGAGGCCAGACCAGATCAGTTAAACAGTGGAAGTAGGAATAAATGGCTTGTTCTTTGAGCTCGTACAGAGTGCCAGGAAAGAGAGAGAGAGAGAGAGAGAGAGAGAGAGAGAGAGAGAGATTGGAACTGACACTGTTCCCAGAACAAAGCTGTTTGGGTGAAAAAAGCTGTTTAGGTTGAACAATTACGTAAATCACCATTAGCATGCAAAATGCACTTCAAATTGCTTTCTGCCTCATTCTTTTTCACTACATCTTGCTGCAAGAATCTCTGCATGTCTGACTGACCTTGTCTTTATCCAGTACTGCATGATGAATATGTTAATTGTAATAATCTTACCAATCAATCAAGACATTTATTCAAAAAATATAAATATTGAGAGTTGGTAATAAACAGAATGAGTCCCATTCTTATGAACTCGATGACGAACAGGACTGGTAAAAATGCATTATGTTTTTTTTTTATGTCTAGATTTCATTATAATTTGCACTGACACAATATACACACCAACCAGCAATAACTTTATGGCCATCGATCAGGTATAACATTATGACCACATGCCTAATTTTGTATTGGTCTCCCTTTTGCTGCCAAAACAGTGGCCCATTAAGCATTAACAGCATTACCTTTTTCAGCAGTTTGAGATACAGGAGCTTGTCTGTTGGATCTTACCGCACGGACCAGCCTTCACTCCCCACGTGCAGTAATTGCCCATTTTTCTGCTTCTAACATGTCAACATTGAGGACAAAATGTTCACTTGCTGCCTAATAAATCCACTAACAGGTGCCTTGATAAAGAGATAATCAGTGTTTATTCACTTCACCAGTCATAATGTTATAATTTCATAATGTTATGCCTGGATGGTGTATATGTGCTGTGTTTATAATCAGCTGCCTAAATATTCTATAAATCTTCCAATACTGATGGAAGAATAATTGAAGAGAATTTAGCTTTTGTCTACTCTAGTCAAACAGAAAGTTATTGGTCATTGCGTTGACAGAAAGTCATTTTAATAAGACATAAGTAAAATAGAAATGGGAATGTGTATATTTTTGGTTTATAAAAATGTATAATGATCTTTTAATAATTTCTAATAATTGTGATGCAAGAAGCCATTGCTTATTGTCTTCAAATTAATTTACTTGAAATAAAGGTTGGATTTTATGTTGTCAGTGTGAGATTAAGCTAATTGATCCATTTTCTTAAAAAAAATAAAAACAACCCAAAAAAACACTTCATAGAGTGTGCAAATAATTTTGTTATATAAAATAAATTTTACACCAAATATCATACAGTATACTTGGTTAATGTCAGGTCATTGTTATGTCATTGTTATGTATAACTCATTTTTCATTTTATATATTTTTAAAAAATTACCTAAATGGATCTTACTGTCTGTTTAGAATGAGCCACCTAAAACCCGATGATGATGATGATGATGAAGAAGCTGCTCGAGAAAGAAGAAGACGAGCAAGACAGGAAAGACTGCGCAACATGGAGAATGAGGAGATCAGCAACACTGCCAAAGAATACAACAGCACTGACAGGTACAGTCTCATAGTGCAATGCTAACAGGAACAATATCATATAACAATGCTAACAGGTACAGATTAATCTTACAGTAGTTTAACAGTGATTATCTATCTATCTATCTATCTATCTATCTATCTATCTATCTATCTATCTATCTATCTATCTATCTATCTATAAATGACTTAATCCCGTCGTGTTATTGGTTCCAATGTTCAAATTCACAGTTTGGTACGTACCTCGGTTTTTAATTCAAAGTTCAGTTCTGTTTCAGTGCAGTCTGACGGGAAGAAATGCAAAACATTAAATTGCTTGTCGTTTTTTATTAACACAGTTTATTATTATTAACATTTGTGAACATCAACAGTTTACATTATATTTTTTTAATATTAAATTATATTTTATAATATTCTATAAAAAATTTGATAGAATACATCAAGTAAATGCAAAACACTTTTTTATTATTTTAATTAAATTAAGTAATCAATTTAATTGTCACAAATTCAATTGTTAAATACAATTTTATTACTGGAAAATTACATACAGATTTTCATATTTGTTTAGGGTTCATATTATGTTTAGGGTTTCCAAGTTTTACGATTTCATTTTTTTTCCATATTTCTCATCTGCAGATTTGCCCTTGTATTGTTGTTTGCTCAATTCCCAACTTTTGAATGGATTACGTTTATGAATTTTGCCCAAACATTTTGATCATCTGCCTGTTTATAAAAAAAAAATCTAATTTTTTTTATAACTTTCTACCACCCCCACTAATGAGCATGCTTTCAGCACACATATACTGTATGTGAGAATGTAGATGCAGGCCATTTCAGTGCAATGTGCCTCAGACATCTCTACAAAAAAAGGAACTTATACAGTGTGTTGTGTCTTCTGAGATACTTTTCTTCTCACTGTGGTTGTACAAAGTAATCTTTTTATGAGCTTACATAAATTTGCCCATTCTCCTCTGACCTCTTATCAGCAAGATGTTCCTGATGAACAGAAATGCAACTAACCAGACATGTCACAGTCAAAGTAACTTTTTCTTCATTCTGATGTATAATGTGAACAATAACTGAAGCACTTGACGTGTGTATCTGTATGTTTATACGTTGCGGTGCTGCTACATGACTGGTTAATGTATATTCCATTATGTTCATAATCACATCTCTTTCCCAGTGTTTCAGACACAGGTTCATCAGCACTGATTACTGCTCCAGCCGTTAGCGATGATGATCAGGCTCTTCTGGAACGGCTGGCCAAGCGTGAGGAGCGCAGACAGAGGAGAATGAGGGAAGCCCTGGAGAGACAAAAGGAGTTTGACCCCACTATCATTGATGAAGAAGCCAGTGTCACCACCACCAGCAGCGAGGACAGGCCAAGCCGCAGGAGTCATCTCAGGGATGCAGAAGAAAAAACATTCAAAAATGAGGTTCCGTCCTCAGAGACCAACTCCTGGACAGAGAAGGAAGATAAGAAAAAAGATGAGAATGAAGAGGAGTCTAAGGTGGAGGTTCAGGAGAACCAGGAACCTGTGCCCGAAGCAGCTTCGAAGGAACCGAACGAGAAACAAGAAGACATAGTGGAGAAGAAAGAGGAAGAAGAGGAAGCAGAGAAGCCCTGGAGATCCTACCTCAGAGAACAGGTTATTTCCTCAAAGTATTTTTATGGTGTTTTAGATTTGCCTGAAGTGGGAACATAAATAATAAATATGTCATGGATTTTCTGGTATGGTTGTGCTAACTGAAGTTATTTTTAATGAAAATTAGAAGCATTGGAAGCATTATGAATAAATGATTTGCTATATTTTATAGGAAAAGGGTGAAGATCAATCTGTCAGTACAAACACTGTGGCTGAAGAGAGAACAGATATGGGTTTAGACAGTACAGATGTAGCAAAGAAAGAGACTAAAGATGAACATTTATTAAAGGAAGAGAGTCAATTTGAACCTCCGCGAGAAGAAGAGAAGATTGAGGCAGCTGTCAGTGAGGAACCTGAAATAAAGAAGGAGGAAGAAGAAAAGCCTGTAGAGGAGGTAAAAAGGTTAGAGGCTCCATCAGAAACTCTTGCTGCTAAAGTATTACCTGTTGAGGCTGAACCTGCTTTAGAGAACAAGGAAGTGGAGAAACCTGCAAAAGAAAGCCTTCAGCCTTCAGTGGAGAAGAACCAAATAGAGGAACCTCAGAAAGAAACACCTGAGCCTCCAGCAGAAAAGAAAGAGGTGGAGAAAGTAAAGGAAAAAACAAGGATGGTGGATAAAGTGAGGCAAGAAGAAGAAAAAACACAAGTATTAGAAAAAAGGCAAATAGAGGTGAAGGTTGAACTTCCAAAGAAACAAGCTGAGGAGAAGCCTTTTGTGATAGTTAAGGTAGAAGAGAAAGCAGTTCCACCGAAAAAGATTGAAGAGAAACAACCAATTGTGAAGAAGGAGGTGGAAGAAAAACCGAAATGGAAGAAGGAGGAAGACGAAACTTCCAAAGCTAAAATTGAAGTCAAACCAAAGGAGGTATTCACCTTCCAGCTCAGGTTTCTTCAGGTTTTCTCTGCAGATTACAGACACAGCCATGTCACCTGTCTCATGTGATTTATATATTGTGTGGTCACAATTCTGTTATTGAGACAGCTTCACAGATTTACCCACTTTCTTCACTTTACCTACCTACTTTACCTACATTTGTTAAAGCAGGGGTCCCCAAACTACGACCCGTCCCCACATTTGGAACAGACCTTTGTTTGGAACAAAGCCCAAGAAATATTATGAGAATTACATTTTAAAAATATGTTTTACTCATATCATATCTGTTTTTGATAATAAAGTTTGGCTTTCAACCTAAAATTTCCCTTAGTTTTCAACTTAGTCTAATTATTTGTTTAATTCACCCACCAACCATATGCATATGCATATTTAACTAATGTGTTGATTTCAATAGCAATGAATATGATATATTATTATTATAATAGTAATAATGCTGTTTTAGGCTATATATTTCTTGAAAAACAATGCTCATATGTCTGTACGGTGCATAACAAAAAAAAAATTAATTGAGCTAGCATTTGGAGGCATAATAAATACATTTAAAAATAATAATAAAATCTCCACAATAATACTAGTAGTCTCTCCGGCCCATGTTATTTTCTGTTGCAGATTGACCCGGCCCCCCATTAAAGAAAGAAACAATTATGTGGTCCTCACAGAAAAAAAAGTTTGGAGACCCCTGTGTTAAAGGAAACAATCCACCCTGAAACACAGTAAAATCTTTATATGGGAATATTTGTGATGCAAGTAGCTATTTGGGTGATATTGTGTTGGTTATTGTATTTTTGTTAGAGGTTAGCTATAACAGTTAATGTGTCAGGATAATTGAATATTGTATTTATGAGAAATGATTAGTTTTAATCTGGACTTTGTAGTTTTTTACTTTCTACAAGATGATGAGTGTAGTGATGTTCAGACTGCTATTAACATAAAAGTAGAAGATCTGTTTGATAAGAAGGACTGAGGGATTAAAATGCGGCTACACCTGTTACCTTAGACAGAAATAAAGTATAGTATTAAAGCCTCTGGCACCAATATCATTAAGTAGCTGAGATTATAGTAATATAAGTATGGGGAATGGGTAAAGGAAGCTAGTAACCAAAGAGACAACAGATAACAGTAAACTGAAGTTTTAAAAACTAATATAGAATTGTCAATTGTAAAATAAATCATTTCTCATTTTCCAATTAAAGATGATACACATTAAGAACAAGAGTATTGGGACACCTGACTTTTCCCAAACATATGTGGTTCTTGCCCAAACTACAAAGTTTGTACACTTGATGCAGTATAATTAGAATTTCCATTCACTCACACTTAAAAACTCAAACCTGTTCCATTATGACATTGCCCCTGTGCACAAAGCCAGCTCTATGAAGATATGTTTTACATGGTTTGGAGTAGAAGATCTCGAATGGCCTGCTATAGAGCTCTGACCTCAACCCACTGAACACCTTTGGGATGAATTGGAAAACTGTCTTCACCCCAGGCCTGCATCAGAACATGACTTTTGTAGCACCCTTGTGGCTAATTAACACAAAGGTCTACAAGCACACTCCAAAAGCTAGTTGAACATCTTCCCAGAAAAGTGGAAGTTACTATAAAAGCAAATGGGGACTAAATGTGGAGTGAAAATGATCAGGTGTCCAAAAACTTTAGTTCATATATAAAATATTAATTATGAGTCCTGATATGGTGGATTTTTCCTTTAAGAATGCTTTTACGTGAATGCTATCTTTCTGTTTGTTTGCTATCTTGCTGCTAAAGTATGCTGGTATAATTTGTTATTAGTGAAGTAATATTCAGTTAAATATTTCTCAAAACTAAAAGGCCATTTAAGGACATTAAACCTAAAATGGTTTGCCAATTCCTGACTGGATTCAGTACATTCATGTGCATTATTAGTAAAAACCGTGCATCACATTATAATAGTTTTATTTTTTACTTGCAGGTTGTGGAGGAAAAGCCTAAACCGTTCTTTTTGCGTGACAAAGTAAGTCGTATGTGGTTGGAATGATCGAATGCTATTTTTAAATAATCATCCTCATGTACAATGATGTGTCAAATTATTAATTGCAGATTCTTTATTGTAAACATGTGTTTTGCTGTAATATAATTTGAGCAGAAAGAATCAGTGAAGCAGCAGAATGAAGAGGACACCCCTAAAATCAAGAAACCAGAAAAGCCATTCGGGTATAGGTCACTGACTTATGTTGTGCTATAATGTAAAAAAATTGAGATTATGCCGTAGTTTACTGAATATCAGAATATTAGAATCTCCTGAACATCTCGTGAACGTTTAGTAGCTAGTCTGATATGCTTATTCAAAGTGTTACTTGCCTTCAAATGTGTGTGTGTTTAGTCAAGTGGGACTGCGCTCAACTCAGTTAGAAAAGCTGGACCCTGTGGCAAAGCAGGAGGCAGAGCGGAAGTTGGCGGAACTGAAGCGCCGGAGGAATGAGACGGACAGCGAAGAGTTCGAGAAGATGAAGCAGAAACAACAGATGGCTGAGGCTGAGCTCGAGGAACTGAAGAAGAAGAGAGAGGAGAGGAGGAAGGTCTTGGAAGAAGAGGAGAAGCAGAAAAAACTGGAGCAAGCAGAAAAGAAGGCGAAGGAAGAGGTATATTCTGTCGAGACTTGTTGTGAAAAAAACACAGAAAAACATCAATGTCCTGTGGTAGGCATTGCGACTAACATCTTAATAAACCTAAGTGTAGCTAAAAAATGTCCAAGTGAACCAATATCAATAGTTTAATTAAATGTCAATCAGATTCAATGTAGACAAAACACAGAATCTAAGATTAATGCTAAAAAAGAATTTGGCATTAAGCATGTACAGTAAACAGAGCTGTCTCTTCTTTTTTTTTTTTGCAGCAAGAGAGGCAGAAGATGAAGGAAGAAATTGAGCGCAGGAGGGCCGAGGCAGCTGAGAAGAAAAAGCAGAAAGAAGAGTTTGCTGCAGACGGCAAGTTGCCGTTTAAATGTCTGTCTGCAAAAGGAGCCGCAACAAAGGTGGGCTGAAATCTTCTAAAAATAATATTAGTCATTTATACAAGGATTAAAAGACTTGGTTATGGGCTATTATAGAAAAATACTCATTGACTGTGTAGACTTTAGAGGTGTAAAGAGTACCTGAAAATCATACTTCAGTAAAAATATAGATACATTACTGCAAAACTTAGATAAGTATCAAAGTATCGATGCTTTACTGTATCTGTACTGCGAAACTTAAAAATCCACTAATTCAAATATGACTTGAGTAAAAGTCTTAAGAGTATCTGATTTGAACAGTACTTGAATATTTGACTCATACTAACCGTAGGTACAAAGATGCACAAGTCCTCAACAAATCAAATTGTACACCTCAACACTGCATTAACCATCAACACAACAGCCTCTTCAACATGCTAGAATGAAACAAAGAACAAACAAGTTTAAAAAAGACAAAGTAACAAAGCAATCTTTCAAAAAGGGATCTTCAATACACTCGAGCTCTTTACGAAATGAAATTAAGGGCCAGCAGTGTAAAAAGTCGCTTGCAGGCAGCAAGGTGTTTAGACCAGGGGTCACCAACGTGGTGGCCGCAAGGACCACATGAGTAGCCCGCGGGCCTTTTCTAAAAATAGCTGTTTCCTACTTTGTTAATCATTGTTGATACTTATTATGAGAAATTATTAAGATGATCAGTGTCTTCACATAGATAAATATCATTAATTATTAATAATAACATATAATAAAAGGTGAATTGAAAAAAATTTGTTATTTCAGATCAAACTGAAAACTGTGTGTATCAAACTGGTAGCCCTTCACATTAATGGTACCCAAGAAGTAGCTCTTAGTTTCAAAAAGGCTGGTGACCTGGTTTAGACTTAATGATATCTTCAGCAGAGGTGCAAAATTTGCAACTGTCGGTGTCAATTAAAATATAGTGGAGTAAATTGAATATATTGAATCATAAATGTAGTTGAGTAGATAGTAAAAGCTTATATCTGTAATAAGTAGGCAAAAAGATTATTTAAGCACAGTAACAAAGTACATTTGCATAAATACTTTACACCATTGCTGTATGTGTGCAGCCTGACGTGAATTATTATGCAAATGACGTTGATTATTTTCTAATAAGAGCATTGTCTGAAGCATTTCATTCCTTTATTTACTACAAAAGTTTGTAGTACATAATGGAATAAAATGTTCCTGCCCCCACTGGACTGTCTTTTCCTTCTCAAAAGAACAGTCATGCTGTTCTGCATAAAAAATGGAACTTTTCTGTCCTGAAGACTCTCTCATAGTGGGAAAAATTAGTGTTGCTGTTACTGATACTGGAGACTCCTTCGGGCATATCAAAGACTATACATTTTTTGTTACGTTTTATTATTAGACAGATTATAGTGAATGTGAGTAGCTGAGTAATTAAAACTTTGATGTATAAATGAATCAACACATTCTGACCAATTAGAATCAAGAATTTACCAGACACCATTTTCAATGCAATTTTCAATGTAAATAAAAAATATCGGAGTATTCATTTGCCATGTATTGGATATTAAATCTGATTATACATTCAGTTTTACGACATGAGTTTGGACATTGACAAAAAAGGAAACATTAAAACGGGTCCATTAGGGTTTAATTGAATACAGGATTAAAAGTTTAGTAACTATGCAAAATGAAAATGTTGTGTATTTCTCACTGGTTTGTACAGATTGGTGAAAAGGCGGAATTTCTAAACAAGTCAGCCCAAAAAACGTAAGTTATATCATGTAACATTATAAATGAATTGCTGAATAGACCCTAGAGACAATGATATTTAATCTCTGACCATTTCGCTTTTTATACACTTAGAACTATAAAAGCACCACACACTCCATTGGTGTGTAAGATCGGTAACAGGCTGGAGCAATACACCTCAGCTGTTCAGGTACCAGTAAAAACTTTAACACATGCCTACAGTTTATGAAAGACATTGTAGAATCTCGATTTATCATTCTTGTGCCTCACTTGTTCATTGTCCAGACAAAGGATGTGAAGTCCCCGAAGTCTCCTAAAGACCTTCCTGTTCCAGAGGGAATGCGCAGCATCAAGAGCATGTGGGAGAAAGGTAATGTTCAGAACCCAGATGCTCCAGGACCTGCCAGTCCTTCCATCGTCAACAAGGTACATGACACAGTGTGCATCTGATACTGCACTTATAACGCCAAACATCTGTTGATTTGTCAGTGCAAATAATAAGGAAATCTTGTGTATTTAGGAAACAGCTGGATTGAACACAGGAGTGTCAGGTCGCATCAGCAGCTGGAAGAACAAGACTCCAGAAACCAAGACTTCTGAAACAAAGCCAGCAGAAACAAAAAGTGTGAAACCAGCTGAGACGAAGACGGCTGAGACGAAGACGACTGAGACGAAGACGACTGAGACGAAGACGACTGAGACGAAGATGACTGAGACGAAGACACCGGAAACAAAGGGCTTGAAAGTGGCGGAGATAAAGAAGCCTGAACCAAAGACCCCTGAAACAAAGAGCTTGAAACCAAATGAGACAAAAACAACTGAAAAAAAGCCACTGGATTTAAAGACCCCTGAAACAAAACCAACTGACAAAAAGACTCCAGAGATGAAGGCTCCAGCATTTGGAAAACCTCCAGGAGGCAAACCTGTGAGTAGATCTTTTTTTTTTCATCTAATAGGTTGTTCAGTTTTACAGGTGGTGCATCGGTCTGTAATGAGTTCCACGTTGTCCTTGCTTTATGTGAAATTTATTTGAGGGTTCAGGTTCACTCTGACCAGTGTTGGACAGTAACGAAGTAAATGTAATTTGGTACTGCACTTAGGTAGCTCTTTTCAAAAATCTGACTTTGTACTCAATTACATTTTGTGAAATCATCATTATCGTTGTTTTTATTTATGAGTGGGGGAAAAAACGGTCAAGCAAGCCGCCAATCAGGATCGAGAGCGTCGGTTCAACAGCAAGCAGAACATTTTGAGAGGAATAAATAATGGAAAAAACTCCTGACTCGAACTGTTCACAACACCCGTGGAATTATTTGCGTAATTTTGTAGTAGTTTCAAGTAGTTAAAAAGAGATTTTGGGCTCATGATAATCGTAATAGATATCAATCAGTGTTTAACACATTAATATCATTCTATTAATGCAGTAGATCAGTGTGCTGAGAGGAACATTAGAATCTTTTCACATAATCTGAGTCTTTTGGAAAAATAATAATAATAGGATGTTATAGCTCTAATGAATCATAGTACTTCGTATACTTAAGTACATTTTAAGGCAGTATTTTTTTACTTTTTACTCAAGTTTAAAGGGAGCACTTTTTACTTTTTGCTGGAGTCATATTTCACCGAGTGTAGCTCTACTTTAACTCAAGCTCATGGTTTGTTTATTTCATCCACCACTGCCTTTGACAATCCAAAAGGCAACATAGGAAAAGGTAGTGAATTTTAATCCCAACTTCATCAAGCTGCCACTGTTGGACCCTTGAGCAAGGCCCTCAACCATAGCCTGATCAGTTGCATAAATGAAATAATTGTAGGTTGCTCTGGACAGGGTTGTCTCCCAAAATTCCATAAATGTAAATGTAAGATACTTTTAATCGACCAAGGGTGTGTGAATGTGTGTGTGCAAAGTGTGTGTTCAAAGTGCAAAATTAGCACTTTCCAAGTTTGCTTTGTAGAATTCAAGAGTGATATTTATATTAAGTTTGTAATCTGGCGTACCAGTGTAGATTTATTCATTGCTAGAGATTTAAAGCACTTTTGTACGTCGCTCTGGATAAGGGCGTCTGCTAAAAGCCGCAAATGTAAATGTAAATGTAAAAAAAAACATGTAACATGGGTATGATGTATCACCAACTGGTGGACATGATAGATGACATCCTCTGAGACAAGATACAAGTGGGTGTACATTTTCTCTTCCTCAAACCTGAGAAGGCCCAGAGTGCACTAAAATGAGGATTGATGATAGTGTGTTTCAGGCAGTTGGAATATTTCCCTGCTCTGTAGTCCAACATTTCACCTAGGAGTGTCTTCCTTCCTAGCACTTGGGTCCAATTTATTTTAAGTTGCTCTCAACCGATTCTGAAGAGGCACTTATGCTCTTACCTAAATTAATGAGAATTAATGGGAGTCTTACACAACAGCATTGATCACCATGACACACTTTCGACCCACAGTACGTCTACAACAGGACAGTCTCTATGGAGTTTCAGTCTAAACTGATCCATGTACTCTGAATTCCCTGCATAAAACATACTACATAACGAAATATATAACTGATCCTCTCCAGGGAGAAATTCCTTTTAAATAACCCCTGCTATTACTCAACTTGACTAGTGTGTACATTTATCTATCATTTCCATGAACTGAAAGGCCGTTTGGAACTGTGTCAGGTAATGCTACGGCTAATCTGCTGTCATTGGAACCATAAAGCTTTTTTAACACATATGGCTTATAAATATGTGTTGTCCTCTTGATGCGAACCCATGCTCACTTTTAAACGCTGTGTTTACATTATGCAGCAGGGCCCTCTAGAGGTTTATGCTTGCATTGCACTGGAACTGTCAGACCTGAGAAGGTAAAACTGTTGTCAGATCAGTGGAAAATACAAATAAAAAAACTAAATATGAAATAAGTAATGCTTTTATCATGAATTATGATGAATTAATGAATGCATTTACATTTACATTTGCAGCATTTAGCAGACGCCCTTACCCAGAGCGACGTACAAAAGTGCTTTGAGTCTCTAGCAATGAATAAATCTACACTGGTACGCCAGATTACAAACTTAATATAAATATCACTCTTGAAATCTACAAAGCAAACTTGGAAAGTGCTAATTTAAGTGTTTCAGGAAGAGGTAGGTCTTAAATCGTCGCTTGAAGAGAGCCAGGGTTGCACTAATGCACTAATGCACTAATTAGATGCACTACTCCTTAATACTTTAGGAAATAATTTCTCATATATATTTTGAACTATAATATTACTTCATTCTTTAGGAAATAATGAGATGTAGTTATATTAACATCTTGCCATATAATTTTTTCTAATTAATATCATGACTTGCATGGTCTTTTTTTTTTTTTTTTTTTTTACAAAAAAATCTAGATTATGAATTTAAATGAGTAATTTTATTTATTATTTATTTTTTAAAAGTGTTTATTATATATTGTTTATTATACATTTTATTATTATTATTTATTATATCTTTAGAAACTGAATTATAATATTAAACTAACCCAGTTCCTGGCAAGATGTTAATATACAGTGAGGAAAATAAGTATTTGAACACCCTGCTATTTTGCAAGTTCTACCACTTAGAAATCATGGAGGGGTCTGAAATTGTCATCGTAGGTGCATGTCCACTGTGAGAGACATAATCTAAAAAAAAAAATCCAGAAATCACAATATATGATTTTTTAACTATTTATTTGTATGATACAGCTGCAAATAAGTATTTGAACACCTGTCTATCGGCTAGAATTCTGACCCTCAAAGACCTGTTAGTCTGCCTTTAAAATGTCCACCTCCACTACATTTATTATCCTAAATTAGATGCACCTGTTTGAGGTCGTTAGCTGCATAAAGACACCTGTCCACCCCATACAATCAGTAAGAATCCAACTACTAACATGGCCAAGACCAAAGAGCTGTCCAAAGACACTAGAGACAAAATTGCACACCTCCACAAGGCTGGAAAGGGCTACGGGGAAATTGCCAAGCAGCTTGGTGAATAATCAAGCAATCATTAGAAAATGGAAGAAGCTAAACATGACTGTCAATCTCCCTCGGACTGGGGCTCCATGCAAGATCTCACCTCGTGGGGTCTCAATGATCCTAAGGAAGGTGAGAAATCAGCCCAGAACTACACGGGAGGAGCTGGTCAATGACCTGAAAAGAGCTGGGACCACCGTTTCCAAGGTTACTGTTGGTAATACACTAAGACGTCATGGTTTGAAATCATGCATGGCATGGAAGGTTCCCCTGCTTAAACCAGCACATGTCCAGGCACGTCTTAAGTTTGCCAATGACCATTTGGATGATCCAGAGGAGTCATGGGAGAAAGTCATGGGGTCAGATGAGACCAAAATAGAACTTTTGTGTCATAATTCCACTAAACGTGTTTGGAGGAAGAAGAATGATGAGTACCATCCCAAGGACACCATCCCTACTGTGAAGCATGGGGGTGGTAGCATCATGCTTTGGGGGTGTTTTCTGCACATGGGACAGGCCGACTGCACTGTATTAAGGAGAGGATGACCGGGGTCATGTATTGCGAGATTTTGGGGAACAACCTCCTTCCCTCAGTTAGAGCATTGAAGATGGGTCGAGGCTGGGTCTTTCAACATGACAATGACCCGAAGCACACAGCCAGGATAACCAAGGAGTGGCTCTGTAAGAAGCATATCAACGTTCTGGCGTGGCCTAGCCAGTCTCCAGACCTAAACCTAATAATCTTTGGCGGGAGCTCAAACTCAGTGTTTCTCAGCAACAGGCCAGAAACCTGACTGATCTAGAGAAGATCTGTGTGGAGGAGTGGGCCAAAATCCCTCCTGCAGTGTGTGCAAACCTGGTGAAAAACTACAGGACACGTTTGACCTCTGTAATTGCAAACAAAGGCTACTGTACCAAATATTAACATTGACTTTCTCAGGTGTTCAAATACTTATTTGCAGCTGTATCATACAAATAAATAGTTTAAAAATCATACATTGTGATTTCTGGATTTTTTTTTTTTAGATTATGTCTCTCACAGTGGACATGCACCTACGATGACCATTTCAGACCCCTCCATGATTTCTAAGTGGGAGAACTTGCAAAATAGCAGGGTGTTCAAATACTTATTTTCCTCACTGTAACTACATCTCATTATTTCCTAAAGAATGAAGTAATATTATAGTTCAAAATATATATGAGAAATAGAAATTAAATACGCATTGTGATCAGATTTACACCTGTGACATAAAGCACAGATTATCATACACAATTTTGGTCATAACAATTACTTTTATTAGCATCCGCCAAGCTTATGTGTGATTGAATGATACAATATTATTGAATTTTGTATACACTGTAAATGTTGGTGTCACTGGGGTCATGTGTGAGTGGAATATGAGCTTATGAGATATGAGATACTTTTCATTATTTCTTGGCGCATGTATTCTTTCCACCACTATGAAATTTGTATGAATTGTCGAATTGTAAAAATTAATTATTGTATGCAACTTTATTGTAAATTGTTACTGACACACCTTAAAAACAAACACAAGTGACTGCGTGTACTCCGTAGGAACCGAAGCCTACTGATGTGTCCAAAACACGTGGCCTGTGGGAACCCAAGGGTTCCACCCCTTCCAAGGTAAGCACATCTGTGCACATGTGTACATGCTGTTGCATGATGCACAGTCATGTACAAAAATAGAGAACCCATTTTTGAATTCTGTCTGCCTTATTTTTTGTTTAGTTTTTTTTTATGTTAATTCCATTTGATGCATTTAGCAAAATCACTGACACACAGCCTGGAAGAAAGGGTAATCCTGTAAGTATTTACTGCAGGAGTGTGGAAAGCAACACGGCATCTATTCAATTTATATCCGTTTTTGATTGTTGGTTGGATTGCAGTAAACTGTTAGCATTACTAGCTGCTCTTTTTATAGCATTAGCATATAGCACATATAGTATACTTATATAGTATATGTAAAATTAAACAAGTATACAGAAGTAATGGAACTATACACTATATGGACAAAATAATTAGGACATCTGACTTTTCCAGCCATATGTGGTTCTTCCCTTTACCACAAGGATCGAAATACATAGTTCTATAGAATGCCTTTGGATTCGGTAGCCTTACATTTTCCCTTCACTCGAACTAGGAGACCCAAACCTGTTTCAGCATGACAATGTTCCTGTGCACAAAGCCAGCCCTATAAAGATAAGGTTACATTGGTTGCATGCACGATCTTAAGTGGCCTGCTATAGAGCTCTGTCCTCAACGGTTCTAATCACTTTTGGAAAGATTTGGAACACTGACTGCACCCCAGGCCTCCTCACCTCACCTACATCAGTACATGACTTTACTAAGACCCTCGTAGCTGAATGAGCACAAACCTCCATAAGAAAACTCCGAAATCTAGCGGAACATCCTCCCAGAAATGTGAAGGTTATTTTAACAGCAAATGGGGACAAACATGTGGAATAGGATGTTTAAAAAGCACACAGGAATCTCATCAACAGGTGTCCACAAACTTTTATCAATGTAGTGTACTTTAATAAATGCTGAATAATGACATTGCAGTGTTAGTGGCTTACTGCTGTGCTATGGCTTTCTGCATCTTTATTTGACTCTGGATCTATAAATACCTTATAAAATCAACATTTTATAACATGTGCACACACACACACACACACACACACACACATGCACTATTTTACACAAGCATCGCTTCTCAGTGTGTAACGTGTGCTTTGTGGAGCATTGTCACAAGAATATATTAAAATGTTGTGACCGTAAGCATCTCGTTACACTCTCGCTTGTGTATTATGACACTTTTTTTTTTTTTTTTTTTTTTATAATTCAAGGTGTTTGGACTAAAGACAACACCGTTTACAAATGGTAAGTACAGTATATATATTCAAAAGTTGTTTAATTTTGTTTCATACACTGTATATAGTACTAAACACCATACTTCCTGTCTAATGTAAATAATTGTGTTCCTATAAGTGTATCTTTTGTATCTATCTACCTCATTGAAAATGTATATAATGTACAATGTAAGGTGCACATTCAGGTTCACCACATGCACCTCCCAAAATAATAAAAAAATATATATATAAAACCCCAGATGCATTGATAAATATAGCAGATATTATATTTTCCTATAATATAAGTGGCGTTCAAGTCAAACCAAGAATTTTGGGTTTATAAAATAAAATACATTTCAAGGAGTGGAACCTGCATATATTTTTCGACACACTCAACTATATATAGTTATATATATACACTTATACCACTTATTTATCAGTATGCCTGAACCATTCTTGAACAGCCTGCATCACTTTATCATTAGGGAACCACTACGATCTCCACGCGCTGTTCCATGCATGCACTAACACTGTTGTCTGCCTTCTTGATTAATGTCTCTGGGCTTGCCCATGACATGTGCACCTCCTATCAGTAATAGGACTCACCTGCCACTTACTACTGCGTGTAGTACCGCCACGCTTGCATCCATTTTTATACCTGTAACATTAACAGTCCCGGTTTGACTTGAACGACCCTCGTATGATCCTAAATCACTGACTCAGTGATGACTGTTTGACCTTCTCTCTTGTATTTCAAGTAGTATAAATATTTGTACTGTATATGCGTTTAATGTAATTTTATAACACAATTAGTAATTCATTAAGCCAGAAAAACAGCAGTAAAAAAAACTGATGTCACAAACCAGTCTGAAGTACTTTTACTTTTGACCATGTTGAAGATCAAAAAAAGAATATGATATTAAGTTCTCCTTGAAGCATTCCTCGTATCTCTGATTATAAGTTTTCCTTGTTAAATAACATGATTTTTTTAGGGTGTATTATTAGGCTATTACAAGCATAGAGAGTGATCTGTTAAAAAGGGAGCTGTAATGTATTGGAATGAGGGCAGTAACATATATCTATTATTTGAATGAATGGAAATCTTCAGATCAATCAACATCGACAGTTTTTTTTTAATGCCTTTCATTGAATACATTTTATTGATTTAAATTCTTTTTTGTTTTTATTTGCCTACAGATACTTAAAAAGGGTATCACTTTGCTTAATAGATCGTTGACAAGGGATCCTATAGCATTCTAAATATTCATCAGCGGTATAAATATCAATGCACTAGTTTAGATCCGGACATGAAAATAAAAGCCATTGACGGAAAACCATCCATGATTATTATTAAAAAAAGGGACAGCCAACTAATGTGTGTAGGAAAATTGTTCACATTTTAAGCTGATGTGTAAATAGGATAGTGAGATGATTTAATGGTTTAACAGGAAAGAATGTTGAAAGAATTCTACGCAATTCAGACTAATTTTTAAAGGATTAAGTCTTAGAAACACGGTGTAATAAATTTTACAGTGATGTTAAAAACGTATCTGGAGCATCAGATCCACCTGTGCCAGATAGCAACAGAGTCTGTGGAGCATCTTTGACAGACAGCACACACTCCCATCTCTGTAAATCTTGCTGTGCTGCTCCGAATGCCACACTGCTCTATATTTACAGACATGACCTTGCCTTGTGGCCTGTATGGAACATAGCAGGCCAGTGGCAGGTCGAGCATGTTTGTGCTACAAGGAGCAGCGCATCCCTGCTGCAGCCAGTGACGCGTCACATTCCCCACTGCAGCTGTCCTAATGTTGCAATACAGCCTTGTTTGTGATCACAGTGACTGAATGAAAAACAGTAAACTGCCCACTGGAATGAACATCGCACACTATAAGTACCGCGAGCTTGGTCCACTCCATACCTAAGTTAAAGCTAAGTTAGGGCTTTGTTAATTACACTGGCATTGACCTGTGTGACCCCTGACCTCACGGCTAGCAACAAAATCATCTGAACGTCATGAACCCTATGTCAAGGTGGCTGGGTTGCTTAACCTGTGTGTAATCGCACACACGATTGATAAAGTGTGTAACATTTTCCACTTTATTTGTTCATGCAGGTACAAGAAAGTAAAGACCGAAGGAAACGACAAGACAAGATCGCCGCATTCTACATACTGCATACTGCATTCTTTTTATACTTCAATGTCCTCCAGTAAAATAAAAATGATAATGTTTGGAATAATTACAAAGAACAATGTCATAACAATAGCATAAGCACATGTACGCCTGTCTCTGAGATACATTGCACCCCTGGTCATTTAATGCGTCTTGTATCTAGATTTTATTCTGTTAACTTTTTAACTGCATGCATTTACACGTGACATTTGACCACCAGGTTGTTGTATTGTTTCTCACTTTCAGGACTTTTATGGTTTCCACAATGAAAAACTGTCCTTGTATTACATTCTTCGGAAATAGTTATGTAGATGGTACTGGGTTCATCCTTGATGAATGGTTTTTAAAGATTATTTGAGAAATCCACTAAAATGACTAATTGATGACTATACATTATACATATAGTATATACCATATACCTAAGAATTGGGATTTTATTTTTGCGGCTTGTTCATTCACATTGGTATATTTGTGATCTGGAAAAATCAGTTACCAAAAATATCGGGCTGCTTGCTATATTGTCATAAACCTTTAGTGGTAATCGCTAATCATTTAAGCAGACGAGCTTTGTTTCAGAATCTCATGCTGATTGTACCTGCAAAGATAGATAGAGTGATACCCAGTTAGCGTTTGGCTTTGTTGACAGGTCACTGCATGGCAGAGCACATCTATTATATCAGCTTGTAGGCACAGTGTAGCCTTCACAGTAATCACAGTATTAAATATGATGCTGCCATATTAGCCACAATTCTTTTTGTTTCTTTTCTTTAAAAAAAATCGTTTATCAGCTTTCTGGTCTCTCTGTACTCATAGAGTATGCACATCTTTATTAGTACATTTTTTTTTAGAGAAACCAGCTCGCATTTCTTAGAATCACAATCTAAAACGTTTCACTGCAAAGTACAATCTTGGTTTATCTGTGCCTTATTACATCAGCTCATCATTATAATATAAAGTGTCCTTGAGTGTCCTGGCTTCTTATGTTCACCAAAGAGTAAACAAATAAACTGAATTCTCAACTATATATATAACTTCTGTCTTTATTTGATTTGTGTCATATCAGCCATTTTACACTTGAGATCTGAACTTCAGGACTATAATGGAGGAGACCTGCCGTGTGAATCCTAACCATTCTCATGGATAGGATTTCAAACGAGAGACACGGAAAGGTCAGACAAGCAGAATTTGAGGTTTTTGAATTTCTTTGACTCGTGTTTGAAAGTCCTGCGCTGTCTAACAATAGACCAAGGCCTTCAGCATACACCAATGTGGTAAGGCTTCGTGATCACATGGTGTGCAGCGTGTTATCTTTGACGGCGTGGCCCACCAGTCTCAAAAACACTCTCCTCTGGAACCTCGGTAAGACTTGATTTCCTGATAAATAAGATATTCTGTTCACTCACACGTAAACTCAGTTGGGTTTTTTGCTGTTCTTTATTTGCCATATTTTATTATTGTAAACACTTTTCGAATTGATATTAGGTTGTTTGTGTAATTTTGACTTTGCACTATATCTTGTCATTCCTGTGTATTTAAGGTAGGAATTGCAGACTGACATGGCAGACACTGATGAGATTATTGAGGAGGAGGTGCAGTAAGTAGCTCAATCTTTAACACTTTTTGCATCAATTCTTTGTCATTGATAAAAAATAAATAAATAAATAAAAAACCCACATTTTAACTAGATTGTTTTTAATTATTTCAAAATGTGTGCTATTGACCTTGCAAAGTGGTTTTAAATAATAGAAAAAAATCAGTAATTAACAAAATGTAGCACAATTCTTAAAAATGTTATGAACTTATAATACCACTAAATTAAAAACATTTTAAATTGCAGCCAAAAAAAAAAAAAAGAAAATGCTAAATAAAGGATATAAGATACATATATATATATATATATATAAACATTTTGTGCTGTGGGAGCATTTCACCCCCTAGGACATCGACATAACCGGGTTCCACTCTAATATATATATATATATATATATATATATATATAATTTTTTTTTTTTTTTTTTTTTTAGTTTTGTATCATATTTATTTTGTATGGAAATTTAGATTGTAATTTAAGATGTAATATTTAATATTGTTTTGGTTATTTTGATTTACAGTTTATATGTACATCATTCCCAGAGAAATAACAGGACCATTGTTTCTGTGTTTGTTTTTAAACAGGGAGGAAGGTACAGTTCCACTTCACTTATTTGGTTGTTGGCTCTGGTTGTTAACAAGTAGATTGTTTGCATGTGAAATATTTGGCGTTTGCCTCGTTATTCTTCAATAAAAGCCGATGCCCAGGCCTCCTGCATGTGAGCACATGCACAACTGGCATAGAGATGCTTGGCATAAACTCAAGCTACTTATATCATGTTTCTCATGACATTTTCTTTCTGCACAAATACAGTGGACGACTCAAAATTCAAACCGAAGTGAGTTTCTTAGTACATTTAAATCAAATACAAGGTAAACCAATCATCAATACTTCGATTCATGCGATAAATTTTTTTTTTTTAGATTTATGCAAAATATTCAAGCACCAAAAATTCCAGAAGGGGATAAAGTCGATTTTGATGTAAGATTGAAATTCATTTATTTATTTATTTATTTATTTATTTGTATTTGTTTTTTTGTTTTTTGGTAAAAAAAAATCCTAAATCAGTCTAATAAGTACCAAACCAGGTGCTCTGAGTGTGTGTGTGTGTGTGTGTGTGTGTGTGTGTGTGTGTGTGTGTGTGTGTGTGTGTGTGTGTGTGTGTGTGTGTGTGTGTGTGTGTGTGTTTTAGGACATCCACCGTAAGCGTTTGGAGAAGGACCTCACTGAGTTGCAGGCCCTGATAGAGGCTCACTTTATCCAGAGAAAGAAGGAGGAAGAGGAGCTCATCGCATTGGTCAACAGGATTGTGAGTGCTGATAATATTGTCAGGTTTATAATATTTTTGGGACTTAAATAAACAAAATACAGCTTAAAATTTACATAATAATCTTTAAATCAATCAATTGTAAGGTCTGAGGTTCAAGCCCCATTATCAGTAAGCTGCCACTCTTTGGCCCTTGAGCAAGGCCCCTAAACCGCTGTGCTTCAGGCACACTGTAACATGCCTGACCCTGTGCCCTGTCAAATATAAAGCACCTTTCTTTCTTAACTTTTTCCTACATTACCCACAATGGTGCTTGACTGCCCTCTGTAGGATAGCAGGATATATCCCTACCCAGAGAGTGATGCAGCAGAGCTTTAATGCTTTAGTCTATGTGGATCTCTCTCCTCCTCACTTTTAAAAGAAAAGCTACTCAGTAATGAAATTCTTTTTTTTTGTTAAGACAACCACCATGGATCACTCACTAGCTGAGCCAGCATAACTTCTACTACACTACTATGCACAGTTACACTAAATGTCACGATGAACTTGTGCACATTTATTAAAATCTATCACAAACATTTTACAGTGCATTAATATGTAATGCGAATGCACAATTTTAGATACACTGTACAGAAAAATGACTGCAATAAGACAGGTAGGCAATACAAATTAAAGCACTTTAAAAAAAAAATGTCTATACTGTAGAGGACACTAATTGTCTCCACTGGAAGGGTACTCTTTAGGGCATTTTTTTATCCTGTATCCATCTAGGGTCAACCTTTGGAGCACTGTATCATGTATTCTAGAGTTTTCTTGCACATTGTGAGCACTTGATCACACTTTCTCTACCCCATAGTGTGCTTATGTGTTGTTTTTTTACTGTGGGGGGCACCTTCAGTTACAGCTTAAGCTTTAACTTAGAATCTTTTAGTGTATGACATCACATATACTCCACAGAAAGCTTACCCTGAAGAGAAATACATCATGCTTTTAATAGGTAGGATGAAAAGACTCACATGTGAGACATTTCATCACATTTTCTCACACATTACAGCACCATTAGGGAATTTTATTACGAAAATGTAATGGCACCCAAGAGGGCATTTTGCACCACCACTGCCATGACTATGCTACAATGCAATGGGACACTGAACATCACTTTAAAATTGTGAGTCTTTTAGTGTTTGTTTGTTTTTTTAATAGGAACAAACACTGACTGTTATGCCATACCTTGCAACCTCTGAGATTTTTCTGATATTAAACGGATTTGTCCTATAAGGTGCCTATTAGAGCACAAAGTCTGAACCAGGAATCTTCTAGGATATAAACAGACTCTTTACCTAACACACTGTCTGAGCTGAAAATTTAGTAGGAACTCAGCAGGATCTAAATCTTAAGCTGTAACATTCCTGCAATAGTGCAAACCATGTGCTGTAATGATGATCTGCTTCACATGTAATTGGACACAAAGAACCAGCAATGTGGAAACCTTAGTGTTAATCTCTTTGATGGATTGGAGCCTCATCGGGTGCACTTTCCTGCCTTCCATCCTCTGTTTCCTGAAATTGACTCCCATTATCAACCTGACCAGGATAAATCACTTACTGAGTGGAGTGCTGAACTGGCCTGCCTGCAGTCTAGACCTTTCAGCATTTGAAAAAATATGATGCATCATGAAACAGAAAATACAACAAAGGGCACCCAGAACTGATGAACAGCTAGACTCCTGTATTAGACACATATGTATGATCATCAGAAGATGGCAGATGCAAGTGCAGATTTTATTAAAAATGAGTAAATTAAGGGGGAAGTTGTAGCTCACTGCTGAACAAAAACCGGGGGTTCAAGCCACAGTATCTTTAAGCTGCCACTCTTGGGCCCTTGAGCAAAGCCCTCAACCTTTTCTTCTCCAGGGGTGCTGTATCATGGCTGACCCAAGCTTCCTTACATTGCTGGGATATGCGAAGAAACTATTTCACTGTGCGTAACAAACATCCGACCAAAATTGTGAAGCAGAAAACAACTATAAAACACTGAATATAAAACAGGCAACCTATGAGCAATGCTGTAAAACAGGGGTACAAAAACGTCTTCCTACAAAAGGCCAATATTTAAACTTGATTGAGAGCGATGGGCTGAAATAAATGTTGCATGGAGGTAAATGTTCTCACCGCCAGACTTTGAGAAAAAAATTTTGTTCCATAATGATGACAAATGAATTCTTTTAAAACAGCTACTGACTGAAAACTAAACCTACTGCTTTTCAACTAACTTCAGTTACACTTCAGTGTCACCACTGCAACCTCTCTATAAATAGCTGGGTTTTTCTGTTGCAAAGCACATAGTACCTGCACCTTGAAGTACATGTACATTAGATTAGAACAAAACTCACTTCACTTATTTTTTTGGTAAAGTTAAATTAGAAATAAAAATCTGTATCAATTATTTATTTTTATTTTTCCTTTTTTTTCCTCATATATATATATATATATATATATATATATATATATATATATATATATATATATATATATATATATATATATATATATATATATATGGCATAGCAGGCCAAACCAAAGGGCACCATGGGCCATATTTCTCTTGTGGCCCTAGTTTGGATGGTTCTCTCCTACAAAACCAGCAAACAAGTCAAATACAAAAGCTTTACAATTAGACATACAAAACCCAGAACAAGCGCTAATAAGTGCTTATTAATGATAACCAGAACAGTTGTGAATTCACAGTAATGTGCGACAGTCCATGTGACATGCAGGGGCTTATTGGTAATGTAGTCAGGGTGCTGATTTCAGCATAATCATGACAGTAAGATGCCATTGCTAAAGCTAATGCCAGTCTGCTTGAAGTGTTTTGAATGTAAAGGAGCGAGAGAAAGGTTAGAAGTGCTGGAATGGAGAGGTGTTATGGAGTAAATGTAATGGAGATCAGAATTCTCCAAACAAAAACTTGTATTAATAAACTAAAATGTTTCTGATTTCTGATTTCTATTAACACTATATTTGTCACTGTAATTGTATTGTATTGTATTGTATTTTATTGTGTGTGCGTGTGTGTGTGTGTGTGTGTGTGTGTGTGTGTGTGTGTGTGTGTGTGTGTGTGTGTGATCAGGACAAACGTCGTACAGAAAGGGCCGAGCAGCAGAGGATCCGAGCAGAGAGAGAAAAAGAACGCCAGGCCAGACTCGCTGTAAGTTACTCCAGAGCACTTAGGCTTTAAAGAGAGAAAATATATCCTAATTCAACATATAAAATAAACTCAGCACATGGCATTTGAAGAGTTGTTTGTTTGCAGGAGGAGAAAGAAAGAAAGGAGCAAGAGGAACAGAGAAAGAAGCAAGATGATGATGCTAAGAAAAAGAAAGTTCTGACCAACAAGACCCATCAGTATGGAAGCATTCAGCAGAGAGTGAGTGGACTGGAGTACCGAGGGTTTGCAAAATTCATTGAAGGAATAATTCAGCAGGGTGGAGTAAAAGTGGAGCATTATATACGCATGTATAATTTATTAGGGATTATTACAGATGACATTTTCAATGTTCCTGTAGTGAGATAAGAAAAATAATTTCTCAAAATTATTTGAAGTTTCGGGGGTAATGGTTAAAACTCATCTTCAACTCAGTTAAAGTTTATATTGTGTGACTATGTGACGTGCATTCAACTAACAACTGGAATTGCTTTGTTGAGGTAAGTGGTCCCAGACCTCTGAAGTTTCACAGCATCATGTTTTCCTTACTAGAAGGGGATACAGGGCAGTTCCACATGTTTTTCCGGTGGTCTGAAGGGCATTTCATTCCATGTTTGTTTGTCATCACTATGATTTATGTGGATTGGACTAAAAATGTAAGGAATATGCCTGCTGTGTCTAAAAGTGGCACAAATGTGTGCGCGTATAATGTGCATAAACAACACACTTATGTATAATGAATGATTGTATGTCTATATTATGGGCAAAAGAATTCAGACACCTGCCTTTTTCCAGCCATATGTGATTCTTTCCCAAACTGCTACCACACAGTTGGAGGCACAGAATTGTACAGGATGTCTTGAAATGCTGTAGCATAACAATTTCCCTTCACTTGAACTACGAGACTCAAACCTGTTCTGATTTTAATTCAAATTTATTTGTGTAGGGCTTTTAACAATGGACATTGTCCCAAAACAGCTTTACAGAACTAAATAGACTACGAATATAACTTTTACGTTGGAAAACGTTCAAAATAAGTTGATCCCTAATAAGGAAGCCAATGGTGACTATTGCAAGGGAAAAACTTCCTGAGGAACTCTATAAGGAACCCATCCTCATCTGGGTGACACAAAGCCAGCTCCATGAAGATATGCTTTACATAGGTCAGGGTGCAAGATCTTCAGTGGCCTGCTATAGAGCTCTGACCTCAACACCTTTAGTATAAACTGGAAAACTGACTGCACCCCAGATCTCCTCATCCTACATCAGTACCTGACTTTACTAAAAACCCTTGTGACTGAATGAGCAAAATCTCCACAAGAACACTCCAAAATGTAGTAGAACATCTTCCCAGAAAAGTGGAGATTATTATAACAGCAAATGGGGACACAATTTAGAATGTATCAGGTGTCCAGAAACTTTTGTCCATATAGTATATGTCTTATACATGTATGTATTATAATGCCTTTCAGGCCGATGCTCGCAAAGGAGGTAAAAAGCAGACAGAGAGGGAGAAGAAGAAGAAGGCTTTGGCTGACAGACGGAAGCCTCTGAACGTTGATCATCTCAGTGAGGACAAACTCAAGTACGATATCTATAAATCTAAATGTGTTTCACTGAGAACCAGACTTATACATTCAATAAGAGAGGTCTGTAATGATTTGTAATAATATATTCTCTGTGGAGGGGGAAAGAATGAACAATTGTGTGTTAAAAAATGAGGCTGCAATCTTTATAATGGAAATGCATTAAAATTCCATTTTTATTCAATCTCTTTTGGTCCTAAGAGCTTGATTTAGCACTGCAGCAGGTGTTGCCATTCACAGTGCAGTTGTGCAGAGAGTAGTACACAGTATGTGGTGCTACATTTACAGATGCAAATAAAGGGTGTTTGTTCCTTCTAATTCCAACACTGTGTGATTAGTGTGTGTGTGTTTGTGATTGGTGTGTGTGTGTAGGGATAAAGCCAGTGAGCTGTGGCAGTGGTTGATGGAGCTGGAAGCTGAGAGGTTTGACCTGGCTGAGAAACTCAAACGTCAGAAGTATGATGTAAGAGAAAACACGACGACACTAAAGAAACCATCGAGAAACTTTTGGTTAAAGTCCTGCAGCATGGAGAAAAGCTGGGACTTGTCCTTTTTGTCAGCTTACTGGTGTTTCTTTTTTTCCTTGCAGATCACTCTACTCCTTGCTCGGGTCCAGGACAGTCAGAGGTAAGAGTTGGGCTTTATTCAGCTCTACTTTAAGTTGAAAACAAAAGCACTATAAACAGTTGATAATTTACTTAAAGACTGCTGAAGACTTGCTGGAAAATGTTTAGAGGAACAGCTTACACTGCAGACTCCTTACAAAAATGCGAAGAGATTCACCAGGATGTGGTGATCCAGCTGCATTTATAAGCCTAAGCCTAAACTAAGCCATACTACAACATAAGGAGTTGTTCTTACCCCTGCTAGAAGGAGCTGGATCATATTAAACTGGACAGTTCGTTCTGCAGTGAAGTGTATTTGAAACAAACATCTCCATAGTGACAAGTAGCAAGCTTCACATTGAAAATTATACTTTTTTTTTTTTTATCTGTTCATGTCCCATACAAGGTCCTGTGAACATGTTTCTATGGAAACAAAAATGTATTCATAAGAATGCATTAATAGAAACATATACCTTGAATTGCAACCACTGCTCTTAGAGCTGTTGTAGGAACCCAATCAAAACTTTCAGAAACCTAACAAATGTTTTCTGCCAGCATTTTGACACTAACGGAGAATTCACAAGCATTACCTGTACCAGATATGTACTGAACATAAACTTTTCTTGGATTTGACGTGAAGCAGCATTTGGCAGGACACTGTGAATACTGTACACCACCTGTCTTCTCTGTGCACTGCTTCCTTCTCTTTATCTTTCTGCAGCGCAAAAGGACGTGGCAAGGCTGGCAGGAGGAGGTAGAAGTGCTCATGGTTCGAAGATGGATGGATCGAAGATTGTGAACATCATTAAAAATTATGCAACTGAATAGAGAACAACTAAATCTTTAACTTTGTTTAAATTTGGCTTTACAAATAAAGCAGTTTGTTTGAACTTGACTTGTCAGAACACTGGACAAATATTTGGGGGGAGAAACAAGCCCCCAAATGTAATGACCATCAGTCACATGATGCAGCAATCCATGAACAAGTAACACACAAGAGTCAGATAAATTTACTACAATAAATATAGTATAATGCCAAAAATTTGTGGACACCTGACCTTTCCTGCCATATTGGCACACAATTGTATAGGATGTCTTATAATAAAAATTTGCATTCACGTGAATTCGGAAACGCAAACCATGTGTTCTGCACAATGAGACCTATATAAAAGATATGCTTTACATTGTTTGGAGATGATGATCTTGAGTGGCCTGCTATAGAGCCCTGACCTCACATCACTGAACACCTTTGGGGTGAATTGAAACACTGCCTGCACCCCAGGCCTCCTCACCTCACCTACATCAGTACCTTACTCTACTAACACCCCTGTGGCTGTAACACAAATGTCCACAAGCACACTCCAAAATCTAGTGGAACATCTTCCCAGACGTGTGTAGAGAATTATAAGAGCAAATTGGGACTCAATTTGGAATACGATGCTTAAAAAAAACAAAAAAACACCATACCATACTTATGACCGGGTGTCTGCATACTTTTGGCAATATAGTGTATATAATGAAGCGAAGCCCTGCTTCAGGTTTATCTCACGTTTGTAGAGGTTGTAGTGAGTATTTAATGAAAAAATTTGACTGATGTTGCTGGAGGAGGAATTTTCACTGCTCTGTACATTTAAATTGTGATATGATCTAAAAACAAAATCAGGTTTTTGCCAGTTTTCCATGAAAACATTTTCAATATAGACACTTTGGATGCTCATTTGAGGTAATGAAATACTAAAACTTAATACTGTACGTACTAGGAAACATGTATACTGTGTGTAACTGGAGTTCCAGATTTTTTTTTACTTTTTCTTTCTTACTTTATTATATAAAACCAAACCCAAACAGAAAACACGACACACAGCTGCTCTTTTAACATAACTAGCTTTAATTGAAGCTACATCTGGGACACATAGTGCTTGGTCACACATGAACATGAGGCGTGCATGTTGGTTTTATTGTATATATAGATAGGATAATTAAAGACACCACTGGAGTGGACATTGTCTGTGTGTGCGGTGTGTGACAAAATGGCACGTGTTACCCTCAATGTGCTTCAATGAGTCCATGGCGTGTGTGTGAGACATTATCAAACTACTGAGACTCACACACACAACCTACACCAGTGCATTTTCAAGTTGTCCTGTCTAAAATGTCCGAAAGCCGAATGCAGACAGTGGGCAGAGTGAGACAAGGCTGCGGAATGGGGACAGATCCTCACCACAGGTGCGTCTCCCGGATCTCAGCAATGACCTGACTGGCTTTCTGTAAGGCCTGTGGACACAGACGGAGGGTTTCAAATATACAAATCAGGCATAACCTTATGACCACCTGCCTAATATTGTGTTGGTCCCCCTTTTGCTGCCAAAACAGTTCTGACCCTTCGAGCATGAACAGCATTAACTTCTTCAGCAATTTGAGCTCCAGGAGCTCGTCTGTTGGATCGGACCACACGGACCAGCCTTCACTCCACATGTTCATCAATAAGCCTTGACCCTGTTGTCAGATCAGCCTATTTATTTCTGTTAAGCTGCTTTATGTACATTGTACAGAAAAATACAATTGTAATTGTTTGCCCAATGCAGCTACATTTTAAATCAATTCCAAGGGCTGTGGAAGCACACTTAATTTTTTATTTTGCTTGGTGTTCTAATTAATAAATGTTAAATCACCCACAAAGTTAACTGGACAGATTTCTGTGGCTGAAGCATTCATCATCATAATCTATTAGGGATGGTAAGATTTACTGATTTGCATCGGCATAAAAGTATACGATGTGATGCATCGAATTTAAAAATGTTGGGAGTGAAATTTAAGGTTAAAGATGATTTTTATCTTTTTAAGGTACTACAAGATTAGATCTGGAGATAATAACTGTAAAAATGGTGATCTGGAATCACGTCTAAAGAACAGTCTGTGTAGGAGTTGTGAAAGTGTAGAGAGAAAGATGAGATGCAGTGTTTAATCCTCTGCGGCTAATGTATGAGTTTCACCTCCTGATTTTCAATAAACCAAGTGGTGTGATCTCCCGATCTCATGTCGGTGTCCTAACTGCAGTGGTAATAAACTGATCGTCAGAACAAAGACAAGAACCCACAAACGAGTAGAACACCACACATGTTTTTACACACTTACACACACACACACACACACACACACACACACACACACACACACACACACACACACACACACACACACACACACACACACACACACACACACACACAAAATTATATAAAATTATTAGTAGATGCTCTATACTTTTATTTATTTAGAAAGTGACCAATAATTTGTCCAGTGTTTTATATATAGTAGATTGATTTCTCCTCACCAAACTGCGCATTCTTTCAGCAACATACGTGAATATGATGCATCACGGCACTACAGAAACTGAAGCGTTTCATGAGAGTCACATAGAATATAGATTAACATGGCAGAGGTAGAGCTGCATCTTTCTGCAGCTCCCCCATCCCTATCCTCTAAAAACCTACATGCCAGACCAAGTTTTGCAACCCATTTGGTTCCATGTAGTAACTAATGTGGTGGTGGTGAAGATGCTGCTGTGCACTTGCCTGCAGCATATCTGCAGCCTCCTTGCGACGCTGTGCCATGTCCTCTGACTCAGTGAGTAGATCATCCAGCAGGCCAGATTTATACAGCTGCCCTACCAGCTCACTCTGCAGACTGTCCTTCACATGGTTCACCAGAAAGTGCATCACTGCCTTTGGCACACTAAAGAACACAGTGTGGACACACAAGATGTACTTGTAATGTTAGTTCTAAACAGTTAGAATATAAAACATTGAAATGAATGAAATCTCTCATGTTTATTTTTTTATTGGAATTACTTCTTATTTCTGATTGGACTTGAAAAGAGACCAATTCAAGCTCTTTCACAAATGCATGAAAAATGGACAAATGTAAAATAATAGTTTTCAGAGACTTCTCTTACAATTCAAACTCAAATTATATGGAAATTTAGTGCTGAATAATAAATACTGTATTACTCAATATGCAGCAGATGTTATTGCATCATGAAACGTAAGAGCTAATCAACTTCCAATATGCAAATGTAGACCATTTAACGCTGCTTAACCAGGAAATATTTATACAGTATATTGAGGTAATTTTCATTTAAGTCTGTTGCAATAATAACTTTTCGATAAATTTTTGAGAAATATGCAGTTAATCAGTGAGCCTGCAGGATTTCTGTTCTAATACAGTGAGTACAGTTTTAGCGCTCAGAGTAGTGATAATGCAGCCAAGGGTCCGCTACCTGTCCTGTATGTTCTTGCGTACGATGAGAAAGTAGGACTTAATGAGCCTCTCGATGACCTCGCAGTCCCTCTGCTCACGAGCGGAGAGTTTTCTGGATACTGGTACGGGCTGGCAAAGGTACAGCACAAGCACAAATTGTTACTAATGAGTACTGGCAAGCAGCTAAATAAACCACATACACATTTGGATGGTGCTCAAATTAGATAAAAATTTATCTAATTTCTTTTACACATTAAATTACTTAATCCAGTGCTGTTCAAGCTGGAACGCTGGAGCTTCTAGAGTAAATAAGATGCAGTGTGGGTGGTTTCAGTGCAGTAGTGTGATTAGTGGTGTGTAGAGTGTATGGACGCACCACATCCAGTAGGTTGACTGCGTGGCCTTTATGCGGGCTGGCTGGACCTAGCTGCTTAAATTTATCATCCAGCTGAGTCTCTTCTCCTTTTTTCAGCATACCTCTCCAGGTCCCTGTGCCTGTTTCCTGATCACCCTGTGCACTGGCACCCTACACACACAAAATTCAAATGCACTACTTACAATGAGAAGGTGCTCAAATATCAGCAGCTAAATATTTTCAGTTTTAAAAATGCCCAAAAATGGATTGGGGTTTGCATCTGAAATATAAGATGCTTGAACTGATTCGGTTTCCATTTCTTTATATTATATTTAACTACATTTGAAAACTCCAGTCTTAATAGTGGTTACAAATAGGAAGCTCCACCTGCTCGTGTGTTGCCAGATCAGCAGAGATCCCATCATGACTAGTTCATTTTAATGGCCTTAGGCTGAACACTAATTGTGATGTCATAAATTGGAGCTGCTTCACCATTAAATGGATCGTGTGTGCAATCTGGCAACGCCAAAACACAGAGCAAGGGAACCTTTTTCATGCATGCAGTATAGTTTCACATTTTTAAGCACTAGCCAATCAGCAGCCCTCATGCAGAAACACTGAGTTTCCACCAGGTTTTTTCATTCAGGTCTTTCATTCAAAAGCATGGTCAAGGTAAATGAATGCATTTATGCAATAAAAAAAAGGTTTACACAAATATCTGGCATCTGACACAGAATCATTATTATTTTTTACATTTGGAAGCATTATTCATTTCAGAGTGTGGCTGCCTGAGGGCCTCTAATTGAACCCATGCATAAAAACAGGATAGACAGAACAAAAAACATACTTTTTCCATAAATCTTGAGCAAGCAATGTGGACATTCTGGCACAGTCTCAACTGAGACAATGAATCCAACACTTCTACAAGACAACATTTCCTTACAGCTCTTCAAAGCAACCCAAATTAAACTGACTATAAAACCAGGAGTCTGTGATCTCAAAGACATACGATGCTGTACATCTCTACATATCTTTGCTCTCATGAAAATACAAAAACTATACATAGTATATAAAACAAAAATTCTGTCTCTTAGTAGCTTACTGCTGACCGTCATTTGTATGCAGAGGCTCCAAGATCTCTCCTAAAGAAACTAACAGCATGCAAAAACACATCATACAAAAATAAATAAATAAATAAATTACACAAATACGGACATTCTCTTAGAAGGACAACAAGAAAATACTCTAACAAGACTTTCCAGAAAAAATAAAACTAAGGAGTCATGTGAGTCAGTCCAGTACAGTACTGGGGTATTAGACCCATGCCATGTGCACACAACCATCGTGTGCCACACACCTTGGAGACATCACCCTCAGTTGAGGTCTGATCGCTGGGGAGAAGAGACTGGCCACCAGGACCCTTTAAAGTCTACACAGAGAAAGCAAGATGAGGAGTGCTACACAGCTAATCAGAATCAGGCCTTCGATAGCCATTTGTGTCTGTTTGTGCACAGAGTAAAAGAGGAACATTAGAGATAGAAATAGTGAAGAAGAGAAAATATACAGATTCAAAACCCTACCTTGTCTCTTGGTACCGCCGAGGGGAGGTCTCTCATTCTGTTACGCCTCTGCTCCTGCACACATTGTAGCACAGCGTTCTTTCAGAATGGTTTGTAAAATTTATAGTATATTTATGTTTCAGCGTTTCTGAAGGTTTTCACCAAGTCAAATTGAAGACTTTTTAAGACCTTTTTAAGCCAAGTAGCTGAAAAATGAAATCTGTTTTACATCTGTTATAAAATCGGAGAGAGTCACGTCAACAACAGAAAGCTGATTTGCTGTTGCTTGTTAGTCTCTTTGTAGGACAGGGAATTATATTTGGACTGGCGAAAGAATGAACTACATCATCACAAAAAAAAAAAAAAAAAAAAGTTAAATAATATCTCTCTCTCTCTCTCTCTCTCTCTCTCTCTCTCTCTCTCTCTCGCTCTCTCTCGCTCTCTCTCGCTCTCTCTCTCTCTCTCTCTCTCTCTCTCTCTCTCTCTCTCTCTCTCTCTCTCTCTCTCTCTCTATATATATATATATATACATACACATACATACATATACACACATATATACACACACACACACACACACACACACAGTGGAACCCACTTATCTCGTTTGACCTCGGTTACCTCGACAACCCTATTAAGTCGACGTTTTTGAAGTGGAACCGCCAAATTCTCGCTTTGTCTCAGCATTTTTTATCGGTTATGTCGCCGAACCCTGATATCTCGATCACAAGGGGGGAAAAATTTACCATTTAACGTCGGTTATCTCGGTGCAGCCGCAGAAGAACTCGCGGAAGTGGCGGAAAAATCAAACCTTACAGCTGCTTCAGGTGTTGTTTTGTATACTGGTGAATCTCTGCTGTTAGTTAGTGCACATATGCCTTATGTTGTTAAATGTTATGCAATGAACGGGAGGCGAAAGTAGAAGCACGGCGCTGAACAGCACACGGGAGAACGTGGGATGAGCAGCAAAAGCATAGAATGAACGGAAATCCGCAGCCGTTGAGAGAGTGCCGGTGGGAAGACACGTACCGGGATACGCATGCGCGATAACAACGACCGCCGTGAACCAACATATACCAACAATAACGGACAGTGAGAGTGTGGAAGTTTAAATAGGAGCTGGTGATGATGATAAACGAGCACCATATGTGCACGATTGAAGCCGGGAGCTTCAGAGAAAGCGGCCGAGAAAACACCTGCCACGCCGAAGGGGCGCCGAAGTGGCCGTGGCAGGGGGATTCCTGACAGTTGACAAACATGTATGTATTTTTATAGCATGACTTCATCAAACAAATCGCGGCAACGCTGTTGTGTAAAAACCCCTTCAAAAACACGTGCATGCACATTCTCATTTATTAACGCACATCATGTACATTAAGAAATGTGATGTCGGAGTGACGTGGGGCCACCTTCCCGTGGGCTCACCACCTGCAGGAGGGACCGTAAGGGACAGTGCTGTGAGGATTGGGCAGCAGTCGAAGGCGGGGGTCTGCTTAGACTGCTGCCCCCGCGACCCGAATTACGGATGTGCGGGAGAAAATTAATGAATCAATGTACATAAAGAAATTTAAAGCACGTTAATATATTGCCGCCATATTGATTTTTGTTTATCTCGATGCTTTTTGGCGACCCCCTAGGACATCGACATAACCGGGTTCCACTCTAATATATATATATATATATATATATATATATATATATATATATATACACACACACACACACACACACCCACAAGTATCACACTGTAGAATGTGCATATATATATATATATATATATATATATAAACATTTTGTGCTGTGGGAGCATTTCAATGAGTATTAGAGGGGGTGTTACATGGACGTCAAAAAATGAAAGACCTGTTTAAAAACAGTTAATTAAGACTTTTTAAGGCCTAAAATTTTGATTTTTAGATATTAGACTTTTTCAAAGCCCTGCACATTTTATTTGTCAAATACACAACCACACACAGAACATTGTGCAGTAAAATGTGTGTAGCAGCTGGGCTGGACTAATAAAGGAGCTCTGTGTTCTAGTAAAATTCAAACAGCATTTTGCTCACGAATCGTTCATTTTCAGGCTGCCAACTGATTAGAAAATGAAATTATAATGCTGGGTCCCTTTTAAACACTTAAATTACACTAACCCCGCACAAATACAGCTTTAGATATGATATATGATCACAATAGTTTCACAAGAATGATGTTTTTAAAGCAGAAGCAGTAAAATTATCACCTCTATGTTGTTGTTCATGAGTCCACAGGCATCAGCAAAATCTGGATGTTTGGTATTGATGTACGCCAACTCGATCGCTACCAAGTTGTGAACCTGAAAGAGAATTGCATTCTGAGTGAAGCACAAATTCAGCCCATGTACAGTGATGGCAGTATGAATAATCAAAAATGAGTCGTACCATCTCATTAGTAACAGGAAGTCTTTTCCTCAATAGGGACGTAACTACTTCTACTATGGCATCGTGAAGCTTGGGAAAGCGCAACAGCTCCTGAGAACCCACAAGTATCACACTGTGTTGTCCATGCAAAAGTTTATAGACAGACAAGTTGTCAACTTAGTGACGGATGTGTCCAATTAGCGACTTAATCCAGACACAAAAGAGAAGACGAACCTGGGTGCTGTAGTTGCTGCAGTGCTGGATGATTCGCTGCATTTCTTCATGCACAAGTTCCACGCACCGCAGACTTGGCTCCTCCAAACGCTTCACCTGTCTCTTCACCAGCAGCTCAAACGACACCTCGGGCACAAACAGAGCAGGACGTGGACCCTGCAAAACAGACACAAGTGCTACATCACCCTACTGTCCACACTACAATACCCAGCATTATAACACTCTGATCTAACAGTAAGCCAGATTCTATACAGGTTCTGTACCAGAACAAATGATACATAATACAATGAAAAGTGCATTAGAGGTAATTGTGAACTTTTTAATAATATCCTTGATATACCTATAATACATAAAAATATGCTAAACTCCACCTTAAAACAAGAGTTTTAATAGTTTTAATTTAGACTAGAAAAATCACCGTGGCATTTCTGATGGCTGTGAGCACATCTATGGTCGTAAGTCCACCAAGAGGATCGACCGACTCCAGCGTCCTACCAAACGTTTCATGAAAAATATAGCAAATCCTGGCACCACCACACCTAAAGAAGCAGCAAAGGATTAGCAGGTGCTTAGAGGCTTGGAAAACCCTGAAAGTCAGTTGAACATTAGAGTATGTCTGTTCATTTCTAAAGAAAAAAACTGACGCACAGTTCGGCAGTCTCAATGTATTTGGCTGTTCCCTCGATAGTGTTGCAGTACTCTGCAGCGAACTTGGTGATGAGCTGCAGCAGGGTGGCGCTCTTGTCCTCCACAGGCTCTCCGTAGCTGCTGAGCAGAGACTGGTACTGAGCGGCAAGGACGTTGATGCGCGTCTTAAGCTCAGGCAGACAATCCCGAATGTGGTGCATCAATAACCTGAGACAAAGATGATAAAGGTGCAGCAATGGTGAAAACACTTTATTGGTAAATAAACACAAATTAAAGAAGCAGTTTGTAATTTTCGAGCCCTCTGCTGTCTGAAAGGCAAAATGTATGCATGCGAATGACTTTCTCTGAATTGACCCTGCACCGGTTGTTGAATATGTATACATTGTAAGTTGCCTTTTAAATATTTTCGTTTACCTAAGGGTTGTATTCACACTTGCCCTGAAAATTAAATATGTGCACACAACTATGACTGATTTGGGCAAATTTTCATAAGCTCACTTTTTTATTTTTCATTTTCTTTCTTTAGCATCAACATGGCACAGAACACTTTCTGGATATAAGCAATGTTACTGTATCCAGAGATTCCGCCAGCTCCAGTTAGGTCCCACCTCATGAAGATTTCAAACCTTCAAAGAGAAGATGGCAAGGATCCCGAGCCATCTATAGATGTTCCAGCACCAGTTGGATCCCACTTCATGAACATTTTGAGAATAAACAACCTCTTAATCAATAGTCAAGATAAAATTCTAGATATGCTGTTCCTCCATCATCGGACATTTAAAGGCTCTGACATGGAGGAGTTCCACAAATCCAACTGACTGTATAACACTGTAGAAAAGACATGACCCATAATCTCACACTCATGTGAGACATGACCCATAATATCACTACATGATATTTCTCACTCTCCGGTGTTTGTTTTTAATGATATATAAATCACACTTTTATTGTGACACCCAAAAAAGATGGGTTCCCAATTTGAGTCTGGTTCCTTTCGAGGTTTTCTCCTCATCCCGTTAAAAGGAAGTCTTTCCTTGCCACTCTCAGCCCCGGCTCGCTCATAAGGGACAAATACAAATAATTTGCTTATAATGAAATCTTTGTTTTATACATTTTATAAAGCTGCTTTGGGACAATATTCATTATGAAAAGCACTATAGAAATAAAATTTAACAAAATTGAATTGTTTAGGAATAATCATTTTCAGTCACCACAAAACACAAGAACAGCATGTAGTGAGATAAGCTGAACCGATCACGTTACTCTGTGTACAGTGATAAGACTAAAAGCTTCCACGCCTGATATGAATGCACATTCTTAAAATGACTTCAGGTTTCATGCCACCACAAGTACCGAACGTCCAAAGACTTGATGTGATGTAAAAAGCCCACACTGGCTTCCATACAGGCGAACTAAACAAGCCACTACACCGAATGGCCCGATCACATAGAAACAAAGAAATGTTTTTACACCAGGAGCCACCTTTATAGCACAATGTAATCACAATAACCAAAAGGTGTTCCAAAGGTGCGTATATGGAAAATATTCCTCCAAGTTTTACACACTTTATATCCAATTTAATTCTATTAGTATAGAGCTTTTAACAATGAACTTTGTCCCATAACAGCTTTAAAGAACTAAATAGTCCACGAATATATGTTTAAAATGTATAACACGCTCCATATCCCTAATGAGCAAGCCGATGGAGACACATTTGTATATAAATGTATTTAATTGTAGGACGCTCAGAATTCAGTCAGACTCTAAGGAGCATTTTGTGCGTCTGATGTTTTTGCTAAAAGAAATACACTTTTTTTTTAAAACACAGATTTTTCATTATTATAGGTCTGGAAATACAAAAGAAAAATGGTACCTATTTAATGTTCTGGCCAGGTATTTGGTTCCATTTCTGTTAGCTAAGGAAGGATACTTCTTCTGGAGGAAGGCATACTCGTCCCGGATCGCATCAGCCACTGATTTCTTGTTATTAATATCGAGCTGACTCCTGGTTTTATCAGGAGCGGAATAAATACACAGGAAAATGACAAAGAAAGCAGAGTATTAGGCATCATTACTAAATCAAATTGTAAAAAATTATCAAAGCTTTCGTTATTATTTTTTTTATCACCTATTAACGACTCCTATGAGTCCCAGTTTAACAGGAATGACTCTGCCCATGAGCACATCCATGGCGTCTGTGCCAGCATCCATCAGATCCAGTTTTGTCACCACTGCCAGTGTCCTTCGACCTAATTATGACAAGACGCAGTGCACAAGAGTGAGATGCCACCTAGCGAAAAGGAAAACGAAAAAAATGGTATTTGGCTAACAGACTGACCGTCAGGATCAACCTCGCGTGCCACTTTGAGAGCCTCAGATGTGGCCATGTCTGTGTTGGCGGCTGTAACGGCTAATATGATGCAGTTTGGGTTGCTGATGTACTGCAGGATCAGCTCACGGATTTGGACCTCAATGTCTTTGGGCTGGTCACCAACAGGAACCTGGAAATAAACACACAGCAAATAATGGGTCATTCTAAAAGCTTGATGATCAGGTTATGGTGATGTTGTACTGAAAACCCGAGAGACCTTTGTGATGCCGGGCAGGTCTACCAAAGTAAGGTTCACCACATGAGGAGAAAAGATCTTTAGGTGGATCGGCTCACTGCTGATGCCCTGATGAAAGTATAAAGAACATCAGCAGAACAAGGATTACTAATCTATAAAGCTGTGTGTAAATGTGTTTATTAGTTTCGGATGGCAATATGCGTACCTTGTTATTGCCAGAAATTCGCTCTGTTTCAGCTTCAATTTCTTGCCTGATCTCATCAAAATCTGTGTAGATCTTAAAAACAAGACGTTTTATACTGTTGCAGAATGAAAGAAAAAACATCAGGTATATACTACTTTTTTTTTTTATCTATTTTATCCTTAAATCTCAGTAAATTAAATTTTAGTCCCTACATAATATAAAGGAATGCTATATAGATCGTATCCTGCACCATCATGCCCAGCTCTCTAAGATTTGTAAGCGGTTTGTAACGTTTCAAGCCCTGTTCTGCATTTAAGATGATTTGCAACTGCAATGAAAGCAGTGTCTAGCCTTTCTTCTCCTCCACCATTGTCAAACAAAAACTTAGACAGAAGCATTAAATAAAGCACTCAGGCAGAAATACTGCATGGCAACATTGATTGTTTTAGGACTAAAAATAGGGAAACTTATTATAACTCCTAATTTAAAGTTTAAACACATTAGCATACAGACTGATTTACATTGAATAGAAAACTACTGATAAAATGCGCTCATTTCTGTATTTCAATCGGCTTCTTTCTAGTGTGCTTCCTGTGGCATAGGCCCATAATTAATTCATTTGGAAAAATGATAAAATTACTATTGAAATAATTACTAAAATGATAATAATAAACAAAATAAACCCTTTTCCAGACATTTTCATAGACTACAATGTGAAATAGCTTGCAAAAGCATGTTAACCATTTACAGTATACACACCCGGTGTCTCAAAGATGCATTAATAGCATCAATAATCAACATATTAATGTTTTTGTCATACCTATAAATACAAATACAAACATTTCCATATCTGAGTCACTACCCACAACTACTAACTACAGATTGTAGAATCGTGTTGAAACAGGTATTTACAAAACTGCTAACTGATGACATTGAAGTGCAGAAACAGACCTTGTTTTTGGTGTGTAGGAATTTACCCCATTCTTCTCCATCTACACCTGAAAGCACAGAGGGAAAGAGAACAAATGTGACAAAGATGTTGAAAATAGACTTTAATCCAAGACTTGAGCCTGGTTTTAAGGTTTTCTGTAATCTAACTAATTCATTATATCTAAATTATCCAGCAGCTCTTAAACTGAATCACTTGTATTAAAGATGTAGAGTCAGCCACTGTGCAGAGGACAAAGAGGACACAGAGCAAGACTTTTTTACATAAAAAAAATTTCAACCTATGCCAATTTCAACATTTCTGTCACAATTCTTTTCTATGCATCAATAATTTAAGCTCTTACTGACTGCATTATAGTGAGTTACATATGTAATAGTCAAAGTAATTATTAAATCATATAATAGTAATATAATATGCATGTTATTGTGGTTCATGATGCAAAAAGTTTGGGGACTGCTGATGTAGAGCATAAGAAAATCACCTATATGGACACAGTAAAGCTGTATAATCTGTTTCAGAGGTCAATACAAGCCAAGTTTAAAACAAAACAAACAAAAAAATGTAAGCATCATGACAAAGACTCAAATCAGGTAAATACAATCATGTGAAGCCCAAGCACTTCATTCTATCATACGCTGTCTGCTTAAAGGAGCAGTTTGTCACTTTAGCTGCCATTTTTCCTTTAGAGCTCCCATTCAAAATAAATTACATCATCCTTTCGACTTGCTTGACCTGATCAGGTGTTCCCAAAAAGAGCCGAGCTAATTTCAGGGCTTGAAAACATGTAAACAGAAACCTGAAACAAAATGATGAGCCACATCCACTGCACTGTGATAATAAAGAGAAAATATAACAAACTGCTCCTTTTGTGCTCAGACACAAATATTAGCATGTAGACACTAGCAAGCAACAAACTGACAGGTGGTCACGCACTGGCTGTTTATGACACAAAGCATGATATATGCACAAACACTATATAGACAAAAGAATTGGGACACCTGACTTTTCCAGCCATATGTGGTTCAACTGTTACCACAAAGTTGGAGACTGTATAGGATGTCTTTGGGTGCAATTTTCCCTTCACTCGAACTAGGAAACCCAAACCCGTGCCTTCATGACAGGTTTGGGTCTCTATGCACAAAGTCAGCTCCATTATGATATGCTTTACATGGGTTGGACTGTAAGCCTGTGGTGGCCTGCTATAGAGCTCTGACCTCAACCATATACATCACTGTACCAGCGGTGAGCGGAGCCGGACAGAACGAGCAGTAAGGAACACCTGCAGCTGATGAGACTAATTAGTGCGCTCAGTTTTAGTCCAGCAATGCCAATAAAGAGAAGAGAGGCACCAGCCTCGGAGAAAGAGCCACAAAGCGGAGACGGGCGGAAGGGTCGCCGAACAGCGACTAAGCGCGGGCGAGCGGCAGTGAAAGATGTGCCTGCCGGCAAGTGCGTTTGGACGGACGCCAGGGAAAGGCTTGCCAGTCCGCAAATGAGACGGGCGGACGCCGGAGAAAGACGAGCCGATCCGAGAGTGAGACGGGCGGACGCCGGAGGAATGGGAGCCGATCCGAGAGTGAGACGGGCGGACGCCGGAGGAATGGGAGCCGATCCGAGAGTGAGACGGGCGGACGCCGGAGGAATGGGAGCCGATCCGAGAGTGAGACGGGCGGACGCCGGAGGAATGGGAGCCGATCCGAGAGTGAGACGGGCGGACGCCGGAGGAATGGGAGCCGATCCGAGAGAGAGACGGGCGGACGCCGGAGGAATGGGAGCCGATCCGAGAGTGAGACGGGCGGACGCCGGAGGAATGGGAGCCGATCCGAGAGTGAGACGGGCGGACGCCGGAGGAATGGGAGCCGATCCGAGAGTGAGACGGGCGGACGCCGGAGGAAGGGGAGCCGATCCGAGAGTGAGACGGGCGGACGCCGGAGGAAGGGGAGCCGATCCGAGAGTGAGACGGGCGGACGCCGGAGGAAGGGGAGCCGATCCGAGAGTGAGACGGGCGGAAGCCGGAGGAAGGGGAGCCGATCCGAGAGTGAGACGGGCGGACGCCAGAGGAAGGGGAGCCGATCAGAGAGTGAGAAGGGCGGATGCCGGAGGAAGGCGAGCCGAAAAATAAAGAAAGCTTTGCTTGGTTAACTTTTCCTGTCTCTTTCTTCCAGTGTGGAACCAGTGAGTGTGCTACAATCACCCTTGGGATGAATTGGAACACTGAGTGCACCCCAGGCCACCACTTTTTAATAACACCCCTGTAGCTGAATGAGCACAAACCTCCACAAGCTCACCGCACTCCAAAATGTAATGGAACATCTTCCCAGAAGAGTGAAGGTTACTATAACAGCAAATGGGGACTATATGTGGTATGGGATGTTTAAAAATCACACAAGAATCTTATAGTCAGGTGTCCACAAACCATGGTGTCCATATAGTGTATATCTGTTCTACAGAACAGGCAGGACAGCACACACCCATGGGTGTTCCAGCTGCAGCAATATGAGCGACTGGTTACTTGCTAGTGCGAAGGTATGGGGAACAAAAGGGATGCTCTCCTAATGACAGGAAATTATTTATAGGAAATAATAATAAAAATGTCTTTCATTCATGGTTCACAGCGTAAAGAAAAGTACATTATATTTCAGGACTATTCTGACATCTGTTAGTCTGGATTATTTGAAACCACTAGACCAGGGGTGCACACACTTTCTCAGCATGCGAGCTACTTATAAAATGACCAAGTCAAAATGATCTATCTACTATAAAAATGCATAAATAAATATCTTCTTTTTTTTTTATCTTTATCTACCCACACTACCTTTGAGATCGACCGGTAGATCGTGATCAGTGTATTGGGCACCCCTGCACTAGACTAACACTTCAGCTAGCAAACAATAATCATAAAAGGCAAAAAAGCAGTACAAAGACGAAAACCAAATGACAATATGGGGAGCTGCTCGACACATACAGGAGCACAAGCAACAAGGGAAAGGAGACCTTTATAAAGGCGTCCATTTTTCCAGGAATTGGGGTCTGTGGTTAAAGAGAGACGACAAAAAGAACAGGGTTAGCCCAAGACATTTGTTATCTCCACATAGCACATAGCAATGCGGTCTCTAGAGGCTGTAGCACATGGGCTAGTGACCTGAATGCCGACACGTGCGGCACTCCGAATATCCTGTTTGAATCTTCAGGGACAAATCGGTGAGATGAGCTTTTCACCAAGAGCTTTACTTCCACAATCAAAAGCTGCCCTAAATATTTATGGTACAGGAGCCACTTTGCATGTTCACGACAAATAAAAAGCTGAGAGTGGTTCAGAAACTGCTCTTTATTCTGTGTCTAAAGAAAAAGTGCATGCCAGTCTTACTGTTGTGACAGGATCATTCTTATAAAGACTGGCCAAACCTGAACCGTGCTTCATCTCTCAAACACTCCTTATTGTGTGTGTGTGTGTGTGTGTGTGTGTGTGTGTGTGTGTGTGTGTGTGTGTGTGTGTGTGTGTAAGGATGAAAGTGTGTGTGGGGATGTGTGTGTACCGTTCTCCTCACTCGTCTTTCTCCGGTCCTCTGGGTCCACGTTTACCAGCTGTAGAATGAGCGGCCTGCGTGTCACGATGCCAGTGCCGCGAGGCAAAAGGTCTCTGCCAACCAGACTCTCCAACACGGAGCTTTTCCCACTGCTCTGTTAAGAGAGAAAAGTCACTGCCATATTAGCAACACTTCCATTTCCATTCAGCTTTTCAGTAGCTATGTTCAGAAGGTGTGTAACAGTACACGTATTCATATCGGACTTTTCGGCTCGGGATTTTCAACTTTCGTACCGCATACAATTTTTTTTCATTTCCGAACATAGTAAAAATCCCTCATGAGTTCCCTCATGAATGTATTAAGTGCCGGACCGCAAGTTTTTTAAGACTCTCGCACTTCCAGCGCATTTTTTCACCATTAATAAACATACACAACAATGCAAGGGGTATTTATTAAATAATAATGACGTAAAATAAAATACAAAAAAATACCAAAAAACTGAGTTAGCACAGTGTCACTGTGGTTTTTTACTCCATAAAGGAAAAGGATTTTTTTCCGGGCGTTGTTTTGCGTTTTACGGCTGTCTAGTGAAAGGGATTCTTCAGCATTTGATGTACAGCTGCAATAATCTCTCCTAAAAGGAGAAAATCCTGACAATTCCACATATTGAGGGAGTGAATGGATGAAGGATGAAAGAAATTAAGTTTCATTTGTTAAATGCCAAGAAAATGTACAGAGAACACACCTTTAGAAAATTAACTATTAAAGGTAAAACACACAAATAAATATCTGTATTATCCAAACACGGTCTAATTTTTCCATTTATTAAATTATATTTAATCAATTCATTTTGTGCCAATTTAATCAATTATTCAATTGAATCAATATAATTTAAAAAAAGTTCTATTTGATTTATACAAACGTATTTGTGTATATATTTATCAAATATTATTATATATAATATTTAACCAAGCAGGCAATTTATTTAAAATTGTTTTCAAAAATATAAATGTTGTTCACAATTTTATGTTTTGCATTTTTTACTAACTGTACCGAAATAGAAGCGAACCGTGTACGTACCGAACCTGATTTTTGTTTACCGTTAAACCCCCAAAGTTGAACGTTCACTGATTAGCCTGTTCGAATCAATCCTTGGTGCGTTTTCTCCCCTCAAACATAGCGCATTTTTGTACCAATCACACTCGAGCGCTGAGCAAAACAATCAGACCAATCAGCTCCATGATATCTAGCTCTTGCTTCACATTTGCCAAGAGAGACAATGCGGTGGCACTTTCTTCCTGTAATCTGCCCGTCTCTGTAGACGCAAACACTTTCCAATGTTTTACTTTCATAACATGAGTTCATGACAACCAGGAATTCGGAAGCTTCCAACTAGAAATCCTACTTCCCAGATTAAAGTGTTTACATGAAGCCGTCTGAGGTCAGAATTAAAATACTCACTATAAAAAAATTGGAAATAAGGATTTGCTCAAGCAGTTTGCTTCAAAAATACTCTTGCAGGAAGCTAAGGAAATATTTCAACAAGTGACACAACAGAAAAGCGTTCGCTTTATCGTCCAAATAGATCTATGCGAGTTCAAATGCCGATGATGCCAGAAGAATACGTGAGCCTGCGCCGACAGCCTCAGAGGAAGCATGTGACAGTTTTCGCTTTGGATCTCCCTGGTTGGTGGCTGCTGTGTGATGTGGAGAAGTGCCTTAAATATCCATGACTGAATTTTGCACTAAAACATGGGAAAGACTAAAAATGAAAAGAAAGAAAGAAACTTTTACTTGTCACATAAATTCTTTCCTCTTGTTTGCCGTCAGCCATGATACAGCAGCTGGGGTAAAGAAGCTTAAAAGCCATGCACAAGGGCACAAATGTTGCAGCTTGGTGATCCTGGGCTTGAACCCTCCGATCAGTACACCAGAGCCTTAACCACGAGCTACCATTACGTACTGAGTGATTTCAGACCTAACCAGAAACTCCAACGACTGCTCACTGCTTCTGAAGTGAAAATCACAAAACAACCTCCAACAATCAGAGCTCTTAAAGAAGGTATTACTTGTTATTTATTAATGATTTTATACACTCACTATTATACAACCTGAACAGCTTTTCTGTCAGATCGTTCCTCCTTGTTTAGGAATGCAGCACTGTACACCATGCAGCACTGTACACCTACACTGCAGTGTGTTTCCACTCCATCTATCAGTTCAATCGTTTGCATTTTCCTTCCTGAGACAGAACTGTCCCCTAGTGGTGTCAGATTCACCCTCACCCAGCACATAATCTCCACCATCTCCATGTACATTTGTGACATTTAGCAGACGCCCTTCTCCAGAGTGACGTACAAAATGCTTCGAGTCTCTATCAAAGAATCAATCTACACTGGTACTTTAGATTATATACATCACAAACATTTCAATATGAAGACGTCGAACCTATTTCAGGGTGGACTTTCTCTTTCACTCAGAAGATAGAGCTGGCACCCTGATCACTGTCATTACATTTTTTTTCTTCATTATTTTTCTCTCCCTGTTGCCCCTCTACTCTCATTCTCTCTCAATTTTCAGATTCGACAATCTATGACCCTGTCGCCGGTTCACCACTGTTCCTTGACCACTTTTGATAGAAACTGACCACTGCAGACCAGGAACATACCACAAGAGCTGCCTTTTTCTATATGCTCGGATTCTGTCAACTTGCGATCACAATTTGTGAAACTCGCTCAAATCCTTACGCTTGCCCATTTTTTCTGCTTTTAACACGTCAACTTTGAGGACAAAATGTTCACTTGCTGCCATAATATATCCCACCCACTAATAGGTGCCATGATGAAGAGATAATCAGTGTTATTTGCTTCACTGCTCATAATGTTATGAGTATATATATATGGAGGCTGGTGGCCTAAGTGAAGATGGGCCAAATCTAGAGACTGTGTGTGTGTGTGTGTGTGTGTGTGTGTGTGTGTGTGTGTGTGTGTGTGTGTGTTCTTTACATAGGCCACCAGCCTGACCTAGACCTTGTGATGTTCCCCAAAGGTTCACTTATTAATACCAGCTACAATCACACTATTCACACTCGCTGTAACAGTCATTCTACGCAGCTTAGCTAACTTAGCTAGATGCTTATCTTACAATTATATATAAATGTTCCACTGAGTACTTGCTTAGTGAAAATAAACCAAAAAAATGCAATTTCCAGTTTTGCTATTTTTATGTCTCAGAAATTCCTTACTGCTCGCTAGCTAGTTAGCGCCACCGCTAGCCGCAACGACGGAGAAAAAGCAGCGCGCTACCTGCGTCCCGACCACAGCGATCTGCGGCAGCTGAATGATATCCGCGCCCACGGTGTTAAACACATCCTGGAGCTTGTTAATGACAGGAATAAGAGCCTCCATGGCGTTGGATAATCGCTCGACGTCCGAACGTAGGAAGCTGCGAATGAACCGCGCTATTAAACACGGCACAAAGTCATCCAAACGTCCCTCACGCAGCCACCATTAGCAAGCGTCTATGACAGTTGCTGGCGCATGCGCGACGAAGCTCCTCGCGGAAGATATCGGGACTTTGAGTTTTCGAAGCAGGAGCGCGCAACGACAGGCGAAGCGTCAAGAAACTACACTTCCGGCTTTTCTGATTCGCTATTTGAAGCGAATTTTCTATGTATATCCTCAATGTTGATAGAAATGAACAGTTTTGCACACTTTTTGGTATTATCTTACTCTTATGAGGCAGTCACCTGGAATTTCTTTTCTTTTCCAACAATCATGAGGAGTTCCCAGAGGTGTTGAGTGCTCGTTGCCTGCTTTTCCTTCACTCTCTGGTTCAAACCATCTCACCCTGGATTAAGATAGGGTGATAAGTAGTGATGGGAAGATCGGATCATTTTAGTGACTTGTTCCTTTGAATCTCGTTTGTCAAAATTAGTCGGGTTTTTTTATTCCTTTGATCAGAAATGTAATAAAATGAACGAATGACTCGGACTTGAAGAGTTAGAGGTAAACTACTCAATTCTGTTTCCTGTACAGAACCTACAGACATTCCAGTAGAAAATGAACGAATCACTTTTTGATCACATTTATGACTGCACTAGTGATTGTGGAGGGCAGGTCATCTGATTCAACATTCTCCTTCTTCAAAAAAAATAGCTTTTACATAACCTAGAGGTGTGTTTGGGGTCATTGCCTTGTTGGAAAACAAAGGATGGTCCCACTAAGTTGCAAACCAGATGGGATGGCAAGTGCCCTCATTAAAAAATCATCTCCAGCAATTCACCCCACTCAGTCTCCTCAGAACAGTGGATGTTAAAATTATTTATGTAAATGTATGCGGCTGTTAATTCTAATAAACTTATCCGCTGCAGCAGAGGTAGCTCTTGGTCTTCATTTCCTTCGTACAGTTCTCATGAGAGCCTGGTTCTTTATAGCGTTTGAAGTTTTTTGAGACTACACTTGGGGATATATTTAAAGTTCTTAAGATTTTTTTGGATTGACTTACCTTCACTTCATAACTTAATGGTGAACAGTCCTTTCTCTTGATGCAACTGAGTGTTTCTTGCTGTAATATGGATTTGTACAGTAGCTGTATTTTTTCCCTTTAACTTACCAATAGTGCCACTGTAAGATTGACATTACTTATCACACATTCCAGTGCTCATGAAATTAGCTCTCACTATCCAGTGCTCTGTATTGTTTAAAGACCTATAATCACACTCTTGATGTCACCCAAATGAGGATGGGTTCCCCTTTTGAGTCTGGTTCCTCTCAAGGTTTCTTCCTCATAACATCTAAGGGAGTTTTTCCTTGCCACAGTCACCAGGGATAAATACACATCGTTCACCTTAACTGTAAAGCTGCTTTGAGACAATGTCTGTAGTGAAAAGCGCTATAGAAATAAACTTGACTTGACTTGCCACAACTGTAACAAATAGTAAGAAATTCACAAATTCACATAATCAGAATTAAATTAGGCAAATAACTTTACACATTTTATTCCACCCAAGAATATAGCATAGCTTTGAATATAGACATTCATATTTATTTATATTCATATTCAGATATTTATGCTCTATTCATAGGATTTATGTAAGTGCTTGATAAGTCGACTCAAAAGTTCAGCGAGTAACAGTGATATGAACGGTACAGCTGGCTTTAACATATTGCACAAGAACAAAACAATTCGACATGAAAATTCCAGGTAACAGGTAATCGAATAGCATGACTGAGTACCACAGTAGGTGTAATTGAGGTTTTACATGCATATTAGGGAAGTTTTTCAGCCCGACGCTGCATCCTGTTTTTGAGGACGTTCTTCACATTTTTGTTGCGAGCGACATTGTCATTCCGAATCTCCTTCTCCTTGACGGGTTTTCCAAACAATGATTAGGTTTGCTCCAATGTCTTTGTGTTTGACCATTCCTATGGGTTATCTTGTAGGATGTTTAAGCCTTAACCACTCACTTTTACATTTCTATTTAAATTTAGGATCATTTTACAATTAACCATGAACAGAAACACATTTAAAAAATCTTCTAGGCATGGAACAGGCTTGGACAAATTAAACATCCAAGCCAGATAGAGACAATGTCTTTAACATCTGATGTGAAAACAGCACACAATGTCTTAAAGCAAACAATTTGGCGAATGATTATTATGATGCCACAGAACACGTGATCACAAACTCATTCATTTCCCTTTGTCCGTATTAACGAAGTTACCCATCTAACTATCTTGCCATACATTATTATGTTTGCTACTGTCAAGCGTCTATTAAATACGGTTTCAGTCAATCTAAAAAAAACAATTGGGTAGAACACTGGAATAATACATGTATGCTTTGTCCACCCTGATGGAATAAAATTTGTCAAATGGAACTTATGCATTAATTCACACTGCATACACACTCCAAAAGGCACCTACTAAATATTCTCCAAAACTAATTTTCCAGAGCAAACTATTGTGATCGAATCTACAAACGAGGTACATGCCGTCTATCTGGAATTCTGTCACTTATATGCTGAGATTTCACAAAACACTCCTTTATAAATAACATTTGTAATAAATAAAAAAACATTTGTGTTTCTGCTTCGTTTGATCTGCATGGCAAAGTGGCAGGCTGATACATCATGTATGATTTACAAATCGAGTCCAATCTGAATGTGACATAGTTAAACAACAGAAGATGCTTTTTTTTTTTTTTTTGTGATTCTGCAAGAATATAACTGAAAATCCCTAATAGTGCTCCTTATCATTGAGCTTCATTCATTTCAGCAGCAAGGTTATAAATTAGTATGTCTAATCCAGACAAAATTAGCTTAACTATCGGTGAGGAGGATATTGTGGTGAGAAATCAGGACGAGGTACAGTCTGTGTAGGTGGTCACCATGTTCCCCCTCCTTTGAGTCACAGTCCTGCAGTGCTGCTTTGCTATGCCATGGAACCTGCCCTCAGTCCGCTTGGCATGTCTGTCAAATGTAAACATTCTCTCCATGTCGTCGGACAGATCCTCAAAAAGCCCGCCCCCGTAAGCTCCCTGGAAGTGCCTCTTGTGCCGGTTGTGGCTGTGCTGGTGAGCTCGGAAAGGCTCCTCGAAGTTCCGTTTGGGGCGTGCATGCCTGTTTTGGCTGTAGATATCGAAGTCTCTGAACATGTCCTCGAAGTTAAAATCGAAGGACTGGTGAAAGTTCTGGTTTCCTCTGTTCATGTCTTCGCTGGAGAAAGCGCTCTGTCTGAGGCGATCGTACTCTCTCCTCTTTTTCTCCTCCGATAGTGTTTCGTATGCTGAAAAAAGATGAGAACAGAGATGAGAACAGAGCACATTGTGCTTCTACAGCATCAACAAAGGAGGAAAATCAGTCATAAAGCAGCTGCTTAAACTAAATTAAATTAAATATTATAACTAAATTAAATATTCAATCAAAAATAAAAGCTTAAATATGTTACAATCAACATCACTCAAACTTCTGTGACAAATGCAATTAGAATTTAATAATTAAACATTTAAACATTTGGACTTTGATGTGACTGTGATCTTTTGTTCTATTAGTGAAGGATACATTTCTCCAGCTTGTGGGATTGTAATGAAGAAATATAACAAATTATCTGATGACTTACCCTCTGCTATTTCCCGGAACTTCGCCTCTGAATCAGGGTTCTTATTCTTGTCGGGATGATATTTCATGGCGAGCTTGTGGAAAGCCTTCTTGATCTGACGTTCACTGGCATCTTTAGGTACACCCAAAATATCATAGTAGTCCTTCTTGGCTAGTATCAGTTCTGTTATCATTATGATGCACGCAGCGAACATTAGCGTTGACTGCACTGTGGCCATCGTGTTGCTTTTGCCTGTTTGATAAAAGAGAGAAGAAGAGACAGACAGATGTAGAAGTCATTCTACAGCTGTATATAGGCAGCATTTTTCTACATTTTGGGCTCCAACCACCAACATTAAGCAAAACCTCTGTTCTGTCAGTGAAAAAGTTTGTAAAAGAGAGTTCATTGGCTCCAAAAAAATATCATCAGGGGGTCAGTACTTCAGTAGCTATAAACCTTTACTTCGCTACCATTCCAGGAATGTTTTGAAATGCCATCGAAATGTCAAACTGCCATCTAAATGTAATCTGCCCTCAGTTTAGCAGATTACTGGTTTTCAGCACATCCAAAACAATGTGCTGGAGCTTAAACGCATGCACATGAAGCTGGATCTCCAGGAGAAGCAGCTCAGTGATGTTAAATCTTCAACACAATCCCTTCATTAAGTGCATCTAACCCTTAAACCTAAAAAAAAAAAAAAAAAAAACACTGAAGGAGAAGGTGTAGTCAAACTTTTGACTGTTACTGCTCTTCCACAATCATCATCTCTAGCGGAAACATTAACATTAACCTCTTAAAATGACCCCAGATTTTCCATTCATTTTTGTGCCATGCATTTTTGTGTACACATGATAGAATAATGAATGGATGGATGGATGGATGGATAGATAGATAGATAGATAGATAGATAGATAGATAGATAGATAGATAGATAGATAGATAGATAGATAGATAGACAGACAGACAGACAGACAGACAGACAGACAGACGTCATAGCTACCAGAAATATAAATAGTAGCATTGTAAAAACTGACAAGTGCAGTTAAATATGTAAATATATGGACAACACATAAATATAAAGGCTCTGAGCAGTGACAAATGCAGAACAGCAGAAGCTGTTGAACAAGTTCACCAAGATTTAACACTGCAGGGAATCCCCTGGATCCTGAGTGCAGCCTATACAACCGATAGCACATTTGCTAATACTCCGTATTACTGCTCAGCTTCTCCCTGCTGTTGCTAAGCTAACTGCTATGTTAACGCTCTAACTACCCACTCGTATTATTACGGTAGCACAAATAATACCCAAAAATACAGTGTGGAATAAAGCGCAGTTATTATTCCCAATACATTATCATTATTATTATTATGTAAATGAATGTTACCTTTAATAAACGCGGTCACCGGGGCAGCGCAGATAACGGTCTGCTTTCGTTCCCATCCCAAGCAACAACACGAAGCGCAACCCCATTGGTTGGATTTGTACCACGTGACCTTCGCGTGCAACGAGGGGCGAGCTCGTGCAATTTCAGTGAAGGCGGCGTAGAGCGCGTGCACGTCTGTATATATAATTATACTGGTAACGCATGGAATTGCATTATGTCCAATATAATACACAATTATGCAATGAACCAATTATGCAATAAACCATTCGATATAAAATATAAACTGGGAACTATATATTTGTTTGATTATTTTAAATATCTCGCATTCCACATTTAGTTTCAATTTGCTCTTAAACCCTCCTCCACTCTTGTTGTTGACGTTTATATGTTACATACTATATATATATATAATTATAATCTGTTCTAAATGTACCTTAATTTATTCATTTTTAAGTTTTTATTACTCTAATCAAATTGCCATGGACAAATATGGATGCGTTATGCAGATGCATGTTTATTATTAGTGAGCATGAAGACACAATATTGTAAATGTTTTCAAGAAATTATAGGGTTTAAATTACGTAAATCACAAGAACATCAAAAGGAACTTTTCCTATGTTTCCACACGGACGGTTAATGAGATGATATCGGAGAAACTGTGCGTCTTCTAACTTTCATACGGATTACAAAATCGGAGAATCGGTTTGTTAGTAGACATTTCAAGCTTTCTATACACGAATTTATTATGTCTGTGAGGCAAATATTCACTGAGATTCAGGTTGTTTTATTTGTGTCTGTGAAGAGAGATGAAAGCGACGGCAGAGCGTGCACCCTGTCTGTTTTCTTACTTTTACAAAAGCACAGTGTTTAATTGAATGATGTATTGCTTTTATCTGCACAATCAAAAACACAAGCTGAAGGTTTTAATTTCGTCATACAAAAATGATCATACAGAAATGCGCACTTTATTAATTGCTGTTAACATTTTATTTGCGTTAACGATAAGATTATAACAGCCTAATATATATATATATATATATATATATATATATATATATATATATATATATATATATATATATATATATATATATAATTTTACAATTTAAAAATATTGAGACAAATCTCGAGAAAATCAGCCCACCCAGGAGTAAAAAAAAAAAATAGTGATCAGTATGGGGTTGTATACAGTAATTTGTTAATGTAACACGAAGGAGGAAGAGTGTAGTGTGAGATTCAGGGAAGAGGTCAGACAGGGGCTTGGTGGTGGTAATGAGGTGCTGGATGATTGGGCAACTACTGCAGAAGTGATAAGGGAGACAACTAGAAAGGTACTTGGTGTGACATCTGGAAATAGAAAGGAAGATAAAGATATGTGGTGGAATGAGGAAGTGCAGGAGAGCATAAGGAGAAAGAATTTGGAAAAACAGAATTGGGATCGACAAAGTGATGTGAAAAGTAGGCAGGAGTACAAGGATATGCGGCTGCAGGTGAAGAGGGATGTGGTGAATGCCAAGGAAAAGGCATATGAGGAGCTGAATGAGAAGTTGGACACTAAGGAGGAAGAAAAGTATTTATACTGATTGGCCAGGCAGAGGGACCGAGCTGGGAAGGATGTGCTATAAGTTAGAGCAATAAAGGATGGAGATGGATATGGGTTGACTGGTGAGGAGAGTGTGTTGAGAAGATAGAGGGAGTATTTTGAGCAGCTGATGAACGAGGAAAATAAGAGAGAGAGAAGGTTGGATGGTGTGGAGATGGTGAAGCAGGAAGTGGATAGGATTAGTAAGGCGGAAGTGCGAGCAGCGTCTTCTTTCAGCTTACTCATCTTTAAGAACAAGGGAGATGTGCAGACCTGCAGTAACTACAGGGGAATTAAGTTGATTAGTCACACCATGAAGTTATGGGAAAGACTAGTGGAAGCCAGGCTGAGAGAAGAGGTGACCATCTGTGAGCAACAGTATGGTTTCATGCCACGAAAGAGCACCACAGACGCATTATTTGCTTTGAGAATGTTGATGGAGAAGTAAAGAGAAGGTCAGAAGGAGTTGCATTGTGTGTTTGTTTGGATTTAGAGAAAGCTTACGACAGGTTGCCGAGAGAGGAATTGTGGAATTGTATGAGGAAGTCAGGTGTGTCAGAGAAGTATGTGAGGGTGGTGCAGGACATGTATGAGGACAGTGTGCAGTAAGAACGTCAGACTGATCGGAAGGAGTGATTTGTGATAGAAGCGTGTCTGCAAGAGTGAAAGGGAAAGTTTATAGGACTGTGGTGAGGCCTGCGATGTTGTATGGTTTAGGGACAGTGGCATTGAGTAAAAGACAGGAGGTGGAGCTGGAGGTAGCAGAGCTGAAGATGTTGAGGTTTTCATCTGGAGTATTGAGGATGGACAGGATTAGAAACAAGTTTATTAGAGGGACAGCGCATGTAGGACGTTTTGGTGAAAAGGTGAGGGAGGCGAGATTGAGATGGTTTGGACATGTGCAGAGGAGGGACATGGGGTATATCAGTAGGAGAATGCTGAGAATGGAGCCACCAGGAAGGAGGAAAAGAGGAAGGCCAAGGAGTCGGTTTATGGATGTGATGAGGGAAGACATGCAGGTGGTTGGTTTGAAAGAGGCAGATGCAAAGGACAGAGGGGTATGGAGACAGATGATCTGCTGTGGAGACCCCTAATGGGAGAAGCCAATAGAAGAAGAGTCTATGCTCTTTATTTCATAGCTTTTCTCTAAGTTGTGCTGTTTCAAGAACTGTATATTTTATCCAATCTGATTCCAGCGATCACATCACGTGGTGTTGCCAGGGTCCTTTTAGAAGGTTAACATTGATGCTTCTGCTAGATATGATAATTGCAGTACAGCAGTAACACTCAGAAGTTTGGGTCCACCTTCTTCTTCAGAATTTTTATTATTATAATTTTCATCATTGTACATTAACACTGAAGACATCCAAACTGAAATAACACGTATGGAATTTTGAAGTAAAAAATCTAGAATCTAAAAAATCTGCTAAACAACCCAGAATATATTTTGTATTTTGGATTGTCCAAAGTAGCTAGATTTTGCATTGATGTCAGATTGGTGAACTTATGGCCTGTCTAGTCAAGTCAAAGTCAAAGTGAACTTTGTCACTCAGTCAGGCAGCAAAGTGCAAAGTAGAACGAAATTGTGTTTCTTTAAAGGCTCCATGTGCAGATGAACATGTAACAGTCAGTAGACAAGACAAGTACCAAATAGGCAGCACAATAGACAGTAGACAATACACAAAGATTACACAATAGACACAATGAGAAAAATAAAATAAATTGCACATCATGCACACACATGGATGACACAATCTCTTTCCTTGTTACTTCTGTTCAGCCTAATCACATCTTCTCCCAGCCTGCGAGTGTATCAGGTACCCAGACTGTTGCCCTCCACTGACCTTCCAACATCACACCCAATCAGAGTGACCCGAAACTCGCAGCGTCTATGAGCATCGCCCCTGACCCAGCCTCTGCGCTGACCTTTTCCAATGCCAGTCTGATCAAGACCAACCCCCAGACCCAGATTAAAACCATTGTCCCGAATTAGCTTGCCGGGTCTCCTGTCTCCTTACCACCCGGATTCACTATCCCACCGAGTTAGCAGCATTTACACTCCTACTAAAGTTCATATTTGGAGTCGGTATGACCATGATGGAGAAATTGAGATCCTGTTTCGGACTTTTAAGAGCCAGTCACCCCTTTAACTTAAAAAATACAGAGGGTGTCATATCACACACATTCATTCATTCATTCATTCATTCATTTTCTCCCGCTTATCCGTAATTCGGGTCGCGGGGGCAGCAGTCTAAGCAGGCCCCCACCTTCGACTGCTGCCCAATCCTTACAGCACCGTCCCTTACGGTCCCTCCTGCAGGTCCCTTACGGTCCCTCCTGCAGGTGGTGAGCCCCACGTCACGGACCCTGATATTTCCCTCGTAAGGGACCCCCGGAGCATAGAGGGTTAAGGGCCTTGCTCAAGGGCCCAAGAGTGGCAGCTTGGCGATACCGGGGCTTGAACCCCAGACCTTCCGATCGACAACCCAGCGCCTTAACCGCTGGAGCCACCACTCCCCCCCATCACACACATTCGTTTTATGAATCTTATTTAAATGTTTACTATGTCTGTTTACTATAGAGCCATTGAGTTTATTTAGAGTATTATTTGTATTTTAGATTGTCCAAAGTAGCTAGATTTTGCATTGATGACAGATTGGCGGACTCGTCGCCTGTCTATATAGTCAAAGTGAACTTTGTTGTCATTCAGCCAGACAGCAAGCTGCAGTGCAGAACGAAATTGCGTTGCTCCAAAGGCTCCATGTAAAGATGAACATGTAACAGTCAGTGGGCAAAATATTGAATACTGAGAGTGATAACAGCAACAAGAAACTGGACAACTCCATCTATTAAAGAAAGAGAAATATCAGTACATTAACATTATTTAGTTTTAGCAACGTTCTTATAACTCGACGGGAACCCGCGGCGCGTACACACACCAATCCCGTACAGCGGTGTCGCGTGCTTGTGACGTCACACCCGCCCATTTCCCACCGTGCACTGCGCGGGCAAAACAACGCACGCGCACGACACGCTCCGTCGAGCGTCTTCCAAAGATGGCGGGCGTCCCCGATCCGCTGGAAGATATGCTGTATTCCGAAGTGGACGAGAAAGCCGTCAGCGATCTTGTGGGTTCGTTAGAGTCGGAGCTCGGCGGTCAGAATAAGTCCCAGAGCGAGGCGAGGAGGTCAGGAGCAGCCGAGAGCGGAAACAGCAACTTAGGAAAAGCGCAAGCCGCTCAAGCGGGAACCGCATTGGAGGCGCGAGAGTCGGGAGCGCACAGAGTGGAGGTGAAGCGGGAGAACGGCTCCGAGAGGACACCCAGCACCAACTCCGTCTCCGTCCCTTCCACTCTGAGCGCCACGGCGATTATGGCTACCAACCGAGTGCAGCCAAACATCACCGTAGTACCAAAGCCAGCTGTGCCGGGACTCGCAACTTCTCCCAACTGTTCAAGTGACGCAGCAGTTGTAGCATCATCCTCATCAGCAGCAGTTACAGATTCTCTACCCAACACCAATCACATAGCTTCAACTATCCGCCCCGTTTCCTCCAGAGCAGTGGCAGGTGAGAATGGCAGCAGTGGCTCTGTAGCTCTCCCTTCAGCTCCCACTCCTGTAGCCGGATTACAGCTCGGTGTCAATGGTGCTGTCATTAGCTCTGGCTTAGGCACCGACACCACCAACACATCCACTTCCAAAGGCACAAACGGTACTTTCCTTGCTACTTCTAATCACATCCTCTCCCAGCCTGCGAGTGTATCAGGTACCCAGACTGTTGCCCTCCACCGACCTTCCAACATCACACCCAATCCTAGTGACCCGAAACTCGCAGCATCTGTGAGCATCGCCCCTGACCCAGCCCCTGCGCTGACCTTTTCCAATGCCAGTCTGATCAAGACCAACCCCCAGACCCAGATTAAAACCATTGTCCCGAATCAGCTTGCCGGGTCTCCTGTAGCCGTGCGACCTCCGATGACCGGCACACTAGTGCACTCGGGGGCGGTGAGTACCCCACTTACAGTGGTCAGCACGCCGTCAGTGCTGGTCAAGCCGGACGCAGGGCAGACCACGGGAATGCTGAGACCAGCTACGGCGTCTCCGGTGGTGAGCACTGTGTCTGTGCGACCCGGGGTTCCTGCAGCACCTGCGCCCAGGGCAGTGGTACCTCAAATCACAGTCAGACCTCAACAACCGACCACAATTCAGTTACCACCCGGATTCACTATCCCACCGGGTAAGCAGCATTTACACTCCTACTGAAGTACATATTTGGAGTTGCTATGACCATGATGGAGAAATTGAGATCCTGTTTCAGACTTTTAAGAGCCAGTCACCCCTTTAACTGTTTAAAATAACACAGGGTGTCACGTCGGGTGTCTTTTAGAGAGCCATGGAGTTCATTTAATCCAGTAATTTTTCCCACACATACACACAGAAAACAAAAAGAATTGTTACTGAAAGATTCGTTTTGAAAAGAATCAGTTTGACACCTACGGCTTGAATCTTTGGGATATCCATCATTTCATGATTTAAAGACTATAATCGACAATCTAAAAGATTTATTATAATATTTATCGAGTTCTAATCTCGAGCACGTGTTGTGTTACGCAGCTTTTTTTGCTCATTTTGTGTGCATCTTAATGAGGTGTATCGTCTGTACTGTAGGAATGGTGCTTGTCCGGACTGAGGCAGGCCAGCTGGTGCTGGTTCCTCAGCAGGTCCTGGCCCAGGCGAAGGCTCAAAATCAGACCAAAGCGGCTCTGTCTCCTACGCCTGCGACGACCACCACCACTATCCGAGTCGCCACTCCTGTGCAGCAAGTATGAAAGAACACATTCTCAGTGTGAAAAATTTAATCGATAAAAAAATGTATTCGGGTTATTTATTTATTTATTTATTTATTTATTTATTTATTTGTTTATTTATTTGTATTTTTTATTTTATTTATTTATTTTTTTGTCAACCTCAGTTAGGGTTCAAATTACATGCGCATTGTTAGATCAAGGTGCAAATAGTATTATAGTAAATAATATGTATACATTTCTGGCTCGTAAGATTTTGGCTCTCGGGATTTCATCCTGGACAATGACTTGCTTTGCAGGCACCTGTGACATCCCAAGCCATCCGACCGATTCCTCCTGCACAGGCTAAAGTGGTCCAAGCTGCCAGCACTGCAGGTCCTGCTCTACAGGTACATGTCCTCTTTTATCTGTTTTAAATTTCTAACAATTGTACTGTATCATGTTTATTAATCCAACATAGTGAGCTCAAATAATTTTTTACTTAATGATAAACACTAAAGATCTTCAGTATTACTGATCAAACGAGGTGAATTTTTTTTCTTTTGACTATCAATAAATTCTTTCCGAGTTTAGTTTAAATATTCTTTATAAGGTTTCTTCTGAATATAGTCAACACTGCAGCTCTGCTCCACACAATTGTCTATTAGTTATCCCACGATGCACCAAAGAAGCGCCCAAGGAGACCATTTCTGCCTGTGGCCTTCAAACTATACAACCCCTCTCTCTGAGCACAAACAGCTGGTCCACAATATGTATGATCTAGATAATATAGTGATAGATTTTCATGCCACACTTATCAAATGTTATTACCCTTGGCAATTCAGTGCAATAATTACAGTGCAATAATAATAATAATTGTTACATGTGCCATAACTTGCATAAATATCATAGACTGATCTATTGATGAAATATCATGTAGACTGATCTATTGTCATCTGTTTCACTGCTGCTACACATTTCACTTCACTGAATATATAACTTATGTATATTTATTTAAATTTTCATGTTTTTTTTTTTCTTTCTTTTTTTATTTCAGTTTAATCTTGACTTACATTTTTTCAGCTCAGGCAGATTTTCATCATCGTCTCAACCACATACAATACACAGCATTACAATACAAAATATTTAAAGTTATAATAAAACACTTCCTGAATGTAGACATTTTAATGGGTGGGTTTATTTTTGACTGTTGCCAGCCAATCAGACGATCAGGGTATAAATATTATTGCAGGTGAAATCCTTTGATGTTTCAATGAGAGTGTCAGCTTGGTGTTAGTTTTTTTTAAGAGTTCATTGCAATATTGTAATATAATGAAATATAAATACCCATATGTGTGATGGTTGTTATGATGTGTTGTGTTAGAAGACCCCATTGGTGACAGCAAGCCCTGCTCAGAAGCCCAGTGGCCCCACTGTGATCACTGCCGGAGCTCGTGTCCAAACACCAAACCAGACGATCCTGAAACCTTCACCCGCCGTCACGGCACCCGCCGCCCCCACCACGGGACTCGCCGGCCTTTCTCAGGTAAACCGACTCATCTCAAATCTTTCGTCTGCACAGAAAATATCTGCTTCGTCCTAAATTGTGTTTCTTGTGGTTCTTGTACAGTCTCTTATGTAGTAGTACATAAAATTTATTTATAAATTAAATTTGTTTTTGTGAATTTCCAGATAATTTTGCTTCACATTGCTTTGCATTGAACCAAATGTTTACTTGTACAGTATTTATTTGTAATTTTTCTACAGACAATCCACATGCACAACCTTCTGTACTGTTCAGAACGGAGCTACAGCGTCGCTGTGTTTACTGTTTCTGACAGTTACGGTGTCTACTTGTCTCATGCTGTTATTTTTATTGTTTTCTTGCAGTAAATGTTGCGCACGTGCACTTTGTGGTGTTAGTTCTTTTGTGTAGTTCTGTTACTTTGTGTTAATTTCTGTTGTCCGACGTAGCACCTTGGTCCTGGGGAAACGTTGTTTCGTTTCACTGTGTACTGCACTGTATATGTTTGAAATGACGATAAAGCCCACTTGACCTGATCGATTTGCTGTAATGTTTCACCCTTTGTTTGTTTTAGGAAATGCAAGAGAATGTGAAGAAGTGCAAGAATTTCTTAGCAACGTTGATCAAACTGGCATCCCATAATTCCCCTTTTCCGGAAACGTCGAAGAACGTGAAGGCGCTTGTGCAGGACCTGCTGGTGAGTAGCATCGGTGGTTCCATGACATCTCTGTCTGCCTTTTTGAGAGGGAGCGTTACAGCACTCCGATGCTCACGCATTTGTGGAGATGCAAATGTTCTACTGTACTCACAACTTTCCTTCAACTGTCATTCATACAGCATATATGATCGCAATGGACGTTCTATATTGAAAGAAATGTGCAATACTTGTTACATACAACGTTTAGGAACAGTTTGAACAACAGAGATTTATCACAGAAAGGCTCTTGTCCTTGTAAATTCTATTCGCTATGCATTGTGGGAAATCCACTGCAGTAGCGTAGATTCAACGATCCAGAAGAAGAAAATTTCTGTCACTTTATCTGTATCTATATTTGGGATTTCTGCACTGTAATTTACAAGTTTCTCATGATCTCATTTCTATCGGATGTCCAGACGGCGAAAATCTAAATTTTAGGTCTTAAGTCTTAAATTCACTGTTAAATAATTTTAAATTGGTCTTAATTTTCCAGTGTCCATGTAACGCTACCTGTAATGCTCATTGAAATGCTCCTGCAGCACTTCAGAATGTTTTTGTTTTAGTTTCTGTGGTGTTGTAGTTCTTTCTTTTGTTAGTCCAATTATAATTTGCTTTCTGACAACTACAAATGAGACCAACATGCAACAACCAGTCAGCTGTGTGTTATTGGAGCGAATTTCACTTGGATTGTATGACAGACATCAAACGGATAACATTTTTCAGATATGGGGAAGTGCAAGTTTAGCGATACTTGGCCTGAAAAACATGAATTAAGGGCTTGACTAAGTTTCTAACAACATATTCGTGTGTTTTTGGTCGTAAAAAGGTTTTCAAATGTTTTGAGCTGACTTTGTGAAATCTGCAAACCTGCCTTGTGGTAGCTCAGTGGTGAAGATGTCGCTCCCACTGCTGGGCTCTAGTGCAAGGCCCTTAACCTTCAATGCCACAGAATTTTATGCATGTGATAAATGTAAGTCGCTCAGGATAAGAGTGTCTGCTAAATGCCATAAATGTGAATGTCCAGTAATCCCCATTCTGTGAAACACTGTTTAATTCTGAACAGGATGACAAAATTGAGCCTGAGGAATTTACGAATCGCCTGCAGACGGAGCTGAAGTCGTCTCCTCAGCCCTACCTCATCCCCTTTCTGAAGGTAATGTCCCCAAACCTGTCTCTTCCTCCACTGAGCTATAGATTAAAGAAGAACGGGAGACTTGCTCTCTGATCATTAGTGTTATCGTTAGCTGATAATCGGGTGGCGATTTGTTAGAACAAGAAACCATTTTATAATTTGTCATCGAGTTTTTCATGCATGCATCCGTTCTGGAGCACTGATGGGTTTTTATGTATTGGTGATTATTTTAGCATGACGGTGTAACAGGTGCCTCGTAGGATACATGATTTGGAGGCCTGTGAACCTTTTAGAAAATGAAACTGAAAGTCACAGCTTGTGGTTACAGCAGGGACCAAAACTCCGATTTACTTCTGGAAGAATTCACTTGCCGAGTCACAATCTGTGAATATTATTGTATACATTTTTATATTAAAAACGTGCTTACAATTTCTAATGTGTTTTCAGTAAACGACACTGTTTGTTTAGTTTAAAGTTGCATCCATGAATGAAGTTATATATATTATAGCAGTCGCCCCCATCACCGGCGTCTTTGGTTTCTCCGTGTTGAAGTGAGACAGAAACCTTCTTTGTCCTGAAGCCATAGTGGAAATCTTACTGTCTCACAACACTGACCCTGGAGACTCCTTCCATATGATGTTCATATTGCTTAGAAAGAGTGCTTTAATAAAAACACGCGATGTGCAGCTGCATTTCTGCCGTAGAAAGATTTTCAGCACTTTCTGACAATTCGGACTGGTGAATTCACGAGTGCTGTGGTTTCAAAACATTTCCGAGCATTTTAATGAATGATGCAAGTTAGACCCTAGCTAGCATTGCTTTAGGTGACGACTATCAGAGTTTCAGTGGTCTAGAGTTAAAACATTTTGCACTTCTTGTTTTTAAATTTCGCTTTAGTCCTGTTCGGAAGAAATGATGCTTATATAAAATCAATGAAGTTTTTGGAAAAAGTGAAATTATTGTTTAAATTAAGTTATATGTGGAAGCGTTTGTTATTCAGTCCAGCGGATGCGGCATTCGTGTTTTTCAAAAAGAATCTTAAATTTTCATTCGTTTGACCACAGAACAGTTTTTCACTTTGCTTCAGTACATTTTAAGTGAGCTTTGACCCATTAAAAGGTGGTGGCATTTATGGACCATGTTCACATATGGTTTCTTCTGTGTATGATAAAGATTTAACCTGCATTTGCGAAAGATTTGGCGAACTGTGTTCACAGATAATGATTTCTGGAGGTGCTTTCGAGCCCATGCAGCGATTTCCATTCGAAAATTGTGACCGTTTTTAATGCGGTGCCACCTAATGGCCCAGATATGATGGGGATTTTTTTTTTTTTTCACACTTGTTCCTTGAGATGTCTTCAGATTCTCAGAACCTTTTCATTATGTACTGTATTTGATGAGATATTGAAAGTCTTTTCAATTTGATGGTGAGGAACATTTATTCTAAAATTGTCCCAAAAATTGTAGCCACAGTTTTTCACAGATTGGTAAAGCACTGCCCATCTGTACTTCCTAGAGACTCTGGCTATGTCTACACTAATCCGGATCAATTTGAAAACAGTGTTTTAGTTTAAAAACTAAAACACTCCGTGTCGACTTTCGTTTCCAAAAGTTGCTCATCCACAACCAAACGTCTGGAAACGCTTACGTCCCTGTACTAAGATTCGGCCCGCGTAATTTCTGCCTGCCGTTTATTTCATTTCTCGCTGCAATGACTAAAAATGTGCCATCGTTTTGTTGCCCTGTCCGTGTTGAAAAATAATTGCATTCTGTTTGATTATATATATTTAGCATAGCGTCCTAACTCTTTTGGAACTGGGGTTGTACATCTCTCTGGAGATGGTAAATGTACAGAGGTCTTGATGTCTAAGAGTTGGCGTCAATAAACAAGCTAACAGTTTATACTGTGTAGTGGCAATGTGTTTATGGGGTCAGTACAACAATGCTGCCTTTGTTTACAATAATTATCATTCTGTAAACCTTTTCACCTAATCAAGCCAATCACTTTTTCTGTACACACGTTGGGGAGTGTTAGAGTTGGGAACAGAAACACAGACAGTGTTTACATGGTGATGTGTGGTCACCCTGTGCTTGCACTAATTCAGACGTGAGGAAGCAATGCAGATGGAGATGCGCGTTTAATGTCACCTTCGTCAGGGCTTTGATGGTGTATGTCTATATACTGATTAGGCATAACATTCTGATCACTTACTCAATGTAGTGTTGGTCCCCCTTTTGCTGCCAAAACAGTTCTGACCTGTTGAGCATTAACATCATTACCTTATTCAGCAATTTGAGCTACAGGAGTTCGTCTGTTGGATCGGACCAGCATTCGTTCCACCCAAGTGCATCGATGAGCCTTGGCCCTTTTGCCGGTTCACTACTGTTTCCTTATTGGATCGTTTTTGATCAACACTGACCACTGCAGACCGGGAAAAGACCACAAGAGCTGCAGTTTTGGAGATGCTCTGACTCAGTTGTCTAGCCATCACAATTTTTCCTGCTTCTAACACACCAACATTGAGGACAAAATGTTCACTTGCCGCCTAAATCCTACACACTAACAGGTGCCATGATGAAGAGATAATCAGTGTTCTTTACTCACCGCTCTTTGTTATAATGCCATAATGTTGTGCCTGATCCGTGTATGATTTGTATTTCAATCTGAATGGGTATTTGTAGTGTGTGAGTGAATTGTAGTAATCGTTAAAGTAGTAGCGAGTAAAAGGATTGTGTGTGTGTGTGTGTGTGTGTGTGTGTGTGTGTGTGTGTGTGTGTGTGTGTGTGCATGTGTATACAGAAAAGCCTACCTGCTCTCCGCATGACGCTGTTGAGCTCACAGCAGTCTCTGACCCAGCTCGCTCAAACCTCCAGCCCCCTGACTGTGAGCGCCATTAAGGCTCCGCCCCCACGCTCCCTCGCCACCGCAATGCCTACTGTCCGCCCCACCGTCACACAGGACCAAGCTGCCGTGGTGGTACTAGACATAAACGTTACCTATACAGAAATTATTAATGTAAGTAAAGCATGCAAGCCGTCACTATAAATATATATTTATTATTTGTCCCACCTGAAGGCTGTGAAGAGGACGGCAGCACAGACAGGTCCAGTTCGGATGCCCGTAGTGATCACTCAGTCAGTCCGGCCTCAAGGTGTGTGAGTTTTCCTACTGATGACTGAAGAGTTTTGGGAGACTGGTGAGTGAATCTGCAGCTGTATGTTGTAGTTATTGGGAGTAATGCAGTGTGTGTTTTGTGTGTTGCAGGAGCCGTATTGAGAGGGCCAGCGGTACAGGTGAGGGGCCCAATGGGCATCGCCATGCAGGCTACAGCCAATCAAAGACAGAAAGCGAACGACCCAGGAGGTGGAACTTTTAGGTACTTGTGCTAAATGCCGTGTGTGTGTGTGTGTGTGTGTGTGTGTGTGTGTGTGTGTGTGTGTGTGTGTGTGTGTGTGTGTGTGTGTGTGTGTGTGTGTGTGTGTGTGTGTGTGTGTGTGTGTGTGTGTGTGTGTGTGTGTGTGTGAGTTTCTGACCATTACCGCCTGCTTCTACAACGTGCGATTTTTGTGTCCACTCCCACTTGCACCCGCAAACATTCTTTCAGCTTATAAAGATTGTGTAAAAATATACACAAACGTTAGGGTTATGATTAACTTTTAAGCCTTAAAAACTTATAAAGCACTTTCAAACGAAACATTACAACTAGCGCAGTCTGCAGGATGGTGATACACGTGCCCACAGCAAAGCTAAAACCACCCAATCACGTGACATTTCTGTTGGGTTCTGTAGGACCCCAATCCCAGTCCAGCTCTCGATCTCACGCCAATGTGTTTGTTAAATAGAAATTAACACCACTGTGTTTTTATTAATTTTTGTAACTTTTTTTCCACACTCTGCTGAAAAACATGCTGGTTCAAGGAAATTTTGATGCTGATGATAAAAAAAAAAAAAGGTCCCTCACCCAGAACACACACTGTAACCATAACAATGCTTTTAACAGTCCTACCTACAGCTAATTAACCTCCCTAGCTTACTATATAGATTAAACACTGCTGATGAGCCATTGCTGTCAAATCAAGAAGGCTTTTATTGTCATTTCAGTCCTATAAAGTAGAGTTACACAGTGAAACAAAAGTGTTCATGTCTGATGTGCCCCATAAAACAAGGTGCCCCATTAAAAAAAAAAAAAAAAAAAAAAAAAAAAAAGAACTAGGACACTATATAAAGTATACATGACATTTAGTGCAAACTATCTAAAACAGTGAGATGTACATTTGTACAAAAGGTTTTCTTCAATTATTATTAATACCCAATCCTCATGGGTATATAAATGTCATTGGTGCATAAGAGGTAATAAATGACACGTTTTATCTGATATAGTGAACAGAGCATTTTTGTATTGATTTTGGTTACTTATTTTTGTCATTTTGTTGGGGGTTTTTTGTGCAGCTACACAATACCGCTCAAATGTGAGAAAGTCTGCAATGTGAATAAATGGCAAGTTTAGGTTTCCTTCATGTGCACTTGTGGTTAAAGGGGAAGTGACTCAAAGTGGTTTTGGTGAGAGATGACCTGTGGAGTGTGTACATTTAAAGTGAAACGAGCATTCCTGTGAGCAATTCAGCCAGACAGAATTTATTCCTCTGTCTGTTTCTTGGCATGTCAATCAACGGATGATTTGTCACGTTACGTGTGTGTGTGTGTGTAAGAATAAAAAAGAGATTTTTATTATTGGCTCTTGAACACTGTTAATAGCAATACCTCCTGTCTTGCGTTTCATTAAAGGGTCTGTTTCAAGCCAATAGTTTCTGCATTAATTAGGTGCTACCCTGGTGGTCTAGTGGTTAGGATGCGGCGCTCTCACCGCTGCGGCCCGGGTTTGATCCCCGGTCTGGGAACCAACCCCAGCCATTAGGGTTGCACAAGCCAGTGCACTCTTAGTGCCGGTCCCAAGCCCGGATAAATGGGGAGGGTTGCGTTAGGAAAGGGCATCCAGCGTAAAAACGTGCCAAATCGAACATGCGGATCATGAATACGGATGATCCGCTGTGGCGACCCCTAATCGGACAAGCCGAAAGAAAGAAAGTTTCTGCATTAATTAAGTTCGTGTCTTTTATAACTGAGGCCACTAGGGGGCAGCACGTCACTGAGGGTTTTCTAGCAGTGATCAAACAGCAATCACAAACACATGTACTGGATGAATAATTCTCAGGGCTAAGAGTTATTTTTTTTAATTATTATTATTTAAAGAAATTAGTTTTTGAAAACAGTTATAGTTTATGCAGAGATCTTAATTCAGACTGCAGTTTTTATTTCTTTGCAGTTAGATGTGACTCGAGGCAAGGTAACCGATCCTGTATGTGATGTATTTCAGGGATGATGACGACATCAACGATGTGGCCTCCATGGCCGGTGTGAACCTTAATGAGGAGAACGCTCGTATTTTAGCCACGGGCTCGGAGCTGGTGGGCACACAGATCCGTTCCTGCAAAGACGAAACGTTCCTGCCGGCTAATCTGCTCCACAAGCGCATCCTCGAGATCGGTAGGGAAACCCCAAAGACATTAATATACGCATTAATTCATTAAGGAGCACTTTATATATAATGTATTTAATTAGGGCTGTCAATCGATTAAAATATTTACTCACGATTAATCGCATAATTGTCAGGAGCTAACTCGTGATTAATTTCAACTGAATCGCACATTTTATCTGTTTTAATTGTACTTAAATTAATACTTTTCAAGTTTTTGATACATTAATTAACATGGCCAGGATAAATATTTATGCTTTATGCAAATAAATGTTAATTATTAGTGAAACAAAACTCAACATAGAGCATGAAGACAATATTCTTGTAAATGTTTAAAACGAATTGTTTTGTTTTTAATGAGACATCACCAGGACACCAAACGAAACTTTTGCTATGTTTCCACACGGACAGTTAATGAGGTGACACCAGAGAAACTGTACTTCTTCTAACTTTTATACGGATTACATAATCAGAGAATTAGTTTATTTAAAAGTAGACATTTCAAGCTTTCTTTCTATAAATATAACTCTGTGAGGCAAATTTTTAGAGATTCAGGTTGTTTTATTTGTCTCAGTGAAGAGAAGAGACAGAGACGGCAGATAGCGCCCCCTGTCTGTTTTGTTTATTTTACAAAAGCTTTTTTTATTACAAGTGAATGTAAATAAAATTAGACCGTTTACAGATTCGAATGCTGTATTGCTACGATGTATTTGTGCCGTTAAAATTAATTTGCGTTAACACGTTATTAGTGTGTTAATTTTGACACCCCTAATATTTTATATATATATATATATATATATATATATATATATATATATATATATACACACACACACGCGCACACACACACACGTTTCTACATCATAATGGCTGAAGCCTGGAGCTGCAGATACACACAGATGAGACAATAATTCTGCCTCCCTGAGCATTAAGAGTGAATGAAATTGTTTCCACTGAGCCGAAGGTGAAGCATTTTTATGCAGAACATCCAGTAGAGTTCACACAAAAACGTGCATCAGTGGCTTTGAAAGAACATCTTACTGATACCCATCCAGAGTATTAACACCCAGGAAGTCACTCCAGAGACTGACTCAAGCCCCAGATTTTCTCACATGGCAGATATGTATCTGCCATGTGAGAAAATCTGGGGCTTGAGTCAGTCTCATGTGTGAACACCATGATGTTTGTACTGTGCAGAAAAGGCCATTTTAGTTCCCTGTATAGTTTTTATCCTGTTGGTGTGCTGCAGTTCGGCGTTGTATCAATTCCACAGCTGAAGTTTTTGCTACACTTTAATGAGCCTCTGTCAGATGTTCACTTTCTCTTCTCCTGTTCATATTGTTGAATCCTTGCAACCTAAATGTCTCGATTCTTAATGGTGAGAATTTGCTGAGTACGTTTCTGTAAATAACAATACAGTCAGGATTCCAGATGTGCCAGAGGTTCAGCATGTAAGAGCCACATAACTGAGGAAAAACGGCAAGAATTTCTAGGCTCTATATTTAACACAGAAGTAGAACAATGCACTGTAGCACAAAATGATTTATATTGGTATAATATTCATTAAAATAAATAACAATTAGAATTATTATAAAAACTAAATTATAATAAATAAATGTAATACATTCTATATATAATATACACACGCTGCGATGCATGTACAGTATTTTAATAGCTATAACCTTTTTTAAAAATAATACTTTAAGTGTAGTAATAAGTAATGCATGTGTATGATTATAATAAATAAGGATTTTATGCATTTATTTTATGCATTTATCGTTTTATTTAAATTGGCAAAGCTCAACAAAATATTTGATAGATAATTATAACACAATCTTTATTTATATTGTAAAAAAAAAATAAATCAAAGAAATAAAAAAATTATATACCCCTGAATGTGGAAGTTTGCAAGACAGATGCTCGTTTCCCTTCATATGCTTTATAGCATTAAATGTAACTATAAATGGATAAGAAGTACAGTAGTTAATAATAAACGTGTGGAGGGTCAGTGGGCTACTGAAAAAAACTGTGTTAACAATAAACCTGCTTAACATCAGCTCAGTGCAGATTAGCATCAGCTCATTTATTTTTTTTCCATCGCAGTGTCTTATTTTCTCTAAAAGCCTCTCGGACCGGCGCAGCATCAGAGTGTATCGCTAGTGACATGGTGCAAATGATCGCGCTAATCATGTGCATCGCCTCGACACGGTTATTGAAGCGTCACGCTATACAAGTTGTGACGTCCTACACTAACCCTGAATGCTCCCCGCTCACCTGTGTTTAGCTCTCCTTTAGTCCACTAAACTTCTAATGCACTTCTGCTGTCCTCTCGCTCCTCTCCGACTCTAATGAGTGCTCGGTGTAGCGAGGCTCAGGCATCCTCAGGCTGCGTATGAATACTTTATGGGCCTCCCTCTGATGCCTCTCTGTCAGTTTGTCATGTGTGCTGGACCAAGAGAGAGCCCGCGGCCGTCTTCCCGACAAGGTCGCCTCCACAAAACGTGCACTACATGCTCTCAGTGAGTCGAGCAGCGATGAGAGAAGAAACGGATTACAACATGTATTACACACCCGTTTGTCCATAAAAGTGAACCTTCAGCGAAGCCAAAAAGAACACTTTATGAATTATAAATCAAAGTTTACTCTCCACGTTTGTGAATAAATGATCACCGATTATCTTAATAGAATCGATGGGAGTTCTCGAAATTGGGCTTAATTGTTTTATGACCTTTTTAAATAGAAAAACATAAACACTGTATAAACAGTAATGAAGATGACTAGAGGAGGCCTGCGAGTCTCACTCACAGTATTCACCACAAGGTGGAGCTGTTACTCAAGTAGTTTTTAAGATCTACAGTTCTGGAAACTTTTCCACAGTGCGCAACAGGTTCGCTGATATTCCATTCTACTCAGATTATACAGTATGTAAGGAGGGCGGAAGGAGCAAAGGACGAAGATGATTTTTAGATGAAAAACAACTCAGATAATTTAATTCATCCTATTTCTTGTGTTATATAAGCACTCATTATATCTGGTCTGCATTTCTTTCAATTACAGCATTATTATTATTTACTGCTGTTCTAATAACTTCCACTCTTCTGGGAAGATGATTTTAAAGTGATGCTTGTGGTGATTTGTGATCATTAAGCTACAAGGGTCTTAGTAAAATCAGGTACTGCTGGATGGCGAGGAGGACTGGGGTGCGTTCCAGTCAGAAAAACACAACAAATACACACAAATCATATTTAAATTACGGACGCCGGACAAATGCATTGTGTTGTCACATGACATCAATTGTCAAAGGTTTGCATTCGAAAGACACAAGCTATTGAACAACAAACTTTTCTAAATAGTTTAGAGTTAAGCTGTTGGTCAATAATACATTCAAAGATGTAATTACAATAAACTATAAAAAGATGTAATATATTTACATGTACATTTATGCAAATGCTTTGATTTCATTAAAAGAAAAATTGTTGATGAGATGTGAGGAGAGCACTCACGTTTGTGAGATACTGTAAATGTATCTGTGACCAAATTAATTTCTTCTCCTCTGTCAGCCATTGTGGAATGAAAAAACAGCTATTAAATCCATATACAGTGGGTACGGAATGTATTGAGACCCCCTTAAATTTTTCACTCTTTGTTATATTGCAGCCATTTGCTAAAATCATTTAGGTTCATTCTTCTTCCTCATGAATGTACACATAGCACCCCATACTGACAGAAAAACAGAATTGTTGACATTGTTGCAGATTTATTAAAAAAGAAAAACTGAAATATCACATGGTCCTAAGTATTCAAACCCTTTGCTCAGTATTTAGTAGAAGCCCCCTTTTGATCTAATACAGCCAGGAGTCTTTTTGGGAAAGATGCAACAAGTCTTTCACACCTGGATTTGGGGATCCTCTGCCATTCCTCCTTGCAGGTCCTCTCCAGTTCTGTCAGGTTGGATGGTAAACGTTGGTGGACAGCCATTTTTAGGTCTCTCCAGAGATGCTCAATTGGGTTTAAGTCAGGGCTCTGGCTGGGCCATTCAAGAACAGTCACGGAGTTGTTGTGAAGCCACTCCTTCGTTATTTTAGCTGTGTGCTTAGGGTCATTGTCTTGTTGGAAGGTAAACCTTCGGCCCAGTCTGAGGTCCAGAGCACTCTGGAGAAGGTTTTTGTCCAGGATATCCCTGTACTTGGCCGCATTCATCTTTCCCTCGATTGCAACCAGTCGTCCTGTCCCTGCAGCTGAAAAACACCCCCACAGCATGATGCTGCCACCACCATGCTTCACTGTTGGGACTGTATTGGACAGGTGATGAGCAGTGCCTGGTTTTCTCCACACATACCGCTTAGAATTAAGGCCAAAATGTTCTATTTTGGTCCCATCAGACCAGAGAATCTTATTTCTCACCATCTTGGAGTCCTTCAGGTGTTTTTTAGCAAACTCCATGCAGGCGTTCATGTGTCTTACACTGAGGAGAGGCTTCCGTCGGGCCACTCTGCCATAAAGCCCCGACTGGTGGAGGGCTGCAGTAATGGTTGACTTTCTACAACTTTCTCCCATCTCCTGACTGCATCTCTGGAGTTCAGCCACAGTGATCTTTGGGTTCTTCTTTACCTCTCTCACCAAGGCTCTTCTCCCCCGATAGCTCAGTTTGGCCGGACGGCCAGCTCTAGGAAGGGTTCTGGTCGTCCCAAACGTCTTCCATTTGAGGATTATGGAGGCCACTGTGCTCTTAGGAACCTTAAGTGCAGCAGAAATCTTTTTGTAACCTTGGCCAGATCTGTGCCTTGCCACAATTCTGTCTCTGAGCTCTTCAGGCAGTTCCTTTGACCTCATGATTCTCATTTGCTCTGACATGCATTGTGATCTGGAAGGTCTTATATAGACAGGTGTGTGGCTTTCCTAATCAAGTCCAATCAGTATCATCAAACACAGCTGGACTCAAATGAAGGTGTAGAACCATCTCAAGGATGATCAGAAGAAATGGAAAGCACCTGAGTTAAATATATGAGTGTCACAGCAAAGGGTCTGAATACTTAGGACCATGTGATATTTCAGTTTTTCTTTTTTAATAAATCTGCAACAATGTCAACAATTCTGTGTTTTTCTGTCAATATGGGGAGCTGTGTGTACATTCATGAGGAAGAAGAATGAACCTAAATGATTTTAGCAAATGGCTGCAATATAACAAAGAGTGAAAAATTTAAGGGGGTCTGAATACTTTCCGTACCCACTGTATATCTGAGCTTGTGCAGTTTGCTACGGATGCAGTTCGTGAGCTCTGACTAGCACGCTTTCTGACCATCCAATCGAAGGACGTGAAAATGCAGACGTAACTGGACGCTTGCCAAATCGCAGTCTGATTGTTTGAGTCAAAGGTTGATGACTGCTGGCCTTACGCCAGATTCCTTTGACCCCAGCAACATGTAATGTGACAGTAGAAATCTGATTGGATAGAACCACCAATGTATACAAATAGTAGTCAATGGTTTTACTGATTAATCGGCAGGGATAGTTGATTGTTGGAACTATCGAATATTGGCAAACATCCATACCGATAGTTTTTCTGGACAGCGTCTGTTGCTGGAAGGGCTGTGAAGGTCGGCTGTCATTACGAGAGTGGCCTCTAGAGGCAGATCACTAACGCCGCATGAAAAACGCTATAATATCTTTATTATTTATTAGTCATATAATTCTATTTATAATATCATTTAAAATATGTTAATATTTATTTCATGTAGCACATTTTTATGATGCAGTAGTTCTTTTTATTTTAGTTATAAAGTTCAGCACTATTTTACATGGAGTGTTATGTTTGTTTGTTTTTTAATCCAGTATCCTTTTGAAAAAAGACATCCACAATAGGCAAACTACAAGCAACACAGTCAACTCGTCACCTGCTAGTTATAAACTATATAAACCATTTTATAACTGTAAAGTTGCAAAATGTTCAGTTACTGGCTTTTTTTTTTGGCGGGGGGTGTCTAAATGGCTTTAATCATTTTTAATCATGTTTTTACAGAACCCAGCCGTTAGGGTTTACAGGTTTCAAAGGTGTTTGTACAAAAAAGAGCAGATGTTTTGGTTTTTAGTCCGACACAACATTTAGTATGCTTTAATAACACTCAATGCTTTAACCTTCACTATGTTGATGATATATAAACGTTTGTCTGCATCTCAGCTGGTCAGTGGTGTGAGGTGTGAACAGACACACTGCAGCAGAGCGTGATGATGAAAGATTTCTCTTGTTCTCAGAAGTCATGTCAAGCTGTTTAATTCCTTCCCTTAAGCATTCGCAGGTGTTAATCTATTCTCTCTCGCTCTTTTTCCCTGCTTTCACTTTTTCTCCTCGCTCTTGCTTTTTCTTTTTCTCTTTTTCCAATCTCCCTTTCTTTCTCTTTCTCCCTTTTCCTACATCTTTTTCTATTTCCTCTCTGTTTCTCTTTCCTTCTGTCTTTCACTCTCTTTCTCTTTTTCCTCTCTCTCCCCCTCTATCTTTCTCTTTTTCCTCTGTGTCTCTCTCTCTCTCTCTCTCTCTCTCTCTCTCTCTCTCTCTCTCTCTCTGCAGCACGTGGGTTTGGTGTGAACGAGGTGTTTGCAGACGTGGTGAGTTTGGTATCTAACGCCACTGAGGCCAGGCTCCGTGCCACGCTGGAAAACGTCTCTGCGCTCGCGCGACACCGAACGGACCCCTGCAAGGTAAGAGCCAATCAGAGTGATATGTGGGCGTGTCCGAGTGATCCGTACGAGCACGTTATTCAGATTTAGTCCACTGATCAAATATTCATTTTGGAAGCATTGGAATCGCTGTCCGTTAGGGGCGTAACAGTACACAACAGCCACGTTCCAGAACAATTTCAATACAGTTAGAGGAAGAAATGCAAGCCATAAAATTAATGCAGTTTATTATTATTATTATTAACATTTGTGAACATGAACAGTTTGCGTTGTTAAAACAAATTTAAATAAAATGCCTGCTTGGTTAAATAATGTATATATTTTGTAATCTTTTATAAAAATTGTAATGTAGAATTAATTCATGCAATACACTTTATTATATTGATTAATCGAATAAAGTTTCACATATTAAATTGATTCAATTACATTTTTATCAATGAAAAACAATTTAATTACGAGTGTGTGTGTGTGTGTGTGTGTGTGTGTGTGTGTGTGTGTAGAAAAGACTTTGTTAGTGTACTTTTTCTTTATTTAAGAACAACACTAAATATTCAAGAGAAAATCAGACTTGTCTCATATACTAAACCAGTAATTGGTTTTCTTTTTAGAAACATTTACATTTTTATTGCTGAATTTGCAATCTGTAAAAACTAAACCCATTTAGTGCATATAATTGCCATATTACATCATAATATAAATATATAAATAAGAAAATCATACATAAAAATATAAAAAAATCCATTTCAAATGACTTAAAAAAAAAAAGAAAGAAAGAAAGAAAGAAAGAAAGAAAGAAAGAAAAGGAAAAAAAAGTGGTGAACGCATTATTTTCTTTATTTATTGTTTTGAATTGATTCTGTACTTGGGAGACTTTCTGTTGTGTTGTTCACTCCGAATCTGCTCCTCGCCCCTCGCTGTTTTCTCTCTGTTCCTCCATTTGTCATCCTGCAGCATCTTCTGTGTTGTATGGAAGCCTGTTTTCCACCACATAAAAAAAAAAAAGTTTGCCCAATTCCAACTTTTTTTTTCTCGCAAATGCGACTAAATTTCTCAAAAACGTCTAACATTTCTGGTGCATCCAACGGTAACCATGTTGTGGGCCTGAATTTTGAAGCTGTTGGTGAATGAACGAGGCTCCTATGCTTCATCTGTCTTATTCTGTCTCCTCCAGAGCTGATTGTTAGACAGAGTTCTCTTCAGGGATTCAAGGCTTAGTTTCAATGCAATTCTACTGATTGTAGCCTGTTTTATTTTCAGAAGTAAAGCTTTTTGCCACTACAGAGGAGGGATGCTGCCAGATTGGCTAAAATAAAGTTGGAATTGCAAGAAATAAAGTCATTAGGCAAACATTTGAATGTGGCAGAATTGGTCTTCCATAGCGTTTACCTGTAGAGAGCGCTTCCTAGTTTAGCAGGTGGTGCATCAGTAATAATGGTCTGTGTGGAAACACAGTGCTCTTTGTGTAGTTAAATGGACTAAACAAAGCAACGAGGCAAATAATTTACCTTTATGCATTGTTGTAATCGATTTACTTCAGGCCTACTTAATACGTTCCTGAGGTAACTCAGAGTTTAGCTTTGTTCCGCACGCAAAAAGGATTGCATTCGTTGCATATGTACACCGAACCGAAATGCTCAAAAGTAGCTTGATAAATCCGTGTTAATTATAACAGCAGCTTAAACAGTACCACTGCCTGTAATCTCACTCGTTCTAATGTTGCGTTTGTGTTAGGATTTTTCTTCGGATCCAGTGTCATTTTGAGGGAAGTCAGACGTAAGGAGTTTGTGAAATCTTTTTTTTTTAAATTAGATTTATACTTATGAAATATCTGAGAAAAGCAACCCGTGACACAAAGATCAGAATTCTGCAGTGACTTGAGGTATCGCGTTCTAAACTTTCTACAATGAACACCGTCACCCCCCCTGTCATAACAGCAGCTGTGTTAATGATCTCACCCCGAGAAGCGTTTCAAACATATTCATTTATCAGTATAGGAAAATTATTTAAATTACAATTTACTGGTAGACTTCAAGGGGAAAAAAATTCCCTTGGGTGTGTGTGTGTGAGACAAGCTGAGAGTATTGTTTTGTAGTTAGTTTATAGTTTAGCACTTGATGGAAAGAAAAGTGCCGAGAGGGTTGAGTCATTTACCTGCTATTCTAAAAGCGGGGCACACTTGAGCAGTGACAGGAAAACTTGCCCTACCAGCGAGCACAGCTGCAACACACACACATACACGCACACACACACACACACACACACACAGATCTAGAGCGAAGTTTGATGAGAGGCAGAGAGCACTGCTGCTACCAGGCTACAGCTTCAGAAGTGTGTGTGTGTTTGTGTTCGTTCCGTCGTGCGCTGCCTTGCTTTGGTTCTTATACCACTTTAAGTGAGAAGTAAGAACAGAGCCTTGGCAGCGAGTGTGTCGGGGGCTGCCTCGGAGATGCTCAGCGAAACAAACAATTATCCCATTAACTCAGGGTGACCTACTAACTTCTCCTCACTTCAGTCGCACGCGCGAGAAATCAGCAAAAAGTTTAGAGCAGAAGTTTAGACGCCAGATGAAAGGGCAGCGCAGCACAATGTGGAGGTGGAGTGTGTACATGATGATAAGGATGGTTTTTCCTGCTTCAGGATGAAGAGCACCACGAGCAGACGTCGGATGTGAGGACGCAGCTGAAGTTCTTCGAGCAGCTGGAGAAGATGGAGAAGCAGCGCAAAGACGACGAGGAGCGAGAGATCCTACTGAAAGTGGCCAAAGTAGGTTCTGCTTCTCACGCACGTCTCCAGTCCGAGATGAACATTGGCATCCTGTTATCATTTCTTTTTTTTAATTAATATGGTGTTTGATAAGTTTTCTCAAAGGCGATTGTAGATTTTTGGAGGAACCTTCAGTGTCAGGGTTTTGTTCCGCTCAATGGAAAGATCTAATTTTACATTTTCCAGCATGAGAACTAACAAATGAATGTTGTTTATATCTGCTACATGGTATGGTTAAGTATGTGGATGCATGATCTTTACAAACAAGAGTGGGCCTTCACCAAATCATAGTTTGAAGCGCGTACAGTGTGCAGTGATCTCAAGGTATTCGGACCGCTTTATTTATTTATTTTTTAGCTAAAATGCACTTCATACTTCTGTCATTCTGACGCAGAGACCAACTTTCCTTTTTCATTGTTAAATTATTTTTAAAAAAGAAAAAACTTAAGTGTCTCACTGATTTAATAATTGAGACCTTTTCACAATGATGAAATGGCACTGTGATGTATCCCATAACTCTGGGTCTTCAGAGATGTTTCAACACTTTGAATGGAGTCTAGATGTGGCAAATTCAATTGATGAGCATGGTTTGGGACAAAACACAGCTGTTTATATGAGTTCTAACAGCTGGATATATTAGAGTATCGTAGCAAAAAAACAATCATGAAGTCAAAGAATCTGGATGCAGAGCTTGTCTCGGGGCAAATAAACATTTCTGCTGAATTAAAGGTTCCTATGAGCAGAGTGGCCTCGGTAATGCTTAAAATGTAAGAGGTATGGGACAACCAGGACTCTTGGCAATCTGGCAAAAAAACAAAAACAAAAAAAAAACCTTGGTGGCCAGAAATCGATTGTCACTCTGGTTGAGCTCCAGAGATGATTTGTGGATATTAGGAAACGTACAGAAGGTCAACCCTCACATGACGGATCTGGTCAGAGAGATGCATCTCTTCAGTGCATAATGATCCTAAAAAATGTCTAAAAGGTTTGGAAATGTATTTACATATACAGCGTAGCTGAAGTTTGGAAACACCTATTCTGTTATCGTTTTTTAAGAGACAACAAACTCATAATGTAATAGTATGAAGATTTACTTTAGCCAAAGAAATAAATATATATATACACCGATCAGGCATAACATTGACCACCTGCCTAATATTGTGTTGGTCCCCTTTTGCTGCCAAAGCAGTTCTGTCCCATCGAGCACTAAATCCAATAACTTCTTCAGCAGTTTGAGTTACAGGAGCTCGTCTGTTGGATGAGTCCAAGCAGACCAGCCTTCGCTCCCCACGTGCATCAATGCGCCTCGGTCACCCACGACCCTGTCGCCGGTTCCTTCCTTGGGCCACTTTTGATAGATACTGACCACTGCAGACCAGGAACAGCCCACAAAAGCTGCAGTTTTGGAGATGCTCTGACCCAGTTGTCTTGCCATCACAATTTGGCCCTAGTCGAATCCTTACGCTTGCCCATTTTTCCTGCTGATAACACGTCAACTTTGAGGACAAAATGTTCACTTGCTGCCTAATAAATCCCGCCCACTAACAGGCACCATGGTGAAGAGATAATCAGTGTTATTTACTTGATAATGTTATGCCTGATGGGTGTAAATGTACACATTACAGTTTACTTTCTTTCGAAAAATCCTCCCATAGCATGAATAACAGCTTCTGGATAGTTAATTTCTGCAAACATTAAGCTGAAGCACGTTGATATGCCTCTTGTAAAACTTGCGTGTTTTTTACTAGTTGGAGATTTCTTCCTGACTTTGTGCTTCAGTTCATCCCAGTGCAGTTCAATAGCATCAGCAACTGTTTGCTCTGTGTTTAATGCTTACAGAGCTTGGACGTACTCTTCTGAGCATTGTCTTGTTCTATGCTGAAGTTGGACTTTCAATTCGCTACAGTCCAGACAGAATGGTTGCCATGTTGGTTCAGTTTTCTGCTACCATCTTCTTGTGTCTGTTCCTCTGTTCCCCTAAGCTCTTCTGTAAGAGCATAGTTCCCCATAGTTCTTCTTTTCCTTAGTTTGTTTTATATAAACAGAAATAACCTGTCTCTTTTATAAACCATTCAAAAGTAGGTGTTTCCAAACTTTCCACAGACACTGCATCCTCCGACGAGACGCACTCCGATAGCTACAATTTCCCATCAACATTTTAAATTAGCAAGCAGCTAGCTTTTAATTCTCCCAGCATGCCTTCTTTCTCGCTCAGGTTTTGCTCCATAAACTCCTAAAGTCCAGGGTTGTTTCAGGATGCTCCACAGGAGAAGGCGTGCAAATAAAAACACAAGCAATTAAATCGACTTAAAGCGCAGCGATGCTGAGGACGTGAGGATGGTAGCGTCCCGGTCCTCAGCCTCCTTTGTTATACCTCCAGCGCTGCGTCCCTCTTCTAATTAAGCACTCGTCTAATTGAGCTGTCAGCCTGGAAATAATTGCTGTTGTGTTGCTCTTTACGGTTTGTTTGTGAGTTCAGCTGACCGATATGCACAACCCGACTTAATTATATAGCAAGCTTTCATCTAGAGACAAACTTTCTGACGCTTTGATTGTTTGCACTTCAGACCTTCAAGACTTTCGGCAACTGTGTCAAAATGTTCAAGCTGAAGACTGAAGTTTTGAATCTGAATGATAAATCTGTGTCTAATTCTAACATGTGTTCTGCAGAGTCGCTCCAGGCAAGAAGATCCCGAGCAAGCTCGGCTGAAGCAGAAAGCTAAAGAGGTGAGTATATACCATATAGACTGTGTAAATATAGCATGCATGTGGTGGTCTGTTTCAAAGGTGCTAAAATAAATTGTTTAGGACAATTGGGAAGGGAATAGTTTTCTATTTTTTTGCCAAACAAACTAGAAAGATGGATGTAGAACCAGTCTTTAGTGTGATTTTACTCACACTGTGAATATCACATTGTTGGATCGATACATTCTATAGTGAAGCAGACATGAGCCTGCCTGCCTGCCTGCCTTTCTTCCTTCCTTCCTTTCTTCCTTCTTTCCTTCCTTTATCTAGCTGCTGCTATTAATTTATATTAGTATTTAAGTATCCTCATGATTATTTCACCGATTAATCGGAATATAAAGTAAAAAAATGTTATTTTATTTTTTAATCGGGCTCTTAAAATGAACAAGTATTTGTTGATTTGTTTAAATTTTTTTTATTTTTAGAAACAATACCCTTTTCATTGCTAAAATTGCCTACAAGAATATCTGTGATTGATTGCAATATTGCATCAAAATACAAATACAGTTGCGTTCAAAAAGTCCCTCCGCAGATTATGGGAAACTATTAGTTCCTTTAATGAAACTCGTAATTATTCTCACTCGTATTTATTTATTTAATCTCACAAGATCGTGATGTGGTTTTCATTTCTCCGTAAAAGCTGCTTGAAATTTTCCACACACTAAATCCGTCTATTTATCAGCAGCTAATAATGAATAAAAATATAAAAATCTATTTCAAGTTACTTTAAAAACGGTAATCGCACTTTACTGCGTATTCTTTATGCTTTAGTTTGTAAATGATTCCAACCTTTAGAAACGCCCTGCCTGAATCTTCTCCTCTACCCCTCGCTGTTTAGTTTGAGCCTTTAATGTGGTCTCTACTGGTAATTTGTTGTGAATATTATTAGAATGCATTTGGTCACTTGTAGGTCACATGATAGTAAATATGATTACAAAAGTTGATTAAGGCAAACATGCTTCGTTTTGTCCATTTAACTTAACACTGAGCCTTGTGTTTCCCATGGACCAAACACAGTGCTTTCAAAAAGTCCCTCTGCAGTGGGCAGATTAAATGCACTAAATGGGTTTAGTTTTCACTGATATTCTTGTATGCAATTTCAGCAATAAAATTTTACTTTTTTCTAAAAAAAACAAAAAACAAAATCCTTGTTAATTTTATAAAAAATATGATGCTATGCAATTCAATATGTTACAGATAGTTCCGATTTTTTTTTCCACCCAGTAAAGATTTATTCCATGTATAAGCTCATACACTGGTATATGATTGGTTAGTTTCAGTCTGATTGACAGGGTCAATGGGCAAAAAATGGGCAATTAGTTGTTTTGTTGATGATTTGACTCAGAGACATTAGAACTGTTTAATGTTTCTTATTTCAAAAGGAATTTTGCATACAAACTTGAATTGTTTGGGTTTGTTTAGTTGTTGACGTATTAAGTGTTTTATCTAACTAGTAGTGGTTAAGGAGGTTTTCTTCTAACCACATTTTGCATTAGCTGTAAGAGCAGAGCGAGGCAGTCGTGTTATGGTGCCCCAGTGGCTCTTTCTCGGATTGTACCGCTGGTTTCAGCACTCAGTCTTGTTTTCGACCTCCTGAGGCCATGCTGTAATGGAGAAAGTCGAGCGCTTCATGAAGCTCTTTTTGTTCTGTGGCTCTTTTTTTCCCCCAGACCTGAGCATGGCTAAGTAGAATAATGAGACATTAAAGTGTACACCGAAGGAACTTTTGCATTTTGCTTTAAGGCTGCCTTAAGGAACAGCATGTCCTTGGTTTTTATCCTGCCTCAACATATCTTAGAGTCGAGACCTGGAATCATTAACTAGCAGAATGATGCAGATCCAGATGCAGAGTATTTTTATTAATTTTTTCCCGGGCTGAAGTGGAGATTTGGGGAAGATATTGTACACAAAAAAAAAAGCAGTTAACATATCAATAAACTGCCCATAGTTCAGCATCTCTGGTTTTTCTAACATGAACCAGTTGCTGTTTATCTAATCACATGCATTTATGCTAATTATTTAGCTAAATGCAGCTCATCAGACCAGAGACTAGCTACAGGGTTGGAGACATTAGCTGGGAGTTTCATGTGTTTCCACAGATTTTTCATGTTACAAAAGCCAATGATTAATGTTGAAACATTAGACGGTCGTTGTTTGTTGCCATTCATTTCATTCTGTAACTTCTTTGTAAGAAATTTTGTGTAGTGTTGGGGAATACCTCTCCCTCGGCCCCCAACACACAAGCACATACAGCTATTACAAAAACACTTCTACACTTCAATCTTGAATATTCTTCAGGAGGGAGACTTTATGTGGCTTTTTCACCACAGGGAGATTAATGTTCCTTCATCTGATTATTATGGTGAGAGTGGATGTTCTACTTAAAGCTTATCTTTTCAAAGTAACAACAGACAGAATCAGGCACTTTATAGGACCGTGGAGGTTACGCCGGTTCATCATAATTGCAGGCCAAGAGATATATAATAGATGGACAAAAGTATTGATACACCCGACTTTGTTGTTGAGACTATTAGAAGCTTCATATTTCACATTCTGGCTGTTGTTTTTTTTATTTAGGTATGTATAAGGATATACCAACATACCCAGAATCATAAAATGTTTACCATCAAAGCAAGTCCTGGAGAAAAATAAAAAATAAAAATGAAAATCCATCAGGATTTGGCCTAGTAAGAGTCTAGACCACATTCCAGTTCCAAATCTGTGGGAAGATTAGAACTATATTTGCTTACCAATGGACTTCATTAACAGTTATGTCAGGAAAAAGTTCATTTCAGTGACTTTGAGTATGCGTTTGTTCCTACTGTTGCATTGGATTCAATGTGTTGTGTATAGTGAGATGCATTTCTGCTTACCTTGGTTGTAAAGAGTGGCTGTTTGAGTTACTGTAATCTTCCTGTCATTTAAAATCAGCAGCCGTTCTTAAACTTTCACTCAAATCTGGCACCTTCCATTTCATGGCCAAATTTTCAGATCTCACATATTTCCTCGCCATGCTGTTTCTGAATCTGTATTTTGTTTAATGATTGGATAGTTGTTGAATGTTTACAGGCTACAAGTTAAGAAGTGGCTAGTAAACCTATTTGGTCCACAAGAACTACAGATAGCCTCTTCATAAAATCCGATGTCCAGGCTAGTTATTTGTCTCCCCCCTGGACTGAGGCCGAGAATGGGTTGTACCGCTCAATATGAAAACGCCATTAAACTGATTCTTATCAATTTTTTTCGAGGTTGATCCAACTCATTGCTGGCAGAGAATAATGTCTCCGTATCGCCTTTGTCTAATGGCAGCTCATTTAGAAGTCACCTTGCTAATCCGGAAAAGACAGACAGCCCCTAAAGGCCGGTGAAGCCCCCCGAAGCGATCGCTTCCCGTGCTAATATCGGCCGCAGAGCCAACAATCCCATTCGGCATTGCCGTCGGACACGTAGCTCTTTGGTCTTCGTGTCCTTGACTTCAGTCAGCCGGCCTAATTGAAGTGCTGCGTTCAGCGCTCTCTTGCACGTTTATTAAGCTCTCGCTCTGGGGCCAGTCATTGTGCAGAGCTGGACAGCAGATAAGGATCAATAAGGGTGGAGAGCAGCGCTGGCGGCGTCGCTGTCTCCCTCCACTGACCTTTTGGAAATGATTAGAGATTACAAGCATTTCTCTCTCTGTCATTTCTGTGTTTGTCACTCTCTCTCTTGTTTTTTCTCTTCCTCTCTTCGTCCCGTCGTCCATTAATCTGTTCTGCACAGGAAACCTTAAAGTTTTCCGTTTCCATACGTTGAGATTGTTGCACCCAGACTGGAAATTGAGCTCTGTGATTGAGCTCGGTCATTAAAGTGTGTGTGTGGGGGGGTTTGATTGGGCGCAGAGCTCTGGATTACAGATGGCATAACTAGGTTTCCCCTTTCACTCCTCATCAAATAAATGAATATGAAAGCAAAGTGCCACTGGCTGGGGGCACTGAGAAGATCGGCTCAGACACCAAGCAGTCTCTCAGCTTCCGAAACCTTCTGTTTAGCGCTAATAGAGCCGCTGCAGCGTTTGTGCCTGTGAGACTCCTTTCTTCCCCACCTCGGGCAGCAGCATCCTCAGCGTAGCCATGAGAGACGAAGCGGAGTTCAGTCACGCGGCCGCTGAAGCCTCGTACAATCCGCGGGCACGTGACTGTGTCGTCTGCTTTCTTCAGGGCAGCCATGCATGTGCATGCATTGTGCATGACTTCCTCTTAGATTAGCATAACCCCTAAGTTAATTAGCATGCAAATGTTGCCTCATATTAGCTTTTTGTCAATTCCAACGCTTCACGATATCTTTGTATATGTGAGAGGAAGAAAGTGGCAAATGTATAGAGAAGTTAGTGTGTGTGTGTGTGTGTGTGTGTGTGTGTGTGTGTGTGTGTGTGTGTGTGTGTGTGTGTGTGTGTGTGTGTGTTATCACTGACTGCTGTGTAGAAGTGAGGTGTCTGAATTAGGACTAAATAATCTAATTGCAATATATTATTATTATTATTTTTTTTTTTTTTTTTACCAAAATTGCGATTGCAATTTAATATGCAATTTTTTCAAGCTCTTTATTTTTTTTGTATTATTCAACAAAGGCAAGCAATAAATCATTGTGTAGAATGACTAACCCAATATTAGACATATTAAACATAAAATTGTCTTTTCTGTAGGCCAGACCTATTTGTTACGATGAGACAAGGTGATGCATGCATTGATATGAATGACATTTTTATTTAGTAGCTCCAATCAGATTAGTATATTGAATAATTTGTGAAACCTTTGTAAGCATGTAATAATTGACAACATGAAGCACCTACAAATAAGCCTGGTGTAAACATGATGGAAGTCAGTAACCAATCACACAAACTAAACTAGAATAAACTTAAACACTGTGTGTGAACTTTACTAGGCAGTATTTATACTTGCTTGTATTTATACTATACTTCACTTCACTATACTTACTATACTTGTGCTGCTCCGGTATGGCGACCTGGCTAAAATATGTGCGGGAAGGCATGCTTTACTGCTTATACAGTATGAATACGGTGTATTTATCAAAGCCACGGCTTAATCACCATACGGATCAGCATCATATCTTTCGCATTATTGCTGGAGTAATTTCCATGTGCCGCTTTGAAGTACATTCAAATAGGGTTATGACACACTGGTGTTCGTGTTTTGAGCAGTGCAAGTATTGTACAAGTCTTTGTGGTGGTTGAGTGCTGAATCAGGTTAGTAGTGTTGCCCCTTGAGGTAGCAACCTTAGCAGGTTTTGCACAATACCTGACGCTGCACAGCAGCATCTTTTTTTAAAGCCAGAATAGTTCAACACAACGTACTGTTCCACTTTGACAGTAAAGTTTCTGCAATGTCAGGTTCTGTCAAGCCTGAGGTCATTGTATATCTGATCAAGGTGCAGTGTAGCATGCCAACTTGATGCTTCCTCTGCAAACTGCTTTGCTCTCGCGTGTCACGTGAGAGAGTGGAACCGCAGCCTCTGCTATTATCGCAAATGCAATTAGTCGTTCAGCCCTAGTCTGAATATTACAAATTCCATTGATGCAATTAGTTACTATTAACAGACTGCAGTGATGGTAAACATATCTTAAGTTACTGTTTGTGTTGGGTGCTTCAAGTTCTTCTGGTTCTCGTGTGGGTTTCTTGCCAGTGAGTGTGTGGGGACATCCGGGGTTATTCTCATATTTTGCACAAGCCCAGAATAGACTCCAGGGACATCACAACCCTGTCCTGCAGTTTCTGTTGATCAGGGGTCTCGAAAACTATATACAGCCTCCCCCTAACTTTGGGTGGGTTCTTTAAACAAGACGAGAGTCCATAAAACCTGGGCTCCTAAGTAACCTTTTTACGTCAACATTTTTACTCATTCAGACGTTTTTTCTTTTTCATAAAAATTTTCAGTAACATTAGCATGCATGATATTGTTGTTATTTTTAGATATTCTTTTTTTATTCAGGTTTTTTATTTATTTATTTACCAAATCAATTGTAAGCATTTAAAAATAATGTATCTATGTATCTAATAGAGTTGGAAAATTTGTTAATTTTATAATTGCATTGATTTATTACTCTCATGCTTATCTCTTTATTCTCATATGGCAACACAAACATACACAGAGTTTTGGTGAGGTCGTGGTTGCTGTGGTGTTGGTATGACAGTAAGTTTCTGTCAGCTGTATGTGCTCATCAGTGCCTGAGCTGAATGAGGACCCCTTCCTCTGGCAAGGCTGTCTCCGTCATTGCCTGCTAGGGAGATACGGCTTCACCTGCAGGCTGGGCTTTTTAACAATCCCCCCCCCCCCTCTTGCTCACTCGCTCGCTCTCTCTCGCTCTCTCTCGCTCTCTCTCTCTCTCTCTCTCTCTCTCTCTCTCTCTCTCACTCTCTTTCACTCATTCTTTCTCTCATAATACTATCTTTCATGGACAGATATTGAATTAAGTGCCTGAATATTGAAAATAAAATGGCCACATGTCTGTCTGGTGCATACAAGATCATAGTTACATTGAGGTTTCTGACTGACGTATTGTACATTGGCCAAATTCAGGGAGATATATATATATATATATATATATATATATATATTATATAATATTATATTAGCACCCCACCACCACCACCCCACCCCACCAAGGCTAATATTTAATATTGATTGTTTTTTTTTAATTCCCTATTCAGATGCAGCAGCAGGAACTGGCACAGATGAGACAGCGCGACGCTAACCTCACCGCACTCGCAGCGATCGGGCCACGCAAAAAACGCAAATTGGACTCTCCCGGGGCTCCTGGAGCAGAGGTAAGAGCATTGAAACTCCTGCATTTAGTTCAGTTCTAATCTTTTTGAATAAGGATTAAGTGGGGAGTTAATCCAAAGAGAAAACACATGAGAGAAAATTATGCAATTATCAGCACTAATTAATCATCGCGTTTTCTCATTAAAGCAGCACAGACATATTATAGTGGTTCAAATCAACAGAGGATATTTGTATGTAGAAATAGACAGTATTATTATTATTATTATTATTATTATTATTATTATTATTATTATTATTATTATTATTATTATTAAAGGTCCCCTGGTGGTCTAGTGGTTAAGATGCAGCGCTCCCACCGCTGCGACCCGGGTTCGATTCCCGGTCAGGGAACCATCCCCAGCCACTCTTAGTGCCGGTCCCAAGCCCGGATAAATTGGGGAGGGTTGCGTTAGGAAGGGCATCCAGCGTAAAACATGTGCCAAATCAAACGTGCGGAGGATCCGCTGTGGCGACCCCTAACGGGAGAAGCCGAAAAGAAACTTATTATTATTATTAAAACACTTTACTGTGCCACATAACTACATATGGAGAATTGCGTGACATTATGTAGTGCTGCCTGAAGTAATAATGCAGGACAGTTCCAAATGCCAGGCAGTAGATGGTGTAAACTGGAATTTAAGTACATTTCACTTTCTTTTTAAATAGGAGTCGTTAAACTGATACGTTCGTATCTCCACTACGTGTTTCTATCATCATATAAAAGATTAAAAAAAAGTAAAGGGAAACTTGTAGGTGAGTCCATGAGACACTATCTGGACAAAAGTATTTGGACAACTAACTTTTCCAGCCATATGTGGTTCTTCCCTAAACTGGGAAGGAAACAGGTGTAGAATGTCTTTAGCATTAGATTTTCCCTTCACTTGAACTAGGAGACTCAATTCTGTTCCAGCAAGTCCATGCCCCTTTCCACAAAGCTAGATCCATGAAGATATGCTTTACATGGGTTTAAGTGAAAGATTTAGAGCTCTCTGATGAATTTTACATGCTGACTGCACCCCAGGCCTCTTTACCTACATCAGTACCTGACTTTTCTAATACCGTTGTAGCTGAATGAGTACAAATCTCCACAACCACACTCCAAAAGCTACTTCCTAAAAGAGAGGAGGTTATTCTAACAGCAATTGGGGATTAAGTGAAATGAGATGTTAAAAAAAAAAAGTCTTATGGTTAGGTGTCCAAACTTTTGTTCATATAGTTATACCTACTGCGGTAAGAAATAAGTGTATGTCATAAAGTAGCAAGTGTTTTGCATATCAGTTTCGTTCAGATTTTCCCTTAAGGCAAGTTTTAAAACATGTACCTTAAACTTCAATATAATTTCACAGAAATCAATGATTTCTTACATTTCTTTTTTTTTTTTTTTTAAACAAATGAAGTATTTGTAATTTAAATATTTATCTTGTGATGTTGTCAAACCCCACATTGGTTCTTCCAGGTGTAAAATTTCACTACATTAGTACATCTTAGTCAAAAGATACATTTATTACACCATTTCACCCCTTGAATGAGACTAGTTCTTTACTTTCAATTCGTACAATTTATTATTGGCCTGAAAGAAATCATCTGCTTGGCTGTTTGATTGACATCCCTGATTTAGAACTGTAGACCTGACATGTAGACAAAACTTTAAAAGAGGAAAACAATTATATGGGCATTAAATCTGTGATGAAAGCAGTGATACTTGAACAAATAAAATAATGATGAACTGAAATTTCAGCCACAGAAAGATCTTCATACATTTTCTGTTCTTAAGCAGCGCTGGACAGTAGCGAAGTGAATGTCATTTGTTATTGTACTTAAGTTCCTTTCTCGCATGTTTGTACTTTAAGTATTTCCATTTGAAGAGAATTTTATTTTCATTTTACTACATTTCAAAGAGAAATATTTTACTTTTTACTTTACTACATTTTGCATCAGTCGAAAACTAAATTGGTCAAACTTGCCGCAAGCCACCAATCAGGATCAAGCTCTGTTTTTAACTTGTTTTGATTGGTGCTTGGAGTTATCTACTAAACATACAGTTCAGCATCAGTTCACCAGCAAGCAGAACATTTTAAGAGAAATAAATGATGGAAGAAACTCCTTACTCGAACTTGACACAACACCCGTAGCCATATTTGCATTATTTAAAAAAAATGTAGTTAAAAAAGTTTTGGGCTTATGATAATTTTAATAGATGTCAAATCATTTCTGTACAGAAAAGAGTTGATTAAGCAAAAGTCTTGTAACAATATTAATAGAACATTATATTCATAATAAATCAAGTATTTTTGCTGTGAAGTGAAAGTTTAAAGAAAGCACTTTTACTGGAGTTATATTTTACCGAGTACTACATAATAGTGGTTGTACCAGAAGTACCTAGTGTTTTTTACCTTATTACCTTATAATGACCCCCCCACCCCCCATGCATTCCGCCCAAAAAATTAAAGGCTCTAATGTAATGAGTGCCTTCTTTAAAATATACTTTCACTTTAACTAAGGTACCTTAAACCTGTTCCAGCATGACAGTGTTGCACAAAGCGATCCCTGTGAAAACATGTTTTGCCAAAGTGTGAGTGAAAGAACTCGTGTCCTCCACAGAGTTCTGAACTCGACCCCACTGAACACCTTTAAGATGAACTGAAACTCACAGTTCACACATCCGCCGAAATTTTTCCACTCAATTTTTCACCCGAAATCTATTTTAAGTTTCTTTTCTGATGTGCAGCTGAAAAGTTTATATAGTAATTTAAATGTTATGGATTTGATGATGAGCTGATGCGAACATGCCATTAAAACTAAATAAACTAAACTAAGCTTAAAAATCTACTGAAAGACCTTCACAGAAGAATGGAGGTTGTTACAGCAGTGATGGTGAAACTCGCCTCGTATTAAAACCATGGTGTAGCAAACAAATGCCACTTGGAGACAACCAGCACTTTTATTACTGACAAAAAATTACCTACAGTAACACCTCGGGACTCAACACGTTATGACGACTAAAAAAAGTTCCGGTTGTGACTCTTGAACGCTTTAGTCTTGTGGTAAAACAGATGCATGAAGAGTCTCATGTTGGCTCGCAAACGGTGCCATAGCGTTCTCTTTTGTGTTTTCTGTGCATTTTGCGTGTAAATCATGTGTCCTAAAGTGGTTAAAAATGCTACAACCTACTTGTTCGGTCAGTTTCAGCACTCGTTACCGACGAGCACCGAGGTTTTACTGTACTTTAGTTGTTTCAGACAAGAATGTTAATTTCAGTGTGTCCAGAATGTTACCAGCTACCAAAACCACCAAGAGGACAGTTCTTGAGAATGCTGTATATATGCGAGTGATGCACACATTTAAAACAAAACAACAACAAAAACCTCACTGTCGAAGCATTTTAATAATAATTTAAGCCAATGATTCAGAACTAAATATTTCAACATCATCCTGTGAAAAATTGTGTGATTTCTTATGCAAACTAGATTAGATATACAACAAACCTTTGGCTCGAAGTCAATAAGGCGATCGATGTTTCGCACCTAAACAATAATTACTCCAACACTAACGACACTCTTCGTAATTATTCACGTCGCCACTCTTACCAGTGCAGTTGCCGCAGTCTGTTTACGTCTGGGAGCAGTTTACGGACTAAAAACATGTCTTTTTAGGTGTGAACAGTAATAATACCACAGAGATATTAGTGACTCAGATGGTAAAGAGTGTGGCTGTAAATGTCCTCAGTATAAAAAGCATGAATAACTAAATAAAGGCATTATTTCTGCTCTGACTGCACTGCCGAGCCGCTTTAAAAAGGGTAAAAAAACAACACAGAAATGCAATTATATAAAGCTGTATCTACAGTTCTGGTCTTTTTCTAACGTTCTCGTTTCACCCGCACTTTCAGAGTGACGCATGAACATGTATCAGAAGTGAAGGCAACGAAGCGATCTTTCTCTTCATTTTCGCCTCACCACGTCTCAGTCTTTCGCATCCGTCTCAAAAGTGCCTTTGGCAATTTTTTTTCCCCTCCCTTTTCTGGCTCTCCACTCTGTCTCCAAACCCCCCCCCCTGTGGAGTTAGGTGAATGTGACTTTTCTAAAGGGGTCAGCACTGGCCTCAAGGGCTGTAGCTCAGGCCGCTCTAAAGGGGCCAGTCAGACATTTCATCTCCACAGTTATTCGCCTGGGGGTTTGTGTGGCCTGGAGCGCCAGCTAGCCTGCCAGGTGGCCAGCTGCACTATGAACGTTCGACTGTTATGCTTTTTCCAATCAGAAAGCTGCAAATACTTTGGAAATGCTGATTATCCTGTCATTGTGAGGCTCTGTAGACGACAGTAGCTCTGACCCACTGAATTGTGTAGTGTTAAACGACTGAACCGCTCACGCCATGATTCTGACGAGGACATCATAATTTAACACTGTTTCTTGACTTCGCAAGGTCGTTCAAAATACAGGCCCTGAAAGACTGAGAACAAAATCCTCTTGCTTGCGTGTATATTCAAAGGAAGGTGGTATTTTTGCCGTGCCCTTTGTTCAAGCCCCAAGCCCTCTGGGCGTTTTTTATCTGATTGCCAGTCAGGGGCAGAGCTGCTATCTTAGACTTGATGAGCCGTTGAGGCTCAAGGCCGGGCCTGAAGCAGAGCCTGAGGTTGGATTAGTCATAGAGCAGGTGATGAGGGCGTTCCTCAGAGGTGAGTTTTAGGCCCAACTTTAATAAAAGCTGCCGAATGGCCGTGGGCCTGCATACCAGACTGAGCCCGCGGCATGACTGCACACAGAGCCGCATATTAACATGTCCGTTCCACTCTGAAGGCCAGAGGGGCTGCAGTAAGGAAGGATTGAGACGAGTAGAAAAAAGCAGACTCTGGGAAGAAAAGAATATGGTATGACAGAAAAAAGAAGGGAGGAGGATTTAGTGAATACGCTGTCTGGTACACGCTCGAATCGCACCCTTTCATCTTTAATGACTGTAGAATAATAGACGCTGGTATGTGTGGAGTTTTTCTTGAACACCCCCCCCCCACCACCACCACCACCACCCCTGTTCCTTTTAGAACATTGCGTTTTTGCCATTAATTTTGATTGTCAGAACAGCTGATCAACAAGGTAAGGGGAAAAAATAGAGGGACTGAGAGACAGCAAAGCGATGAGGTAGAGAAAGGGGAAGAGAGGGAGAGATACGCTTGCCCTTGCCTGCAGCAGAATTAACAAGGCATCACATGGAAAACTATCTGAGGCTGGCTATGAAAGAGAGGGGGGGAGAGGAGCCATTAAAAGCAGCCTGGAGGGATGGACTGCACCCAATATCACTAAAGCAAGTTCTCTCAGCCACCGAAGCAAGGGCTCGCTTACAGGCAAAAAAGCGCGCAGAGTTCTATAGCCACAATTAAAACCTCCCCTTCTGCCAGATGAGCCCGAAGCAAGGGAGATGGCAGTGGGGGAAGGGACGGCCACAGAATACCAAAGGCACACTGAAACACGGAGCCAGTAATGAGCACTACCAAAGCGGCCTTTTTTCACACGGGAGCGCAGTTTAAACGTTACCAGTCGTAGCTTTTAGTCGTCAGTGCGTATTTTCTTTTCCAAGCTTGCTTGAATTTGCTCAGTCGCATGTTGCAATTCACGCCTACTTGTTGCCTTTTTTTAGTATGAAGCACATCAGAACTTTATGAACTTCCTGAAGTTTGATTTGCAGCTAAAGTTGTTTATCACTTGTCACACCAAGATAGTTCGAGAACGTTCTCCGTGACCAGGTATAAGATTAAAATCCTCTAATGGGAGACCTGGCAATAAAGAACGCTCCATAATAATCAACTCGCGCTGAACCCAGAGTCACAGAAAAGAGCCCTTTGTCTAGTAACTGTAGCAAGTAAAAGTACGGAAAACATGTTTGCTGAAATTCTAATCATCCATAACTGAATAAAAGACGAAGAACGTGAAAGTGCTCCCTTTAAACCTTCACTTGAGTGAAATTACAAAAGTATTTGCCATCAAATGTATTTGAGTATCCAAAGTACTATGATTTACTATGGTATAATGTTCCTATTATCATTTTATTATTATTTTTGTAAATTATCATGAGCACAAAACCACCTTTTCAACTACATAAAAAAGCATGCAAATCAGGCCACAGACGGCGTTGAAAGTTATAGTCAGGAGTTTCTTCCATCATTTATTTCTCAAAATGTTCTGCTTGCTGTTGAACTGATGCTGAAGTGTATGTTGGGGTTAAGTAGATACCACCAACCGGCGATCAAAGCAAGTTCAAAACTGATTGCTATTTGAAATGACCAAAAAAAAAAGGGTGAACGCGATGTATTTCTGCATTCCTTTGTATTGGTTTGAAATGATCAGAAACTTTGGAAACTTTTTGTTGGGTTCTTTGGTCTGAATCTTCTCCTCACTGTTTTCTCTCCGTTTCTCCTGTTGTATGGAAGCCCGTTTCCGCCACATGAAAATAAAAGTTTGCCTAATGCAGTCTTTTTTTCTCGCAATTACATCTTTATTTTTTGTAAACATCCAACATTTTTGGTGCATCCACCGGTAAACATTTTGTCAGCCTGAAGTTTGAAGCTGTTGGTGTATGAACGAGGCTCCTCTGCTTCATCTGCATTGTTCTGTCTCCTTCAGAGCTGATTGTTAGACCAGAGAGTTAGGAATTTTGGAATTGCGAGAAATAATGTCAGAATTGCGAGAACAAATAGTCAGAATGAGGCAAAAATTTTGTGTGTGCTGGAAACAGACTTCCATAGTGTTTACCTGTCAAGAGCGCTCCAGAGTTTAGCGGGTGGTGCATCAGTAATAATTATTCATGGGGAAATGCAATGCTCCTTAGTTAAATGAAGTTAAATGGACTAAATGAGGCATAAATTTTTGTGTTTGAATTACTCGAGGAATCCTTTCAGCCTTAAACAAATAAAATTTTCTTCATTCCTGTCCACCACTGGTAAAAGAGGACATTTAAGTAGTCATTCTTACTGTTGCCACAATACAAAAAAATGATTTATTTTTATTTTTTTTGTTATTCCACACCTTTTATTTACATTTTCCTTTTTGCCAGTACTACATTTGTTGCTATTCTATGAGTTTTGTGTTACATTTTTCATTTACTTTTAAGCATTTGGCAGACACCCTTATCCAGAGCTTTTTCACAACTGAGCAGTTGAGGCTTAAGGGTCTTGCTTAAGGGCCCAGCATTGGCAACTTTGTTCTCCTGGATTTCATGACCTTTTGATTCAGTCCATCATCTTATTACAACCTAATAAGGCTGTGGTTAAGTTATTTTACCACGTCGATGTATCAAGCAAAACATTACTGACTGAACAGTTCCCTGTTAATGCTTAATGTTAAATACCTAAAATAATCGCTTAACACACAAGTACTGTTTACCCTCTTCCAAATACATGAAGAAATAAAGAATATCGTACAATCCCTTTCACTGTTATAGCATAGCAAGTTTTACTTCTTGGATCTGTTCTGCAGACAATCTTCCAATTTTTGTAAATGTTTTTCCTGATATATGTATTGGTTTGTTGGGGGCTCAATTTTGTGGGGTTTTTTTGTTTGTTTGTTTGTTTTTATTTGTTTTGTTGTTGTTGTTGTTTTTTTGGATGGGGAGGGGCTTATTTCCGCAGTCTCTGAAGGTATTGACGGAACACACAAACTTTCCTCTTATTCGATGAGCTGCCTCCAGCAAAATTAGCCCCTGCTAGAAGGTAAACCTGGAGTTGCTGATAAAGCCAGTTTTAATTCGTTGATCAGCAATTTGCATCCGTTTGATGACCCCAGCTTCATGCCTTAGGTATACATTATTTTATACGTCATATTTTGATAAGATTAGGTTCTGGCACATCGTCTCCACCCATGCACTTGGAACATTATCGATCAGTGACGATCTCATGGCGTCCAGTGCAGGCAGGTGCCGGTTATTAGCATATAAACAGTCCCATAGTTCATTAACCTGGCCTAGCCGAAAAAGAAACACGGACAAAAATAGCCGCATCGCACTTCTATTTCTAAACCGTGCATGTTTGTTTCTCTTTTTAACCCCAGGATAGTGTAACATTGAGGAGGAGGAGGTCAGCCTTCCTCTGAACATCATCTCCAAAACAAGTTTCAACTGAAGACATGTTTCAGTGCTCAAAAATCTTTCTACTAATCACGTTTTTAGGATTAAGCAGATTTTTTATAATTGCTGTTTAATTTGTGACTTGTGATGGTGTTGCCAGTTTGGATATATTTACACATTAGAATGATACCGGTTCACTTTTCCTAATCGTCTTTCATTCTGCTTCATATTATAAGCCTGTATGAATGTTGTAAGGCAGTAAATATAGTTTCTCCCTGACGTCTAATGTTGCCCCTTAGTTCTCACCTACACTGATGAATAACATTCAGTGCCAGCAACAAAATCGGGCCTTCGGCGCTTTTAAGATGCCCATCTCAAGGAAATTAATTGCCTCCCTTGTTAATCTTGGCTAATTAAGAAGTTTGTGAGCAACAGTGACTTATTTTTAGTCTTGTTCCTTGAAAAACCGTTATAATGAAACAGAAAATGACTCTCTTCAGAGAACCTGCGGTCATCAGTCAGACAGCCGAGGCACTTTAACTGGGATTGAAACAATACCGCTCCATTCGGCAGTTCTTCATATTCTGCAAGGTTTAATCAAACCGTTGTATTCCGCCTGTTTCCAGAGCGTTTGATCCTTTGGGAATCGCTCTAGTCGTAGAGTAATAATTCGCTACAGACCTTGTGTACATGTAGTCTAATCCATTAGTGTTGAGAGGTTATTGGCTTCCTTTCTGCAGCTGAAATAGAAGCCCATTAAGAGAGGTAATGTGTGCCTGCAGCATGGCCAGCAGCCCGAGCAACCAATGGAGGGTGTATTTCACACAGCGCAGCACACACTCTGCTTAAGCAGACCGAGGGTGTCGAGAAAACTACAGATCGCTTTCATTTGCTCCCTCTTCCTTTTGTTCTTTTTCTTTTTTTTTTCTTTTCCTCTTCTCGACAATCTAACTTTTAGTCCTTGCTCATTCTGTCATTGTCTTCATCACTTTCATACACACTGTTCTTTCTGCTTTCTCTGTCTCTCTCATTCTCACTCCCTCGCTCTTTAGCTTTCTTTCTGGCACAGGCTTGGGCACAGTCTCACATTGATCTGTGAAATGCCCCGCGGGTGATTATAAAATATTAAATCCAAGTCACACACTAGCACTTCACTCTCTTCCTTCCAATCTCACGCTCTCAAACACTCTCTCTCTCTTTCAATCTTTTTCTGTTTCTTCGCCTCGCACTCTCCCTGCACTGCTCTTTACACTTAGACGCGAACGGCTCATCATAGTCATCCGTTTGAACACTGAACAACTCGCACTTACTTCATGAAGTCGCCGAGCTCCGCATTTCTTGGACCAGATTGAGATTCAGATTTTTTTAAGAAAACACCACCTTGCTAGCAGATATAATGATGACTTTTAAAGGAAGAATTGAAGTCATAAAATCAGATTTGTTCTCCATTATAAGCTTAACGTTAGTTCCTACCTATCATTTCCCAGATACATTCAAAGTCATGTTAAAGAGAACTCAGACTTAGTAGAGACCAGGGTTGCAAAGGGTTGCATTTCCGGTAAAGTTCCTGTGTGTATTTTGGAGATATTCCAAGTTGGAAACTTACCAAGAATTTATGGGAATCTTTAAAAATAAATTACAAATTTTGGGAAATTTGTATAAACAGTATCCTATGCAAATATAAATAAATACCTTTTGTTTGGTCATGAGCTGACATGCATGTAAACTAATACAGATTTTTGACTGATTTCATTGGTAGTATAATTTTGTTGCACAATAGCTAACACACAGCACAAGGAAATTTTAAACAAATGTATGTAATATTTTTGTAATTTACTTAAATACTCATTAGATGGACATTTTTGATATTATTTGGATGTGCAGGGTAGAAATTCAATTAAAATTGATAATTCTCCTGCAAGATTCTTTTCCCACTACATTTAATTTCTCTATTATGGGCTAACCTGCAATTTTGTGAATTCCCGGTTTATTTCCATTGATTCCTGTTAATTCCCCTGGAAAGCTTCCGGTCTTGAATATTCCTGGGATTTTGCAGTCCTAGTAGGGACAGGAAATACTGGATTCCGAGTGATCTAGAATGCACTGCACCAATAGGACGCGATAACAATAATACAAAATATTCGACTTTCGCAACCAGTTTTTTTCCCCCTTCTGTTTTTCGTTAGTGCACATGCATTTCTACAGATTTTAGAGTTAGGGGATAAAGTACAGCTGCATTTTGATAGAAATAGAGAGCAATCCCACTGACACCTGCTATATTGGGTAGGTGAACGACATTTTGGGTTCAGCGCTATATGCACAAAAGTTTGTGGATTCCTGAGAGTAAGATTTGTATGTGCTTTTTCTTCTTCTTCTTCTTTCGGCTGCTCCCATTAGGGGTCGCCACAGCGGATCATCCGTCTCCATACCACCCTGTCCTCTACATCTGCCTCTTTCACACCAACTACCTGCATGTCTTCCCTCACCACATCCATGAACCTCCTCCTTGGCCTTCCTCTTTTCCTCCTACCTGGTGGCTCCATCTTCAGCATTTTTCTACCAATATAATTCATGTCCCTTCTATGCACATGTCCAAACCATCTCAATCTCGCCTCCCTCACCTTGTCACCAAAACATCCTACATGTGCTGTCCCTCTAATAAACTCATTTCTAATCTTGTCCATCCTCGTCACTCCCAACGAAAACCTTAACATCTTCAGCTCTGCTACCTCCAGCTCCACTTCCTGTCTTTTACTCAATGCCACTGTCTCTAATCCATACAACATCGCAGGTCTCACCACAGTCCTATAAACTTTCCCTTTTATTCTTGCAGATACCCTACTATCACAAATCACTCCTGTCACTCTTCTCCACCCACTCCACCCTGCCTGCACTCTTTTCTTTACTTCTCTAACACACTCTCCATTACTTTGCACTGTTGACCCCAGGTACCTAAACTCCTCCACCTTCTCCACCTCTTCTCCCTGCAACCGCATCACTCCACTGCCCTCCCTCTCATTCACATACATGTACTCTGTCCTACTCCTACTGACTTTCATTCCCCTTCTCTCAAGCGCATATCTCCACCTTTTTAGGCTCTTCTCAACCTGCTCTCTACTCTCACCACAAATCACAATATCATCTGCAAACATCATAATCCAGAGAGACTCCTGTCTGACCTCGTCCGTCAACCTGTCCATCACCACTGCAAACAGGAAAGGGCTCAGGGCCGATCCTTGATGCAGTCCAACCTTCACCCTGAACCAGTCTGTCGTACCTACTGCACACTTTACTGCCGTCACACTGTCCTCATTCATGTCCTGCACCACCCTCACATACTTCTCTGACACACCTGACTTCCTCATACAATACCACAACTCCTCTCTCGGCACCCTGTCGTACGCTTTCTCTAAATCCACAAATACACAATGCAGCTCCTTCTGTCCTTCTCTATACTTCTCCATCAACATCCTCAAAGCAAATAAGGCATCTGTTGTGCTCTTCCTCGGCATGAAACCATACTGTTGCTCACAGATGGTCACCTCTTCTCTCAGCCTGGCTTCCACTACTCTTTCCCATAACTTCATGGTGTGACTGATCAACTTAATTCCCCTGTAGTTACTGCAGGTCTGCACATCTCCCTTATGCTTAAAGATCGGTACCAGCACACTCCTTCTCCATTCCTCAGGCATCCTCTCCCCTTCCAGAATCCTGTTAAACAATCTGGTTAAAAACTTGACTGCCATCTCTCCTAAACATCTCTACGCTTCTACCAGTATGTCATCTGGTCCAACCGACTTTCCATTCTTCATCCTCTTAATCGCTGCTCTCACTTCCTCCTTACTAATCCTATCTACATCCTGCTTCACCAACTCCACATCCTCCAACCTTCTCTCTCTCTGATTTTCCTCATTCATCAGCTGCTCAAAATACTTCCTCCATCTTCTCAACACACTCTCCTCATTAGTCAACACATTTCCCTCTCCATCCTTTATTGCTCTTACTTGCAGTACATCCTTCCCAGCTCGGTCCCTCTGCCTGGCCAATCGGTATAAATCCTTTTCTCCTTCCTTAGTGTCCAACCTCTTATACAGCTCCTCATGTGCCTTTTCCTTGGCTTTCGCCACATCCCTTTTTACCTGCTGCCGCATCTCCTTGTACTCCTGCCTACTTTTCTCATCACTCTGTCGATCCCACTTCTGTTTTGCCAACCTCTTTCCCCTAATGCTCTCCTGCACTTCCTCATTCCACCACCACGTTTTCTTGTCTTGCTTTCTATTTCCAGATGTCACACCAAGTACTTTTCTAGCTGCCTCCCTCATCACTCCTGCAGTAGTTGCCCAATCATCCAGCACCTCTTCACCACCACCAAGCCCCTGTCTGACCTCTTCCCTGAACCTCACACTACACTCTTCCTCCTTCAGTTTCCACCATCTTATTCTTCTTTCAATCCTTACTTTCCTCCTCTTCTTCTTCGCCTCCAAAACCATCCTACAGACCACCATCCGATGCTGTCTAGCTACACTGTCCCCCGCCAACACCTTACAGTCTCCAATCTCCTTCAGGTTGCATCTCCTACACAGAACATAATCCACCTGTGTGCACCTTCCTCCACTCTTATACGTCACCCTATGATCCTCCTTCTTCTTAAAATACGTGTTCACCACTGCCATTTCCATCCTTTTAGCAAAATCTACCACCATCTGCCCTTCCACATTCCTCTCCTTAAAACCATACCTACCCATCACCTCCTCATCACCTCTGTTCCCTTCACCTACATGCCCATTAAAGTCTGCCCCAATCACCAATCGTTCTTTCCCAGTACACCATCTACCACTTCATCTAATTCACTCCAGAATCTTTCCTTCTCCTCCATCTCACAGCCAACTTGTGGAGCATAGGCACTGATGACATTTATCATCATCCCTTCAACCTCCACCTTCACGATCATCACCCTATCAGAAACTCTCTTCACCTCCACTACACTCTTACTGTACTCTTCCTTCAGAATCACCCCTACACCATTTCTCTTTCCATCCACACCATGATAAAACAGTTTAAACCCACCTCCAATGTTCCTGGCCTTACTCCCTTTCCACTTGGTCTCCTGAACACACAGCATATCTACCTTTCTCCTCTCCATCATATCAGCTACCTCTCTCCCTTTACCAGTCATAGTACCAACATTTAAAGTACCAACCCGAACCTCTACTCTCCTACACTGCTCCTTTTCCTGCCGTCTCTGTAGACGTCTTCCTTCTCTCCTTCTCCTCCTTCGGCCAACAGTAGCCCAATTTCCACCGGTACCCGGCTAACGATACCTGTGGCGGTCGTTGTTAACCCGGGCCTCGACCGATCCGGTATGAAATTCTCATTTGTGATCCGCATATTTGATTTGGCACATGTTTTACGCTGGATGCCCTTCCTAACGCAACCCTCCCCATTTACTCGGGCTTGGGACCGGCACTAAGAGTGCACTGGCTTGTGCCCCCCTAATGGCTGGGTTTATGTGCTTTTTAAACATTTAATTTAATATACATTTAGTTCCCATTTGCTGTTATTATAACTTCCACTCTTCTGGGAAGATGTTCCACTTGGTTTTGGAGTGTACTTATGGAAATTTGTGCTCATTCAACCACAAGGGTGTTGGTAAAGTTAGGTACTTATGGCTTCAGTATGGCTGAGAGCCAGAGCATTGTAGTAGCCCACTTAATATCTTCCTCTCCATATGTAAACCATATGTTCATGAAGCTGGCTTTGTGCACAGGAGCATTGTCCTGCTGGAACAGGTTTGGGTCTCCTTGTTCAAGTGAAGGGAAAATTTGATGTTACCGATTGTGTGCCTCTAACTGTGTGGCTAACATTTTGGTGAAGAACCACACATGGTTGGAAAAGTCAGGTGACCCAATAGGTTTGTCCCTACAGTGTATAAGAAACCATTCATCAAAGTAAAAGTCAATTAAGGGCAGTGAAAATCACATTAATTCTAAAGATTAATATACAAGTAGTTCAGGGTGGATCTTTTCCTTTCAGGCTGAATCCTTATCTCGTTGTTCAGAGGCGCGAGGCTTGAAGGCATCGCAGTTCATTTGTTGAAGGTTGAGTGAAGAAGCTACCGAGCGAGGTTTTTACGAAAATAACGAGTGTTTTCGGATCTTTTGTGCGTCTGGTGAAGCACGATCGAGGTGTCACCACCATGGGCTGGCCGTTGTGAAAATGATTCCATCTGATATCGCACCCAATCCACCCCCCACCCTCACTATCCTCAGGGTTTATGTGTGTGTGAGTGTGCGAGACTGCGCCAGAAGGCATTTGGCTACATTTCAGCCTGCTTGACTAATATTACAGCTTTTTGTGCTGGTTTTATAGCATATGCTGCTTCTTGAAATGGAGACGTGATCAGTGCTCACGGATTCGCTGAAGGCCGGCTTAAAGATCAGGTTACATCAATCTATTTTAAACATCACAATATTAAGCCCTCGTTGCCTGGGTCGTCTCGCATGCTTTTGATTTAGTTTTGATACAACTCTTCCACCCCCCCCCCCCCACCCCCTCCACCCCCCACCCCCCCCACATATAATAATGTATTCTACACTTTCTAAAATTCAAACGTCTGAGTGGATGCTTTTGTGTTCCACTATCTCTTGTTTTTCTCGTTGTGTTTGTACAGTGTGGCCCTGGAGCTGAGTGCATAGCCTACAGCCATGTACTCCATACACACGTGTACACACACACACACACAGAGTTTAGTGAACATGGAGTGGGAAAGCTGTTTGAGTTGCAGATGGAGCCGGAGTGTGTGTTCGCCTTGAGGCCCGGCTTCCAGCAGCCGAGCTTTTTGTGCTGAAAAGTGAAGAAGAAAAAAGAGCCAGTGAGCGTGCAAGAGAGAAAAAAAGCTAAGTTTCTTTTTGAAAGGGTCTGACTATTTACAGACATAGCCAGAAAAGCTGTAATCACACAGCTGTAGAGAACTGGCAAACATCTTCCTTTCAAGTCTATGTGGAGGCAGTGATCGCTGCACTATAAAACAATGGCGTTTCCAGAAGTGTTGCCTCGTTCTGATTAATCCGCCTTTTTTTTCCTCTTCTTTCTTTTTTCCGAAGTCTGGAGGAGATGCTCAACTCCCACAGCCGAGTGCTGCGTGAATCACCCCCGCATGTTTTATCCTCTCACTTTTACCTTCCCTGACCTCTGGGTTTGATAAACAGTCGGCTGTGACGATCGCTGCAGCAGCTCTGCCTCGAGGTTTTATTAGCACGGTTGAGCTTGCATAAGAGAAAAGGCATGTGATTAGCGATGATACTGTGTCTCGGTTGTTGTGTTTCAGGCTATACGCATCTATCTATTTATTTATATTCTTTTTTTGCATAGATTTTATCAGTGTATATACATGATTCACACACGTATCTGTCTTTAAGTACCTGGAAATGCCATGTTTCCTCAAGCACCAGGTCATTCCTTTCATTCTTCAACAGAGTATATTGAGTATTGTGCAAGATCCTTGGTAGAGAAGTGAATTCCAAGCTGACCATTCTCATCCATCTCTTGTAGTGACTTACACCGATCAGGCAGAACATTATGATCACCTGCTTGATATTGTGTTGGTCCATCTTTTGCTGCCAAAACAGTTCTGACTCGTCGAGCATTAACATTATTCCTTCAGCAATCTAAGCTGCAGGAGCTCGACCACACGGACCAGCCTTCACTTCCCATGTGCATGTCCCTTCCTTGGACTGCTTTTAATAGACACTGACCACTGCAGACCAGGAACATCCCACAAGAGCTGCAGTTTTGGAGATGCTCTGACCCAGTCGTCTTGCCATTACAAATCCTGCTTCTAACACATCAACTTTGAGGACAAAATGTTCCCTTTGTGCCGAATAAATCCCACCCACTAAAAGGTGCCATGATTAAGAGATAATCAGTGTTATTTACTTCACCGGTCATAATGTTATGCCGGATTTAAAAATACCTCAGGGCTGATTTAAAAAGATTGGATATTGTGAGCCAGTTTTGTATCCCATGAAGGTAGACTTGGTTTTGTGTCACTACAGCTGGTTAAATGAACGTAGCCTTCGATTTTATTGCTCATTACCTCCTTTGTTCCTCAGTAAACTGCAGCGATTACTAAGCAAATAGTTGCGTTTGAATATTTACATTGAAATCATTTAAGGGATGGTCTTATCCAGAGTGCTAAGCAAATATCCTACTGCATGACTTGAGTATTATCGAGTTGTTGAATATTGCTGAGTAAGCACTTAGCCGCAGAGCGGCGTCCGTGCCTAGGGTTCTATACGCTCCCAAGATGCCACGTCAGTCTTTTACTTCCGACTTGCGTTCACACACTGTTAATTGCTGCGATTCCTGTCTGCATGCAAAAAAAAAAAAGATTTGCTGCACTGCGTCATACATTATCAAAGATCATTCCACTTCCTCTGTTTGAATGTGTCATTTTTATTTTCATTTTCATTTCCACATCCAAACCCCACTCTGAGCTTATTGAGTGTCGTCGAGCTGAAGGTCTGTCTTTCATCCTCGGTTCCACAGCACAGCCTCTCGGCTCTGACTGCAAGCCAGGGAAACTACAGCTTTGTCAATACCGCACTAATTAGAAAATCCTCCAGCCTTAAGCAAGACGTTTTAATTAGTCCTTATGTCAACTAGTTTACTGATCGGGGTCTATAGTTAGAGCAACAAACCAAATTGTGAACAAGGATTGTGTCTCGAAAGAATGTTCGTGTTCTCTGCAAACTTTGATCGTCGTCTTCATGTTGCAGCTCCATGTAAATCTCACAGTCGACTGGAGTTATAACTTTTTGACATGTAATAGGAAAAAGGAGGTTAAGGTGAGATTGATATTGGACTGGGTTTATGGCATTTTCTCAAATGTAGAACACTGGTGTGTACACACACACACACACACACACACACACACACACACACACACACACACACACACACACACACACACATATCCACTCATTCAGCCACATTTCTTAGTTATTGACTGTAAAAAGGTGCAAAATTCATGATTTTGGTTGAACTACGAATGTACAAATACACCATATGGCCAGAGGTTTGTGGGCTCATCACCTTCACACCCATATGATTCTTTCCTAGACTGTTGCCACAAATCTTGTGTGGTGTGAAGCATTATGAATTCCCCTTTAATGGATAGGCCCAAATCTGTTCCATCATGACGATGCCTCTGTAGTCATGTGATCTCCAAGAGGGCATGGTTTGCCAGTGCTGGAGTGGAAGAACTCGCCTTTCTTTCAGAGACCCAACTTCAATTCCACTGAACACCTTTGGGATGTACAGTGAAGGACACAAATCTTCATAGCTGCACTCCAGAAGAACCTTCCCTGAACAGTGGCGCTTATACATTAACTTGAGAATGAGGTGTTAAAGTAAGCACACCTGAATGCAATGAACAGGTGTCCATCTTTTTTTGGGCCGTGTAATATATTTTATGCAATGTAATGAGTCCTATGGAGCAAAGGAAGACCTGTTTAGTGCACTTCAATGGTATTTACTTTATCCCGAGTAATTCCTTCTCCGAGCCATGATGGGTTAGGCTACTATTTTGTGTATCTTTTGAAATTGTGTAAAAATATGAAAATACAACTGTTGAGCTGGATGTCTGTGAGGATTCGCAGTCATCAAGGTGCGGGTATCTGGAAGTCGAGTCATGTCAACTGGACTTCTGTCTGGGCAGATCGAAATGTTTCACTATTTATCCGAGCAGCTTCTTTAGTAGTTGAGCTGGATTTAAAAAAGAAATAGTTTGTTGTACATCTGTAGTGGAGTAATCATATAATGTAGTGATGAAGCTGAGGTTGAGGAACCATCAGGGCTCTGTTTTTTAAACCCAGTGATTTCCAGTGTTGCTGTGGGCATAGTGAAAAGGTTTTATGGTTAGTTCTGGTTTAGGCCACACCCAGTTTTGATACAAAAATGCATATTTGGAGCACTGTAGACCATATTGTAGAACTGTTGAACCCCCATAGACTGAACCACGCTCTTTAACATGTCTTTGAACGAATTCGAAGCTTATATTCAATCCATGTGTCATTTAAAATGAAACCATCCGACCCGATTCTGTTTTTTCTGTGCTAAAGATAGTAAAGACCATCACTTCAGGATATACCGTTTACTGTTTTTTCAGTGATGGTTACCTGTGCTCCTCCACATGTTGAGCTTTCTATATGAGTTAATGTGGCAAAATGAGAGAAGAGAGCAAAAACAGTGGAGTTTTCATTTACTGCCCGAGGTGTAGAAATGCTCACGTCGGTAATGTATTCATCCTCGTCTTAACACATTTATGCAAGCTTAACAAGCCCGTTCTGAGCGCAGTGGTAGGATGGTGGCAAAATGCCTGCAGCATGTTCACCCACACATGTTAACTGTGAAACACCATCTTCCAACCTTTCAGTGTTTGAAACAGTTTTCAGTGCGAACTGAACGATAGTGTAGGGCTCATTTTGCATGTGGGGTTTGTGTAATGAGGATGATGTTTTAATGATTCTATCTACACATGTTCTGTAAATAAGTGATCCTTAGTTCAGAACAGGAATCTGGCAGATGTTTAGCAGTTTTTAGAGGCAATCTGACTAAATGTAAGGTCCTTCAAATAGTAGGGTTGTGGATAACTAAACAGAAGAGTTTTGAGATTGGCCTTGAGCTTGGGGTGCAAGTCAGTGAGACAATGTGTATCTGTTCTTCAAACAAAAATCTATATCTGCTGTTGGACTTCAACTTGGTGTGTGTGGCATAAACCAGAATTTACTCCATCTATCCGTGTATCTAAAATGAGTATAAAAGACTGGAAAAACACTTGAATAGGAAAATGGTTTGTGAATTCTCGCCATGACTGTTCTAAAACCTCAACTGCATCACTCATGTATATAGTGAATCTTAGCTGGAACTTTCTTTTTGTTGTTTTGTTAATTTTTTTTTATAAATCCCTCATGAGTTGTTGTTTGTACCTGCATGTGATATTGTAAAACAGTTTTAGTTGGTTCAACTTTAAAAATTGAAGCAAATATGTAGCTTAATTTGAAACTCCACAACCCTCACCAGGCAGTTCCTAAAAGATGAGCTTTTTTTTCCCCCCCAGTTAGGTTACTTAATGCATCTGACTTCTCGCTGGAAAAAAAAAGAAAAACTCCCACGTTCAACATTTGTGTTATGCCATGGCATCCCTTTCCTAATACACTCATCTAGTCAACCTAAAAAACCCTAAAAAAAAAAAAAAAAAACAGTAAAGGAATGATCTCTGATTTGTACTGATATTTATCTAGAACTCAGTATCCCAGTGTGGTACATTCCTTTTGTCAGCATTTTTCTTGTCATTCAGGCAAAATATGCGACACTCTGGACACTCTGTGTGTTCATTCACTCCAGTCACTACAGGCTGATCAGATAATAGTGCAGGCCCCACTGAGTCTGTGTGTCTGTTGTGAGTAAGCAGAAGTCAAACAAAGGGCAAAGCACAACATTGAATCCTAAAATTCTTTTTCATATTAAATGCGTCTCGCCTGTCTTCAAATAATAGTGTAATTTTGTCAGAACAGATGCGCTCCCAAGACCACGCACTAACATGCCTGAATAAACACATCAGAGAATACGATTCGTGTCAAGAGAGACTTCATGGGAATTTGGGGAGTGTTTGGGTGTGTTTTCGAACCCTTGTTGCTGTAGGGTGTTTCCTGTAGGGTGTGGTGTGTGTTGTGTGCCCAGAGGCAGTCTGGCACTTCTCTCACACACACTACCTTTCTCTCTCTCTCTCTCTCTCTCTCTCTCTCTCTCTCTCTCTCTCTCTCTCTCTCTCTCTCTCTCTCTCTCTCTCTCTCTCTCTCTCTCTCTCTCTCTCTCTCTCTCTCTCTCTCTCTCTCTCTCTCTCTCTCTCTCTCTCTCTCTCTCTCTCTCTCTCTCTCTCTCTCTCTCTCTCTCTCTCTCTCTCTCTCTCTCTCTCTCTCTCTCTCTCTCATATTCCTGACCTACTGCTTGTTTAATGTCATACCCTAGATCAGACCAATGGGTCTTCTAATGCACCCCATTAACTGACTAACATTACAATAGCGATACAACGAAGACACACATTTTCACCACCAGCCATGCCACAGTACCATCATGTTTGTTTAGAATCCCGTCTTGACCAGTCGTTCGAAATGTGTATATTCAGGACCAGGTGTTTTCCCCATCTATGTTCTTTCTTCTTTCCTATTGTACTGAGTAGGGAAAGTGTGTTCATCTACTAGTGGCTGTTAGGCCACAGGCACAGGTATGGCCCTGTAGCCCAGGGCAGCCTTTCATTTATAGGTGTGGTCATACATTTGCAGGCACACGCATATACACACACACACACACACACACACACACACATGCCTCAGCCGGCTCAATTTTCCACGCTTTAAGGCCGGCAAACTAAAAATCCAACTGCATGCCTGTTTAAAGCTACAATATCATACTATATAAGATTTCGAATCACCAGATGCTTCTCCATTCCGAGGGGGTGGGATGCTGAATGTTCTGTATATGTATTAGTGCCCACCGCTGTGTAGTGAAAAGGTGGCGTTATATGAGCCCAGCACATTGTTTTGCATGTATACAAGTGACCTCTCAAGTATGTTTGATTTTTTTAATGCAGTAATTGTTTCTGTGCATCATTTCTCACTCCAGGCATCAGGAAGCTCCTCGGGCTCGGCCGGCGCCTCCTCGTCCTCCACTCGGCAGGTGAGACAGCGCATCACGCGGGTCAACCTCAGGGACCTGATCTTCTGCCTGGAGCAGGAGCGCTCCACGGCCCGCTCGCTGCTGCTCTACAAGGCTTTGCTCAAGTAGAACCCAGTCCAGGCTGGAACTGCGCCTCTGTTTCTCCCTCTTCCTGTGCGCCAGGTGTCCATGGTGGTCCGTCTCAGCTTCCGAACCCCTATTTTTCCCCCCGTCATCGTTTGATTTGTAAAATCTTTTTTTTTCTTCCCATGCCTCATGCGTCTTTCTTTGTGCCTTCAGGCAAAGCTGGGACATAATCAGTAAGAACCTGTCTTTGCTTTAAGAGGAATGTATGAGGTTTTCATGCTCCAAACACACCTATATATTCAGGAAGTGAATGAAAGCCATGAAGAAAGAAAAGAAAAGCATTTATTTCCGGTTAATGCCGTCTGGGCTTTCGGCACAGAAGCCAGCATATAGGAGGAAAAACTCATTCAGACTTTTTTTTCTTCTTCTTCTTGTGAAATATTTGAACATTTAAATATTTGGATTTCAGTTCAATGAAAACTTTCCCTCGGTGGTGTCGTGCGTGATGGGACTCGAAGCTCAGTTTTTAACTTAAATGCCTCATTTGCAATATGGACACTGGAAGTGTGAATGTATAGTCTTTGGGGATTTTTTTTATTATTATTATTTTTTTTTTTTTTTTAACAATCTAACAAATTCTTAAATATTTTAATAACTTATGACTTTTATACCTCCAGTACATACCTGGTTTGTTTCGATCTGGATTTTGTTTCAGTAAAATTATGCAAATGAAGGATCTGTTCTGTCCTTCATCCTGTCACATGGCGTTTTTGTAATTCAGAGACAGTATTTTCTCACGCTCCTTTGTGTGTGTGTGTGTGTGTGTGTGTGTGTGTGTGTGTGTGTGTGTGTGTGTGTGTGTGTGTGTGTGTGTGTGTGTGTTTGTGTGTGTGTGTGGGAAGAATGGGCAGGTGATAGTTGAATGTGCTGTGAAGAAATGTGGTGTAGGAAGTGGCACGATGCCATCTGAACCGAGAAGGCTGCCATAAATTCCACCAAAAAAACGACATGACGCATGAAAACGGTCCCCCTCTCCCTCACTTTTCCCTTCGTCGAATAAACTGAAGACTACGATCGCAGCATAGCAGACGATTACGATTTGATCTTTAATCAGCCTTGCACTGGAATTTAAAAATTTATCCGATATGAGTAGTCAGGCCATGTAGATAATGATCCAACATTTCACTGACTGTTTTTGGTTTCCTTTGGAACAATTTTGAGTGCAGTTTTTAAAGACCCCCTCAGCAGGACATGTAGTGGACATGAAGGGTTTTAGTTTTTTTTCTTGTTTTTTTTCTTTTAGTTTTTTTTCCATTTTTTTAAATAATAATTATTAGCCTTGTCTTTGCCTTCACACACAGTAAAGCGTTACACAGGCGGCGGTGACGAATACCGAGTTTGTTACCTGCACGCGCACGGAGCTCAGAAAAAGCCGAGCATTTCTGATGAGAGGGTCAGGGCTTTTGATTATTTGTATGTTGTATTGTCTACAAAGACCATATATCTATTGTAAACTCTATTTTTTTGGTAAATTTTACTGATTTTTAAACGTTTGGCTGGTTTGGAAAAAAAAAGTGTTCATCTCTCTATGAAATTTGTACTATTTTGTAAAAGAATAAAGTTGCTTACTTCCATGTTTGACTGTTTCTATATTAAAAGCAAGTGTCATTCATTTTCTCTTAGTTCAGGATCTGTAGGAATGCAAAAATCTTTTCCAATCACCGTGTTTCCTGCTACTTTTTTGTTCCTGTACATTTTTTTCTATCCCTTTGTGGATAGTGCCAGCGTTCCCCGTTATCACACCTCGCTCAACTGAACTTGTGCTTCCAGCAAGATCTAATTTGCATGATGATCTGCCAGCACACTTATAGGGGTGTGTGTGTGTGCGTGTGCATGCAAGGAGCATGTTTTAATATCACGGTGGGGGCCAAATGTGCCCACAAGCACAGGAATATCTGACATTTTTGACCTTGTGGGAACATTTGACTGGCCTCCATGAAAAGAACAGGAGTTACTATGAAAATATCTAAAATATTAGTAGTTGCAAAAATGGATAGAAAGCTGATTTAAAAGCTCCACTACGTTGTGATCGACGATTGTTCAATTTCATTGCTTTTTGCATATTAGCAAAACTGATTTAACTGAAACTGGGTTTCTGCTGGGTCCTAAAGAGTCTAAAGTTTAAAAATACAAATTTTAGCTTTTAAAAAAGTCTTAAACTCACTGTTCTAGATTTTAAATCATTCTTAACCGGTCTTCTGTTGTCCGTGTAAAGCTGTCTAATGCTCATTTAAATGCTCCTGCAGCACTTTAGAATGTTTATTTTTTTTTTTGTACTTCATGTAGTTCTTTCTTTCGCTAGTTCAAATTTAATTCACTGTATTTTGACTACAAATGAAGCCAACATGCAACAACCAATCAGCTTTCTGTTATTGTAAAGAATCTCTTTGATTGTACCACAGACATAAAACAGATTTTATTTTTCACAAGTTTAGCGATACCTAGCTTGAAAAAAAAGATAATTTATTCGGTTAAGTCCAGTCGCTAACACAACCTATCTGTGTGTTTTGATGTTGTGATATACAGTAGGTGTTCATTTCATTCTTAATGGTCTTAAGTCTTAAATTTGACTTGGCAAGTACACTTCAAAGCTCTTCTCTGTTCTGGGAGGTGGTGGAATGAACTTCCCCTAGATGTCCGTACAGCAGAGTCCCTGACTATTTTCAAGCGACGACTGAAGACCTACCTCTTCCTGAAATACTTAAATTAGCACTTTCCAAGTTTGTATAATTCAAGAGTTATATTTATATTAAGTTTGTAATCTTGTGTATGTCGCTCTGGATAAGGCCGTCTGCTGAATGGCGCAAATGTAAATGTAAATGAAACCTGCAGAAACCTTGTTAAAAAAAAAAAAAAAAAAAAAACCATTCTTTTAACACCATTTACTAAAGGAGAAGGAGCACACGTCTGCATTACACGAATCCGCTAACAAAAAAGGGATTTTATTTAAATAATGTACATAAATTTGCACCTTACTGTAATTATACATTTGGACACAACATCAATTAGAACAGCATTTTTAAATAGAATCTTGTCTTTCGCGCAGGTTGAAAGTCCGAGTGTGAGCTCTGAGATCCACTTCTGATCCCGTGGTTTAAAAAAAAAAAAAAAAAGACGCTGTACGACTGGAGTTGAGATTTTCTTTGTGTATTTGCTAAAGGGCCTCATCAAGCCGCCAAAACATCCCACACGCTAGCCGAGATGGAACAAACAATTTGAAGAATAACAAAGCATAACGAGCTCCTCGGTCTCAGCAGTTCATTGTGTCATTCTACGCTTAACACTCAGCGTGTGATCGTGTAGAGTGTGTTGGCATTTCTCTGGCCTTTGCCCCTCCTCTGCCATCCGCTTGTGCCAAGAATGTCCTGGAAAAACCGTTCGGCCTATTAGATGTGTACTTTTACAACACATTAAGTATCATTTGGTGTTTTCCTGCCACATACGTAACCTTTCGTGTTTATTCTCCCCCACATTGTGACTGGGCCTTTTTGGCTTGGGGACTTTTGGCTGACTAAATGGATTGTGGGAAAGTGACCTCGGCTCCTGGGGTGTTCGGAAGAGGAGGTTGGCTTCTCTCTGACCTGTATGTATATTTTTTTTCTTCTTCCTCCGGAGCTTTGAAGAAGCCTTGAGCTGCACACTAATTCCTGTACTGCTGTGGTAGAAATCCTGACGGCCATTCTGTATCGCAGAAATGTAATCAATTCGTGAACGAAAAATCCCACTCAAATCTGCCTTCATCACGAGAGTGAGTTTCCAAACATCATGCAATTAATTTGATTACACACAAATGAGAGAGGGAATTTGAGAATGACAGAAACTCTGGCAAACTTCAGGCCGGTCTTATTTCTGTTGTAAACACTGTGTTTTGTACTGTATTGTGAAAGAAACCTGAGCGAATCAGATCTGTCACTGTACTGACTGATGCACCATGTGATCAAGTCTGAGCCAATTCGTTCCACATCCAACATGGAGATTTCTCAATGGTTTATTAAATTTCAAGCCATTGTCGATTCCCACATGAACAAGGGTGTGGGCTGGAACATGCTTCCTTCAGTTTTTTCTGCTCATATGCCAACAGAGTTTGGCTGAACACAATCAGAGGAAAGCACTATCTGCCCTCTTCTCCATACTATTGGCCAGTATGACTCTGACATTGCAAGAGTAATTCCACACTCCCAGGTCAAAATAAATCTCTTACAGAAGAGGATTTGGTGATCTCCTGATGATCTACTAGAGTATTGTTCTCCGATTCATGGATCTAGGGATTTCCATATTGTATCAGATTTAAAATATTTAGGAGGTGGTATTAAAAGGTTTCGAGGCAATCTCTGTTTACAAGAAAGTACTTTATTTATCTACGTTGACACACCGTCATCTTTAAAATAGTCCCCTTGCACAGCAGTACAGCGCTCCCATCGTTCCTTCCACTTCTTGAATGTGTCCTGGAAGTTTTCTTTTCGAAAAGTGTCAAGCACCTTCTTTCGATTTCGCGCTGGATCGCCACAATGGTGTCAAAACGCGGACCTTTGAGCTGGATCTTCATCTTCGGGAAGGTGGCGAAGTCCGCAGGAACGAAATCTGGCAAATCGGGTGGGTGCGGAAGTGAAAAGGTGTTGATTGTTCTCTGACCATCATCATGCGCCAAATTGCCGGATGTTTTTGATATTTTAAGGGGATGAGATTGTTAAAGGTCTTCCTGATCTGTTGCTGTCTTCCGTGATGATGCTGGTCAAAACACCTCGACTCACACACTCGTTGCAGCATCGCCATAAACTCGTAATCATGTCAAACGTCTCTGTGGCAGATTTGGCAAGTTTTATGCAGAATTTCACTCTTTTGTTTTACTCTTTGACCCAACTTGCTGTTCATGATGAAATCGCAGACGTTTCGAAACCTTTTGATACCAACTCTATTGAATATATCTATTGAACCATGAAATCTGATGAAGTTTGAAATTTGTAAATAAGATTTAAAACCACATCTTGGTTCATTCACTATGTCGCTGTTGCATCATCGGAGGATATTCAGAGAAGGTTTTTTTTGTGGTCATTTTGACCACAATGTCAGCCAGCTTTTCTACACTCCACAGTCATCATAAAAACACGCAGGAACGATGGTGAGAACATGCAAGGGTGTGATATACAGAAGACCGGAGGGTGAGATGTTCCACAGTGGGGGGGGAACCCTGGAATGCAGATTAGTGTGCAAAAAAAGGAATTTCTGCTTCGAACACAATGTCATGACTGAATAATAGAGCAACAGTGTTAATGTAAGTGGAAGACCAAATTATACAGAATGCAATCTTGACTTTTTTCTTTTTTGTCTTTTTTTTTAAAAACATCTCTCTAGTGAGTCTTAGTGTTCAGTCAGATGTCTTTTATAGTTATCACAGAGGTCCATCAGAATGGGCTCATCAACAGTCCAGTGAGCCAGTAAAGAAGTACACACTCGGCTCATTCTAGTCCACAGCTGATGTTTTGCGGGTGCGACGGAGGCGAGGAGGCGATGCGCTAGTCCAGCGGCTCCTGTTTTATCCGGATGGGCGTGTGGATGGTCTGACAGCGTCTGTCCTCACGGCTCAGGATGTACTCGCTGAACTGAGACGAGTCCACTCCTCCACCACATGATGCCACCATGGTGAAGCCTTTCTGGAACAATCTCTCCAGCACCTATGCAAATTAAAAAGGTGAGGCTAATGTCAGCGAAGTATTCACATTTAATTCTTTATTCATTTATGATTGGTCAATTTAGAGAAACAAGACAAGTTTGATCATGGCTAATCATGTTCTTTTGTACAATGAAATATGAAGTTAGATTAATACATTAATTACTATGCCTCAATGTCAAAAAGCGTTATGGTATGATTTTTGAACCTATCATGTCCAAAATAAAAATGATTATAACATACATTTTTAGCCACTGGGTCATGCCTAGTTAGGTCATGCCTAGTTAATTAACTAGCTAACTTAGCTAATATTAGTGATTCATTACATGCCATTCTTTGTATATTTTTGCTAATTTCTTATGGTGAAATGACTAAAACCTAACAACCTAGGCATATTTCGGCATCTTTACTCATAATCTAATCTATATAAAGATAAGTCCTTTAAAGATGTGTTCACCTGCTGCTCAAACCAGCTTGCTAACTGCTAACATTATTTACAATGGTTTTCGTTTCATTTTCATGTACTTCAATTTGTACAATCATGTTGTCATGTGAGTGCTTTTAACTGCAGACAGAACAGCCAAGATTGTGTTCATCCGCTAAGGTAGCTAGCTAACTGACTAGCTTCAGGTATACTTTTTTACATTTACCACAGACACAGGTGGTCAGCTCCAAGGTCATATTCTGCAGCTTTATTTTATATAACAATGGACAAATCTAGCCAAATACACCCTATCAACCAAATGATTATATTAAATGAATCACTGTGGTTAGTTTGCTAGTTCAATAACATACATGATGTCCAAACAGACGTTTACAGGCATCTCGTTTTTCCATATCGAACACGAAAACCAGCTCATTTCATGATATGACTGCGCTCATACAGAACACTTCCTGAATATTTCTCTCTAGGGAAATGCTGAGAACATCTTTTGCTACAAGAATAAAATCTTTAACTATAAAATATCACAATATTTATTGCTGGCGTACGTTCCATTTATTCTGTAACCTACAACGGTGCTGGGGTTTTTTTCTGCTACCATTTTGACAAACACAAAAGCAGCTTCTCCTAACGTCTATAGTGCCTGCTGAGTTTCCGGAACAAATTCCATCACAAACCATCAACCATTAAATGCCATAACCAAATGTTTTCCATTCAATGTTTTATCATCGATCCAAAGAAACCACTGTAGAAACTTCTGGATCTAATGATGTTCTAATGGTCTTTAATGGTGTCCAGTAGTGGTCAACATTTGATCTACAGTTGACAGTTGACAAATGTGTTCTATTGTTACCCACTAAACATAACATGCCACTTAAAGAAGGCAACCGATTACCAGTAAAGACCAGTAATTGATGTCCCAAGTGCTCTGGGAAATGCTGTTATTGGCAAACTAATCAACCTCAGAGTGTGTTAATAACTTTCACAGGACGCATCACACCAGCCTATCCTTAACTACTTTCCCGCACCAGCATGCCACCATGCAATTTGTTTTCTTCCTTATTTAGAGCATTTTATCTCTATTTTATCTTTACATGTTTATTCGCTGGCAACATTTTCCTCCTCAGACGGTCCAGTGAAGATGAGAGAGCGATCAGACTCTCCCTGCAGCTGTTTACTGGAGTTTGATGAGGAGTCAAAAGCAAACCCCCCCCCCCCCCCCCAAACACCCGAAACCCCAACCCCAACCCCAACCCCAACCTTAAGACCACACACACTACACACTCGGAGATCCATAGACGAGTGGGCTCTCTGCAAAGCCTGTCACTTACTTGTCCACAGATCACTGGCATGTTTTATCTGCTGCAGTACTTGTAGATTTTTTTCTTTTTTTGAAATTCAACACATGCAGTCTGGAGTATTCACTTACTCCTCCACTCCTTTCAAGTGTGCTTCACATGAAAACGAAAGTTCTGCCTCAAGGCAAGTGAGGCAGATAAAAAGTTCCTCAGACGGGGAAAAAAAAATAATAACACTCGGGCGAATCACGGGCCGTGAGTAAAATGTCCACCCTTATACACACTCTGGAAACCTCTGGAACAATTTCAGGACGTATTACAGGGGAAATGATTTTGTCTCATGTGTTCCTCAGGTAGAGAAAATCAGGTGACGCAACAAGCACATGCCACTTTCCTGAGTTCTCTGTGTGAATGGAAATAAAAGTGGCAACCAAATGAATTAGAGGTTGAAATCTTATGTGAATAACACGGAAAAACACGATGCAGGAGTCATGTGCATTGCTGAAACAATTTTTATAGCCATAACTCTGTCTCTCATTCTTTCTCTTTATCTGTGTCTATATATCTGTGTTTGTCTCTTTTTGTCTCATCCTACTTTCTTTTATTTTTGATCTCTTTCCCTCTCAATGTTTTTGTCTCCCTTTGTCTCTCTTTCTTATTCCTTTCCTCTGTCTCTGTATCTCTCTGTCTTCTCTACCTTTCTTACTTTCTTTGAGTCTCTCTTTCTTTGTCTTATCCTCCTGTCTCTTAATCTTATCTCTTTTCCTCTGTCTGGTTTTGTCTCTTTTGCTCTCTCCTATACTTTCTCTCTGTATCTCTAACTCTCTTTGTCTCAGTCTTTTCTGATTCTCTCCTGTCTCAGGTTTTGTCTCTCTTGGTCTCTCTCGGTCTCTCTCATTCTTTCGCTCTTTCTCTGTCTTTAAGTGTCTCACCTTGTCTCTGCACACCTCTCTTTATTATTTTGACTCACTGACTAACTTCCACTCTGACTCCATCTTCGCCTCTTTATTACTGACTTTTTTGTCTCTGGCTCTCTAATTCTGTGTTTCTCTCATTGTCTCTCTCTCTTTCTCTCTCTCTCTCTCTCTCTCTCTCTCTCTCTCTCTCTCTCTCTCTCTCTCTCTCTCTCTCTCTCTCTCTCTATCTCTCTATCTCTGACCCGCTGTCTTTCTGTGTATTTGTGTCTCTGTCTCTCTGTCTGTCCCCTTTTAAATTAATTACTCTGGCTATTTTAATTCATGGCACTTATGACTGCTTGGGCTGAAGACTGGCTGAAATGTGGCAAAGTGAAAAAAAGAACTGCACTTCTAGCGTGATACAATTAGTCGAGTGTGCAAAGGCGGGAAAAACAGTGTTAGCAGATGCAGCGATTAGTTATACTGTAAGTCAATTAAGTGTGTGTAAAAATGAGTGCAAACCAGTTTAGTTTGTTTAAAGAAACCAAAGTAGGTATTAAAAATGTAATATGTGTGTTTAAACCGCCGCAGGCACATATGCTGGAGCGCTTTTTTTTTTTTTTTTAAATAAGGGATTTGTCTTGAGGAAGAGTTAAAAATAAATTATGCATATCATTTCCCCCTCGATTTCTCCACTCATTTACAGCTCTCTATATCCCTACATTAGAGGTGCCCTACATTACAATGTGTGTGTGTGTGTGTGTGTGTGTGTGTGTGTGTGTGTGTGTGTGTGTGTGTGTGTGGTTGCAGCACTTCATGAACAGGTGAAGGCAGGAAATTTGAGACAAATTAATTAATTCTCAAGTTTCCATACTTGTGATCCGAAAGTTTATAATCCAAAATGGATCCTTATATAGTCGTCAAAAAGTCAATACTGTGTGTACATGGATTTATTAAACAGAATCTCACCAGTATGTATTCAAATGTAATTAAGATTTGCCACCCACTGTAATCATATAATAAACTATAACACCATGAAAGATCATTTGAACGCACCTACAGTGGTGTGATTTTATATTATACAGCTGTGGACGTGCAATAGTTTATCACTTCACTATCCAGAGTCACCCAGGTGGGAATGGGTTTCTTTTAGAGTCTTCTAAGTGTTCTCAAAACTTGTTACTCATGATGTCTCAGGGAGTTTTTCCTTGCCACTAAAATATTTACTTTTTATGTACAGAAGATTTCAAAGATTTCAATGTACAAGGTGCCTCAAGTGTCTATACAAAATTAATGATTTTTAGAAAAATGTTTTTCAAAGATTTTCTTTTAAGAATGCCTTTGACAACAAAAAAAACATTAGAAAGCTGTTACAAAGTTGCACCGGAAACGTGGTCAACACGTCGCACATGACACTGTTGTCAAATTAAGAGCCAAAATTCGGAGAGACGACTCCATGCGTGTCTACAAAGAAAATAAAATCATGTAGAAAATGTTCCGTAAATCAAGTCACATTTTACTGTGTTCATTTATTGACATTTTGGACGGCCTGAAGGTATATGTGTCTGTTTCCTTATCAGGAGACTTAACGTCTTACTCAGTATTGGGTTGAAAATAAAGTCGGTGGTATCGCTACGGTCCCTATGGGGGATGTAATAACATCTCGTGGGGCAGAACTGCACCTTTGCAGCTGTGTATCTACACCTTTCTCAACACCTGCCAGCTTCATCCTCTCCTTCTCACAACAGCTCTCTGCACTTCTTCCTGTGTGACACTCGTGCTCCAGTCCTGCTTTCTAACATTCTTTCTAGCATCTCAAACTTTTCCGTGAACACACCGTCTCCTTCATGATCACTCACATCATATGTACACATCACTGACCTAAATTACTTAAATCAGAGACGAAAATGGTAAAGGGTGAGTGTGTGAAGCAGCAAATACCACAAGAAGAAAAAAAAGATATATAATAAAGAAATAAATAGTTCTTAGTACATGTATTAAAGGTTCTGCTTGCACTCTAGATTAGCTAATGCTAGCTAGTGCTACTTAACTTACAATTATGAAAGTCAGTCCAGTCATTCACATACTGGCAAAGTAGTTGAATGGAGGCTTATGAATTTCAAGTCCAAGAAATTGTTCAAATCTTAAAGCACAGAACTCCCCATAACCTCAAACTGGAAATGAAATAATTATGGATAATATCTGTGGCTAAGCCTTGAAGAAATGTGATGCTAGCCCAACACTGAGAAAGTTCTCAATTTAGCTGAAAGTTGGTGCTTGGTTTTGGGAGCAAATAATGTTAATTATCCACATTCCTGCCACTGCTACACTCTTCTAAATATCTAAACTCTTCAGGATTAAATAAAAGTGAGTAGGTTTCGTCATAAAGAAAATTTTTTCAGGTAATGAAGGCTGAGTATGAACCATGTGACTCTACCTGTACAGAATTGAGTCTGCAGTATCCGTTTAGAGGAAATCGAATGACGTGAGTGGGGTCCTGGTTCCAGCCGGCGTTGACCGAGTTGCACATGACGTCTCCCGTCTCGGGGAAGATCTCCTCAATGAGAGCTTTGTCTCCACTCAGGGCAATCCTCTCGCCCAGGTCAGGGGTCACGCGCACTACCAGGCATTCGCAGGGCTGAGCTCCTCGTCGCTGCTCTCGCTCCTGCTTCCAGCGCTCCAGCTCCTTCACCATAGGGCTCAGCTGGTAATAACGCGCCTCCTCGTACAGCAGCTGGATCTCCTACAGAAGAGCAGGAAGCAGATTTTAGTCATGGGAATGGGTGAAGGAATGTGTTTTTAATAGCAGTAAAGCAATCGATCCTTTCAAATGATTGGTCCAGTTAGCCTTAAAATCAACATGCAATCCATGCTAGCTGGGCACTGTCACATGAACAGAACAAAACTGCTTGGAGATTAGCCAAGAACTGAAATTAAATTTAGAAGATCAACATTTATGGCATTAGGCAGATGCCCTTATCTAGAGCGACTTATAGCGGAACAGTTGAGGGTTAGGGAGCCTTGCTCAAAGGCACAGCAGCTTGGTGGTGCTGGGATTTGAACTAGTAACCTTCTGATCAAGTGTCAAATGCCTTAACCACTGAGCTACCCCCTCTAATTTAAAGCAAATCTTCTTTTAAAGGTAAACAGTACATAATAAAGAAAATATTAGCATTTCATCATTGATATATAATCATTTACCGGGTCAGATTTGTTTTGTTTTGTTGCCTGAATTTACAGATTGAACTGACGTGCTACTGTATAACACCAGTGTTTTATGACACATGCTACACAACAATAAAACAGCACATGGCTACATCCTTTCCCAGATATTAGCTACCACCAGATTCAATCTGTGTTTTTATTCATGAAGGAACTGAAGAATATGACTATGACTAGTACAGATTGTTTTTCTTTATTACCACCACTGTTGGTAATATTAACCATAGTAACCATAGTTGTAAACCTTACAATTCTTATGCTCTATTGTTAAATTAGTACAAGATATTGTGCTTTGTGACATTAACATGGCATTTTAGCTATAGCCACACGTTCCTAAATGGGGAATCAAAATGGTTACAAGGGAAAACAATAGTTTTGGAATCACTACTCACTACACTACGACAGCCATACTACCTCCCAGAACCATGTAGGTCTGTAAAATTTCTCATACTATGCTACACCACACACACACACACACACACACACACACACACACACACACACACACACACACACACACACACACACACACACACACACACACACACTACAGTTTGAAAGCACAGATTGGCTGTATTGGCCTGAGGGTCTCAGTACCCTGAAGCTACTTCACCCCAGCCCTTTTACGCCTACCATTTTCCACCAGACCAGATGGCACTGCTACTCACTTGAATTAAAACCACACAGACGGAAACTAGCTCGCTCAACAACAGATACATTTCTTATTTCAGCAAACCAAAAAATAATACAAACTAAACTGATTTTTGTTTGTTAACAGTCAAAAGGACAGGTTAAAGACTGACATGCTTATTGCGGTTGCCAGATTCTTTGAATTATAAAAGCAGTAGTTTGTAAGCCAAATAGGTAATATTTGTTTTATGCAAAAAGTATGCTCGAACAAATTCCCATGTACAGTATATGGTGGTATTAAAATATACAGAAATAGCAGATAAAGTAGTATATCAGGAATAGGAGCTGAGTAATTTAGCATATTATGGTATTAAATCTATATGGATTTTTCTTCATACAAAATGGATGCGCTTGCTGTCTTAGTGAATTAGTTTACTCTCTTTTACTGTTATTTAAGATAATATGACTATAATAATAATAACAACAACAACAACAGTAATAGAACATTCCTCGAGGTACATGCAAAGAATCCGAGCATATTTATTTACTCTATAACATCCTGCAATTGTTAACACACGCATGCATGATTATTTTGGAGTGTTTCAAATTGTTCTGGGTTCATTTATTTGTCTTTTGAAGACTTGGCAACCTTAAATCACACTTATCCTGAAGCAGGCAACACCACTGGAGGTAGTCAGAAACTCTCTCATCTTCTCTCTCATCTTCTCCCTCTCTCTCTCTCTCTCTCTCTCTCTCTCTCTCTCTCTCTCTCTCTCTCTCGCTCTCTCTCTCGCACGCTCTTTTCCTCTTTATTCTGTCCATTTGCCATTAAGCTCTGTGATGTGTTTCCAGTTGAGCTGCTTCTGCAACACCAATCTCTTTCTCGCTGCATCTCCGAAAAGTTAGCTCTTCATCTCCACCATGTACGAACTACTAATTTTTCTGCAGGCTATGCCACCATGAACAATAGCAGTCGGCGTCTAAGACTCCATACCTTCAATATGCACACAAAAAAGAAGCTGCTTTTGCTTGCCCCTTGCCCCACCCCGTCTGCCTATTTCTCTCTCTCTCTCTCTCTCTCTCTCTCTCTCTCTCTCTCTCTCTCTCTCTCTCTCTCACTCTCTCTCTCTCTTTCTCTCTCTCTCTCTCTCTCTCTCTCTCTCTCTCTTCTTGTCATCATGCATGCTAACACTTTAAGCCTTGAGGCTTGAAATAATTCAAAGGGAAATATAAGTCTTAGGGTGCTATTCATCCTCAGTCTGTATCGAGGGTTAGATATGTCGAGACTTCTACAAGGCAACATTCTGAACAACCTTAATCCAGTAAATGCAGAGAACTATAAAGGAAGACCACTCAATAGCTCCTCGTGATTGCTGCAGCGCTTTGAAGCCACTACTAGACAAAGAAATTGATAAAAGCGCACTGAATTGCAATTCCATTAGCTGAAAAAGTCCGAATTGCATTCGACACTTTACAAAATTTCCCTGAGGGGACAAGCGACTAAGTATATATCTGAAGTAACAAGTGCCTCAGACTCGCAATGAATTACAGCTTTCACTGTTATAAATTTGCAAACATTTTCAAAGAGTGAATGAGTTGATGAGCGAGTCAGTGCCGTTTTGGATATGCTAGGAAGGCAAACAGATTGATCTTGTGAACCCTGCGTGTCAAAGTCACGTGCTTAGCACAATTAAAACCCTGCAGCATTTCGATGGGGCTGCAAATGATGATCAATTCAGTCAGTCGCCCCTATTTGCATATTTTCCAGCTTGGAATAGGGTGAAGAGTGTGATGGCTGAACTGTGAAGCTTGAGTGTAATGAGATGTAATGATTGGAGCTATTGCTGCTGTCTATGCATCATTTCACAGCATCTCAGAGAACTTTAGACGGAGCTGGGAGTTGTAGACGAGACCGTCCGGACTGCTGTTAATGATACGGATATGTTTTATTGGTTGGGCTGCAACCAAAAAACAAAATGTGCAACTTGAAGTTTCCATGGCCAGGTCACAAATAACCCATTACAAATCAAATTCTAGAAACAACTTTACACATTTAACCTTATTACAAATACCAAAATGAAATCAGAATGACTATTCATGTCTTATGAGCATCAGGAATGCCACGTCCTTTCAATTTAAATAGCTAGTGGCTAGCAAACAGTTTATAAAAGAATCTGCATTTTTCACAGGTAGACACTTGAGATTTCAATATCTGCATCCTGATTAATCATATATTCAGTAATTTGTATATACATATACAGTAGAACATAAATAGCCAAGTTAGTTAAATAGTGTAACTCATAAAGTTGAACCAGTTTTCAAAATCTGATTCGGGTTTGCCATTTTCTCAGAAATGTATTTACCAGTAGCTAAATCTATTAACATATATAAAACAAAGCAATTGTGAATTGCTACCATAAATTGGCTAGCCATGCTAACTTAGTGCTAGTCATTTTCACAAATGAGTGCATTTTCACTATTCAGGTCTGGTTTGTACAACATCACATTTTACTGTTACATTTTATTGTCATTGTGTTCATCCAGCACATAGATACAGTCTAGCATACAGATAATGAGACTAACACACAATTTCAGAAAGCCATAACAATATATTACAAATTAAAAAAAATTCTATATTTCAACTATATTATAAAATTTTTAAACTGGAAAAAAAGGTTGTATTTTTTTTTTTATCTGAAAATAAAAAATTTATATCAGACAGACAGACAGACAGACAGACAGACAGACAGATAGACAGATAGATAGATAGATAGATAGATAGATAGATAGATAGATAGATAGATAGATAGATAGATAGATAGATAGATAGATAGATAGATAGATAGATAGATACTAATTTTTACCTTGAAGTCTTCAGGAAGGAGCAGTTTGCTGGTGCGAAGGTAGCTGAGAATGTAACGGAAAATTTCCCCGTCCCGGTCAATAAAGTAGTGCTGCTTCAGACTGTCCAACACGATGGGCTCTGTGCCATTAAACAGCCGACTGATTCTGATGAGGACACAACAACAACAACAACAACAATAACAACAAAAACAGATTGTGAATTCAACCCTGATGCAGAGGCTGAGTAATAATCACAACTGGAGGTTTATGACAATTTTATAGTGAGAATAATGAGTTTTATTGTTTAACCTGGTTTGAAGAATGAGGCCGAACATTTGGTTTCATGTCTTATGCTATTTCTGCTCTTGTGTTAAATCAACTTAAATCTTGTCATTGCAAAGATGTTCCCATTTCATTTCATGTTCTCTCTCTCTCTCTCTCTCTCTCTCTCTCTCTCTCTCTCTCTCTCTCTCTCTCTTTCTCTCTTTCTCTCTCTCTCTCTCTCTCTCTTCCTCCCTCCTATTCTGGAAACTGATGCAAAACACTTAATAAGAAAACCAATTCCCCCATTTGTGCCTGCGGTGCTTCTTTTCTCATATGGTCTTGCAGTTCCCCCAGTTAGAATTTCACCATATAGCTTCAGGCAATCTTAGTTTTTCATCTCCGTTTCTTTTTCTTTTTTTTTCCTCTAAAAAGCAATTAAAATGCTGCCTGCACCAACGCCCCCCCCCCACACCCCCATTCCCCTACGCTGCTCTCCTCCTCCTCCGTGTCTCTCTATCTACGTTATTAAATCAGAGAAGGCCATGGCATGTGTTAAGCTGAGCAGATGTGAGGGTGTGCTCTGCTCTCACTCTCTTCATACTCTTCCTTTCCTAACAGGTGGTGCTCTTTTCCACCCGCCTCTCATGGGGGAGTGAATTATCAGAGGGACCTTGGAGGATTGAGGTTGAAATGCAGCAGGTAGGAATTTCACAGCACCACAAGTGGGAATTCTGCTTTTTATCGTTCGAGTGATTGACTCAAATAGAAAGTGAATCAAAAGACCTATAGACGATGTCCAAATATGGTTTCACTGGAGCGTCCATGAGACACGCCGTAGCATTGACATAGCATCAGCTTTCTTTCCTGCAAGATTTCGTCCCTACAGTTTCCTCCTCTTTTTATACTTCCATACAAATGACAGCTTTGACACCATTAAGTGCACATCAGCTTTTCCACGCAATAGTGCTTTTTGTCTCAGTGAGTTCAGCACTTCTGCTGATAGTTCAGTTACAAATACACGGACAAGGATGCGACTGAGGGAGATGCATTTTAGAGATGCATTTCGGATCTTCGTACGTACCAGTGCTGCTTGTGTGTACAGCAAAATTTAAGTTGACCATATAGTTTTCACTAATATACAAACTAAGACTCAAACTGTTGAAATCTACTCCAAATGTCAAACCTCTAAAGGAAAACTCATAGTGGAAGAGCTCTTGATTTTGACTGGTCAGTAAATAAACATTTGCATTAAATTCTGGCTCTGCGGTCATTAAAAGATCACAAACTGTTCACAACCCAATTGTGGTCTATATGTGATTACCACCAAAAATTTCAACACATTTGCCAGTAAAGAAACAAAGAACCAAAGATCAATTTGTAAGCATTTTTGAAGAATGTTTTCATGAACACTTAACATGTATGATCATTTATAACTCCTGCAATTGAACATAAATCTGCTTGCCTATGTTATCATGTGTAGCTGATAGACAGCACATCACTATATAGACACAAATATTGGGAGACCCAATTTTTCAGCCATATGCATTTTCTTCCAAACTGTTACCACAAAGTTGGACACATACATTTGTTATAGGACGTCTCTGGATGCTGTAGCATTAAATTTCCTCTCACTTTTACTAGGAGACACAAACCTGTTCCAGCATGACAAAACCCCTGTGCACAAAGCCATCTACAAGAAGGTAATGTTTACATGAAAGTGGAAGATTTGAACATTTTTGGGATGAATTGGAACACTGATTGCACCCCAGGCCTCCTCACCCTACAGGAGGATCTGACTTTACTCTTGTGGTTGAATGAGCACAAAGCTACACATACACATGTCAAAATCTAGTGGAATATCTTCCCAGAAGAGTGGAGGTTATTATAACAGCAAATGGAATGGGAATGGGAATGGGATGTTCTAAAAGCACTGACAAATCTAAATTAAACTAGTCTAAAATTACTTTTGATTCTTCTGTTAAATGTAATGGAATTCCATGAAAGTTCATCAAGCTGTCTTGTGTATGATTCACCCTAGCACCATAACTAAAACAGAAATGACTAGAGTTGAATTTATTTTGGTTTTCTAAATATTTAATGCTTTTTGCTAGTCAGGCTGACATCGAATCCAGATCCTATCCCGGGAACACCGTGCGTGACATGGGAATATACCACGCATGTGTCAACGTTTACATTTTCAGACAAATTACATTGGCAATATATTTATTCGCTTGTTTTTTTTTTTTTGAGAGGTGGGAGGAAACTGGAGAAACTAAGAAAAACCCATTTGGACATGACCCATGCTGAAGCTGAATATTGGGAATATTGGAGATGTAAAATTAAAATGTATGTTCTTCTAACACATACTACATGCAATAAATAAAGATAAACACCAATAGAGTATTTGAAATGTATTTAAAACACTTAAAGAGCATTCAAAAGACATCCGAGTAGACACTCTATGACAATTGGAGCACCACGTTCTGATACCGAATATAAAAGTGTCCTACCTTGAGTCTGGGTACTTTGTGAGTGTAGCCAAGCTGCTGGTGTACATGTGTCCTCCTACATCGATGTGAACGGGGGCGTTGGCTTTAGTCAGCTGAGCAGGAAGAGGGATGCCCTGCGCTGCCAGAGGAGACACTGGAGAGCGGGTCAAAGAGAGGCGAGACATGCTTCTTCCCTCCTGCGGATCACACACACAACACACGCTAAGCGGAGGGTACACACACACAGAAAACACACCACACACACCTGCAGCACTGCTGCTCCCCAGAGTCCTTCTCCTGATTCCCTGAGCGTAAATGCATGCTCCGGGCCTGTCGATACGTCTAAGATCACTCTTACATCTACCTCGTTCCACATTGCACTCAAGAATTAGTAGCACACCTCTAATCAAGGGAATTTGCATGGCGGGTTTTTTTCTCCCTTCAAGAACTGGAGGGGAGGAAAGGATGAGGCTTATTAACGAGCATGAGAGAGGGAGAGAGACAGAGAGGGATAAATGGTACTGTAGGTGTCTACCCTTCAGGGAACACTGACAATGTGTAAACTCCTAATTAAAGGTAGTGGGAGTGAGTGTGAGCGTGAGCGTGAGACGTGAAAGGTTTGATGACATCCAGCGATTTGGTTTGGAGCCTAATAAATCAGCATCTACAAGTGACATGGAAAAAAGAGAAGTATTATATTCAGAAAGACAAAACATGTTCAATTAAGGGACACTTTTCTACTTTTGGGCAGGATTTAGGAATTGACATGATGAAAGGCAGAAAGTCTAAGGAGGACTTGTTAACACCTAGAATACATCTATTAATCAGATTATATCAATCGGGATTGAATCAGATCCAGTATCGAGTAATCAGTATCGAGGCTGATACCGGACTGAAACACCGGATCAGATACATTTTTATCAAAGGTTGACTTCCATCTTCAAGCTTGTCACCATCAAGTCAAGTCAAGTCAAGTTTATTTCTATAGCGCTTTTCACAACATTGTCTCAAAGCAGCTTTACAGAAAAAAAACAGTCAAGGTGAATGATGAGCAGCCGTGGTGACTGTGGCAAGGAAAAACTCCCTTAGATGTTATGAGGAAGAAACCTTGAGAGGAACCAGACTCAAAAGTGGAACCCATCCTCATTTGGGTGACATCAAGAGTGTGATCATAAATCTTTCAACAATACAGAACACTGAAGAGTGAGAACTAACATGAGCACTGGAGTGTGTGATTATAATTAATGTCCTTTCTACAGTCTTATACAGTCATTATGGTTATAAAACTAGGAGCTACTGAGCAACTCATAAAATAACTCAACATTTGTGATGATCACAGATCCAACACCATCACACTTCTGATGCTTCACATCACAAACGTACATCAGTATAATACGGTAGAAATCAGCCCTTTAGTATTCACTCGGATACTGTGAATTGAAAATGGGCAATCAGTTCCCTTCTACAAATATATCAGAGCTGGAAGCAAATAAGCGTTAGAGTGAACACCAGAGTGCGTCTTACATGTACATGTTCATTCAACATGGCCGATTTGGTTTTCTGCCTGTGTGTTTTTTTTTTCTTTGGAAACACATCTGTCATTTACAAAAATCTAAACTGTCATTGTGGAGTTACAGTTGCTGCTATATGAACCGCATGAAAATATTAAGCAGATGTTTAAAGGCTGCTTTGCTCAAGGCACAATGCTTCAGGCAAACAGCGTTCATTTCCATCTGGGGTTGGAACTTCAACAACAAGCACAAACACAAGTTGGGTTGGAAAGACCTGGGTAGCACACGTCAAAGACACCAACACAAACGGGTCAGAGGTAAAGCAGATTATACTGAGAGGTACAGTGAAGTATTGATGGTTCTTCTAGGAATGACTGATGTTGCAAAAAACTGATTTCTGGAGACATTTCAACCAAAAAATCCGAATTTTTCCATGAACCCCTTTTAACCACCTTACAGTGTAGTTACAGTGATACAGTAATAAAAACACAAAAAAAAAACAATATTGTTATATTACATGCAACCTGATATTTAGGTGAACTCCAGAACTCCAGTTCTGCTTGAGAGCAACCCAAAATGTGAATGAATGAATGGTTCAGGATTCTCTAATACAATGACAGTGTGAATACTTTCAAAACCACACGTTACAATACCACGTGTTATCACTATACAGTTCATCTATATTATATAAAATACATTTAATGCATATAATCCCTCTGTGTAATGCATTATATATCCTGTAATGAGCTGTTTGAGATCGCACTTAAAAATACAGCTTTGAGTGTAAGTTTATAAACAGATATTTATTAAAGAATAGTGTTATACACTACCGTTTCAAACATCGCAGGATGTCCGATGCAATCTGATCAGGAACTCTGTCTCTATATATGCGTGTGTGCGTGCGTGCGTGCGTGCGTGCGCGTGTGTGCGTGTGTGTGAGAGATAGATAGAGAGAGAGAGAGAGAGAGAGAGAGAGAGAGAGAGAGAGAGAGAGAGATTGTCTAGATAGATCTCCAGCCTTTCAGAAATAACTTTCCGAGAATAATCTTTATCAATCCGCAAAAAAAAAAAAAGAAAAAAAAGAAAAAAAAAAAAAAAGAAAAGAAGAAAACGACGCAAAGCAGTTCCACATCTGCGGCGGGTACAGAATGAGAGGTCGCTGTGGCTTTAACACACACACACACACACACACACACACGGATATACCGAGAGACTCCACAAAAAAACCCCACCTCCGTGGGGAGAGAAGCGCGTGCTTACCTTGGAAGTCATGGCTCAGTCCGGGTCTCTCTAACGCATGAGATCGATCGTGTCTTTATGCTTCACGCTTCCAGTTTTTTTTTTGGTTGAAGTGTGAGACTGAGAGAAGCAGAGAGACAGTGTGTGTGTGTTGGTGTGTGTGTGTGTGTGTGTGTGTGTGTGTGTGTGTGTGTGAGCTGAGATCCTTTCCGAATAAGAGTGAAGGAGAGCTGAGCAGGAATTCTGGCTCGGGGCTCTGCAAACGGCCCCGGGGGGAAAAGGGATTAGTCTCCAATCAGCTGCGCTCCTGCCCTCCTCAACACATCAACATCTCACCCTACTGCGCACACGATCACGCGCATCTTTCACTCCACACGTTCGGGTTTAGGTGCATCTTTCTTTTCATTTCTGTACCAAACTAATACGTGCGTGCGCAAAAAAAGAGATGGCACAGAAAGAGAGAAAGAAAGAGATAACGGTTTAGATGGTTACCTACTATGCAATCTGAGATGATTGTTTATGATGATGATGATGATGATGAAAGCACCATGAGGAAACTTGATGATGATGGAGCCATCTTTAAAGAAAGCTCAAAAGCATGGTCATTATTATTTTTTGTTTAGTTTTGTCTAACATGCCCAGCCCAGCCCGTGTCTCTGCAAGTCTTCTGCGTTTTTTTGTCCCTGTCTCTCTCCTCTTGTTGTGTTGCGCTCCAGACCGGAGTGACGCGGATCGGCGCGCGCCGCACGACAGAGCACAAAGCGCTTCAGGCCACGCGCGCCATTTCAATTACAGCGCGCGGCTGGATGGACGCGACCGACTTTAATGGCATGTGTTCCAGAGAGAAAGAGAGAGAGAGAGAGAGAGAGAGAGAGAGAGAGAGAGAGAGAGAGAGAGAGAGAGAGAGAGAGAGAGAGAGGGGGGGGGGGGTGTTTGATATACTGAGAAAGACAGGCATGTCCACCCTGAATTGCACGTTAGGTTCAGCCCGCAGTGGAAGAAACAGATTCTGGGCTGCGGAGAAGGTGCGTGTGCGCTGACGGAACGCGCGCACACTTTCAACTCTTAAACCCTCGTGCTAACAGTTTCCTCCAAAGTGTATAAGTGGCGTCTATTAGTGACCACATCACATCATACATACATCATACAACTGAGCAGTCGAGGGTTAGGGGCCTTGCTTTAGGGCCCAAAAGTGGCAGATTAGTGGCGCCGGTTTTTAAACTCACAACCTTCTGATCAGAAGTCCACCACATTAACCAAAGAGCTTCGGCTTCCCCAGACATCCCATCACATCCCATCACACCACACAATACCATTAGAGGTCGACCGATATTTACGAATCGGGACAGCCGATAGCCGATATATGATGCCGATATTTTTGGCCGATTTCCTTTTTTTTTCTCTTTCATGTAAAAAAATCTAATTCTTAACACACGCCTCTCAAATCAGTGCACTTGATCACAGGTTTCTGTTCCCATGCCTGGTTTGAAGGCTCACTAACAAAATGTTATGCTCATTCTCTCTCTAAAAGCAGCATCATATTTAGCCAATGAAATATATAAAGTTAGATTAGGAAAAAATGATAATTTTTCTGAAAAAACGCTACATGAATCCGTTAGTAATGTGGAAACGCTTCTTGCTTTAGATATTTACAGTTGTAGCGCTTTCGGTTTCCCTGTTCGGAAACCGAATACAGAATACTGCCACCTGTTGGTGCGAGAGAGTTATGTTCCCTCACGCAAGCGCAGAACGTACATGTACTGTTTGGATTCAAATACGACGGCCTAATAAACGGATTAATTTGCAGCACAATCGATGCCGATTAATAAGAAAAAATAAAATAAAATAAAAAATCGGGCAGATTAATCAGCAGCTCGACCAATCGGTCAACCTCTAAATACCATACTACATCACTCCACACCACACGATACACACCACATTACAACACCACATTACACCACATTACACTACATCACACCACATTACAGCAGGCCAGCATACAACACCACAATACATCACCAATTACACATTACACTACATCACACCACAATACACAACACTACACCACAGCACACCACTTTACAATACATCACACTACATCACACCACTATACACAGCACATCACACTACATTGCAACACATAACTACAACCCACCTCACACCCTACCACATTACATCAGAAAAGACAAGACAAAAACAGACTATACAAGATGAAACAGACAATGTGAGACAATATAGACAGTATGAGTATTAAAGTGATACAGATTATATGACAGATCAGTGATGCACGAACCCGATTCCAAAAAAGTTCCCTCTGTACAAATTGTGAATAAAAAAATAATGCAATAATTTACAAATCTTTAACTTATATTTTATTTACAATAGAATATAGATAACATATCAAATGTTGAAAGTGAGACATTTTGAAATGTCATGCCAAATATTGGATCATTTTGGATTTAATGAGAGCAACACATTTCAAAAAAGTTGGGACATTTAGCAATAAGAGGCTGGAAAAGTTAAATGTACATATAAGAAACAGCTGGAGGACTAATTTGCAATTTATTAAGTCAATTGGCAACATGATTGGGTATAAAAAGAGCCTCTCAGAGTGGCAGTGTCTCTCAGAAGTCATGATGGGCAGAGGATCACCAATTCCCTCAATGCTGCGGCGAAAAATAGTGGAGCAATATCAGAAAGGAGTTTCTCAGAGAAAAATTGCAGAGTTTGAAGTTATCATCATCTACAGTACATAATATCATCCAAAGATTCAGAGAATCTGGAACAATCTCTGTGCGTAAGGGTTCAAGGCTGGAACACCATACTGGATGCCCGTGATCTTCGGGCCCTTAGACGGCACTGCATCACATACAGGAATGCTACTGTAATGGAAATCACAACTCAGGAATACTTCCAGAAAACATTGTCGGTGAACACAATCCAGCGTGCCATTCGCCATTGCCCGCTAAAACTCTATAGGTCAAAAAAGAAGCCATATCTAAACATGATCCAGAAGCGCAGGTGTTTTCTCTGGGCCAAGGCTCATTTAAAATGGACTGTGGCAAAGTGGAAAACTGTTCTGTGGTCAGACGAATCAAAATTTGAAGTTCTTTTTGGAAAACTGGGATGCCATTTCATCTGGACTAAAGAGGATCAGGACAACCCAAGTTGTTATCAGCACTCAGTTTAGAAGCCTGCATCTCTGATGGTTTGGGGTTGCATATGTGTGTGTGGCATAGGCAGTTTACACGTCTGGAAAGGCACCATCAATGCTGAAAGGTAAATCCAAGTTCTAGAACAACATATGCTCCCATCCAGACATCGTCTCTTTCAGGGAAGGACCTTGCATTTTCCAACATGGCAATGCCAGACCAAATACTGCATCAATTACAACATCATGGCTGTGTAGAAGAAGGATCCGGGTACTGAAATGTCCAGATCTCTCACCAATAGAAAACATTTGGCGCATCATAAAGATGAAGATGCGACAAAGAAGACCTAAGACAGTTGAACAACTAGAAGCCTGTATTAGACAAGAATGGGACAACATTCCTAAACTTGAGCAACGTGTCCCTTCAGTCCCCAGACGTTTGCAGACTGTTATAAAAAGAAGAGGGGATGCCACACAGTGGTAAACATGGCCTTGTCCCAACTTTTTTTTTAGATGTTTTGATGTCATGAAATTATAAATCAACTTATTTTTCCCTTAAAATTATACATTTTCTCAGTTTAAATATTTGATATGTCATCTATGTTGTATTCTGAATAAAATATTGAAATTTTAAACTTCCACATCATTGCATTCTGTTTTTATTCACAATTTGTACAGTGTCCCAACTTTTTTGGAATTGGGTTTGTACATAAAGTGTGGGAGTGCATGATAGTGCTAATGACAGTATTGTGCGTCAGGTACGATAAAGAGTTACTTTAGAACATTGTTCAATATACAGCAGCAGTAGTGTGTGTAACATATACGGATATTGTGATGACTATAATCACATTAAGGGAGTTTTTCCTTTCCACAGTCACCATGGCTGTTTATCAGGGATAAATACACACCGTTCACTTTAACTATTACATTCTGTAAAGCTGCTTTGAGACAATTTTTTTTACAGTAGAGATGTCATGCATCATATATATTTATTCCTCATCAGTTACAGACAATAACCCGAGCTCAGGAAGGAACCAGGCAGCCCAGCAACCCATATCATTGCTGCCATCTTCACCACTTTACACTCTCCTGATCTGAAAAAAAGCACAATTTTATAATGCCAGCATTTGCATATCAGAGAATGTGCACTTATGTCATCATCATTAAAGCAGCTGTCAATGCACTTAGGGAATCCCATTAACTCTTTATAATGTGGGTTGTCATATGACATTGCTAATAAGGTTAATGCTGCATTGTAAAGCAGGGAAATGTCTGTCAGTGGAACAGGATTGCAGGAAACACTGTCGAGATTATTTCAGAATTTTATTTTTGGAGCTGACTCGGACAAAGAAAAGCTGTCAGAGGTTAACAGTTTAACTTATGCATGTGTTTTCAGACTTAAAGACTGTTCTGGTTTGAGTTGCAGTCCAAACATGGCAACCACAACACTTTGCATTTGCATTCAAAAATTAGGCCATGTTTCAAATTATTTGGACTGAAACGATATTGCCAACTGATTCCCCCCTTTTTTTTCCCATCCCTTAGCCGTTGGCTGAAATTAGTTTCCCTCTTCAGAGCAAAGCAGCAGGAAGACAAGATATTTTTGCTCAATTAAAGCAGCAAGCCCGGAGTTAGTTCAATTACTTGAGGCAGGAGGAAGATGTAAATTTAAAGATTTAAATAGCTTAGGATGTCGCCTCGAGCGCTTGCACTTAATTTCCTTCATTTACGGGGGATGTGAGAAAGAGATGGGAATAAACGGGTTATCCAAATGATGTGCATCCCAGTAACACAGCCTCTGTGTGCATAGAACACTATCTATCGCCCCATGTTGCAGCTTCCATTCAAGATCATGGAGAATTGCCTGGAGAAAAAAAGCCCAGCATCTCTTTTACTGAGATTTTTGGAACTGTTTTGAGAGATCTTCGTGAATCTGCATGCAAACTAGGCTGCATGCTCCACATATACACATAATCACATATTGTACATATATTTTATACATATAATTTATTATAAAGCTTAAATGAGTAGAGCCATTTTAAATATGAACTAAATAAATGTTATACTTATTTAAAAAGAAAATAATCCTAAAAGTAATATAAATCCTCATTTGGTTATTTGATGCATTATCTAACCTGTATATAATTCCAAAAACAAAATGAATGAACAAAATAAATATTGTTTCTTCATCACATTGACATTACCACGCCTCAGATGGGCCACCTGCTGGACGTTATCAGTGTAACACATCTAGTTATTATTTCTATCACTAGCTCACGTGAATCGTCACCTGTTCCGGAAGTTCCACTGACTGCCTGGCCAAAATAACCGGAAGTACACGCATGCGCGTATGGAGAGCTTTGTGACAGTAGCTCGTAATGTAAACATCAAAACATCAGTTTACACTTTACAGTGATTCATTAAAATAAGATTAAATATGTTTATAAACCTGATAAGATTTGATGGTATGCTTATTATAATCAAAGTATTTGGCTATTATTTTGTTATATATTTGTAGATAAAAAAAATTGTAAATACAAATAAAATCATGACACATTATTACTCTGTAATTGGACAGGTGTAAATAATAAAACATCACCTGGTCTCTTTCTACACTTCAGCTGTCAGTTTTATTAAGACTCACATCACTGTAGCCACTAGAGCAGCTAGATCAGGGGTCTCCAAACTTTTTGAAACTGAGAGCTACTTCTTGGGTACTGAATAATGTGAAGGGCTACCAGTTTGATACACACAGTTTCCAGTTTGATCTGAAATAACAAATCTGCTCGATTTACCTTTTATTATATGTTATTATTAATAATTAATGATATTCATCTATGTGAAGACACTGATCATGTTAATGATTTCTCATAAAAAGTATCAACAATGATTTAACAAAGTAGGAAACAGCTATTTTTAGAAAAGTCTCGCAGGCTACTCATGTGGTCCTTGCGGGCTACCTGGTGTGTTCTTCTCCTGTTGTAGTTCAACTGCTCAAAAGTCAGAAGTGTTGCTTTTCTGTTCACCAAAGTTGTACAGAGTGGTAATTTGCATCACCGCAACCTTTCCTGGTTAAGTAGCCTGGTTGTTCTTCAATGATCTCATTAACTGAAAGTCTATGACCTGTATCTGCATGTTTTTAGGCAAGCATAAAGGTGTTCCTAGTGTGTATGCTCTAATAACAGAATGTACACAGGTATGATATTCTTAGCTACATTTTCAACAATGTCAGATTAGTGCTTGTGTCTGTTCCTTTCTAGTTGGGTCCCATCATCAGAATCGTAACTTTTTTATCCGCTAGGTTTGTTGTGTCATCCTTCAGGTAGATTATTGACCCACTTAAGTTACTTGTGGTGTTCAAACTATAAGCAGGCAAACCAAAACTAACATCTGTTTTGTAGGATTATAAGAAACAGTACATTTGTGCATTTCTTTGTTCTGTAACCTTGATGACAAACAGCAGCTGATTTGATGTGCCCTTTGAGTGCTGCAATCTGAGATGTCAGAGCCTGAGGCTGTCCCTTAGAGAGAAAGAGAGAGAGAGAGAGAGAGAGAGAGAGAGAGAGAGAGAGAGAGAGAGAGAGAGAGAGAGAGAGAGAGAGCGAGCGAGAGAGCGAGAGAGAGAGAGAGAGAGAGAGAGAGAGAGAGAGGGTGGGGGGGTAAATAAGAAGGGTGCGGGGGTGAAAGTGCCCATAATGCCCCAGGCAAGGGAGGAGAGGACAGGCTTACTGTAGCACAAGAGGGGGAGGGAGTGGAGCACATCACTGCTGATGTCGCCTGATGTAGAGAAACAGCAATAACTCCAAAAAAGCATCTTTTACAGGCATTCTGAATTGTTAAAAATGTACTGCTTTATGCTGGAAACATATTATGCAATAGATCTTAAAGGATATTATCCTGAGATTTTTACCCGGTTAAAATGGCTAGAGTCCATAAATAAGATTAAAAAAAAAACAAAACAAAAAAACACATTTAAGATTCACTATACATCCGATATAAGAAAATGAATCAAACACTATTTGCAACAGCAGTCAAACAATTCTATTATGCCACCTTAAACCAGTTTATTTGCCCCAAAATAATAAAAAAATAATAATAATCTGAACACAACATTATCATCAACAGTAAAAACAAAAAAAGCAATGGCACATATATATTATACATTCAACTTACAAATTAAGATGCTGTCATTACTTTGTGAGGTACAGTACAAGGTTCATACTTTATATGGATATATGTTATATTTTTCTTTAACCTCATTTAACATTTCTTTAACATTTCCAACAAGTAAAAACGGGGATATGTGCTGACCGGCAGTATGCTGTAAGGCTAAAGGCATGCTACACTGTGTTTAATGGGCTGTACAGAAAACACCAAATCACATCAGACATCCACATTATAAACCTCAAACATCATCTTTCATCAGTGGCCCATTAACAGTGCGTGTTTAATTTAAAGTGTTTAAGTGAGAAATGTTTAAGACTTCGGCTTACAGGTCAAACACTATCATTTTAGAACAAATAATCAGATGAAAGTGAAAAGGCAGTTCTTATAGATACCATAAATGACTTTTGCTCTGTATTGGAGCTTATTTTCATTTTCATCTCATCATCATTTAAATAAATAAAATAAATAGATTCATCTTTAAATACACAACAGTGCTGCTGAATTCTCAATTCTGATTGGTCAGAGGGTGGTGATTCATTTTTTATGACACAAGCTCCTATATCAAAACTGCATATCAAATGTATATTAATGTGATCCTTCTAATACAGTTCCACAGTAACATCTCATTTACAGGGATTTTTATTGTAAATGAAGGTTGTAGCTCAGTGGTCATTGGACTTTGTATCAGAAGGTCACTAATTGAAATCCCAGAACCACCAAGCTGCCACTGCTGGGCCCTTGAGCAAGGCCCTTAACTGCACGGTTGTAAGTCGCTCTAGATAAAGGTGTCTGCCAAATGCCAGAAATGCTCAAATAATTTATGCCTTAATAAACAGTCAGGCTTATGTAATATTCATGTATGGTTGTGTGTAATTGACCATTTACTAGTTTACAAAACTCATAATTAAAATTTTATTTTCAAAAATCATTTTGTATGAATGTGTTGTGTTATTTATGACTGTACTTTAAAAGTCACTAACAGCTGGAACCAAATTCCTTGTGTGTGTCAACACACTTGGCCAATAAACCTGATTCTGATTCTGATCTGTCGAAAACCATATGAAAATGTCAGGAAAATGAGCACTTCCACTATTAATGGTTTAATGAATTTGGGGAACGTTGTGTAACATCAGATGGATGGGGATGTACAGATATTCCAGTAAACACTAAACCACCACTGAACACACAACCACCCCCATGCATTCCTTTGACAAATCAATTGTTTATTGTCCACAATAAGCAAACACCAGGCTGGGCCCTTAAAATGCCATAAACATAAATGTGTAAGTGCTGACAGCTTATAACACTAAAAATAACATATATACTTCTCATAAACATTAAAATGTGTTAGATTTGACACTTTGATTTAGGTCTATTTAATTCTTATAATTTAAAGATAATGTAATTTAATTTATAATTAAAATTCTTAGAATTTTTTCTCTTGCTACTGAAAATCAAAAGCACTTATTTCAACCCTTTTTAAGTTTTATTTTATAAAGCCATACCTAATAAATATAGGTAGCTGAGACTAAATATACAATATTCTAATGTAGACACAACATTTTGAATTTCCATGTCAGTCAGGGAAAAGTGGCGGGGCTTCAAGGCAGAGTCTGTTAAAATTGAGTGGACAAAATGACTCAGAAAATCACTTTATATATCTAATAGACCATCTGCTCTATTTTATTGGAGAAAGACAAAGCTTTTGGCATCTTTGTAAATGATTTACATTTACATTTATGTCATTTAGCAGCCCCCTTATCCAAAGCAACGTACAATTACCACATTTATCTGCAAAAGTGTCAGTCGATATCTTGGCAGTGCAATATCATGTGGGGACAATTATAAATTATTATATTGCACAGGCTTAGCACACAAACGTTTACAAATGTACATCTTCCCTAGTACAGCTTTGTATTTGTATTCCTTCATAATACCCCTGTTTATGCCCTGAAATGGATTGGAATTCCTTCCAGGGTGTGTTTCCTACTTCATGTGTGAATGATAATATCCACGTTTATGCGATCTGAAAGAGTAGTGTAAGACTTGCACAAACCAGTTTGCCAAAGCCAGAATAAACCGACTGATGAAATACATTAAAACAAAATAATTAAATCAAGAAAATGATTTAAAATAAGCCTGAAGTAAAACACAGGCAATAGACCAACAATTGAAAATATCTGTCTATACATTCACAAAGTCCTCAGTGCAAATCTGAGAATGGCTTGGAATAGTTAAACATTAGATAATCCATATAGAAAAAGTCGTAGGTTTTCTGGCTTTCGTTTAAACTCAGCTGAGAAAAATACTCCTGGGTAATGCGTGAGGACGTCCTGGCTGCATTCGGGTTCCTGTCTTTAAAGCTGGGGAACGTCAGGTTCGCAGGCGCTCCGATTTGCCTGAGGAGGAAATTGGCTTCCTCTTCGATTGTCTCAAACTTGCCAATGAAGTCGTAATTGATGAGGCAGGGGTTACAGAGCTGCACCACACGCTCCCAGTGGATGTCCATCCCCACAGGACGCTGAACATCAAGTAGGTACTGGATAAACTCTTTGAAGGTCACACCCTCTCCAGAAAGCAGGGCTGATCTTGACGCGTTAGCACGGTACTTCGCGATGATGGGCTTCCCAAACACTGGATGATAGTATGAGTTCGGGCTCTCGAACTTGTCCCGAAATGCTGAGACAAGCCTCTCGAAAGGTTCCCTCAGGAAGAGCACTTTGGTGTAGGTGTTCAGGCGATGGGCAATCTGTTTGTGGTCAAAGGAGTCCAGTCGCTTTAAGTGGTTGGCATAATGCACCTGTTTAAAAAAACAGGGAGAAAATAAACAGCAAAGACACAAAATATGGGAAATACATTACAATCATTGACATGAAGAACAATTTGTGTTTAATACTCAAATAGAATTTTACATGCATGAAAACTAAACTAGAAAGTTCCTTAAGGTTGTTCTATTATACACCTGTTCATGCCGGAGCTCCTTTGTGGTGGATGCCTGGCCCTGCAGCACCATCAGCACACGCTTCCAGTTGGAGCAGCCTGCTTTGGGCACCTCGCAGTACAGGAGCTTGTGTGTGTCCTCTACATAGATGCGGGACACCTGCCTGCGGCTTATGGTCCTCGTGAGGCTTCTGTATTTGGCACACACATCTCTCATCAGCTTGCGGCGGGACCGCTGTATTTGGGTCAACCTGTGGATGTGATTGGAATCCTGGCCAGTAGGAGTGCTGTTAAGCTGCGGTAGCAGGGAGGAGCTCTTTAGAAGGAGCTTGCGATAGTTCTTGGTGATTTGAGGTGCTATGCCTTTTGGGCGAATGACAGGAGAGCGCTGATGCCCGAGTTTTACTGGACGAACACGACTGCGCTTCTGGCCATTTTTTAAACTGGAGATGTATGTATTATTGTGTAGACAATAGGGGCATTGGTCCTGCAAAGAAAAATGAAGATTTAATTATAGATAAGTATCTTTGAGTAATAGAGCAGTGACTGAGTGATATTTTTGTCATGACAATTTATCATAATTAACTCAATTTCAGGGGATGGAATGGACAAACAAAGTCATCAAATAAGCCATTGTAATAGACATATGACATTTTTGAATTTTGAAAAAAGTCTAAATAAATAAATGAATAAATAAACAAATAAATAAATTAATAAATAATATGTAACTGAATAAAAAAAAAAAAAATTAATAACCAAATGTTCAGGACAACTAACAATTAAAAACATTAGCAATGGCAAATTCCCCCTTTTTCTGTTTAAATTTATATATATATATATATATATATATATATATATATATATATATATATATATATATATATATATATATATATATATATATATATATCAAAATTAGGTGTATTATAAGGTGCCACCACAATTCACTAAGTCTTTGTAATTGATACTCCATCAGTTGGTATTTTGATGATGATGGTGTGTCTTAACATATCACTCCATATTATATCACTTCATATAATCAGTGTTTAAAGGGGTTAAGATCTGTTAATTGTAGCATATTATTTACATTTTTATGATTATCAAAACCATTCTGTGCCAGGGGGCAAGGTCATCCTGAAAAAGACCACTCCCACAGGAATATATATCATAAGGACAAAGAAGAACTTTGTATTAATTTGTAGTGACACTGTACGGATGTGTCCAAAACATTCTGAATAAATCAATAAATGTTTACTTTTCCATTAATTTTACCTACTGGGTGTATATACAATATATTGGTTCAACCACTGTGTGGCACTGGTGTGTAATTTTTTTCAGGTCTGCTATTAGATTTAGAAGAAACAGAAAATTTTTGCCAGAGATGATGGAATTTGGAGCTGAGATTTTATTTTAGCACACATAATTGTGAACGTGATTTACTCACCAGTTGCTGTTGTGGGAATATTAGCTTTCTACCTACACAGGAAAAGAAACAGAGCGGTGCTTTCATTTAGTATATTTTCTCACACCGACTTAAACATTCCAGATTAAAGCAGTGAGGTGTGTATCTGAACTCTCTGCTCTTATAAAAATACCAAAGCTTGCTCTTTCATTCTCTCTTCCACACACTCATTTACTTTGCATCAACTCCTAGAGATACAGTGAAGGGAAAGGGTAAGGGGATGGAGCTAAGCAGTGTACGGAAGAAAGAGGCAGAGCGGAGGATGACTTCCACAGCCGGCACTAATGTTTATGCCACTGCTCACTGCAGCATCCAGATGGCAACTCAGCAGCGTCAGGAACATCATTAAGACCAAGGTTACTATATGCAAAACATAGGTGTGTGCAAGAGGAATAAGAAGTTTTTATAAGCAAAAAAAATAATAAAAAAATCTAAAAAGCAGCCCAGTCATTCACTATAAATAATAAAGCAAATCCAATGAGAATAATGTACCCATTACTTAGAGGCAATTGGGGGTTTAAAAAATAATAATAATCTCTGCTGTTCAGCAAGTGTGTCTAAAAACGTGATATCTCACTAGTGCCGAGTTTGCAAATTATTGACAGCTGAGGCTTCTTCCCAGCTGCTCTTCTCTAGCAGTGGTGCCTGTCTCTCGAGCGCAAAGCAAAGATTAGACCAGGACGTGAGTCACACTCAGACAAGCATGAGGACGTTGGCTGAGGTGTCTGAGTGCCTTGACACTGGACCTGTAGTGGGCTGAAAAAGTAACATCTCCTTTGTGTCTCTTCACACATTTTTCTTCTTTCTCAACTCTCATACGTATACCTTTCTTCTATTATAGCGGTAATAATCACCATACTAACAATAAAATCTGGTATGTATGTAATTAGGAAGATAATTTTTCCAAATGTTTATTTGCTATCCTCTGATCTGATTTACTCCTGACTGCTTCTGCTCTAACCGGTTTATTTTAATTCCTTCTCGTACTTCTGATCCAAGTGGTCTATTGGGTTTCAACAGACCTTGAACAGAGACACTTGTTTTGATTAGCATAAAAAAAGAAAGAAGGACCAACACAATCAGCCACTTTAATAACAACTGCTCAATTATTCAATATCATAAAATAATACAGATACAGATCATTATTGGAATGGATGAAAAATGTAATCTCAGTGATTTGGAATGGCTGTGTGTGGTGGTAGTTGGGCGGGTTCGAGTATTTCAATTAGTGTTTCATGCACAGTAACTGTCTAGAGTTTACACATAGTGGTGCCAAAAACAAAAAACATCCAATAAGAGGCCCTGAGGGAAAACGTAGTCTTGTTGATTAAAGAGAGGTAAAAGCAGATTGGTCAAACTGACAGGAATGTTATGGTAACTCAAATACTGTCTTATAAATCTCATAAATCATTCTTAACAAACTACAGTGAGCAGAAAAGCATCCCCAGTTGCACATTAAACCTTCAGGGTGAATAAGAAGACTTCCTCTCCTGTCGTCTTTTATTTGTAGATGCGCAACTCTGCCACGCACATGCGACGTGAGATAAGTGAAGCAAAATGGCAGCAGAGTGGAAAAGTACAGATGATCTGTGTTAAACGGCTAAATGTCGTCAGCGAGCTCTCCTCACTACAGGACCTGGCACATCTCTCAGGTCTATTAGATCAGAGTCATGGCACAGACAGGCAGAATAAACGACACGACTCGGAGTTGGAGAGCAGCACGTCAGCACAGTAGGTGCTGGCAAAGATGGAGCAATGCACACAGCGCTCTGATTCAACACTCCTTATAGCCTTCAGGATATCTGAAGAGTTTTGTGTGGAAGAACCGAGTTCTATGGAAGAAGCCGTGCCATGTTAATGGGCTCTGCCCTATTTTCACTGGGAGTGAAGCTGAAAGAATAATATACAATATGTCTTTAAGGTATGCTACACAAGAACGAACAAACATTGAGTCATGCTGTTATGAGAAAAAAAAAAAGGGGGTGGTGTGATGTGACCATGTCAAGCTCATATCAAGCTCTGATGACAATTTACAACTTTGTTGAGCAGAAATGCATCTTAGAACGCACTACATGGTGAACTGTGAGAAAGATCAAGAGCAAGATATCAAGGCTACAAGAGCAAGAGAACACATTAAGTTCCACTTAGGTTGTCCAAGAACAAGAATCTGAAAGGCAGCTGAAGATTGAAATAACTAGGACTAGGACAGTCAGTGCATGTGCACTTGTAATATTTACATTATACAGGTAGCAAAGGACAAGAATGCACCACACATTATGCTACGTGCTGCTAAAAAAAACACTTTGGCTAATTGTAGCCGTTATCATTGATCAGTGCCTAACCCAGCCATTAGGGGGGCACAAGCCAGTGTACTCTTAGTGCCGGTCCCAAGCCCGGGTAAATAGGGAGGGTTGCGTTAGGAAGGGCATCCAGCATAAAACATGTGCCAAATCAAATATGCGGATCACAAATGAGAATTTTATACCGGATCGGTCGAGGCCCGGGTTAACAACGACCGCCACAGGTATCGTTAGCCGACAGGGTACCGGTGGAAATTGGGCTACTGTTGGCCGAAGGAGGAGAAGGAGAGGAGGAAGGCGTCTACAGAGACGGCAGGAAAAGGAGCACTGTAGGAGAGTAGAGGTTCGGGTTGGTACTTTAAATGTTGGTACTATGACAGGTAAAGGGAGAGAGATAGCTGATATGATGGAGAGGAGAAAGGTAGATGTGTTGTGTGTTCAGGAGACCAAGTGGAAAGGGAGTAAGGCCAGGAACATTGGAGGTGGGTTTAAACTGTTTTATCATGGTGTGGATGGGAAGAGAAATGGTGTAGGGGTGATTCTGAAGGAAGCGTACAGTAAGAGTGTAGTGAAGGTGAAGAGAGTTTCTGATAGGGTGGAAGTTGAAGGGATGATGATAAATGTCATCAGTGCCTATGCTCCACAAGTTGGCTGTGAGATGGAGGAGAAGGAAAGATTCTGGAGTGAATTAGATGAAGTGGTAGATGGTGTACCTAGGAAAGAACGATTGGTGATTGGGGCAGACTTTAAGGAGAGGAATGTGGAAGGGCAGATGGTGGTAGATTTTGCTAAAAGGATGGAAATAGCAGTGGTCAACACGTATTTTAAGAAGAAGGAGGATCATAGGGTGACGTATAAGAGTGGAGGAAGGTGCACACAGGTGGATTATGTTCTGTGTAGGAGATGCAACCTGAAGGAGATTGGAGACTGTAAGGTGTTGGCGGGGGACAGTGTAGCTAGACAGCATCGGATGGTGGTCTGTAGGATGGTTTTGGAGGCGAAGAAGAAGAGGAGGAAAGTAAGGTTTGAAAGAAGAATAAGATGGTGGAAACTGAAGGAGGAAGAGTGTAGTGTGAGGTTCAGGGAAGAGGTCAGACAGGGGCTTGGTGGTGGTGAAGAGGTGCCGGATGATTGGGCAACTACTGCAGGAGTGATGAGGGAGGCAGCTAGAAAAGTACTTGGTGTGACATCTGGAAATAGAAAGCAAGACAAGGAGACGTGGTGGTGGAATGAGGAAGTGCAGGAGAGCATTAGGGGAAAGAGGTTGGCAAAACAGAAGTGGGATCGACAGAGTGATGAGAAAAGTAGGCAGGAGTACAAGGAGATGCGGCAGCAGGTTAAAAGGGATGTGGCGAAAGCCAAGGAAAAGGCATATGAGGAGCTGTATAAGAGGTTGGACACTAAGGAAGGAGAAAAGGATTTATACCGATTGGCCAAGCAGAGGGACCGAGCTGGGAAGGATGTACTGCAAGTAAGAGCAATAAAGGATAGAGAGGGAAATGTGTTGACTAGTGAGGAGAGTGTGTTGAGAAGATGGAGGGAGTATTTTGAGCAGCTGATGAATGAGGAAAATCAGAGAGAGAGAAGGTTGGAGGATGTGGAGTTGGTGAAGCAGGATGTAGATAGGATTAGTAAGGAGGAAGTGAGAGCAGCGATTAAGAGGATGAAGAATGGAAAGTCGGTTGGACCAGATGACATACCGGTAGAAGCGTGGAGATGTTTAGGAGAGATGGCAGTGGAGTTTTTAACCAGATTGTTTAACAGGATTCTGGAAGGGGAGAGGATGCCTGAGGAATGGAGAAGGAGTGTGCTGGTACCGATCTTTAAGCATAAGGGAGATGTGCAGACCTGCAGTAACTACAGGGGAATTAAGTTGATCAGTCACACCATGAAGTTATGGGAAAGAGTAGTGGAAGCCAGGCTGAGAGAAGAGGTGACCATCTGTGAGCAACAGTATGGTTTCATGCCAAAGAAGAGCACCACAGATGCCTTATTTGCTTTGAGGATGTTGATGGAGAAGTATAGAGAAGGACAGAAGGAGCTGCATTGTGTATTTGTGGATTTAGAGAGTAGAATAGCAGAGCTGAAGATGTTGAGGTTTTCGTTGGGAGTGACGAGGATGGACAAGATTAGAAATGAGTTTATTAGAGGGACAGCACATGTAGGATGTTTTGGTGACAAGGTGAGGGAGGCGAGATTGAGATGGTTTGGACATGTGCAGAGAAGGGACAGGAATTATATTGGTAGAAAAATGCTGAAGATGGAGCCACCAGGTAGGAGGAAAAGAGGAAGGCCAAGGAGGAGGTTCATGGATGTGGTGAGGGATGACATGCAGGTAGTTGGTGTAAAAGAGGCAGATATAGAGGACAGGGTGGTATGGAGACGGATGATCCGCTGTGGCGACCCCTAATGGGAGCAGCCGAAAGAAGAAGAAGAAGATCATTGATCAGTGCCTAAGCTGAGAGGTGTGTGTAAGACAAAGTAGGGCAAACACACAGGCATATTCATAAAAAAATAAAAAATTACATGGGAAGAATGAAGCACTCACTAAAAAGAAGCAGACTTTATTTACAGAGTAATAAAGTTAGACTGATCATTATCCAGTTCATGCGCACAATCAAGATGAAATGGACCACGAAATGTTAAATCAATATAAGGTCATATGTGGTATTAGTGGCTAATTGAACTCATAATTAGTAAAGCAAAGCAGATGGTATCATGGATTATTTCACACACACCATACTGTGACGGCTCCTGCGAAGCCTGAGCCTAATCTTAGCGCCGACTACCAGTTTCAGTGTCTCAGACTTGGTGGTGTGTGTCAGTATGGGGGCTGATATCCATGTTCATGAATCCAAGAATGTGTTTCAGAATGTGTTGCTCCATGGTGGGTGTGTGTGTGTGTGTGTGTGTGTGTGTGTGTGTGTGTGTGTCTGTCGGTCCGTCAAATAACTCTAAAAAAAGGAGGCTGTAGGAAATGCTAAAAAATCATTGTACCAGCAGTTGTATATTAAAAATAAACTAAAATGTTTATATATCTTAGAAATATAATGCAAACCTAAAGTAACATTTAAAATGCTAAAAAAATTCCCATAAAGGAGCAAAGTATATTTCAGTACCATTTCTTAAATTCTTTTCCCCAATCTTACTGTAGCTATGTTCCACTTATAGTAATGATTGTTCTCTGGTGTTATATTGTGTTAGTTAGCAGTTTGTTTCAAGTGCAAGACCAGAAGCTTGTTCTTCTTCCTTGTCTCACAAAAATCTTTGGATTTAATCTAATGCACTAAATATCTTGGTGTTTGTATATATTATTGCTAAAGGTTTGCAGACACCTGATCATTTGTATTGTATGTGCTTTTTAAGCATCGTATTCCACATTTAGCCCAATTTGCTCTCACAATCCCCTCCACTCTTTCCGGGAAGATGTTCCACTAGATTTTGTAATGTTCTTGTGGACATTTGTGTTTATCACAAGGGTGTTAGTAAAGTCAGGTACTGATGTAGGTGAGGTGGCCTGGGGTGCAGTCAGCGTTCCAATTCATCCCAAAGGTGTTCAGTACGGATGAAATCAGATCTCAACAGCAGGTCACTCAAGATCCTCTTCTCCAAACCATGTAAACCATAATTTAATGGAGCTCGCTTTGTGCACAGAGGCATTGCCATGCTGGAACAGGTTTGGGTTTCCAACTTTAAGTGAACGCAAAATTTTATTTTACCGCATCCAAAGACATTCTGCACAATTGTATGGTTCCAGCTTTGTGATAACGGTTTAGAGAAGAACCACATATGGCAGGAAAGGTCAGGTGTCCCAATACCACATATGGCAGGAAAGGTCAGGTGTGCAATACCTTTGTCCATATACTATGAGGTCTGCAGTAATGGACTAATCACAATCCCAGGCACCTAGAAAAAGCAACTTGCGTGTCAGTTGTATTTTCATATTTTCTTAGTGGTCATTAACATAACAACAACCAACATTTAACTGCATTCGTCTGACAACTGAAAAAAAAAAAGACTCTACTTCCTATTCATTTTGACTACAGAAAACATAACGTCTGATCAGTCCACATGTTTATACTGTATTTAATTCGATTTCAATTTGATTAGAAAGGAGAATTTAACAATAGACAATGTCAAAACAAAGCATTAGCTAAAATTACCTTTAGAGCTTTAGAGAAATAAATAAATAAACCTTGAGAATATTAATTCAAAAATTAATAACTGTATCCCTTTTTAGTTTATTTCTATATATTTCTTTGTGGTGCACACTATTGTCTAATCACCCATTCACTCCCACCTGATGCACTACTGCATTACACATGATCCAAACTTTTTTCCACTAAGCAAATTATTCAGTTTGAACGAATCTTTCCAGCATCAGGAATTATGGATGATTTGGAAACAGCCAATGTATTTACATTAATCCACAGCCAAAATAATTTCTTCCTTCCTGCCATTGGCGGAAATGTGATGCTTTACCACGAAAGCAAGTTGGTAGTAGGAGAAGTGGTTGCTTAGTGGTTAAGGCATTGGACTTTGGCTCCAAAATGTTGTGAGTTCAAATCCCAGCCACACCAAGCTGCCACTCCTGGGCCCCTGAGCAATGCCCCAAACCCCATAGCTCAGTTGAATTGATAAATGTAAGTAGCCCTGGATAAGGGCGTCTGCTCAAATGCCATAAATGTAAAATTATTTGTATAGAACAGATGCTATAATCAGCTCATCATACTGAGGACTTTCAGCTATAAGCTGCGGAGTACAGCTATAAAGTTGCACACTACAGCTACGAACTGTATCCGTTCTCTCGCCAGATACTCCTGAAGTTAATCCATTTATGTGGCGCGTCCATCAAACGACTTCCTGTGTCCCTGCTTTCTCTCTGACTTTATCTGATCTCAGCCATGCTATACATCAATATTTATATCCACTAGACAGAAGATGGAAGAAAAGTAAACAGCTCTAGACACCAAAGTCAACAGTAAAAAGCAAAGCAAATGTATAGTGACAAAAGGTTTTGTGTCTGTGTCACTAAACATCTGATTGGATTGGGGGAACAGGGCGGCTGGATAAATAGAGGAATGCAAAGATGGACAGATAGAAATCGGCTGCATCTGTGCTCTTTGTTTTGTCACCAAACATAATTCAAAATACTGGGGAAAAAAAATTCTTGATTTAAGAATAAATAAATAAATAATTCTTTCATGTACACTTTGAGAGTGTGAATGTCTGCGGCAGTCTGGTCTTTTATTTAGAGTCTGTCTCCTCATTTATTGTCAGGCACTTCACTTGTTTACCCCTGTTGTGTTAGTAGACCCCCTGATGCTGCCGCCGTCTGTTGTGTACTGCTGTGCCGAAAGTCAGAAAGTGTGTGTTTCCTCATCAGTGTGCCCCCTATGCCCACTCCCTTCCATACTCACGATGAGCCTGCATGCTGCCCAACTCTTCATTAACTTGATTAGCATACTTCTTATTCATAAGTTTTTAAACTCTCCAAAGCGCAGAGTTGATGCTCATATGGTGGACACCTCACAGCAAAATAATTATAAAAAAGAAAAGCAAACATGATCATGATGATTAAGATGAAGCATGTTAATTTGATAAATCAGTAAAATTCCAATGATAACCATTAGTAACCATCTGTAGACTATGACTACAATATGTTCAATGCAAATGCCTGTTCCTTGACTCATGCTCTATGTGAATGTCTGTCCTATTGTGCCATTATGTACACACAAACCTGTACACAGACAGGACTTGGTGTTTTCAGTGGACTACCAAAAAATTCTCAAAAAAGACAAAGACCAAGGCTAAACAAGCTTTCAAGAGAGTTCATCAGCCCTGGGTATCAACACAGAGAAATACTAAGTGAACAAAGTCATTAAAAAACCTTGCTGAACTTATATACTAGGGATGGTAAGACTCACTGATTCGTATTGGTGCATCGGCATAAAAGTTGACGATGTGATGCATTGATTTAAAAAAGTGCGCATCGGATACAAGTTGGCATTTGTATCGTGTTGCATCGTTTTTAACAAATTTGCATCAGTAAAAAAATTAATGAATTTATATATAATGATTAGTAAACGCACTATACTTTTATTATTTAGAAAGTGACCAATAATTTGTTCGATTGTACACAATGTAGATTTCTGCTCGCTAAACTGTTTGAATAAGTACATTTTCTCAGCACTATTGCTGCTACATCAGTATGACGTATGACAACAATACAGACACCAAGGCGTGTCCTGAGAGTCACATAGAATACAGATTAACATGGCAGAGGTAGAGCTGGAGACAGAACAGGAAAAGACCACACTAATACTAACACACTACAAGGTCTGTTTGTCAAAGGGCCATGTGTTAGAAGTCAGAAATACTTTAGTAAATCTATGATTTATGAACATATACATTTATGAAAATAATTATTTTTGCTGTCTGTTGAAAGCAAAAAAATAAAAGTGAACTATCTACCATATTGTATATGATCATATTTTTTTTTCCATTAAATTGTATTGCATTGACTTGCACTTTATTGAATCAAATTAAAAATTGCACCACACTGCATCGTAATAGCGGTAATTCGTATCATGACGCATCGGTAGCTGCTTCATATGTATCTGTAATGTACCATATCATTGGCTATGTGAGATGCACATCCCTAGAATATAAACATATATGTAATATATGTATTAATACTTCCTTTTATCATACATGCACTAAATATAAAAAACTGCAAAACCCAATTAAAACAATTAAAACAAAACACATCACAATAACAAATCACATGTACTTAATTCATTTCACAAAGCAAAACCTTTTTTTTTTCTTTTTATTTAAAAATCGTTTTAATTTTGAGTATGCTTATAATATTCACAATTTTCGAAAACGATCATGTTTAACACAAATGAGAGCAAACCATGTACACTGTACATGGAGAGATCAGCAGGAGCAATCATCCACAGTCCAAAACATGAACTGCAGGGGGCTTTGCTGTATAAGCTTTATCCACCTTTCCTTTTCATTCAGTATGAAGATCATGTGCCTCATCTTTATGACCATAAAAGCTTTTCACTCTACAATTATCTTGCAGAGAACAAATATAAGCTGTGCCTCATTAATTGTTGTGATAGATATTCATCCAATTGTATGACAGTGCAGTGCCAGCAAGTCACCCGGTGGGACAGTTCCTGTTTCACTGTGGTGATACTTGTTGGCATTATGCGTTCTGGCTGGCTGGACCTAAATGCATTGGACAGGATTGGATTTGATGCAGATTCTTACTCATCAATAGATATACCTGGCTGGCGAGGAAATTAGGAACAGATGGGTCTAGAAAGTATGAGAGTAAGTTCATTTGAATATTGTTAGTGTTAAGATTGTTCTCACACCGGTTCACACACATTCCTTTGTCTGTTCGGTGTCAAAAGAATATTTAGGATGTTAGTACATAAGGTATACAGGGAGTCTTTATCTGGGCTCTCACATCTCCGGCTAGTATGTCTTCTTATCCAAACTTTAAACAGTTTTAGGTCAGGCTTTCTTTTCAATATGTATATATACTTATCTGTTGCCTACAAGAAACCGCAGAAGAACATTGCTCCATTCTGTGTGCTGTGTGATTCTTCCCTGATCAGAACCGGCACCACGAGCATCGTAGATCGCATGGAAAAACTCTCTAGGAATTAAGTTTCGTTTCAGCATCATAAAAATCTAACAGATATTTAATGCATAGGTTGTAAATAGTAAATGAAGTGTTCTGACCAATGAATGTGTCTAATTCATTTGTAGACAAAGCCTGATGTTACCAGTAAGGTTGTTCAACCCTGGCGATCTGTCTTGACATGTGCTCTCCAACATTGCCAGACTTACACTGTTCCATATAAAACCACTGGTCTGAATTGTTGAGGACATTAAAAGCAAAGACATCTGGTTCCTCACTGGCATCCTTAAGCTCTCAAAAAAAAAAACAACATTCACTGCTGCAGATGAGCTAAGAATGGTGGAAACTGACAGATGAAAGGCTTTAGCACTGTGAAGCCTGTAAAGCGGGTCTCGTATTCTATGAGTATTTGGAGGATGAATCATGGGTAATATGCAAAATCCAAAGTAAAATGCAAACCTTATTAGCACAGATGCATTCTGATTAGACGAGTAGTGATGCCTGTAGCTGACAGTCAGAACCCACACAACATGCACTACAATGTCAGTGAGACATGCAATAAGCCTGACAGAAATAACCGCAGACATCTCCTTTGGGAAGCAGCTGAAGAATGAACAGAGGTCAAATTCAAGGCTTACCTGTCTTAAAAAAGAGTACAGAACAACAAAAAAGGTCATGTAACCGAACGTTAATCTTGGCATCTCTTGGAAGATGCAGAAGAGCAAACGGTGTGCAAGCGAGTAAGTCCATGAACGGTGGCTAATGAGGAAATTATGGATTGTGCCAGTTGAAGAATTTTTTACAAATTTTAAGAAAGTTGTTGCAGAGAGTTTGTGAAATAGACTGGAATCAAATTGCTTACATTCCTATAGCTGTCTGGACCAATACAGAATAGCAAACAGTAAAAAACACTTTCTACATGCTTGCCCACATGCAGGTCAGTAGAGTTCTCAAAATGCATTCAAATGCAACCCACAATTTCCTTAAACATCCCTGTTTTTTTGCTATACTTTTTAACTATCATCTGCACTGCAGAAATGGTTCTTTTGCCATGTTATTTAGATGAATTCTGTATTAAATTGACCTTGTGTGCATTTCGAGGAACAAAATCATTCAACAGCCAAGTCCACTTTTGACCTGTTATGGAGGACGAAACACTGCAAGCTGAATCTGTTGACTGCTCTGAATTTTTTGCTAGACAGGCATGTCATCAGACTGCAAAAGTAATTTCTTTCAAATTTTATTGGCCAGGATACCTTCAATAACATGATACAGCACATGGATCTGCGATCATTTCTGCAGTAGCTTAGCGCCTTTTCAAGATTCAACTGATTAAACAAGTGGAATTACGCTGAAAAAAAATTAATGCTAGAGGTCAACTTATATGGGGTTTTCTCCGCCCGATGCTGATATATAATGCCGTTTTTTTGGCCGATTTTCTCTTTTTTAATAACAAGTGTGTAATAAGAAGGGATACAGAAAATTGCTTACAGTTATTGAACACAAGTCTCTACAATCCGTGCACTTGCTAGCAGGTTTTGGTACCTGTAGCCTAAACTACAGCCTATTCTCACATTACTCACATTCTCTCTCTAAATGTTATTCTCATTCTATCATATTTAACCAATGAAAAATATAAAGCTAGATTAAAAACGGAGGATTATATTTAAAACCCAGGACACACCAAGCTGACAGGGGGCCGTCGGGCAATGTCGGGTGTTTTTGGGAGTCAGTTTGACTTTTTCAGTGTGTTCTGCACTGTTGGCAGCTGTCAGCTGTTTTTCGGCCGATTCTATTTGTCAAATCAGCGGCCGATCTCGCTGACCAGAAAGCAAATTTCTACTGGTTATTTAGCTCATCGAATGAACATATGAGGAAAATAAAAACAGAACTGACGAAAGCAAACAATGATGGAGTAAAGAGAAAATGCAGAGACACTTGTTGTCATTCTTGTTCTCGTCTTTGCAAATTGAAACAGGATTGAAAAAAGCTACACAAATCCGGTAGTAATGATCGTGGCAGGTTTGAATGCTGCTTGCTTTATATATTCAAAGTTCTAACGCTTTCATTTTCCCTGTTTGGATGCCAAACACAGTACGTTCTCTCAGACAAGGGCAGAACATACGCGCACGGTTTGGTGTGTCAGATGCGCCTGCCTAATAATTGGCATAATTTGCAGCACAATCGGCTGATGCCGATTAATTGGTCGGCTGATAAATCGAACAACCTCTACTTAAAGCCACTTTATAGGTACATTTAAAAACCATTCCTATAGTGCATTAAAAAGACACAGTTTGTCTAGAACATGTAATCCAGCCACAAAAGCTTGAATCAGTCCATTGGGTCTTCGACTGCATTTTCTTTGATGGAGTTGGTACTGCTGTGGTAACACTCTTTGATCACTAGCTAAGTGAGATGTGAGATGGTTGGATGCAGCATCGCTTTGCTCCGTGCCCAAAAGATGCATTGCTCCTGTGCCCTGAGGCAGTCGATGAGAATGGCAGTTTGTCAGGTTGCTGCACTGCCGATAGTTATATCAATAGACATTAAAACTTGAGAGTGTATGTCACCGTAGGATGAGAAGATCCTCTTACACTAAGCGTGTATCGCTAACAGTTTAGTGCTCCAAGTATTTGCATCTGCATATGCATAATGAGGGTATGGCCTACAATAGAATTGAGTTTTATTTTTGTTATAAAAATAAATTCTACCACTAGACTCAATTAAACACCGATTTAAGACACAATGGTGATAAACCTAGACATGGAAATCCCAGCACTGGTTAATGCTCTGGATTGGATGCTTCCTCAATCTAAAATCACTTGAAATATGCATGTTAAACAATTTTTAAAATCCAACACTTGATTCTATTTTACAGAATTTAAACAAACAAGAAGCCCATTATGTAGTCAATTATGACACTGACCTGACAGCCAGTAAGGACATGTAAATGGCAATTGTCTTTATTTGAGCTTCATATCTCACAGCTTGGTCACAAACAAAGGGAAATCAACAGTGTGCAATTTCTGTTGCATGTGATTCCAGTGCCAGGGCACACGTTTTGATGCCATGTGAACTATTCTTGCAATCAGGGCCGGCGCTAGCTATAGGCAGCGCAAGCAATGTTCTATTATAACCATAACAATTCTATATACTAGTTCACCAATCAAGATGGGAAGCATAAGACTTGGCTCTTTGTCCACTGGAACCAGTTAATATCACAATTAAATGAGGGTCCCCACACTCTGAATACGGGAAGAGTCTGTGTACAGTGATGAACAAAATCCAACTTTTCTGCATTCTTACCTGATGATGCCAAAACAAATTTATCCCGCGAAGGTTGCTAAGCGGAAAGCTAAACAAGCACGGAAAAAAGCGCAGCTCGTGATGCAGCTACTGTATGTGACTTTAATCGCAGCTAGGTGGCCATGAACAAGAAATAAAAAAAAAAAGCAGAAGAGCTGGTCCAGATGACCTTTCCTTTTTTTCTTTTTTTAGTGTTGATCTTAAAATAATTAACATGCACATTTAAGTAAATATATAAAAGTACTGATAACTGGTTTGTATGAATTAACAGAAACTTTTAATTTATAACATATAATATATAGAATTTTAATATTTTTTTCAAGTGCTTTGTATTTATTCTGAAAGGTGGAGGGTAGAAAGCAAAATATCTAAATATCTAGAACGGGCCCTGCTAGCAATATAAATAATATATCTTGTACAGAGACTAAACAATTTGTTTTAAAATAAAAATCTTTACATCCAGTTGTCTGTAGAATTAAACTTTTTATAACACAGTTTAAACTGCATTTTTCTTCATGTCCATATTTCATAGGTTTTTGATAAACATGAAGAAAATGCGGATTGTAAAAACACCATGACTCTACACAATAGTTTGACTAGATCTCTACCTGGCTAGTTCTTGTGCTCACCTGTCTCTTATCACACCACGCATGCAGTACAGAACTGTATGCATGATTCATTGCTGAGTCACAAGCAGCTGGAAGCTGCTTTCCTCGTGGGACACCACTGAGAGCTCGGCCTGATTCTCATGCACTGGGTGAGATGAAGAGATTCAGCGCGAGTGAGCTAGTGCATGCCAGAGGCTGTGAATTGTGTGAAAATATGCTGTATATCACATGCACCGGTGCTGTTTGCACTGTCACGTATTACAGCCTGCCGTATCTCTCTGTATATAAATGCACCAAATGTGAAATGCAATCTTGGGAAGAAAATGTATGTAGAGATTCCTTTCTAATATTATTGTGAAGTGAAGGTAAAAGATCACCTGCATCTTGTCATAGATCTTCAGAGGGAATGATGTGCACTGGCTAATATTAAGGCTGAACAAACAATCTAAAAGCCATCACTTCTTTTAACTGCAGTAATAAGCGCTGATATTGTTTCCCGGATGCTTGACATGACCTTCTTCCTGAAGGATGATGAGGCTGCTGCGTTCTACCTTCTGTTTGCGTAGCTTCATCTTTAGATGTAATGAAAATGGATTACTCTCTAAATGAAAATCCAGGTCAGTCCACAAACTAGATTGTGCGATTGCTGTGCTGCATGGAAGAGAGGATTATTTTTTTGCGTTTTCCAGTGTTTACAAGTGGAACAGAAACGTGTGCCGATCTAGCTGTATTGATCTCGAGCCGTTTCCTAGGGTAATAGAGCACTCTGCCCTGCTGCTTTGCCAAGCTTCTCTGTATTCTACATCGTTGCTTTGACATTGAAAGTCTTTAGCTTGCACTCAACTCTTTCGCAGTCTGGACTTGAAACTTTTGATAACAGCACTTTTATCTTTTTAATGAGATGAATAAACTGAATAGATTTGCACATGCTGGTAAAGTGACTGATATTTTGCTAGTAAGGAACAGTTAGGTTTCCTCAGGCTGAGTCAAAGAGAATGAGAAATAAATGCAGAAGATTTCCACCAGGCCATTAACAAGAACAAGGAATCTCAAGCAGAATCTAAAAAAAAAACCCTATAACTCTAAAACACTATAAAGCTGTGTTTTTGAACACCTTGCACCACAAGAAGCCCCACACCTCCATGTCCTCCTCATGAAAATGGCTCAAGCAATGATTGAATTACATCCAGTTCTCCAATTTTTACAAACACTCACTAAGGAACTGTACTTCGGTGTAGGAGCCCTGAGATTGTTCTTTTAACTGGACTCTTTATGGGTCTCCAGTTATTCCATTTGTGGGCACTCTACTGGAATAGCACACACTGACCCAAAAAGAATGAGCTGTATGAAGGTTTCAAGAACACCATCATCATATACAGAGAGGAGAAGAAATCGAAAGCAGTGCCACTCTTGTGCATTGGTGTAAAACAGCTTTCTCAAGGAAGTGGAAATGAATAAGTACAGAAAACAGGAAATATATCATTCTAGATAATATTACTAATAACAGCTTCTTTTGTTGTATTGTATGGTGTATATTTCTCAAGAACGTACAGTTAAACCAAGTTACAGTTATGTATAGTGGATTGGAATGCTTTTATATTTAACTGTAAATGTATCAAGAGGAATTATAAATAGGCTCCTGGCTTATACTCCAATCTCCTGAAAGTCAAATTTTAATGAATGCAGCATGACTTATTTCATTTTGATAGAGGATGTTGCACATTGTGGGATTTGGAGTGACGCTGTTTCAGGGATCGTACATTTTTCAGAAGAAAGGTCCCTTTAGCTCATCAGCATGAACTGATAAATGAATGTCATTAGCTGGGACCTAATTTTAAGAGGGAAATCAGGCACAGAAATGTGATACCTGCTCAAAGTGTACATGCTTATGTTTTAACCATATGACTTTTGGCTGCAAGCATATTTTTAGAGCAAAATGTTAAATACAGTGACTTACATTTAAAAAAACATCTCAAAGTAGGAACAATAATAACCCCATTGGGGTAAGAATCTCAGTGCCCCATCCTCACACTATGAACTACTTTTAGTTGCAAAGGACCTGTAGACAGACCTGGGAATGGGGTTGCCATAAGTTTTATAGTTACCAAATTTCCACAAATCCAAACTATAATTGCATGTGGTATCACTCTAATGTACAGAACAGTTTCTAATGTAAAATCTATTTATTGCAAAAATTAAGAAAAGGAAAGCGTTATTGTGTCGAAATGAAAATCAGAGACGCCTTTTGTATATAAAAATCTAAATCTCAGTTTTCATTCCACGTTTCGCTGTTGCACTAGCAAAAATAATTTTTTTGTTGTAGTGTCTGTATTCCCACTACACACAAACACACATACATACACTCTGGTGATAAACAATTAGTATTTCTTTGGTTTGAAATTTAATTCCAATTGGATTTTTTGCACATGAGACCTCTTAGAAATTGTATTCATAAGAACGATTCAGGACCTTTACTACACTAAAAAGACAAATGAGAGTTCTCATCTGAAGGGACAATACAATACTCATTTTTGGTGGATGTGTCCCCCCCCTTACTCTATACCTTATCAAATAATCAATATGAGTCTTATGAGCTGAATTAGCTGTGTGGATTCAGATTCATGCTTTAGCTCACTGGATTCTTCTGCGTCTCATCCGAAGCTTACTTTAATATCCACTCATATCAGCTTCTCTCTGGGTCAAGATCATAATTAACCCTAATAAATATAAGAATGAGAGGATGACTCATTATGACTCATAAGCTCATTACTGCCATATAACCATAGCAGGGCTGATATATGACACAGATTTTGATTTCTGGGAGAAATACCATTTTACAAAGTCGTTCAATAAAACACATTATTCTGGATGGGTGACATAGTAATTGTTCGATTTATTTTGCATCATATCAGATTTCAGACGGATGGAATATTTTGCTATATATCCTGTAATTAACTGAGCTGGCTTGTAGAAGATTGTGGCAGTGCTAACATCTCAAAAGAAAAGAGAAATGAGGATAGTTACTGGATAACATAAAAGAACACTGTTTGCAGAAGATGTTAAGCTGTCGTTTACACGGGTGTATAATATTTTTTTGTAGCTTTTTTCTTTGTGCCACCATGCCATCCTCTGTCTCTCCTCTTAAGTCATAAACAGTCTCGGGTGATTTTGCTGAGCATTAACAGCAGTAACTTCTTTAGCAATCTGAGATACAGGAGCTCCTCTGTTGGATCAGACCACACGGACCAGCCTTCACTCCCCATGTGCATTAGCGAGCCTTGGCCACGCGAGCCATGACCCTGTCGCCAGTTCACCACTGTTCCTTCCTTGGACAGCTGCAGTTTTGGAGATGCACTGACTCAGTCGTCTAGCAACCACAATTTGTCAAACTCGCTCAAACCCTTGCACATTTTTCCTGCTTCTAACGTCAACTTTGAGGACAAAATGTTCACTTGCTGCCTAATAAATCCCACCCACTAACAGGTGCCATGATGAAGAGATAATCAGTGTTATTCACTTTACCTGCCATAATGTCATAATGTTATGCCTGGTTTGTGTATGTTTTTTTTATTTTTATTTTACAGAGCTCTGATTAATACAATGAATGAATAATGAACAAATGCAGATTAGGAACTCAGATTTGTGAAAGAAATATTTACCCAGTAAATGCAACTGAAAATATGTATTGAGACATGTAACATATTACAGTGCAAAATCCATCTATTCCAGCTGGCCGGCTCTAGCACAGAGAGACTGCATGTGCCAAGAGGTCTGCACTTGGATGGGTTAAAATAATTAGGTGCTTGTCATGAGAAAGTGGGCTGTGGTGCAATGCTCCTTGAATGCAAGCCCTACAGTAAATTAAATCCAGAAATGCCAAGTATCCAATTTCTTACCATTGCCATTATGGCCACCCACCCATATCCATTTATCAATTTCACCCAGTGATGGCTCGCCGCAGTATATCACAGCAGTGTCTGCGAGGAATCTGTAAACAGCCTCGGCTCAAAAACTCATAGTGAGATGGACCTCTTAACTCATACACTACACACCCACACATGCATGCATGCACACACAGCAGGTCTTTAGCATAAAAAGGTAGACAACAATATTTACCACAACACATCAATGAATTTAATGTTTACAGACTATGAAATCTTTCCACATTAAAATATGTCTGAGGTTTTGCTCAGGTTCCACCAAGTCCAAGGAATGAATTAAACCAAGACTGGTCTATTCCAGGTCTTATTTATTGATTCTGTCTGCAGTTAAATTTAAAGCTACTTTGAATCAGGACATCAGGAACAGAGCCTGTTAATGCTTTCTCACCTATTAGTCTGTTTGCCTAATGCAGGATAGAGTGAAATTTATACTTTGGGTTTGTTCTCTTTTTGGACAATAATAGATACAGTACCTGGCCGTGTCTGAACAAACCAACAAACATTTCATTGATTTAGCCAGAAATACGGTGAGAGAAAATCAGTTATCAACTGAATATGTACCACAGATTAAAAAGGTATAAACAAACTGTTTAGGGTTGAATCAGATTTGAACCAACACAAAACACAGAAATGGCAGAATTCTGTATTTAAAAACATTTCTGAAAAGCATTGGTTTCTGAAAACAACTTGAAATTCCTTTATTGGCACCACATGCATCAAATGCAGGAATATTTGTACTTGTAGAAGTGCCTCAGTATGGAGACGGATGATCCGCTGTGGCGACCCCTAATGGGAGCAGCCGAAAGAAGAAGAAGAAGAGGAAGAAGAAGAAGAAGAGTGCCTCATTAACATGGTTAAGCCAATGTGTCAAGTCTTGTACCAAGGAAGGCAAACGTATTATAGCCGGCAAAACGATTGGATGGCTAGAATGACAAATAAAGAATGAGCATCTAATGGATGGATGTAGGACATAACATTATAATGTACCATCATTCTTTGAAACAGCCCAAATTTATATAAATTAGGAACATTTTAGGCAGCAAAATCCTTCCTCTGAATTCACTCATCCCTCTGGAACATAACACATGGCATTTAAGTGACATTTACTTAAATTGGATAAGGCATATGATAAATGTGTGATAAATGAATTGTTTAACTGGAAACACTGTAGCAGCGGTTGCTGAAATGCACTGAAAATGTGCAGGTTCAGACTGCAGCATTTTCATATGCAATGTAATTTTTATGTTCATCTTAAAAAGTGAAAGTAGGATTTTTCTTGGAGACTTTTGGAGACAACAATGAATGCTGAACTGAGGTTGAACTGTGTGAGCTGTATGTTGAAGCGTGCTGTCTTGTGTGCTGATGGTCCGGAATGCTGAAGATGGAATAAAAAAAAAGAGGCTTTCAGCACAACACGCTGCAGCCTGAATTCAGAGGAAGCTACCGAGCATTCGAAAGATTCCGTTTTATCCATCAGCATTCCCAAATCACAGCTGATAGAACTTAATTCGGAAGATTTTATTTGGAAGATTTATAGGAAGAGAAAAATTATCATCATTGTAATCGTTTTTTTGTGGCATTTAATTACTGAATAGCTTTGTGATAAAGAAACAGCAACTCTGAAAGTCTGAAGATGATATGAATTGTTTAAGACAGTAGTTCTCAGCATGAAGCAAAGTGAATTCGTTCTTTGTATGAATGTATGTTAGGGATTGTAAGATTTACCGATTCGCATTGGTGCATCGGCATAAAAGGTAATGATGTGATGCGATTTAAAAATGTGTACAAGTTGGCATTTGTAACATGATGCTTTACTTTAATTATTTAGAAAGTGAACAATAATTTGTGACCAATATTTTATATGTAGATCGAATTCTCCTTGCTAAACTGTTTCTCGAGCGCGTTGCTACGTGAATATGATGTTTCACAACACTACGGAGACTGAGGCGTGTCCTGAGAGTCCAATAGAACACAGATTAATATGGCATCTTCCTGCAGACAGAACAGGAAAAGAAAATCGGGAGATGCACATGCCTAATGTATGTTTGTATGTTTGTATGTATGTATGTATGTATGTATGTATGTATGCATCTATCTATCTATCTATCTATCTATCTATCTATCTATCTATCTATCTATCTATCTATCTATCTATCTATCTATCTATCTATCTATCTATCTATCTATCTATCATCTCTTGCATAGTTTTTAATCCAACCTGGTGTATGAAGAGTAGCCACTGGCCTCATTGTGTCAGAGTCTGTGCAGTTTGCAAGACCTCTGCTCTGGGCAGCAGTGGGTGGGCAGGAGGTGGCCTTGAATAGGAATCAATTACGGCATGTGCTTCGGAAAACGCTGGACACAAAGACATAGCAATACGTCTAGAGGGAATGCGATAACCTTGAATTGTTCCTGATGCAAGCATTTTGGTCCCATATTATGCAAAGAGACAGGGTCTCTCATCGCCCTTGTAAATAAATAAAAAAGAAAAAGAGAAGCAATGACACATCAAGGTAACACCCTCAAAGTCATAAATATATTATCCGCCGGTGGAATATGAGGTTTTTACTAAAGTATGATTTAAATTAGGTTACACTAAATTTAAAAAACGAAAAATTGCATGCTCTGCAACATTGAATGCCATTACTAGGAACCCTTTAGTACAATAAAGGTGGTGGTGGCGTTGGGGGGGCGGGGGGGGGGGGGGTTTTCTAGTGACCCAAAGTGGTCAAGCCATTTGTTTTATTAACAGACAGCTGCTGCCTTGGCCTTGGATTAGTTTAAAAGATCCCCACCCACTGTTGTGTGGGTTCACAAATCCCTCTATTGCAGTAGCCTTAATTCCAAACAGGACTGTGCTTTTCTTTACAAATCCTCCAAAATCCTCCTGTCATATACAGTATATATACACTGTATACAATATAAGTGCATACAGAGACCACCTACACACTTCTGCAGGACAAAATTGCACAGTCTATCATTTTAAGATTTAAGACTTTGGCAAAAAAGCAAACCCTTTGCTGAATAAACACCTAACTAGCACATCTTAGAACATCCTATATAAATAAGGTGGTATCAAAAAGTTTACTAGCTCTGATAAGACTAGCTCTGTAACAAGAAAGTATTTTATTTATCTACGTTTACATATTATAACCTGCAAAACTGGTCCCCTTGCACAGCAATACAGCGCTCCCAGCGTTCATGTCTTCTTTTTGAAGCATGGCTTCTGCTATTCACGCTTGATCTCAGCAATGGTGTTAAAATGCCGACCTTTGAGCTGGATCTTCATCTTCGTCAGCAGTAGCCAAATCTGATGAGTAGGGTGGGTGCTGAAGTGATATCGTTATTTCCGGCGAGGAAAGTGGACGATTGCACACGTGGTCAGCATATCAGATATGGTAACGCACGTGGTCAGATTAGCACCAGTTGCACAGCTCCCGAACACTGACACATGAGTCTAATATAGAAACTTAGCTTCACTATACCAATGATTATAATGGTTCTGATTCTCTTCTATGTTATATAACAACAGCAAAAAATCTGTTTACTACAAAAAAAGATAATAAAGATAACTGTCAGAGGGCTGCTTTTACAAAAAATAAACACCACTGCTTCAATAAAAGCAACACCTTCTGACAACCAGAATTAAGCAGTCAACAAGCCTGTGCCTTTGTAAAAAATGTAAGCCCTGCCCTCATCATAAACCTCAAAACCTTTCTTTATTTTGTTCCTCTGTAATCGTGCCATTCAAATAAAGTGTAAAACTAGATCATAACCTCAAATTTTGAATTCACATTGATCTCGCAATGTCATAACCCAGGAGTGTGACCTTGTTACTCTCCACTTTTAACTCATCTTCCCTCTACACTGAGCCATGAAGAGTGTTGACTTCAATAGTATAGTTTTTTCCAAACACTTTGGCTTTTTCCTCTTGGTTTGGAACCCTAGGGAGGGAAATGTAATCTACAGCTTCACACCTCAGGGTAACTGGAGGCAGAAATGCTTTGCGTGATACAATAGATTTTGCAGGTTTGTCTTGGCTTAATTAAGCAACAGTCAATATGCAGAAATCATCAGCAATTTTTACGCAGCTGCTGCTTCAGACCTTCTATCATACTGGATGAAAAGTGTCTTTGAAAGAGTAACCGAAGCGATCGATGGCCGATGCTCATTACTCAGCTTCAGGGCATCTAATTTAAACACTCATCAATGTATTGATTAGGATAGCGTATCAGAGACAGTTTTAAACATTGTGCTGTTTGGATTGCAGGAGATGAACACATGAAAATTATTATTTTAAAGGGATGTGAGGTAGTAATACATGAAGACTCTTCTCTGTTCTGGCACTGAGGTGGTGGAATGAACTTGCCCTAGACGTCTGTACAGAGTCTGTGCCTATCATCCAATGACAGGTGAAAACCTACCTCTTCCTGAAACACTTAAACTAGCATTTTTCTCCTGTTTGTTTTGTTTTTCTTAAAAAAAAAAAAAAAGCCCATAATCATAATCATAATTCCTCTCAAAAGAGTTTAGGCTGCTGGTATCTTAAGTTTGTAATCCAGTGAACCAGTGTTGATTTATTCATTGATAGAGACTTAAAGCAATTTTGTACATTGCTTTGGATGAGGGTGTCTGCAAAATGCTGTAAATGTAAATGTAAGTTAAGATGCAGTCAAGCTAATCAACAAAATGTAATTTTTTTTTACAGATATACCCAACTTATTACAAATTAAAACAGGAATACCTGTAATATCATTGTACAAGTCCAATAATGCATAGTTTTTTTTTGTGTGGACACCAGACCCATATGTGCTTTTTGAGTGATCCAGATTTTGTTCCCCTTTCCTGATATAATATAATATCCTCTACTTTTCTGGGAAGGCTGTCCACTAGATTTTGGAGCATGGGTATGGGGATTTGTGTTTGATCTGTGTTCATTCAGCTGCAAGAGCATTAGTGAGGTCAGGCACTGATGACAAGCGAGGGGGCCTGAGGTGCAGTCGGTCTTCCGATTCATCCCGAAGGTTTTTGAGGGGGTTGAGGTCAGGGCTTAGTGCAGAAAACTCAAATTTTTCATGGACTTCAAGGGCACTTTTTGCAAAGTGAGTATCTGGCATGCGTGGAACAGGTCTGGACCTCATAGTTCCAGGGAAGGGAAATTCAATCACTACAGCATATAAAAACAATGTATACAAATAGGTGTTTTTGACCTTGTAGTAACATTACAGGGAAGAACCACATATGGATCTAATGGCCAGCTGTTTAAACACCAATGACCTATAGTATATGTTACATAGAGTATGTATCCATTAAACTGTATAAATACTAAATAAACAGTACAAATAACATTAGCATGCAAATAATCTCTATACATAATAGGTATATGATATATAGCATCTATTAATACTAGTATTAAGTATTATTAATTAATAATATGACATCTATATGATATAATTAAAAGTATTTATTAAATATATGTTTGTTATTTAGGTTTCATGGTGCTCACCTTCAAAAAACATGCAGGTAGGTGGATTATCTGTGCACAATTGCCACAAGGTATCAAGGTATTTGATTGTGTGTGGGTCTATATGTGTGTGTGCTATTTATTTATTATTTATGTTCTATATTACTACTTTGCTGAGTAGTAGTTGTTTAAATTGTGTGTGTGTGTGTGTGTGTGTGTGTGTGTGTGTGTGTGTGTGTGTGTGTGTGCGCGCGCGCGTGCATATGTTCCCGCCTTGCACCCAGTGTTCCCGGACACTCCGAGTGACCCTGACCTAGATGAAGATAAATAAACAAATGCAGCCTTTTTTTTTTTTTTGCAACACTAGCATGAATCTTTTCATGGACATAAAATTGGTTCTGCCCGTGGTTTATGCAGTGTGTAAAGTGATCTCGGCTGCAATTATATTATGAAGGGAAGCTGCTAGAAAAGCTCGTGATAATGTAGCTCTCTTCCTCCAACTGAGTACAATATGCTACACGCACACTGAACTCGATTTAGAATTTGAGAGCTCGTGCACAGGGCTGCACAAGCACTTTTGCTGAGACCAAATGATATCGCTATAGTCAGATAATCTCATTGTAATATGGCTGGATCTGACTGTGAGACCCTCCTGGAGAGCTGATAAATCATTCCCTCTTTGTTAATTACTGAGCTCTGGGGCGTGGCACATCTGTCCCCTGCTTTACACCAGGCACCATGGGGATCCTTTAAAAATTGTAATCACACGTTTTGCAGGGATGAATCTTTTCTTTCTGTAGTGATCTAAAAATGACTTTTATTTTCATCTATCGATTTAGTCTAATGTAGAAATACACTATATGAACAAAACTATTTGGACACCTGACAATTTCAGCTAAATTTAAAGCAACTGCATACTTAGAGGCTTGCAATTGCATAGGATGTCTATGGATTGGATGTGGCAGCATTACATTCTGCTTTCATTTGAACTAGGAGACCCAAATCTCTTCCAGCATGACAATGCCCCTGAGTAAAGCTCCATATGGAGATATTTTTTACATGGGATGGAGTGGAAGATCTTCAGTGACCAGCAACAGAGCTCTGACTTCAACTCTATTGGATAAATTGGAACACTGACTGCACCCCAGGCCTCCTCACCCAACATCAATACCTGACTTTACTAATGTGCTTGTGGATGAATAGACACAGATCTCCACAAGAAACACTCTAAAATCTATTCGAACATCCTCTCAGAAGAGTGGAGGTGACTATAACACCAGATAGGAAGTACATGTGGTAAGGGATTGTTTAAAAAAGCATATACGAGTCTTAAGGTTTGTTGTCCACAAACATTTGTAAATATGGCACAGCACAAGTTGCAATGTCACTTTAGGCAGGACAAACATCTTTTTTCCCCTAGTTTACATAGAAATTAATTAACTCTTTCCTGGGCAATTTCCAGTCTATGCCTAGTAATGGACTGAATCACTGTGCCAGCTGGGATATCCCTTTTTAGTAGCTTAACTGACAAACATTAAAACACATAGTTCCTCTGAACAGCTTTTTAGCCTTAAATTGGTCCTTTTCTTTCAGTCTTTTTCTTAAAATGTGCCCAATTCTGTGGAAAACAATCTGGCAGCACTGCCATTATGGCTCTGAGCAACACGGCTAATTAACACCTAGTTTCTGAGTAGAGAATAAAATCATGTGTAAAACTCTTATAAACTATTATATGTCCTTTAAAAGTTTTATATATCTAAACTCAATTTTATTCAGTGTCTTTGATCATTTTACTTATCACAATGTATGCGATGATCCCAATAAAAATCTATTTGTAATTCTTCAACAGACTGTGCAATAACATACTTTCCCAGGTAGATTATATGATAAGGGCCCTTGCAATGTAGAAAAAGTGACTACATTGTGTTTTATGTCATTAATCACATGCTGAAAATGAGGTCATGTAAACAGAAACATTCTCTAAAGGGAATTTAAGGTGACAAGGCTATTTTTCTATCCATTAGTTTATATTTCACCATATTTACAGCTGTATGATTAGTTTCACAAAATCCTACAATATGTTCCAATACAGATTTTATTAAAACTGTGATAACTTTATCACTGGCAACATTACAATTCTGACTGCAGATTTCAACATGTGAAATTATTTTATTTGTTCCATATGTGAATTTGTTCCATAATGTAAAAATAAAATCTATCTAGTGTATAGCCTTGAGGCTCAACTGAACAAGTATTAAGCTGCATATTTTACAGATGCATATGTTGCCACACGTAGCATTTACGCAGGTTTTGTACAAAAAATAGATATTTTTTCCCGGAATGCAGACAAACCATGTCTGAAAGGACAAACAGTGTAACACATCCGTCATAGCATGTTCTTTTTTATTTGATTTTTTTGAATATGTAAGCCTATTAAGTTGTTTTCTTATTGAAAGCAGCCAAACCACTAAATTAAAGAAAACGATCCCATGCATTTTCAAATAAACTGTGAGGAATTAATTCTATTGGGCATTTTATTACTTTCCATCAGTGCAAATCTTCTGGATTTCAATCTTTTATTGATCACGCAAATGAACACTGACACAGATAGGCAGGTAAATTGTGTGTTCAATATGTAAAGTGTGGTTCAATACCTAATTACTATGCTACATCACAAGTCAGTTAAAATAAGAATTCCTGTGTAGCATCCTCTCTAGTCTGTACTAAGACTGGTGGAAATGAATTTCCTAGTCATCATCTTATGTACTTATAACCATGCAAATACAGGTCAAGAATTTCAGGAAATGTGTACATTAAACATCATAATGAGATCATAGTGACTTCTACTGTGGCATGAACAGGCCAAATATGCAGGTTTAAGTATATCAGTAAGTGCTGATCTGTTATTTACACGTACAATACACTATACAGCATGTAAGCCTGAAAAGCTCAGAGGAGAAAGGTTTGAGGTGACAGGAAGGCTACAGTAACTCAAATCAGCCTTCTTTACAACTATAGTAAACAGAAAAGCATCCAAAAAATGCACAAAATGGCTTAACAACAGCACAAAATCACAGTGGATTTCACTCCTTTCAGCCAAGTACAGTAATTGCAGGGTATATTGGGTTTCAATTCACCAAAACAAGACAGGCAAAGATTGGGAAAAACCAGAAAAAAACAGGTTATTATTTTGGTGAGCCTGTGCCTTGTGTTCTCAGACAAATTGAATTTTAAGTCAAAAATTCTAGACCTAACAGCAAACCCACAATCCATAAGTATGCCATTACTTCTAATATTTCAACTGTTAATGAGTATTCGGTACCTAAAACTAATTAGGAAGCAGCTTCAGATGGGAAACAGATGCACTTCAATTAAGTGTATACAGTAGTTAGTCCTGCTGCATTAAAAACCACTAACAGTGTTAGTGCTCAGTTTGTGTAAGCTCTTTGGTTTGCCTATTACATGAATGTATTTTGGAACAATAAACTAAATAAAGTTTAAAATTTCATATGCATATCTGATATGTTCTTAACTGCATTATCTTCTTCTGATCACCCTGTGCATGGGTATTACATGCAGTACAGTTTGTCTACTATTACCTTTATAGTTTGGTTTAAATATACATGCTGTACATACAGTACACAATATGATATAAATGTGTGCCTTCAAGTTTGTGGTAACAGTTTGGGAAAGAACCACATATGGCTGAAAAGGTCAGGTGTTCCAATACTTTTGTCCATATAATGTATTTTAGGATATATTTAGGGATATGGTATTATTAATATATTGGTGTTACTGGTGTTATTTATACACAATTCTATCGGTGCTTTAATATCATGTTACTATCTAAACAAAATAAGGTTTATGGTCAAAGTTTATAACTGGACAAAAAAATAATAATTAAACGCAACTCAAGGTCATAGTCACAAAATAAACTAAACCAGGAAAAGCATAAATTGTGTTTGTATACAACCTACATAACAATATTTATAACTGTGATCACGGTGACGATGACCCATCTCTGACCAGGCTTTATGATTTGTTGAACCAAACCCAGAACATTCCTGTGATCATGGATGCATTGATCGCTTGGAGAACAAGTTGAAACTATAGACAGGAAGAAAACCACACAGATGGAGAAGAAGCCCTCCAGACATTATTGAGTTGTTTCTTTAGTTCCCTTCCACTGAGTGCTTACACAAGTTCAGTCAATAGTAATTGATTTGATTCTCTCGTCACTGCTCTAGCTATTCTCTAATAGTCAGAACAATGTCTCTCATGATTTAATTATATGCAGCTGCTATATCATTAATACAAATTTACATTGCCATTTTCCAGTAAAGGAATGCTACCGTATACCACTTTAAATAGAGTGTTATATTTCCTGTCTTTCAGGATGCCATGGATGCTGTGAATGGGGCTGGTAGGTCTTGTGCTTCTTGTAACAGCAGGAATGTGGAATGTTAAGAAATTGTCTCTATGGTCCTTGCAGATTTCAGCTTTATGCCATTTCTTTTGACAGGAACAGAATGGTAACAGAATGGTAGAATGGTAATAAACTCAGTAAACACTGTTCACAATTGGGTTGAGCAGAAAAGCATTACAGAATGGACATCATGTTGAACGTCACAGGCAAGAAGAAGATAAGAAGATTGGAAGAAACTTGGAAGAACATTGAAAGAAGAGCCTTTAGTTCATATTGTTTTCTTTTTGTCTTTTTAGAAGTAAAACTATGCGCTAGCATAATTTGTTTTACTTGAGTAAAAGTCTAGTATTGGCCTAAATTTTAGGAAGTAGGAAAAGGGATAGAGGGACAAAGACAAGACATGCTTACATAACAAACTAGAAACAAACTACATGCATGTGTCTCCTGTGTGTAGCTTTAAATTAGCCTGATATTATTTTCTCATAGCACTTCACTCGCAGTTATTGCATGCTCAGTGTGAAAAAGTTGAAAGCCGAGCTTGTATCTGCTATTTCTAATAGCTGAGCAGGAAAGCTGTAGCATAATATAACCCACTAGGCATGCTATAGCCTGATACACTGCGCTACTGATGTTACCAAATCTGTTAGCCAAAGCTCTGACACTGCGCAGGATGCACTATAAATTTAGTTCAGTTTAATTTAATTATTAGGGACCATTTTGCAAAAAGCAGCATATGGTGTTGCTGCAGTGGGAGTCACCTGCGCAATATGCAATGATGTGAAACTCATTAGTCAGAGAGGCAAAGCATGTAAATGACATTCTGCTTAGCATAGCATATAAAGTAACTCTCAGTGTAAGTTGGACAAACCTGGACCCTGCTCATGGAGTGTTTCTGTGAGGTACTGTAAGTGCAGCAGGAGCAGCAAACCTCCGGCGCTGAATAGCAGCAGGAATAAGAAGATGTAAGGCAGCCTCATGGTGGCCAGACGCAGACACCGTCTGCCTCGGTCTATCACCTTACAATCCATGCCCTAATGAGTATGGCCCTAAGCCTGGAGCCTACAAACACACACACAGACACATAAATACACATAATGCATTTCTTCAGACAAAAACAATAACATTTACAATACAAATATTTACTGAGGACATGCTCGGCATAGTACACCTAATGTACACATGGTATAATGGATTATAGCATTTACCGCTAACTCTCAGGCGACGGAAATAGGTTCTCGCTAACATAAATCATCTCCAAGATAATTCATTATTACACAAAACAACACAATAAGCAATGAAGCCTATAAAAATAAAACAAAATTGAGCAATACTTTGCCAGTTTCTTTTAGTCTTTGTTCTGTCCCTGTGCCCCAGACTAGCAAACACTAAAATGCTCAGCTAGCATACACAACAGTTAATCATATCAATTATACAGTGCATTTAAATATTTAGTACTTAAAAATGTCTCCATATTGTGGATAAAACAGAATACAAATATGTATCAACAAAAAAGATAAAGTGAATACGACTACAGATATGAATTGTAACCGAAGCGTTTGTTTCTTTAGCTTCTCAGAAAGTTTCGCTGTGGATCTGATTGAAACTCTAGATGTGCAGAGGGACTGGAATCCCACAAGACACAACAAAAACATTTTGTGAGAGGTAGAGTTTTACTTTCATACTTTCATTCTTCTCACTCGCTTACAGACAGGACAGACACAACATTCATTTTTGATTAGGAGGCCCAGTATTCTTTCTTTTTCTTTTCTATTGCACGTGGTTTGCTCCACTAGCCTGCCACTGTTTTACTAAGCTCCCAAATAAAACATTCATTTTATCATATTCTACACAAACTAATCTGGAATTCACAAAATAGCCACCACTCCATGATTCATGAGGTTTTCTGACTATGCACAAAATATACTACAAATTCATATATTATATACATATAACAGCGTGCACTATATGGACAAATGTTTGTTGATATCTTACTATAAGATTCGTATGTGATTTTTTCATTCTATTCCACATTTAGGAACTGTGCACACATAACCTCCACTCTTTTGGGAAGATGTTCCACTAGATTTTGGAGTGTGCTTGTGAAGATTTGTGCTTATTTAGCCACAAGGACATTAGTAAAGTCAGGTACTGATGTAGGTGAGGTGCCGTCAGTGTTCCAATTCACTCCGAAGGTGTTCAATATGGTTGAGTATTGAGTTGAGGTTGAGTGCTGTAGCAGGCCACTCATATAAAGATAGGGTGAAGTGAGCAAATTTTCATATCTCTTCTCTCTCTCTATCTCTCTCTCTCTCTCTCTCTTTCTTTCTCTCACTCTCACACACACACACACACACACACACACACACACACACACACACACACACACACACACACACACACACACACACACTTTCTCACTCAGTAGATGCTGAGGTGTGTGTTAGTGTGTGAGTGACAGCAGATCTAAACTATACAAAACTGAACTGAACCAAACCAAGACACTGGAAAGCAGCTTATGTTCTGATCTTTTGTGGTTTTTGCTTTTTTTTTGTCCTGGTGCAGGGCCAGAGACAAAAAATAAATGACCCAGTCGTCTCACCCTGAGTCCACTGTACCCTCGAGATTCATTATGTCACAGAACTTGTCCTGACTAGCAGCACCACTGTGTTCCAGCTTCAAAGTTGTGTCAAGTAAAACTTTAGGATCTTTCTGGAAGGTAAAACAACTCAAAACCCTAAAACTTTTTCCATTTTATGCCTAATTTAATTAATTAATCAGTGGTGATGCTGGTTAGCATTGGATGCCAGCCATGAAATGCTGATTTGCCAACTAACTAGGGGTGTAACGGTACATGTATTTGTTCAGAATCGTTTTGGTACAGGGCTTTCGGTTCGGTGCACATGTGTACCGAATGCAGTCCTTTTGACATGTACAATATAATTATACTCTGAGTTCCCTCACAAACTTTATTATTAAATTATTAAGTGGTTGACTGCAAGTTTTATAGTGTCCGCCTTGCACTTTCAGCATGTCACTTTTTATTTTATTGTATTATTAATAAACTGGAACGCATGCACAACAATGCCAGTGGTATAAAAAAGAGACGAAAGCTAGTGCAGTCACTGTGGCTACTCATTCCCGACTGTAAAAACATTTTTTTTTAGTTTGTGGTAAAACTAAAATGTCGATTTTGCGCATGCACAAAACTGCTGCCACTTCCATTTTCACGACAGTCTAGCGATAGGGATTCATTTGCGTTTAATGTACAGCTTCAAGAATTTCGCTCAAAAGGAAAAAGATCCTGACAATTCCGCATATTAAGGGAGTGAATGAATAAAGGAATGACATTTGTTAAAGTATGCTCGAATAAATAGTACAGTTAAGAACATATCTTTAGAAAATATAATATTAAATGTAAAACACACACATGTGCACACACATGTGCACGCACACACACACACAAACACACACACACACACACACTTATATACACATCTGTATTACCCAAATGGGGTCTTACAAATTATTTAAATTATTAAAAACTATTTAATTTGTTCCAATTTAATACAATTACTCAATTAATTTAATCAACTTATCAATATAATTGCATTAGTTTGTAAATAAATGTATTCTATTTATTGTTTAATATTTTGTTTTTTATAAAATATTATAAAATATTATTTTATATATAAATTACTACCCAAGCAGGCATTTTATTTAAAATTGTTTTAAAAGTATAAACTGTCAATGTTCACAAATGTTAATAATAATATTTTGCATGAAATTTTAACTGAAATTTAACTAAACTGTGAATAAACCGAGGTAAGTACCGATCGTGAAATATGTGAACCGTTACACCCCTATATCCAACCCTTTTTCAAATACATAATCTTATACCTACAATCTGCTAGTGCCACTGTGATTGACAGGAGAGAGTGTAATTGGAGATCAATTGGAGAGCAAAACTCATGGACTATTTCCACAGACAGCTATGGCATCTTCAAGATTTGGACTTGCAATCTTCAGAAGATAAGGCAACAGTCCTTTGTTGTGCCTCCTGTCTTTTACTCATTGCCACTGTCTCTAAACCACACAACATCGCAGGTCTCACCACAGTCCTATAAACTTTCCTTTTCACTGTCGCAGATACTCTTCTATCACAAATCACTCCTGTCATTCTTCTTCACCCTGCCTGCACTCTTTTCTTCAATTCTCTAACACTCTCCATTACTTTGCACTGCTGACTCCAGGAACCTGAACTCCTCCACCTTCTCCACCTCTTCTCCCTGCAACTGCACCACTCCACTGCCCTCCCTCTCATTCACACACATGTACTCTGTCCTACTCCTACTGACTTTCATTCCCCTTCTCTCCAGCATTTACCTCCAAGCTCTTCTTAACCTGCTCCCTACTCTCACCACAAATCACAATATCATCCCAGACATCATAGTCCACGGAGACTCCTGTCTGATCTCATCCGTCAACCTGTCCATCACCACTGCAAACAGGAAAGGGCTCAGAGCCGATCCTTGATGTAATCCAACCTCCACCTTGAACTAGTCTGTCGTTCCTACTGCACACTTTTGTTACACTGCCCTCATACATGTCCTGCACCACCCTCACATACTTCTCTGCCACACCAGACTTCCTCATACAATACCACAACTCCTCTCTTGGCACCCTGCTTTCTTTAAATCCACAAACGCACAATGCAACTCCTTCTGACCTTCATCCTTCCTTGCTCAGTCCCTCTGCCCAGCCAATCGGTATAAAAGTCTAGACCATGCATGATACCAGTTTAAATCCAAATACAGATGGTGATAAAAAAAAACAACATTATAAGCACTAAATCAATAAAGATGCAGATAACAGCATTCAGTTATAGTCCTGCTGTAAAACGTGCTTCAATCTGAAGGTCACAAAAACAATCCTTTTGGTATTTCAAATACTGGAAAAAGTTTTTTTCAGTTTCTACAACTGTTCAGCTGCATAGATGAGTGATAGTTCGGTGATGCAAGAATTCAAGCTCTCGATCTTCTAAACAGTTTCCCAGGGCTGTAACCTCCACTCAGTCACCACTCTAATTTTTTTCACAGCAAGTTGTCTATACAATGCTGCACAAACTAATTTAGGGTTACCTTTTACTTTTTCCTGTTCTCGCTTAATGTCATGTGAAGCCAAGTCAATAACACAAACAGCATCCTGTAATAGGTGCAATTATACAGAATGTGTGCATTTGTTTATTTCTCAGGTTTGGCATTTACAATACAATAAATGTGCATTTTGATGAATAACAGAGTTGCTGGGTTGTGTACTTTTGGCATATGTGCTATAATATTAAAGAGGTAATGTCTTAATTGACAACAAACGTAAGCAGTAAACTATGTTAAAGGGCAAAAAGAAAGATGAATTGTTGACAGTGAATGACTGGAAGAAAGTTCTGTGGACAGATGAGTCCAAATTTGACATTTTGTCTCTAACAGAAGAACTTAATATAAGATGGAGAAGATGTTAGCAGACTGCCTCACACCCACAATCAAACATGGAGGTGTAAGCTTATTGGTCTGGAGTTGTTCTGAGTGAAAGGAATACTGACCCAACATGACAACCATTTCATACTTCAATACCTAAGTAAAAAAAACCTTCAACATACAAGATAATGACCCAAAGCATACATATTTAGAGAGCAAACAGTTGCCTGAAGTGCTATCTATCATGGAATGGCCTGCCCAGTCACTGCACCTAAAACATACTGAGCTGCTCTGGGATGAACTTGATTGCAAGGTCAGAATGAAATTTCCCACTATTGAAGAACACCGTGGCAAGTTTTACAAGAGGCATGGGAAAGTATTTCAGCTAAATGTTTGTAGAAATTAACTGTCTGAATAGCAAAAGTGTGTGAAGCTGTTATTCATGCGAAGAGATAATTTTTCAATGAAAGATATCTTCTGTCAAAGTAAATGTTCATATTAGCTAGTTTGTTGCATATGCAAATGACGAAAGACTGTGTTTCCAAACTTTTGACAGGTACTATTTGAAATGTTTAGATCTATGTATTTTTGTGATGTTTTTGGGTTTTTATGTTATGTTTTTGTTTTTTATGGTTTGGCAAAGGCAAATGTTTACTCTGTGGGCATAAAAACTATCCACCTAACTAACTAATGAACTATATACTATAGAAACCTAGAGATCCTAAAGGCGGCAAAATATTATTTAAGTTTGTGATAGAGAAGTTCCTGCTTATGTCATGCCCTGTACCTAGGGTTGTTCATGTTTTACTTTCTCATAACTGACACTAACAACCTTGTCATTACTGAATGAAACATTTACTGCATATGCATAATTATAACGAATCACCATAAATGTATTCGCTAAAGAAGAGCTCACTCAGCAAAAAGAAGCAAGTGACATAAGCTGTCATGGCACCAAACCCTATGGCCCTAATAATCATAATTATACTTGCCCGGTAATGATGACATGACATTCATTGATGTGAAGTGTCATGGGATAAAAGCCGTCTAATTTTATGACATCCTCTATAAAGTTTAATGACCTTAATTTAGCAAAGGCATTGATATTTTTTTCCAATGAAGAAGAGAATTAATGGGTCAGTGCGTGTCCACCATGTGTCTAATGAAACCTAATAAGACCCAGTACATCTATAGAAATTAATGTGCTGTTTTTATGGCCATTCAAATTTCTTTATAAAATGTGCAGCCAGCACTGACAGTTTTGCTTGACACCACTGGGTCCTGAATCTTACCCGGTACACATGACCCCAAACGCACCCTGTGCTACCTCCGCACTCTTTTATAATACCACAATAATTATAATATCATGAATACCAAGTAGCACATAATGATGACAAATCTTAGTAACAACTATGGCAGCATACCAACACAAGTGCATGTGACATAATAATAACAAAAGCTCTGTGCTTAGAACTTACAAAACCTGAACCATATCGTATTGCATTTTAATCACACCCTGACACTCCAGATTTATATAATGGCAGGTTTATTTACTCTGTGCTTAATATGTGTCAAACATTTTAAAGCATATGGATTTCTAAAGCTAATCGAGAAACCGCTAAACAAAGCACAGCAATGAGAAATCGACAGATTAGCGCTGGTAGTGTTAATTTGTTATATATTATTGATCAACCTTCTAGTACATCATCTACTATTTATCGGTAATAAGAATTTTCTTTAATTATTACTATCACAGTAGTGCTTGTATGGTGGATACGTAACCTCAGACTAACAATAAACGTATAAAATAATTTGTACCAAAATAAATTGGAACAAAAACATAAAAAATACCACAGAGATGTGGTTGTTTTGAGCCTCCTCGGTTAGCAATAGTTGGCTAGCCATTGAAAGACAACCCTCGGCTGCATCACTATACTGAGGTATAACAGGTGATTGTCATAGATGTGTAATTGTGTTCGGAACTGACAGGACTGTCTTTTATTGGGTGTGCATTATTGTTTGAGCTGTCAAAAAAATACATGAATAAAATAAAAAGATGCTGCTATGAAAGTGTACCTGTGGCTGGTCTAAAAAAAAAAAAAAATGCAATCATTTGTCAGTTAATCGTATTAATAAAACAATAATGTGTCAGCATTCTGGCGTTTTTCTGCATGGGAGAATCGTTCTGATGTTTTTCTGCATGAGAGAACCATCAGGTGCATGGGAGCAAAATAAGGTTAGTAAGGGAACATCTGTGTATGACAGTTTAACAGTTTCTAACTTTAGGTAAAAAATAAGTGCTTATTCGTTCCACAATATTCTACTGCAACATATAGCAATATACAGTGTGGCCAACCATTTAAATATAAATTTTATAGTAAATAAACCAACAATTGGGTAATTATTGTGGTATAAATGCAATAAAACACATTTGCAGACTTTCTGTTATTCTAAAATTATCATGTTTGCAAATATCACAACAGGCTGCATCACATATCGCTAATTATTTTCCTATAACATCATGTCTCTAAATATTTTATTCCATCAATGTTGTGGTTTTTCTGGCACTATTTCGTAAAAAAAAAAAAAAAAGTAATGTAATAGATGCAAGCACTCATAGGAACATGCTGAATTAGATATAATCCTTTTTTAAAAATCATTACATCCTATTTCTCTGCACCCATTCACTATGTTCTTTACCAGATGGGCCACATCAGTCCCAGAGGAAACCAGCAAAATTGTTTGCTTGATGCCTGCAGTTTTGCTTTTTTGCAGGCAATCACTGGAGAGGCGACAATGTTGGCTTTTTTAACAACAGCTCTGAGTAAAAAACACCCAGCACACCTGCTCACATCCCTTCATCCCCCATCCCTTTATCTTGACTTGATTGCTTTCCTCTGGACTTGACCACTTCCCTCATTACGCGCAGGCCGGCGGCATCGCTGCTCCCTGACCTGTGAGATAGAGGGATTTTAAAGTGTTGGCAGCAGCAGACAGACATCTGATGGATGTAATCTAGAATCCGGTGATCTCGGGGGAAGTGGAGGGTCTCTGTCTAATGAAGTTGTGGACAGTAGAAATAGATGCGGAGACCAAGGTGATGACCCAGTGCATCTCAGACACAAGGGACTGCAGTACAGAAACAGCTACTCGTCATGCGCTGGGTTTCATCCTTCACTTCCGCCTCAGCTTTGTCCGAACACTTTTAAGAAAAACGTATAATACGTTTTACATTACATGAAGAAAAAGCGTGCTTGTGACATTTTGAGAACTGGAACTGCAGTACTGTCACTTTTCAGTCATACTCCTGGCTCTTTAATCAAATGAATACTCTCGTCACATCTCAAGCCGTTATTCTTATATTCCCCTTAGTTCGGTGGCTCACTGCAAGAGCACTCGATGATCTTTTTTTGGTCTTTCATCCAATTCTCGGATAGATAATACTCCTGGAATGTGATCAGAGCGCTGCCCATATTAATGTTAATGAGAATATAATTCAGTGAGTGTGCTGTGGTCTGTCCCTGCCATAACTAATTATGTTGCTCAGCGAGTGGAAATTTAATAATGGAATTTGAAACCACAGCACAGATTTTAATAGTTTAAATATGTTCAGAATAAATTCAATATACTTGATTTTCTCAGACAAATAGATTTCATTTGCTTTAATTATGAAATAAAATCTGTGTGCTCAGTGGCAATGATTTTACATATGGTTATCAGGAGCTGATAAAGCAGCATAAAGGATTTCTATGACGAGCAGAAATGAGAATGAAGGCCTATTTCTCGTAATTTCTCATTTAAGGTTTAAAAAGAAATCATGAAGTTTGTTTTCGTGACTTATTAAACCAGTCTATTAGGACTAAGCTCCAAATTTAAAAGAACAATTTATTTATTGATTGATTTAAAAAATTCATCATCAAGTAACTTAACATTGCGTATTTAATCATCTGCTTATTCTCTCTTTGCCGCTCATATTTATATTAATCCTGTCTATTCTCAGTGCACCTAATGCAGTTATCCTAGCCTTAATTCACATAACATTACTGCAAGTCAAGGACCATCAGTCAAGGACTTGCCAAATGGAGACATTGCCACTATTGTGATCTTACAATACACTTATAAAGCACAATATATTATTTAGAAAAGAATAAGAAGAGTGTATGTATTTAGTTTTGTGCCTTTCTTACACTCAAAGTCTTTGAGTCTCCTAAATATGCACCAAAAGAGTAAAAATAATAGTAGTTAGGGCAGTGCTGGGAGAAAACTAAAGGGTAGAATTGAGAAGCGTCCCATCCATTCCCCCACCAATTTTATTTTCACAATCACCTGTCAACTACTTGACATCCAGTGCTCCCCATCACTCAACCTATGAGGGTGAAGATTAATCCATGCTTTCTAAACCAACACACCAGATTTATTTTAATGAATTCTTGTTCATGCTGCATTACTCTGATTAAGTAATACCTTCACTACCACCGAGAGAGCTCTCTCGATTCCGGGCCACAGTTATCGTTTTCATTGTTGGGATTTGAATCTTAACAATAGGACGGACGCTTTTCTATTGTGCAGGAAAGGTATTCCAGTTGACTCTTAAAAATTAAGAAAGAGGTACAGTCACAAATGTATTATTTATGGTGACCAGATGCATACAGATAAAATGTAGGACCAGGAGTTACTTTGCATTGGACAATTTAGAATATATTTCCAACATTGAATACCTACTATTTTGATGTGTGCATGAATAAAAAGTGGATAACAAATGTTCACTCTGCTCAATTTATTTTTTATTTTTTTTTATAATTATACAAGGCAACTAACAGAAACATTACTGCATAAAAAGTCACATTTATTTTGTTTCACAATAATAGCCCATAGTCCCACAATGGTGCATAAAATCCCTACATTTCATCCATAAATATGTGGCTTATGCATTCTTCATTAATCCTAAACGTTCTTTTTTCATTACTTGGTGACTGTAATTGTGTTTCTAGTAAATGATCTCTATGTTGTGACATCTCGAGTGCTGATTTTGAAAGCTGACACAACCATTTAATGATTATCCTTTCCTCATTGACTGAAAGATTTGGTCACCGTACAAACTGTCAGCAATGCAACTAAGGTTTTTGTCTTTTACAGTTTAAAAATTAATAAAAGTTTATTCTAGAAATGAGATTACAACACAAAGCAGGACGTCTGGTCACTCCAGTCCTTGGGCATTACATCACTAAAAGATTTGCCCCCACAGTGAGATCAGTCTGGTCCAGGTTGAGCCCAAATACTTTGGCCATATACTTTTGTCAATAAGAGAAAGGAATATAATGTGTAATTAAATGTGTGTTTGTTCTCAATCTTTTGAACTAACAGACAATATTGTGCACAGATAAAAAATGTTGACAACATGAGGTTCAGACCAAAGTCTGTTGTCAGATGTTTCGAATAAAAACATTTATAGAAGGTATGAATGAATAATGAATGAAAATGATGAAAAGTAATACTCACACTCATACCAAACCTGAGAAAGCAATCTGAGTGAGTACGAGTGGAGTATTATTTTGTTTTGTTCATGAAGTGAAATGGGATTACCGCAGATCAGTGATTATTTGTATTCTCTGCTCTAAAAACTGAGCTCAAATTCGGTCTCAAATTCAGCAGGAAGGTAAAAGGTATTTAATCTCAATACATGCACTAGAAAAAATGTTTTTCAAGTGGTTGTCCAGTTAAACACTATTTTAAATGTAACCACAGGTGCAAGTAATCTTCTTCAGCTATAATATCAACAAAGTTTATATAAAAGGCCTATAAAGTCTTTGGGTTATGGATAATGGAATTTTCCTAGATGACATGTTTTTGTTAAAAAAGATGAACTATAATGACCTGATGAGTCTGTACATTCCAGCAGTCATTTATTCATTCCTTCATTCATTAGACTCCTTTATCCTGTTCAGCATCACAGAGTTTTAGTGTTCATGGAAACTATTGGTATAAGGCACATCCAACCTGAATGAGATGCCACTCTAATGTAGGAGACTTTGCACATTCTTTCAAATACTCATTCACATCTATGGAAAAAATGTGAGGGAAGGTTAAGGGAAGGTTGAGAAGCTGAGAAGTGAAGAGAACCAGAAGAAATCTCACATAGACATATTGAGAACATGAAAAACTACACACAGTGGCAGCTCTGCAGGTAGAAATGTCTATTTGATAAGTTGTCACAGGATAATTTTTTGTTATAAATATGTTGTTTTTTTGCTACAGGCTGTCTGCATGAAAATTGCATGAAATCATCTGTTTCTAAAATACTTAATAAATGTGACCGGTCGGTAAATGTGTATAGTTTTAGCATGATCAGCTGGAGAAATAAATTTCAGTAATATTACCACAATCAGAACATTTACCTCATCTTAGAATTTCAAAGACTACATACACATATGTCAATTAAAATCAAAATCCACACACATACACAACAGAATAGAAATATAATTTTAGACACAACAAAAAAAGTCTATTTGCCCCGTTATCAAAGATCCACAACAAATTACTTTGATCCTGATCAGCGCTTCTGTATCTAAATGATCGGATAAAAACTGGCAGTGCTCTCCAACACTACACAACACTAATGCTAATTTAATTTTGTTTCTTATTGATTTCTTCACCTCGAATAAGACATTGCTTGACAGTGAAGAAAGTGTCCCTGTCATGACCCTTAGTTTTCCCTCGCTGTCTCAGCTTTAATATTGATGGTTGTACACCTGAGACCTGTGCTTTGATTTTTTTTAAGCCCATGTGAGTGTGACATTTTACTGTGAGAATCGTGGATTTAGAAATCAACCTAATTTTTCATTAAACAAATTGCACTGAGCAATATCTCAGATTACTTGGTAATGAAGGAAAACAGCTTGTCTACTTTAATGTAAAACCATGTAGTATGTAAATGCAAATAGATTTTCGCATGATTTAAAACGTAAAAAAATTTTTTGAAACAACTACAACTGACTAAAAAAAAAAATTATATGAAGCACCAGTAAAGTGCATTTCTCATTAAATCATCATTTATCTTCAGCAGGTGCTTTATACCTAGTTTATGCGGTGGATTACCACACAGCTCCAAGGTTCCTGATTTGATCTTGAGCTCGGGTTACATGCCATCTGTGCAAAGTTTTGTGTGTTGTCCCTGTGGATTTCCTCCATCCTTCTTCGGTTTCCTCCCACCTAACAACATGTTGGTAAGCGGATCGTGAGCTTTAACTATTGCCCTATTTGTGAATGTACAGTATGTGTGGAAGTGTGTGTGCATGATGCCCATCCATACAAATGTCATACAAATGTTTCTATTCCCTTGAAGAATGCAAGCATATACTCCAGGTTCAACTCTAGATCCATAAGGGTTCTTTAGTTGACCTTTGAGGAGAACCAAAGAACTGTAAGATCCATTTTAGAAAACAAAGAATAATCCAATAAGCCCTTCTAAGAATACTTATTATCCAATGAGCCTTTATTAGAATACTCATTTTTCAATGAGCCCTTATAAAAATACTTATCCAATTAACCCTTATTTTAATACTCATAATCTAATGAGCCTGTATAAGAATACTAATTATCAAGTTAGCCTTTATTATAATACGTATTATCCAATAAGCCAGTATAAGAATACTTATTATATAAACAGCTGTTATAAGAATACTGATTATACAATCAGCCCTTACAAAAATAATTATCATCCAATTAGCCTTTATTAGAATACTTACTATCCAATGAACAATTAAATCCTTAAAGAACAATAAGGATTAGTATGTAAATTGGTATGTAAACATGTCTCCATGTACTCCTGCCGTCAGAACCGCACCATTTTCCCCCACAATATCCAGATGATCTATCATGTTCTAGACTATCATCAACATCACTGGGGAAATCACAGACTATTCAATAAAATAAGCTTGACATAAGGAAATTAATAGACTTGGCCTAGTATTTTTTCTTTAGTTTCAATTTTAGTAGCTACAATTCTTTTTTCCAAGTAATGATAATCCTTTACCAAGAATATGTATAAAAATTATAAAACTAAAAATACAGTATATACAGTATAACATAAAGAAATTAAATAATGAAAATAATGAAATTAAGGACAAGTGTAAAACATTTTGTGTCACATCAACAACTTATTTTATTTTGGGTTCATCCTTCCAAATTTCTGACCGTTGGTTCAGGTTGTGCCTTGTGGCTCAGTTTAGCGGCTCACATCAAGAAAAAAAAGACTTGCAGAGCTAGCCTGTTTCAGGAGAACTGCAATGAAACTAGGTTTGTGTTTGATTGAGCAGAACAAGACCACCTCGCATGGTGTCAGAATGGTTGAAACCCAAGTAAAAAAAATAAATGCAGGGGGCGGGCGGGCGGGCGTGCGTGTGCACACGCACACACACACACACACACACACACACACACACACACACACACACCGGGGTTAGGATCAAACAGTCTAATGAAAGCACCTTGACAGATCCTCTTCTTTCACATGTCACACTACAGAATAAATAAGGCTATGCTCAGCAGGACTCTGAACATTTTGTCTGAGCAAATAGTAAACATTGTCTACATCACATGACTGAAGACTCACACACACACACACATACACACACACACACATACACAAATGAAACCAGGACACCCTGACCGTAACCTCAAATGTGTGTTTGCATGCATTCAGAATTTCATTCCGTCATGGCACCGTCCTCAGAGGCTCCCGTTAGAGTCTCCTGCTTTCTCTGTCTCTCTCACACACTCACTATTAGAAATGGGGCTTGATACCATATGTTGACCTCCCTTACACATGAGGTGTGCTGTCTCCTGAGGGAAATCAATCACACACTAATGCTGGCTGGGGCTTCTTCCAAAGCAGCTGTTCAGCCTGATCTTTAAACAAGAGACCAGAGCGACTCTAACTGTCCCCGTGACCTGCCACCCCCGTGGATTTGCTCAGTACTCCAGCCTGGCATCCTACAGTGCGGAGCGCAGAGTAGCTTACTGAATGTTAAAATTGTGCGTTCTCGTATGGCCTTATTAATCATACAGAGTGAGACCGAATCCTGTTGCTTTTCTCTGCTGGCTGCCTACCACTGTCCTTGACATTCATGCTCACAGGAAGTCTGACAAACACAGTCAGAAATAGTGTGTGGGCTTGTCACTGTTTGTGCCAGGTATTCTAAAGTGTTTTGTCTGTGTGTGTGTGTGTGTGTGTGTGTGTGTGTGTGTGTGTGTGTGTGTGTGTGTGTGTGTGTGTGTGTGTGTGTATGTGTGTGTTTGCTTTTTAAAGCTGTTAGGCCTATAATAAATGAGTATATACCATGAACCAAAGCGAAACCACAAATGATTTAGAGCTAGTCGTTTACACTTATTGTATTATTGTATTTACATTTATTGTATTACATTCATCCAGCATTTTACCCTGAAATAGTTTGTTAACTGTCTGTTAGCCCTTAAATGCTGTTAGCTGGATACATTTGTTTGGTGGACAGCTCATTTCCATTCTATTCAAATTAGTTATAACACAGTAAAGTGAAAGAAACCACACAATTGGCTCAAATGATCCTCTGACAGGAACATGTGGTCAGAAGTGTTTTTTCTTATCACTTTTATTAAAGCGACTAGTTTAGATTTAAAGTTAGTTTCACATGAAGTTATGGAAGAAACCCCCGCTAAAAATGGATTCGTCTTATTCTGATGAGTAAAAATTAAGCCTGGAAAAAAGTAATAAAGCTATTTTAAAGCCGGCTAACAGGTGTGGAGTAATTGTTTTAGTTTATAGGAAACTAAAACCCAAAAGTGAAGCAAGAGGAAAGTGAAAGTATTGGATAAGGCAAGAAGTCAAGAACTCCAAGCAGCTCCAGACAGACAGACAGACAGACAGACAGACAGACAGACAGACAGACAGACAGACAGACAGACAGACAGACAGACAGATAGATAGATAGATTCTTTATTCATCCCAAATGGGAAATTGACAAATTCCAACAGCAGAATAATAAACTCAAGTTAAAATGTAAGAAGTAAAGATAAAACTTCTTGTAGTGTATATTAAATGCCACTACACACCTGGCATAAAGTCTCTCATTTCCTAGTCATGACCAGCAGCTACTTTCATATCCTGTCTATCTAATATTATCCTGATTAATATTTAAGATACGCGTCAGGTGAAATTATATGACGATAGAAGTGGTCAGTTTAAAACAGTACAATGGTGTAAATGCCATTCTCCATGTATGTGCTAACAGCTCAACATTCATGCATGTTTACAGTTTTGGTCTAGCAGTGCACATCAAACAAGTCTATGCATGACTACTGGTCAAAACAGTGTCAGGTTTCTTATTGTTTACAAAACATTAAAGGTATAGAAATTTGCTTGCTTTGGAATGGCAACCTGAGAAAGGCATCGAATCTAAAGTAAACTGTGATAAAGCTCCACCACGGACGCTCTGTATGGTACGAATACTTTTGCACCCATCTACATGAAAAAAAAACCAAGTCAAATACAACACACCGACGCGTCCTGTCGTTCTGCACTTGTTTTAAAGCACAACAGATCTGTACATAGCAAACAGCCATTATCCTAGTGCTTAAACAGTATGAGAACTCCCACAAGTGCTGTTTCCTCCGAATTAAAGGAAGCCATTATGGATGCTGCAGCAGCAGCAGAAGTCAAAATCACTTTCAGCTGTTGTAAGAGCTTTTCGCATAACAACCAAAGAAACTAAACCTCCATGTGTGTGAGGATGAGGGGGGTGTTCAAAAGCTGTTTTACTGTCATTCATAATTCACCGGCTGCACTCTGAATAACAGCCTTTGAGGAATAGTTTGACATCCCAGATGAATAATTAAAAGGTGCCCTTTCTCCCATTAAAAGAGACAGACAGATAGCGTTTCCATCACCCGATTGGCCAGACGCTGTTCTCTGAAGGATGCTGCGGCTTTCCTAAATGCCATGCTGTCAGTAACTTTAAATAACAAGTCGATTACACTTTTCATCAGGCATTTATTCATGCCAAAAAAAAAAAAAACTTTTTTAATGAATCGTTAGTATGTGCCATATCGAAGCAGACAGAAGACAGTTTGCAATCTTAATTGTAATTTGAAGGAACTTTATGGCTTTTTTTTTTTTTCTTTTACTTTTAGCGCACGTGAACATGCACATCCTCTATATGGGGAAAAAAAAAGGAAATGCACGAGTCTAAAGTATGTTTTCTATAAACATCATCAAGGACAAGTGCAAAAAAAGCCAAGTGATCAAGACGCTGTTCATGAGACCAATGAAGTAATTAAGTGTTGCTTTGATTTATTATTATTATTATTATTATTATTATTATTATTATTATTATTATTATTATTATTGTATGTTTTTTCATTGCATCACCAAACCCTGTTCTTTAGCCTGCATCCATTTCCTATTAGCTTGGTGGGAGGACGAGCAGGCTTGTGTATACTATTTATAGCCCAGTGCGAAATAATTCAAAGATATCCGAGAGAAGATCTTGCGAATCTCTGACAGCAGGAGGAACGGCTGAGGAGATCTTTTGTCTGTCTCTGTGACACTGGGAGATGATGTTATGTAATGTGCTTTGCCTGTCTGCGATTCAGTGCATGAGGGATGGCAATGATCTGGGACAGGAGGGAAAAGTCAGTCTTTTCCGTCACTGGTGAAACACTCTTCAGTGATTAGTATCTCGCGCGCGCGCACACACACACGCTGGTGTGAGATTTCCTCACCTAGTCTGACAGTGTGATATTGGTTATTCAATGCTATTTTGCATTGTTGTGTGTGAACAGTTTGAGTTATATAGGTATATTAAAAATACAATAAAATTAAAAAATAAATAAATCCAACACTGACCTTAAGTGTCTTCATGCTCAGGAAGTCCATATTTCCTGTATCTCAGCTCGTGCAGTTCAGTCTTGCTTACAACTCAGGCATGGCTCGAGAGAGAGGAAAGAAAAAGCCGTAACGCGCACAAACGCAAAAAAAAAAAAAAACCTCCCTGTTTAAACCTCTCCCTCAACTTGTGTCGCGTGCGAGCTTGAGCGCGAGGAGCTCCGCGTCACGCCGCGGTCGCGGTACTGGCGAAGTGCAAACGCGCGCGCCGGCGCACGCCCGCTTCTATTCCTGCGCTCCCCCGAGACGCTGCTCGCGCACTGCCAAGCAACAGCTCGAGCTCGAGCTCGAGCCCCAAAGCACCGACAGAACCACAACCTCCGCCAAGTTTAGTGCTGCTCGATGACGGTGCTGCGCCTCGGTTTCAATTACAAATGAGCACGAATTTAACTCCACACAGCCGCCGCCCCCCGCAATCCCCCCCCCCCCCCACACACACACACACGCATGCACGCACACCGGTATTATTTCCTTTTTATTTCCGAATCCGAAACTGAATTAACCCAAGTGTTTAACAATCTGAGTAAATCTGCATACATCAGCGTCAAAAGAGTGCGGGGGATTTCTGCAGTTTTTCATGTGAACAGATCCAACTTTGATTCACAAGCTGTTTGGGATCATCACTTTCTATTAGTGCAGCAAAAAAGGGGGAAAAAATTACTTCCACTTTTTCTAGGGTTACAGCAGGAGTATGCAAAAAAAAAAAAAAAAGGTGGTGAATATGTATCAATGACAACGTTATCTGTAACACACACACACACACACACACACACACACACACACCTCAGTAATATAACGGGTTTTTGTGTAAGTACATAATGTTTAAATCCATCAGTTCCAGATTGTAACTCTACATCATAGTGATAGGGTTCAAAGGGAATGAATACTTGTGTATGATATTGTTAACTGTACACTTTAAAGAAGGGATGAAGAATAAACAAGGTAAGAAAGAAACAAGTGGCAGACTATTAGGGCCAACAAGGCCTATGCTTCTGGTCTAAACTCAGGATCACTGACTTACTTTTGAATTCATTTTTGTCCATAAATATGTATTAAATTATTTAGAATAGTTATTTAGAAAAGATCAAAAGACACTTGAATTGTGTATTGTCCAGGCCACTGGATATAATGGAGGTATAAAGGATAAAGAAAAAATTAAGGATTAAAAGAAAGTTAGAAAAATAATGGGTGGCGTTTAAGTAGAACATTAAGCAATTCCCAGCACAGTATTTACACTTTGAACATTTGAACATTCTCCATGACCCCTTTTTCAGAAAACGCTTTATCTTTTGTGGTGGATCCAGGCGTGTAGCAGGAATACGCCCTGGAAAGATTGTCAATCACAGTGCATCATTTGCACACTCATTCAAGCCTCCTGGGACTTTATCTTCGACAATTTCCCTTGCATGTTTACTGACATGATTTTGTACAGGTAGAGTAAAAAAGGGAAACCCAGAGGAAACTCACACAGATGGGTCTTGGAACCCTGGACCTATAAGGCACCAGCACTGTACACTGCACCACCATGCTAGCCTCATTCTATCCATAAACACATAAACAAATTACCCTGTCAGGTATATAATGCATTTAAAAAGCTAATTTGCGATCAGACCAACCAAGTCATTAATATCTGAAATATTATGGGAAGCAGATTATATATAATTGCATCCTACGTTCATAAAACCTGACTTCAAATCCCAAGTCATCTCAAAGCAGAAACTGAAACAGCAGAAAAAAAGATATGCATTAAAAATAATTTGACTATCAAATGGACTGTCATTCACCAAATGCATCAAACACATTAATGAGAAGCACCCCAGCAGATTTCTGGCTTTGAGACTAAATGATCTGAGATGAAATTATAATGAGGGACTCGGGTGGTGTGCTTCATGCCGGTCCCGAAAAAGTGAACGGTATATTTAAACTCCCTGAAGTGCAGGCAAATTATTTAGTTATTCACCCAAACACATTATTCTAATTCAGTTAGCTACAGGAAAGCTATGTAGTAACAAGCAGGTAATTTCTAGCTATAAGTGGTATAAATAGTCGCTTATGGACTCTGAGACACCGGGGCGGCCTATGAGAAGGCAGGAGATTCAAATAGCACGTTTATTAAAGAAAGCAAATATTCAGAAGCAGCCATGGTTAAGGGATCTAACTCTGAATGCACCAGTGGGTTTTAACATTTGAACTGAAGTAATTGTGATTTTTATTATGAAGAACAGGGTTGTCTATCTTTGGTAGTTTTCCTTGTTATTTTTGTGTTTTATGTGTTCTCGAGTTTCTACACACCTCCCAAAAACACTCGGGAAGGTCAATAATTGATAGTTATAGTTTATTCATATACTTGCATTTATATATCTATAAAGGGAAATACTGCATTTAGTCCTCATGCTATTGACAAATCTCACCGATGATTACAAATGAATTTTTTGTGATGAAAATTTCAAAAATCAGTCAAGTGCTGATTAAGATATTATTCACAACCTTCTTAATGACACAAACTACTGATTTGCAACATAGTTTGTTCCAGTGATATGCATGAAGTGATAGGTATAAAATGATATCACTTTATCAAAGGTATTACATCTGTTATTGTGCTTGGATTATTATTGTCCTGTTTCCAGTGGTGGACAAACAACCATGTACTTAAGTTAAAGTGGATACACACTAGGTAAAATATTATTCCAATAAAAGTAAAATTGCTCCCTTTAAACTTCCACTTGAGTAAAATCACTACCTTTAAATGTACTTAAGTATTCAAAGTACTGTACTATGATTTATTATGGCTGTTGTCCTATAATAATTTTTGTCACAAGACTCTTGCTTAAGTAACTCAGTTAAGTGAAAAGACACTACTTAGCACACCAATCTATAAATAATTATTATTAATTAGTCATACACTGATTAATATCTATTAAAATGATCCTGAACCTTCTTAAAAACTACTTAAAATAAGATTGTGCCAATAAGACCTGAGAGTCAGGAGATTCTTTTATTATTTATTCCTCTCTGTTCGCAGTTGAACTGACTGAACTGTATGTTAAATTTAAGTAGATACCAAGTGGCAATCAAAACAAAGTGCACGCTCGACCCTGATTGGTGGTTCGACCAGTGAAGTTTTTAATCCACTCCTCAATAAAAAGGAATGACTGATTTCACAAATGTAGTGAAATGTAGTAAAGTTAAAGTAAAAGTCTCCTCTAATGGAAATACTTCAGTAAAGTACAAATACGTGATAAAGTTACTTTGTTACTGTCCACCACTGCCAATTTGTCAGGTAATATTAAAACCCCTTACGCCCCTAAAAATAGACGGCTATAAATAATGAATAAATAAAGACAGTTTGGAGTTACAGTTTGTGTTTTGTGAATGGAACTTAAAGGAATAAAAATCTTTATAGATGCCATAAATAATCAGAGTATGATTGTTTTATTGCCTGGCTGCACTCCGATGGTCAACATCATGCAAGTTTCTTGATATATGCACTATCTCTGCTTTAGTGGTAAAATGAATTTGCCAATACGGTGCATTTGAGCTCAGCGGAGACAAACCACACAGGGTGCTCATTGTTACCTCTGGTTTTTGTCCTTTCCCTAAAGCTATTAGATCAAGCACTGCAATAGGATACCTCCTCAAATCACTCAAATCCTTAGGCATCATTGTTCCCTTTTTAAGGTTGACATCTTGTTGCACTTATCAAAGTGATCATCCTTTATCTCTCAGTGGCCTAAAATATTCAACATCTTCAGAGGCAGAAGTGGATATAAAATTACTAAGACAAAGTGCATTCTAATGCCCTTGACGGAATCCCGTAAGCATGCCTACATAATTCCTGTTAGCACTGATTTATCCAAGAATACAGATAAAACTCTCAGTCCAGTCATTCTTTCTACACTCCAGTGGTTCTCTGTAGAAAAAGCGAGTTTCCAAACCTTTTTTTCTATTGTTTCATTCTCCACTTTCTCTTAACAAAAGGTTTGTCAGAGATTTTTGTTTAAATCTGTCCAGAATAAGAAAACAAACTGAGGACTTTCCAACAACAGACATACAAAAACTGATTTTTGTTGTTGTTCAGATTTGGGAGAAATTAAATCTTTTGGAGGCTTGTGGGGATTTTTTTATTTAAATTAGAGGAACAAAAATCCAATGCAATGCTAACAAGCTCATTTAATGTGACAACATATCAGTAAATTTCTAGGCTTAGGTGGCATCTGAGAACAAACTATAGTGTGCCCAACCTCCTCCTCAACAGCTATAATAATAGCAGCAAAACAAGCCATCCAGTTGTTTAATTTTCTCCCGAGACATGCTTTCTGTATTTAAGACTGAGATGTGCATTATGTGCTTGCAGGCTGTTGTGGGACACAGCGAACGACTGTCACACTCTAATTAACTGTTTGAAGTTCAGAGGCACATGTGGAGCTGTTTCTTTGATTTGCAATGAATGACTCACACACACACACACACACACACACACACACACACACACACACACACACACACACACACACACACACACACACACACTGTGATATGGGAAAGAGTATTTATGATTATAACCAACCTAGAATTGGAAATGGAAAGGCATTTATATTTACTTCATTTGACACTCTTAATCCACAGAGACTTATATTGATCGCACAAATATAACTGAGCAATTGAGATTCAAGGGCCTTGCTCAGGGGCCCAGCAGTGGTTGCCTCTTGGTGCTGGGAACTGAACTCCAATCAGATATTCAATATCCTAAATACTGAGCTTCCACTTCTATAATATTTCTAGCATTGGTAACAGCTGCCATTAGGAAATTTATTCGCCTTGATGTCTCACGTAATGAACACCATGAAGCGGGTGCTGCAACACCACATGAGGCCACAGTTCCGCCATGCCCTTGACCCTCTATAGTTTGCATGCCAGGAAAAGACGGGGATGAGGAATGCCATTATCTACATGTTACACTGAACCCTATCACACTTAGACAGTGACAGCGAGACTATGAGAATTACATTTTTGGACCACTCTATCACTTTCAACACTATCCAGCCGCTGATCCTCAGAGATAAACTAGCAAAGATGGGAGTGGACTCACACCTGGTGGCGTGGATTATAAACTATCTATCTACTGTTGCAAAATTTTGGGATCAACATTTGGATTAATATGAAATGTCATGACATCTTTAAATGTGTAAAAACATCACTCATGAGAACATGATTTTGCATGTTCTGTGGGCTTCCTCAGGGTTCTCTGGTTTCCTCCGACCATCAAAAAAAAAAGTTAAATTGTGCTTAGGTGTAAAAGAGGGTGTGAATGTGCATGTGTGAGCTTTTTACCATCAAATAGACCTTGTATCCCATTCAGGCTGAATTCTCCTGCATGCTGTAGGTTATAGAATAAAAAAATAAAAATTTAAAGACACTCCACAAGAAGTGAGAGCTGCCCCTGGACTTTTCTTCTGTGTCTGTTTTTCATCAAACTGAGTTATAAAGTGTGCACACTGCCCAAATTGATGTTTGTGTTGAAGTTGATGTTGAAGTGAAAATATTGTAAATATAGACAAATGTAGCTTTTATATATATATATATATATATATATATATATATATATATATATATATATATATATATATATATATATATATATATATATAACATGTAGTGCATGACATTTTAATAATTAATAACATGTGGTGGTCATGTGACTTTTGGTTAAGCCTTTTTAACTTAAGAAACTGGTGAAAAACTAAACATCGGCCTAAATAATTGACTAAATAATGATATTTTAAGGTTAAAGAAACATTGTGTTCATTTTGACCAAAATATAATGTTATCTCTGCATTTTTGTTAATGATCTTGTACCATTCTAAGGGCTAAAAACAAATCTAGTGTGAAACAAATGAACGCAAAGAAAGCCGGCGCTCACTGAGCAGGGACATAAACATAGATCTGCTTTGCTGGGAGGCTTTCTTTGGGAGAGAGAAATTAAAAAAATGGAGCATCACAAGAACCCCCTGTTGTGCAGCGAACAAAACATGATGCTCTGCTGGAGGTCTGCGTCTCACACTGCTGTATACGAGCACGAGTGTTTTGTTGAGGACATTGCAGTAGACCGTTTCACTGATCACAACATCCTGGGCCTTAACAAATCTTACACAGCACATTAACACACTCTCACTGAAATTTTTGTGTTTAGTTTGTTTTTTTCTTCAAAACCCTTTGATTTCTTGACTAGCATTCAGGAGGATTTGTTATAACTGCTAATGTCGAGATATCAGCCGAGATAAATCTTTTTATGTGACACAGATATCGACATATTTTACTGGTTACTATATTTGTGTTTATATCAAAGGTCTCAAAAGGGCCATTTGTTAGGATCTATTCCCTAGATTAATCTCTCAGGGTGACTCAGCTTCAGGCATACGTGACAGCCCTCATCAGAGACTTGATCTCCCATGCTGCTCACACACCTCACCCCCTCTTGTGAGCCCACCACATGAACATAAGCAACTTCTCAATACAAAAGAAAGGAAACCACGTGTTGGTTAAATCGGTTGTGTTGTTTAAACTACAGTCGTGTGTAGATTCATCAATAGTTTTCCATGTTTCCATATAAAGACAAAGAGACAATCTATACACTGCCTGAAGCTTTAGCGCTAACCCCACACACCTCCCTAAAGAAATGCAATTTCGTAATCAATGTTTGTGTAGCTGGTTCATTTAAAGTTACATCCACATGAATGCCAGGTGACAAGATTTCCCAGCAGATCATTGCCCAGAGCAAAACACTGCCTCCACCAGCTTACCTTCTTGATCAGCATGGCTATTCTGACAACTCAGCAGCTATACAGCTGCAATCTCTTGTGTGTTTTGACTCGTTTCTGTCAGAGCCAACATTTTATTTTAGCTCTTTTTTTACTGCTACATTAGATGTTCTCTGGGATTAGACCAGACCAGCATACCTTCACTTCTCATACACATCAATGAGTCTTGAGTGCTCATGAGTATATGGTTCATTGAGTGTCTTTTCCTGGACTACTGTTGTTAGGTACTAAGCACTGTAATCCAAGAACACCCCACAAGACCTGTCATTTTGGAGGTGCTCTGACCCAGTCTGCTAGCCATCACATACATGTACTGGCTCTTCTCAAAGTCTCTCAGATATTATGCTTCCCCATTTTTCCTCTTCCAGCGTATTAAATTTGAAGACTGACTGGTCACTTGCTGCTTAATATATTATCAAACCCCATGAAAGGTGCCTTTGTAACAAGATTCTTCTTCTTCTTCTTTCGGCTGCTCCCATTAGGGGTCGCCACAGCGGATCATCCGTCTCCATACCACCCTGTCCTCTACATCTGCCTCTTTCACACCAACTACCTGCATGTCTTCCCTCACCACATCCATGAACCTCTTTCTTGGCCTTCCTCTTTTCCTCCTACCTGGTGGCTCCATCCTCAGCATTCTTCTACCAATATAATTCATGTCCCTCCTTTGCACATGTCCAAACCATCTCAATCTCGCCTCCCTCACCTTGTCTCCAAAACATCCTACATGCGCTGTCCCTCTAATAAACTCATTTCTAATCTTGTCCATCCTCGTCACTCCCAACGAAAACCTTAACATCTTCAGTTCTGCCACCTCCAGCTCCACCTCCTGTCTTTTCTGCCACTGTCTCTAATCCATACAACATCGCAGGTCTCACCACAGTCCTATAAACTTTCCCTTTCATTCTTGCAGATACCCTACTATCACAAATCACTCCTGTCACTCTTCTCCACCCACTCCACCCTGCCTGCACTTTTTTCTTTACTTCTCTAACACACTCTCCATTACTTTGCACTGTTGACTCCACCTCTTCTCCCTGCAACCGCATCACTCCACTGCCCTCCCTCTCATTCACACACATGTACTCTGTCTTACTCCTACTGACTCTCATTCCCCTTCTCTCCAACGCATATCTCCACCTCTCCAGGCTTTTCTCAACCTGCTCCCTACTCTCACCACAAATGACAATATCATCCGCAAACATCATAGTCCTGGGAGACTCCTGTCTGACCTCGTCTGTCAACCTGTCCATCACCACTGCAAACAGGAAAGGGCTCAGGGCCGATCCTTGATGCAGTCCAACCTTCACCCTGAACCAGTCTGTCGTACCTACTGCACACTTCACTGCCGTCACACTGTCCTCATACATGTCCTGCACCACCCTCACATACTTCTCTGACACACCTGACTTCATCATACAATACCACAACTCCTCTCTTGGCACTCTGTCGTACGCTTTCTCTAAATCCACAAATCCACAATGCAATTCCTTCTGTCCTTCTCTATACTTCTCCATCAGCATCCTCAAAGCAAATAAGGCATCTGTGGTGCTCTTCCTCTGTGGTGCTCTTCCTCTTCCTTTGTAACAAGATATTTCATTATATTCACTTCTCCTCCCAGAGAATTTAATGTTATAGCCAATCTGCATCATTGGCTCAGTAAAGGCATTTACAATTAATTTCCAAACATTTCTTCCCAGAAAAAATTCAATGCTACACGGATATTTTGTGTATTAAAAAAAAATAAGTTATGTAATAGACCATTTTCAGACATAGAACATAACGAAGGCTGTCAGGTTTTACCTGCTAAAACAGAAGCAAACGTGACAGCTGGAATCTCCAGAAGAACTGTCAGAGATTCTCCAAGATTAGATGTTTAGAAAGATGTACTGGCCAATTTATTATTTTTTTTTTATAAAACCAGACAAATATGTACCTAAGATTACTGATGCATTTTTAACAAGTGAAGGCTTGCCACCACAAACATTGACTTGGATTTGTTTATTATAGTTTACTTCATCCTCTTGTAAACATTGCCTTGTTTTTGAAGGCATCTTTGCTTTCAGCATTTCCTTGCAAGATTTTTGCTCAGTGCTGTAGATATTTTTAATTGAAGAACAAAGAAAATAAATATTACAAGCAGAAATTATTATTATTACAAAATAAATCAATGCTCATATTTTATGGTCAAATATTGTTTATGATTATAGAGTATATACAAATGATACAGAAATAAAATGCATTAATTCTAGTGCTTTGGATTTAATGCAGAAAATATGACTCCTGGTCAGACTGCCTGATGCATACTTATTGTGCAAAACTGATAAACACCTGGGAGAAAATGCAAAACATAGAGCAGACAACCTGTGTGTGTGTGTGTGTGTGTGTGTGTGTGTGTGTGTGTGTGTGTGTGTGTGTGTGTGTGGGTGTGTGTGGGTGTGAGTGTGTGTAAATGTAAATATGAAGGCCTGTGGAATATTGCATAGCATGGAGGCATATGTTGCTATCAAGGACACCACTGTGGATTACTGATGGAGTAAGTGAGGACTATTCTGAATGTGCCACATAAAGCTGCAGGAAATTCATATTTCTGTCAGATATACATCAGTAATCTCTTCTAATATTAATGTAAATCATATCTGTGACCAAATGATAGTAAAATTCCACAGTAAAGCAAACTCCCGATCAAACCAGTGACCCTGGAGCTGTGAAGCGCCAATGCTACTTGCTGTGCCAATGTACTCTGAACAGTACATAAAGACTTGATTTCAAAAATGAGTCATTGTCTTGTATATAAAAAGCATGTAAGGAATAAAACTTTCAGGTCAAACTCTATGAGGAAAATATGCAATGACAAAAAACGAGCAAAGATACTGATTACTGTCATTATAACAGTAGATCCTGAAGTGTTTTTTTAAATATTTTTACAATTATTATGAATTCTACATCTAATTTGTATATCTATATCTAATATATGACACTAATTTGTCAGCGATTCCATTTATATATATTTTTTTTCTTCAATTATTCAGCATGTCTTAATTATTGTCAAAATAACTGGCAACAATTTAAATCAATTTACAGGTGCATTCAATGTAATAAAACATGTTGCTTCCAGTTGTCACATGCATTATAATACATGTTTCAGCGGTATCTTTTCACTTATATTGTTTTAAGTTAATAAGACAAAAAATGCAGCTTGACATATCACCAGGAAACCACAACATGCTCTGTCCTGGAGACTTTCCTTTGGTGGAAAAATCACTGCATGTTAGAAAGCAATGACACTGGAGAATCCTTCAATTATAAGCTGAATGCTCCACCATATAAATTAAAGTAAATCTCTGTTTAATAGCAATGCATTCAGAATTTATTTAGCATTACCCTTAGATAAGAGCATCTGCCTGGTCCATGTGTAAGTAGTGATAAAATTAGAAACAGCAAATAACCCCGCCTTACGGTTGGAAATATTATTAGAGCTGTAACAGAAGATTAATCAACACCTCACCCAAAAGGTCTGAGACATCCACTTCATAGGCACCTCTAATCTTTAAAAAAAGACAAAAAACGAATGTAGTACATATGAAGACTTTCATGAACTTGGAAAAAGGAAAACATCATCTGTGCATTCTCCAAAACCGGCTCAGACCACACAATCTCAAAATCTCAAATATTGTAATTTTGCTTTCTTTCTGTTCTTCATAATAACAAACATCTGTGCTGCATCAGTAAAGCCACTGAAGTGCAGGTACACACAGTAGCTGACAGCTGTCACTCACACAAACCCAGAGGGAGCACAGGCAGCGCTGCGTATCTCCAGCTGCCAGGTCGCGGCTGTCTCCATCATAGCAGGTGTTGACACTTTCAATGCGTGCTTTTGTGGAAACCCAAACTGACACAACACTTGCTAAGAGCACATCTTATTTACTAATGCTGTTTGTCTGTAATGGTATAGAGGATGGTATAAAGTGGAAAGCATAGAATTCTTAATACACTATATACCCACATTTACAAGGACCTATTCATCACATCCATATGTGTATCTTCACCAAACCGTATAGACCTACTGTATATAGAACACAGAGCACAAACCAAGCTCCATGAAGACATTGTTTGTCAAAGTTAGAATAGAAGACCTAAGGTGTCCTGAACAAAGCCCTGACCTAAACCTCAGTGAACACCTATAGAATGAACTGGAACACTGACTGCACCTCACACCTCCTCACATAACATCAGAGCCAGACTTTACTAATGCTCTTTTAGCTGAAGTCTCCACAGCCATGGGCCAATATATAGGCCAAAACTTTGCTGATGTAGGCCATTTTCTACCAGTTTTAGTCTGCAGTATTGGGTATGGTATGGTATGGTATGGTATGGTATGGTATGGTATGGTATGGCATAGATAGATAGATAGATAGATAGATAGATAGATAGATAGATAGATAGATAGATAGATAGATAGATAGATAGATAGATAGATAGATAGATAGATAGATAGATAGATAGATAGATAGATAGATAGATAGATAGATGCATACAGACAGACAGACAGACAGACAGACAGACACCTTCCTGTAGATGCTATTTCCATGAAGGGATCAAGGTGGGTATATGGAGTCCTTCAGTTTAATGTTTCATAAGAATTCAGATTTTTCTTTGGTTATACATTTTGGAAGATTTCTACATGTCCTTTCTGTGTAGAAAAGCTGTCTTTGTTTTTGTTTTACAGTAATTGTGTTTGTTTTACAGTAATGAGATGTTGACCATCAAAAGATGTGTACCATTTTCAAGTTATTTCTAATCATTTATGTACAACTTTTATATAACGCTATATAAAAAAAATGACAGTTTATGCCATGATTTTGGGTGTGACGAGTTGAGAAACTGAAGTAAAAAGCTGCTCGCACTTCACTCCCTCAATCACACTTAGAGTAAATAACTCAATGCTGCCATCAGCATCACCGCTCTCGTGTGTAACGTTCCTGTCAGACAACGCAAACCTTCAGCTTCTTGACAGTGTGTCAATTTCTCCATCAGCTTAGAATTATTCTAGCTTACAGTGTCACCTCAAGGTCCATCATAATGAGGATGTGTTTAAAATACCCATAGAATAAACTCAAAGCTCTTGCTTGAAGCTCGTACCTGTTGGGATTAAAAATTTCCACAAAACCATTTCCGTCCCGGAAAACGAACATCATCGATTGTTTGAGGCGACACCTTTTTAATGCATTGTTTGCATTAGAGATGAATATTTTAGCTCCTCAAGTAGAACAACGCCCAAAGAAGAAAGCATTAGCACTTGATTTATGCAAAACAGTTGTAAAATTAGAAACCATCTTGCAAAATCCATAACACAAGACTAAACCGTTTCCAACCCAGAATAGTTCATTCATTAATCAGAACTAGGTTCTATCCTGTGCAGGCCTGTGGTGGATTTAGAACTGGGAACACTGGGCACATTGCTTGCAACAGTTTGCTTGTTATTTGTGAATGTGTGTAATGGAGTACTTGAACAGATTGTGGATTTTGTCAATGGGTTACTTGTTAACTTCTGATTAGAAATGAAAAGGAGAAAAATTCTAGTTTAAAAAGAAGAAAAAGGTATTATTAAAGCATGACCCAGGAAAGTCATATTTACATGTGATTTCTTTAAATATAAATTGTGTAATGTAATTTATTAGAATACTTTTCTCTATCTTTGTCTCCCACAGACACACGGTCAGGAAAGCGAGATAGATTAATGGGTGCTAAAAGAGATGACATACTCGTGCTCACATCACAAACGCAGCGTTAAACCGGCCGGTCCAGCACACAAGATTGCATCAGCAGTTTCCTCTCTGCAATTATTACACTGCGTCCTCAACACCTTAATACTGTTATATAAAAGCTAACGTGTGGGATTCCAACCCGGTTCAGCATTGTACTTGACACAGATTCTTATCTGCTTAACTTCAAAAAGAACAAGATGACCAAGAGTTAAGATCTAAATATCATCAATAAATTGCTGCTTCCATAGAAGCATTTGGTCCTTCACAACCTCCCATCGTTCTATAAGACAGCTTATAGACACGCTTAGCCCTAACCTTAACCTCGAAAACCGAAAGAAAACCTCTTGGCTTAATTTAGTTTCTTCAAATAAAACATTCAGTTCTTGAAAGTAAAAATAGCTAACCTGCTGCTATCTTAAATATTTGAATATATTTCTATATCAAAAGGTTATACATCAAAATTACACGTTTGAAAATGTTTGTGAGGACCTCATGCTGGCCTAAATGTCAAGGCAGTGACTTTGTTATGTTCCACTTAACTTACATTCAAGCGAAAGGAAGAATTTTTGCCGCTGCGTTTTTTGTAAAACAAATACACCAACACATAAACAAATATATATCAATTAATCAATTAATCCTATAATAAAAAAAATGTCCAGATAAAAATCTCACACACAATCTTACACAAAAAGGACACACACAACGTAGCAGGGCACCAGTCAGTCCTACCATTCAGCTGAGATCAAATTTTTGTGTTTGGGACAGAATATAGACTGTACAATGAGAGGAAATGGACAAAAACAAAGCAGTAGGCAAAACAAAAAAAATCTGTCAGACACAACAATGCTACCAAAAATTTACTTTTCAGTTGAATGTTGTGTTATTGTGATACAATCCGACAACTCGTTTTTGTCTCTTGAAAACTTTACTAAACTGCTAGAGGGTGAATGTTGGCTGAGTGAAAGTCATTTCTTACTGTATCCTAGCTTGCTTGAAGTTTGGGGTCGGAGAACACCAGCTAGTGAAATTGTGACACCCCTTTGATTTGCCAGTGAGAAAGCAAGATTAATATCATGAGCAATGCTTTTTTTGGTATTGTAGTACTCCTAGTTTCCTGAAATGTGAGCATCAGTGCTACCTGATGAAGTTCAAGTTTGAGCTTCAGAATAAAAACCACTTAATAAAGAATTATTGAGGTATGCAATATTGATGTGAAAACTCTTATTATATTGTAAAGAGCCCCAATTGCCAAAGATTTATTTGCATCTATCCATACACATCCTAATGCGTCTCAGACAGGGGTCTATTCTGTAATGCCACCTGTCTTTAGGTATAATGCTGAGATTATTATACCTAAAGACGACGAAAGTTGAAAGTTGAAAGAAATCAGCTCAAGGTTATTTCTAATTGAGAAATAGTTAATAATTGCACTAATATTTCTAATAAACTAAATGGACTAAATTGTGTCCATGCTTTACACATTACACAAAAAATAAATGTAAGCACCATTTTCATTACCCAGGCATTATTAGAGCATTTTGTGCACTTTTCACACTTCAAGCTTTAGGATCTTGACGGTTTCAATCAGAAAATTTGTTAACCTTCTCTATGTTTTGGTCAAAAATAAAAAGCACCACCTACAATTTAGTGTTGTATGAATATGCAGGTTGTATATAATGCAGAAAAAAAGATATAGCCAATTACCTTGACTATGATGTTTCACAGAGAAGGACACCACCTCAATGTCTTGTGCTATATGTTTACTCACTTTACTCTTTAAATACGTTTGTGAGTTTCTGGTTAAGCAGGTTGGACACGGTACCAAACATGCATTATATATTACAGGTTAAGATCATCCTTCAACACTTCCTTCAACATGGTGAAGACGTCACTGCAGATTTCACTGAGCAGGAACTGTTCTCCAGCAAGATGCTGTGTAAACAAACCAGTTTGTTTTTACTCTCAAACATTTAAATTATATATATATATATATATATATATATATATATATATATATATATATATATATATATATATATATATATATATATATCACCCCTCACATTTCAGCAACCATTTTAGTAGATCTTCTCAATACTATAGAAATAAAGCTTTGATATATTTAAGTCAATGTGCAGCTTGTACAGCAGTACCGATTTACTGTCCTCTGAAAATAACAGCCATTACTGTCTGTCAACAAAAGTGAGTACACCCTAAGTGATAACAGCTGTGCATCTTTTAACCATACAGAGCCACATGTCCTATTCATCATGTTCAAGTTTTAGTCTGTTTGATAGGATCATACAAATGTGTGTATCTTGTATTAGAGCAGTTATAATGTGGTGCCTTGTGTACAATTCTCTCATACTGACCACTGGATGTTAAACATGGCACCTCATGGCAAAGACTCTCTGTGGATTTAAGAATTAGAATTGTTGCTCTCCACAAATATGGCCCAGGCTATTAGAAGATCTGTAACATCTTGAAACCGAGTTAAGGTACAGGGGCCAGGGTCATACAGAGGTTTTCCAAGACGGGCTCCACTCGGAACAGACCTCGCAAGGGTCCATTAAAGAAATTGAGTCCTCATGCTGTGATGCTGATTTCCTCAGGTGCAGAAGCTGCTTTTAAAAAAGATGCATGAGTGCTGCCAGCATTGCTTTAGAGGTTGCAGAAGCGGAAGGTCCTATTGTCAGTACTCAGACAACATGCCGCATGCTGCAACAAGTCTGTTTGCATGGATGTCTTCTTAGAAGGAACCCTCTTCTGAAGCTGGCTCACAAGAAAGCCCGAAGAATATATATATATATATATATATATATATATATATATAGATATAGATATAGATATATATATATATATATATATATATATATATATATATATACACACACACACACACACACACACACACTCACAAGGGTCTAGGATTTAGCTTGAAGCACTGGCTTTCAAACCATAAGAACCTGTTTAATTTATTAGCTAGATTTCGCTCTAATAACATGACCAGTCATGGTAGTACACTTTCATCATGGGTGTATTTGTCTTGTTATTCTGGTCTCACCGGTCACGTCACTTGTTCTCCTGATTTCTAATCTTCCGCTCTACGCTGGAATGAGTACATCATGCGTCAACCATGTACAGACTTCTGCTCAGGTTACGGCAAGTTTGGATTAAGGATGGCACACTGCAGCCTGACACTATTGCCTTTACAAGAAACATGTTCAAGCTTTAAAATTCCAAACATAGTGTTAAATTATACACAATTGTTTGCAAGTATTATCACACTGTGTATAAGAACAATAAAATCTCAGCACCATTCTCATTAAACAGTGTATAATCTGAGTCCGATAACGTTTGTGCACTTTTCAGGCCACAGCTTCAGGATTTGAAAGTTTGCAATCTGATTCTGTCTTTTTGCCAGTCTCTGATGGAAAAACAAAGTCTGCAAAACTGAGCTTTTGGAGTGCAGTGTATTAAAAATAATAATACATGATATTTAAGAGGCTTAAAATTAAATATCCTTGTGAGTTTACTGACCTGATGCTCCAAAAAACTGGTGGACCTCTGTGAAACCTAGCAAAATCTTGGAAATCTGCTGTAAAACAAGTCCATACACAAACCGACATGTTTCAGGGATGTTTTCACAAATGTAACTATGAAAGGATAAAAAGCACTAAGTATTATAGTAAATAACTGGCCTTTAGTAGATTAGAATTGATGCTTTTTTAAAAAGCACTTAAACCTACTACTCCTCAGATTGTTCTAGTGGTTTAAGCACAAATAAGCAGTGCGTCAGTTCACTAGAAGTACACCATGAGCAAGCAGGACGCTCCAGTAAACAGCTGCAAAATTAATGATAGACATTGTCTTTTAACTGTGTGATCACAGAGATGACTCTTATAAGCACTGGATGGACTGGAGTGATAAAAGCGAGCAGCAGGCATCAGGTGGTCCACGCTTTAGAGCTGCAGCGACTAAAGGCAGCTGTGGATTGGGAACTATTTTGCCCCCAGCAAAAAAAAGGAGACTGACAGGGAAAAGAATCTATATAAGTTTAGATGCAAACAGGTGAAATGCCACATGAAACATGAAAGCATGCACACACACACACACACACACACACACACACACACACACACACACACACACACACACACAAACCAACTGCTTCAAATGGCACAGCTTTTAAGACTTACTTTTAGCAGCCATCCTTAGTTCTGTTGCAGGTGTCACTTCATACTTTTTTTTTTATCTCAGTTACAATTAATGAGGACAGAATCATTTGGTTGTCCAGTATATAAGTAACAAAAAGGTTGAGCCTGTATAACAGGTGTTACTTACCCTGATCATGGACTAACCCTATCCTGCCATTTTAATTAGCATAGGGATTCAAACAAAATAAAAATAAATAAAAACAAAGATGCATTGAATCTGAATTCAAGTCCACGGTTGTGAACCAGTGAACCAACTTTTTGTAGTTGTGCTTCTGCCCCCTGCTGGTAATACCATAAAACATACTATTTGCGGCATTGGGCAGAGCCCATTGTACAGTCACTTACCAGAGGTGGGAAGTTATGATGTACAAATACTTCGTTACTGTACTTGAAAAGATTTTTTTCAATACTTCACTTCACTATTTATTTTTTTGGACTTTTTATTTTCACTCTACATTTTTTACACAAATATCTGTACTTTCTACTTCTTTTTTACATTTTCAAAACAGGCTCTTCACTTTAGTCTTCTATTTAGTGACATGATCAAGTTTTTTTCTTTTCATTGCACACCATTTTTAGCACATCAGCCTGTTTCTTGTCTTTGCGCAGCTTTTTTTCTTTACCGCTGGTGTATCTTTTCCTGGACTTAGACTAGTTTACAAAGCCAACAACGAGCAAAGCAGAAGGCAACAAGAAGTCTGGGGTTAAAGTGGATGAGACAGAGGGAGTCAGTCATGCACACATGACTGAGAACAGACACATTCAGCCTGGATACATTTATTAGATAACATTTGAAATTCTTTTATATCACTATATTAATATGATGTGAGGTCCAGTTACCAGCGTGACACAAAAACAGGTAGTAGAAAAGGTTACTTTTTATTTAAGTACAGAGCCCAAATTTCTTTACTTTAACATGAGTAAAAAAGTGTAGTCAGTACTTCAACTTTTACCAGAGTCTTTTAAAACATAAGTATCTGTACTTCTACTTAAGTAAAGCATGTGTGCACTTTTGTCAATTACAATTAAATGTAGTCCTTGACTTACGATGAAAACGCATCAATCATAACTTGAAAATATTGCAAATTGTAAGACATGGTCTAGCCGTCCCAGGGGTCTTAAAGAATGGTGATCAGTATTACAATTTTGTGTTATCGCTGTCGTCATCGTACATTAAAAAAATCCTTAAGTTGAACCAGCGTAAATACCAAGATACAACCTGTATCTTATTTATACACCAGAACAGTTGTGGGTTAGGGGCCTTGCTCAAGGGCCCAGGAGCAGCAGCATGGTTTTGGGATTCGAGCTCATGATCTTTTGATCAGAAGTCTGAAACGTCTTAACCACAACGACCACCACAAGCACATTCATTAAGAACAGCACTACTGTATTTATTAAAAAACAGCTCAGTCTTTCATTATAACAATCATTGTTTAACTGTGAACATAATGAAGTAAGCTTGAACATTTATGTACTGATATAATCTCACAGACTACCAGTGTGTCATTTAATATAACATTAATATCACGTTTCATTTCATTTCACACTTTAACTGTATATGAGAGGCGCTTCATTATTAACACTCACGTCATCATTTGTCTTTCGGAGGTAAATCCACAGCTATAATGGCAGGAAAAACTACTGCGTCAGTGACAAAGAGAACAAACGGCTAAACAGTACAACCTTTGAGAACAGAGAGTATCTAGTGCTAAACAAAGCGAATATTTCCTGGGGATATCATGAGAGAATCAGGGTTGCTACAGATGAATGGAAGGATTAGTGAATCCTGGGCCTTTGGATAGCAGCCTGAACATTTAAACTTCTTATCATGAATTGAAAATAATAAACATTAAAACGTTTAACTGTGGATGTTGGGTATGAGGGTGATAACATGGGGGGGGTAGAGGCAGGTAGTACAAATTAGTAGAAACAGCTACATTCAAGTGCTTTCAAGATCTCGAATACATCATATACCCCATGGATCCCAGATGTATAGTCATTAGCCGATGCTGAGATCATCCTTGTCAGTGAAGGATATGAGGTCTTAACTCATCCCACCTCTGCTCCAGCTTCTGCTTTAAAGCCTCTGGGGCAAAAGTGCATTGAATAGCCTGCTGGGAAAGAGCCCACACAGCCTCCTGATTGAGGCCGAATGTAGACGCAGCCAAGTGATACTCCTGAGAGAGATCGGTGCAAAACACCCCCTTATCATCGGTCTGCAAGGAGCAAAGAAACAGGAAAATGGAGTTACGCTAGTTTAAATCTTGTCAGCATGATAAACAGGGCGAGAAGACACACTCACGCAGGGTACACACGGGTGCTGGCGTTTATACCAGTACTGGAAGTGGTGCTTGTCGTACGAAGGTACTGTTTGACCTTTCACATTTGAGGTTAAGCACAATTCTGGAAACAAACGAACGAAGAAAAAATCAGCACTAAAAGCGGCACTAAATAAGAAGTGAAGAGATTACTCTAATTTGAGATTACTCACCCAAAGGGATGTTCATCTTACAAACTTTATCCACCAGGCTGTCCGAGCCGCCCACTTCCGGGTGTAGAAATGTGCCATGGCCAATTCTGTCTGGAGGCAAAGCCAACAGCAGCTCCGACTCCTCCTTCTGAGACGGAACCTAAAACAACATCGCCGAATATTACTGTTATACAGCTGGAGTCCATTAAAAAAACATACATGAAATGTTAAACAGTGCTGATATGAGCAAACCTCAGACATATGCAGGGCCAGCTTAAGCCCACAGTTCCTGGCTCTCTGAAGAGCAGGAAGCAAGTCTTTCCCATGGCCTACCTTTTAAAGACCAACACAAAACACTGTTAAAAGCCAGACGCAATAAACCCAGAGAAAGCAAATGCACATTAAAATCTAATCTGCAGGTTGAAGGGAATTCAATTTAAGATTTTAGACCTTTTTACGTAATGCGATTCAAGGCCATTAGTACAGCAATGACATCTGACTGGTGCTGATGTAATGCTACAAGCTTCTCTTCAAGAGGCGACGGATTTTTAACAATTATATGCTTGAAATGTATAAAAGCATCCGAAACCCAGAATGAATGGCATGAGGTATCTGATTTGTAATGATCTCATAATAAGTAATATAGGATACATTCGGCCATAGTTTCATTTGCTTAGAAAGTATATTTAGGCAGTGCATCTGCAAACTTATTAATGTATGAATATTCACACAAAGTAGAAGAAAAAAAAAAAGAAAAGTATCACTAAGCAACAAAGATAAAATCTCAGCCAGCATTTTGCATTTAGTACAATTTGCATTTCTACAAGTAGTGAAATTCATAGTTAAAACCAGATATGATCATTTTTATTGCTAAAAAAAAAGCAAATAAATAAATATATAGATTAATTAATTAAAATGTCCACAATATATCATTACATATCAAAATTACTTTTTTTTATCTGTAACTTTAAAATGCAATAGTAATTAAAAAATGTTTGTCATTTGTTTGTGAATAGGACTTAATGAATGTTTTTTGTGTATTTATCATCTTTTACCGATTAAAAGGCTTTTACTTATTCACACACATAAATACCATGAGGTTTATAATAGAAAAGTTGTGTACAATCAAATCTGATCTTAAATCTCCAGCATCGTTTTCCTTATTTATTCATTCCGTCTGTATCATAGTTGTATGATAAAACTGACAACTAATCAATGTGTGTGTGTGTCTGTTTATGGTGTAACATTTAAAAAACCAGGGGAAAAAAATATTGATTTGGACTTGATAACACTAATAATCACACCTTCACTCTCAGGAACCACAAACTCAAGCAGGGAGAACGTGGTTTAGAGAAAACACGGTGTTGTAAATGTAAATCAGAGCTGCAGATGTTGCTCACTTGTCATATGGAGTATTAGGTATTTATGTGTACACACTCTGACATGGATATTTTCATATATTTTCACACTAAAACACAATTTTCAGTGCATTTTTGTTTATTACAAATCTGAATTTCATCTCCATTTGTTCATCTCCAGCGTCCAACGAATTTAGGTTGAAAAATGATTTGTCTCTGACCTGATTATGGCCTTCAGCAGCTTTTAAAAGCAAACAGTCATTTAAGTTCTTTAATGTGGCAACCTCAGATCTTTCAAATTCTTTCATTTAATGACTTTTGCATTATATGTATAAATGAATGGTGTAAAAGGGGTGTGTTTAATGTAAAGTGAAAAGCATGTGAGGGGGAATTGGGGTGTGGCGTATGGATAGAATATCGCAAATAAGGACGATCGATACAACAGAAGCCGATTGATTTGCTCAGATAACTGCTTGTTCTGAATCAGATGCAGATTCATTCTGTACAGCAACATCGTTAAATACTAAGCATCGTGTTGATCTTAAAACTCAAGCCATCCAATCACAAAGCTGTACTAACTGTAGGGTCACCGCTGAGGTCCAGTCCCACCACCACACCATCACTGGACAACATGAAGTCTTCGGCCAACTTTACCGTCTCCATGGCAACCTCATGGCCATTTCTGCGGTCCACAGACACAAGAAACCTGCTCCACAGAAACAAATCATCACTAACACAGGTCACGGTTATGAGGAATCTACAGAAAGGTTTAGGAAGAACTTACAAACCTGACATCGATATTCACTTCTTCTTGCTTGCACTGATGGATGGCCTCGAGAACTGTCTCAATATAGCTTCTTTTAGACAAACCTTGATCAAAAAGGCTCATCAGAGTTCATTGTGAAATACCTTTGAATCATTTCACTACATTTCCATGTCCACTAACTGCTACCTGTTTTGGTTTCTTCACGAGGAGTGCTGCGCAGTTCCAAGTACTTCACCCCGTCTGCCGCAAACTCCTCTATAACAGCTTTGGCAACCTGTTCGAATGCATTTATTTTATTTTTACAATAATTTGAGCAAGCATTTCACCAGGGGGTTTGACACTGAACGTTAAAATCGACCTCATTTTTACCATCAAAATGTCTTCCTGGGAATCTACAAGCTGATGGATCACTTTGAAAACCTGGAAGCATCTGTATAAAGGAATAAGTGAGAAACCAGTGATCATAAAGAAATTAAGATGACACACGTCATATTTACATTTATGGCATTTGGAAGAAGCCCGTATCCTGAGTGAAACACAGTTATCTTAGTTATACAGCACAGTTATACTGAGCAATTGAGGGTTATGGGCTTTGCTTATGGGCCCAGCAGTGGCAGCTTGGTGGTGCTGGGATTTGAACCCAGAACTTTTTAATCAGAGGTCCAACATCGTATCCACTGAGCTTCCACTTCATTTACAATGTACTTTCAAACTAATAATAAGAAACATGAAAGGGAAGCCAGAAGTACTCGAAAAGACCTTCTCACCTCCATCAATACATGACTTTACTAACACCCTTGTGACTGAATGAGCACAAATCTCCACAAGCACACTCCAAAATCTAGTGAAACCTCTTCCTAAAAGAGTGGAGGTTATTATAAGAGAAAATAGGCATTAAATGTGGAATGGAATGTTTAAAAAACCACACAAGGTGAACTTTTGTGTATAACTAGTAAAGTATAAAGAGGAGTACGCACTCGTTCAGTGTGCGGCACGGCCCACTGTGGATGGCCGTCCTGCTGGATTCGATGTTCAGATGAGGCTTTCGGGCAATGAGCTTCTCCATTGTTGCCAAGCTGACAGAGCCGTTAAGATGTGCATGAAGCTCCTGTAAGCAAAAATTTAAAAGAATTCAATAATGCAATTAAATACACAGATAATTCTCCGCTCTAAGAATAATTAGGAATGAGCAGAGAATAAAACAAGACTGTGCTGATATAGAAAGCGAATAAAACAGGGATGTGTGATGTGGCCAGTCACAAAGTACTAAGAGTCACTGCTCCACTGCTCTGATTAAAATCCAACAGCATCTCACCCAGTGTTTCAGTCCCCTTCTACTACAACCATTTGACACTGGTTTTTACCTTACCGTCAATGGATCATTTGTAAATGAGCCCTTACTACACACAACAATGTAATAAAAACAAGTGTATTATAAGAAGTAATATAATACAACTAACTTTAAAGATGCTGTTACGGGACATAAATCAACACTTTCTGACTAATTAGAATCAAGAATCTGACACAGATTAATATTCGGAAAAGTTCATCATTACAAAAGGAAAGCAATTGTACATTAGACTATCTGATGTTTTAGACACACTAAATCAGCTTTTACGCACCCACAATTCCTAGTATTTTCAGTCAATTTTGCATTTGTATATAATAATGAAATATATCATTCTATTTTAAATTCTATTGATTAATCTATCCATCCATCCATCTCCCTGTGTATGTACAGTATGTATGTATGTATGTATGTATGTATGTACAGTATGTATGTATGAATGTATCTATCTATCTATCTATCTATCTATCTATCTATCTATCTATCTATCTATCTATATCTATGTATGCATCTATCTATAAAAAAGAAGACTTCGCCAGAAATTGTTAAAAAAATACTATATAACTTTCTTTTAAATAATAATATAAGTATTATTTAAAGTCATTAATGTCAACATTCTCTTTTTGTAGTCAAACACACCTGTGCGTGAACCGCTTCACTAACAAGTAAATACCGCCATCTAGCGGCGACACGCTGCAGCTTCACCGCGATTTATCCGTGAACGAGAAGATCCAAATAAAAGCCGCTTGAATAAGACGAATGGCCTCCGTGTGCATAAGTATTGGCACTTCTTCAATATCATAGTGTACGATTTAAGCTTAACTGAATGCATTCTCATTTCTTCCTGAATGCTAATGATTTTAGCGAGTAGCTGTAGAGTGCCTCGGATTTAATACGCCATTAATCTGCCTCAATGTCTCAATAAATAAAGTCCACAAATTAACCTTTTCTAATTTACAAGACCTGGTTTTCTGTTTTAGCTTACTTACAACTTTGGGTATCTGTCGATAAAAGAGGTCAGCTTCCTTGTCCATTGAAGCTTTTAGTTTAAAATATATAGTTATTTAGTTTTATATAGTAAAATATATATATATATATAACTAAATAACTATATATTGTAAACGAATAAACACGGATCGCTTTCCTAGTTGCACAAAGAAAAGTGCGACACTAATATTATTCCTAAGTAACACACACGCTTGGATAGTTAGTTCCGGCGTTTATTTGCATCCACGATATAAGATAAGATATACCTTTATTCGTCCCACAGTGAAATTTCTCATATGCCATAGTGATACACGAATACACGGGATATACTAAAACGCCTGACGTGGAAAAAAAAGCTTTGAACGTGGATTAATGCGAGAAGACAGTGGTTTTAAACACATTAATAATAAAGCATACTATGTACAGACAAGCAGTTTGGTTGAGTTTGGTTTTTCTTAAAAAGTTTTCGTCGCATTAAGCCACATTATGATTATTCCTTAACAGTTTTCTATGGGAGAAAAACACATAACGCGTAATTAAACGCGTCTGTACATAGTATGCTTTATTATTAATGCATTTACAGAGTTTGGTCTTTTTTTTAAATAAAAAAACACTGTCTTATCGCATTAAGCCGCTTTAACTATTTTTTTACATTAAGCGTTTTAGAATGTCTCAGAATAACAACTTTATTCAACAACAACAGCAGCAAAATACGTGAATCATTATTTTTTAACAATTTTACAAAAACAAAATAAGTAAAACAAAGCATTTTGATCAACACTGTACGATATTTGCATAGACTACGTATAAGGAATGTGCTGTTTATGATTAAATCAGTGATGATGATTATTATTATTATTAAGAGAGCTCGTATATAAATAACTCAGATTCGCTCTCTCATCCTGAGATTTACTGTGTGTAAGAGCTTCAATCACATGACGTCACATTTTTCTGCTGTCTCTTTGAGATCTCCTAATGTGGCCTGCGCTTTGTCCTTCAGCTGGTCAATATCCACATCCCCTAAGCTGCTGAGCTGACCCAGGACCGACAGCTTGTGCTCTTCCTCTTGGTTGTCCTCAGCGATCATCTTAGCCAGCTCTGAGGGTAGGGCTACGTCCTTGCCCGCTGCTTGGATTTGTGTTTTGTCCAGCTCACTCTAGGGTGAAACAAATGCAAGCAGGTAGGGCCAAGGACAAAACAGTCAGCATTGTATACTATAGGAATACTAGGAGGAAAACGAAAAATATTATAGCTGGAATTCATGTCATGCTACTTACCTTAGGCAGCCTGTATTTGTCCCGAAAGTGGCTCCTGACTGTGGCTCTCTCCGCTTTCTTCTGTGTAAAGCTGGCTTCTCTCTCTATCCTGAGAGAACACGATATACAGAATCGGTCTATACAGAATTCAGCGTCTTCATATATTCACATCACAAATTCCTCTCTATTGATCAAAACAACACATGTGATTTGTTTTCTTTTACTTCACTTTCTTTTCTCTCTGCATTCCTTGTTTTTTCTCTTTTATTCATTTGTTCCTTCCTTTCTTTCCCCTTCCCTCTTATCTTTCCTTCCTTTCTTCCATCCTCCCTCTCATCTCTCCTTCCTTCCTTCCTTCCTTCCTTCCTTCCTTCCTTCCTTCCTTCCTTCCTTCCTTTCTTCATTCTTTCCTCCCTCCTTTCCTCCATCCCACCGTCCCTCCCTCAGTACATTTCTTCTTTTCTCCTTTTTTTAAATTCCAATGGGTGCTCATTCCAATAGGAGCTTTTAGATTCACTGTGACCTTGACACCAGGATTTTGTGGTTACTGAAAATTAATGGAGTGAATGGCAAAAGCATTTTCAGGGAGAAATAATAAACGACAAAAAAAAAAAATCCACTCCAGAAATATGCATAATAAAGAATAAATAAAAATACGTGAATGAGAAAAGGAAATTTTTTCCAGGTCAATGTTGGTGTACATTACTGACACTAGTGTGTAATTTAAAACCTAATACCGTCTATTATTACATGAGATAGAGGTGATTAGGCTATTTTTATATTACAGAAAGGTAGAATCTAAATAGAGAGCAAATTTTTGCAAAACTGGCTTTAAAGGTTATGTGTCAATGTACAGATTTTACATAGAATCCTCAGGCCTTGTATTAATGCCTAAAAGATATGATAGTTTTTTTTTTTCTTTTTCTTTCCACCAAAGACGTGACTCTTCTAAGGTGCTTTCGGGGAACATGGAGCTTCTCTCAGAAATAAGACTTACAAAACTTACTTACTTTTCCTCAGCCAGCTGCTGCTGATACTCCTCAAACTCCTCATGTGTCATCCCCTTAGCCGCCGCCTCGGACTTCTCCCCTTCGACTTTCTCTTCTCCAAGACCCCCGGTGAGATCCTTCAGTTGTCCCCCTATCATGTGCTTTACCATGAACGCCATGCCTCTCACGTCTCACGCCTCCTCGTCCCACAAACCCTTCACCCAAATCAGAAATAAATTGAAATAGTGAGCAACACTCTCTTACAACATAAATAGAAACTCTAAATCAGGTGTGCATCTGTGGGGAGCTGTTTCTTGAAGGAACTCCTGTTTCAGCACCAGCTTCGTGTGCCCAGCTCTGTCTCATGTGACTGTGAGCTCTCTCAGTCTCTCTCTCACTCTCTTTATATAAATCCACCCTGTCCTGTCTATTTCCTGCTCTCACTCTCTCTCTTTCTATATTAAACTGATACTGTACTATTTTTGTCCCTCTATCTATACTGTACATACAACACAACATAATAGCATAATATATTTATGGGTGCTAAATGAATTGGATTTTTTTTTGTCTAAAATCAATCCAAACCTTACTACCGTAATATATATGTACAGGAACAAACAGTACATGTACAACATGGAATACAGATACAGTGCAAAGAAACACCAACAATACACCACTTGCCATTAGAAGCAATGACTAAATCTCGAACTTTATATGTATCCATGATGCTATATTTATATGCAAATGCTAGACATGATACTGGTGATCCTGTGCCATCTCCTAAATGTTTTTAAGCATATGTGTATGATAGATTTATTTATTTATTGTGAAAGTGCTCGCATTTATTTATTCATCTTAGATAAGTACTTTATCCTGCTCAGGGTCAGTGTGGAGCCTAACCAGCAGGAATACACAATGGATAGGACACTAATCTATCCCAGGGCATGATGTGCACACGCACACACACACACACACACACACACACACACACACACACACACACACACACACACACAGACTATCTTCTATATTTAGGGGCAATTTAGTTGGCAAATGAGTAGCTTATCCACATACCTGGGCAGATTGAGGAAACTGAAGATCCTGGAAAAAAACGCCAACGGACACTAGGAGAACATGGGAAAGTCTGTAGAGACAGAAATCCGAATTTTGTGCAGAATTTGTAACCCAATCTGGTAACCTCACAAAGCAACATGTGCACTCCATCACTTTGGCATTCACTTTGTCATTGCTTTTCTTTTCGGGTGAGCTGGTAGCTCAGTGGCTAAGGCTCTGGGTTACTGATTAGCAGGTCAGAGTTTCAAGCCCTGGTATCACCACCTGCCACCTTTGGGGCCTTTGAGCAAGGCCCTTAACCCTCTGTGTTGCAGGGATGCTGTATCATGACTGAGCCTGTGCGCTGACCACAGCTTCCTAACATTGCTGGGATATGCAAAGAAAGAATTTTACTGTGCTGTAATGTAAATTATAAAATATAATTTTAAGACAGTCTGAATAACATCATCTGTCAAAAGCCATAAATGTAAATGATTGATGATGGATTTCTGTGAAAGCACAATGAGGCACATTGATGCCCTGCTCCAACACTTACATACTTATATAACATACTACATTCTTCTTCATTTGGAGATTTTGTTGCATTTGTTTGACTTTCTTTAATCAGATACTTTGAAAAGCATATTCCTGGGTGGATTCCTGAGCGTTCCCCCCCCCCCCCATACAAACACATGGGCATACACACCTACAATACATGAATCTATGCAGTGAATAATTACATGACACTCGGCTCATAAAGAACGTGTATGAGTTGGACACATTGTTATAATGCATGCCTGAGCAACTTAGGAGAGTTAGGGAGTATTAATAGATGCAGATTGATGCCAGTGCGGCAACACGAAGACACGCTGCCAGCTGAAAACAAAGTCTAACAACCCCCGGGTCTTGCTCAGCACTGAATAATTAGTTTGCAACTTGGTACTTTAATGGAATATTTGTTGGGCTTAAATATTGTTCATTAGGGAGTAACTTCCTGTCAGCAGAGAGCAGAGAGAGAGAGAGCAGAGAGAGAGAGAGAGAGAGAGAGAGAGAGAGAGAGAGAGAGAGAGAGATTAAGTATATTAAGAATATTAAGTAAAGTTTACTTTATGGAAAAAAGGTTTGTGGACACCTGACTACACTGACCAGGCATAACATTATGAATAACATTCAATACTGATTATCTCTTCATAATGGCACCTGTTAATGGGTGGGATTTATTGGGCAGCAAGTGAACATTTTATACTCAAAGTTGACGTGTTAGAAGCCGAAAAAATGGGCAAGCGTAAGGATTTGAGGAGTTTGAAATCTTCTAATAGCTAGACGACTGGGTCAGAGCATCTCCAAAACTGCATCTCTTGTGGAATGTTCCTGGTCTGCAGTGGTCAATATCTATCAAAAGTGGTCCAAGGAAGGAACATTGGTGAACCGTTGACAGGGTCGTGGGCAGCCAAGACTCATTGAAGCACGTGAGGAACGAAGGTTGGTCCGTGTGGTCCGATCCAACAGACGAGCTCCTGTAGCTCAAACTGCTGAAGAAGTGAATGCTCTTAATACTCAATGGTTCAGAACTGTATTGGCAGCAAAAGACACAATGTTATGCAGGTGGTCATAATGTTATGCCTGATTGCTGTATAGACCTATCAGCCATAACGTTGCCATTTTTCCATAATCTGAGTTTCATATTTTGAACAGTTCATCACCAGTTCCAAACCTAAGTACATACACTGTTCAATGAGGGTTTCACTTGGAACCTTATTCGACTTCAGTCCACTCTTGTATGTTTCTTTATTTTTAAACCTAGAATTGTTTCCCTTAAAAGGTGCATCAATATCTGTGAGATTATGCTCGTTTAAAACTGTTAGAAGGGTTTAAAATCTTCTTGAGAGTGAATAAATTTTTTGTGTTTTCTTGTTTGTTTCACTGAGCACCACTGGTAAGAAATGCAAGTCTGCGCTTGTGACTCATTCATGGTGTCACCCTTTAGCATGTTCCCTGTCATACTCTTACACTTGCTCTGATGCACAGATCTCAAAAACCTATTCGTGAGCTGTTTCTCCACTGTCCCAGAAACTGATTATGAAACATTTATTCAAAACACACACACAGATGGGAGAGTGAGAGCCTGGAAAAGATGACACAAAAATGACAAGATTTTAACAAAGTCTGACCTCCAAAACACTGTAAAGCTAGAGAAAGCTAGTAGAGAAATACAGAGCAGACAGAACCGAATGAAAGAAATACTCCTCTATTTAATTTTTAGGATAGTAAACAAAAGTGTTCATACTATCTGGAATATGTTCTCAAATCCAGCATATTTTGATGTAGTCATTGAACAGAATCATTGACATACAGTTTATATTTCAGCGAGACTGCAGCATCATCGCTTCTCTTCTTCTAGGGATATTGTTACTGCAATGCTGTATCAGATGCATGGTGTGCTGTACCTAGCGCAGGAGAAAAGCAGAAAGATGAGAACTCTGCAGAATGAAATATACGTCCTTGACACAGGAGTCAGTGATCCTGATCCTTAAAAACCGTTAATGTTTTTAACTTCAGTTGTCGAATAAAACAAACTTATAGATTTTAAATCCTTTGAAATGGCATCGTAGATATATAAACTCTTTTCTTCAAAGTCTGGGTATCAACTTTTCCAGTAGTACAGCAAATGAGGACCAGCAGGAGTGGACCCTGACTTTGACCTAATCAGAATTACTGACATACGTTTTAATTACGGCTGTTAATTGATTAAGATGTTTAATCACGATTAATCACAATTATACTGATTAATACTCGTGATCAATCGCACATTTGTATCTGTTCTAAATGTACCTTAAACCAATACTTTTCAAGTTTAATGGACGCTTTATGTAAATGTATGTTTATTATTAGTGAAACCAAACTCAACAAAGAGCACAAAAACAAAATATGCTTGTAAATGTTTTCAAGCGATTTTGATGATTTTAATTACGTAAATCATCAGGACACCAAATGGTACTTTTGCTATGTTTCCACACGGACAGTTTAAATTGCCGGATGGTGGATTTTGGTGCTGATTTGAGTCTTGGTGCACTAGTATAACAAATGTTTAGTGATTTCAAAAAGAAATTAATGTGAATTAATGTGTTGTGTGGGGGGGTTTTGAGTTTATGTTTATTTATTAATATTTTTATAAAAAATGGTCAAACAGATATGCGCGCTGCATTAATTGCGCGTTAAGTTGCGTTAAAATTAATTTGCGTTAATGCGTTAGAACACGCAAGCAAAGAAGAAAAAGTAAAAAATAAAAGTTTAGGGATACGTAGTGTACAGCAGTGATAGTAAAAAACAAGTTTTCCCTCCTCCTTCTCTTATCGCCTCTACTCCCCGCCCCCCTCCTCCACCGGCGTTTTCGTTAGCTCAAGTCGTCTCATCTCCAAGGTAAATACACTTCATAAAACTTTATTATATCTTTACATACTCTTTCTATTATGTTTTTTATAAAAGATTTGTTATTTAGAAATGTATTTTCCTAATTTAATAACATGAAACATAAAAACGGGGGTGTCATTTTGAGGGTTGGAACGGATTAATGCCATTTAAAGTATTTTTATTGGGGAAAATTTATTTGATGTGCGAGCAACTTGAGATACGAGCTCGTCCACGGAACGAATTAAACTCGGTCAAGGTACCACTGTATTTCCAAAAGTCTATTTTCTAAATGTCATACCTTTTCTCTAGGTTGCACTGCTTCCAGTAGTGTATGCTTAGGTTAGTTTCTATCTAATCATATTTCAGCCGTCACATCACATGTTCCCTGGGCCAAAGCAATCTGCCTTGAGGCCTTTAGAATCAACAGTGTTGGTTCTCCTGTAGCTTAAAAAACATTTTTTTTTGTTCATTTCACCAAAAAAAGAGAGGAGGTGGAGCTGGAGGTAGCAAAGCTGAAGATGCTGAGATTTTCATTGGGAGTGACGAGGATGGACAGGATTAAAAACAAGTTTATTAGAGGGACAGCGCATGAGAGAGACCCGATTGAGATGGTTTGGACATGCGCAGAGGAGGGACATGGGGTATATCGGTAGGAGAATGCTGAGGATGAAGCAACCAGGAAGGAGGAAAAAAGGAAGGCCAATAAGGAGGTTTATGAATGTGGTGAGGGAAGACATGCAGGTAGTTGGTTTGAAAGAGGCAGATGTAGAGGACAGAGTTGTATGGAGACGGATGAGCCGCTGTGGCGACCCCTAATGGACGCAGCCGAAAAAAGAAGAATGGCTGACAAAGGAAAAGAAATTGATTTGGTCACTGATATACTTACAAGGACATTTACAAGACAGACTTTTCAAGAAAAGCAGGACATCGTGAGGAAAGGTCAGCCAAAACAGTTCAAAACAATTACGCTTTTTCATAGAACATTTATACTTTTGTGTATTTTTTCGCACACACACAGTTGTGCGCAAACACACACACACACACAAAAAAATCTAATCAGTGGCCTGACCGTTCTGAGATACTGATCGGAGAATTGTGGGTTCAAGCCCCAGCACTGTGAAGTTGCCAATGTTGGGCTCTTTAGCAAGGCCCTTAACCTTCCCTGGTAAAGGTATCATGGCTAAGCCCGTGACCTAACATGAACTTCCTCAGCAATAAAGCTTACTTGGCTCGAATATGTGGTTAAACCATGTACATCTTAAAATAAGATTTTATTATGTTTATAAAAATTATAGTAAAAATACAAAAAATAATAAAAAATTAATCGAATCCCTGACTTTCTGAATCCATTCTGTAAGCAAAAGCAATGATTTCAAAGAATGCCTTAACCAAACGTGATAATAATAATAATAAAACTACTACTGACAAATAACCAAGGTGTAAACTGAATTTCATCTTCTCCCGCTTATCCGTAATTCGGGTCGCGGGGGCAGCAGTCTAAGCAGATTCCCCAGACACTTCTCCGTGTCCAGGGATCGGGCTGTCAAGGCCCCTGCCTTCGACTGCTGCCCAATCCTCTCAGCACGGGTCCCTTACGATCCCTCCTGCAGGTGGTGAGCCCACGGGAAGGCGCCCACGGGAAGGCGGCCCCACGTAGCTCCGACGTCACGGTCCTTGATTTATTTTTCTCGTAAGGGTCCCCTGGAGCATAAAGGGTTAAGGGCCTTGCTCAAGGGCCCAAGAGTGGCAGCTTGGCGATACCGGGGCTTGAACCAACGACCTTCCAATCGGTAACCCAGAGCCTTAACCGCTGGAGCCACCACTCCCCTGTGAACTGAATGGAAACAATGAAAGTGAACAAATAAGTCAAACCGATTTGAAATAGATTCAATCAATTATTCTAAATTATTATGATTAACACTCAGTTTTTAAAACTCTTCTCTTAACTTTTTTTTGGGCAGTGAACAATTTCAGTTCTTTTTTTTAAAAACATTACTGTTTTAATTGAAGTCCCACGTCTCTCTCAATGTTGTGTTTAACCACTGTTTCACATTGCAGCTTTGTTGAGTGTGGATCTGTACTTAAAAGAGTTCAACATGAGTTGCTGTGATTTTCTATACACAATACTATTTTGGAAGTGAAATAAAAAAAATATATTAACCTCAGGTAAAGCTTTGTCTGAAATTTTCAGCAATTCCAAACTGGGCCTTGCAAATAGATGTGATATAAGGAGACAGGCAGCAGTCCAGATCTCTAACAAAACAAGCTGCATCTGCTATTGCCTAAGATCTGTTACAGACATGGAAACCTGGAGAGATAATAATATAGTAGCTCAGAAGGTGAATGAATACTGCCGTGTGCTCCATGTGTTTCAGCCAAATCTCTATCTAATCTAAAACTGATGTATTCAGTTACCCATTCGGTGCTAATGAAGTAGAAGGTTCTGAGTGGCAGAGTTTGGGCCTTTGCATGGATTCTAAATATACACAAAGTAGACAAAAGTATTGTGGCACCTGGTTTCTCCAGTCATATGTGGTTCTTCCACAAATTGTTAATTGTTCAGAACATCTTTGGACATACAATGACCTGTGCTAAAGCCCTATTCAACCCTATTAAACAGCTCTGGGATGAACTGGAACTCTGCACCCCAGACCTCCTCACTCTATACAGTACCTGACTTTACTAACACTCTTGTGGCTGAATGATCAAATCTCTACAAGCACACTTCAAAATCTAGTCTTTCTAAGAAGAGAAGAGTGGAGGTTATTAACAGCAAATGGGAAGTAAATGTGGAACACAATGTTCAGAAATTACATAGAAATCTTCTGTTCAAACTTTTCTCCATACAGTGATAGAGTGCAAAATAAAAAAAAGCTTCACAGATATGTAGAGGCAGACACCTTTATATTCTCTTCTTACATTTACATACAAAATGCTCCTTTTTCCATGGATCAAAATTGTAATGAACTAATCTCCCACCTATTTCCCTGCTATGTGAAGTTTGGTCTTATCCAGGGTGAAGTACGAGACCCATTTTTTTTTTTTGCACCCAATGAAAAGAACACAAAAAAAATTCAGCAACAGCTCATGGGAACAGCGAAGAGTCCAGTGCTCCGGATACACAACATCCAAAGGAGTTACGCCCAGGCGAACGCTTGCACGTCCACACAGACCCATGTGATCATGTGAACGAACCCGGAGGAAGACGTCTAAACGCCTCTGCTTTGTGTGCATATCGAAGTAAAAGGTGTAGTCTAGTACAGGGCAGACAGAAAGACAGTAACTAAAAGATAAAGACAAACAGGTCATAAAGAGGCTGTAGACAGTTAAATAATTTTTTTTTTTTTAAAGCAAAAAAAAAAAACAAGAGAAGGCCAGCCTCTCCGATTTAATAAAACAAATCATGAAGGCACAGCAAAAGAAAAAGGACAAAAACAAGTTGGGGATCAGTAAAACAATTTGGCCAAACTTATATTTTCCATGCACATCTCTTCTTTTTCAAGTGTGTGAAGACACAGTGTTGCTCTGTGAGTGTGTGTGTGAGAGTGTATAGAGTTCTGTATGGTCCTCTGTGCTCTCCCTCTCTCTCTCTCTCTCTCTCTCTCTCTCTCTTTCACACACATAGTTAGTCTCAGTGGGTTTGCTCTCACAGATACATCTCTTTATCCAGGATAAGCTGCAGGTTCTCTTTCAGAGCTCTGAAGCTGGGCCGCATCGCCGGCTCCAGAGTCCAGCATTGCTTCATGATGTCGTACACAACAGGAGGACAGCCGTCCGGAGCGTCCATCTTGTATCCCTTTTCCACGCGGGGCACTACGTCTTTCAGAGGCTGCGACGAGACACACATTTATACATTTATTGTACAAAAATGAAGAAAAATTAATATACAATTGTTTAATTGATAGGTGTAGATTAGGGATGTGCAACTACATAACTGACAACGATGTAATTCGCGTCTCAATGCATAGCCAACGATACAATACATTAAAATTTATATATTTATATATATATATATATATATATATATATATATATATATATATATATATATATATATATATATATATATATACATAGATATACAAAACAGCTACCGATCCGATTCACCTCTATTATGACGCAGTGCCATCTGATTTCGATTTGATTCAACACAATGCGATTCAATGAAAAAAATATGATGCTTTTCAATTCGATATGCTACATCGAACTTTTCACAAACAGGCCTTTGTAGTGCAAAAAAGAAAAGAAAAGGAAAAAGACTAAATAAAACCAAATGTTCTTTTCCAGTTCTGTCTGCAGATAGACGCAGCTCTACCTCTGCCATGTTAATCTCAGGACACGCCTCGGTCTCCATAGCGCTGTGAAACGTCATATTCACGTAGCAGCAGTGGTGCCAAGAGAGCGCGCTTGAGAAATAGTTTAGCGAAGAGAAATCAATCTGCATATTAAATATTGGTTACTTTCTAAATAATAAAAGTATAAATAAGTAAAAAAAGAATAAATAAGCTGTCTGCTGATGCAAATGTTTCAAAACGATGAATCGCAAACCCAAATGCCAACCTGCAGCTGATGTACACGTTTTTAAATCGATGCATCACATCGTTAACTTTTATGCCGATTCAACGATGCTAATCAGTGGAGCCTACCATCCCTACTATAGACACACGTATATAATTATGGACTATTCTGCCCCCTGCTGGAGACTGCCGAGTGCAGGGAAATTTGACCTGTTTAGTCCATAAGAAGAATTTTGTCTAATTTTATTGCAAAGAATATATGTGATTTAAGCAACACCAGATGGACAGTAACCAGAGCACCGGGACCCAGGAGATATAGCAGAACCTACTGCGCAACCTCCTAAACAAAAAACGACATATAGGAAATTACTGAGCAACAGAGCAGTATGATACACTGCCATTCCAAAGCTCATAGCAATTTGCTAATGCTACTACTTGCAATCTGTGTATAGTTACACGTAATTGTTAGAGAAGTGAAGAAAAGAGTGCAGGCAGGGTGGAGAAAAGTGGCAGGAGTGATTTGTGATAGAGAGATATCTGCAGGAGTGAGAGGGAAAGTTAATAGGACGGTGGTGCGACCTGCTTTTTTGTATGGTTTAAAGACAGTGGCATAAAGACAGGAGGTGGAGCTGGAGAACTGATGAGGATGGACAGGATCAGAAACAAGTGTAGGCAGGACGTTTTGGAAAAAAGGTGAGGAAAGCGCGATTGAGATGGTTTGATCATGTGCAGAAGATAGACACAAGGTATATCGGTAAAAGAATGCTGAGGATGGAGCCAACATGCAGGAGAAAAAGCAGAGGTTTATGGATGTAGTGAGGGAAGACATGCAGGTAGTTGGTTTGAAAGAGGCAGATGAAATGGAGACGGGCGGTCCGCTGTGGTGACCAAAAAATGGAGCAGCCGAAATAATAAAAAGGATTGCATTTGTTGGTGCACTCAGTGGTGTTTAAGGTGTGTGTGAAACAATTCACACCGCTGCACCAGACTCTCTTTTTTAAATCTCCCTTAAGTAAATCTGTAAAAACTGTGGCTTTTGTCCCTCTCACAGTAAACAATTAAAAATGTATTTCTTTCTGCAAGAAATACAGGAGTGAATAAACTCTTTAAAGTAAAGAATACTTACAATTCTTGGGTACGGTACACGGCCAAAGGAATAGATCTCCCAGAGCAATATTCCATAACTCCATACATCCGACTTGGTGGAGAATTTCTGTTCAGACACACAGAAATGACTGAATTTAGCCGTGGCCTTTATTACAACTGTCTGCAGCTGATCACCCACAAACAGTCGCACACACTCACACTTATGCTCACAAACACACGCGCACACTACCTTCTCTCTCAGGGCTTCAGGGGACGTCCATTTGATGGGCAGCTTAGCCGTGTCCTGAGTGGACGATGCCTCCTTGGTTAAACCGAAATCGCTGACTTTAGCGATGTTGTCCTCCGAGACTAAAACATTCCGAGCTGCCAGATCTCTATGGACAAAGTTGTTACTCTCCAGATACTCCATGGCGTCACACACATTCCTATACAGAGGGGCAGAGAGACCATATTTCAATCTTAATTACAATAACTGCTCAAAGGATTGCAATAACTGGAAAAGCGGAACGGATTTGTGTCGTTTTAAAATACCTGGTCCACATGACCTTAAATATTATTCTTCCAAAATCTTTGACCTATATCTACCATATCCCTAAGTGTGTGTGAGCAATGATTATTACGACACAAATTTAATCATGTCTCAGTACAGAAAGTAGTAACAGTCGACCGAGTGACCGGTTTTGCCGATTGAATGGGTACTGATAGTTGATTGCTGGAACTATCGGCTATCTGCCAAAATCCATAGACAGTTTTTCCGGCTTTCTGTCCGGTGTCATTACAAGAGGCTGATCACTGACGCCACGTTGTTTTTTGTATATATAAACCTGTGCACTGCACGGAGAGTGCAATATTCTATTTATTAATGATCTCATTCTATTTAGTAATGAATTGATTCATATTTATTTCCTTCAGCACATGTTCATAATTCAGCATTGTTTATTTTTTATGTTTTTGATTAAAGTTCTGTACTATTTTACATAGCGTTATGTTTAAGTATTTCTTTAAAAAAAAAATCCAGTATCCACTTTAAAAACTATCGGTTGATTAATCGGTTATTGGCAATTCTGGCCTTTTCACTTTAAACTCATTTTCAGCAGGAAGATTCTTTCCCATGTGCACTTCACTTTCTCCTTATGAAATAGATAGAGAGAGCAGTGTTCCACTGCCACTGACTAAAAAAAACTACTAAAGACAAATAAAAATGATCTGCATGGCATGGTTACAATCATTGTTGTTAAAATCCAGAAAGATTTCAGATTCTAAACGCCCTCCCATAACCCCAATCTATATTGGACTTCTTACTACACTTCCTCTATTTCTCTACTTGTGCAATATCAAAGCCAAGTGCAATATCTTTTTTTATTTTAATAATCACTGCAATCACTTCACTAAAATGTCACTGTGTGTCATTGGCCAATCGGAACGGCTTTCTGTGCGTGGTCATCTAGTTGTGTTATGTGTAATCATGTTTATATTATCTGTGTTGCATATCATGTTGTATGGTTCATGTCTCATACAGGCCAGCGTTTCTGCACAGTGTCTGCATGTTAAACGTGCACTGTTTACTCTAATAAAAAGATCAAGATTCCTCGTATATTTAAGCAAACTATTTGCTTATTGGTGCTACTTAAATAAAAATTAGACTTATTTTGTATTATTATCATGTACTTACTAATTATTGTCTCCGTTTGCAGCGGACCGTAGACGAACACCACGAACCACTGAGGCGTTTGCAATACATTTTACAAGAGTATTCCTCAAACTTTACTTCTCTCAAACCAGATTTGAACACTCACATAGAGAACTTGATCAAACAATCTCCTCCGATAACAGTGCGTCCTCTGGAGCGGAGGTAGTCCACCAGGCTTCCCTGCAGAGAAACGGTCACTTTGTATTAATGTAGCCTTCCATGCCGTGTGTTTAAGTTCGGCAAATAAATGCAGTCAAAAACATCACTGTGCTAATGCAGTTAACCTAAAAGCTTTGGGAAATGGATTTAAAAACTCTACAGTGCCAATGCAATGCGAGTTTAAATTAGAATCAGAATACTTTATTGATATTTAAATAAATATGCATATTAAGTTATATATTCATTGAAATTAAATGTCTAGCAGTAGTGAAACAAATGGCAGAAAAAGTGTACAATGATGGATATACAAGTTTTTGCACATGTAACTATTATTAATCTATTAAGTACAGTAGATTGAAGGCAAATACTTTTGTACTTTTAATTAAGTGAAAGTTTAAACGGGGCCACTTTTACTAGAGTCATATTTTACCGAGTGTAACTACTGTGTTTCTCTAAAAATAAGACCAGGTCTTAAATAAATCTTTGCTCCAAAATTATTTTCGGGGGAGGTCATATTCTTATCTACAACAATCTAGCGGTACGTTTATTTATATATGGTACAAAAATCTATATATCATCCACTTCATTCACTATCATCCACCCGCTTGGGTGACATGAAAAACACAGTAATTATAATGTATTTAATTTTATATTACTATAACTATTATTGTTATATTAAACTTTCTTTTCGGCTTCTCCCGTTAGGGGTCGCCACAGCGGATCCTCCGCACGTTTGATTTGGCACATGTTTTACGCTGGATGCCCTTCCTAACGCAACCCTCCCCAATTTATCCGGGCTTGGGACCGGCACTAAGAGTGGCTGGGGATGGTTCCCTGACCGGGAATCGAACCCGGGTCGCAGCGGTGGGAGCGCTGCATCTTAACCACTAGACCACCAGGGGACCAACTATTATTGTTATATTAATATCTTATAATTCAATACACTATCGTGTGTTGCAACAGATCTATAGTACTACTTTAAATGCTGGCTGACAATTATAACTATTTATTTAGCTTATTTTTGGGGTAGGGCTTTTATTGGGGGGGACCTTGAAAAAAAAATCATGCTAGGGCTTATTTCTGGGAGATGTCTTATTTTCAGGGAAACACTAATTTTACTTAAGTACTTCGTCCACCACTGGTGCTGGGTAAATGTGGTTCCTGTCACTGACCTTAGACATGTACTCTGTGACGATGAACAAACTGCCTTTCTCCTCAACGATCACTCCCAACAGCTGCACCAGGTTATTGTGTCTCATTTGCCTACATTGGGGGGAAAGGGGGAAGAAAAAAAAATGTCCACGAAGCATTTCTACAAAAATACAGGAGTAAATGTTGACTGATGAGTGCACTTCTTGTTTGTGACTACTGGAGCTTCACGGAAATTTCAAACCCAACTCACGTCATGACCGAGGCCTCTGCGATGAAGGCCTGCGCTGTGGCGTCATGTTTGATGCACTTCACGGCCACTTTATTGCCTCTGTAATCTCCCACCATGACATCTGCGCAAAACATTGCACGTCATTCGCCGGACGATTAGAGTCATGCTTGGATTTTCTCAGATCTTATCTTTTTTTGATGGATATGTTGCCCTTTCTAGACTTTTAACCTGCACAAGTATTAGATTCAAATCCAGGAAGTGATGAATAACCAATAACGCTAAGCAGTCATCTTAGGGCAGCGGAAACATAAACAATATCGTTTTGAAACATCTTGGACGGCTTCGTCATTAGAGAATGCTTTTACAAGCTAATTATTCACTGTGAATGCGCTTAAAGTGTAAAGTGGATAGTCTTTGATAGACCGTGTGTGAAACTTGCCTCCGAATTCACCCTTTCCAATAGATTGAATGAGTTTCAGTTCCTTGAGGTTCAGTGCCCATCCACCTGTGCAACACAAACAGGAAGTGTGAATAGCTGTGAGCATTAAACCAAAAAGACACAAGGAAGAAGCTTTACATATCAGTAGTGTTTCTTTCTTCTATACGGTATAAAACCACCCTGCTAACATGTAAATGCTATGTATGTCATGCAAGTATGAACATTCTGCATTGAATCTGCACTGTACCAGTCTCAGGGCACAGAAAGAACCCTGACCTGTACGTCTTCTCAAAAAACCTTGTACAATATTCTGGAAAAGATTTGACAAGAATCATTATAAAGGAGCTTAGAGAAACATCCAGTATCAGAAATCACTTATCGTTTGGTGCTCATATATGATACAGGTCAGGATGGTGATAGTGATGCTCCAACTGACTTTTCATGTTGCTTACGTGGTGGTTTATTCTGCTACGTTTCGTTTGGAACATGAAATTGTATTGCTAGCCATAAAACAGGATTACACCTGGATGGCACATCAGTCCATCACAAAGCACTGTTCATATACTCATTAACTCTTAAGGTCGATTTAGAGACTCGTGTCCACCATATTGCATGTTGTTTGGACGTCGGAGAAAACAGTGTTTCTGAGAATCGGCTTAATTACCATGCAATTAATTTCCAATCAGAATGCATAAGAGATGCAGAACATTAGCCAAAACCGTTCCCAACTCCAATTTGACGTGAAAGTACTCATATATGGGATGGTAAGATTCATTGGCATAAAACTTACGACTTGATGCAGTGATTTAAAAACGTGTGCATGAGATACAAGTTGGCATTTGTATCGTGTTGTGTTGTTTTCAACATATTTGCAATGTCTATATATAACGATTTGTAAGTGCGCTATACTTTTAATATTTAGAAAGAGACTATTAATCTGTGACCAATATTTTATACGTAGACTGATTTCTCCTCTCTAAACTGATTCTCAAGCGCCTTCTCTCATCACCGTTGCGTGAATACGACTCATCACAACACTACGGAGGCCGAGGCGTGTCCTGAGAGTCACATAGAATATACACACATCAGACATAACATTATCACCACCTGACTAATATTGTGTTGGTTCCCCTTTTGCTGCCAAAACAGTCCTGATGCATCAGGCATCAACACCATAACGTCTTCAGTAATTTAAGATACACTTGCATGCATGTGCAACTGTATCTCCCCATGTGCATCAATAATTTTAGGTCCTTAGGTCCTTGTCTAATGTTCTCACTCATGTCCTTACGCTTGCCCATTTTTCCTGCTTCTAACACGTTAACTTTTAAAAATAGATTAACATGGCAGAGGTAGAGCTGTATCTTGCTGGAGACAGAACAGAATCTTTTTTCTGTTTATCCTGTTGATCCCTGTGTACCATATTCAATTGCATTGCATCATATTTTTTCCATTGCATCATAGTGCATTGAATCGCATTGTGTAGAATCAACCTGAAATCAGATCGCATGGGGTGGATCGTATCGCATTCGGTAGTATCAGTAGCGCCTTCATATGTGTCTTTATTGCATGTGTCGAGACGCGAATCGCATCAGACTCAGTTATGGCGATGCACATCCTTAATTCCCATAATGTATATTACTTTACACTGTAATATTATTAATACATACATTAATACTTCTGCATCACTTTGTATCCTATTCACTCTACACACGTATAGAGAATATCATACATATCATGCCTGATCACATGATCAGGAAACTTTCACAAAAACAAGAGGTGAAAAAACAACCCCAGCAAGGACACAAGAGACTCTGATTAATGAAAGAAGAAATGGAGGACGTTCTATGCTCTTACTTCTGGAGAACTCATCCTGCGCTGCCACTGTTCCCTCCATGAGCTTGGGTTTCATGAGTCTGGTGCAAAGCCCGTCTGCGTCTTTTGTGTAGTGCTGCACACATAAACACCAATAAGAAGTGGGTTAGACATGTTGACATCAACTGCAGATTTGTCTTCACCTTTATCAAGAAAAGACATTTATGCATACACTGGGCTCAAAGATTATTAGATTTCTTAAATATTTCAAACCAACAAGATGAATGTTAAATACCTTGAATATTTAAAATGTGCTACACTTTCCCACTGGGATTAATAAAGTGAGCTCTCTATCTCTCTATCTAATCTGCACTGCTTTGTACAAAAGATCAGAGACATTTTTCCATGTCTCATCTCTTCTCTTCTTTTGATATATTTGATCTAAAATAGATCAGAGAGGTTTTGGCGCAAACTTGTGGCAGCCCGAGTGCATGCTGTCAAAATGGGACGAACCGAATACTCTGACATTTGTGTGAATATTTCAAAGGCTCTACTTTCCACTACAGTATAGTAAAAAGGGTTTAACCCCTTTCTTCAGAAAGACACATTCGCACATGCAGACTACTCTCAGGCTTCATGCATCAAAGTTTTTGTAGCGTTCGAGCAGAAGATAATGTAACCAGTGCAACAGAAACGTAACAGTTGTGCCTCATAAATGTCTGACCTTTCTCTTTGTCACTTCCTTTTCATCAACTTTTCCAGGAACTGAATTGCAGGCAGCAGGTGAGACGACACCATGTTCGTGATACCACACCATCCATAACAAATCACACGCATACCAAACCTGCACCTGATACCCAGGCTGATGATCACGCGATCAATCACTGAACTCGATGGCAAAGCAACCTTGTTTATCATCAAGCTCATGCTGAGTTCTTTACTGCTTAAATGCTATATGCTTAAGTGAACCAGGACTAAAAGATCAATGAAGAAGGATTTCACCACCATTTCAACTAATGGGTCTTACTGAGCACACTGAGGCTGAAGGAACTGGTGCTTTCATTTAAACTGAAAGCAAAAAACCCACCTCAGCCACTCGGAACAAGAGCCTTAAGACAAATAGAGTTGACAGCATAAAAACAAAACAAACAAAAAAACACATCCTGGAACCTGTCAAGGCAACAATTTACGTACCTGAGAAATACAAAAGACGCTGCTTGTGCGTGTGAATAAAACATGACCAGACAATCTAATAGTATGTGAAATTGTAAATGAATTCAATAACAGTTGGGTGTAGAGAGTGGAAGAAAGAAAGAGAAAGAAAGCAGGAAGCAAGATCTGAGTACATATATAACACATAAACCACTACTCAGCTCCTCGTCCAAGTTACACTGAATGTAAAAACTAGTTAAAACACCCGAAACCTTAAACTATTTCTGGTGAAGTTTTTTTTCCCTTCTCTGAATGGTGAGCTCAAAGCTCAGAGAATGTTTGCATGACATTTGTGAGGCAATAAAGTTTTAGCAGATTATGAACTCGTACTATACTCATGCACACACTGAGCAGGCAAGTTTAGCAAGCAGTTTAGTGACGCAAAAAAAACAAAAAAGCATTATGAAGGCCTGTGCATATGCATGTGTTTGTGTGTGTGCTTGTGCGTGCGCGTGCATGTATGTATGCGTTTCCTGACGCCTCGAACAGAAGTTCTTTCTGCCTTTGTGGCTGTGTCTGAAGTGGGCTGCTTCCTGTTTTGGCTATTTTGAGCCAGTCTGTGAACATCATTTAAAAAACAGTGTATGATGGGGAGGATTCTGAAACTAAAAAAAGACATGAGGAAATCAGCAATTCGAGCAGATCAGATACAAGAAGTTTTTTAGTCCTACTTAGTGAATATTGTGTAATTTTTGCCATGCTGAAAAAGAAATAATGTATTAATTCTACAAAAAATGTGACTCAGACAATTACAATAAATATCACAAAGCTAATCAGACAATTTAGATTTGATCGATTCTGGTGATGTACAATTGGGTATTTCAGTATTAAAGTGCATTACAGGTCACAGAAATGGAAGAAGTTGCTGAATTGCTGAAAAAACTTTCCGAGTTAATATTGGTTGCATGTTAACAGCTTTTTGACTACGTGTCTATTTCCTGAAGATGGCCACTACAATTAAATGAAACAACACTTCAGAACGTGTTTAAAAAAAAAAAAAAAAAAAAAAAAAAACGAGATTAAAGAAAAAGGAAACACTTTTCGGTATGAACTTGCTGTATGCTGCTTTGTTGTAAAAGTTAGCATTCGCTGCTAAACATATGCTAATCATGTATTTTTCCCTTGTTGCCTACATGTGGATACCATGTAGAAACGATTTAGACAGAACTAGCCATTTAGACACACTTCATATTTTGACCATAAACCCAAAATTACTGAATTACTGAATAACTGAAGAATTAAAGCTGGGGGACATTAACTGGGAGAATCGATTTCTTGGTTTCCTTCTGTGAAATGCACAATAGTGACCCTTGCCAAATGTCTATTTATGGAAGCCGGGAAGCTATGTCGGCCCTGCCTTTAAAAACCGGAGCCAGTGTTACTCCATGCTGCTTCCTATAAGACACTTTAAGCCTCCATGTCTTTCTGAACCGCTGCATAATATGAATGATATGATTCGCTGAATCGCATCGGCAAAAATCTTAACAATGTGATGCATCGTTAAAAAAAAAAACGTGCATTGGACAGAAGTATCGTGATGCATCTTTTAAACATATTTACAGTGGTAAAAAAACGATTTATTTATATATCGTTATTAGTAAATGCGCTATACTTTTATTATTTACAAAGTGACCGATAATTTGTGCCCAACATTTTCCATGTAGATCGATTTCTCCTCGCTAACTGTGTCTCGAGCGCGTTCTCTCAGCACCACTGCTGCTACGTGAATATGACGCATCACAGACCGTCTAACGTATAACCGAGGCGTGTCCCAAGAGTCACATAGAATACAGATTAACATGGCAGAGGTAGAGCTGCGTCTTCCTGCAGACAGAACAGGAATCTTTTTCATTTCTTTTGCACTACAAAAGCCTGTGTGAAAAGCCTGTGCGTTAGAAGTCAGAAAAGACACTTCAATAAATTGATGATTTGCTGTCGGTCTGAACCAAAGAAATAAAAGTGAACTATCCGTAACATATTGAATTGCATAACATCATATTTTTTTTCCTATGGCATCGAAGTGCATGGTGTTGAATCGAATCCAAAACGGATTGCACTGCATCATGATGGGGCGAATAGTGTTGCATCGCATCGGTAGCTGCTGCATATATATCTTTAATGTATCGTATCATTGGAAAACACATTCCGAGGGAAGCGCTATCTACCCTCCTTGAGTGAACCTGGGTACAGCTCTGTGATGAGGTTGAGTCGGTCATCTTACTCAAACACAGAGCATTGATCATTTCACTATTTCACAGACTCCCTGCCATAGAAGGCCTTGGCAATATAAAGATTCCAATTCACAAGAAACCAACAACGGTTTGAAGGATATAAAAGCCAATTAGAGACAATGATGATGTTATGACAATGCAGGCATTCTTCTGTAAAACCCCAATTCTTTTCTCGGGTAGAGCTTCCTGTGTTTGACTTGTTTGCCGCGAGTTACGTGTTTGTATCTCTCTCGGCGTCTTTTAAACAAACTCTGCTATCTATCCATCCGTTTTTCCTCTTTTAATAATCCTTAATTGTTTTTGTCTTCCTGACTTGTGCCTGTAGTTAGTTAACTCGACTATAACTAGTGTTGTTTATATTTATTTTCTCTCACTCACATCTCTGTATAATAAATCTGTTCGTGACGATAAGCACTATGCCGGTTGTTTGTCTGCATTCGAGCACAGGTGAGGACTCGTTCGAGTTGCAATCGGTGGCGTTGGAGATGGAGGCATTGGAGAAACAGATTCGCGAGCTGCATGTAAAGCATGCCCGGCTGCGAGAGCGGAAAGCGGCGCTGGAAACATCCCGGGCGGACGCGCACTCATCCCAGGTAAACTCCCGGGTTGAACCTAACGCTCCCAGCACATCAACTCCGCGTGCTTCTATGCCCAGGCCCAGCGCACCTACAACTCCGGCACCGGTGCAACATGGACCCTGGATGCGGCCGCGGCGGAAGAGACAAGCCAAGCCCCGATCGAGGACGTCTCCACCTCCACCACCGGCCTTCGAGATCTTGACCGAGAACCGCTTCGTCCCCCTCCGCGAGACGGAACGCGACACTGTTATTCTCGGAGATTCCATCGTCCGGCATGTCCGCGCTACCCGAGCTAAAGGTAAGGTGCACACTCGCTGTTTTCCTGGTGCTCGTGTTCTGGATGTCGCTGCGCAGGTACCCGCGATCCTGAACGAGAACTTCGGAGCGGTTGTTCTCCATGCCGGATCAAACGACACCAGGCTGCGGCAAACGGAGATCTTAAAGAGGGACTTCAGGATCCTGGTGGAGACGGTACGCAGCACATCACCCACAACGAGGATCATTGTGTCAGGACCTCTTCCCACTTACCAGCGAGGGGCTGAGAAGTTTAGTAGACTTTTAGCTCTAAATGAATGGTTACAGTCATGGTGTCGAGAACATAAACTTCTCTTTGTTAATAACTGGAACTGTTTCTGGGAGCGTCCTAGGTTCTTCCGCCCTGATGGCCTGCACCCCAGCAGAGTTGGAGCAGCAGTGCTATCAGATAACATCTCTAGGATACTACACACCATCTGACTGGTAAGACATCAAGAAATCTTCAACTATAAGAACACGCATACTACAGACCAAATAGTTACAAGTTGACACACAGCCCAGTTTATAGAAACCGTATCTATTCCTCGTGTAGTAAAACCAAGAATTACATACACAAGATCCAGAAATAATCTTATTGCAGTTAAAACTGAAAAATGCCAGATAAACAAACACAACAAAGTTCTAAAGTTCGGTCTTTTAAACATTAGATCACTTGCACCCAAAGCACTGATTGTAAATGAGATGATCACAGAGAATAATCTCGATGCACTCTGTCTCACTGAGACCTGGATTAAACCAGGTGATTATATGGGTCTAAACGAGTCGACACCGTCAGGATATGTTTATAAGCATGAGCCCCGTCAGACTGGTCGTGGGGGGGGTGTAGGAACCATTTATAGTGCTTCTCTTAATGTTAGTCAGAAATTAGGATTCAGCTTTAAATCATTTGAAGTGCTCGTTCTTAAAATTGCACTTTCAGACATGCATAGAAAACTCGCCCTGGTCACCGTGTACAGACCCCCAGGACCCTACGCTGATTTTCTTCATGAGTTTGCTTGTTTTCTCTCAGACCTCTTGATCAGCTTTGATAAAGTGCTGCTTGTAGGAGATTTTAATATTCATGTAGATGATGAAAACGATGCCCTAGGATTATCATTTGTCGATTTACTAAACTCTTTTGGAGTTAAACAAAACGTCACCAGACCAACCCACCGTTTTAACCACACACTAGACTTAATAATATCCCACGGAGCAGACGTCACTGATATAGATATTTTACCCCAGAGTGATGACATCACAGACCATTATCTCCTACTGTACACACTACCGGTAGAGCAGATTAACCGTGTTTCACCACGGTATCGACTTGGTAGGACTATTATTCCAACCACTAAGGACAGATTCATAAATAACCTGCCTGATTTATCTCAGTTTCACATTAAACCCATAACTGCTGATCATCTTGATGAGATGGCGAACAACATAGACCTTATCCTCACTAGCACTTTAGACACTGTTGCCCCCATCCGGTTAAAAAAGGTTCGAGAACAAGCACCTGCACCTTGGTATAATAGTCATACGCAAAATGGAGGAAAACTAAATTGGAGGTATTTAGAATTGCGTATAAAGACCGTATGCTTAGCTACAGACAGGCGCTAAAAGCTGCTAGAGCTAAACACCTGAGCAAACTCATAGAAAATAACAAAAACAACCCCAGGTTCCTTTTCAGTACAGTCGCTAAATTAACAACAAATCAGGGATCTGAAAAATGTGTTCCATCACAGTTTAGTAGTGAAGACTTTATGAATTTCTTCACTGAAAAAATAGATAACATTAGAAAAACAATTGTGGCAGTTCAACCTCTGACAGCATCTCCCGACACAATCGTACTTACAACCCCACAACTACACTGTTTTACATGTATAGGACAGGAAGAGCTGTATGATGCTATTATGAAAGCTAAATCAACAACATGTCAGTTAGATCCAATTCCCACTAAACTACTGAAGGAAGTGTTATATACAGCTGGTGAGCCTCTTTTAAATATTATTAACTCCTCACTATCGTTAGGTCATGTCCCTAAATCCCTCAAGTTAGCAGTTATTAAGCCCCTCATTAAAAAACCTAATCTGGATCCAAGCACGCTATCGAATTACAGACCAATTTCAAATCTCCCATTTATGTCTAAGATTTTAGAAAAGATTGTCGCTGCCCAGCTATGTAACCACTTGCAGGGGAACAATATTTTTGAAGAGTTTCAGTCAGGTTTTAGGCCCCATCATAGCACAGAAACTGCTCTAGTTAAAATCACTAACGACCTGTTTTTAGCTTCAGACCAAGGCTACATCTCCCTATTAGTTTTACTAGATCTTAGTGCTGCGTTCGACACTATAGATCATGATCTTCTCCTCGATCGCTTACAGAATTACATCGGTATTCAGGGACAGGCATTAAGCTGGTTTAAATCCTACCTGTCCAATCGTTACCATTTCGTAGATTTAAATGGAGAGCTATCCAGGATAATGCTAGTAAATTATGGCGTGCCACAAGGGTCAGTTCTGGGACCCCTGCTTTTTACAATATACATGCTTCCATTAGGAAATATTATTAGAAGGCATGGAATTAGCTTCCATTGTTATGCTGATGATACCCAGCTATATATTTCATCCAAACCAGGCGATACAGCTCAATTAGCTCGCATAACTGAGTGTGTTGAAGAAATAAGAGATTGGATGACCCATAACTTTTCTGATAAAACGGAGATTTTGCTCATCGGCCCAAAAAATAGTACACAGAAGCTCCGGCATCTCAGCCTGCATTTAGACGGTTGTTCTGTAACTACTAGTTCAACGGTAAAAGACCTGGGAGTTATTTTAGACAGCAACTTATCTTTCAAAAATCACATCAATCAAGTTACAAAAACAGCCTTCTTTCACCTTAGAAATATTTCTAAGCTAAGAAATATGTTATCTATATCTGATGCAGAGAAGCTCGTCCATGCGTTTATGACCTCTAGAATAGACTACTGTAATGCATTACTAGGTGGATGTCCTGCATCATTAATAAACAAGCTTCAGTTAGTTCAGAATGCCGCAGCAAGAGTTCTTACTAGGTCAAGAAAATACGATCATATAACCCCAATCTTATCGTCCCTACATTGGCTTCCTATTAAGTTTCGAATAGACTACAAACTACTGCTACTCACTTATAAAGCACTAAATGGTTTGGCTCCCATGTATCTATCCAGTCTTTTAACACGCTACAATCCGTCACGCTCCCTGAGATCTCAAAACTCTGGGCTTCTAGTAGTTCCTAGAATAGCAAAGTCCACTAAAGGCGGTAGAGCATTTTCACATTTAGCTCCTAAACTCTGGAATAGTCTTCCTGACAGTGTTCGGGGTTCAGATACACTCTCCCAGTTTAAGTGCAGATTAAAAACATATCTTTTAAGCAAAGCCTACACATAACACACATAACACACATCACATCATAACCTTGTGCTCCAGAACATCTGATCACATGCACATTATCAACTTGTGCTGTTAATATCATGAACAGCAGCTACGCTAATTCCTCTCCACTGCTTCTCTTTCTCTCCCCATCCCGAGGCATCCTGAGGTTTGGCCAGCTCCAGTCACGTCCCACCTCGTGAAGATTATGGACCTATGGATGATCATGGAGAAGTAGATGCCGAGTGTTTAAAGGCCCTGGCATGGAGAAGCTGATGCTGGATCTATGATGATCACAAATTGTTCTGTATTGTTGAAAGATTTATGACCAAACTTTTGATGTCACCCATATGAGGATGGGTTCCCCTTTGAGTCTGGTTCCTCTCAAGGTTTCTTCCTCATATCATCTAAGGGAGTTTTTCCTTGCCACTGTCGCCACGGCTTGCTCATCAGGGACAAACGCACACCATTCACCTTCACTGTTGTTTTCTGTAAAGCTGCTTTGAGACAATGTCTGTTGTGAAAAGCGCTATACAAATAAACTTGACTTGACTTGACTAGTAAACAGATATTTGTTTCATTTTTGGTTAATGTTTACAGCTACAGTATGTGGCAAGAGACACGTAATATAAAGTAAGAGTGCAAAAATTATTAATCCGAAGCAACCATGTGCCGAAACAACCCTGAAACTAGGGCAGGGCGATATGGCCTAAAAAAAAAATTTTTCACAAAAAATTTAAATAGATTTTTTTTCCCCTGCTTAAAATCAATCTGCATATGACAAAGAAAATGTTGAAAAAAGTTGTAACTTTATTAAATAAAGTTTATTTACCCTTCTGGGATTATAACCCACTTTGGGTTAAAGTGCAATCAGAAACAACAAGCCAAAAATACAAGATGCAGGCCCTGCCATTGTAAATTGTGAAAATAGAACATAACATAAAATAAGCAAACCTATAAAGAAAAATATTTTATGAGTTTTTAAATGTGGAACATGATTGAAAATGCACCTGAGGTTTTGAGTGAATTTGCCTTTACTTTTCTCCAAAACTCCAGTAAAATGACTGGAAAACTAAGAGAGTAACAGACAGGGACACTGTTAGTAAAAAATAATTTGAAAGATTGAGCAAACCTATAAAAAAAAATGTTTTATGAGTGTTTGAATGTGGAACATGGTTAAAAATTGCAGTGATGCTTGGAGTGATTTTGCCTTTACTTTTCTTAAAATCTCCACAGTAAACTGAGTTGAAATTTGAAATAAGAATATAAAAGACAGCGAGATTCTAAATAAGAATTATGTGAAAGATTGAGCAAACCTCAAAATAATGTTTTATGAGTGTTTGAATATGGTGATTCAAATGCTCTGATTTTTCTGTTTCTTAACGGAAACGCCGTTCTGAAGCGTCTTTGCATGTATTTTGACCGCTCCCACCACCCATACCGTAAGTGTACGATTAGACGCGCAACACTAAACAAAGTGCGGCTCCTTAACCGTGTGTATTTTCAAGATGCGGCTGCTTAACTGCAGTCTTGTGCTGCCGCTGTCTTGTTCATTTCGTCTGACGCAGCAAAACCGAACCAATTCCAAATTACAGATGACACTGTGGCTTTCTTGGGAACGAGTTCTTCTCTGCTCGCTTCCATGTTGTTTGTGTATATCTATGGCTAACGCGCGGGGGGAGGGCTGAGTCAGTTCGAAACTATGGGAGCCCAGAGGGGGGCGTCGGCGGACATTAAAGAGAAACCCGATTTTTATTAAAACAGATCGATGTAAACTACACATTCGAGTTAATCGATAAAATCGATTTATCGCCCATCCCTACCTGAAACCCCAGACTTTTATGTGAGCCTCACCTCGACGAGCTGCATCAGGTTCTCGAAGTACACCTCCTCGTCGATGGAGAGTTTCCCGTTGTGGTAGATGATGCGGTAGTGCTCCACTTTGCCCTCGGAGCTCACACACAGCGTGTAGTCTCCGGGGAAGTTGGTGCTCTCGCGCACCAGGTAGAGCCCCGTCTCGGGTGGGTAGAGCAGTCTCTCGGCCTGGTCACGTGTTATCTTACCATGGAACCATCTGAAGGAAAGCGGGAAGAAAAAACAAACAGCAACATAAACAACACTGAACATGACCAACACTGGGAAGCATATTATACATTTTAAAGCGTATATCATTTTTCTGCTCGTCCTTATTAAACATAATCTACAGCCATGTTGATAAAAAAAAAAATAAATGAACAGAAAACATTTAATATTGGCTTCAAATGTAAAGTACAACTTGTTTGGTCTAACTGTGTATGTATTTCTCTTAAACTTTTATTTAGCATAAAAAAAAAAACCCTGTTAATTTACAAATGCAAATTAAAAAGCAATAAAACTATTTGGCAGAATAATTGGGATAATGGAGATAAATAGTCAGTGGTGGCCTGTTCTTAAGTGCAGGTGTAGGAGAGGCTCAACATTTACACCAGCAGATTAGAACAATTCATATTTAATAACAAATAGTCATCGTTAAAATGCCCTTAACAAAAATGAGAATTACACCAAGGAGTACTAAAAGCCCCTTTGAAGAAACAATCACTCTTCTCTGATGCTTGCTTTTCAGTGGAAGGAAAAACAGTTAACAGACCTTTAATGAATGGGTTGCCAGATTGGGCTAGTTTGAGATACTTCACAGCTGCCAAGATTTTTTAATCAAAAGATTAAGAATTTATTACATCCCCCTCAAAAAAAAAAAAGCTAATTATAAGTTTATACAGTATTCTATATTTCTAATGAGAAAACATGTTGATAAAAAGATTGGGAAAGTTGGATTTTAGAGTAATGTCTGTACATCAGAAATATACAGGTAACTGTATGATTTTTTTGAGTGTGTGTGTGTTTTGTATGTGTTTTTTTTTTGTTTTTTTTTTTAGAAGTCATCTCTAATATGTCTCAAAACCTTATGCTAGATCGTATACTGAATATGTTGTTGACTCTTAACTTCTTATTATTAAAAATTCACTAGCTAGTACCCTTTAGCATAAGGTAACCTCATGACTTCATTTAATTAGAAACAATGTCATTATTACCAACAAAACCTACTGTTACAAGCTACTGGTGATTTTCATGATTATAGTTTTACTTAGAGGCAAAAAACCCTTAAGACAAACAAACAAACAAACAAACAAAAAAAAACTTCATTCTAACGACCCTACTGGTGGATTAAGCTGTGGAAAACATAAAAATACATGCACTAACAAACATTTATTCAGCTATCCTTGTGAGGACCACATTTATTGACAATAATTAATGAAACTATGTAAAGCAATGCTGCACCGAAATCGAATCCTCGGCTTAAATTCAGCAACCAAATGAAAACCTGCAGCTTCGTTAAAAATAAAGAAATCTCCAGTTTTCCTAATGAGAACCAGTCAATTGTCCCCACAAGCTCTAAAAATGCCAGATATTGCTTACTCTGTGGAGACATTTAATCCCAACAAGGATATAAACACAGAGACACGCACAGTAACACTCGAGTTCAAGACGAGAAAAGAAAAATTACAGGGTTCCAAAAGGAGCACAGCGTCGGATGCTTCTGCTGAGACTCTGGCATCAGAAGCATGCAATCTGCGTTTTGCAATTCCAATTGAATCGTACCCCTCGAACAGAAACCTGACTACTGAAAAGAAAAGAACGAAACCTGTCCACAATTTGCTGCACTGAAGTACTGTAGTTGTGAAGCTTGTGTGTAAAACATGTATGAATGATGCTTGAATGATGAATAAAACGATTGCAGGTATTCAATTAATAATTCGTTCAAAAATCCACAATGATCAAATCCTAGTTATTCAGTTAAAGAATGAAACTGTTCTATTATTTACTCAGGTTAATAATGACACAAAATTTGCTTTTATATTGCACACACTAAATCATCCATCGAAATCCCCATTCTTTCTATTAACATTAATCACAGTAATAAATTAGCTCTTTAAATGCTGTATGCAACATGAACATGACGATAGTCTAAATCCATTAAGAAAAGATAACGGCTTCATGAAATTCTTGATTCTGATTGGTCCAAACATGTGGATTCATTTTCTATTATAGTAGCAGCATGGCTCAGAAGGAAGTTTCAGCTGCAGCATGAAAGAGAATTTAATACCCAAAGTTCTCGCTTTAATGCCTATTGTTTGTTTGTTTTTTTGCTCACAGGAAGTCATATGGTAGGCGATATTACATGTTTCAAAAACCTTGAATCATTCATGTTAAGATTTATTTACTTATTTATTTAGGAGACTCTCAGAACACGTTTTACGGAAATCAAACCAAATGTGAGCGCTTTGTAATGATCATAGCGCATTTCCCTGGTGTGGGAAAGTCTGGAGAGCGGCAGTCTGTAGATGCTTTCTGAGGTCTTTGTTGTGCATTTGGTCCCACAGTTTTGAAGAGTTGTTTAAAACGTAACTTGTCTTGCGAACGATTAAATGGAACAGTTAAAAAACACGATATGTCGCCAATGAATAAAAATAAAATGGCGGTTTGAAGCTGCACTATATGAGGAATAACAAACCGATTCCTTTATAGGACGGTTATATGGTCCTATATTTCATGTTAGACAACTTCCGCCTGGATTTTTGGGTGTAAAGCTCATAAATTAATGTTGCACAATTAATACAAACAAATTGTAAAATGAAAACTCAGTTGTATTCTGATAAAAAAAAAAAAAAATCAAAATGTGCGGTTAGTAAATCTTTTCCAATATTGTCCCAGAATTTCAAACAGCTTATTTTTTTATTGGAACAAAACCTCATATTTCTATCTGTTTACACTGCAGCAAATGATGAATGCAGTGGAAAAAAAATCTGTGAAACAAGTTTGTTCCTGTTTTCACCGCAGTTATAAAACATTGCTTGACTTCTCTTGAAGTTCATAAAACAAACAAAAAATGCAGCTTGTTTCTGAAAACACGTTTTTTGCCGTTTTCGTGTTTTTCCGTAAATCTTCTACGTAGGGCAGTTTGCTGCTGTGGTGTGATTGATGGGCAGGAATTGAAGAATAACAATTTCCGATCTCGATCGATCGGTTTCCTCGTTCATTTATTACCAGGTTTGTTTATTACACTGCCCGACGTGTGCTGCTTTTCAACCACCGACTAGCTGATTTAAATGAGGTGGCAATCGTAAGTGCTGGACACGCTATCAGCAAGACATGTGCCATGAGCATGACTATAGTGAAAGAACATTGATGATATCACTAATGCGTGCACTAAATATAGCTCGTCCAGGCTAAATGTCACGTGTCTGTATTTTCCTGCATGACTGGGTTCAACAGTCTTTCTCTCTCTCTATATTCAAACATCAATGACTTGGCAGTTTAAATGTCCTCACATATACTATATGGACAAAAGTATTGGGACACCTGACTTTTCCAGCCATATGCAGTTCATCCACCAAACTCTTACCACAAATTTGGAGGCACACACACAGAATATATAAACATCTTTGGCTGTGGAAGCATTACATTTTCCCTTCACTTGAACTAGAAACCCCAAACCTGTTTTAGCATGACAATGCCCCTGTACACAAAACCAGCTCCATTATGGTTTTCATGGGTTAGAGTGGAAGATCTTGATTGGCCTGCTAAAAAGCTCTGACCTCAACTCTACTGAACACCTTTGGGATGAACTGGAACACTAACTGCACCCCAGACCTCCTTACCTCACCTACATCAGTGCCTGATTTTACCAACACCCTTATAGCTGAATAAGCACACTCCAAAAGCTAGTGGAACATCTTCCCAGAAGAATAGAGGCCATAATATTATACAGCAAATACAATATTATACAAGATTAACAGCAAATGTGGAATAGGATGTTACAAATCTTATCCCTGGGTGTCCACAAACTTATCCATATAGTGTAGTTTTATTTTCATACTGAGATTCTTCACAAATACTGCAAAATAACCAAACACACCAGTTTTCAAAGATGCTTTAAAACCCCCATAGATAATCCATAACTTTACCTACACTGTGTATATGTTCGTCATTAACCACAGAAAGGTGACATTAATAACAACACTATATTTATAAACAGGGTTTCTGCAGGTTTCACCAAGTCAAATTGAAGACTTAAGACCTTTTTAAGACCATTTAAAGACTAAGAATGAAATTATGACCTACATCACACACAGAAAACCCTTTTTTTCAAGCCAAGTATCACTAAACTTGCACTTCCCCATTGCTGAAAAAGTTAAATCCGTTTTACGCATGTGGTACAATTCAAGAGAGCTTCGCTCCAATAACAGAAAGCTGTTGCATGTTGGTCTCATTTGTAGTCGTAATACAGCGAATTATATTTGAACTTGCGAAAGAAAGAAAGAACTACAACACCATGGAAACTAACAAACAAAAACATTAAAGTGCTGCGGGAGCATTTCAATGAGTCAAGTAAAGAAGTTTTTATTGTAATTTTGAAACCACATATAGCTGACGCAGTACACAGCGAAATGAGACCATGTTCCTCCTGTACCCTGGTGCTTCATTTAACAACATAAATCTACATAACAGAAAACACAGAGCTAAGGAATAGTAAGTGTCCTCGCCACATAAATTCATAATGTGCAACCTGAAGCAAACAGTGCAAGCACAACACAAGACAGTTTAGAACAAATACACAAAACAGCGCCTCCAGTAAACCTACTGTATATTATACAGTACCGTGTGCAGAGAGGACTGAGTACAGGAGTGTACTTGTAAGTAAACAAAATGTAAACAAAAGGGTTTGTGCAAAACAGCAACAGCAGCAGTCGAGAGAATGTGCAAAAACAGCATGTAAACAGTTTGTATTAGAGGTAGCGTTACATGGACATCGCAAAATTAAGACCTGTTTAAAATAATTTTAAACCTACAACAGTGAATTTGGCTGAATTTAAGGACTAAAATTTAGATCCTGCAGAAACCCTGTATGAACCTCACTTCCTTTTATGGCATGTGGCAGACGCTTTTATTCAGACTGTTTTACAATGATCTCACTCTCACCTCTGAGCAGTTCAAGATTATTAAGGGTCTTGCTCAAGGGCCCCACAGTGGCACTTAAGTAGTGGTGGGATTTGAACTCACAATCTTCTGATCAGAAGTCCAACATCTTAACCGCTGAGCTACTCCGTCCCCTTAGCCATTATTTCTGAAATTTACTGATATTTTGCTTGATTCTTTTTTTTTTAAAGCTACGTACAAATGTAGTGTTTACATAGGATTCCTATTTACTTGGAATTTACAAAAAGCCTAGTTACCTAGTAAAGTGTGTTTATTTCGAGATCTATTTCATACATTGTGTTAAATGTTTATGAAATCAGCATTTATTTATTTCAAATCAAAGCAAATCAGATTTTATTGGTCACATACACATTCATACAGAGTACGACATGCAGTGAGATACTTTTTACGACTGTCCAACATATAAATAGAAATATAAAAATTCAAAATTCAAAAATTAAGTATAAAAAATATAACATTAAGTATAAAAATAGGGATAAAATAAACAGTATACTATACTGAAGGCTACACACACACGCACACACACACACACACACACACACACACACACACTATACTATAAGCACACACACTATAAAATAAATATATAAGATTAAGGCAGAAAGGGGTTGGATTTGTATATAACAGATATTGACAGAGGTCCAGATTTAACGTCTCCCAGTGTGATTGTCGCTAAAGAGTCCATTTGCTGATATTAAAGGGAAACTGTACTGTGCCAGTGATTGTTTATTTCGAGATTTATTCTATACATTGTGTTAAACGTTTAGGAAATCAGCCGTTATTTATTTAAGTCATGAAAGGCTAAATTTGTGCTTTTAGTCGTAACGTATCGGTACTTACGGCATGAGGCTGAGTTTTCCGCCCGACTTGACTCCTTCTCGTTTCTGGACGTAGTTCGCTGGAATGGTTCCCTCTCGTCCCACTGTGTTTTTGGCTTTGTACCAGTTTGGGTCCTGTTATTAAACAAAAAGTGCTGTTTCTGTGAGACTGAAGGAGAGACAGGAGTAGCAGCAGGTCGTACAGGAGAAGACACTGGGAATCCAGTAGTGTCGGGAGCATTAATATGATGTCACACAGAACAACACTTACCTTGGTGACTCCTATAATGGTGAGAACGTCTCCTTTACACAGGGGCAGGTCCTGGTCAGTCGTGCCGGGGAAGTTGTACCTTGCTACGCACTCTGTGCCCGGAGGCCAAATCGTCTAATGAGGGGGGAGATGATGCAATGCTGCTTATTCAGTGGACACACAACAGATCTCACACACAAACACAGAGACACATATTGCACTCTCTCTCACATGCTGCACACACACCACACACTGTCTCTCACATTAGACACATTTGTTCATTTGTGCGTGCACATTCACTATTCCTGTGCATGTGCCCCCTCTCACACACGCCCATTCCCTTTCTCACACACGCCCTCTCTCACCCACGCCCTCTCTCACCCACGCCTATTCCCACTCTCACACATGCCCATTCCCTCTCTCACACATGCCCATTCCCTCTCTCACACACGCCCTCTCTCACCCATGCTCATTCCCTCAGTCACACATGCCCATTCCCTCTCTCACACACGCCAAATCCCCCTCTCACACTCGCCCAATCACCCTCTCACACACGCCTATTCCCTTTCTCACACATGCCCAATCCCCCTCGCACACACGCCCATTCCCTCTCGCACACACGCCCATTCCCTCTGGCACACACGCCCATTCCCTCTGGCACACACGCCCATTCCCTCTGGCACACACGCCCATTCCCACACGCCCATTCTGTCTCTCACACACGCCCATGTGTTTCGACAAAAACAGCAGAAAACGCATAGTATTAAAATAAGATAAAGATAAAGTCAAGTAAGAAAGAAATATTATAATAAAAAAAATCAACCCCCAAACAGCAAAAAAGGGTTTTACATGTTATATTATATAATATACAAATATCATGTAAATAAAGTACAAATATAATTTAAAAAATTTTAATCAAACCCCCCCAACAAGTCTAATTACGTGTAAAGATGTCCAATTTCAATCTTTTCTTTATGCAGTTACAAGATCAGATTTGACTTGTGCATTGTTCCGCCTAAATCCAATCCACCATTCTGTATCGATATCGAACAAATACTGAATCTTCACTTATAGAGGTACAGTATGAATAAAAATAGTCAGTTTCAGTTTCTAAACTGGCTGCAAAATTTGTAAATAATTGCAGTTTCAGTATTAAACAAACAAAAAAAAATTATTATTATTATGCTTATTATTTATCACTAAACCTCTAATTATTTATCACTAAATCACTAATTTATCACTATATCACTAATGTAATTGAATGCTAGGCTAATTGAAGGCTAATTATCTTTTAGCAATATATATGCTAAGGGATCAGACCGTTCCATTCCAGGTAGCTTTTATTGTTCACTCTCACCTGTACAGCAGACATGGTGAAGTGGGTGGAAGGAAAAACGGAAACAGGGGGAGAGGGAAGGAGAAAATCCTCTCAGTGTCCCAGCAGGTTAAGAAACACCATCAGCACTGAACCAACATCCACCATCAAGTGCGTCCAGAACCTACAAACAGAACGATTAGATTTATTAAAAAATAAATAAATAAATAAATAAATAAATGTAGAAACAATATATAATACTATTAGAACAGGAAAAATGTTTGATTCAGGAATGAGAAGACCTGTGAAATGTCACCCTAGCAGCATGACTTCTTTATTCACCCCCTCATTGCACTGTGGGAGGTGGTGGAGACGCTTTAATGTGCATTCAAAAATGCGTCAAAAGTGACACGCTAGGTTCGTTTGAAGTCCCTCAAATCCCTCCCAGAATCGAACAGAACAAAGCGACCAATCGCTCAGAAGGGAGTGAACTTATAAGTACGAGCAGCTTAATAACAGGAAGCGCAAACACTTTCGAAGAGGAAGTGTCGGCTGCAGATTTTCCGATGCCTCAGACAGGAACTGGGGTTTGTAACAGCACAGCAGAGCAGAGCTGAGAGAGCGACATCGTGTTTCTAAACACGGCTGAAACGCGAGGGAAGATCGGCACCTTCTCAAACCACACTCCAATATCATCAGGGGCACCACGTCAGATTACCATATATGGGCAACAAGAATGCTGAAATATTGTACCACGTAATCGCGGCACTAAGAAAGCTTGAACATTGTGATATGGCACATCACCGCTGAAAATGGTTTTCCGATTTCAGCCAGCACTTCCTGTTCATAGTTCATGTCATGTAGCCCTGACTATACTTCCTGTTTTCACTGCAATAAGGCCTGCTTTCTGGAAGTTACTTACTGATTCTCGGTGGTCCCAATTAGGCAAGAAAATGAAGTACGTAGATTTTTTTTCGGCACAGACTTGTACACAAACACACACACAGAAAATCACAGAAACACAGATTGACCCCAAAAGACATACATAAAGAGAGACACCGAAACAGAAAGACATTTGTAGACACAGAGATACGCAAAAAATAAAAGAACAGGCACAGTGAGACATACACACAAAGGCACAGACACACACACAAAGGCACAGAGACACACGCGCGCGCACACAAAGGCACAGAGACACACGCGCGCACACACAAAGGCACAGAGACACACGCGCGCACACACAAAGGCACAGAGACACACGCGCGCACACACAAAGGCACAGAGACACACGCGCGCACAGAGACACACACGCGCACACACACACACACACACACACAAAGGCACAGAGACACACACACACAAAGGCACAGAGACACACACACACAAAGGCACAGAGACACACACACACACAAAGGCACAGAGACACACACACACAAAGGCACAGAGACACACACACACAAAGGCACAGAGACACACACACACAAAGGCACAGAGACACACACACACAAAGGCACACACACACACACAGGCACAGAGACACACAAACTGGTTGTTCAGTGGTTAAGGCCCCGGGTTACTGATCAGAAGGTCGGGGGTTCAAGCCCCGGTATCGCCAAGCTGCCAGTCTTGGGCCCTTGAGCAAGGCCCTTAACCCTCTGTGCTTCAGGGGCGCTGTATCGCTGTACCCTGCACTCTGGCCCCAGCTTCTGAACAAGCTGGGATATGCGAAGAAAAAGTTTCACTGTGCTGTAATGTGTATGTGACAGAAAAAGGCAATTCTATTTTATTTTATAAATAAACACACACCTGATATTTCATATCCATTCCACAAACATAAAACACAGCGCAAAGCCATAATCAGAAATTTTGTGTATCTGCAAGTTTTACAGTATGGGCAAACTTCCTGTGTTGGTCAGAGCGATGTTTCGTGCAGTTAGTGCTCGATCGACATTATAGGATGGGTGTGGGCTCCAGACGCCAACCACAGCTCCTGTACACAGCAGCCTTTACAGTTAGGGCACATAAGCCACTTCCCTTTAAAAAAACACACTTTTCCTCTGCTGTTCCGATGGCCTAATTTTACATTGCCTGCACCGGAACAGCATGAATCATTAAAAAATAGGACACGTGGTGAGGCCTACACAAGTACACAACATTTTACAGGAAAAAAAACCCACTTTGGGAACCTGATATGATGTGCCTATTAAAATCTATTCAACAATCTGGGTCTGGTAAAACCAACGCATCGTTAGCAGCGTGATTGACTGAGGACAGGATGCGTGCAATTCCGCGGATTCGTCAGCTGCTTTTCATGACAGAACTCTCTCAGCTCCAATTCCTTCTTCACCATCTGCGACACTTCAGTGTAAAAAACGCTTTTACATTGAACTCGATGTTCAACTGATACTCGAGCTTCGAAGACAAGAAGCTGTACTTTTGTTATTCCTGTGAGAAGTTCACGGTCGCCACTACAACTCCCAGCACAGTCGGGTTTCCAGGTTGAAAAACCTGAAGCTTGTTTTCTTACTCACTCACCGCTTTCCTGCGATGTTTACCGTCATATTAAAGGCTCTGGGTTACTGATCGGAAGGTCGGGGGTTCAAGCCCGTCACTCTTGGGCCCTTAAACAAGGCATTTAACACTCAGTGTATCCTCTGACCCCAGATTCCCATCGCTGGGGCATATGTGAAGAAAGAATTTCATTGTGCTGTAATATACACGTGACAAATATCACCTTTTTTTCCTTTTTTTTTTTTTTAAAAGAAACCCGATGTAGTCTTACATTTATACTGGATTCCAAACTCCAGAGGGCATTCCATTTCAGCATGGCTAGTTATAGATCTACAAGATGACGAGCACGATGGTGAAGATCTAATCTGAAGAAACAGACTCGAGTACACCAATGAGAGACTAAAGCGATGCTGTATCGCTCTATTCAGGTAGTGGTGAAATAAGAGCTTAAATCTCAGCAGAAAAGCATTGTGAGTAAGAAAGAAAGAAAAAAAAAAAAAGAGTTAACTAGAGTAAATAGACTCAAAATTTTGAAACTTTAAATGTCGATTCGAAGCTAACGCCGCTAAAGACCTCACATGGTTATAAATACTGATATGGGAGGCTTTCAACTGTTTTTTTTTTTTTTTCCGAAACTGTTAAACGCCCATCAGTATCTGAAAGATTTTTTAACCCAAAAAAAGAACGAGCGAGCGAGCGAGCGAGCGAGAGAGAGAGAGAGAGAAGATAATCACTGTGCAGAGAAGGGGAAAACGTGATGCAATCGCATGAAAACACCTTGAAAAAAGAAAGAAATAAAGTATACCACAACAAATAGCAGGATGCTGCCGCTTTGCAAAACGGCACAAACTGTAAGTTGGGTGAAAATCAAATCTTTTAATTTGTTTTTTATATGTTCGAGCACAAGCAAGACAAATGTAAAGTATCATTTTTCTCAGAAGAGTACGGGGTGTGCCCAGACTTGTACCCCATAAAAATGATGTCATTACTCGAGGAATGCGTGTTCAGGGCCCGATCTAGTACAAGAGAACTTTTCATTTCTGGTCTTCTCAAGAAAGTGTGCTGCGCGCGCACGCACGCACGCACGCACACACACACACACACACACACACACAGCAACTGGAAGCCTGCATGCTCCTGAACAAGACTTCATCTGGATGAAAAAAATATATTCATGGAAAATTCCAGAAGAGCCAAAGCTTTCCTTCTCATTCACAAGTGCTTCTGAGTGTCCCATGTGCTCAGATGAACCTGGTGCATAAAATGTCTGGACCAAAAGAGAAGCTTCGAAGATGATTTCTTGTGACAGGTCTTCGTGGCATTGTACGTTTGCATGCTTCTCATACTGGGTGCGATATGCATCAGCATACACTGATCATTAGACTTTGTAAAACAAGTTTGATCAAAGGACAGTGTAGAAGGAAAACGAAGACAATAAAGTCAATAAAGAAAATACGCCGATAATAAAGCAGACAAACTTTAGTCGCACACACCACCCACCAAAAAACCTCAGAGATCTCGAGCTTGATTTGACTTGATGCCGTTTTTAACCAGAAAAGGAAAGGGCGAGAGTGCCTTTAGGTGACATGAGGAACCAGGAAGTAAGAGTGCAGACATGACGTGCAACCAGATAAGCACTTCAGGACGGTAAAGTCCACACCCGTACCCGTATGCGCTTTCAGCAAAGTCCTTTGTGTCATTTAAAAAACACACAGAGCCACCAGAGCATGAAATGTATATTATATCTATATATTGATACACACACACACACACACACACACACACACACACACACACACACACACACACACACACACACACACACACACACACATTTTGGAGTGTGCTTGTGGAAATTTGTGCTCATTCATATAAAAGGGTGATAGTAAAGTCAGGTACTGATGTAGGTGAGGTGAAGAATCCTGGATTGAGGTCAGAGCTCTATAGTAGATCGCTCAAGATCTATCTATCTAGTAGTTCAAGTGAAAGGAAAATGTAATGCTCCCATCTTCAGAGACATCCTATACAATTGAGCGCCTTATACTTTGGTTTAAAAGTTCGAGAAAAAAAATAAATAATAAAATCTTCAATGCATATGGCTGGACAAGTTAGGTGTCCTAATACTTTTGAGTGTATGTATGTCAGCTTTCCTATCACTCAAGTATTGACTTACTCAGGAAAAATGCTTTTTATCCCCATCCAGATTCGAGAAGTCACTTTTTTAGAGCAGGAACTATAGCTTGATTAGATTTCATTTGTTTATTCACCTCACAGTATATAATCTGTGTTATCACATGATCTGCTGAACTGCATTTATTTGCAGCAAACATTGTTACAACTACAGACATATGAGACTCGGTGTGCTTGATAATCAATAACAAATATACACGGATCAGGCATAACATTATGACATTATAACATGATGAATGGTGAAGTGAATAACACTGATTATCTCCTATAAAAGCACCTGTTAGTGTATAGGATTTATTAAGCAGCAAATGATCATTTTGTCCTCAAACTTCGATGTGTTAGAAGCAGGAAAAGTGGGCGAGCGTAAGGATTTTGAGTGAGTTCGACAAATTGTGATGTTTAGATGACTGGGACAGAGCATCTCCAAAACTGCAGCGCTTGTGGGATGTTCCTGGTCTGCAGTTGTCAGTGTTTATAAAAAACGCTCCAAGGAAGGAACAGTCGACAGGGTCATAGGCGGACAAGCGGATGCATGTGAGAAGCGACAGCCGATCTGTGTGGTCCGATCTAACAGACGAGCTCTTGAAGGTCACATTGCTGAAGAAGTGAATGCTGTTGATCCTCAATGGGTCAGAACTGTTTTGGCAGCAAAAGGGGGACCAACAGAATAGTAGGCAGGTGGTCATTATGGTATGCCTGATCAGTGTAATTCCTAGTTCTAATGTACTAGCGAGTCAGCCACAATATTCAGTATTAAAGTATATTTACTTTTGCGCCTCTGTGGGATGAATGAGAACACTGCCTGGCTCCTGTCATGCATATTATTACCAGTGTACTTCATTTTCTTTATTTTAGCTGCATCTCTTACTGAAATCAGGCTCAAATTGCTGAGTGCTTTTAGAAAGCAATCACAGAAAACCTACACGACAAAAGCATTTCCTGTCTGTCTCTTTACACTGCAGCTATAATTGAGAGCGAACAGTGGCAGGCAGTAACAAAGTAATTGTATACCTGTACTATTGTATATTTGTAAACCCTAGACACAGGACCAACTTGCTCTATAAAACGACATAGAATAGCACAAGATAATACGAATAAACCACCACGTAATTTACTAGGACACTTCATTAAAAGCACGTGTGCAAACATTTGGTGCAAACTACACCAGACAGCATGATGGTAAACAGAGTGACATTAGATATTTAGTGCAAATAGTGCAAATGAGTTTGTCCATATAATAACAAAATACTTAACATGCAAATATTGGTTGTTTAGCAGCAATTTTGCAAACAGTCTAGATGGATTTGTTCTTTTGAGTGTGAGTGTGTGTGAGTGTGTGTGTGTTAGTCCTGTTTAGTATTGAGTATTAGGTTCACATGGCTTATGGAAATACTGCAAATACTTTTGCTTAGGATGAACTGAAATGCTTAGGAAGAACTGTTACTTTTACTGGGGTTATATTTTAGAAGAGGATTTGTACTTTTACTCCACTCCTAATGGGTAATGCAATTTCTTACACTTTGCCACTTGAAGGAGTATTACAGTGGTATGTGTGTGCAATAACCAAGGACACGAACAGACTTGTTTCCTGCAGGAAAAAAAAGCACAAATCACTTGTAAAAGCCACTGATGTATTTTGTGTAAAATCATACGGCTTTACGATGATGTGTATATTGATGAGGGTGAGTCAAATAAAAACCTTTTATTTCCCCAGTGAATAGGTGTCGCAAATGTTTACAATCACCTCCATTTAGCATCCCAGCAATCGTTTTACAACAAAGATTTAAAGCATAATTTAGTACAGTCGTCCCTTGATTTATCGCGGTTCGAATCTCACGGTCCCACTTCTTCGTGATTTTCAATTCGGCACGCAACTGTTTTGATACGAGAACGGTCCCCATTTATCGTGAATAAATCGAAACGTATAGCGAATTGTTTTTATGGAGTTTTATGTTGAAATAAGGTCATTTATTCATAAAAATATAACTATTAATGATGAAGTAAAAGTATACCTAAAATACCGTACATCAGGGCAGAGCTGAAGACATCTCACAAGGATTTAGCCAATAAAAATAAATGTAGTGACGTGTAGTGATCATTAACTCAGACCCTTTTTTGACGTCATAGGACGCTTCAACCGATAAACAAGCAGATAAACTATGTATAGGCTACGCTACAGTAATATACAGTAGTGTTTATGGCTTAAACAAAAAAAATTAAATTTTCATGGTGGCGTCTATTTATTTATCGCGGAAATTAAATTTTTTCGAGGCCGATTTTGGCAGTAACTACCGCGATAAACGAGGGACGACTGTAATCATAAAGCCACGGAATAAGAAGTTGTTAAAAACTGCAGCATTGGCTGCATTACATGGCACTCGCTTCCCACAATTACCAGCAGAAACTTTTGTGCAATTCTTTAAAAAGACTTGCTAATACAACTATTTAAAATCGTCTACATTTCAGACAGCTCTGGAAAATGAGACACAGGAATGGACCAATCAGAAACCTGGGTTCATTGGTCCAAGCTTTTGAACAAATTACTTTTTTTGTTTATTATTATTATTATTATTATTATTATTATTATTACATTTAATTTTAAAAACAAAAAAAAAAATTACATTAAAATTAAAAAAGCAGTTCTTTGAAAAATACTGCTAAAGAATTTGTATCTAATTTGGCAGCTCAATTGTTTTTAGGTATTAAGATATTATGTATACGTTATACATTTTTTTTTGCAATGAGGCAAGAATAATTAAATATTTTTAGATTTTTCATATTCTTTCTTTTAACGCACAGACAAATTGAATGAACAAACACAGCTTAAAAATAAATCTTGCAATTTTACTAAAACACATGCGCATACACTCACCCCTCCATCACATTTCCTAAACACACACATTCGTTAGATCAAAAAAATTTACATAAAAAAAAAAGTTTGCTTCATTTACAACATTGTATGATATTCTCTCACTGTATATTTTCAGCAAAATTGTCCCGATTGTATTCACTGATAGTGAGGTACTTTCCCAGCTATAATTTGTAGCTACGTATGTTTGCACTTGTTTGACGCACGCCAACGTTGTAACTGCAAGGCATGTTTCCAGATCTCGTGCTCTGCTGCACTCTGACTTACATGGTATGGTGGAGGATGCAAAGATTAATACTAGGAGGATTCATTAGCGTGCACGAATGAGTGAACACCATACAGAGGTGTCAAAATGCTGAGGAAACCGAGGAAAAAAATCTTTTTTAATGACGAGCCAGACTTCAACAGTACCTTTTTACATACCAAACCAACACTGAATCTCAGAATGACTTGCTGAAGATAAGATCCTTGTTTGTTTCCCTTGTAAATTTACTTCCCCAGCTAACTAGCTTCCAGTGTTAACCTAGACTGCCAATTACAGAAACGTGGGATTGTGCAGCACTTAATGGCTTTTATGTCTTGACTAATGCATTTATTATTTCTTACAATACAAAATTTAGACTGCTGTAGTTGGTCGGTTGTTGTTGGGGGGGGGGGGGGGGGTTGTTGCGGTACAAATACTGTGCAAACTTTTTTTTATCTTTTAAATACTGCACAATGGAGAACCCAGTGCACAGAATGCACTTCAGATTGTTGTTTTGAGCAAATGATCTCTTCAATCAATCAAAAAACCTCAACAGTAACAGCATTAAGCCTTAAGTTTAGAAGAATACACCAGGCGGGGCAGATGTTCCAGCCGTCCTCAGCCTGAGAATCATGAGCTCGGAGACTCGCGGTTCAATTTGTTGAAACTCTACAGAAGCAGAATTGGGTTTTGCTTCAGAAACCGCGTTCAGGATTCGGAGGCAGGTGCTCGGACAGAAAGGCGAGGGATTAGAAGTATTTACTCGCAGCCGTGTGCACGGCAGGATAGAACCAGCGAGGTCTCGGAACGTTCCGGGAAAACTTGCCATTTGTATGCAAAGCAGTGGGATTAAACGGCAAACAGCGAGGCTGTAGATTCAGACGTGCAGACATCACATGGCAGGCTGTCCATATTTCATTTGAATAACAACAACAACAACAACAACATAATCGCCTATCCTTATCATATATACGCCATATAACCGCGTTTTTTTTCATAGTATCGTTAGTCAGAAAAGCTGAATTCCGTATATTTTTTAGCCTTTGAGAAGAATGAGAGGATTGCTTTCTCTAAAAGAGGAAATGAAAAGTTTTCTGTACATTTCTTCGACCTTTAAAACTACTGAGGAAACAAAACTTAAAGGAAAGATAGAGAGGATATTTTAAAACATGGTTGACAACATCTACGAGTGTGTACAAGTAACACTGTGTAATTAAAAATCGCCTCATGCCTTCTGTCCTGTAGAACCAGTATTACTTACATTTTGAAATCTGTGCATCAATAAAATGAGATACTCATACAATTTTATATTTTGTATGATATTTAAATATTCAAAGGAAAATTTCTTTTAAATATTTTGCTATATTTCTGGATTATTTGCGTGTTGTTTGGTGAGCGTAAATAGGCCTGAACAAGAAAAACATCATTTACCTCGCATTGATTTTAAACAGATTTCCTCGCATAATTTTGAAAAAAAAAAAAAAAAAGAGATCAAAAGTATGTGTTCCTGAAGTCTGAATCGGTCATTTCTAAATAATATTCATTTCGAAAATTATTTTTGTCTGTGTGCATATTAAAATATGAGAACATTCAAATATTATTCATGAATGAAAACAAGTAAAACGAACATTTTTGAAGATGAACCAGTTCAGACATTTGACCTTACGGTGACCTCGGTTTAAATGAAATCCAAAATTTGGTAGTTTCATCTGGTAACAAATTGTCTGCACTGATTCTTGGGATATGGAATTGAAATTGAACTACATTTCAGAAAAATAAACATAACTGTGATTAGTGTCCTAGAGGGAATTAAACAGAAGATTTTTATTAATAAAAAAATGCATATGGATTAAATTTGGGTCAAGAAATAAAAAAAAAAAATCAAACTAAAATGACTAAATAACTGTGGATTTAAAAAAATAAAAAAAAATTAAGTGAATGCTAAAGAAGGTATATACATTCATATATGCAAAATGTATTATGGTTTTATTTGGAAATGTAAAATGTCTTAATATTATGCAAAGAATGTACATTTGGTATGAGGCTGGGGCATTATATGTATATTTATATCGATTATTTCATGAGGAATCACTTTTCTAAGATATTCTTATACATTTATATGTATAAGAATATGATGCAACGCTGTTTTGAGCAGATTTTCTCCTATTAACTGAACCCCCCCACCACAAATACTTTTCTATTTAATACAACAAAAATTAACATTTATTAAACTAGTCTCTACTGCTTGCAGTTTGTGAGCAAAGCTACAAATCATATTGCTTTGAGAAATGTGGCCAGATAAATAAATAAATAAATCACGAGTTTAGGATACTGTGTGTATAATGTTTTTGTGATATTCTTCTGCATGTGTTATATTATTGCAGCACTACTACTATACCTTAGTTCAATAAGTGCAGTATTAAAGATTTGCATTTGATTTATACCAAATCTTTTATAAAAACACACACATTTCGAATAACACACAACTGAAGTGACGCTGAACGTGCAGGGCCGAGTTGGGTTTTGTGCAGCAGAAATAGAAGCTGGAAGCAAGACGTGCAGTTTGAGCCCACAGCATGTCCCTCACCTCGGTAATTATTCCCATCCAACCTCTCCGTTTCTCTGCTGCACTCTCTCAGAACAGGGGTCTCGCTCTGATCACGATGCCTTCGGGCTAAAATTAGCTCGTCCAGCCCCGTTTGATGATTAAGATCTGGACCACGCTAACGCTATAAGTCGCCCAGCAAGTAGAGGGCTGGCGAAAAAGGAGCAAAAAGGTCAAATGAAGAGGATTCCAGGAACTAAAAAAAAAAGGATCTAAGATGGGTTTGTAATAACATGTATGAAAGTAATGTGGGTTTGAGTTGTCTGTCTGTGTGTGTGTGTGTGTGTGTGTGTGTGTGTGTGTGTGTGTGTGTGTGTGTGTGTGTGTGTGTGTGTGACAGAAAAGTTGGCCACCCTTACTCCACCCTGAACAGCTACAGATGTTTGTCTTTCTGGGACGTGAGCTCTAAAACAGCAAAACAGCTGCAAACAGCTGAGCAAGAACACTACCACTGATATTGACTGATCTCGGCCTGTGATTTAATGCACCCAGAGTATACCATTAACCCGCACACGTCAAACTTCTTATACAGAAACGTAAACCGCAAATAAGATGTGATTAGATGTCAGATGTCAAGAAGATGCTTTTTCCATTTATTTGACAGCAACGCAGTTTCCTTTGACGATTAGTCACATTGCTAACTAATACAGCAGTTATGTACAAACTCCTGACTGCTGAAAAAATGATGGCTTTTTGATACCGTGAGTAATTTTGTTTGAGCGCCACTTATCTTAAAGACAACAATCGCTGCCCTAATAAAGTATTTATGATCATCATTATCTTTTAATGAAGAATTTAATGAGGCTGACAATAATTCACAGTAAACAAACAGCGACCCAACTGATCATTCATGGAAGGTTCCGGAGCGACAGGCTATACATATTAGCGATTTCCAGCATCATAACTGAGGAAATCTCTTTTGGAAAATTTGTTCATCGCCCGAATACAGATCTATAGACTTGCCTAAACTCTGTCTTATTGAAACGTTTATATTCTCTAGAGTTTTTTAGCAGTCCAGTTGCTGTGTGCTTGATGATTTTGCGTCATATACTATATGAGCTGTAGACATGAAGTTGTAATTAGCGTGGCCCGTCTCCCACTCTGCAGATGTGCTCCTGAAAGCCAACACTGTTGCGTTCGTTTCGCTGACGCAAACCTGGAAATCAGCTCTAGGACTAGGCTGTTGCTGTCGCTCCCGTGTGCGTCTTAATTAAGTGTGCGTGGCACATCACAGGATCGACGACAGCTTGTTTACAGCCGCGCCGGCACTCGGCCTTCTGAGTGCTTCTTTCTCTGCGGAAGCGTCGTACTTCGCGAGATGGCATCTGTCAAAGTCAAAGGCCCAAAGGACGCACAGCAAAGGCAGCATTCATCCTGTTTACACCCTGCCTACCAGGGCGGATTTCACCCGAGCGCCTCATGTAGAGGCCGTGTGCGAGTGAAGCGCGTCGGAAATGCTGCGAGCGACAGAAGCATCAAAAGACGAGCTTGTTTTATAAAAGCCTGATGTGCGCTTGAAAGTTAGCTGCGATTGTGCTGTTTGGACACGGTAAACAAAGTGACAGGTTCATGCTACCACAAAGTGGGGCTTAGAAAGAGTCTAAATAAAGAGCATTTCACCACAGTATTCTTCAGGGCATAAAAGAAAGCAGGTTGAGCAAATAAAATCATTCAGAGCAGGGGAAACCCCTCCGCAAATGACGGGCCTGAATGAAAAGTTCTGGAACTATATACACCAACCAGCCATCGATCAGGTGTAACATTATGACCACCTGCCTAACATTGCGTTAGTCCCCCTTTTGCTGCCAAAACAGGCCTGACCCTTCCAGCATTAACAGCAAATTGCTGATAATGCAGTAATTGCAGTTAATGAGCTACAGGAGCTCGTATGTAGGACCACACGGACCAGCCTTCGGACCCTGCCAATGACCCGGTCCCCGGTACACCACTGTTCCTTCTTTGGAGCACTTTTGATAAATACTGACCACTGCAGAATAGGAACATCCCACAAGAGCTGCAGTTGATGCTCTGTAGAGATGATCTGACCCAGTCGTCTTGCTAGCACAATTTGGCCCTCACCAAACACAATGAAATTCTTACGCTTGCCCATTTTTCCTGCTAACACATGAAGTTTTAGAACAAAATGTTTACTTGCCACCTAATATATCTCAGCCACTAGCAGGTGCCATGAAGAATATATGTATACTATATAACACATACAGTATCTCACAAATGTGAGTACACTCCTCACATTTCAACAACCATTTCAGTACATTTTTCCAACATAATAACGACTCCAAACACAACTGCCTTGCTGAAGGTGAATAATTGGCCAAGTATGTCTCCAGACCTGAACCCTATTGAGCACCTGTAGATCATTCTCAAGCAGATGGTGAAAAAGCGCCATTTGTCTAATGTCCAGCAGCTCCGTGATGTCATTATGGAGGAGTGGAAGAGGATCCCAGCAACAACCTGTGCAGCTCTGGTGAATTCCATACCCAGCAGCATTAAGGCAGTGCTACATAACAATGGTGTCACACAAAATATATACACTTTGCACACAGTTTTGACATGTTCACTTAGGGTGTACTCACTTTTGTTGGCAGTTATTGAGACAATAATGGCTGCACGTTGAGTTATTTTTAGAGGACAGTAAATCTATACTGCTATACATGCTGCACATTTACTACTATAATATATCCGAGTTTCATTTCTATAGTATTGTCCCTTGGGAAGACACTAAAATATTTGCTGAAATTTGAGGGGTGTACTAACTTTTGCGGGAAACTGAATAGTTAGATAATCAGTGGAGCATCAAATCTGATCAGTCTCTGTGTTTCCAGTTAAAATATTAGTGTCAGTATTACAATATCCTTATGACCAGCGCACATCAGGAGTACAAAGCACATCTGTCATAACACGTTTGAGTGTGTAGGATGGTGCAGGCTGTGGGATTTGATTGGAACGTGCCCGACTGCCAGCGAGGTCAGAGTGTGCGCGTTGTGCTGAGAAGGAGGAAGTGACCTTCTAAAGCCAGCGTGACTAAATCTATCTCTTGTTCATTAATTCAAATCAGCTCCATATAAAAAAAAATAAATAAAAAAAAACAAAACAAAAAAAAAACACTGCGCCTTTTTTCGACACCAGAAATACTTTGGTATTTGAATAATTGCCCATTTGACTGGTGGGGATGTGGATGGGGTTGTTCCATCCTATTTTAATAACAAAGAAGCCTTTTCCCCCCCCTTACATTAACACACACTGACCTTAAATGTTCAATTTGAGGTAATATAGCATTCGTGTTTAAATGTTTACATGTCAAAATCACGAAGCTCTGATTAAAAAGAAAATGTGGGCAAGCACGAGTATTAAAACTCCACTTACAGATCGACCTCAAGTTAGACACCGCTATGCTATTTCAGTAAAACATGCCTCAATATATAGCGCTTCAGTAAGTGCTTTATCGGGGTCAAGGTCGCAGCAGAATACACATTCACACTCGGTCATAGACTTTAGAGAAGTCTATTAAACCTGTCAGCATGATTTGAGAGGCAGAACACGAACAAATGGAAAGTATCATAACTTTGTACATTTTCCACTGAAACACAGCACATGATGCCAACATATATATTTTACATACATACGCCTGTTCATTTCGTTCCTTAAATTCAATTCTACTTCAAACCAAAATGTATATACGATTTAAATTTTATTCAAATTCTTTTTACACAATTCATTTATTCTCTCTCTCTCCATCTCTCCCTGTATTATATATAGAGGAACTAAACGTCATGTTTAGTTTGTAAGTCGCAAAACTGTTAAACAGAAACAACCTGGACGAAGAGGAAAAATTTTATATAAACACACACGTTGTATACACACTAACAAGAATTCGTTAGAGCTAGCAGAGACTAGTGACATACTGTAGAAAAAGATATATAAAATCCAAGCAATGCGGTACCTCTAAAAGTTTCCATAATACTAAAGAATAAAAATACAAAAATAATACAAAAATGTAAAAAAAGATGAGAAACTCGCAGAGTAACCCAAGTTCACATTTGAACTGAGGACCCTGAAGCATGCGAGACAGCGAGATCTGCTGCACCACCATGATTAGAGAGTAACTATTCTATTTTCATACATCAATAACAATTCGTTATGTTATTGATGTATGAATCTTCTAAGAGAAACACCATTTCCCCCTAAGACACTTTAAGATGACTGCCCTTACACAACCTTCCAACATTATACTCTCTCGTATAAAAGCTATGCTTCCTTACGCATATGCTTACTTAGGTCAGTGACACTTAGGTCAGTGAATATTATAATCTGGAGCACAGATCAGCACAGGATTCTGACTGACATTCTTGCGAAAACTGCATTTCTTCCGTTTCCCACATCTATAATAAGGACATGATCCATCACGTCCCTCTGGATCCAGTAAACCCGAGGTGCACTCGGGGGTCGAGTCCATGGCCCCGGCCGAAAGACTCGCTTCCTTCTTTTAGACAAACTGGATGGACTCAAAAGCGCATTGTGTGCCATTCTACTGGAATGTTGTCCACATTCCTGGGAATTGAACTGGGAATCCCAGAGAATGAACAAAACAATTCTCAGTGGGCCACTTGCACAGTCTCAAAAGAGACTGGGAGCAGCTTCAGCAGGGCCACTTGAGACAGCATAACTGGGACAGCTGTGTCGAGGCCAAGCCCCTTGTACACACTCAATATCCTGCACAATGTTCCCATTTTAAAACAGGCTTCAAATGAACACATTGTACTGGGTATAAATGCACAAACGAGGACTGAGGACTCAGGAGAAAAAGAGTGGAAAAGACAGAAGTTAGGACATTGTGCAAGACTGTATTTGCCGTCGCATGGGTCTGAAAGCAGAAAGACAAAGTTGTTTGAGGTGTTAAACATCGACCAAGAGAGCAGATGTTAATAATAAACCCAGACTAACCTGTATGCACTCAGATGGTGAATGGTGAGGAGCAGATCTGGAAGATTTCCCGGAATAATTAATTGATTGATTGATTGATTGATTTCAAAGGCAGAGCAACAGCCGCGGGTCTTGTCCCTAAACAGACTAAAGACATGCAACAGCCGCCTGAGAAGGGCTTCCTCTCTCTCTCGCTCCCTCTCTGTGTGTGTGTCTGCCTGCCTCTCTCTCTCTCCCCCTCTCTCTATTTCTGTGTGTGTGTCTACCTCTCTCTCTCTCTATTTCTGTGTGTGTGTGTGTGTGTGTGTGTGTGTCTGCTTCTCTCTCTCTCTCTCTCTCTCTCTCTCTCTGTGTGTCTGCTTCTCTCTCTCTCTCTCTCTCTCTGTGTGTCTGCTTCTCTCTCTCTCTCTCTCTCTGTGTATGTGTGTGTCTGCTTCTCTCTCTCTCTCTCTCTCTCTCTCTCTCTGTGTGTATGTGTGTCTGCTTCTCTCTCTCTCTCTCTCTCTCTCTCTCTCTGTGTATGTGTGTCTGCTTCTCTCTCTCTCTCTCTCTCTCTCTCTCTCTGTGTATGTGTGTCTGCTTCTCTCTCTCTCTCTCTCTCTGTGTATGTGTGTCTGCTTCTCTCTCTCTCTCTCTCTCTCTCTCTCTCTGTGTGTATGTGTCTGCTTCTCTCTCTCTCTCTCTCTCTCTCTCTCTCTCTGTGTATGTGTGTCTGCTTCTCTCTCTCTCTCTCTCTCTCTCTCTCTCTCTCTCTCTCTCTCTCTCTCTCTCTATGTGTGTCTGCTTCTCTCTCTCTCTCTCTCTCTCTCTCTCTCTCTCTCTCTCTCTCTCTCTCTATTTCAACCTTGTTTCATCAACACACAATAGAGGAAGGCGTAAACCTGAATCTAAACCTAAAACAAGAACACACACACGTGTGAACGCTCCACTCACAGCGCGAAAACCGCAAGCCGGAACCAGACTGCTGCAGCTCCTGCAGGACCTCCGCACACAAAGGCACCCGATGCGGCGTCAGTATCTGTGAGCTCCGAAGCCTTCAACAGACCTGCTTGTGCTCTCCGGAACCTCCAGCAACACACACACACACACAAAATTGCATACATGCGCCCTGAAAAGGAAGCGGATTTTTTCCTTTTTTTTTTTTTTTTTTTTAAATGCGAACCACACCAGAGCGCATGCGCAGTTCTGGGCACACGCGCGCGTCTCCATGCCAACTCCCATTGAAATTACGTGGGGAGATTCCGAACACGAGTACACTTCCGTGCTACAAAGTAAGGAGGGACACGTGACAGAAAAATGAACTCTTGAATACTATGTAGTAGGCGAGTATGCTGGTGTTTGGGGCGGAGCCTCAAACTCAGTAGGTAGGATCAAATTTGTGGCATCGTTTTAGCATTTTTTTTATATTAAAATATGCATTGTCAAATATTTTTCAGATATGTATTAAATATAAGATAGATAGATAATTCTATCTATCCATCCATCCATCCATCCATTCAGATCAGGTATAACATTATGACCACCTGGCTAATATTGTGTTGGTCCCCCTTTGACTGCCAAAACAGTCCTGACCCATCGAGCATTAACAGCAGTAACATCTTCAGAAATGTGAGCTACAGGAGCTCTTCTGTTGGATCAAACCACATGGACCAGCCTTCACTCCCAAACGTACATTATGAGCCTTTGGCCGCTCATGACCCTGTAACCAGTTCACCACTATTCCTCCCTTGGACCACTTTCGATATATTCTGACCACTGCACCCCAGGAACATCCCACAAGAGCTGCAGTTTTAATGCCATAATAGAGACAATCAGTGTTATTCACTTAAACTGTCAGTGGTTATAATGTTATCCATTCATCCATCCCAGTCTAGTCTAGTCTAATCTGTCATGGGCTGTCTCTGAATCACTGACTTACATTCTAATATAGTTTGTCCATGAATTTGTATTCAGTTATTTCCAATATTCTATTAGGAGCAGCATAACTGAGTGTAAGTTTAGTATTGAGTTTCTATCCAATCTGATTTCAGCCATCACATCACATGCTACCTGGGTCAAAGGTATCTATCTGCTGCAAGGCCTTCAGGACTGCAGTCTCTTTTAGCCTACAATCTATAAAATCACTTCTGTAGCAAACTGCACAAGCTCGAAAATATTCATGTCGATTTAATAACCGTTTATTCATTCCACAAAGACTGACACAGGAGAAGAAATGGATTTGGTCACGGATATATTTACAAGAACATTTAAAAAAAAAAAAAAAAAAAAAAAGCTGAAAGGGCAGTCCAAAAAAGTTGTTAAGCTTTTTCATGTCTTTTTTTTGTTTTCTTATCTGCTGAATTTGCACAAAAACACACAATTTGCTTTAATTTCAAATGCCCAGGAAAACCACTACGCATGGAAATAGTACACAAAAATGCACTGAAAATCAGAGGTCATTTCATGAGATTCATATTGATGATTCTGCAAGAGATGATGTTTGCAGGTGGCTGCAGTGAATGGAGACTTGTGTTCATCTGGTTTCTTGCTGTAGAAATGACATTCATTCTCATAGCATGAGATACTTGTCATTAATGCAGTGCTTTGTTATACTGTGCTTCCGTATAATATTGATGATTTCATAATGATGATATTAAGAGGTCGATGGATTCAGGTAGGGCACCACTGAAGGGCTGTGTGTGAAATGCACAGCCTTCTACTGCTATCTGTCTGTCCTCCTAAGCTCAGCTATCAGTCTCTGTAGATTTTCACATTGTTCTCATGTCTGCATGATCTCTCAGAAACATTAATGTAAGTATAATACTGATTTATTTTGACCCTAGATGTGAATGAGTGTGGGAATGTGTGCTCAAGATGTATTCTTGCAACTGGCTTGAGATCCACCGTGACTCTGACCAGGATAAATCAGTAATCTGAAGTTAAATAATAAACACAAATGAATTATAAAACACGCCTAAAAGAAAATCTAACTGTATTTCAAGGGGGATACATAAAAAAAAAAACGTATTGATAAAACAAACTTGTGTTCGGATGGACTGGTTCTCGGTATGATATCTGTAAAACACAACCTCATGATAATCCACCATTTTATCAATTTTGTGAGCTCCCAATATTAAAAATGTTTTTTACACAAATGTATGACAATTGTATGCAAATGGATTTTCTAAGTGAAAAATGTTATACAATTAAATAGTACATTTGTCAAAGAAATGTATGCTAAGGGTGGGAAAACGTTTGAGAACTTCTGGTTTACAGAATGATTGTCTACTTCTACATTTATGTTGTTTACCAGATGCCCCTATACAGAGCAACTTGCGGCTCATTTTTACAACTAAACTATTAAACGATACAACGTTTAGTACCTTAATCACTGAGCTGCCACTCTCCATTGTTTACTTAATTATACTGCTTTAATCTGCCTCACAGCTGCTCTGTAGCAGAGATGCCCAAACTAAAGCCCAAGATGGCCTGGGGTGATCTGTGTTTGAGATGTGAATGAGTGTGGGAATGTGTGCTCAAGATGTATTCTTGCAACTGGCTTAAGAGCCACCGTGACTCTGACCAGGATAAATCAGTAATCTGAAGTTAAATAATAAAAAAATTATAAAAACACACCTAAAAGAAAATCTAATTGTATGTCAAGGGAGATACATAAAACAAATGTGCTCAGATGGACTGGTTCTCGGTATGATTTCTGTGATCTTTGATTTACCCATAAATAAGAAGAGGGGGGAAAAAAGGGGGATATAGAATGCTGTCAAAAACTTTTGACAAAGACCAGCTTCTTGTCCCTCATTAGAAGTCTCTGAGTAGCTGTATGAGACCTTGAACTTTATTGTACTATCATTTTTAGCGAACTGGAACTTTGAAAATAAAACCGCATTAATTATGCCGATTACAATGTAATGTTTTCTATTATTTTTGTTTTTAAATATTATAGAAATCATAAATGAGAGAAACCATGGCAACATTAGTTGAAATAATATTTGGTATAATGTAAGATTTATTTTCAGCTCTTAGGCCCATCAAGTTAGATTTTTGGCCCTTTCTTGAAAAAGGTTTGGGCACCTCGGCTCTATAGTCTGTAATACTCAAGGGTCCTGATAAAGTTACTTACTGAACCTACAACATGAACTAGAAATGAGGATTAAACCACTCAAAAGATTTCGGGACAGCCCACAATGCAGAAGAACCGCTACAGATAGAAAATGTGGCGTCACGTCGCCACCTTGTGAGGAATTCGGAGTGATTTCCTACATTAAATCACAATCAATAATACTAATAAGAATGCTACATGAATAGTGTTTTACTATATGCAAGATCGTTGCATGAATTCATTGCTAATGGAGACTGTATATAAATTTATAATAAGGGAAGGAAAAAAAAAAAGTTGGTTATCAAAAAAGACTATTAACATGACAATAGACTTGCAGTTAAGACTGTCTTTATTCTCAAGTTTTTAACATTTCAACTGAGTGAATTGAGGGATTAAGTCAACAATAATGTGTTGACCCCAAACTTTCATAAACATTGATGTTATACATCATCAGTGACTTGGAAATAATAAGGTATCCGTTTCCAAACCAAGCTACAGAAGTAACAAACTAAATCATTGCAATTGATTTATGTTCCAAACAATGAACCAGGAGAGTAAAATAGTCATTTTTGTTGACACGGTGAAAAGCAAAAAAAAAAAGGAAAACCAAAAGACGAAATATTTCGCATTTGTAAATTAGCCCTAAACCTGAACATTGAACACGACTATATGCAAAACAAGGCAACATTATAACGTACATTGGCTTTAATTGACTAGAAGGTTAACACCCAGTCTCAATGCAATACAAGAAAGCAAAAGAAGAAAAAAGAAAAAAAAAAAAAAAACGATTGGCTTGTAACAATTGCAATAACCACAGAAAACACCAGTTTTTTTTGTGGGAGAAAAAAATATTATGGTAAATATTTTTGATCCGTTTTAGAAGATAATGCAGTTAACAGAGCTTTCTGGAAAAAAAGAAAGTTAGTTAAACCTCACATTCCTGGAATGGTACAAGTGCATTTCTTTGCACACAATATGCTAAACTCAGTGCTTAGGGGATAACACACTGATACTGCCCAAGAAAAGGCATATCCTCTGGAGTGATTCAAAGCTGAATGGTTTGAAATAAACCACACCAAAAAAAAAAATTCTCTCATCACTTCTAGCTTCATTTCAGGTTTCCAACACTTTAAATATCAAGGGGAAAAAAAATAATAATAATAAAATTGCAACTTAGAAAATGCAAAGAAATGACCAATGCTATGATTTAGGATTATAAGAAAGATACAGTTCTCAGAGTTCTTGCTTACTAAGCACTGTAAACATTTCTTAAATGCTGTAAACATTACCAGAATGGGTTTTCTTTTTAGAAAGGCCAGTTAACAGCTGGTCAGCTGAGATACAAGTCAGCTCTAAATGCCAATTCTATTTTCCCCTCATCTCTGCATAGATTAAATGTTCTTTCAAGATTTAATAAATGCAAATAAGTCAACAATGACAAGGCAAAAACGCAAACCCCGTTGGCTGCATTGCTGCGAATTAGAGAACAAAAAGAACTCTAACAGCGGAAACCTATGTTTATAGCTACGTTTTTCTTTTTTTTTTTTCTTTTGAATGTCTCTGCTTTCTGACACTGAGCTAATACATTGTGCTTCAGGACATATAGTGCAAGTGCAGCTAAATTGTTACAAACGTCTAGGTTTTAACTCAGCGACACATTTGGCACTTTTGTACAACGTTTTTACTACTGCCTCCTGGTCTTTTACCGTAATAACATGCATAACGTTGGAACGTTCATTCTTATACATTTTCCTCCCAACTCAATAAGGACCATGTTCGCTACCAATATCATTCAGCCTATCAATCGGGTAATATAAGCTACTTGACAACTGGCGAGTGCACCTATGACGCGAAATAGGCAACGATATGCAATATGATCATTGTCACCCACTGAAGAAGCATTTTGTATACATTTATCAGTCTATAACCACAAACATATACAACTTACATATAATTTTACAATAAGTCACCTATCCAGGAATTCCCATACAGCCACTTTAATGCTGAGGACACTGGAAACCCAGAGAGATGAATAAACCCAGTACCAGTGTCTCCTTAAATCAGACTTCAGTCATGTATCAGACACGATATCTTTAATACCTGGACGAATTCCTGCTTGTGTGTAATGCTGGGTTCTGTGTCCATCCAATCTATTTACTAGTATCTTTACAGTGCAAGACAAAACAAATGAGCTTGGAGAAAAGGTAAGGCAAAACCTATAAAAAAGGCAGGTCGTAAAATTACAAAAAGGTTGTTTCTACAAAAAGTAATAAGGGTGAAGAAAACAATGCATCGTTCGGTAAATAAGACCGACACAGTAAAAACATTGAACAATTCTTCAAACAACCAATTTGTAGACTGAACTCCAATTAAACAAACAGTTCAACTTCAAATACAAATAGCTTGAAACATGACAGCATGTTTTCATCATGAATCTCTTATAAAAGTCCACATCATAGTATTTGTGTAGCTGTTTTCTATTAAAAGTTATAATGTTGCATCAGAGATATCGAAGCTGTGCCACAACTCTTGTAAGAGAAATAAACTGAATAAGTGAGAAGAAATGTTGGTGTTTGTCTGTCATTCAGGCCTACAAATAAAAGGAGTCATTATGATACTCTAAGGGGGGAAAAAAATATAAAATTAAAATAAAAAAAAAAGTAAGAAAGAATATATCTTAAGAATCCTACTGGGCAACAGAGTCAAACAAAGTTTTGATTACCTCTTTACATATCCCAAGGACTTCAGACTCTGCACAAATCAGTGCTGACTTTGATCACATTTGGCAAAAGCTTGAAAAAAAAAAAGAATAATAATACAATAACATATGCAACATTGTTTTTTCCCCCCATCCAAGGAGGAACCAAACTCAATGAATTTCTCTCAACACAAAATAATGTCGAAAGGAATCGAAGGGAAATTAGACCGGTTCAATCCCGAGTACGATTGTTCTGGTTCTGTGCCAATGACATCTTTACACAGCATTAAATAAGATGAAATATTACATAGTTGTGCAAACTGATCTGAGCTGCCCTACAGATCTGAGCTGCCCTACAGCTCAAACCACATCAGTACTCTGTAAAGACTACAAAGGATCGATTAAAGATTGTTAAATTCGAACTAAAACGCACAAAGAGTCAGAGGCTGGTTCCACAGTAAACACGCACACAGAGCGAAAGAGGGCTGAACCATAAGCTGTAGGTATCCTTCAGTGTTTTTCCCTTTTCCCAATTCAACATCCAGGATTTGAATATAGCTTTGAAGAATGCAACAGAAATAAGATGCTGGAATCAGTACCACGACAGAAGGTGCTAGCTCACGCCAACATCTGATCACGGCGGGATTTAAGGCAGGTTCTGGCTCATTGACCCTGTGCCTGGCCCCGTTACAGTCCGGGTTAGAGTATGTTTATGCTGAGTGCAGCGGGATGACAAACTTGCAGCCGAACGGCGAGTGGTACCTGATGCCCACTTCCTGAAACACCTGGCGTGGCACGCCGATGTCACACAGGTAGACTCGACCCGCTCTCTCTGGCAGTGGCAGAGGCAGGCCCAGGCAGAGGGACCACTTCGCCTCAACAGCTTGCTCCTGCCCGCTCACGGGAGGATCTATACTGAGCACGGGCGCTCGATTCTGATTGGCCCAGTCAGCCGCTGCCCGGTACCACGGCTGCTCCCTCAGGAAAGTGTTCTCATGAGAGTCGAGACAGTTTATGACCAGGTCCACTGGGGTATCTGGTAAATCTGAGAAAATAAAGGACATATTGGCTTAACACTAAATGAATTAACATACATGACACAATAGGATCACTGATTCATATAATCAATCATTTTAATGTGATGTGTTGAGATGATGAGAGGGAGTATTTTGAGCAGCTGATGAGTGAGGAAAAGAGAAAAGGTTGGATGATGTGGAGATGGTGGATAGGATTAGTATAGAGGAAGTGAGAGCAGCTATTAAGAGGATAAAGAGTGGAAAGTCCGTTGGACCAGATGACATACCAATAGAAGTGTGGAGATGTTTAGGGGAGATGACAGTGGAGTTTTTAACAAGATTGTTTAACAGGATTTTGGAAGGTGAGCGGATGCCTGAGTAATGGAGGAGTGTGCTGTCACGATCTAAGAATAAGGGAGAACTGCAGTAACTAAAAGGGAAAAAAAGTTAATCAGTCACACCAAGAAGTTATGGGAAAGAATAGTGGAAGCCAGGCTGAGAGAAGAGGTGACCATCTGTGAGCAACAGTATGGTTTCATGCCGAGGAACAGCACTACGGACGCGATGTTAGCTTTGAGAATGTTGATGGAGAAGTACAGAGAAGGTCAGAAGGATTTGCAGTGCGTTTCTGAATTTAGAGAAAGCGTACAACAGGGTGCCGAGAGAGGAATTATGGTATTAAGGAAGTCAGATGTGTCAGAAGTATGTTTGGGTGGTACAGGACATGTACAAGGACAGTGTGACAGCAGTGAAGTGTGCAGTAGGAACAACAGACTGGTTCACGGTGGAGGTTGAACTGCATCAAGGATCGCCTCTGAGGTCAGACAGACCAGACCATGGACTATGTTGGTTGCGGATGATATTGTGATTTGTGGTGAGAGTAGGGATGAGTTTAGTTACATGGGGTCAACTGTGCAAAGAAATGGAGTGTGTGTTAGAGAAGTGAAGGAAAAAGTACAGGCAGGGTGGAGTGGGTGGAGAAGAGTGACAGGAGTGATTTGTGATAGAAGAGTATCTGCAAGAGTGAAAGGGAAAGTTTATAGGACTGTGGTGAGGCCTGCGATGTTGTACGGTTTAGAGACAGTGGCATTGAGTAAAAGACAGGAGGTGGAGCTGGAGGTAGCAGAGCTGATGATGTTGAGGTTTTCGTTGGGAGTGTTGACAATGGACAAGATTAGAAATGAGTTTATTAGAGGGACAGCGCATGTCGGACGGTTTGGAGACATGGTGAGGGAGGCGAGAACGGGATGGTTTGGACATGTGCAGAGGAGGGACATGGGGTATATCAGTAGGAGAATGCTAAAGATGAAGCCGCCAGGAAGGAGGAAAAGAGGAAGACCAAGGAAGAGGTTTATGGATGTGGTGAGGGAAGACATGTAACAGGTTCACCAGTGTTTCTTCCTTGGACCACTTTTGATAGATTCTGACCACTGCAGACCAGGAACAGCCCACAAGAGCTGCAGTTTTGGAGATGCTCTGACCGTCATCTACACAACAATTTGGCCCATGTCAAAATCCTTATGCTTGCCAATTTTTCCTGCTTCTTGCACGTCAACTTTGAGGAAAAAATGTTTACTTGCTGCCTAACATATCCCACCCACTAACAGGTGCCATGATAAGGAGATAATCAGTGTTATTCACTTCACTGCTCATAATGTTATTGTCTCAATGTTATTCCTGGTCAGTGTATTTATTTGATTAAAAACCACCATTTTTGCATCCTCAAAACATTGTAACTTTCTCAGTCTACTTCATCACACAGCTGTAACTTACTACAACCAACTGAACACCCTGGAAAAATATTAACAAACTGAGTGAGAAAGCTATATAAACATTGTTATATAAACCTATGTATATAAACATTTTGTTGAAGACTGTAAATGTAAGTAGGTAGTACAGGCTTTACCCTCTTTATTTAGATTACCACAAGAATTGATTATTTTGATTATACTGTTGTTTTTTCTCTAATACGAGGTGGTATCAAAAAGTTTTGAGACTGGCTCTGTTTACAAGAAAGTACTTTAGTGATCTACGTTTTCACACCATCACCTTCAAAATAGTCCCCTTTCACAGAAATACAGCTCTTCCAGCGTTCCTGCTACTTCTGGAATTATCTCGTGGAAGCGTTCATTTTGAAGCGTGTCAAGCACCCTCTGCGATTCGTGCCGGATAATGGCTCCATAATGGTGTGCTCTGCTCAAAACACCTCGAATGACTCATTGCAGCATCTCCTTACATCAAACGTCTCTGCGGTTGATTTGCTCAGTTTCACACAGAATTTCACGGTCGCTCTTTGTTCTAACTTGCTGTCCATGATGAAATTGCAGACGTGGTAACGCACGAGGTCGGGATATCACCAGTTAGCACCATATAGTCTTGAAGCTTCGATACCACATCGTATTTGAATATGTGATGCGTGATATTTAATATTTAAATCTAATTTAGTGTCATTCAATGACCGGTTTTACAGCAGGCACTAAAAGTTCAGCACAAACAAGAGGTTTGTTTGCAAAAAAAGTACCTTTGACGCTGGAAACCTGTTTGCCACCCGTCTTGCTGAATAGTGCGAGTTCACTGGTGATGGCTTCTAGCATCTTCACGAAGTTGGGGAGGAAGAGGACGACCTCCACTTCATGGTTGGCCAGGTGGCGGCCGCAGCTGATTCCTTGAGCTCCCTGTACATGTGGCCCACACAGCAAAGCCACTGTTGGACGCTGGTGCAAATTTTTAGGTGTGAGCCTACAAAAGAAGAGCGTATGAATAGTCTGGTACATACTACTTTAGCCCTCAAAATGAAAGGGACACTAATCAGGTGAAACAAAAATGCTGATCTAAAATATATAGCTGTTATAATGTCTCTAAACTAAAAAAATAAGACTTTAAATATAACATCCTATACAGACTACACAGTTTTATTCACACTGACCTGTTTGGGCCTCCGAGCAGTGTGAGAGACATCTGACTGGCACACACACCGGTCATCTCCAGCCTGCGCTCCAGAGAGAGGCCGTAATTCTCAGCCATGCTCAGCACGCGCTTGTGCAACTCGTATGAGATACTGGGGACAACCAACCCCGAATCTTTAACAAAAAATAAATGTAAAAAAAAAAATTCCCATGATTCCAAAATAATTTCTGAATAATTTACAAAATGTTAAATAAAAATCTCCAGACGTTAAACAATTTTTAATTAACTTGCACTATTCATCATATTCTTCTCTCGGCTTCTCCCATCAGGGGTCGCCACAGCGGATCATCAGTCTCCGTACCCCCCCCCCGTCCTCTACATCTGCCTCTTTCAACCCAAATACCCTCATGTCTTTCCTTACCACATCCATAAACCTCCTCCTTGTCCTTCCTCTTTTTCTTCTTTCTGGTGGCTCCATCCTCAGCATTCTCCTACCTGTCCCTCCTCTGCACATGCCCAAACCATCTCTATCTCACCTCCCTCACCTTGTCTTCAAAACGTCCTGCATGCCCTGTCCCTCTAATAAACTCATTTCTAACCCTGTCCATCCTCGTCACCCCCAACAAAAACCTCAACATCTCACTATTCATCATTTTCTTACCAGTGCTATATTCTTTTGCCCCTGACTGAGGCACTATGATCTGCCTGTAGACGACAGGCTTGGCTTCCAGAATGTTCTCGTCATGTCGGTAACGTGAGGGCGTCTGCTCTATGGGATTTCCCCGTGACCGAGCGCCGTTGCCTCGCCGGTCCGACGATTCGATCTGCGAGAACACTGCGGCTTTGTCGAACAGGGCCAGGTTCCCTTCAAAGTCGAAGTCTTCGTCTAGGACGTCGTCCATGCCGTCGCCGAAACATTCGTCGTCTTTGTTCTTCATCTGACCATTCTTCGAGCCGTTCTTCTTCGGCGTGACCTGATTTACACCTCGACTGCTGGACGACCCTGAAATAGAAAATAATCAGGCACTACTTTTTTTTTTTAACAAACACAAAGTGTGGATATGTTCTTTACTGTTCTACTTATTTCAGCATATTTTAACAAATGTCTTCATCTCTTCCATCCTTCATTTATTTATTTACTCCCTCGATATGCAGAATTGTCAGGATTTTCTCCTTTTATGAGAAATTCTTGAAGCTGGACATAAAACCCAAAAAACAAGGAAGTGTCAACGAATTTGTGCGAGCGCAATACAAAATGTATTTATTTTTTTTTTGTCAGTTTTATAACGGGGGAAGTGGTGGCTCCAGCGGTTAAGGCGCTGGGTTACCGATCGGAAGGTCGGGGGTTCAAGCCCCGGTATCGCCAAGCTGCCACTCTTGGGCCCTTGAGCAAGGCAGTTAACCCTCTACGCTCCAGGAGACCCTTACGAGAAAAATAAAATCAAGGACCGTGACGTCGGAGCGACGTGGGGCCGCCTTCCCGTGGGCTTACCGCCTGCAGGAGGGACTGTAAGGGACCGGTGCTGAGAGGATTGGGCAGCAGTCGAAGGCGGGGGCCTTGACAGCCCGATCCCTGGACGTTCTGCATGTAAAAAAAAAAAAGATTGCACATGTGCCCCGAATAGAAAGCTCTGTACTGAAGTGGTTCAGTATGAATACATGTACCGTTACACCCCTTTAGTATTTACTCAAGATTATGCATTAGGGGTCTCTCCAGTAATTGTGCTTCTGCAGTCCTGCTGTGTGTTGCACCGTGGTCCAAAACAAACTACATTTCATTACAATGTATATACGTCACATAAAAGAATGTTTGAGGCTCCCACTGCCTCCCACCGTATACTTACATGAGTTGTGTCTTCGTCTGAAGCCTTTACTCTGGCCAATCTCTACATGGCGCTCTATATAGCTCTTGGAGTAGTGCTGTGACGGAGACATGCCGCCATCTTGAAGCCTGGGTTCAGCTTTGGGCATGTTTACAGGCACACTGTTGACTCCATTCCCTGCTCCTTTGTCCTTGCGTCCTGTGTAGCCGGGTACAGAGGAGCCAGATTCAGGAACACTCCGCTTTGTGACTCCATTGGAGCAGTTACGGATTTCCAAGATCTTGAGATCTTTAATGTCCACAGCACTGTAAACAGACATTAGGTGCTGCTTTGTTAGAATGCAGAAAACCCATTTCATGTAGAAATACAAACAGGTTTTACTGCACATGGGACACAATTCTGAACCTGAACCCGTACCTGAAAGTTACCTCGGGCACCGAACACTTGATGCCATTGTGAAACGGCTGTTTCAAGGAGATGGTCTGACGGGCCTGGTCAACCGAGGACACTTCTCCTTGGTACATCCCCAAAGTCGGACCACAGTTGATTGAAACAAGGCTGCCCAAACATTCTGCTGCCATTCTGCCTAATGAACACCTTTATCAGGGGAGATTTTATATATATATATATATATATATATATATATATATATATATATATATATATATATATATATATATATATTCCTCTTTTAAGTAAACATTGCAACTGCTAGCTGATACAAAGAAAAGTTAGTTATAAAAGTCTGACTGAAAACAATTAGCTCTAGACTGGCTAAGACAGATGTAGATATATAAACACACAACCAGAAAAACAACATATTATTGTTTAAAAAACATGTACAAAAAAACAACAACGTGGTTACTGTGCTTCTCTATTACAAAGAGCGCAGCAGCTAGCGGCTATACCGAAATAATACAGAGACGAGCTTTAGCCTAGCAGAACTAGCCAGCTAGCTTACTTTCCACAAACCATTAGCGTGCTAACAGCTCGAAGGTTTTGTTCGGTTTTATAGAGTTATACAGAGATACACACCTGGTACAAGTGGAATTAGAAATAAGTGAAAACAAATGATATAATGATATATATTTTCGTTGCGCTGTCTGGTTGTTTTCCTTTTCTTCTTTTTCTTCTTCTTCTTCTTTTCTTTTTCCTTCTTCTCCTCGCGTTCTCTCTCTCTTCTTCGCGGATGCCGTGTGAAGCGCCGTATGCACGCGCTTAAACTCACTACCGCCCCATACTGTTAGGGAGCAAACTAACAAGGCGGAAATAACAGAATAACAGAAAATAATACATATTTTATTTTTTACCTTTTTCGTGCTCAAAATGCTACACACATTCTTACTATAATCGCTTTTTATATCGCTTTTTTTCTCGGAAAAAACAACAACAACACTGGTGATTGGTAAGAGTTTTCAGGAGGGACCCTCGTGAGTCACGTGACAGCTTGACAACCACCTCACGACTGCATTTCCTGAGAGATTTGTTTTTAGACGCTTTACCCAAAGAAGCGGTTTTATTCTTCTGCTGTTGTAAATATTATGATGATTTTGTGATATCTGATTATTTACAGCAACGCTCGGGTTGGTAAAGAAGCCTGCCAGGTACGTGCAGTGTTTAGTTGCTAGCGAGGATGCTAATATAGCTAATATTAATTAATGCTTTGTCGTTTCATTGATATTCCTAAACGCCTATCAGATTTCATACAGATTTTTAATAGGTTTGGTTTTAAAAATACACAATTTTCAGGTGATAATCAACAAATTTACAGGCAAATGTAGTGTGCAGTTTAGTTGTGCATGCAGAACTTGCATTCACAACTGAGAAGTTATTTATACAGTGAGGAAAATAAGTATTTGAACACCCTGCTATTTTGCAAGTTCTCCCACTTAGAAATCATGGAGGGGTCTGAAATTATCATCGTAGGTGCATGTCCACTGTGAGAGACATAATCTAAAAAAAAATCCAGAAATCACAATGTATGATTTTTAAACTATTTATTTGCATGATACAGCTGCAAATAAGTATTTGAACACCTGTCTATCAGCTAGAATTCTGACCCTCAAAGACCTGTTAGTCTGCCTTTAAAATGTCCACCTCCACTACATTTATTATCCTAAATTAGATGCACCTGTTTGAGGTCGTTAGCTGCATAAAGACACCTGTCCACCCCATACAATCAGTAAGAATCCAACTACTAACATGGCCAAGACCAAAGAGCTGTCCAAAGACACTAGAGACAAAATTGTACACCTCCACAAGGCTGGAAAGGGCTACGGGGAAATTGCCAAGCAGCTTGGTGAAAAAAGGTCCACTGTTGGAGCAATCTTAAGAAAATGGAAGAAGCTAAACATGACTGTCATACTCCCTCAGACTGGGGCTCCATGCAAGATCTCACCTCGTGGGGTCTCAATGATTCTAAGGAAGGTGAGAAATCAGCCCAGAACTACACGGGAGGAGCTGGTCAATGACCTGAAAAGAGCTGGGACCACCGTTTCCAAGGTTACTGTTGGTAATACACTAAGACGTCATGGTTTGAAATCATGCATGGCACGGAAGGTTCCCCTGCTTAAACCAGCACATGTCCAGGCACGTCTTAAGTTTGCCAATGACCATTTGGATGATCCAGAGGAGTCATGGGAGAAAGTCATGTGGTCAGATGAGACCAAAATAGAACTTTTGGGTCATAATTCCACTAAACGTGTTTGGAGGAAGAAGAATGATGAGTACCATCCCGAGAACACCATCCCTAATGTGAAGCATGGGGGTGGTAGCATCATGCTTTGGGGGTGTTTTTCTGCACATGGGACAGGGCGACTGCACTGTATTAAGGAAAGGATGACCGGGCCATGTATTGCGAGATTTTGGGGAACAACCTCCTTCCCTCAGTTAGAGCATTGAAGATGGGTCGAGGCTGGGTCTTTCAACATGACAATGACCCGAAGCACACAGCCAGGATAACCAAGGAGTGGCTCTGTAAGAAGCATATCAAGGTTCTGGCGTGGCCTAGCCAGTCTCCAGACCTAAACCTAATAGAGAATCTTTGGAGGGAGTTCAAACTGCGTGTTTCTCAGCGACCGGCCAGAAACCTGACTGATCTAGAGAAGATCTGTGTGGAGGAGTGGGCCAAAATCCCTCCTGCAGTGTGTGCAAACCTGGTGAAAAACTACAGGAAATGTTTGACCTCTGTAATTGCAAACAAACAAATATTAACATTGACTTTCTCAGGTGTTCAAATACTTATTTGCAGCTGTATCATACAAATAAATAGTTTAAAAATCATATATTGTGGTTTCTGGATTTTTTTTTTAGATTATGTCTCTCACAGTGGACATGCACCTACGATGACAATTTTAGACCCCTCCATGATTTCTAAGTGGGAGAACTTGCAAAATAGCAGGGTGTTCAAACAGATGTTTAAATACTTATTTTCCTCACTGCATGTGTATATATATATATATATATATATATATATATATATATATATATATATATATATATATATATATATATATACTGAGTCTGTTATACTATTGCTGTATAACAAACTCAGTCTGTTATACTATTGCTGTAGGGCATCTCAGTATAAACCCCCCTGCAGCTGGTTGTATTTTATACAGGTTTAGGCAGGATTGGAGAAATGCTGTTTTTTTTGTTTATTTATAAAATGCAATCTAAGAGCCAACAGATTAAAATCCAACTCAAATCAATATTTGGTGTGAGCATCCTTTGCCTGCAAAACAGCCTCAGCGGTCAATTCATTTGCACACAGTTTTTAAAGGAACTCAACGGGAAGGTTGATCCAAACATCTTGGAGAACTAACTATAGATCTTAAATTGCTGTCAATTTGCAGAAATACAGCCCCATACCTTTAAGGAACCTCCACCATGCTGCACTGCTGCCTGCAGACACTCATCATTGTACTACGCTCCAGCCCTGCATCAAACAAACTAGTTTTTTTGCTTCAGCCAATATTTCAGATTTTGACTCTTCAGTTCAGTCCAGAGCACCTGCTGGCATTTTTCTGCCTCCCAGGTTTTGTGCATAGTTGAGTTGCTTAGCATTGTTTCTATGTCAGAGGTATGGCTTTTTGGCTGCAATTCTTCCATTCTTCTGACCAGACTGACTTACAGTAAAAGGTGTACCTGAGTATTTGGTGATGGCACTGCTGGACATCTAATATCGAAGGGAAGTAAGCATGATGTGTCTTTCATCAGCTTTCTTGGCCAACTACAGTTATGCTCCTCAGAATTGTCTGTTTCTCTGTGCTTTTTCAAAATCGCTTGAACAGCACATCTTGAAAGCCCAGTCTGCTTTGAATCCTTTGCCTGGGACAGACCTTGCTGATTAGAGGTTGACCGATAGTGGATTTTACCAAGACCGATATCTATTTTGGATCGTACTTGGCGTAGTATTGAACTTTATTACAAAAATGTGCTAAATTAAATAAATATAAATATATTAATAAATATAAATTCTAATAAAAGCGCACAGTCGCGCGCTCTAACAGACACAATCTGGTAAAAATGATAGTGTCTGTGATTGGCTTGTGTCTTCTTACGGGATGCCATGAGTGTTCCATAATGATGAATGTCATTTCCTGAAGTTAAACCATTGATGTGAGTCTTGGAGCTTGTAAGAGCTTCACCCCTCTACTACTTAGGAAGCCCATAAGTTCCTATGTAACTTTTTTCTTACTTTATAAATGTATTGACCCAGCAGAATGGATTCGACTGCCTCTGGAGTCTTCTGCAGCAGGATGCTGAGCATGGTCAACTCCGAGGACGTAAACGCAATCATTCAGGCCCAGAGACACATGTGAGTTCTTTTTTTTTTTTTGTTTTTTTTTTTGTTTTTTTTGTTTTTTTTTAAATCAGCAAGTTTTCATACAACTTTCTATGAAGTGGCTGTAACTCGAAAAACACTTGTGTAACTCGTTGTCCAGGCTGGACCGCTTCGAAAAGACCAACGAGATGCTCATTAACTTTAATGGCTTGTCCAATGTGCGGCTGCAGCAGATGAACGATCGCTTTCAGCTCCACACTCGCACGTTAATTGAAATGAAGAAGGACTTGGACAGCATTTTTCGGCGAATAAGGTGCTGTGGGCATACGTTATTATCTGTTTGCTTGGCATGAGATAGGGGGTTAAGGGACAATTTTTATGTAAGTGGACTAATTAATAGTAAATTATTGCATCTTTTTCAGGACACTGAAAGGCAAGATTGCTAAGCAGTATCCAGAGGCCTTTAGCAGTGAGTTCTTTACTCATTATATAACCCATGAACTACCCCGAAATAGTCTCAGTAGAATAATACATTGATATAGTGTTTTGCACAATGCCAGAGGAGATGGCTTCAAATGTTTTTCCTTATGAGAGATCTTAGGATTAATTAACATGCACAAATATGCACATTTTAAATAAAGACCTTCATGTTTCCATGCCACTGGAAATAGATAGCTGGATTATAATCTATCTCACATGCAGTATGTCACCGGTAGAGTGTGTGATTTCAGTGTCTGAGTTTCGGCTAAAAGGTTTATTGTCCTCTAATACGTTTTTGGTACATCGTTGCGTCATCACAATCTGAGCACCTATGCACGAGGTGGTTTCGAAAGGTTTCGAGACTAGTTTTGTAACACTTCAACAGATGGCAGCACAAGGCTGCACGCACAGTCACAGAGCGCACCGACCTTCATAAGTCAGTGTGCAAAAAGACATCGTCCTGTGTACATCAGGAGCAACTGGCGCTATTCTGACAACATGCGTTACCATGTCTGCTACTTTATCATGGACAACGTAAAAAACTGGTTGCTCCATGACGACAATGCACCCTGTCACCGAGTTTTCATCACACGTGAGTTTCTCGCTAGAAACAACATGATCTTACCTCCTCACCCACCCTACTCGCCAGATTTGGCTCCTGCTGACTTAAGAAGATGAAGATCCAGGTCAAAGGTTGCCGTTTTGACACCAATGGGGAGATCCAGCACGAATTGCAGAAGGTGCTCGACACACTTCGAAAAGAAGACTTCCAGGACACATTCCAGAAGTGGCAGGAACACTGGAAGTGCTGTATTGCTGTGCAAGGGGACTATTTTAAAGGTGGTAGTGTGTAAATATAGATAAATAAAGTACTTTCTTTTAAACAGAGCCAGTTTAAAAACCTTTCGGCACCACCTCGTACTGCTGTTCAATCAGTTCGTTCGTAAAGATATGAAATTTTAGGTTTAATGTTAAGCTCTAAACCCTATTTTAAGTTCAGTCATAATTTCTTTAATAGAATTAAGCACCATATGTAGTAATTTTTTCCCAGTTTTCCAGTTGTAGCTCAGCTCTAAAATCTTTCTTCATTCACAGACATTCGTGAAACCTCCAGTCTGGAGGACGACGACGATGACTTCGACCCTGTTCCTGCCAGTATAGCCACCACCACCACCGCCACGTCAGAACAGAGCACCGAATCTTGCGACACGAGCCCCGACGTTATCTCGCCAACCAACAGCCGATGTTCCGAGGAGCTTTCCCAGGAGAATCTGGACACTCCAACCTCAAACAGCCCTGAGAGAGCAGTGCTGCTGGATGAAGGCCCAGATTCAGTCAATATATAGAGAACCTACAGCATCACTTTGGACATCAGAAGAGCCTTGTTCGTTACGTTAATTAGCTCTGACATTACGCTTCTTCAAGTCCGGTCATGTTAACATTCTACACCTAGACATTCTCCAGAGCTAAAATATGCTGTAAGCCTGTTCGCCAAATGCGTGTTAATCAAATCGATCAGGTTTGGAAGTAAACTTTTGTCAATTTTTCTTTTTTTTTTGAAAGCTTTGTATTATATTATATATGTGGTATGTTTTATAGTTTCAAAGTTTCATGTCAGATTAAAATAACATGCCTTACCTAATAACGCTCATCATTTTACTCTGTAACTCATGCTGGTTTAAGACAAAGTATTATAAAAGCATTGCTCTTTAACTGATGTGGAACATTTCATTTGAGTGTCTGTAGAAATAGGACACTTTGGATCGTCTTGGTGGTGTCTTAGATATTCAAGCTGGGACAATTTATATTAAAAATGAGTGTGTGGAAAGACAGGTTTGATATCACATTCTAAACATAATTATCAACAATTGCTTTCGTGATGAACGAACGTTATGTGGAATTTATTCACATGTGCAAATATAACGTATCTATGTTAGGTGTTGCAGTTCTACAACACTGCGAAGCTTGAATCAGAACTCCTGAATGCGTTAACGTTCACTTGTGATTACAACAAAGTTGGCCATTTCTTCAGCAAGCCAGATTATATTCGAGTGGTATTTTGCTGTAATGTATTTAGTGTTCGTGTATTTGTTCCATTTTTTTTTAGGCTGATTTCGTGCATCGAGACCAAAAATCCGTTTGCCTGTAGAAATAAATACTAGGCGTGTAACGGTACAGGAAACCTCGGCATTCAACTCACAGTTCGGTTCAGTTTCGGTACTGTTAGGGGGAAGAAATGCTAAACATAAAATTGCTTGTTGTTATTTTATTAATGCAGTTTGTTATTATTAACATTTTTAACATGAGTTTGCTGTTTTTTTTTGTTTGTTTGTTTGTTTTTTTACAAATTGAGTAATCTAATAAATTTCCACAAATTTAATTGGTAAAATAAAATTAAATAAATGGAAAAATATTAGTTTACATTTGTTAGACTCCATTTGGGTAATACAGATGGTGTGTGTGTGTGTGTGTGTGTGTGTGTGTGTGTGTGTGTGTGTGTGTGTGTGCTTTACATGTAATATAAATTTTTCTAAAAAATATGATCTACTTAACTATTCTATTTATTTCAGCATACTTTGAATGAAGAATAAAGGGAATGAATACATTTGTTATTCACTTCCTCAATATGTCAAGTTTCATGATACGCTTTGGGAGTCTGAATCATGCGAAAATGTCAAAGAAGAGAAAAAGCAACCTTGTCAGCGGAATCAGGGCCCCCGTGGCCTCGTCTTAATTCAGTATTTTACCTTCATTTTATACAAATCCACAGTAACTAATAATAATAGCATTTCCTCAAGTAACAAACATTATTACTCTGTTACTCAAGTAAGTCTTTCCATAAGTACTTGTACTTGAGTAAAATTTTTTTGCTACTCTGCCCATCTGGTGAAATCTAAATGTAAATCTAAATGTAAATCTGGATTCATGTCTAGCTGACAAATGTTTCGTGACTATATAGATTGTTAAATGTACAATAAAATACACAGATGTCCTTATAGGCCATACATTTTAATATAGTGTTTTTCCTATTTTTTTCTCATGATTGCCACATAAAAATAGTTTTCTTTTAATCGCGACTTAATTTTTTGTGAACTCAAGATAAGAGTTTAGAGTTTTCTCGTGATTACGACTTAATTTTCTCGTTAGCACGACTTATTTTTCTTGTGATCTCACCACAACAAAAGTTCTCTCGACATCGGAAGTCGTTTTCGCAACATGATTTTCTCGCCATTCTCATGATCTTGACATAATTAATTCGTGATAACTTTTATTGCCACAAATGGTTCTGGTTATTTCTAATGATGTTGCAGTGATGTCTGCCTAATTAAATACTGATCACGAGGAATACCATTTGTTCACAATATGTGATATGTTGATATCACAAGAAAATCAAGTTGTGATCACGAGATATAATGCATAGCCTCTTAGGATTTCCGTAAAAAAATAGAAACAAACCCCCAATTAAACACGGGAATTGTGAATGACTCCTACCGAGGCTTGGCTCGAAGGAATCGACTCACTAAATGGCAGGAGTGGAGGAAGAACAACATTTCCCATGATGCACCATCAAAGGGCATCGTCACGACTCCACTCTTCAGCCTCAAAGCCCCAGCGGCTCGGTGTGCTTACAACATTGTTCCCTTTCCCTCCGTGTGGATGTTGACTGAGTCCGGTTTCTCACGGGGAACGTTTGGTTTGGAAACGGTGCGTCAACCATGATGATTTAACAGAGTTCTTCTCCAGGTAGGTGCAGTTCCACTGAGCTAGCTTCAACTAGCGCCTGGAATTACAGGTGTCCGCTAGCCTTAGCTGCTTCTCCCGGCTGTTGTTTAGCCTCCGGTCGCATTTAGGGGGCTGTAAAGCCGTTATTAGTTCCTGGTTCCGGTAAACATCCTGCCTGCTTTAGTATGGATGTAATAGAGATGCGAAGAATCGCTAAGAGTACCGAGTCAGAACAGGGCGCTAGCTGCTAATACAGTGCTGCTCATGGACAGTCTCCAGATGTGCTGCGATTGATCTGGTGCTCTTCCTCACAGGTTCAGGGGTGGACTGTTGCTCCAAAGATGCGCAGACTGTCTCGGAAGAAAGCTCTGAATTTAGTAAAGGAGCTGGATGCTTTCCCCAAGGTTCCTGAGAGTTATGTGGAAACAACAGCAAGTGGTGGAACCGGTGAGTTTTTATCCTCCTGTGATCACTCCATTCATTTCATCTCCAACTTCCCTCCACATTGGATCTGGTCCTCATGGTCCAATAGGTGTGTTGGAGCAGGAATCATCACAAATCTCCACGAACACGCTTGAGGAGAACCTCACGGATACAGTGAGACATGATTACATGAATCTCATTACATTGAATTGTGTTTTTCTTGTCCTCAGTGTCTCTGATTGCCTTCACTGCCATGGCACTGCTGGCCTTCTTTGAGTTTTTCGTCTACCGGGACACGTGGATGAAGTACGACTATGAAGTCGATACAGATTTTTCTAGGTAATGGTTTTTTTTCCGCTCTGTAATGCATTACCCATGGTGTATAATGGAGCAACATTTGTTTGTGAGATTATGGACCCATCAGTTGGACTGATTTGTGTGTTTCTTCTCTTACAGCAAATTAAGGATAAATATAGACATTACAGTCGCCATGAGGTGTCAATGTGAGTACGTTTTGTTTTCAGCGTCCCAAAGCTGACGTGATAAAAGATGTGCAAACATGCCTAACCTGTTTAATAAAAACTGATGTGTTGAACTTGAACGGCTGATCCGTCTTCCTTGGAACTGGATAAAGGGTTTGCCCTGACAAATGCAGACTTCTACAGTGTTCATCTAATCTGATTTTACACCGATCAGGCATAACATTATGACCAGCTGCCTGGTCCCTCTTTTGCATCCAAAACACTCCTGAACCTTCGAGCATTAACAGCATTAACTTCTTCAGCAGTTTCAGCTACAGGAGCTCGTCTGTTAGATCACACGGACCATCCTTCGCTCCACATGTGTATCAATGCGCCTCAGCCGCCCATGACCCTGTCGCCGGTTCACCAATGTTCCTTCTTTGGACTTCTTTTGATAAATTCTGACCACTGCAGACCAGGAACATCCCACAAGAGCTGCAGTTTTGGAGATGCTCTGACCCAGTCATCTTGCCATCACAATTTGTCAAACTCGCTCAAATCCTTACGCTTGCCCATTTTTCCTGCCTTCAATACATCAACTTTAAGGAAAAATTGTTCACTTGCTGCCTAATAATCCTCCTACTAACAGGTGCCATGATGAAGAGAAAATCAGTGTTATTCTCTTCACTGCTTATAATGTTATAATGTAATGCCTGATCGATGTTTATTCTTCAAAACTGAATGATATGAACAAGTTCGTTTGGTCTAATGAATTTGTCCTTATCTGCCTAGTTGTGGGTGCGGATGTGTTGGACCTGGCTGAAACTATGGTCGCATCCGATGGCTTAAAGTATGAGCCGGTGAGTATGAACCATATGCAGACATATTGCTGGTGTAATTAGTGCTTTGTGTCAGTGGTTATAACATGTTTTATGGCTTTGTTGCAGGTGGTGTTTGAGCTGTCTCCTCAGCAGAGATTATGGCACAGGTAAATGAACCGCACAGTTTCGCTGTACTGATCTTATTCCTTCATCTGAATGTCTGATGCCTAAAGGATGCACCTTGAGGATCATTTTTACATGTTCAGATTAAGGGGGAATTTAAAATGGGCTGGGTTTTTTTTTTTATTTGTATTTTTTTCAAAAACTTTATTTTATTAATCTGATAACGTACAAACTCTGCATAAGTCAGTGATGTCGAGTTAAGATTTCGAGGCTCTCATTGAGTGAACTGAATTTAGTTCAGTGCTGGTGTTAAAGAAAAACATTGCTCGGTATTTAAGCTCATGAAGTGCATCAGTGGTTCTGGTTGCATTGAAACAGTGGATTTTCTTTGTATGGATGCGCATAAACAGTACTGAAAATTGAAAGGGTCCAAAGATTTTTTTTAATACCATACCACTGTTGAATTTTTCTTTCTGACTGGTTAGAAGGTGTTCATTTTGTATAACAGCAGCTCTGGTATCATTTTAATTGTCATTCTTTGTAATTGTGATAGATTTCTTGTATTTATTTCTGTAGTAGCAGCATACACAGGGATTTCTAGCTACATGGTCTGTTTTACAGATAACGGTTTAGTTTATATGATGGACTTTTTTTCAACAGGATGGATTTATTTATTTATTTGGAAAGAGATAATGTATACTTTTGCAGGTTTTGAGTACGGAGGTTGACTAAAAAGTGTTTTAGTGATTGTTTGTAATTGGGAGCAATAACAGGGCTTGTATTTATTGTTGTTTTTAAATAGTTTTATTTACTCCACAGCCACAATAATCACTCAAATATACAACAATTAACAAGTTTTGTTGTCCCCCCCCCCCCCCCTTCCACCTTTCTTCCCTCTTCAAAAAAACATAAACATTAGTGCAATCCTACATATAACTGAACTAAAAGCATTGTGACTTTTTCAAACATTAAAAAAAAAGTGTCATACTTCAATTACTACAAAAATAATTGTCGGAAATTGCTGTAATGTAAAGGAAAGACAAACCTTTGGAAATATAGGAAAATTAATAATGTTTTAGGAAGCAGTCACTCCGCTTAGTGTCCATAATGAAACCATTTATTTTTGTTAAATCAGCACACTCGTGTTTTATTTCCTATGTACGCTACAGATAAATATTATTTTAAAATATTGCGACGTATATGAATAACCAGGAAAAGATTGTGTTATAGACATGCATGCAAACTCCATTAGAAACAAGCAAGTTTATTTTCATGTGGGTTTTTTTTTTTTTCCCCACCACCAGGACACTCCTGCTGATTCAGAACAGGCTGCGTGAGGAGCACTCCCTCCAGAATGTCCTCTTCAAAAACGTGATGAGAGGAGCCCCAACTGCATTACCCCCGAGGTCGGTCCTCATCTCCTCACAGTCTGTTTTCTTAAAGGATTCTTCATGCAGCATCAGATATGCGAACAAGCATGCTGATTAAAGCTGAGAATCGCAGCTGTTATCATGTTGTGACAGGAGTACAGTGAATCAGTGTCCTGTTGCTTTTCTGTCTTCAGAGAGGACAGTCCCACGCAGCCACTGGACTCGTGCAGAATACACGGACATCTCTATGTTAATAAAGTGGCTGGAAACTTCCACATCACGGTTGGCAAGTATGCATTACCACCTTATCATCAACCCCTGCACTGAACGTTATACTGTACACACTTATAACTGGTGATACCAGTGGTGATGCAATTTTGCTAGCTGGTAAAACAACTTGTCATAATAGTGGAATGTTTATATAAAGAATGCTGAGTTGAGTGAATTCTTTAAGGTCCTTTTATGCAGTTGATAAATATTATTCAAGAATGCGCATATATATATAATATACACAATTCTTGTTTGAAAATCTAAACTAGATGTATATACATACACGTGTGTGTGTGTGTGTGTATGTATATACGTATGTATATAATAAAATTTTCTAATATATATTCCTGACAAAAATGTGCATGAAATTGAATGATGAGTATATCATATTTAAATATTTTTTCATTAAGAAATATAATTTAGATTCTTGATGTATACATAATTAGGATTAAATTAAAGAGAAGGGGGAAGAAGTGTTCATTGTGCTCAAGAGGGGTACTGGAGAGTGAATAGAGGGGGAAGAGGGAGGGAGGCCTTCTGCCTGGGCTCCTATGCTTCAGGCCGTGATAGGAGAGCTGGCTCTGTCCTAATCTCCGACGGCGTGAAGGGGTCGGGGAGAGTCCTGCCGCAGGGCCGAGGAGTGTCCCGCATTTGTGAGGCGATGCAAGTGTCTGGCGGGAATCCTCTCCACTGCTGCCATTTCTGCCTAAAGTGAGCAAACGAGAGAGCCAGCATTAATCGGGGCTAAAACGTCTCCGTCTCACTGACTTCATCTTTTTATGTTTCGCCTTGCTCAAAGACAGTGAGCATCCGCCACTCTCATCAGTTGCCTCCAGCCGACTGCAGCCCCTAACGGCAATAGTGTTCGGAGCGTTGCTCTTCCTTCCTGAATTCACAATACATATATATATATATATATATATATGACCGGTGAAGTGAATAACACTGATTATCTCTTCATTACGGTACCTGTTAGTGGGTGGAATTAATTAAGCAGCAAGTAAAAATTTTGTCCTTAAAGTTGACGTGTTATAAGCAGGAAAAATGTTATGCCTGATCGATGTAAATTGGAGGCACACTTTTCTCTAGAATGCATTATTTCCCCCTTACTTGAACTATCATTATAATGTGCACAAAGTAAGCTTCTTGAAGACCTGGCTTGCTAAGGTTGGAGTAGAAGAACTCTAGAGTCCTGCACAGAACGCTGACCTTAACCTCACTTAACCACACTTATTGGCTGGACCTCCTCACCTGACATCAGTGCCAGACTTCACTAATGCTTTTGTTGCTTAACAAGCACAAATCCCAAATGTGTCTTCGCTAAGTAGAAACCTAGCGATAACATGCTCCTCCTGCATTCAGAATGAAACCCATCCATTTTTGTATCTTGTCACATGAGCATGTGTTCTTTGTTGCAGGGCCATCCCACACCCAAGAGGCCATGCTCACTTAGCTGCACTAGTCAGCCATGACAGTAAGTTTCATCTTATAAAATGCATACGATTTTACTTAAAGGAAGCCAAGACTGACACGGCACCGCTTTTTTTTAGCTTTGTATAAATTTGCAATGGAAATCTTTTGCATCTGTTAACATTCAAGTAAAACCACGAGCCTGCAGGCGATTTAATGGGGAAGCAGAAGTAAAACGTCATTTATTTCCTTTAGAAAATTTGATATGCAAACCCATTCTCTTGTCTGTGTAGAGTCTCTGAGCTTTGTTGCACTTTTACATGCAGTTTTCTTATCAATCCACAGCCTACAACTTCTCCCACAGAATAGACCACTTGTCCTTTGGCGAGGAAATCCCAGGCATTCTGAACCCGCTAGACGGCACAGAGAAAGTGTGCACAGATCGTAAGTCGCCTGTCGAACAGGTTACACAGCACATGCACATCAGACATGCAAGTGCATACCAGGACATCAAAAACTTTGTCGTTACACATTTATTCTGTGTTTATTTATGATTTTTTTTTTAATCGCAAAAAAGATGAGCAAGTTCTTTTCATATTCTCATAAGATCACATGCTTTATTTTTTTCCCCTGTATCTTTTTTTGTGCTCTTTTCTCTTTAACCCAGATAATCAGATGTTTCAGTACTTCATCACCATTGTACCGACCAAACTGGAAACCTACAAAGTGACAGCTGATACTCATCAGTACTCTGTTACAGAAAGGGTAGGTTCAAGAAAATCTATTTCACTTGCACTTAGTTGCATTTTGCAATTTTTAATTTTTTTGTATATCGCTTTTAACAATGGACATTGTCTCAAAGCAACTTTGCAGGTTATATAAAATAATGTGTAAGCAGTTCCTTCTGAAAAGGAGTGGCATGTTTGGAGCCACTGTCTGATTTGAATAAGTGATTTAAAGCATCAGATGTTTCTGCATACATCTGGCTTTACCTGCCACTAGGGATGAAGACCAAGAACCTATATTTTTTTGGGGACTGGTACGTAATTGGGTCAATACCGGACTACCGATACAATGTAAATGATACACATCCCTACCTGCCACTAAACACTGGTCTGTAGCATTGTAGTCGCAAGTAAAGCAGATACACAAACAGCAGTCCACATGGCCCTCGCTCTATTAAGTCTAATCTAATCGTGTATTTTGGGATATTGGTAAATAAAATTCTTAGCCTGAATTAGCATTTTAAAGTTTTTAACAAATCCTTTTATCCTTATCTAATTTAAATATAAAATCGGGAAACCCCTCGGATGCGTAAAGGTGTACTACATAGACGTTGTTTTTTGTCTCTCCCTAATTTTCAACAGTATTATTGGGCTACTAATATAGAATTAATGTTACAGTAGAGATTCCTCTTTGTCTAGACGTTCTCTGAATCCAATTGTTGGAGCATCTTGAATCAGTTAAGACGAGCTTTTTCGCTTACTGACGTCTCAAACACTTGTTACACTAAGCCTAAAGTTACACAGTTGGAACAATTGTTTTTTTTTTCCCTTCAATTGATTTTTAGATCAAGTCAAGATATGGTTGTTCACATCTTAGTCATGTTTGCTTGCTTGTCCACATCGGTTGCCATAGCAACAATGTGGCGTTGAGGCTGTGGAATATAGGGGAATCAGAAGTTTCGCTACAAACTATGGCTTCCTACCAATGCCACAGATGGGCATGTATAAGCTTACATATAAGAATGTTTAGGCAGAGACCACCAGCACAGAAGAATGTGGTATAGACAGGATACAGACAATAGCATTGTTCTTCTTGTAATTAATATCAGAGGTCAAGACATTGAAGCATACAAACAAGCCTCAGCATCAGGAACTTAAAGCACGGCCGTCTTTCCTGATGCATGAGGACAAATCTAAATAATTGTTTTAATGCCTATGCATTGGCTTTTATTCAATATAGGTTTTTTTTTTTCTCTAACAAAAAGGAAGGCATTATGTTGGTTTTATGATGTTGGACTTTTATTCTGATCTGTTTGAATTGGGTTTTAGGGCTTGCAGTATTTTCACGTCCTTAATTTATAAGGTTTGTAGTAGAGATGTTAAAAAGGAAATGGCTTTGTGCTCAAGGACAAATGTGAGTCATGCTGACTGGTGTTTTGGTTGAACCTTAAAAAAAAAAAACGAAACAAGAAACAATCAATATGAAGCCCTAAACTGAACTTTCACCCGCACACCAACTATTACAACGTAGCTATAAATGTTCTGCTTTGATTTCATTGCAGACGTATTAGTTCTGTTGTATATGTATCTGTTAAATCTTTTGGGCGTGTGGGTGCAGGAGCGGGTGATTAACCATGCGGCAGGAAGTCACGGCGTCTCGGGAATTTTCATGAAGTACGACCTCAGCGCGCTCATGGTCCGGGTAACGGAACAGCACATGCCATTTTGGCAGTTCCTGGTGCGATTATGCGGCATCATCGGAGGCATCTTCTCTACGACAGGTAAAGTCAAATTATACAGGGTGGCTGTTTTGTCAGTGTATAACAAGAAAAACACTGAGCGTGTGAGTACTGTGTGTGTTTTTGTTTCGTTTTGTTTTGTTTTCCTCAGGCATGCTGCACAACCTGGTCGGCTTCTTTGTAGACATCATCTGCTGTCGCTTTAAACTTGGAGCCTATAAGCCCAAACAGGTACTTTTCTTTAAATAAGGTTTGATCCCAGTAACTTGAGCTGTACAGCCTTATATCATGTTACGGCGTCGTTATATTTTATTACAGTGCCACTGAATCTTCTTCTGAAGTTAAAGCAGTGCAATAGAATATTTCCATCCCCTAGGATTAGCTGTAACTGTGATCCTTTGTGTTGTAGGTCAGCGTTGTGGATGGCCACGCAAACAGTCAAACGCCTCTACTGTCAGAGAACGGTGGACTCTAGCAGCACAGTGCTGGTTCCCCCTTTACCTGAGGATCTTCTCTACCTGAAACACAAGCACACCACGGACTGAACCAACCACGCAGCTCACCATAGCTGCTGTCATTATTGACTTGTCTGGCAATGTGGTATTGTGAAGGGCTGCATAACTGTAACTCAGGCTGTGAGCACAAGTATTGTTTGGATGCCTCAGCGTTTCCGTCATTCTGATAACAGTGTCAATCAGCTGCCCTCTAGTAGTTTTTGTGCTTGCGAGAGGCAGCAATTTAATTTGGAAACCAGCCTGATAGTATATACATCATGTCTTGGACTGATTTCTTCACGGCCATCACTGCGCTCTTCATCCACAATCATTCACCATCATTCCCCTTTTACCCAGATTCGTTTGATATTCAATTTTAAAATGTGTTTTTTTTTTTTTTTATTAGCCATTACTGATAAATTATGACAAGAAATAAGTGCGGTAATTTGAAATAAATTCAGTGAATCAGGAGAATCTGTATGAATCATAGCAGTATTATGATTTACGTGGAAGTCACGTCATGTTTGACGGCATGCGATTGATTAAATGTGTGTGGATACGGTTATCTTACGGTATTTTTTTCCGGGTTTGTTTTTAGCAGTTGGACACCAGTTATTTTTTTCCTCAGGATGAAGCAATTGAAAACATCTTTCAAAATAAATGATGAGTGATTGTGGGAGTGGGAAAACAGACAATTATTTGGCTCTGCTTTGTGTAAGACAGAGTATTTGGTCACTAGAAGTTGTTGAGCAGTTGGTGGGGAGCTTGTGGAAACTCTTCATGAGCTGGGAATGGATGGGAAGACAACTTAATTACTCCATATTGTGATATGGATAATGTTAGCGGTTTTAGACAGATAAACTACGCAAAAGTGTGACAGTAATACATTTTAAACTCATTTCCCATTTTACACAACAGTTACTGCTCCTATTACATGTTCTACACTCATTCTGTGTGTCCTAAACCAGTAGGCTTTGAATTAGAATGGAATTTGTACACACATCTGATAGACTCTATGCTGGTTTAAGTCCTTTGCCCTGATGCAAGTTTTGATAAAAAATCTTGCTTTCCTGTTTTCTCAGTCTCTGCTGGTTCTGTCAGATGCACCACACACAGCTGATATTCTAGCTTGCTAATAGGTAGAAACATTCTTACACTGTTTACGTAACGTGTAAGAATCAAAACACTTTCCTACCAACATATGAACATACCGGGAATTCTTCATTGCCCCATTGGTAATATAGTGTGAAATACAATATGCCAAATCACATAGAACGTGTGAGAGACGTGACATTTATTGACGATGTAACTTTTTAGATCTGTTACACCTTCACAGAAATTCATTTAGACCATATTAATTGTACTTTCATAATAAAAAGCTGAGGTAATGAATTACCACCTGGTACACACAAAGCGAGGTGTTTAAAAATGATTAAATAAATGATAAAAAAAAAAAGGTTCTCAGCAGCTCAAGAACTATTTGCATGGATTTGAACTGTAATTAGTATCAACAGTCTGCTACAATTGCTTAGGACTGCAATTCTGCATTTAATTGCCTATCCCTGAACCTCAAGAATGATGGAAATAGAATGAATGGAAATTCGGTGTCACCCTGGATGAGGATGGTTTCCCTTTTGTGTCTGGTTCCTATAAAGCAGTGGTCTCCAATCTTTTCCAGAAAGGGCCAGTGTGGGTGCAGGTTTTTATTCCAACCAAGCAAGTCCACACCAAATTCTACCTGTTCAAATCTAATGATCTTCATTTTCAATGACTATCAGGTGTGACCATTGATTGGTTGGAATGAAAACCTGCACCCACACTGGCCCTTCCTGGAAAAGATTGAAGACCCCTGCTATAAAGGTTTCTTCCTCATACCATCTCAGGTAGGTTTTTCTTTCACAGTCGCCACCAGCTTGTTCATTAGGGATCAACTTTATATATTATATAATAAGGAACAAACATAAAAACAATACACTTACACATTCTTTTATACAACTTTATAACTACATTATGTCTGTAATGCAGCTTTGAGACAATGTTTAGACAGATATATAGATTACAGATATATGTTTATAGATAGATAAATATGAACATATATTTGAGAAATAATATGGAATTAAATTAGAATATATATATATATATATATATATATATATATATATATATATATATATATATATATATATATATATATATATATATACATACATAAATACATACATAAATATATACAGTGGAACCTCGGAACTCGCGGCCTCAGCGCTCGCGACCTCGCATGCTCGCGACTCTCATTCAGATCGGCTCGTGAGCAAACGCGAGCTGCTCAAAACGCTAGTTTATCTCATTAAAATTGTCTAAAAAAAAATGCTTTAAAACTATTTTTATTATGTATTATTATACTGTACTTCTCTACTGCATACTATTATTAAAGTATTGTTAAAATAGTCTAATAATTAAGTGTTATGGAGTGAAATAGTGTTATTTACTCATTTAAATCGATTTCGTATAGTGTTCTTTGGGTTTTTACTGGGTTGGAAGGGGCGTATCAAGAGGTCGCGAAAATTCGGAACTCGCGACCGGTCTTGGTCCCTAACCCTCGTTCCACTGTATTTACAGACCAATAGTTCTATTATTAAACTATAATAATATATTTTTTTAAATTCTATTATATATATATATATATATATATATATATATATATATATATATATATATATATATATATATATATATATATATATATATATATACATACATACATACACACACACACACACACACACACACACACACACACACACACACACAGGTAGTCGTCGACTTACGACCATTACGACCACAAGCCGGTACGACAGTGCGTACCAGCTTCCGGCAGCACTACCATCTCCGCGATTTTGAAAGATAAAGAAAGAATTCGTGAATCAAAAGGGTGTAGAGATGATACAAATGGCATAAAACTGAACAAATACTTCTTAAATATTTTTATAACATCATTTCACAGTACTGTACATATAGCCTACTTACGACCAGATAGTGTTACGACCGTCTATCGGAACCAATCGTGGTCGTAAGTCGACTATATATATATATATATATATATATATATATATATATATATATATATATATATATATATATATATATATATATATATATATATATATAAACACAGTGATTTCCATCTTATGACACTCTGTGATGTGTATAAAAATGCAGATTGATGATCACTGTAGCTCAAGATGGAAAGAGGAAAAGATGTAAGCGATTTTGAAAGGGGTTATTGAGCAGGATTGCAAGATCTTTGCTTACGAAAACTCTTCATCTGGCTGGGTTTACATTTAGAAACAGTGACTAAAGTAATATATTGGTTTAGACTTAGGAAGGAAATAAGGAAGGAATTTGTGGTTCAGAGCAGATGATGTTCTGCAAATATTTTGGGGTGTGTGTGTGGGGGGGGGGGGGGGGGTTGCAGGTTTAATCTACTTCAAAAACAGAAGTAGATTATAAAATGGCTGTGGTGAAATAAAAACAGCAGTTGAGGACAAAGTGATATACAAAACATTCTTTACCATACTCTCAACTACTGAGCGTTTAAGTACAAAGCCACATATTTTTTTTTATCTTTACTCATACACACTTTGCCACTGTTGGGCCCTTGAGCAAGGCCCTTAACCCCCTATATTTCAGGGGTGCTGTATTATTGCTGACCTTGTGCTCTGACCACAGCTTCCTAACATCATATGTGAAGAAAGAACTTCATTGTGCTGTAATGTTCATGTACAAGTTATGTACAAGATTTTACTGTTATATATTTAGTTCCACTAATCATCCTTATTCTATAACTAAAAGTATATCCTGGTCTCTAAAACAGATTCCACCCTAATCCATAGACCATGAGAGCCCAATTAATGGTTTAATAAGGATGAAAATGATCGAAATAATATGCTTTGGCTTTTTTTCAGGTATCAGATCGAGACGTTAGAAAGCACTCAATGCCAGAATATAATATTAACAGCAGTTAAGAGATTCACTCGTGCATACTGTAGTTCCGGAGATTAGTTGCATCTATGTGAAGATCAGATCAGTGATTGGTGGAGGTCCAACACTTTACACTACACAATTTACCACGCATTATTTCCACCTACATCTCTTCTGTTTACTTCCCTCTGAAGTTCAAGCCTGGAGAACACTGGACACCCCGAGTGCCAGATCAGCTCAAAAGACAATAATCCAGAAAGGTCTGGAGAAGAGACCTGCACGGGACGGATTTTTCAGTTCAGCTCCTGACAAAATATGTAAATTTTCTCCCGTCTGCAATATTTAGTATATCAATTTGTTTTATTGTTAATGCACCGACTGCTTCTTCCCGCTCCTCTGCTTCTTTCCTCACGCTTTCCTTCAGAATATAAATGAAGCAGAACATTTTCAAATATGTTTCATTTTATTCAAGTTTGACTTTTTGTGTATATGATGAACAAAGCATGAACAAGGAACCTTTCAGAACATCAACTGATTGATTTCTTATAAAAGCAGCCCATGGTTTTATTGTGTTGTATATTCCTTAATGAAGAAATAATAATAATATAATAATAATGAAGTAAAATATGTAGCACTGAGTGAGTCTTCTGTCTTTCTTCATCTTTTTTTTCCTTCTTAGTTGCTATTGATGCCATTGTCCAGTAGATACATAACCGTTTATTTGTTTTTAGTAATTTATTTACATTTTTAAGACCATTTTGTGGAAGTCCTACAAATGATTTTATTCTCCCGCACCCCGCGGAAACATGAGAATTTTACCGCCCGCAGGTCATTAGTCTGGAGTTGTCCTTGAATGTTCCTCAGTTCAGCACTCATGTTTCTGCATCAGCTGAAAAAGATCTCTTGCAGCACCTGCAGCGCTTCATGATCAGAATCGCGCCATGACTTCTCCGCAGACTCGTTCTCCAAAACCGCTGACGAAGCTGCACACTGCTCACCAGAGCTCTCGGATGAACTGCTGCACCGTCGCTCCTCTAAACACTTGCTGTATTGTAACGTTTGTTGCTCGGCAACGTCCACATCGGCCTCCGAAACGTCTGAGTCTGTCGTCTCTTCAGGATCAGTCTCTGGAATCACGGTCAATTCAGGGTTCAGCGGAATACGTCCCTCTGCTGCAGCCATCTTTCACATAAAGATAAACAGGGGTTAAATAATTAACAGATAGGACATGATAAGAGGGATGGTGCACAAAATCAATTACCTTTATTTCTGCTCTAAAATCTTTTCGAGAGTTGACGAGGGCTCAAATGTAAAGGTGACACAAATTGATTTCGAGGTGTAACCCTGCTGGAAAATATGTTTTATTCGTTTGCTAGGTTCAATTACGCTTCCTGGCCAAAATAAAGTCACACAATATTTCTTCTGCTTTGAGTACAGCATGCATACATTCGCTGTGGTATAGTTGCAATAAGCTTATACAAAACCACAACATTTATTCATCCAGAGCTGCATTCAACTCTCACCAAGATCTTGTATTTATAATGAGAGAGCCAGACTGCTTCAATAATCTTCTCCAGCACATCCCAAAGACCCTCAATGGAGTTAAGGTCTGGACTGTTGTGGCAATCAATGTGAGAAAATGATGTCTAATGGTCCCTGAACCTTTCTTTCACAATTTGAGCTTGATAAATCCTGCCATCATTAAAGCCTCACTGATTTTTCTTGTTCTTAAGGATGAATGGTAGTTTATATAGAAATGCTTTAATTTTTACAATTAAACACAGCCATGAGTTCTACTCTTTTATTTATTTTTACGATTTGTTTTGACCAAACATTTAAGAACATTCAAGATTTTTTTCACCAATTTATTTCACCAATATCCTTCCAATTTTTAATAATTTGATGGACTTTATTTTAGGACAGACAAGCAATATAGCAAAATACTGATTACACCAGAATCATCTTTAAATGAAAATCTTCTGTGGGAGCTTAAGATGATGGGTGTACAGCTGTTGATCATGATTAGTATCACGTTGTAATTTTAACTGGATAAGTAGGAGGGTAACCTACACTGTCACACCTGGATGGAATATAAAGATGTCTTGTAGTGGATATATACTGTATTTACTACTAAAACAAAATGCAAGACTGTCCTTGCACAGGTGTGTACTAATGATAGAGATTTTTTAATTGCTCAAGTGTTCAAGATCTAAAAACACTTGGCACCATAATCATGTTTTTCTCCCCTTCAATGATAATCATCAATTTGTGCCACCATTATAATAAATGGGTAAAAAACTTGTTTCACAAATGACAATATTAGTGTAAAAAGTTATTGGTGACAAATGAAAGAGAAAGATGGTGTTAACTTGATTTGATTTGACTTGAAATCTTTCGACTTCTATCATCTGAAATCACAGCAACTTTGCTAGATTTTATTGGCAATTTGCCAAAATACCAGCAAACAAACCCATACTAAACGGGTCAAACTGGAAGATCTTTACCAGATGATAAGCTTGTTTTTTTTTTTTGGTTTCCTTTATTATTATTTTTTCTCCTCTTTATTGAAAGCCAAATTTATTGGCCAATGTCTGAAAAAGTATTTTCCCCCCAATGAAACCTTCACCTGTGTATGATCTCTCTTTAAAACACTGAGTGCTGCTTCCACAAGCTCCTGCTCATTCATCCAGTACATCATTCTGCAAAACAAACAAACAACCCAAGATGTTCCTTCTGATTTAAAACGAGTAACACAGGAGGGTAAAATAAGTTAAATCTAAGCCTATTTCTTTTTTACCTTTTGGTGCACATTTTGCGTCCACATTTGGTGTTTATTTCCAGTTTCCTTTTTACACCCTCTCTGAGAATCTGTTTTCCTCTGCCTATTGTATCAGATGTGAGCATCCAGGCTGGAAGGTTTCGTTTTCCAGACATAATGAAGCAATATTCAATTTATCCAAACGAATAAATTCAAAAACTACTGATTAACAGGATCCACACTCAGGGAAACACCAAACACTGCTCCTTGTGGTTTCCTCTGTCCCATAGCCGCCATGTTTACATTCTCACACTGGGTGCGTCTCAAATCAACTCTCCTGTAGTGTGGCGTTAATAATTAGCATAGTTATTCAAAAAATACCCGGATTGGTAATAATTATAGCCTACAGTCCATCTCAATCAGCAAAAAAGTGCCCTTATTCATATAAGCAACTGTTTACTACAATCACAAAATCACTTATTTCTTTAATCAATTAAAAAAAAAAAACATTTTTTAATAATGACTATCAAAAATAGCTCATGAAATCATGAAAGCCAAGTGAATCCTTCTGCAAACGCTGTCTCTAAACAGTGGTGTGGACTAAAACATATTTTAGAAGTATTTTTTTTATCCCCATTATAGGATGCAGTCATGCAACTCATTCAACTCCAAACAAAGATGGCGGATGTTGTACTGCGGGTGATGTTGCTGTCTTCACGCTCAATACCAGTTATTCCTATTCAATCTTCAGATTTCATTTTTGTTTTCTTTGTTCGATGTTCGCTTGCAAATGCATCGGTTCAGTGCGATCAAAAGTGAATAAAACTGTTGATGGAACAGATGCAGATCAAAGCTTAAACTTTTTTTGCAGTGTATGGGATTTTTTAGACCTTTCGTTGTAGGTGTGTAGATGAGCAGTTTTTTTTTAAAATATCTGTAATTCAGAGTGTTATGACATATTTCCTTTCTGAAATGCAGTGGCAGCACTGTTTTACATTCGGCAATACAGCAAGACCAACATTTCTCCCTCAGTCTTTTATGGTATTTAAGATAGTGGTGTCAGAAACATGATGACTAAGATTACCAGTGTTTCTCTTTTGAACGTGTTAATTTACAACCAGAAGTGGAAGCTTGGTGTGGTGGAGATTTAAACTCATGACCTACTGCTCCAAAGGCCAATGCTTTAACCACTAAACTACCACCTCCCTCACTAAACTACCACCTCCCTTTAGATTGTGTTTAATTCAACTTAATTTTGTTTGTTTAGTGATCTTAACAGTGGATTTTGTCCCAAAGCAGCTTTACACAAATAAATAGATTCATGTAAAAATTTCAGCATCGGAAATTAATCCCTATTAGTTCATCCCTTATTGCGGTTGCAGGGAGAAGAGGTGGTGAAGGTGGAGGAGTTCAGGTACCTGGGGTCAACAGTGCAAAGTAATGAAGAGTGTATTAGAGAAGTGAAGAAAAGAGTGCAGGCAGGGTGGAGTGAGTGAAGAAGAGTGATAGCAGGAGTGATTTGTGATAGAAGAGTATCTGCAAGAGTGAAAGGGAAAGTTTATAGGACTGCCACATTATTTCTATTAAATGTAATTTCTCATCATTATAAACATTTATTTATTTTATTTTAACATTAGCCTCTGTGTTAGTCAGCTGTTGGGTAAACGGTTAAAAGTGGAGAGGCATTTTTTTGCTGCACATGATGTAACACTAACACACTATGTGTTGTCCACTATGAACAAACACCAGGACTCGGTTTTAGACGCACCCTCAGATGAAGCGTCTTAGAAAAGGCTGAGACACTGCGACAGCGACCCCGCGGCGTTTGGAGGACTCAGTGGGTTGCTCTTTTGGCTTCATTCCAGAATAATATTCGCATGTTTATGAGAGACCTGCTGATACAGGCCAGGACTGTGAACTGTTTAGAAAGTCTCACTAGTTTGCTGTGGAGTGCATCTGCTCGCTTTATGCAAATTATAAACAAAACTAACAGAATTTTCCCTGCAGTAAATAACTAAAGAATGCCACACAGCTTTGTTTACAATGATTATAGAGTCATACATAATTTAGAACCAGTATAATAGTATTAACCAGTATTATCTGAACATTAAGCGCTGATTTGCATGAGCTGGGTGTTTGCTTGTTTGTCTGTCTGTTTGTTTTCAAGTATGTTTGCTTGTTTGTGTGCATTTAGGTTGTTCTTGCAGTGTAATGTAAGGAAATGGTTGAAGAAACTCCATGTCGAATCTGTACTGTATTTATAAAGAACAACTTTAAACGAATCTTCTAAATGCAGTGGTGCATTGCTGTATTTGTCCGTCTGCTACATTTGTAGTGTTTTGCTGATTGATGTTTAGATGTTTAGAGTCAACTCTTATACATGCACATTAAGAACTAACTTGCATGAGCTGTTTGTTGTTCGCTTGCTTGTTTGTTTGTTTGCTAATTTGCTTGTTTGTGGGTTTTGAGGTTGCAGTGATGTATTGTTTTTGTCTATGCACATCTGTCGTGTCTTACTGATTATTATTTTTATTTACACGTATTATTTTTATGATTATGATTATGATTATTATTTAAATAGATTTGAATGGCCTAATATACAATGAAAATTAATTCTGCTTTGTTAATTTTAATGAAGAACCAGACTTCACATATCTCCTTTTAGTGGAACATTAATACAAATTCAACTAAACTGTATGGTTGTGAAAACACTCTTCACCATGTATGTTGTGTTACATTTTTCTCCTTATTTAATAGGATTCTAACGTAATTGAATTTAAACGTAAAAGCTGCACAAATCTTTAATCTCCCCTGACATCTGGTGGTCAGGTACTGTCATTACCATTAAACAAATCAAACCGATGTTATAGTGAGGTGACAAAAACATTTGTCTATATGGTGTATTACTGAATAAATGCATTCAAGGGTGATTTTGTCGATTAGTTAAATACAATTAAAATTAATAAATAATGTATATAAAGGTATTTGCTTTATTTTAACCCACAAATGACTGCTGCAAATTGTGGATATTTAGATGTGAGTTTGGGCACCAGTAAGTCAAATTTTCTAAGTACAGTAAAACATTTTGTCTTCTGCAATATTTTGTTTATGACATAGAATTAGTAAATACACTTTTTTTTTTCCATTGTGACAATTGTAACAGTGTTTTATGACCATGTAAGTAAAGTAAGGTTTACACCCTCCTCCCTGAAATGACCTCTTGCAGGGTGGGATGTATGAAAGGGTGACTATTCAGCAAATGTAGTTTTTGTTAAATATACTCGTGTTGATTGTATTTCTGATTTTGCCGGAATATTATACATCGTTTTTTATTTGTTGTGAATATATTCTCCGGGTTTCAATTTGTGCTTCAAAACAAAAAATCTAACTTTGGCTGTTCAACTCATTATATTGTATTTTACTTCAGGCACATTTTTGCAATATACAAAAATCAAACTACAACTATTTTAATTACGATCATTTCTTTTTATTTGTGTTGTTTAATACCGTCAACAACTGCTCACACTCATAGAAACGGACATGAGTATAATGAGTACTATAAAATGAATACTTTACACCATGTCAAGAGTTTTATTTGACAGTATTTCAGAATATCATACAGGTAAACAAGAGTTTAGCAAAATTTAATATATTCGCACTGTTGCATTTCATAAAAATATTTGATCACTTAAGTCTTTGAAACTATCAATAATACATTAAACCATATTTATAGGAGTACAGCTGTACAAGGTAAATACACATCTAACACTACACAGTAATATCGATCTGAAATGGGCCCCTTGAATGTGCCATCTTTCACAGATTCAATATTTTCCTCAGTAATATAAAATGTTTTTTTTTGTTTTGTTTTGTTTTTTTATTTCCCCACAGCAGGCAGGATACAGCTTCTTCAGGAAAAAGCATGAGCTGTGCAATAGATGCTCTGTCTTTCTCTTCCTACATCTTCACATGTAAACAGCAATTAACTTTAACACACTTCAACCACTCTGTGAATCAGTAACTGGTACAAATGCAGGTCATAGGTACGAAACTATCAGGGTCTTATGAATGCTGTTGTTTTCGCTGTGGCACGTTGTTATTTATTTATTCTTCACATTTTACGAAGATTTAGGTCTCTGATATGCGATCAAAGCAAACGTAGCTTCGTTATTCATCTCGGATATAAACGTTTCTGTACTGCTTCGTGTTTATTAGTTACAGTCCGTGTACTTGAGTAGACAGTCTTCTGTTGGCACAGTTATCAGGCTGTGTGTATATATATATATATATATATATATATATATATGTGTGTGTGTGTGTGTGTGTGTGTGTGTGTGTGTGTGTGGGCTGGAGAGCAGCAGAGGCCTGCTGTAGTTTCATTTGCACACTGCACATGAAGGCGAAGCAGAGAGAAATGTTCGTCTCACAAAATCATTTTTATGGCACAAATTGCTCCTTAAAACGGAAAGTAGGCGAGTTTCCACACTTGCGCACAATGTAGTGATCCGATCTCGCTTTCACGCCCAAGACTTAAAAGATGTTATTAGGACTGAATGTTTCTACCTCAGGCAGGTATCAATGAAAATTATGCAGGTGGAGTTGTAGAACTGTAGAATTAGCTCCACAAGTTCGACTGACTCATGCACTCGAGTAAAGCCAGCAAGGAGAATCGAACAATTCTCTACTTGTAATGTGGCCAGTATCCTTGTAAGGTTTTATAGCATATTAGAGTCATATTCCGTCGCCATCTGTAATATGTGATTGCCAGAAGATCAGAATTTGGACACTTTTCCCTGCAATTAAAAATATTTTCACTATATCCATCTTGGCCAAATTTCCAGCACAGGCCTGCTCTCCTCAATCATTAAACAGCTTTCACCCAGAGAGGGTGAAGGCTGAAGGGTTTTCCTCTGGGGCCTCTGAAGCCAGCAAACCAAACTTATTCAAACGTAACACACTCTGAAGAAACTGCTATCCACCCTCTTCTACATACATGAGCTCACAGTCGGCCAGGATTACTTAGTATTGCTGTGATAGACAGAGGAGAGACAGTCAGCCATCCCTTCCACCCAGAGACTCTCTGGAGTCCTGGCCATGGTCGACTCATGGTCCATGGCATCATCCAGGTCTCAATGTTCCATCTCCGGATAATCCGCTGAGCGAAAATGGAGCCCAGAAGAGATCCTTTGACTCCAAACAAGCTTATAAGGGAAGTCCAAGGCAAGTTGTCATGGCACACAATGAGTGTTAGCAGCAAACATATTTCTGTAGAATTCTGTGCTGAATTCTTGGAATGGTTTGTAACCTGGAGCTATCAGTACAATTTGCCAATTTAGAGATCGAACCAATTTTAAAGACGCAATAGACACAAAACATTCCACCTGACTGCTTACAGGCGTCACAAAATATTTATGAAAATAGCTGTTTATTTATCTTCAGTAATTGGCCAAATGTGTGGTGAATTTAAAGTCAATCCTATGAATAATTTCGATGTTTTCTTGAAGGTGGGACAAAACTGGACAAGCAAGAACACCAAATTGAAGAGAATTCAATTATAAGTGAGTTTCATGAAAACACATTTCACATTCTTTTCTCACTCTGGGGAAATGTGACAATTCTTGACTTTTGAATGATGCTGGAAATTCTTTTAACGACGCTGGTTATTATCTATAGGTGAAAAATGGCATGTTTGATGTTCTGGCCAGGTATTATGTCATAGTGCTAACTGTCTCCTGCTTCAAGAAAAAGTGGTTTGAACAATGCGTACAGTGTGAAGGATATATCAAACAAAAAATGCATGACGATCAGTCAAAGCTGAAGCGCATTTCTGTAGTTTTTTTTTTAGACATTAACAATCTGACAGCTGCATGTTTAATGTAAAAAAAAAAAAAAGCTAAATCTCAAATGTAACAGTCCAAGCAAGTACTGTTAGTGGTCTCAGAAAACACATTTCATGCTGTATCCATTCCTGCCAGTAAGGCACTCTGCCCCATACAACTGGGTCTCTGTTCACACTATACACACTCTGCTATTTCCCCAAATCTCCCAGGCTCACACCTCCATTTCCTCCATGTGTGCAAACTCTTTTCAATTTATTTAGACTCCTTTAGTCTCAGACAGCACAGTTCAATCCTCTCTTGCTTTGCCATTTTCTGGGTGTAATCCAACATCACAGCTTCCACCTACTAATGTCCCTTTAGCTTGATGGCCTCGAGGCAAAAGAAGACGACGGAGGGCCGATTTCTAAGCATCGGGACGGGGGCCCCGGCCCCACAGTGGTGTGGTTCATGAAGCACAGTACAGGGACAACGAGGATGAAATGACACACTGAGGTGTTTGAGAAATCCGTGGATCGTAGGTTCCGCTTCGCTAGTCCACAGTCATTAAAAACATTTTCGCCTTCATAACATTAACGTAGTGCATTTTCTTATTTTATTCTAATAATTGTTTATTATCGTGATCCTGTTTTACAGATGGTCAGAGGTACAAGTCTTCATGATTGTGTCGCTGACTGATATGTATGTTTATATGATACTGTTTGTTTCGATTTTCCTTTAGTTTCTGATTATTAAAAAAACCCTATAAATTACAATGATAGCTTCTCTCAGCTAAACCGTGTTTTCTCAACAGAAAAGTGCAGTGTGATGACATGATCTTCACCTCTTTATCGTTGTGTTCACACAAGTACACATGGGCATGTCTACGCTGGACCAATACTGACAATTAATGAAACACGATTCTGCTGAAATAGTCGAGTTCTCCATAAGTTTCTGGTGACTGTGGTACCTTTCATGCTACACATAGAATTTCTTCACGGGTTGCCCCAGGGATTTAAGAGGCATGTAATATAAGCAATTCAAAATAATACAAACAAGCCCTCCTACATGATCAACCGAATATACGAACAGGATCAGATCCCTATCAGATGGTGAGTGGAGCACAATGAGAGAGCATCCAATGAGCAGGAAAACCAGACTTTAACAGTTCAGTCTGGTCTTCTCCGAGGTCCTGTTTGATCCAGGCGAGTTCAATCCCCTTCATGTTTTTATGATCATAAAAAAAACCCTGGATCAGACAATCCATGACTGGCATTCGTTCCCTGACTTCATACCGGACACTGTTCGTCATTTTCTAGAACTTTGCTTCCCATTCATACACAGCTCTTCTGGATGGACCTGCCACCCCTCCTCTGTGTGCAACTCTGCAATGCTGGTGGCACCGAGCTAAGCTGGCCTCCAGTGAGCACCATGTCTGGTCCAGGCCCATCATGCACTGCCTGTTAGAGAGAGAAAGAGAAAGATAGGGGGAGGCGGGGCGAGTCCAGGGAGCAGGGCTGGGTGAGATGATGGGCAATGACAAAGGGCACAAGTCGATCAACGGGGCCACGCTACTTCCTGCAAGGCAGCGAGGGCTGGAGGGTCAGAACTCCAGGAGGGGGCACCGTCTAGTAAACAATAAAAGACAAATAACATATATGACATTTAAATGTAAATATTCCAAAATCTGTAAACAAAAATTTGGATGAAACAAAGCTATATATATTATATAATAATAATTATATATATTATATATATACAATTTCACAACTTCATTTTTTCCTGGTTGCACAACTACAGCTGACTCTACAAGCTTGAAAAGACATTATAATCACACACTCCAGTGCCCAGGATATTATTCACTCTCTGGTGTTTGTAATGAATTAAATGATTTATAATCACACACTTGGTGTCACCCAAATGAGGATGATTTCCCTTTTGAGTCTGGTTCCTCTCAAGGTTTCTTCCTCAAACCACCATGAGGCTCGCTCATCAGGACTAAATACACATAATTCTCTTCTATTTAAATTCTTACATTCTGTAAAGCTGTTTTAAGACAATGTCGCTATAAAAATAAACTTGAATTAAATGAAAAATTATTTCAGATATATTTTACTTTTCTTGCTAAGCTCCTACGCTAGTGATAGGTCTAGAGCTTTCTTAGCTCCTGAGGTAGTTAGCAAAAACCCTCTGAATTAAAATGGAGCTAAATGTAAGAGCAATACTCTTAATATGAATTGACCTACTCCTAATAACACATTAAAGATGCAGTTTGTAAAGTCTGATGTGTCTCTAGACTCATAATCATATCTTTTGTGAGTGACAGCTACACTTTTAAGGAGAGAAATAATGCAGCTCAAACATTATTAGAAATACAAACAAAAATTGGTTTTGATATACAACTAATGCACTTCAACACACTCCATACATTTTATATATCACAATATATTTAACAAAAGTTTAGAAAATACCATAAATAAACAAGAAAGAATAAAATGGTCGAATGTGCAAAGACAATGGTCAAGTAAAATGTAATAATCTAAAAATTGATCTAAATAATAAATCTAATAATTAATTGATCTAATAAAAATAAAAAAATCTAATAATTCTCCTTGCTAATGTTTATTATTTAATTTTTTAAATCCATGTACTCTAGGACTTAAGTACAGTTTCAAGATGTTTTCTGTACTTGGATTAAATTTGTTTTTGGACTTGTTGGCATTTGTACTGGGACATATCTCAGTCCTGGGCCTCAATAATTATGGTTTGAGTCTCAACCTGGAAGTTAAATAATTAAAATAACCAAAATGAAAAGTAATAAGTTTCATTTAACAACTAGATATAACCAAGATTTATTCATAAATTGTTTGCAAGAGCAATCACATAAGGAATTTTCCGTTTATGAAAACCCTGTCATATTGAACAAAGCTATACCTGAGTGAGTGTGTAAAATGTATTTAAAGACTAAATTATTTAAACCTTGTAGAAATCATACAGAATCAAGTTACTGCACTTTTTTTTTACAGCATGTACTACGATGTCACTTACGAATTTAAATATCAAAGCAGTCATGTGACACCCTTCAGCTTTTTAAACACAGCATTGGAAAGGGTGCAAGAGGTTTCTGGTTGAAATCTCTGAGAAAAAAACAATCCCTAAAACCCCGCCTTTCAGTTGCTGTTGTGCAGTGACATAATATTTTTTTATTAGCATAGATGTACGTCAAAATATCTTGTCTATTGCAGCTGTGTGCAAACGGACTTTTATGCAAATCAGGCATGCTGTGTATGCCCCTAGTAATTTATGACTGATTGGCATTCGTGAACATTTGCATTCGAATGCACACAAAATCACTTTCTAAAACTTTTGTACTCTCTGGGTCCTACTATGGATTCACAAATTGTAAATGTCACGCAATAGGGAGAGATTTGGAGGAAGGCTGTGAAGATTTATGCGCGATTCGGACTAATGAAAAATCTGATAACATCTGCCATTAATTATACATATCATATTTTTCTTTACCTGCATGCCTGTTTATTATAAATATCATTATGTACAAAAATGTCAAGTATCTTATATTATACAGTGTCTTTTAAAAGTTTGGAAATAACTAGTAAAAACATACTAGGTAATGTACAAAGATTTACTTGGAACAAAAAAAAAACAAATATATAAATGTACAGATGTTTTCCATTGAAAAATCCTCCTTTAGCATGAATAACAGCTTTACTCAGTCTTGGCCTCTGGACAGTTTGTTTCTCAAAACATTCAGCTAACTTCTTTGCTATGCCAAAGGTGTTCTTCACTAGTTGGAGATTTCTTTCTGACTTTGTGATCCAGTTCATCCCAGAGCAGTTCAATAGGATTTAGGTGAGGTGACTGGGGAGGTCATTCCATGATAGATACACTCCAGCCAAGTGTTTGCTCTCTAAATAACGCTCAGCTTGGACGTACGCTTCGGGGCAGTTGGTTCCAATTAGCTGCAGTCCTGACAAAATTGCATGGTGTTGAAGTACGGAATGGTAGTCATGTTGGTTTAGTAATCTTTTTATCCAGAATAAGTCTCCAACCTTCCCTGATCCAAAACAACCCCAAACCATTAAACTCCCACCTCCGTGTTTGACTGTGGGTGTGAGGCAGTCTGCTAACATCTTCTAGCATGTTCTCTGTCTTATATAACAACTTCTGTTAGAGCCAAAAAGTCTAATTTAGACTCATCTGTCCACAGAACATTCTTCCAGTCAGTCTTCCACTCTTTAATTCTTGTCTGGGTTTTGCCTTTTACAAGTTTGTTGCATATAAACAAAAGAAACATTTATGCGTCTCAAAAATAATAGAATATTAGATGTTTCCAAACTTTAATCAGACACTGTACATCTTGTATTATTAGATTTTTGTCACTAATGAAAGATTTAGGAATGCCTGTGTTTTCATTGCAATTTCAATTTATTTTGCCGGATGCAACGAGCTGAAAAAATGATGAACTGCCCCAAAAAGAAGGAAGAAAAAGAAGAAACAGAGAGAAAAGCAAGCATGCAGTTTGCCACAAACCGTGTCTTTAGAGTGTCCCATTATGAAGAAATAGGGAGAGGCAAGAGTGTCGCTTTTCATGCACATGGAAAGGTTGGAAGGTACCATTCCTACGAAAGAGGGAGTAAAGATCTACTCTATGACTGGCGTTAAGAGTAAAAGCAGAAGAAGACCAGAAAAACTACAACCAGTTAAAGAACAGCATGGTGCAAACCAATGTCTTATCTCTACTGGCTGGGTTTCAGCTTGCTGATTTGTGATCTGGTAAAGCAGCTTAAAGCTGGTTCGTTCGGCCTGCTTTTACCTCCTGATCCAAATGTGAATTTGTGTGATGAGGGTGACGGGCTGCTGGCCAGAGATCTGACCGCTGCCTCATGCACATGAGCTTCGAGTTCACTGAAGTGATTAGATATAAAGGTAGCTGAGTGCACTGACAATTAAAATTATATAAACTATTACAAACAGATTAGCTTTAAACCCCTACGGGGAAACAGGTGCTACCCTTAAATAGTCTTAATTAAGTCAGCAATGTGGTTATTACTGACTTTTTTTTAGCTATCAGTTGAAAAAAACACCCACAATATTAATTGTGATATTCTTATGGATTTTTCCTGTAAGAGAAAAGTGCAGCCAGTAGAGACCAGAGACAGACCAGTGAATATTTTAAATAAATATTTCATGTACACACAAATTTTTCCACAAATGTAGTCAATCAGTCAAGACATGGCATTGAAATTCTCTAGTTTTGAGCTTTTAAACTAAATGTTGCCTACAGGTAAGTTGATTTTAGTAAGTTTGATTTGAGTCCTAAACAATTTTTTGGCAGAATGTGCTTTGTGAATGTAAAAAAAAAAAAAAAAAAAAAAAAAAAAAGGCTATATAAAAATCACATAATAAAAGGTAAAAATCCCTTCAGTCACACAGAACTGCAGGAACAGCTTACAATAAGCAAAAAATGTCTACCTTGATACATGTGATGTCTATGCAAGGCTTCATGCCCTGTCTGAGATCAATAGGCAATGTCGGAACAATTTAGCATGATTAGGCAACCTTGGCGCAAAATCATTCTAAAAAATTGGCAGTAATGTAGAAATGTTGCACAAAAGGCATATACCACTATATGCCTTTTGTGCAACATTTCTATATGAGTATTTCTGATGTGAATAGTTTGTCAAAGCCAGGAATGAAAGTGTTGAGTGAATCCACTGTTCAAAGGAGGACTTGCTGAATGCACTGCTTTCAAAAATGATGGGTTAATCATCCTAATAACTGTAATAATTGCTAATGTCAGGTGCTTTAAATGTTTGGTTGCAGCCAAGTTTGATGTTAAATTGACAATACATTTTTTTTTTACTAGGTTCCCTTGATGGTTGTTAGCATTATTATATTTGTGGACACCTGACCAGCACACTCATATACTAGTGATGGGAAGATCGGTTCCTTTTCAGGAACTCGAGCTGTGTCAACAACGCGTTGGGAACCCTTCCTCATTGTCCATGTTCTGAATCACGTGTGTAATCCGTCCAATAAAAAAAGCACAGCGTCACCGGCGAGGTGACGTCACAACAAGGAAGCTATAAAAGCACATAGAGTGAAGCCGTCACTAGCTTCTGTTTGTTCATGAAGCACTCTGTGTGTATTGTCTTGCCATGGTTCATACTATATATATATATATATATATATATATATATATATATATATATATATATATATATATATATATATATGTATATGTATAAAAAAATAAGGAATTAAGGCAAGCAAGAAGTGAGAAGAGAGCGGAGCATGCTAAGTCGCTTCCTGAGGGAGCAGACTGTGTATATTGTGCTCGCATGTCCATGCGAACCCTCTGCTCCGCTCTCCAGGAGTTCCAGGAGCTCTGCTGCATAGTGGATTTAGCTCTCAGGGCCACAAAAGAGACCGCTATGAACGTATAATTGGTTAACATGAGCTCAATCAGAGCACTTACCGGTCTGGCATCATTCTCGATCACATGAAGGAGCTGGGGTTTCGGCTGAACGCCAAAAAGAGTGTGCTTTCTCCATTACAGAGAACCACTTATTTAGCCCGCATTGCGTTAATGCTTACGGCCATCAGGATGATCAGAGAAATGCAGTTACTCACTGTCAAGCAGTTCCACAGACTGCTGGGGCTTATGGCAGCAGTGTCTGAAGTGGTTTCACTTGACCTCCTGCGCATGAGACCCCTTCAGTGGTGGCTCAGGACCTGAGGGTTCTCTCGGAGGGGCAATCCGCTTCGTACAGTGAAGGTCACATGGCGAGCCCTACATGCCTTAGAGGTCTGAAGAGATTCCGGGTTCCTATCTCAGGGCCCCGTGTTGGGAGTTCCAGAGTTCTAGAGATGCTGGCCGCGCTTCTAGCATTGAAGCATTTCCTGTCGGACCTCAGATGTCACCATGTGTTGATCTGCTTGGACAACACCTCTTACATCAACCACCAGGAGGGTCTACACTCACACCTCCTGTACAAGCTGGCACGCCAGATCCTCCTGTGGGCACAGGGAAAGCTGCTCTCCTTAAGGGCATTGTACATTCCGGGCTGTTTCAACAAATCAGCGGACACCCTTTCAAGACAAGTGTTAAGTCCCGGGAAATGGCGACTCCACCCTTATGTGGTGCTCTGGGAGAAATTCGGCAGGGCTCAGGTAGACCTGTTCACGACTCAAGAGACATCACACTGCCCCCCTCTGATTCTCCCTTACACCGGAATGCAGTCTCCTCCTGGTGGCCCAACGGTTGCCGGGCAGTCCATGGTTTGTGGATCTGGTAGCCCTTCTAAAGCACCCTCCCTGGGAGATTCCTCTCAGAAGGGATCTAGTCCATCCCTGGCCAGAGTTGTAAAGGCTGTGGCCCCTGAGGGGGAACAGTTTAGAGATTCAGGTCTCTCCACCAAGATGGTAAACAGACACTTAGCAGGTGGATTGTCGATACAATTGCATCCTCTTATGAGTCCCCTGGTTGTGAAAAGTGCTATAGAAATAAACTTGACTTGACTTTTATAACCTTGACCTCAGTGCCACTCCTGACCCCTCTGTACTTCAACCTAGCTGTGCCCTCACACACTAGGCAGAGACTGGTCAGTCTGGCAGCATTGGACTCTCGTTCCCAAAGCGTTGTTGACGCAGCTCGAGGTCCTGAAAGGGAACAACTCCCGGTTATGTATGTAACCCTGGTTTCCCGAGAGAACGAGACGCTGCATCTCCATGCCACACTGCCGGCATAGCTAGCACCGGCTTCACTCCATGTGCTTTCATAGCTTCCTAGTCATGACGTCACCCCGACGGTGATGCCACGCTTTCCATTGGACGGTTTACACACATGATTCAGAGCGTGAACAACGCAGAAGCGTTCCCAAAGCATTGCTGATGCAAAGTCTTGTTCTCTCAGGGAATCAGGGTTACATTTTAGTGACTTCTTTCTTTGAATCTGATTTATCAAAATGAACAAGTAATTTCATTTATTTAATTTTGTTCCTTTGATCAGAAATAATATAAAATGTTAAATTTTCAATAAGCAGATTCCCCAACGTTTCTACATACACAAAATTTGACTATAGATCCAATAATATATGTATATATAACTGCATTGCGTATATGGGAGTCATGTGAAAAAAAAAACGAACGACTCGGACCAGAGGACTCAAACTGCTCAATTCTGTTTCATGTGTAATGCACTGCACAGCATCTATAAGAGTCACGTGATAAAAGAACAAATATCTCGGTCTAGAAGAGCCAAGAGATGAACTACTCAGTTCTGTTTCCTGTACATAATTTACAGAGATTTGGCAATGCTTTGCTCATACACGTCCAGTAGAAAATGTATTAATTACTCTTTGAGACCAATCGTTCTTCTAAATCACATTAAAGACTCGTTCAAAATGGACGGATCGTTAATGAACGACCCGTTACCTACCCAAACTGTTGCAGCAACGTTGGGAAAAAAAAGAGTATGTTTATTATTAGTTAAACCATACTCAACATAGAGCATGATGAAGACAAAATATTTTTGTAAATGTATTTAAGTAACATTTACATTGGAAAAATTTGCAATGCAAAGCGGATTTTCCCATAGGAAATAATGTTCCAGATCATTCGTTTCACACACCCAAAATTATTCATATGAAAATCATTTTAATGGTATATTATGTACAAATTATTGGCCCTAATGTATCTGAAACAAATAACAATGATTAGTACACAATATAAAGTAAAAATAAAACAAATTAACCTGCACTTTACCTTTTAACCGAGTCGTGGCTGGTGTGAAGGAGACGAGAGGAAGGAGAGAAGGTTTATTGGTTGGAAGGAGAATCTCCTTCCATAAGAACACACGTGGTCACAATACTATAGTAAACAAATGCTGCCTATACTCAGTTGAGCGCGAGCCGTTCACGTGTTGTTTGTGTGATGCTCGATGTTCGCAATGCAAGTTACATTTTAATCAAACTTTTTGCTCGTCCTGCAAAGCATTTGTAAAGCATGTTACTTACAATCCAACGTTCTGGTGTATGTTAATCATCAGGAAACCAAACTTAACTCTAGCTATGTTTCCACACGGACAGTTTTATTTGCAGATTTTGATTTGAGACTTGGCGCATCAGTAAAACAAATGTTTAGTAATTAAAAGTTACTTTTTAGTGGAACTTTTTTTTTTTTTTTTTTTAGTAAAGAAAGGACGTTATCAATAAATGTGTGCTGCGTTGAAGGTTTCAATTTAGCCTCTTTTATATTTATTTATTTATATTCTTAAAAATATTTTTTAAACTGAAATATACGCTCTGGATTAATCGCGTGGTAGTAAAATTTGTGCCGTTCAAATGAATTTATATATATATAAATTCCAGTCAGTCCACAAACTTTTAGCCATTTAGCTTAGATTTAGAATAAAAAGAAGTACTCATTTGCCACAAAAACACAACTAGGCTAATTGATATCCTTAACTTGTAGTTAAATGTGCGTCTACAGCATTTGGCAGGTGCTTTTATGCAGAGCAACATCAGCAGAATCTATATTCATCAAAAAAGTCAATTCTACAAATGAATTCTACGTCTGTGTGAGTCTGGTCTTTCTGTAGAATAATAATAAACTATTTGATGAGAGAGAAAGCATCTTGCATCCATATTGGTTTATATGTAAAATTGCTGTAATAGATTTTTATCATTGGTGTGAATTTTTTTTATATTAAATGTACTTTACTGTATTTAAATCATCTTTTGCCTACTTTCTAGTTTTACTATCAAAAATATATAGCAACTTTTACTCTCTACTCAACTACACTTATGATTGAATATACGAGGTGGTATCAAAAAGTTTGCAGACTAGTTTTGTAACAAGCCAACAGATGGCAGCACAAGGCTGCCCGCACAGTCACAGGGAGCACCAAAATTCAAAAGTCAAAAGCTGTCTGTACATTTTGTCACATTTTGCACAGCAGCTGTGTCTGCCATAGCCATATTGCCATCTACAGGGCATCAAAGTTAGTAGATATGATTTGTCTTTTCACGACAATTAAGCTACTCCACATGAAGGCGAATTAGTGCTTAGCTGAATGCCAGGTGTTTCACATCAATTAAGGACAACGCTGCAGCCAGTAAAGAAAGTGGAAGGGAGCACAAGCGGTGCTAGCACTGACAACCATAAAACCTCACAAATCACCTGTTTTTCACAACGTGTCCTGGTGTGACTTTTAACTTGCAATAGAATCAGTTTTGTAGTAAAGTATCTATCCTTTTACTTAAGTATGATTTCTTAAAGGTTCTCTTTATACCTCTGGTTGTTATAAAACACTGTTGACTGATTGACTACATTTGGTGTAAGTAGAAAACTGGTTTAAATTCATGTTTGGAAGTTATAATTCATCAAATATGGAAAAGATTCCATTCCAGAAATATTTTAAGCTCAAATACCAGTGAAAGCACTTTGTTAATATTACAGTATACTTGACAATATGTCAATATGAATATTGTTGTAAGGTTATGACTGGAATGTGATACAGACCATATTCCGGCACCTGCCCCGTGCCCCGTTTGAGCAGCAGACGCACTCGCCGTCCTCCCGCCTTGATGAGCTCGATGGCCCGGGCGTGACTCATGTCCCGTGTGCTCTCGCCATTTATCTCAATGATCTGATCGCCCACCTACACACACACACACACACACACACATATAAAAGAATCAGACAAAGCCTGCCATGTTACCTAAACCAGGCTATTTGATGTCCAAATTCATTTAAAGAACATCCTAAAGATTAACCAGTCCCTGTAATATTGAGGCTTCTGACACACACACACACACACACACACACACACACACACACACACACACACACACACACACACACACACACACACACAAAGGACTGACCCTCATCCTGCCGTTGCGGATAGCAGGGCCGTCCTCAGCCAGACGGAGCACGACCAGGTCCATCTTGTACTCCCTCCCTCCTCTGATGCTGAAGCCAAAGCCCTTCACACTCTTCTCCAGCTCCACTGTAAAATAGTCGTAGTCCTGCACAGAAACCAGCACACATCTCATGACTCTTCTTGGTCTCAGTGTTGCATATTTGATTGTGTTGGCCCACTGCAAGCGACGGTATATTAATGCTCATGCTCTAATGGATTTTTAATTCCAATGCCCACGGTAAGGCTGAGTCAGCACACACAGCTGAGGCTCGAGCACAAGATTCGGGTTAGAGCGTTTAGAGAGTTTATCTTTTTCAATATTAAAATGATCACAGTGTCAAGTATTAATACTAAAATGATCACAGTTTCTCTGGCAGTTTATGAACAAAATAGTTTTATTTGAAATGTAATCCGGCTGAATCGAAAAGCTGAATACAGGTCAAGAGCCTCCCATAATGTTCACATCAAGCAACAAATTGGGGATCTTAACTGTGGTTTCAACCGTGGCTGGTTGTTGGTGTTAGATTGGCTGGTATAAGTATTCAGAAGATGATTTGCCTACAATATCCATTTAAAAAACTAACTGTTGATTTATCAGTTATTGGCAAGTATGATCAAACCTAGATATCGATATTGTAAAAAAATTACTCGATTCAATTAACCTCAACTAAAGGAGGAAAATGGACAGATTGCTTCCAGCTGCCAGAAAGCATATAGTAATTAATATAATCTTTACAACTGTATTGAGCAGAAAACATCAAACCTTGGCGTTGATGGGCTACAACAACAGAAGACTTCCACTCTTGTCAGGCAAGAACAAGAATCTAACAACTGTCTATTTTTAATTTATAGGTTTCTGTGCGTTATTAGATGCTTTTCTGATTATCATGGTTCTTAAAGAGTACTTCTTTGAGTAACTATAAGATTTCTGTCAGCTCAGACCAGGCTATATATTATTGTGTATATTAGAGGTCGACCGAGTAATCTAACGGCTATTGGAGAAAATTGTTGTTACGAGAGCGGCCTCTAGAGGCAAATCCATGACACCATGTGCTGTTTGTTTTACACGTTCGCTGCACGGAAAACGCTAAATGTATTATTTTGAATGAATGAATTATCTAATTATATTTATTAATTACATTAATTAATATATTAATATTTATTTCATTAGCACATTTTCATGATTCCTCAGTTTTATTTTCCCTAGTTTTACATACTCATATTCTACCTAGAGTGTTTTTTTTTTATCCAGTATTCAATATAAAAAATATCGGTTGATCAATCGGTAATATGCAAATGCGATCCAACCTAACTATCAGTATCTGTAAAATCCGCTATCAGTTGCCCTCTGGTGTGTATGTACACAGGATGTATTTTTGTTTTTTTCACACCTTGTTGTGTGTGAAAATCCCAGCAGACCAGCAAATTCTAAAAGACTCCCAACAAGCATGTCAGGATTAAAGTCACAGAGACCCCCTTATTTTTCCTGTTCTGAGGTTTGGTGTAAAGCTCTTTCCCTGAGTCTGCATGATTTCATGCACTGGATATCTGCATCCATGAGCAGGTGTACAGCAGGTATTAGTATTTAGGTGGATGTTGAGTGTAAAAATTCATGAAGTAATCTATATTTAAAGCTTGAACACAACCTGTATGGTTTTATTTCAACACAATTTTATGTGAGCACAATATTATGTGAGCATGTGAACACACTCTGAGCGCCACCATACAAACCCTCAGTGTCCATAGTCCTACCTGTGGCCTGTAATCCGGGATTGAATGCTGTCTGTAGTCAATAAGAGGAGGCGGGTGTCTGTAGTCCATAGTCGGAGGCTGTCTGTAGTCTGCTACTGGTGGATGCTTGTAGTCCACTGGAGGCTGTCTGTAGTCTGTGTACGGTGGCTGGCAGATATCGGGTTTAACATCCTGCCTGGCTTTTACCTCCGACCTGTAGCTGGCAGCAAGTTTCAATTAGTAGAAAGCCTTTCCCGTCTCTTTCAACTACATGCTTTGTCCGAGTAACTGCATGCAGCATGTGTTTCAAAAGTCTCTACACTTCACTCCTACACCCCCCACGTTGCGGATTTAAGATGCTGCCGTAATGTTTTACACATCCATAGCCTTTTTTTAAATGTCAGCAGTCCATTTGCATAAAGCCTGAAAAGCTTTGCTTTCTTCTGTCTTTGAGCAGGAGCCAAATCCGCCAAGACACTCTTCCGCTCTCAAAGCTGAGTAAGACATATGAAAAGATCCCTGAGCCAAGAGCCATGTTTTATTGAGCAGATATCTGCTGGTAAATAATTCAGATTCAGAAACTAGGCAACAATACGCAGCCGAGTGAGAGAATAGAGTGGTCTTTCAGGTACCAGCACTCACCAGTCCAGAGAACAAAAGTTTTCGATATTAAATGGTATCCGATTTTACAGCCTGATATGCACCTACATTTGTAAAGTAAAGAAAGCACAGATTTCTTGCATCTCTTTCAAAAAGTGAATCTACTAACCTAAGAAAACTCATTCTTTATGTCCTTTTCTCCTTTTCTCCAGACACTCCAGCATATTTATTCGTCTTCTTCTATTTTCAAAATGAAACAAATACCCCGAGCAAGCATAACATTATAGCCACCGATCAGGCACATGACCACCTGCCTGATATTAAGTCGGTCTTCTTTTGCTGCCAAAACAGTTCTGACCCATGGAGCATTAACAGCATGAACTTCTTTAGCAATTTGAGCTACAGGAGCTCGTCTGTTGGACCAGACCACACGGACCAGCCTTCGCTCCCCACGTGCATCAATGAGCCTCGGCTGCTCATAATCCTGGCGCCAGTTCACCACTTCCTTGAACCACTTTTGATAGACACTGCAGACAGGTACAGCCCACAAGAGCTGCAGTTTTGGAGATGCTCTCACCCAGTTCCCTTTTACCATCACAATTTGTCAAACTCGTTTAAATCCTTACGCTTGCCCATTTTTCCTGCTTCTAACACATCAACTTTAAGGACAAAACGTTTACTTGCTGCCTAATAAATACCACCCCCTAACAGGTGCCATGATTAAGAGATAATCAGTGTTATTCACTCAGCGGTCAGTGGTCATAATGTTATGCATAGGATTGGTGTACACCAGTGTGTATATAAGACTATATGTTGGGTGTAATTACAAATAGAATGTCCTTAGGAGTGGTCTGATAATACACTGCATTTCATAATGCTGTTGAAAACTCGAATCGGAATGTGTTTAATCACTTTCTATAACATCAGCTAAAGTAAATGATAGCTTTATATTAATGCACTCGTTCTGTTCCTATAGTAACGGCTCATTCACAAAGACTCGTATGGCAGATTCTTCACATAAACTCAGTCTAGTAATAAACTAATTAAGGAAACATATTATTACTTGACAAAAATCATGTGATCGTTGATACGACAGTTCTTTTTCCGTTACAGTTATGATATTAGAATTAGTAGAAGATTTCTGACAGACTGGTTTGTGTAGTACTGTTTCTCACTGCGTCTCGCATTTGGTAGTGTTATTAACTTCAAGACAGTGATTACACAAGCTAATTTGTTTCACAGATGTTCCAAATGTCTATATACAGCTACAAATGAAGTGTTGTTCATTAATAAATTCAAAACAGTAAGTGAGAAATGACAATATGTGACACGGTTAAAGGAAAATAAATCTACTTCAGAGTGGCATCATATCGCAGCATCCTGGCGTGGATTGATTTCTAAGATACACACCTGAGATGAGCATTTGCACGATATGTAAATATTTATCTTGTGTTTGAATTGCAATTGTATTGTATATACAGTGGAACCTCGGAGCTTGCGGCCTCAGCGCTCGCGACCTCGCATGCTCACGACTTTCATTCCGACCGGCGACTCTCATTCAGATCGTCTCGTGAGCAAACGCGAGCTGCTCAAAACGCTAGTTTTAACATTTCTAATCAAGGTTTATCTCATTAAAATTGTCTAATAATTAAGTGTTATGGAGTGAAATAGTGTTATTTACTCATTTAAATCGATTTCGTATAGTGTTCTTTGGGTTTGGAAGGGGCGTATCAAAAGGTCGCGAAAATTCGGAACTCGCGACCGGTCTTGGTCCCTAACCCTCGCGAGCTCCGAGGTTCCACTGTACTGTATATACTGTATATGTTTCAGTAATCAGGATTCATCTACATTCTGACTAGCAGTTGTGTATTGGGGACTATGGCCTTTCACCCCTTCTGAGAGTGTGATACACTGTACCTGCTGTCATGGAGGTAGAGCTGAGGTGGCACTGCAACTGGCACTCCACCCATGGTGGTAAGCTGAACAGCTGGGACACCTGGGATGACCGGAATCCCCTGAACAACAGAGACACCCGAAACAACCGGGATGGCCTGAATGGTTGGAACAGGGACACTCTGATCCCCCGCCGGTCCTGCCTGACTCACCATCGGGCCTGAGGGCACTGGATCAGTGGGGGGCTGACTAGTGGCCTGAGTGACTGGTGTGGTGCTTTGTGCTCCTACAGGGCTTGGCTCCATTCGCTGTGGGCTGGACTGTGTAGTGGCAGGGCTCGGGTGAGGGGCCGGGGGGCTTGGGTTGGTCAAGATGGGACTCGGCTGATTTGCAGAGGTCGAAGGGCTCTGCTTCTGAACCACCAGGGGGCTTTGTTTCTCTGATGTAGGGCCAGAGTGGGGGCCATTTACATCTGTCAGGGTAAAAGAATGTGCAAGTAAAAACGCAGCTTTAAAAACAAGAATATTAGTCAACAGTCAATTGCATGTTCAGACAGACAGATGCGGTAGACCATTAGCACAGACTACAGACTGTCTTTCTGTCTGTCTGTCTGTGTCTGTCTGTCTGTCTGTCTGTCTGTCTGTCTGTCTGTCTGTCTGTCTGTCTGTCTGTCTGTCTGTCTATCTATCTATCTATCTATCTATCTATCTATCTATCTATCTATCTATCTATCTATCTATTAACTTCTTCAGCAGTTTCAGCTACAGGAGCTCGTCTGTTGGCTTTCGCTTCATACGTGCATCAATGAGCCTCGGTCGGCCAGGACCCTGTCACCGTTTCACACCTGTTCCTTCCTTGGACCACTTTTGATATATATTGACCACTGCAGACCGGGAACATCCCACAATAGCTGCAGTTCTGGAGATGTTCTGACCCAGTCGTCTAGACCTCACAATTTGGCCCCGTCAAACTCCTCAAATCCTAACGCTCACCCATTTTTCCTTTGCCCTCACATCAACTTTGAGGGCAAAATGTTGTTGCCAAATCTATTCCACCCACTATCAGGTCCCATGATGAAGAGATAATTAGTGTTATTCACTTCACCAGTCATAACGTTATAATGTTATGCCTGGTTGGTGGATCAATCAAATGATGCTACTTTTCATTCCTTCATCATCAGACAGAATAAAAGTTCTTAGTAAAATCGTTCTTTCTTACCTTCCTCGGGGATGATGTGCAGGGTAACAGTGAGTCCTGCATCTTTGATCAGCTTCACAATGTCAGCATGAGGCATGTTGATAATGGACTGATTGTTGACTGCCATGATGCGGTCGCCAACCTTCAGCTTCCCGCAGCGGTCAGCCGGACTGCCCTCGATTATGCGGCCGATTTTGTGCGGCACGGCTGAAAAGAGGTGGGCAAGATCATTTTGAGTTCAGCAACAATGTAAACATGGAGTATATGCAGTTCCCTATCTAAGAGAAAATTACATTATCAGATACTAATCCGAAATTCTAAACTAGCAACTTTTTATTGTTATAGTTTGCACTTCAAACTCATAAAAACTGATTAGTGTATGTTTTGCCAAGCGAGTGAAAGAAGGAAACAGAGACTAACAGATTGTGGTGGTGTTCTCCGGTCTGTTCAGGGAGCTGATGATGACGAAGCCGAAGCCTTCGGTCTCTTTACGGTGGATGACTACATCAGTGGTGGGTGGCAGGTTGACTGGACACACGGCTCGGCCTCGGGGAGAGCTGTTCTGATTCGCTGCCGATCCATTCTCTCCACAGGGCTGGCCTGCAGGGGGCAGTACTTACAGTCTGAGTCATTGCTTAATATAGGCTTTCCTTACAAAATACAGCAAAGCTGGGCTGTTCTAACCAGAGACAAGGTGGCTGACTGAATAAAGAGTCCTCAACTGTCAGTGAATGAACCCACAATTCTGTTTATCTTTTAGCACTGAAATGCTAGTCAAATGTTTGGTGTGCTTAAAGGTGGCATCTGCTCAACCAGCTTGCCATTTTGCTGAGGCTAATCTATACTTAAAATGCACTCGTCCCAGACTAATACATATTAATTATCTATTAGCCTTCCAGACACATTAATAGATACTCTATAGATTGAGCTGGCAGCAAGACCCACAATGGCTACCCTTAATACCGCATAAAAGTCAGAGCAAAACCACAAAATCTGACAACCCCCCCACCCCCCCGGCCCCGACCGCAAAGCTGTACACAATAGCATCTTAATTCTCCAAGCCTGCAGTGCTACTGACATGGGATGCTAATATAGACCACTGCTGGCTTTTCAAAACTTCCTCCCACACTCACACACACGGATGGGCAGTATTTATGATGCATGTATTTCAAAAACGTATTTCAAATAAAAAATACGATTTTGTAATTTGTATTTGAGAGGGTTGATGAAAATGCTGATCAAAATACTGTTTTGTATTTTTGTAGCTTTAAAATACTGTCAAATACATCATAAAAATGCAGACTTTGATTGGTGCCTACTCAGTATTTTGCCCAGACTTGTTGAGATCAGAGCAGAAAATGGAAAATGGATAGAAGGTTGTCATAGTAAGAAACATGCAGGCTTCCAGCTTTCAAATAGGTGTCCAATGATTATTCAATTAATATTTAATTGTCAAATATTGTACCCTTTTTGAAGTAGCTGTTTAGTAGGATTATAATTTTGCATACCATTGCATGAATGACTGCCTGACCCATAATATATTATTATATTTATGATTAACAATCTAATGATTTATTAGTTAAAAACTAGTTGCTATGAATGCAGGTGCCATCAGTTCTCTTCTTATGAATGACTTGTTTGTCATTGAGTCGGTGTTGCTGATGCAAAGTAGCCCTTCATTACCAAACACCAAGTAACTACATAAGGATACAATTATGAGTCATTAACAAACTATTAAACATTCAACTGTTGGTGGTCACAGGGAAACGTATGTAAATATTTGATCTGGTTGTACATGTCAGATTTATTGGGTAACTTAGTCAGAGAAAAGCTGTTGCTATCAAACATTGTTTACCTAATCAACTGAGTCAGTGTAATGGTGAAGGGAAATTTTCCTTCTTGCAAAGAAAATTCATGCTCCCTTGTAAAAGTATTTTTTAGTTTTCTTTTTTTAAATACCAATAGTTTATTTTGATACGTTGATGGTGTGGCTGCTGTATTATGTAGTTTATTTTGATGCACTTAAAGTTAAGGTATTTGATATTTGTTTTAAAATTGATTTATTTTACAGAACTTTCTTAAACATTTATTTAAAAATATATTTATAAAAAAAAATACATTTATAAAAAAAGTATACACTTTGCCCAACCCTGCTCACAGGGCAGTGCTTTCATCTGCTCTGATCTCTTCATGCATCCTGAAAAGTAATCAGTGGATTCTGATTATTCCCTTTAAAATGCTTTTAGAAAGAGTAAAAGCTTGTAAAACAGCTTTTATCTAGATCCAGTCAGAAACTGCAATTTCCTTCTAATCCTGTAGAAACCTCATCATTCATGTCATTCACAAAAATTTTAAATAGATTGTGTTTGAATCGGTTTCCTTATTAATACATTTTTTTTCCAGATATCACACACCATAAAATACGTAACATACTGCTGGATTATTCTCCTGTTTTTCTCTCTGAATTATCTGCAGTGATTATTTCCTTATGGTTGTTTAATCAGTATTAAATACATATCTTAGATCATGTAGATTTATTTTAATCTGGGGGAGAGGGCAGCCCAGTGGATAAGGTATTGGTCTTCTGATCAGAAGGTCATGAGATCAAATCCCACCATAACTAAACTGTCACTGCTGGGCCCTTGAGCAACTGCTCAGTTGTTTGAATGAGATGATTGTAAGCTGTTCCAGATAAGAGTGTCGGCTAAATGCTGTAAAACAAAATCTACTTTGCTTAACTAAAACATGCACAAACTGTAAAGAAATACATTTTTTTTTCAAAAACATTCATGAAAAATAAATGCTGCATACAGCAGAATGGTTTCATAAAAGCTATGCAGTTAATGTGTCCTGTCTTTGCAAAAATATCCATTCAATACAGAAAATTTTATACATTTGAAAAATGGCCTTGGTTTCATCATCAGTTTAGCTTTCTTTATAATTCAATATTGAAAATATAGGTAAAAGGTAAAAGAGAAAAAAAGAAACAAGAGGTAAAATTGAAAAACAGATACAGATGATACACTATATGGACAAAAGTATTGGGACACCTGACCTTCCGTGACATGAGAGACACACAACTGTACAGGACGTCTTTGGATATTATTAAAATGAAATTTTGCATTCACTTGAACTTGAAAACCCAAACCTGTTTCAGCATGGCAATGCCCTGTGGGATGAATTGGAACGCTGACTGCGCCCCAGTCCTCCTCACCTCACATATATCAGTACCTGACTTTACTAACACCCTTGTGGCTGATGAACACAAATGTCCACAAGCAAACTCAAGATTTAGTGGAACATCTTTCCAGAAGAGTGGAGGGAATTATGAGCTTGGTACTTGGTACTAAATGTGATGCTCAAAAAGCACATACTATTATTATGACCAAGTGTCTGCAAATGTTTGGCAATATAGTGTACATGCAGCTTTAGATTCCAAAACAAAAACTATAAACTCAAGACAATAAAATGCAAAGACAAAAATATTCGACAACCACGAAAGAGAAAAGCTAAACCTAAACGTGACTCTATCACGTGGTAGCTATCACACGGTGGGGGGTGGTGGTAGTTCAGTGGTTAAGGCTCTGATTGGAAGTGCAGGGGTTTATACTTAAGAGCTGCCACTCTTGGGGCCCTTGAGCAAGGCTTTTACCCCTCTGTGCTCCAGGATTCCAGATTTAAGACTCTGCTCCAGACTCTGACCCCGGCTTCCTAACAACGCTGGGATATGCGAAGAAGGACTTTCACTGTGCTGTAATGTACATGTGACAAGTAAAAAGCACCTTACCTACTGTATTGGTCGGTGCTGCAGTGTCACTGGTTTTATTGTCTCTGTCAAGTCAAGTCAAGTCAAGTTTATTTGTATAGCGCTTTTCACAACAGACATTGTCTCAAAGCAGCTTTACAGAAAACAACAGTGAAGGTGAATGGTGTGCGTTTGTCCCTGATGAGCAGCCGTGGCGACAGTGGCAAGGAAAAACTCCCTTAGATGATATGAGGAAGAAACCTTGAGAGGAACCAGACTCAAAGGGGAACCCATCCTCATATGGGTGACATCAAAAGTTTGGTCATAAATCTTTCAACAATACAGAACAATTTGTGATCATCACTAATGGAGTGAAAAAGATCATGTCACTGGTGTATTTGTGTTGTTTGCAAATGTGCACTTCATGAATGATCCTAGTTAGTTTTGTGGGTTTTTTGTTTTATCTTGTGATAATTAATATTGTTTCATGCAGCACCTTGGTACTAAAGGGGGGATCTTGTTTCGTTTTACTGTGTACTCTACTGTATATGGCTAAAATGACCAGCCATATACAGTAGAGCTTACTTGACTTGAGGTGTACACAGTCACCTGACATGAGTGTTGTGATCATGTGAGTTGGAGTGGCTTATGGCAAAAGCTGTCCTGCGCCAAAGTCGGCAAAACCCTGACATCTGAATAGAAAGGACTTTTTCCTCTTTCCAGCCAATCAGCGGCATCTGTGTGCTCATGCATGCAGATGAAGGCAGGCAGTGCTCTATCGAGTGTGTTACGCTGCCTTGTGATGCAGCATTTACATGCACATTTACAGCACTTGTTGCATAGGCTGATTCAAACGTGCTCTATCTATCAGTAAATTCACTCTGATACTATTTCAGTCAGCTACAGATTACGAAATCCATCAGTTTAAACACCCTGCACGAGCAGCAGTCTTAAAAAGGTACACTGGCTGGATTCAGGAGTGCGTGTTACACCCCCACTCCCTCTACTAGCTATTGAATACTAGGGGGAAACCAAGGTACTGTAGAAGAATTTGGAAATGAGAAAAAAACCAGCAAAAAACAAAAAAAACACAACACAGTAAAATAAAAGTGAGATGAGTTCTACAGGCAGGTAAGGGAGCGCGATCTAATTTGCGACGACTCCAGGATTGATGGTGCATTTTTAAAATGTAATTTAACTTCATTGCACACTTCATCAGTTCTAATCACACACAAACCGTCTCTTTCATTTGTGCTGCTGTTTTGATTTCTCAGCCTGCATAAATAAAACCAGACTCCTTTGAAGCGATCTCGAAAATGGATGAGGCGCGGAGGTTATTCCGTGCAAAGTTTGGGTGATGTGTATGTGTATACACAAGCAGACATTTCTACAGTTCCTGATAATATGGATTGTCATGTGACCTCACTGACCCCCGACCCCTCTGAAAGTCCCAGGAAACAGTGTGGCATATCAAACTGCTCATCTTACCGAAGACAATCGTGTCTGGTGATGATTTTTGCACCGTCTTACATTTTCTTCAAGAAATGTTAAATCCGAGTTGTTTATTGTTACTTTTGATAGCATTTACATGCTCTCAGTTAGTTCCATCAATAAATCAACGAGGGTAACCTTTTAACATTTTTTGCTTATTATTCAGTTATTGACCTTAAAGCTAATTATTTTAGAGCTATTATGAATTTTTTAGAGACTACAAGAAAATGAATAAAAAATGAGTACAGCTTCAAGAGTCAGGAATATGCGTGGTTCCATCATAAGAGCCTGAGAATATAGATGGTTAACACTGATGTCATGTCTGTCTTATAACAACCAATTCACAGGCTGTTTAAATAAATCAGGAGAAGTGATGGCGGTCCGGTCACATATGGTCTCTCAGGTTAGACAGGATGACTGCCTCTAGAGAAAAAAACATGCAGATCTTCTGCTCTTAGCACTTGCTCTTTTTCCAGCCCATGCACTTATATTTATTTAGACCCAGTCTCATAGAAAGTTGTGAAATGCAGTGCAGCTTTGCTGGCGTGGTAATGAAGTTAACGATTCAGTCTGATGGCGTGTGGAACTTACCAAGATGAGGCACGACTCGGCGTCTCACAGTAAGCGTCACTTGACCGTTGCGTGCCGCCGCGTGCATGAGGTCAATCACGTAGCTGTGCGGTCGACCCGCCACCGCCATCCTGTCCACCGACACCAGCTCGTCACCTGGGCGCAGGCGTCCGTCCCGCTCCGCTGGGCTGTTCTCGATAATTGCTCCGATTACAATCTGTGACAGAATCACAGGCGATCATATATTAATATTTAGGCAGCCAGGTTTTATTCTGTATTACTACAAAATAAAGCACAGTGAGGTGGCATGAAGAAGCAGCGGTTTGTTTTGTAGACCCCAGACATTCCCTTATTGCTAATTTGTTTGTAGGCTTTATCTGGAGTGCTAGTCACAGCTAGATTAAAAGGTGTAACTGAGTGGGCAGCTCTACCCACGATAACAAGCGATTATTATGCAGCAAGAAATGCTGAAGATGACAAGCTAAGCTCCGTCCTGCCAAGAGGCAGCAAAGGAAAGCAGTTTGGCTTCCAACAATCGCCTGTTGTTTTGCTATAATTCTGCCCGCACGTAAGTCTGATTTTCTCTCTGTCTCATCAGTTTTTGTTTTTTTTATTATTCCTGAGCTGGAAAGAGGGAAAAGAGATTGCTGGGATCTCTTCGGTTGCCCCATACGAGCCTTGTCACGAGCCTCCGGACTCACAGCCTGCACCGCCTCGTCTCCTCCGAGGATGCGGAAGCCAAATCCCGTCTTCTCTCTCAGCAGGTGAACTTCCACTTCCTGGTACTCCACACCTGAAAAAAAAAAAAAAAAAAAAAAAACAGAGGAGCTGTAATATGTTCAAATTCGATTAAAAAAATTCAATTAAAAGGATTTAGATAAACTAGTTTGAGTCGGTTCATTCATTTGAGAAAAACCAAGGAAGCATCTCAATATATAATCAGACACACGAAAACAAAACGTACTGTACAGCTAAGACTGCACATAATATACAAACTACAGAAACCTTAAACTAAAGGCAACCATTGCTTTTTTTATTTTAATGGAAAACATCATTATATTAAAATATTTTAACAAGATTTCCATTCAATAACTTTTTGCAAGATATTCTTGAATTTCAACTTACTAGTTTGTTGATATGACCTAATAATCATCATTTTTCATTGGGAGTGACGAGGATGGACAGGATTAGAAATGATCTTATAAGAGGGACAGCGCATGTAGGACTTTTTGGGGACAAAGTGAAAGAGACCTGATTGAGATGGTTTGGACATGTGCAGAGGAGGGACATGGGGTATATTGGTATTAGAATGCTGAGTAAGGAGCCACCAGGAAGGAGGAAAAGAGGAAGGCCAAGGAGGAGATTTATGGCTGTGGTGAGGGAAGACATGCAGATAGTTGGTGTAAATGAGGCAGATGTAGAGGACAGAGTGGTACGGAGACGAATGATCCGCTGTGGCGACCACTAATGGTAGCAGCCGAAAGAAGAAGAATTCATCATTTTCATTTATCAAGGTGGGTTTTTTTTTTACCTTCAGTTAATAACTTCAACTAATTTCCACTCAGAACATCCTAATACTCATTATCTCATTATTTCAACCAGATATTTGGCTTAATATCTTATTACTTTGAGTTATTATCTCCTTATTCGAACATCGCATATATCCACTTAACCTTTAACATCCCACAATCTATCAGTAAGTGTACTTTACAAATCATGACATGATTGACAACTAAAAAATCTACCCCCCCCCCCAAAAAAAAAAAAAAAAAATGAGGAAAAAAAAAAAAAAGAAATCTCCCAGCTGTATGATTCATGCATTTTACACATACAAATACACTATGTAGATCACCTGATATGGTACACAGAGACGTGCTGAATCTTATGAGCAGCCGTTACATATGTGACTCAAAACAGCCCTGATATCCACGGATGTACAGTATAAGCTATTGAATTTGGAACAACTTGGCGTACACGCCGAACGTGGAGTAACAACTTGCTGCATAATGGACTTGCCTGTAGAGTCAGTCAGCGTTCGTGGTGGGCCAGGCTCTGGAAGAAAAATAATGTGGAGATCGCAATCAGAGATTCTTTATAACACTAAATGGTGTTTGTTTGGTTGAATGGTGTAGATTGGTATTCATTCATATGTGATTACAGGCAAATGTGTGTGTGGTTACATAATGTGAGAATGATTCCTTCACCGCAAAAGAATGTGTGCTGCAATGATCTTGGCGTATCACAGCTGAAGCCTGGGCACACTGAAGGCCAGGGCTGGAAGTGCGTTTTAAAGTAACGCCAAACAATCAAAGTTTTTAGTCTATTATCTAACAACGAATAGTGCTGTTACATCACCAGATGATTTATTTTTTTGCTTTTTGTGTCTCTCATAAGACAAAAGAGAAACATTGAGTTCCCATAAGCAATCCAGATGTAACAAGAAGATCCATAGATTCGGAATGATGTCATCGCTTTGTGAGCGCATAAAATTCACAGCTCGACTGGTGCCACCATAGATACAAGGAAGTCATGCTTCAAGACACTGTTCTGGATCCTCAGTGATAGAATGAACTTTCTCTTGATGTCTCAAACCTCTTGCAGAAGCACTTAATTGAGCAAAGCTTTTCTCACTATACTCTTCCCCAATAGAGTTTTAAGACTGATGGAACTCATAGTCTGTGACCTAATGAGCCAGAGTCAGGATGTATTTATTCATACAGACTTTAAAGCGCTCCTGCAAGTCGCTTTGGATAAAAGCGTGTGCAAAACGCCAAAAATGTGAATGTAAATATACAATTGAGACTCCCAGCTAAAAGATTTTGTTCAATATCCCAGCCTAATGCTTTGCTTTATTTAATGCAACCTGGTCTTTGTATTTAATCTATAGATAAATGTCAGATCTTGAACGTTGTATACCTCATTAGTGCAGTGCAAAAAGTGATCACAAATTGGAATCACCCTGATTCCAAGAATCCACAGCCAGGAGTCCAAGAGCAAGAGCAAAACTGTCATGGTGGGAGGAGTGGCATTTCTCTTTCTTTTAGTTAATGTATGCACAAGAGGGTTGTATGCACTTTCAGCCAAGTGTGTTAGGCTGCTCAGTGGAACAGCATGTGCAACAGTTTGAAGTTCTGGCTTCATGTGTCTTGAAGAAATTAGGTAATATCCTTAAGACTAGAGATCAACCGATTGAACAGCTGACCGATTAATTGGGATGATTTTTGGCACCCTAAACTGTGTACATTCTGTCATAGCAGCAGTGACAGTACTCGATTTGGCATCCCAACAGGGAAACCAAAAGAGCTAGAACTGTTAATATATAACTTTAACAGCGTTTACACCTGCCGCAATCATTACTAACGGATTTGTGTAACTTCATTCAATCATATCTGCTAAGTTGCAAAGACAAGAGCAAGAAAGACAAGTGTATGTGTGTTCCCTGTTTACTTAGTCCTTGTTTCATTTTGTCAGTTTTATTTTCTCGTGTGCTCATTCACTGGGCTGAACAGCCAATCCGAGTTAACTTTCGATTCGACATGCACAATCGGCTGAAAAACAGCTGACACTGTCCGACAAGATCCAACGGTGCAGGACTCACCGAAACAACTAAAGCTGTATGACGCTCAAAAAACACCGACATTCCCCGATGGCCGACCGTCAGCTTGTTGTGTCCCAGACTTTGAGTTCTTATCCTTCGTTCTTAATCTAACCTTATATATTTTATTAGTAACATATGATTCTGCTTTTGGAGAGAGAATGAGAATAACGATTTGGAGAGAGAATGAGAATAACCATTTGGAGAGAGAATGAGAATAACCATTTGGAGAGAGAATGAGAATAACCATTTGGAGAGAGAATGTGAGTAACGTTTAGAACTGTATTGTTAGGGATCCTTCAACCAGCTATAGTTCAGGCTACAAGCAGGAACAGGTACCAAAATCTGCTAACAAGTGAACTGATTGCAGAGGCTTGTGTGGTTCAATAAATGTTTAATTTAAGCAATGTTCTGTATCATGTTTTATTAATTCACTGTTAGATTTAATGAGATGAAGAAAGAAAAAAAAAAAAAGAGAATCGGCCAAACATATCGGCTAGAAAAATCGGCATCAATATCTACCATCGGCTGCCCTGATTTCTAAATATCGGCATCTGCATCGACCAGAGAAAAACCCAAATCGGTCGAACTCTACTAAAGACTTTCCTTGCTGGATGTGGTTGTATGACAGGGCAGAGCTAGCTGGTGGGTAAGAATTGTTCATAGCTAACTTAAAGAGAAAACACTTCAAATATACAGGTGCATCTCAATAAATTAGAATATCATTAAAAAGTTGATTTATTTTAGTATTTCAAAACAAAAATTGAAACTCCTATATTATATGGATTCATCACACACAGACTGATATATTTCAAGTGTTTATTTCTTTTAATTTTGATGATTATGGATTACCTATGAAAACCCAAAATTCAGTATATCAGAAAATTGGAATATTGTGAAAAAGTTCAATATTGGAGACTCGTTATGTCAAACTCTAATCAGCTCATTAAATCCAAACACCTGCAAAGGTTTTCTGATCCTTTAAATGGTGTCTCAGTCTGGTTCAGGCTGTGTCAAGCCACTTCTGAACCAGAGGTGTCTTACCTGGACAAAGGACAAAAAGGACTGTACTGTTGCTCAGTGGGCCAAATTCATCTTTTTCAGATGAAAGGGAAGAAAATTCTGCATTTTATTTGGAAATCAAGGTCCCAGAGTCTGGAAGAAGAGAGGACAGGCTAGTCAGTGTAAAGTTTGCACAGTCAGTGGTGGTTTGGGGAGTCATGTCATCTGTTGGTGTTGGTCCACTGTGTTTTATCAAGTCCAAGATCAGCATAGCCGTCTACCAGAAAGTTTTAGAGCACTTCATGCTTCCCTCTGCTGACCAGCTTTTTGGAGATGCTGATTTAATTTTCCAGCAGGATTTGGCACCTGCCCACACTTCCAAATGCACCAAAAGTTGGTTAAATGACCATTGTGTTGGTGTGCTTGACTGGCCAGCAAACTTACCAGACCTGAACCCCACAGAGAATCTATGAGGTATTGTCAAGAGGAAAATGAGAATCAAGAGTTAAAGAAAGCTGGGCTTTCAAACCACCTCAGCAGTGCCACAGACTGATCCCCTCCATGCCATGCCAAATTGAGGCAGTTATTAAAGTAAAAGGAGCCCCAACCAAGTATTTAATACATATACAGTAAATGAACATATTTTCCAGAACGCCAACAATTCACAAAAAAAATGATTTTTGATTGGTCCTTATGAACTATTATAAGTTTTGGAGATTGGTGGGTTTTTGTTAGATGTGAGCCAAAATCTTTCAAATTAAAAGAACATTTGAAACATATCTGTGTGTGTGATGAATCTCTATAATATACGAGTTTCACTTTTTTGTATTGAATTACTAAAATAAATCAACTTTTTAATGATATTCTAATTTATTGAGAAGCACCTGTACACTAGTGTATTGTTTATACACGCTCACCTATAGATAACGTGCAATAATGTTAATAATAATAACCTCACAGTTACACTTCGTTTGTCCACAGCGGATAATTGAGGCCTTTATAGCCGCATGAATACTGTATAGGTGAGCGGCTTTTTGTTTTAGAAATCCTGCATTTTCTTTTCCTGCTTTTGTTCCAGAGATAGAGGCGATATTAGAGTTGTCTTTCCTTTCTGTATGACAATAAGCAAAGTACTTAAAAATTCTCTTTCACGCATTATTTTGACATTACTTCCCTAAACGCTACTCCGCCGGCAGCAGGCTCGCCTTCTCTTCTATTTTCTTTAATGTGTTTTGCATCAAAGCGACAAATCTGGTGTCTGTTTTCCTTTGCTTTATGATTACCGGTTAAAGTACGACCCTTGCTTTCACACAACCACACTTTAAGTGTTGAATTTAAAAAAATGAACAAAAAAAAAAGCTTATTTAAAAAAAAAAACCACCTTCACATTTAGTCATGGCACCCCTGTTCTTGAACCACTATTCTTCTAAAGAGCATAGTGTCCTGATTCAGAAGTGATGTCCTAAATATACACACACACACACACACACACACACACACACACACACACACACACACACACACACACACACACACACACACACACACACACACACACACACACACACTGCTCCTGCACATGCTAAACCGTACTGAGGTCAGCGCTGGATCACACTCACTGCAGAACAGCATCTTAGTTCAGCTGTTTCAAAAGTTGAAGGTATATAAAGATGGAACGTCTCTTTTACACCGTCCTTCAAAAAGCCGTAGGACTTACGCCTGCTCTCGTATAAAGCTCGAGATTTCTCGTAGAGGTCGTAGGGGTCTGGTTTGCTGAGGTGAGCGCTGTCCGGGTCAGAGCCTGATGTGCAGTGAAGTGTCTGGCCCACATGAACAGAGCTGTGAGGGAGGCCAGGGCCTGACAGGCCAGTCTGGGGGCTTCCTTGGGAGTCCCACTGCACACACACACACACACACACACACACACACACACACACACACACACACACACACACACACACACACAAACACACACTGGTTAGGATATAGCTGTCAAGCCCAAGCTATGAGTATTGATTCTGCAAACATAATATTATTTATTGTTTGGTAGGAACAAATATTAGAAAGTGATATAAAATTATATATATATATATATTATATATATATATATATTTGTTTAATCTGGAAGCCTCATACGATGTTATACAGCAGTGGGATACTGTGTGTGTGTGTGTGTGTGTGTGTGTGTGTGTTATATATAAAAGTGTAATATATATAAAAGCAGTAAATTCATAGCCACTGGAATTTAAACATTTGGTAGAAATAAAAAAAAAAAAATGCCTTAAACACTTATTAATCAAATTCTGTCCTTATATAAGAGGAGTCTCCCCTGCATTTAAATGTAGACGTATTCACTTTTAAATCCATGCAAATTTATTTGTAACTTATTTTACAACTAAGTTTCTATTTATTTTCCTGAAGGTGCATTAATGCTGTATTATGCAATGATGCATTGATGTTCAACTTGCGCAAAAAAAAAACCAACAATAGAGAAACAATGGTGTACAGGATCTAAGTAAATGTACATTGTTACTGTACTTAAGTAATTTTTTTTGCCTACTTTCAAGTTTTACTGAGTATCAAAAATAAAGGCAACTTTTACTCTCTACTCTACTTCATTTATAATTCAATAAATATACTTTTGATTCAATATATGAATTTTATTTTTCCTACAGTTCTACATAGTACTGTAATTTTTTGGGGTTAATTTAAAGATCCCTTTTAAAAGATTAATTTACTACTTTGTCTTTTTATTGACCAGCCTTTTTAATTTAATTCTTGCATGTTGAAGAGCTGTTGTGTTGATGGTTAATGCAGTGTTCCGGTGTACAATTTGATTTGTATTTTAGGAAATAAAACTTAACAAATCAACTGTTTTTGGCTTTTCACTTAAATGTGTCTTGGTGTTGAGGAATAGTGCATCTTTTAACCTACGTTCAATATGAGTCAAATACTCAAGTATTGTTCAGATTAGATACTCAGAGACTCGTCATATTGTAACTGGTGACTTGTAATGGAGTCAGTTTTGCAGTGAGGTATCTATACTTTTACTCAAAGGATTTTCAGGTACTTGACATATCTGCAGAAAAATCACAAAAAATCTACACATCTGACAATGTTTGAAATGCATTTTTTCCCCCTCCTGGGGATCAAAGAAAAGTTACACATTTTAGAAATAACATTGATCAAAAAAATAAATGTTGGTATCCCCAAAAAACATATGTCATGCTCATAATAAACAAATGCAGACGAACCCTGTGTGGTAGCGTTTGGTGTCTGTACCGGTGCCTGTACCACAATCATGGCTTACATACTGTTTAAGCAGAATTACTATAAAGTTGCTGTTCTCGCGAAGATAGATAGAAGATACACAATAAAACAAACAATACATTTCTTGCTATTTTGTTTGAATTATAACCCAGGATTCGGTAAAGTTCAATCACAGACCTGTAGCTTCCAAACACAACCTTTCACCGATTATATATTTTCCTATTCTATTTTTAAATCATAAATCAGGTTTGTATGCTTCCTCAACCTGTAAGACGCGGCGTATCTACTGTCATGTTTATTAACTAGGTAGAAATAATGGGTGGAGACCTGTGAGGGTTAATGGCTATAAGCCCCACAGACAAACCACAATGGCACAGAATAGCTATTAAAGTGTCCAGGCAAAGACCTAAAGTGTGTTATGTATTTAATGATGTATTAATAGGCTGCTCTCTGAATCTGAATCAGACTCTAAATGATGCTTAAACGGCGGTACGGTCGAAGGGGAACTCAGAAGTACCTATGTGTAGTGTGCTATTGGTTGATCACTAGATCAGTGTTTGTTTTTCCATTTCAATCTCAATCCTGTTTTCAAGTCAAATTCAAGTAGAAGCCCATTGTTTGATGTTCGACCGAACATATACAGGTTGTACACAATCTATGGACTGGGAGTGTGTTACAGCAGTACCTCTGTTTATCTCTCAGGCAGAGGCGAATTTGCAATTCCCAGCCTGTGAGGCAGCAGATGATTCACTAATACTTCAAGGCTGTGTAGTGCAAGACAACAGTGTCCAGGCATAACACGTTATTGCATCACTTCCTGTGCACACCCAAGCTGAATTTTTCTTCTGTGTTCGTTGGCAAAATATGCCACAAAATATCCACAAATACATTTCTGTGTGTATAAAAGTGACAGCAAGTCGACTAGAGCACATTCGGTGCATGGTAAAGACGATCCGGTTCATTACTCCTGTGCTCTAGCGCTCTTCGTTCCTATGTTCAGGGGAGAGAGAGGAAGAACAAGGGAGAGGAAGCGAGAGAAAGAGGGGGTGGGGGTTGTCCCTGCGGGAGATGGATTGAAAGAGTGTGTGAAGTGTGGCAGGAGAGCAGTCTGATGCCTCGGGCACAACGGATCTCGGCGGATACATGACTTTTCACTCCGGGTCTGACGGCTTGCTAATGCCGCTTACACAGAGATCCGAAAAAGCCGACATGAGGGTCCCCTAAATCTACACACCGTAAATCTTAGAAAGACTATTCTTTTCTTTCTGTTTTTTTATTTTTTTACACAAGAGCAAATAAAACAACAACAAAAACATGATCCTGATTTTACAAAAACTTCATACAAAGTATGACAGGATGAATTTCTTATTTCAATTTCAATCACAATTAAATGATCCAGATTTATACTCTGTGATTATACACTGTTTTTCCTCATTATTTGCATCAATCATGAAAGCTGAAAATGTATTTTCTTTAAAAAAAAGATTACAAAATAAATTCCCAATCTGAATAACACAGACAACACCAGGGGAAATGGCGATGATGATCAAATATCGAGATTGTGATAAATTGTCACATTTCGGAAATATAATTGACATTGTGACAAACCTTTTTTTTAATGCTTTTAATTGTTACACACTAACTGAAAGTACAATTGGAGTCGTTTTTTAGAATGCGATAAATCTTCCTGCGGATTTCTGTTAATCTTCCCTTTTTTTCAGAGTTACAGAAAAAAAAAACATTCAATAAAAATATCAGCAAACTTTTACAAATATTTTTTAAAAATGTCAGCAAACTCTTCAAATAGCATTTTTGGGGTGGTGTCCGTTTATCGAGGTTTTTTGTTTATCGCGGGCGGTTTTGGAACGTAACCACTGTGGGGGATTACTGTATATCCCAAAAAAATGTTGCATGAATATAGTAAAAGTACCTGTCCTAAATACTACTCAAAGTTGAGTAAAATTATAGATACATTAGGTAAAATATGACTCCAGAAAAAGTAAAAATGCTCCCTTTAAACTTTCACTTCAGTAAAATTACAAATACAGTGGTACCCCGCTTATCGACCTTAACCCGTTCCTTAAAACCCGTCGAAATGCGAAAAGGTCGAAGAGCGAATGTACATGCAATATACAATATACACGAACTAAATTGTTATATTGACCGCTAAATAACACTTTATTGTTTACAAACCGAAGTTTAATTTACGATAGATGCTCTCTCCACGAAGGCTGAGGCGAGACTGGGAAGATCCTTTCCCTCGCTCCACGTGGGTCGGGGTAAAAAAAAAGATCGATAAGCAAACATTTGGTGGTTCAGCGGGCGCAAATTCTGGTCGTTTATGTGAAGAGACTCTAATGTTACTCTTAGCACATCAATCTATTAATAGAATGATATTAATGAGTCAAACACTGATTGATATAAAAAAATGATCATAAGCCTAAAACATTCTTTTTAACGAATAAAAGAAAATGCTCAAAAAAGGCCATGGGTGTTGTGGCGAGTTCGAGTCAGAAGTGTCTTCCATCATTTATTCCTCTCTAAAAGTTCTGCTTGCCATTGAACTGATGCTGAACTGTATGTTTGTGTTACCACCAAGCGGCGATCAAAACAAATTCAAAACGGAGCGTGAGCTTGACCCTGATTGGTGGATTGCTGCGTTTCTGACCAATTAAGTTTTTATCCGCAGATAAATAAAAAGGAACGACTGATTCCACAAAATGTAGTTGAGTAAAAAAATGTAATATTTGACTTAGAAATGTAGTGGAGTTTAGGTAAATGTCTCCCCAGATAGAAATACTTCAGTACTTCAGAACAGATATGTGAAAAAGCTACTTAAGTACTGTAACGTATTACTTTCCCTTCGTTAATATCCACCACTGGTATTAATATATTTGTGTAAACCTTTCAAAAGCAAAAATACAACAGATCTACTGTAAGAATCAATTGTTTTTTCCAGCTGTGCTAGTATTTTTTATTACAGTCTTCACAAGACTGTGAATGAATCAGAAAGCTTTTGATAAAAAAATAAATAAAAATAAATTGAATAACGCAGTAACCCATATCGTGGTGTGATGAGGGCCGAAAATCACAATGAGACAGCTCTCATTTTCGAGATTTAGTCAGGATCCGGCGCTGCCAAAAGCTTGTTCATGGTCTGGCAAAGCAATTCGCCTTCAATGACAGCATGATAAAACTGCGAGATCTCGGGGAGCAGGGTGGAGGAATATCAATTGAGAATGATCTGCATAATCGTCGGACTTGGAATCGTCGCTCTTCATGACAAATGCGTTTCGCCTTTTTATTCACACACATCATCTTCAGTTACAGGTCTTTGTTTTCTAACACAAGGACATGGCAGGCACGCTGAATTGGCAGGCAACCCATGGCGACTGCATTAAGGTGACTGTCACTTTGTTCTTTTATCTCTCCCTTGTTTATGACACTCGGTGATGCAGTGGCTGCGGACTGGGACTCACCTGTTGTGCAGCAATATTACTTTAATGCAAATCTGCTCTCTCTGAGAGCAGGTAGAAGTGAGATTAGGATTCGGGGATGAGTAGACGGTGTTAGATCAGCGCTAAAGGCCAACCACCACTGGCAGCCAGATCCTATTATACGACACAAAAATGTGATTTGATCCTTTACCCCTTGAGGCTTTTGGATCTTTCAGCACTGTCACTGCAGATAGCAAAGAAAAGGAATAATATCTGTATTTGTATTCCGGTGCTATTGTGCGACTCTTGGAGATATTTATTTATATTGTTCCATGTAATAATGAACCACGTACCCCGTTTTTAAAACACTATGCTCCTCTGGAAACCCGGTTTTGATTTCTGATTATTGCCATCGCGGTCTCACGTCTATGCTTATTCACCACATCAAAATATTACACGTCAAACATCAGACGACACACGGCTATGCAGAAGTAGATAGTTCAGATCTGTTTACCTGTTTGGCACCATCCCAGGAGGAGAAGTGTCCTGATAAAAGAGAAAAGAGAAGAAAACAAGAGATTAAAATCACAATCCGTTCTACAAACTGTCACTTTCATTTTCTGAAAACGCTGACGAGGTTATTCGAGAGATAATTACATCAGAAGTTTCAGTCCAGCACCAGGACTGCAATTAAAGGGATGCATTGGTACTTCTTTTTTAATAATGTTTGTAAAAAAAAAAAAAAAAAACACATTGAAAAAAAATAGCTGCTTCCATGTGATAGTGGATAATGGATTCATTCATGCATGTAAAAATATTTATTAAATGCTTTTTTTTTTTGGATTTTTTTTATTTACACTATTATAATAGGCTGTATATTAACTTATTGGGAGAAAAACGGTAGTTTTTTGTAAAATCAGTTATTGAGCACCCACATACACCCATCAGGCATAACTATGATAATCAATCAAGCTTAACATTATGACAACCTGTGTAATATTATGTAGGTCCCCCTTTTAGTGCCAAAACAGTTCTGACCCCTCAAGTATTAACACTATTAACTTCTTCGTGCATCAATGAGCCTCGGTCACCCACAACCCTGTTCCCGGTTCACCACTTTTGATAGATACTGACCACTGCAGACCGAAAACATCCCACTAGAGCTACAGTTTTGGAGAAGCTCTGACCCAGTCGTCTAGCTATTAGAAGTTGACCCTTTTCAAACTACTCAAATCCTTACGCTCGACCGTTTTTCCTGCTTCTTACACATCAACTTCGAGGACAAAATGTTCACTTGCTGCTTAATATATCCTACACACTAACAGGTGCCATGATAAAGAGATAATCAGTGTTATTTACAGTCATAATGTTATAGTGTCAGAATATGTTTGATTGGTATATAGCCAAAATGGTATGATCCTCGTTTCATAACACCTCTGAGACGATTCGACTGTAAGATTGGGAGTCAAATCAGGCTCCGCCTATCAAAGCTTCGGAACTTCTATTATTTGGGGTCTCCCCTAAAGCTTAGTGACGTCTATTACAATTAATCAAATGCAAAGTAGACTGTAAAACTATGCTCTGTGAAAATATTGAGAGGAGGAACTCCTCAACTTTACTAACACCCTTACGACTGAATGAGCACAAATCTTCACAACCATAATCCAAAATGAAGTGGAAACATCCCAGAAGAATGGAGGTTATTATAACAAGAAATGGAGACTAAATGTGGAATGGGATGTTGAAAACCCACACATGAACCTCATGATTAGGTGCCCACAAACATTTGTCCATATAGTATAAAGTGAGGAAAGCATGTCCACTGTGCATGTCCACTGTGAGAGACATAATCTAAAAAAAAAAATCCAGAAATCACAATGTATGATTTTTTAACTATTTATTTGTATGATACAGCTGCAAATAAGTATTTGAACACCTGAGAAAGTCAGGTGTTTTAATCGTTACACACTGATTTGTTTGCAATTACAGAGGTCAAACGTTTCCTGTAGTTTTTCACCAGGTTTGCACACACTGCAGGAGGGATTTTGGCCCACTCCTCCACACAGATCTTCTCTAGATCAGTCAGGTTTCTGGCCTGTCGCTGAGAAACACGCAGTTTGAGCTCCCTCCAAAGATTCTCTATTGGGTTTAGGTCTGGAGACTGGCTAGGCCACGCCAGAATCTTGATATGCTTCTTACAGAGCCACTCCTTGGTAATCCTGGCTGTGTGCTTCGGGTCATTGTCATGTTGGAAGACCCAGCCTCGACCCATCTTCAATGCTCTAACTAAGGGAAGGAGGTTGTTCCCCAAAATCTCGCAATACATGGCCCCGGTCATCCTCTCCTTAATACAGTGCAGTCGCCCTGTCCCATGTGCAGAAAAACACCCCAAAGCATGATGCTACCACCCCCATGCTTCACAGTAGGGATGGTGTTCTTGGGATGGTACTCATCATTCTTCTTCCTCCAAACACGTTTAGTGGAATTATGACCCAAAAGTTCTATTTTGGGCTCATCTGACCACATGACTTTCTCCCATGACTCCTCTGGATCATCCAAATGGTCATTGGCAAACTTAAGACGTGCCTGGACATGTGCTGGTTTAAGCAGGGGAACCTTCCGTGCCATGCATGATTTTAAACCATGACGTCTTAGTGTATTACCAACAGTAACCTTGGAAACGGTGGTCCCAGCTCTTTTCAGGTCATTGACCAGCTCCTCCCGTGTAGTTCTGGGCTGATTTCTCACCTTCCTTAGGATCATTGAGACCCCACGAGGTGAGATCTTGCATGGAGCCCCAGTCTGAGGGAGTTTGACAGTCATGTTTAGCTTCTTCCATTTTCTAATGATTGCTCCAGCAGTGGACCTTTTTTCACCAAGCTGCTTGGCAATTTCCCCGTAGCCCTTTCCAGCCTTGTGGAGGTGTACAATTTTGTCTCTAGTGTCTTTGGACAGCTCTTTGGTCTTGGCCATGTTAGTAGTTGGATTCTTACTGATTGTATGGGGTGGACAGGTGTCTTTATGCAGCTAACGACCTCAAACAGGTGCATCTAATTTAGGATAATAAATGTAGTGGAGGTGGACATTTTAAAGGCAGACTATCAGGTCTTTGAGGGTCAGAATTCTAGCTGATAGACAGGTGTTCAAATACTTATTTTGCAGCTGTATCATACAAATAAATAGTTTAACAATCATATATTGTGATTTCTGGATTTTTTTTTAGATTATGTCTCTCACAGTGGACATGCACCTACAATGACAATTTCAGACTTCTCCATGATTTCTAAGTGGGAGAACTTGCAAAATAGCAGGGTGTTTAAATACTTATTTTCCTCACTGTATATACTGATGGTTCAGTTGCTCTTTGTCCATCATTCTTTGTGTCATGCTGTCAGTTTTTGCTCTTAATGCTCATGTTTGTTTTTCTAGCTCATGTTTCTGGCTTTGTCATGGTTTTGAGGTTTGCACAAAAATAAATATTATCTGTGAAGCCCCTTATTGATTCATACTGTTACTACACTACACTCTACACTCATTTAAGTATAAGTATCCGGATCACAGTGTACCAAAAATATGTTTTTGTGCTCGTACTTAAAAAAAATAAAAAGCAGTATTATAGCTTCCCTAGCAGGTCTTCTGTTACACATAGATGATCTGAATATCTCACACACACACACACACACACACACACACACACACACACACACACACACACACACACACCCACACCCACACCCACACACACAGTGTTGTAAAGACACTTCAGGTTTAGAGAGCAGCATTCTTCCTGGTTACAATGATTTACTGCAAATCAATCTCAGTATATGCAGCACAATCAGAATCCAATAAAGCCAAAGCCAGAGTGATGATGCCGCATGCTGTATGAGAGAATGAACAAAACAAAAGGGAACAGGAACAGGAGGTGAGCATGAGTGTTTTTGTCCACTTCAGACGGCGTAAGGCAGCTGATGGGTACGGACAATTATGTGCACTACAGAAAGATGAAATGAAACCTCCTGTGTGTGAAATGTCCTTTCCAGTCCCGCAGGACAGGACGTCTGGCACAGCGAGACACAAAACTGACTCGATCCAGAACTGAAAACAGACGCGACACATTCTAAAGGGAATTATGATTGCAAAAAGAGACATTTTTGTGCAAACTCAAATCCATTCCAAGTGACTATGTGGAAAAGTACAGTATTGAGTGACACTTTTTCGAAGTATAACAGAAAAATCTATGCGTTTTTTGATTAAACATACACTTATTTTTAGATATCAATAGAAATTGAAGGTTGTTCGAGAAGTGAAGAAAAGAGTGCATGCAGGGTGGATTAGTGGAGAAGAGTGTTAGCAGGAGTGATTTGTGATAGAAGAGTATCTGCAGGAGTGAAAGGGAAAGTTTGCAGGACTGTGGTGAGACCTGCGATGTTGTAAAGTTTGGAGACACTGGTACTGACTAAAAGACAGGAGGTGGAGCTGGAGGACTGACAAGGAAGGACATGATCAGAAACGATTTGGAGAGAAGGTGAGAGAGCCATTATTGAGATGATTTGGACATGCACAGAGGAGGGACATGGGTTATATAGGAAGAAGAATGCTGAGGATGGAGGTATGGAAATGGATGATCTTTCAGAAGCAGCCGAACAAAGAATAAGAATATAGAAACCAAATACTTCTGGCCTGAAAACTCTGAATCTGACTGGATGTGACCTGTTTTCTGTTCTGACCCAACACAGATCCAAACATACGGTAGGACACGAAAAAAAAGGCCTTAAACACATGTCCATCTGAGCATTTTATGCTACTGCATTGAAAGACATCCAATTCAATGTTAACTGGAACCACATATGGCTGAAAATATCAGGTGTCCCAATGTTTTTTTGTCCATGTGGTGTATTTCAGTTTACAATAGATCACTATGGTAAAAGAAATGGCAACGTAATTATAATCCGGGTTCTGAATCTATTGCTCTGTGAGTTAATGTTTAATGTTAATATTAACTTTCAATACTACATTGTGGCTCTGACTGATTAAAATCCAAATCCATATGCTAAATTGCATAAATAATTAGTAGTGTGTATGTATGTGTGTGTGTGTGTGTGTGTGTGTGTGTGTGTGTGTGTGTGTACTATGACCAGAGACGGAAAGTAATGAAGGACAAATGCTTTGTTACTGTACTTTAATTCATAACTTTTTACTTTCTTCTCCTTACATTTTCAAAACAGGCTTGATACTTTACTTTTAATCTGCCCGGTGACATGATCAAGATTTTTTCTTCTAGTTGCGCACCATTTTCAGAACATCAACCTGTTTCTTGTCTTTGCGCCGCTTTTTCAACCTACCTCTGGTGTATCCTTTCCTGGATCTCACACACCATAGACGTAGACTAGTTTAGGAAGCAAACAAAGAGCGTGGCAGAAGGCAACAAGAAGTCTGGGGTTAATGTGGATGAGACAGAGGGAGTCAGCGATGCAAACATCAGCCTGATCATTACGATTTTTTTCTCTGCTTGTGTTCTATATGGTGGATGTTCCTTCATTACATAACAAAATTTTAAATTCTTTTATATCGCTATATTAATATGATGTGAGGTCCAGTTATCAGCGTGACACTAAAACAGGTAGTAGTAATGTCTACTTTTTACTTAAGTACATGTCAGAGCTCAGAGTCTTTTAAAAAACAAGTATCTGTACTTCTACTTAAAAGAAGGATGTGTGTACGTTTGCCCTCTCTGGCTTTGACTGATTTACCAAGTATAATTGCAGGCATTACATCAGGTTTAAAGTTGAATCGTTGAAGGCAAACATGAATGATATCCTTTCTCCAGAATACTGCTGGCATCACAGATGTAAACACACTTCCTTTCCTAAATAGCATCATTTTGTCTTTAATTGATAGAAACAGGCATCTGGAGATCTAAAACATGATTTTATAACCTGCACACATTCCTAAAGTGTGTTTCAGCTGTAGATAATGCGGGGGCTAAATCCGACGTCTTGCACTCGTACTGCCCTGTGTTTACATGTTCAGGTAAACATGCCCCAAACTGCATATTCCTGTACCTGTATTCAACAAAAAAGGTTGCAACTCATCATTTCTAAACTCATAATCAACATGGGTGCTCATAGCATCCGTGCTAAACTAAGTAGCTTCATTTCTTAGCTTTCAAATGAATTATGGTGTGTAACCAACCATTCGCTTTAGATCAATCATCATACAGAAAAGTATTGTTATGAATATAACAGTAAATAGACAGTGTGTTGTTTTGAGGACGAAAAATATTACAGTTAGCTGGCAAGTATGTTGTTAAAAAGATAAACCTAAAGACGTCTGTGTATTTTTAATCAAATTATTATGATAAAACGTTCCGTTCCACTGCACAAGAATTTTAAGGTATCAGCTTGGCTTCAATAGTGATCATTTTAAAATCAACACCTAGCCCCATGCTGCTAGTAAATCAGCTAGCATGTTTTTATGAGGGTTATTAAGTGTTATCACATTTTTACGCCCACAAACATTTTTGCAAGGCTTAGATTTTATGATATAGACCTAATAAAAATCTCCTTCTATCATTTCCTTCCCCAATGTGTTCGTTTAGCCGATTCCTGTCTAATCGCATAACAACTACCAACCGCTGAGGGTGAAGGATGAGATACATGAAGCTTCTCATTGCATCTCTTGAACTTTTGCTAATGCTATGCAGGTTAACAGACCTAAAAGTGGAGAGCTCTGCCCTCTAGAGGTGTAAAGTATTTGAGTAAATGTACTCATTACTGTACTTAAGCAACATTTACTCTCTACTCAGCTACATTTATGATTCAATATATATACTTTTAACCTCGCACTTTTTTAATTGACAATGTTTCCAATTACATTTTGCCTTATTTATTCTACAGAAAAGACAATATCGCATTTGATTTGTCCACCGAGTACTTATGCTTCTTTTACTTTGATACTGCAATTTATTTGCAATTTTCTTTGTTAATTTAAATCCCATTTTTGAAAGATTGCTTTACTACTTTGTCTTTTTTTGACTGACTTGTTTGGTTTTTGTTGCATTCTTGCATGTTGAAGAGGCCGTTGTGTTGATGGTTAATGCAGAATTGAGGGGTACAATGTGATTTATTTTTGGCTTTTCACTAACGTGGCTTGGTGTTGAGGACTAGTGGATCTTTGAGTGTATGTTCAATAGGAGTCAAATACATAAGTACTGTTACGATCAGATACTCAGGGACTTTTACTCAAGTCATATTGAAATTTGCGACTTCTAACTTGTGGAGGTGTCAGATCTATACTTTTACTCAATAATTATTTTCAGGTACTCTTGACTCCTCTGCTGCACTTTTTTTACATACATGAGCTCACAGACACCAGTTATTGGGTAGCGTTGTTGTGAGTGACATTGTTTAAGATCCCTCCCAACCAAAGAGCATTTTGCTTTTCAGGACCCCCTGCAATGGATAACTGAGCGGTTGTCAAGATTCAAACTCATGATTAGGCAACACAAGCCAGAATCTCACACACCACAATGATGAATAAATCACATTCATGTGTGTGAGCTGAAAAAGCTTTGACTAATTATGCCAGATGTGTGCAGATGACATTTGTCGTTGCTTCTGTGATTTAATTAAAACCCATGAAGAGTATAAATTAAGCAAAGCAAAAACCCAGAGTCTGTGCACCAAGCTTTTATTTGTGAGCTGAGCAAGTTTTTTCTTCTTCTCAAAAGCAAGCGTGTTACAGTCCATGTGTACAAATATCGTGATTTGTGAAACGTGCACGTGTGTATGTATGTGTGTTCACGTGTAAAAGGTGAGAGGAATCCATTTGCATGCCTGCTTACACTAACAGGATTACACTGAAAGCTATATGACCGGGACAGAGCTTGGCTGAACCTCTAAGAGCGGAACGTAAAGCCAAATGTACGCCACCGCCAAGTCGCTGAGCCTCTAAACACAAGCTAAAGTCCGACATAAACCAATGGAGATTTCAAAACAGACGACGACGTGCACTCCGTTTTGTCGGTTCTGTCAAGGGCAAGACCGGCACATGCTAGTAAAGAAAAGAGGATAATGCTGTTTCAAGTTTCTTCGCTGCCACATAGATATAGATATCTGCTGTAGACACAATTCAGTAGAGTTAAGTGTCTAAAACACAATAAAAACACGACTCAGAACTCGTACACGACTTACATTTCCATTAGAAATTAAAATATATTTCAAACAATGTATAGATACACATTATACCATGGTGTGAAAAAGTGATTTCTTATTTTTTTGCATGTTGTGTTCACTTGTGTTATCTTTTACTAATATTTAGTTTAGTTTGATGATCTAAAACATTAAAGTGTAACAAACATGCAAAAAAATAAGAAATCCCTTTTTTTTCAACACTTTTTCACACCACTGTATGGTTCGTATGTAATGGTTTGGGAACATCAGACCATAAGATTCCGATCTGCTTTTTCAACATCATATTACATTCCTTGTTATAATAAGCTCCACGAAATCTAGTGGAAGATGTTTCACTAGATTTCGGAGTGTGTTTTGGAAAGTTTCTTCCATATAGTATATATAGCAGGAGTAGTATGGTAAATAAATCGTGACATTATTGGTTAAAAGTATTAATTTCCACCATGGTTGCCAGGTCACACCTGGAAAAGAGTGACCTTGTGCTGATTGATTTGGTGATCAGGTTCAACATCATTCACCAGCAGTTTGATGCCACTTGTAATCCACTGGCCTGCTTTTAAACAATAATTGTTTTAGAAATACAATTTAATCTGGCAACCTATTCTATATAATCACCCTGTCTGTGGTCATAATCACATTCAGTCCTGTTTTTTTTAGAAGGAAAGTTACTCATATTCAGTGTCTGACCGCGTACACACTATAGTTGATTTTTAGATTACACAATTCAGCTGTGGAGTTCATAACGCTGAGGTTGCCAGATTTATTGTCTGCATCCCCAAAACCTTGCCTTGAAATACGGAAATAATCAAGGAATAGAAAATGTGCACTATATATTTTTTTAAGACACAAGTAGGACACATGAATTAAACACACTACATATAACACACATGAACAAAAAAACCTTGTGTTAAAAGTTTTCATTTCGCCTCTTTTATATTTATTTATTTATATTTTTGTATTAAAAATGGTCAAACAGAAATGCGCGCTGCATTAATCGCACGTTATGAAATGAGTTTGCGTTTTATATATATATAATATATATATATATATATATATATATATATATATATATATATATATATATATATATATATATACACACACACACACACACACACACACACACACACAGATGGGCATAACATTACGACATTATAACATGACGGTGAAGTAAATAACACTGATTTGAGTGAGTTTGACGAGGTAGATAACTGGGTCAGAGCATCTCCGAAACTGAAGCTCTTGTGAGATATTCCCAGTCCGCAGTGGTCAAAATCTATTAAAAGTGCTCCAAGGATGGAACAGTGGTGAACTGGCGACAGGGTAATGGGAGGCCGAGGCTCATTGATGTAAATAGGAGGTAAAGGCTGGTCCATGTGGTCTGATCCAACAGACAAGCTCCTGTAGCTCACATTGCTGAAGAAGAATGCTGTTTATGCTCGACGGGTCAGAACTGTTTTGGCAGCAAAAGAGGGACCAACACAATATTAGGGAGGTGGTCATAATGTATAATATATATATATATATATATATATATATATATATATATATATATATATATATATATATATATATATATATATATATATATATACACACACACACACACACACACACATTGATAATACAATCAATGTTTGTATTTACAGGTGGCCAGAGTATTGCTACTGTACTATTCATTGCCTGTAACACAATTTTAAATCCTACCTACAAACACACATTATTCCTTAAAAAGAAAACACCGGATGCCGAATTTCATTCATAACACTGTCAGTCCTCCCTGCCTTCTTTCTTTCCGGTGTGAAGTGTGGAAGCTGCAGACTGACACTCTGTGAATCATCGGGTATGTGGAGGACGTCTGTGTTTCCCATGAGGCTCAAAGTGACAAGCGGTTCAGATGAGATCAGAGACTGGAGGAGTGGAGGAGCGGGAGTTGTCCGAGGTACTGAAATGTCGAGGGTCTGAGAGGAGCTGTCCGCTACACTGAAATGCCACGGCTGAAGTGATACTGCATGATGGCGAGAGAGTCAGGGGGAAAAGACGTATCACCCTGCCATATCATAATAGCTCTGAAAAAGGCACTGCTGCAAACAGAGAGCGTGGAGCAGCAAACACGAGAGCAGGAACAAACAACACTGAGGCAGCTGTTTATAAAGTCAAAAGCAAAGTGATCTAAGCACGAGCGGACAGCTGAGACGAAGAAGCTCTTTACACCTGGCATTTTAATATCTCATATTTGTGAGTAACATCGAGTACACAATCCTTCATTGTGGCCTGAACAGACGTGCCTAATTCACTCCGGTAGAGTTGCATTGCATTCAGGAGAGAGTGTATTTATTGTGGATCCCTACATTTACTTTTCCAATTAACCGTATAAATCTCGAGAGGCACAAATGTACTTTCAGTTTTATCTTCTTTTGCTTAGAGCTACATAAATACTGTATATAGTTCATGTAGAACTCCTTAACCCCCAAACGCCACTATTATACATTATACTGTATATACAGCATTTCAAGCATGAGTGGACCAGACAAAGTATATACAAAGGGCAGCAACACCTAGAGGGCACTTCATCATCTGTCCTTACATGAAAGAAAACCATACTGGGCACTGCATTACACATTTTCTGGCATGTAGTGAAGTCTATAGGGCATTTCCATCATGTTTTCTCAGACACAGGAGCACCTTAATGGGCAAGTCGTCATGTGTTCTGACATGGTGAAGCACCCTGAGGGTACCTTATCTCATCTCTCTGCATGTAGCAAGACTTGAGAGAGCGCTCCTGCATGTGAGAAACATAATGAAATCCCCTTTCAAGTCTTGCTACGTGCAGACAAATCACATTTCTTAACGTAGGAGCACCCTAGTGGGCATTTCATCCTGTTTTAACACATGTACGAGCACCTAAGAAGGCACTTCATTGTGTCTTCTCAAATGTAGGTGCACCCTAGAGGTCACTACTTATCACATGTTCTAATACTCTACAAGACAAGAACACCCTACAGAGCATGTCATCACATTTTATTGCATGTAGCAGCACCCTAGTAGGCATTTCATCATGGTTTAACACATGTACCAGCATGCTAGAAGGCACTCCGTTGTGTGTTTTTAAATGTAGGTGCACCCTAGAGGTCATTCTTATCGCATTTTCTAACACTCTACAAGACAAGAACACCCTACAGGGCATGTCATCACATTTTATTGCATGTAGCAGCACCCTAGTAGGCATTTCATCATGTTTTAACACATGTACCAGCATGCTAGAAAGCACTCCATTGTGTCTTCTCAAATGTAGGTGCACCCTAGAGGTCACTTCTTATCGCATTTTCTAACACTCTACAAGACAAGAGCACACTACAGGGCATGTCATCACATTCTCTTGCATGTAGCAGCACCCTGCAGGGCACTCCATTTGTCTTCTCATTTGTAGGAGCACTCTTGAGGGCATGTTATGTTTTCACACATGTAGGAGTGCCCTAGGTACTTACTCACATTTTCTGCATTTATTTGTATTCAAGCCTGTATTTGGAGCTGTAGGGATCTCAATGTCTAATTATTTTAATAAACAGAACATTTAATAGGTAATTGTACAATTACAGCTGGAGATGTTACCAATATTTTATCAATAAATATCTAAATTTCCTGATTATTTTGAAAGCGTATGTATTTTGGTGAAATGTTGGTGTACATATTTTTTACCTTTTTTTTTTTTTTTTTTTTTTTTTTAGCTCGTCATGTCATCTGGGCAAAATAAACAACTTAATATTAAAAATGTCTTAAAAACATTCTTAAACTGAACTCCACAGAAATATATAAAGATTTAATTTGGGGTCCCCAAGTGGGAAAAATTAATTGCTGGAGACTTCAGGAGACTGTGATGTTAAACCCTGACAAAGACACAGGCAGTCGAGTGAGTAACTGTTGCTTTCTTGGGGTGGGATGGCGTTACTCTCTCATCTGCCAATCAGAGCGGCAACAAGAGAATCTCATTTTCACACTCAGTTAGCACTTTCCTCCAAGTGTGTTTAGCTGCTCTGTGATGTAGGAGCATCTAAGAAGATGCACTAACTGGCTTCAGAGGTTTTGAAGGACGGTAGTGGATGGAAATTGGCAAATGAGCGAGAAAAAAGGTAAAGGTATAGCTGCTTAAAAATAATACTGACCTTTCAGGTTACCTGGACATACATGAAATCAGCAGGAGGGTTATTTTAATTTTAGAGAAAGCACAAAATTAAGCTCTTGTCATGTGCCGAGGCTTGATTGGCTTATTCCGTTACTCTCCCGCCTCTCTATTTAACATCTTCATCCTCACTGGTGCAGAGTGCTGTCGGTTTGTGGGTTGTGGCTCAGTGTGAGAGCTGTACACTAATCACAGCACTGAGAGGAGAGAGCTGTGAACATGGCCGCACTCCGGTTGGGACCTTGGCAGTGTGCCGGCGCTGGAATTGAATAGTCTCGCACTCAGGAAGCCGTGATTCACTCAGGTAGTCTCTCGCTTGCTTATATGAATCGCTCACTGTGTGAGACTAGCAGGGTCTTTCAGTGCCACAGGCTTGTGTTATATAGAAGGTGGATAAGAGACAGTGAAACAGAGAAAAAATTCAAATGAAATTACAGACACGAACAAATGCGGGTTCAGTCTGAAGGCAGGATGAAATGAGCGAAGCCACTGCTCATGTGCTGTAATGGTCCTGTGTGAGCCGAGGTGGAAATTAGAAAAAAAACAACAGGTTTTCCTCTTCTTGTTTTGTTTTTGATCTGCTCCAGGATGATGACCTGTTCCGAGTTTAAGAAAAAAGGTCCGATTCGAATCTAGGTGAGACTGGAGCGTCTGGCTTCAGTGCTTGAGGGCACAAATCCATAAAGGACCTCAGAGCGAAAGCACAACGTGCGCTAACAAGACAGCAGTCATTTTCGACAGCATCACAGATGCATACAGAAATATCAATGAACACTATATGGCCGAAAGTTTGCGAAAGTACGGCATGTGCTTTTAGAGCATCGCATTCCACATTTAGTCGCAATTTGCTCTTATACTTGCCTCCACTCTTCTGGGAAGATGTTCCACTAGATTTTGGAGTGCAGTTCATTCCGACACCAGGGTGAAGCAAAGTCAGTCACTGATGTAGGTGAGGCGAGGAGGACTGGGGTGCAGTCAGCGTTTACATTTATTCCAAAAGTGTTCAATAAGGTTGAGGTCAGAGCTGTATAGCAGATCTTCCACTCCAAACCATGCAAAGCATGTCTTCATAAAGTTTGTTTTGTGCACAAGGGCATTGTCATGCTGGTACAGGTTTGGGTCTCCTGGTTCAAGTGAAGTAAAAATTTCATGCTACTGCATCCAAAGACACTCTGCACAATTGTGTGCCTTCTGTTTGGCGATAACAATTCGGGAAAGAACCACATATGGCTGGGAAAATCAGGTGTCCCAATACTTTTGTCCATAAAGTGTATCAATAATGGTGGACAGTGCGATCAGAGCCTGGTATTAGCTGATTATTTTGGCAAGAATCAGAATTAGCACTAAAAATCATTGCTCACGAGTGCCAGGATGTTCTGCAGTCCTACAGGCTCAACATGAAACCAGCCAAATGAGTCTGAAATGATGCCATGGAATTTTAACTCAAGCTTCCACACCCCCACAGACGGGCACAATCTCTCTGTGTCTCTTTCTTTCTCTCACACACTCAGGCACGACACACACAGACACACGACATACATGTGGACACACACCACAGTCTGGTCAACGCTTGTACAGAGGTGGAGTGATTCGAGTCGAATGCTCTCTCCTCAGGCAACATTTTCACTTCAAAAGAACATCAGATGTCACAGCGTGTTTACAAAGATCTTAGTTGAACCCTGGGTTACATTCCTCAGGCTGAATTTCAAGCGCAACACCCAATAACATAAACAAGAAAACAGCATTAATGCAGTGAATAATGAAGGCAAGGTATTATCAGAAGTGAACTTAAAAAAAGAAATGCAGACCATGTTTTTTTAATGTAAAGGGTGAAGTGAGCAAAAATCCAACGACAAATAAAAAAAGAAATAAAAGTGATAAATAAGTCAGGCAAAAATGTTAAAACTCTGCCTTAATTCAACCCAACTATGTATAAAATTATAATAATATCAAATAAATAAATATAAAAATGTTCTCAGCAAAAAAACTCCAACGTGACAATATTTATAAAAATACCTGATGGATTATTTCTTTTGGATTGGATTGTAAAATATGTGTATTTATTGCACTGGATAGATTTTCGTTTACCTTCCTGACGTGATATGAGGAAGAAATCATGAGAGGAAACCGACTCAAAAGGAAACACATTCTTATCTGGTGTACATCAGATATGTATTATCAGTTATAGTAATGGTGTAGGATAGATGTAAAACAAAGAAAGAGTGAAATACACATACCTGCTCCTCCTCCTCTCTGGATGATGAGGGTGGCGTCGGTTCCCACGGAGCAGTCCTTCAGGATCTGCACCACCTGTGAGTGGTTGAGGCCCTGCAGCCCCTGCTGGTTTATCTCCACTATCAGATCCCCTTCACACAGACCCGGACACCCCTGTGGTTCCAGCACCTGGATATACAGTCGTTGATGCACAGATTGTAAAGTACACAACATTGGAATTAGCTGGAGTAAATAAACAAATAAAGAGATAAATAGACAGACAGACAGACACCGAGTTAGATAAATACTAATTAGGGCTGCAACAACCATTCGGTAAAATAGCTAATAATCGATAACGATATTCTTTGTCAACGAATTGCGTTATTGATTATTTGGGCTGCTCAAGTTATGGGTTAGCGTGACGGTAAGATCACAGCCGCTTGTGAAAGGTGAAGAGTACAGGGTCAATCGGCAGCAGGAAAAAGTGTGCGTCCCAAGTCATGGATGAAGGCGAGACATCAGCACGGTGAGCAAAAACTGTATAATCCTCATCATGTTAAAATAGTAGAGTTTAATTCAGCGCTATTGTGTAAACTGTTAGTTTGTAACTACGGGACAGTCGCACTGGATCTGTTCTGTCGTGACTCGCGAGCATCAGGTTGCGCAATCAGCTCGTTCCCAACATAGTGACGGATTCAATTAAAACGGTGCGAACAAACTAAACCTAAAAGCAGCAAATAACAGCAGCAGTAAACGTACATTTTTAGTCACTTTTAGTCAAACCATTTTATTTATTTTTTTATTTTTTTTATCAAACCTGTTATCTTGCTGCATTTTTCTGTTTCATTCTCTTTTCATAGCATTTGTCTACTACAACAGGTAACTTATCTGTTTTCAAACGTGATTTACTGTGGCTTAACTACGTTCAGATGCTTGTTTTTAATGCTTGTTATTTAATTTATGCATATATAATTTAATTATGATACAAATTTTAATTAATTATATATTCTAGATACTTGTATCTTTACAAAATATCTGTGTATGTTTTTTAACAAAAATTGTCAAAACAATGTTGTATTATATTTGATATTGACTTTTTAAACATGGTTGTTAACTTGCCATCTGCAATTATGATTAAAAACAAAAACAATGTTGTGAATGAGAAAGATAGTTAAACTCAATATGTGGCTTTTGCATTTTTTAAATACACTTTGAAAAATAAATACCCTACCTAAGGGTTTTATATAGTTATTATAAGCAAAACTAATTAAAACAAAAAAACAAAAAAAGAAAGAAAGAATTGATTATCAAAATAATTATTAGTTACAGCCCTACTACTACCAGAAGAGGAGCCAATCAGCCGATGAATCTGGAATGATTGAGTGTTTTTAATTGCCGTTATGTCAATATTTACTTCAGCAGGGCTATATGGGTTCAGTGACAGGTGTTTGAGTTGATTTTTCTCATTAAGATCATGCAAATCACCCGAGTCTGTTCACACCTCTAAAGCTGCAAGACACTTGTTGAATTTAAGCTTCTGAGATGATGCTTTCCAATAACACTAGACCACTGATTAAACACAGACACTACTTTTAAGCCTGCTCCTCCTCTTACTAACACAACTACTGCAACTCCTCCTGCTTCCTCCTATTACTGCAACTCCTTCTGCTACAGTTACAACTACTGCACCTCCTCCTGCCTCCTCCTCCTCCTATTACTGCAACTCCTTCTGCTACAGTTACAACTACTGCACCTCCTCCTGCCTCCTCCTCCTCCTATTACTGCAACTCCTTCTGCTACAATTACAACTACTGCACCTCCTCCTGCCTCCTCCTCCTCCTATTACTGCAACTCCTTCTGCTACAGTTACAACTACTGCACCTCCTCCTGCCTCCTCCTCCTCCTATTACTGCAACTCCTTCTGCTACAGTTACAACTACTGCACCTCCTCCTGCCTCCTCCTCCTCCTATTACTGCAACTCCGTCTGCTACAGTTACAACTACTGCACCTCCTCCTGCCTCCTCCTCCTCCTATTACTGCAACTCCGTCTGCTACAGTTACAACTACTGCACCTCCTCCTGCCTCCTCCTCCTCCTATTACTGCAACTCCGTCTGCTACAGTTACAACTACTGCACCTCCTCCTGCCTCCTCCTCCTCCTATTACTGCAACTCCGTCTGCTACAGTTACAACTACTGCAACTCCTCCTGCCTCCTCCTCCTCCTATTACTGCAACTCCGTCTGCTACAGTTACAACTACTGCACCTCCTCCTGCCTCCTCCTCCTCCTATTACTGCAACTCCGTCTGCTACAGTTACAACTACTGCAACTCCTCCTGCCTCCTCCTCCTCCTATTACTGCAACTCCGTCTGCTACAGTTACAACTACTGCAACTCCTCCTGCCTCCTTTTCCTCCTCCTACTGCAACTCCGTCTGCTACAGTTACAACTACTGCAACTCCTCCTGCCTCCTCTTTCTTCTCCTCCTATTACTGCAACTCCGTCTGCAACAGTTACAACTACTGCAACTCCTCCTGCCTCCTCCTCCTCCTATTACTGCAACTCCGTCTGCAACAGTTACAACTACTGCAACTCCTCCTCCTCCTCCTCCTACTGCAACTCCGTCTGCTACAGTTACAACTAATGCAACTCCTCCTCCTCCTCCTCCTACTGCAACTATGGTATAATTACTGCAACTCCTTCTCCTTATTCTCCTTATTCTCCTACTACTTCACTCACATCTACGACTTATACTTCCTCCACTGCCTACTATAACTTCTGCTACCAACATCAACAACAAAAAGATGAAGAACAAGAAAAAAATTGAAGAAGAAAAAGAACATGTTTAGTGCCCTAAATGCAATAATGTATTGTGGTGTAGAATAAAGTGTTACACTCTACACACAACTGCACTGTTTCAAGTACATGGTAACACTTTAACCTACAACACAGCATCTTTCCCATGCTAGAAAACATCTGCATCACTTTATAAACTGTACAATCAAAGCAAACTGGCCTCCTCATAATACTGCCCAGGTCGTCAGTAAAACACAGTGAAACAGCTCTGTGATTAAAGCCTGCAATAAATTGGAGTAAAGTGGATGAAAAAGCCTGCTTCATCTCATTAATCCAAATAAAGTGTGCAACGCCGTGCCATGGAAAATGTTTTTGACTGGCTGTGCATTAATTCCTTTTATCGGGATGGCTCTATTAAATTCGGTTCGAAAGTTTAATCGCAGTCTGAAACCGACGCCGGTGCGTACTGCATTCTAAACAAGGCGAGTAACAGTTTAGACCAGGTTTATATCATACTTCACCCCTGCAGTCAGTATTTCACTAACAAATATAAGAACTAATGTTGGTTCAGGACTGCTTTGTGTGGAGAACATTAAACTTTAAAGAAATCCAAAGCAGAAATATAGACTCTACAGAAGAAGCTAAACAATATGAAAAATGTATCATTTAATTTTAGCTAGCTATTAACTCTTAGCACTGATTACAATTTTAGGGGAAAAAAAGTCTTACTCAGCTTTTTATGATTTTATTCTCCCATTTTCATTTAGATGCATTATGCATTGTTTAATAACACAGAAATTGCTGAGTTGTAGACTACCGTCTGCGGAAGTGATAAAAGTTAGTCTGCTTGTCAGGCTCAATATAATCCTTTCCAACTGAAATTATTGCTATTATTGAAAAACCTTCTTACCAATCAGATTGGAGAATTCAACAAGTACTAATTAAACCCATATTAAATAAGAATATGTTGAGAGTTACCTGTTTGACCCGCTGGCCTGTTGGACTGTCTGCGATGGTGAACCCGAAACCCTCAGCTCCTTTGGTCATAGTGAGGCTCAGAATCTCTGCTGCTACTTGACCACCAGCCGTTGCCCCGGATGATGAAGCCATGGAGATGGCATCGTCGTGCAGAGGCCCCGGTGTGTTCAGGGATGGTGGCTGCGATCCGTCCAGGTGTGTGTCTCCTGGATGGGATGCCTGGGACAGGGCGTCTCCGTGTTCAGGAAGCAGACGTCCTGTCAGAGACATGTACTCCATGTAGTTGTCGTAGGTGCTGCGTCCGTTCAGCAAGAGCGAATGATCCACCAGGCCTAGAGGGGGTACCGTTGAGCTGGCTGTCGGCTCCTCGGGGTCGTAGGGTAACGGATATCCTCGGCACAGCACAAGGGTGACGCTTTGGCCGATGGGCACTGACTGAAAAAGCTTGACCACGTCTGCATGGGTGGTGCCTAAGACGCAAATGTCATTGATGTAGACGATCACATCACCTAGAGGCAGAAGATAAAAAGCTGAGGTTAAATACCTAAATACCTACTGGTACATACATTAAGTAGCTACAGTGTTTTATACACTATACAGAATAACATGTTTTAACACGACTTTTTCAGCAATATTTGGTTCTTCCCCAAAAAGTTACCACAAAGTTGGAGCCACACAATTGCATTGGATGTATTTGGATGCAGTAGCATTAAATTACCCCTTCATGTGAATTAGGAGACTCAAACCTGTTCAAGCATGACAATACCCTTGTGTAGCTCCATGAAGATTTAGTTTACATGGGTTGAAGAGAAAGATCTTGAATGGCCTGCTCTGACCTTCTACCATACTGAACACTTTGATGAACTGAAACACAGATTGCACTCCAGGCAAATAGGGACTAAATGTTGAATGGGATGTTTAAAACGCACACATATCTTATGATCTTTTATGACCTGTGACATGTAACTGTCTCACACAGCTTTACCTTAGTAGCATAGTTTGGCTTTTCCTTACCCAGTTTGAAGACTCCTACACAGCTGTTTCTGTTTCAGTAAATTACTGTGTTTTAACCTAATCAGCAGCTGCTTGGTGTAAATGGTTAATCATACACCTGACTCTGCTCCTACAAAACCCCTGCAAGTGTACAACGTGTGCAAGTGTAAGAATTGAAAGCCAGAGGTAATACACACCAAATGCTGATTTGATTTCTCTTCAATTCATTTTCTTTCCATTTTGTTAACTGATACAAATCAATTAACATTTTTTAAAGCATTCCCCTAAAACACACATATACACATTATTTGTTTTTTTCTCAAACAAACCTCTTTCACGTTGTCATTATGGGATATTGTTTGTAGAATTCTGAGGGAAATAATAAATTAAATCTATTTTGGAATAAGGCTGTAACATAACAAAATGTGAAAAAGTGAAGCGCTGTAAATACTTTCCGGATGCGTTGTGAACATTCACCAAGATGGAGGCAGCTGAAAGTGCATTTACATAATCACAATTTGTTTTAATTGTAAGCGGATATAAATAAAAGCAGACCTTGGAGTTTAGAATGATGTCTTTCTCTTTTCTATATGACAATAATTTAGTTTTTTTTTTACTTTGCTTAAGCATCCAAGTCTTCCACAGATTTGTAGGCGTTAACTGATGCCCTTCACAGTTCTTTTTTTTTTTTTATTTGACACTTGAATCTTAATGAGCTGATTTCAAATCCTTCATTATTTTAAGATGAACAAAAGAAAAATAAACAATTAAGTCACTTATATCGAAAGCTTTTCATTTAAAATAATACGTTACTTTAAATGTAATTCCACTCTTCGCCATTTGTACAAAACTATGTAGTGTCAATTAACACTGAGTAGCAAATAGCACTGCTCACACAGCTACACTACATGGACAAAAGTTTGTCGACACCTGATCTTAACATTCATATGTGCTTTTTAAAAATCCTATTTCGCATTCAGTCCCGATTTTCTGCTCTGAATCCCTCCGCTCTTCTTGGAAGATGTTTCACTAGATTTTGGAGTGTGATTGTGGAGATTTGTGTTCATTCAGACACAAGGGTGATAGTAAAGTCAGGTACTGATGCAGGTGATGGGAGGAGGTCTGGGATGAAGTCACCGTTCACATTTATCCCAAATGTGTGAGGTCAGAGTTCTATTGAGGGTGATCTTCTACTCCAACCCAGGTAAAGCATATCTTTATGGAGCTGGCTTTGTTCCCAGAGGCATTGTCATGCTGGAACAGGTTTGGGTCTCCGAGTTTGCATGAAGGGAAAATGTTATGCTCCTATCCAAAGACAACTTATAAAAGGTTTTGTGCCTCCAATTTTGTGGCAACAGTTTGGGTGAAGAACCACATATGGTGGGAAAGTGCAATATTTTTTTGCTGCCTTAAATATGAAAAATATAAATATTTATAAATAAAAATTTTAATATAGAAAAAAAAACTAGCCAGCAAGCTTAGCTACTGTTACCTCTCCGTCAGCGCGTGTTGCCTCATAAAAGCATTCTTACCAACAGGGAACGAATGCAACTGTAAATCAGGCAAAGTGTCAAGCTTGGATTCTTAAAAATGTCTAGAAATAGCCTTAATAATCCATAATCCATGTGAAAAATACTTCCCGCTTGCCTAAACATCAGTACCGATTATGCAGTGTACACGTACAGTATGGAAGAAAAACTTGGCTTTCTGCTGATTTGAAAATGCAATAAATTCGACTTTGCTCCTAAATTAGCCGATTCATTACAATCGTTTTAAAATGATCATCTGTTGTTATAACGAGAAATGTTATTATAATGCAGCTCTTGTCTGTGCTAATTGTATGCTACAGAACGCAGAATATAAACCCTACCTTGGAAATTGAACTTTTAGCTTTACAGTGACCCTACATAACCATACACACACGCACACACACACACACACAGCAGGATCGTTTTTAAAGGCATGTAGGCGTGTGATAAAGGAGAACGCAACCATCTGGCCAATAATGAAAGACCACAGTGTTACGGAAAACCTGAGGCTGTTACTCCACCGGCAGACAGGGCAGATCAGAGAAAAGCAAAACAAAAAGAAAGAGAGAAAATGAAAAAACATATATTTTTCTTAAGCAGCTTTTTCCTCCATGCTTAAATCTGAACCTCGGTCACACAGCATTGTGCAGCCATGAACGCGAAGCCGTGCGCATAATTATGCACAAGGCCTCAGGAAGTGACGGCGCCTATAGACACAGCTTGCTGTCTGTGTGCTGCTTGAAGATTGGAGCTGAACTAAAGACCAAAAAACAAGTTCCTCATCTAGCAGTGAGTACATAAGCACAGTGAGTACAAAAGTGAGTACACCCCTCACATTTCTGCAACCACTTTGGTGTGTCTTCTTAAGGGACAATACTATAGAAATGAAAGTTTTGTATATACAGTGGGGCAAATAGGTATTTGATACACTGCCGATTTTTTCCCACTTACAAAAAATCCAGAAATTCACATTGTATGATTTTTAAATAATATTTTTTTTATTTTATTGCACAAAATAAGTATTTGATCACCTACCAACCAGCAAGAATTCTGTCTCTCACAGACCTGTTAGTTTGTCTTTAAGAAGCCCTCCTATTTTCCACTCATTACCTGTATTAATTGCACCTGTTTGAAAGACACCTGTCTGCACACTCAATCAATCAGACTCCAATCTCTCCACTATGGGCAAGACCAAAAAGCTGACTAAGGACATTAGTAACAAAATTGTAGACCTGCACTAGGCTGGGATGGGCTACAAAACAATAGGCAAACAGCTTGGTGAGAAGGCAACTGTTATTAGAAAATGGAAGAAATTTTAGATTACTGTCAGCCTCCCTTGGACTGGGGCTCCATCTCACCTCATGGAGTATCAATGATCCTGAGAAAGGGATCAGCCTAAAACTACATGGAAGGACTCAAGGGTTACCATTAGTAACACACAACACCGTCATAGATTAAAATCCTGCAGCATTATCAAGATCCTCCTGCACAAGCCAGCACATGTCCAGGCCCGTCTGAAATTGCCAAAGACTATCTGAATGATCCAGAGGAGGCATGGGAAAAGGCCATGTGGTCAGATGAGACCAAAATAGAACTTTTTTGTATAAACTCCACTCGCCATGTTTGGAGGAAGAAGAAGGATGAGTACAATCACAAGAACACCATCCCAACCGTGTAGCATGTCGGTGGAAACATCATGCTTTGGGGGTGTTTTTCTGAAAAGGGGAAAGGATGACTGCACCGTATTGAGGGAGGATGGATGGGGCCATGTATCACGAGATATTGGGCAACAACCTCCTTCCCTCAGTAAGAGCATTGAAGATAAGTCATGGTTGGGTCTTCCAGCATGACAATGACCCCAAACACACAGCCAGGGCAATTAAGGAGTGGACCAATCAGCATTCCAAATCATCCAGCTGGCTTTGTGCACAGGGACATTGTCATGCTGGAACAGGTTTCAATCTTGAAAAATTTAATGCTCCCACATCCAAAGACTTCTGATACAATTGTGTGCCTCCGACGTTGTGGTAACAGCTTAGGGAAGAACCACAAAATGGTTGGGCAAGTCAGATGTCCTAATAGTTTGGTCCATATAGTGTATGTTGAACGCAGCACTGTCAGGATTTTGCTGAGAGACACTGGACTGAACTTTCATTAGGCATTGCACCTCACTGAACTTGTGACACGGTTTCATGTTTCTAGGTCATGAGCACATATATAAGTCTCACCTCGCACTGTATTGATCCTATCATGACCGTCCTCTGTGATCAGTGTAGTCTGTGGTGTTTCACGGGCTCCGGGGTACGGCTGTATATAAAGAAATCTTTTTGTGGAATAAACAGTAAACTCTAACATGTGATCCACTCCAGCAAAGGAAAATTATTTGCTCAAAGATTCACATTATTTCCTATTTTGAGTTTCACAATGGTATGATAAAGAAAGATTAGAATAGTAGATGTTTGTCCAGTTTTCAGCTTTCCAGTTTTGGTGCCAACTGTAGCCTCAGATTCTTGTTCTTGTTTTTGGATTTGACCTTGCACTTGCTAGCATCAGCCAACTTGTGCCATTGCTGCTTGAGATGTGCCTCCTGAGGGCTCTTAAGACGTGCTGAGTGACTGCAATAAAGCTATTTTTGTTACTTTCTCATCCACAAGCTTCTTCATTTTGGTAAAGTTACAGTACATTTCAATTGTAGGAGATACTAAAAATAATTTCACTTTTGGTTAAGTAAACTATTTTGCTACTATGTTACTACTACTACGAGTGTAAGGATTTGTGGAGTTTGACGAGGGCCAAATTGTGATGTCTAGACGACTGGGTCAGAGCATCTTTAAAATTGCAGCTCTTGTGGGTTTGTCTGGTGGTCAAAGTCTATCAAAAGTTATCCAAGGAAGGAACAGCGGTGAACCAGCCGAGGTTTACTGATGCACGTGGGGAGTGAAGGACGTGTGGTCCGATCCAATAGACGAGATCATGTAGCTCAAATTGCTGAAGAAGTGAAAGCTGGCAATACTTGATGGGTCAAGACTGGTTTGGCAGCACAATGGGGACCAACACAATATTAGGTATTGTGGTATAAGTCATGCCTATTACAATTGATCCACAAGAAAAGAGAAGTGTGAGCTACCTTGTGAGTGTGTCTGCTCAGAAGATGGACTGAGTTGCGATAGCTGAGAAAAGTGGAACCCAGTTTGGTCTTCTGCTGTTATAGCATGTTCACCTTTAGGTTCAATGTGATGTGTGCTGTAAGATGGTTTTTCTGCTGGTTGCACAGAGTGGTTATTTGACATGCCTATTTTTTATTCTCCTCTGCCATTTCTCTTCAACAAGTTGTTTCAGACTACAGGAATGCTGTAAACTTTAAAGATGCATCCCAGGAGGACCCCCCCCCCCCTCATACCATTCTATGAACGTCAAATAAAACTTGTGATCTGTATTCGTTTGACACATCATTCGTTCTGATACAAACATTTTTAAACTGTCAAAAATAACACATGGCAATGACTAATTTCTATAGAAAAATTAACTATATTGAAGTATTAATGACTGCAATAATAAGATGGAACTATTGGATTCCCAGCTGCATACACGTCAGACGTAAAGCGTAAAATTATATATCGTTTCACACTCATGATCCTAAATCAGCTGTAAATCAATCTTAGATGCATCTATCTGAGAAAACAGGAATCAGATGTGTGAGAGACAGGATGTTTACCAGTGGCCATCTTGCAATCCTGCGCCGCTGGGCCTTCTGGAATGACACTCTTCACTTGCAGGAACTCGTCCGGTTCGTCTCCGCCAATTATGGTGAAACCGAAGCCCATGCTGCTCTTCTGCAGTGCCGTGGACAGAAATGTGCCTTTCAGTTGGGTGGCGTCTCGTGTGAACGGTGGTTTCTCTGTAAACGTCAAGCATACAAACCAGTTATAAAACATTATTAACCCACAAATATATACACACACTGTCAGGAAGATGAACAAGTGAAGTTTGTAATATATTTCCAGAGCAAACGGCATTCCACACCTAAGATAATAACATTTCTTTTGAAATGTATAATCATCATCATCATCATCATCATCATCATCATCAAAATATAATAGATATAACCCAAAAATTTTTTTAAGGAAAACAATATCACAATAAATAAAATAAGTAAATATGTGTTAATAGCCAAAAAATACAGTCATGGAAAAGTGCCTTCAGCATTTCTAACCTCTGCACTTTTATTCCTACTAACCATTCGAGATTATTCATTACAAATAAATTATAGCTATAATGGTAAGGTAGAGGTCAGTACCAGAGCAAATCTATATTCAAGAAATGAGAAGATTAGTAAAACCTGGAAAAAAAAATAGGAAAAAGCACAGTTCAGAAATGTACACAAAGCACAGGGTATAAAACTAAAGACTAACAAAGATAAAATCAATTACTGACGAGAATAAAAAATAAATCTAGGTGCAAGACAAAAGTCTAGACAAGAACTAAAACCAAAACAAGACACACTAAAAGGACAAAAAGAATAGGGACAAATGTCTTTTCCAGCAATCCGTGGTTCGTCCCCAAATTGTTACCACAAACTTGAAGGCACACAATTATAGAATGTCTTTTGATATAGTAACATTAAATATTCCCTTTCTCTTGATTCACCTCCCTTCACCACACCCCTGTGCACAAAGCCAGCTCCATGAAGATATGATTCACACGGGTTGAAATGGAAGATCTTGACTGGCTTGCTACAGAGCTCTGACTTCAATTGTACACCTTTGGGATGAATTGGAACACTGACTGCACCCCATGAAACCATTCTCAACATAGAGCATGAAAACCAGGCATGTTTCAAAGGTCATAGATGTTTTTCAAAGAACTAACCATTATAGCTCTAGAAGACAGAAAAACCAAAGGTTCTCATTACTTCTGTTTATTTGCACTGAGCCAGTTGCTTAAAAAAGACAAGCCTGTATACATTTTCAGATGACAGGGCAGCTTGTAAAAATACTTTTGTAAATGTTTTAATGTAATTCTGATGTTTTAAATTACATAAATCATCAGGACACCAAACGGAACTTTTGCAATGTTTCCACACGGACAGTTTTAATTAAATTAAATTAAATTAAATTAAATTAAATTAAATTAAATTAAATTAAATTAAATTAAATTAAATTAAATTAAATTAAATTAAATTAAATTAAATTAAATTAAATTTAATTTATTAGCCGGATGTGTGCACCATGGCAGATTTTGGTGCTTGATTTAAGACTTGGCGCATCAGTAAAACAAATGTTTATTGATTAAAATTTCCTTTTATATAGAGTTTATTTATTTTATATCTGAGTAAACAAAGGACGTTGTGAATAAATGTGTGTAGGTCTTAATTTAGCTTCTTTTATATATTTTTTTATAAAAAATTGTCGAACGGAAATGTGCGCTGCATTAATTTATGAGCAGTGTTAAATTAATTTGCCTTAACGTGTTATTAACGTGTTCATTTTGACAGACTTATTTAGACGTTTTATACTAATCTCTGATCCTATAAAAATCTAAAGGTTATAGGATATGTTTCACAGTTGTTTCGGACTGATGCCACAGAGGCTGAACATGTCTGTGTTTAATAGAGAAGACATGGACAATAAATCTTTTGTTTTTGAAATTTTTTTGAACAAATTATCTCGTCATTTTGCTAATTAGACCAAAGAGGATAAATGAGATGCAAACCTTTAAAAGACTGTACAAACTCTTCCTTTTCTCCATAAACTACATTCAAAAATCGACTTAACTGCAGCAGCAGTGTCAAATTTGCTACAGAAATTGCACCCGTTGATGTTTACAAAACTGGAGTCACTGAACTGCATAGAGTTTTTTTTTCATACTTCCCAATTTTTTCCAACAGTTTGGTGGCTTGCCAATTCCCCCTCGCTAACCACATCACCATTATCACATGGCAGCTGCCAAACAGGGATGGTGTATGCTAGCAGGTGCTTCCTCCATGACATTTTTCAAACATCTTTTCATGCTGCATTACAGGGCAAAATAAAAAAAAAATTCTTTTTGCAAAAACACAAGAATTGGACAGTAAACGGCTGTAAGATCGTTCTGTGGACAGATGAGTCCAATTTTGACATTTTTGCCTTTAATAGAAGAAATTACATAAGGAGGAGAACATGAGATATGTTAGCAGACTGCCTCACATCCACAGTCAAACAATGAGGTGGAAGCTTCATAGTTTGGGGTTGTTTTTGGAGCAGAAAAGGTTGGAGACCCATTTTTGGTAAAAGGTAAACCAACATGGCTTCCATTCCATACTTCAATGCCATGCAATTCCGTTTGAACTGTGGCTAATTGGAACCAACTTTACCAATACGACAACTCGAAGCATACGTCCAAGTTCTGTAAGTGTTATTCAGAGAGCAAACAGATGGCTGGAGTGTTATCTACCATGGAACGGCCTGCCCAGTCACTGCACTGTAATACTATTAACCTGCTCTTGGATGAACTGGATCGCAAGCTCAAAAAAAAAAGCTTCAACTAGTGAGTGTATGTGTGTATGGGAAAGAAATGCAAAACATAAAATTGCTTGTCATTTTTAATTGACGCAGTTTATTATTATTAATATTTGTGATCATCAACATTTGAACAGTTTACATTTTTAAAACAATTTTAAATAAAATGCCTGCCTGGTTAAATAATATATAAAATAATATTTTATAAAAATAGAATAAATCAAATTACTGCCATACATTTTTTATTATAATGATTAAATTTAGTAATCAATTAAATTGGCATAAATTAATTTAATTTAATTTAATTAATTAAATGAAATTAAATAAATGCAAAATGCGGAACTGTCAGGATTTTCTCCTTTTAAGAGAAATTCTTCAAGCTGGACATAAAACGCTAAACAATCAATAGAGCTAGCAGTAGCTGCTAACCAGGAAGTGGTTAGCATTTAAGATTCAAGATTGATTTTAACTATGTTCTGCACGTAAATATCATAGCCGAAAGCCCTGTGCCTAAAATGGAATGGAATCTGACAAACTTCTTTAACTAATTTTGCTCCTTAATCATCAGTACAAAGAAAAGCCCTTGGGAAAAAAAAATGAAACCTTTCTATAAACTTTGACTACACTACTAAAAAGGCAGTTAGACAATTTGAAAAGCAAAAAAAAACAGCCATGTTAGCAGCCTCACCCTGCCTGGGACTGGGCATTTGTCCAAAGTAGGCCACTGAGAAAGGGGAACCTAATCAGAGAAGCTATCGGGAGGTCGGCATCACCTTTACAGATGATCCAGACTGTTTAATTGCAGGGGCTGGTCACACTGAGTGTTGGCTAACACCTCATCTAGCTTGTGTAGTGAAGTGTCGCAAAAGCTGCCATGGATCAGGATCATTCACTTAATCGGGTTTTACATACGCAAAAGCAGAAAGTCAGTTTGGAAGATCTTGCCAGAGGAAAGGGTCAAAAACACACACCGCAATGCAGAAAATAACAGAAAGTGACCTGCAGCCTTTGAGAAAAAATAAAAAGATACAGCTTTCGGTGCCGCACAATACCGTGCCATGTATCCAGACCTCAGTGACGAGAGAAGGTAAGAGCGTATGTCCTCAAGTGGCCTAGATAAACCATGACCTACATCTCTAAAACACTTCCAACAAGTAATAACTGAGGTGGGGCAGTGAACTTAGATACAGTAGATTCAGTTCAACCCAACAGAGAATAAAATACAGGTAATAAATTATATATATTATTAAATGGGAATAAATTGGATTATTAATTAATATATTTCTGAAAAGCATCTTTGTAACAATGTTTTTTGTTAAACCGCTAATACAATTGAAATAAACTGAGGAGAAAATTACAAATAGTTTATTCTAAATCAAAAATTCTTGTTTCAGAGCTTTTCATGCACTTCTCTTGACACTAAAGACACTTCTTTGTGGATGAAATCCCGCATCCAATTACACATCCGTTATGGCACAAAACAAATACTGCCAGGGTAGCGCTCTTCATTAGCAGCCTGTTAGCAGCAAGCACGGGTCATCGGCGTGACTTCCCACGCGTCGCTCGCTTCCCAAACCAAAGTGTCTGTCTCTTTCATTCCCCATCCAAAATCTGTTATTAGATTCCGGTGTAAACACATCAACCGAAATTCCAAAGAAGAAATGCTGCCTGGTCATCTAGAACCTTTTTGACTGTGTAAACTGGACTGCAGAGCACCGAATGAAAATTGTTTTGCTTTTCATAGGCATTGTGTTTTATCTTGGAAAAAAAAAACTTTCACAAATTGACAGCCAGCATTTATACCTTTTTCAAACTGAAAAAAGCCCCTGGTGTGCAAACTTCTTCATCTTCTACAGGCAGACTGTTTTTTCAACTGCGTTATTTGGGTTATAAAGTATGGTTCATTTCACTCTTTGTAACACTTCTTCACACTACATGGACAAAAGTTTGTGGACATCTGACCCTAAGATTTATGTGCCCATTCCACATTTAGTCCCCATTTGCTCTTACAATCACCTTCTTACTTCTGGGAAGATGTTTCACTAGATTTTGGTGTGTGATTGTAAAGATTTGTACTCCTTCAGTGACAAGGGTTTTAGTGAAGTCAGGTACTGATGTAAGTAAGGTGAGGAAGCTGGGGTGCAGTCAGTGTTTCATATCATCTCAAAGGTTTTCAATATGGTTGAGGTCAAAGCTCTATCAAGATCAGGCAACTCAAGATCTTTCACTCCAACCCATGTAAAGTCTTCTTCATGGCGCTGGCTTTGTACAATGGGGCATTGTCATGCTGGAGCAGGTTTGGGTCTCGTAGTTCAAGTTAATGAAAAACAAAACAAAGCACAAATATATATATTAAGTTAAAGTTAAGTTAAAGTTAGGGTGAAAAAAGAATAAAGAGATATTTTAGGCAGTCGTTTTTCATTACAGGTCTCAGATATTATCAAACTTATTAAACTCATCAAGTCCTATCACATTCACCCTACACTTTATGTCTAATTTGTTCTATGTGTGAAATCGATGTCACTTCTCCCAGCCACATTCTGACCGTGGAAGCCTTTTTTTTCAGATCAGCAGCAGCACTTACTTGGCTGTGATTAATCTGTACGCAAGCCGTTTGTATTGCGATCTGGATAGTGTATGGATTCAATGCGAGTGCCAAGTTTTAGAATGATGAGCGCAGGGTCTTTTAAACTTCTGAAAGTACAATGATAAATATTGTACCAATAACTCTGACAGAAAAAAAAAAGATTGTACAGTTCAGCACTAACTGAGCTGTGTTTATCCGAGTGATGCTTCTCTACTTGTACTGTACCATTAATCAATTATTAATTAATAATTATGCTATATTTCCCTAAGGAGAGAAAAATAAAGACTTTTAAAACAACTCTATTATTACAAGAAGAGCTTACAGACTAAGAAGAAGCTGCAAAGGGCAGCACTGATTCAACAAATAACATGGTTCAGGGGTCTGATCCACAGTAAACTTTCTGTAACACTTTATATAGTGACTGCACTAAACAAGTATTGGCTGTATGCATGCTGCATTTTCACAAGCTTTCCATAAGTTTCCATATAAGGAGACGTTTTCTTCTTAAAGACAGTAATATGTATTAAACTTTTAAAACTGGCATGACTAATAAAACGAGAATTACAATTTCCTCTTATCATGGGAGAAATGAGTGTTTTCTCTTAAATTTCTTAAAATAAAAAATAAGTAGCACATAATATACTTTACATGACATTGTTATTAATATTAATTCAAAAATTATTCTGAATGGTAACAATATATACATTCCTTATCCGAATTAGATTAAAAAGAACAATAAATACATTTAAATTACATATTTATTCATGATAGCTTACATGCATATAAAAAGACTAGGTATTAAATAATATCAAGCACTAAACTAACTTATTTGGACCATTTCATTCTTCTACTTTGCATTTTGATTTGTCGTTTGTAGAATAGTAACAGCAAATATTTTAGACATAAGACTTTTTCGCCACCTTACTCAATATAACGGATTTCTTGCTGAGTTTTTGCAGCAGGAATTTTAGCCTTTTGGGGGAAAATGTTTGGTATATACTTTCTTGAAATCATTATTAATCATTTAACACTTTTTGTAAAATATAATATAAATATAGCATAATGATAAATAGAATACATACAGCAGTACAATCATTATGGCAGTGTGTTTTGTCACATTTTGTCACGCTTCTGCACACTCTGCTGGTGATCTGATGGACACTCGCGTATGTGTATACACAACCACACACACACACACACACACACACACACACACACACACACACACACACACACACACACACACACACACACACACACACAAGATCAAAAGTTTCTGCTGATCAAAACAATTTCAGTCACTAATTCGAGTGTACGTCAGAAAAACCTGTGCGCCAGTGACGATAAAGAAGTGATCAAACCAGTCAATGTGTACACAGAAGAGTTAAGGTTTATTGTGACACTTCTGAAGGTCCACACAGCAAGTTTGTTCTTGTCATTACTTACGTTACAGCACCTCGCTCCTTCTGTAGCCTCTTTTTTTTTTCTTTTTTTTTCTTTTTTTAAATGATGTCACGTGGTGGAAGACTTGAACACTGACTTTTACAAAGTGCTGACACTGGAGACTCCTTCCCAAAACACTAAACATATCATGTGAACAAATGTCATGTGAAAATCATGTGGGGGAAAAAAAGAAAAAAAAAACTCTTTTGTAGAAAGTCCAGTTGTTACTATAGAAACAATTATATTAGATAGAGCGCATTCATATAAACCTGTGATATAAATTACAGCTGAAGACCTTCAATGATATCATGTTGTACACAAATCATGACCAAGTTTGGTCTCGTGATAACCATTCCAGCAGGAATCCCATGCAGGGGGAGTTCTCTGCTCTAGGATCCTAAACAAACCCTTAGCCAGAGGCGCATAAATGGGTATGGAAGGCGCCATTGCATTTAGTGTATTTATTTTTGTATTAACCCCTCTTTTTTTTTTTTAAGAGGGAAGGGGGTCCCAACCATGATCTTGCATACCCCTCATCAAGTGTGCAGTTGCCCCCCTGCCCTCAGCTTCATATGTAGCTGTTTTGTTTAGAACTGATAAAGAAGTAATGTAATATAATATCTACTCCTAACACTGAACACGGAGAATCATCCTTATTTCCTGTTTTTGAAGAAAGTAAGGCTTCCAAGAGTGTGTGTGTTTGGGTGTGTGTGTGGCATGCTGTTACCCTAAAAGAGTAGGGTGGACCCTAATCAGAGTGGACCTGACCAATCGTTTACCTTGAGTATGTGAAAGAGGGCAGACAGCACTTCCCTGCAGCGTGATTACACATGACCAGAATGTTAGACACAGACAGTAGCTGGCTAGACATATCTTCATTAGCCTTCATGGTGTGATATTGAGGAGATAGAAAACTGGAACTGGCGAGTGGTATCCAAATTTCTGTCATCATATTAACATCAATTGAATGACAGTGCCCAAGCCATTTGTTTTTGTTTTTTTGTTGTTATTTTTGGAAGCGTGTGTGTGTGTGTGTGTGTGTGTGTGTGTGTGCGTATGAAACGGTACCTCTGTAGATGGTGGGCAGCGGCAGAGATGACATGCCTTGGCTCTGCATTTGCTGCTGCTGCTGGATTCTTCGTTTGGCCTCCAGGACTGGGTTTTCGAACTGTGTCCTCCTGTTAATGTGACTGGAAAGGGAGGAAATGCAGAGCTCTTATTTGAATGCGGCTTCTCTCTCTCTCTCTCTCTCTCTCTCTCTCTCTCTCTCTCTCTCTCTCTCTCTCTCTCTATCTTTCTTCACATAAACACGCTCTCAGTTTCTAAACAATGACACGCTTGTGAGCAGAACGCAGGGTGACGACACTTACTCCACGTAGTAGCTGCCGTATATCGGGTCGTCTATTTTCTCCCAGCCGTACGGCAGCTCTGTGAGGGAAAGGGGGGGAAAAAAAAGGTGAAAGAAGAGAGATGTGAATGGGATATTGCTGCTTCAGAGGAGTCCTGCCGGTTCAGAAAACACTAGGGCATTGTAACGAAAAAGCAAAAAAAGACCACCATTTCTTATAAGTTTCATTAGTTTCATTTGATCTGTGACCAGCAGGAAGCTGAAATGACGTTCGTGCATATCTGTAATCTCTTTCAAAGAGTGTCTGTATGACCAGTATGTTCAATTCAAAAACTGTAATGAACTGTAATTAGTTAATAGTGCATGAAATGTTTCAGTACAGACTCTGTGTTATTGGAGCATAAATTCAGTATTTAGTATTTGTATTGTATTAGTACTTTTTGTTTTAATAGTGTAGACCATTTTTGTGCTTCATTATATATATATTAATTATTATATGTCCAGTGCTGTTCAATTGGTGTTGAAGGTCTTCATTTGTTGTCTCTACCAACAGCTCTGAGAGTAGTGCTGAGTGCAATTCAAGTCACAGGTTCGTATTAAGATACTCGCTCTAATAAGTTATTGTTTCTATAGCAACAGCTCCTTCACAGGGACTTCTATTTAGAATGCATTTCTCCACCACACTCCACAAAAAAAAAAAAAAAACCTCTGATGATCAACAGAATCAACCATGTTTTCATGTAACTGTTGGAATGGTGAGGATTCTCCTAAAGAGACATTTATGGAAGGAGTCTCCAGTGACAGCGCTTTGTAACAAGCAGAGGTTTTCCCACCATAAGAAAGTTGTTTTGGGTTTTGTTCCATCTTGTTAACAAGATTTTTTTTTTCATAATTGATAACGGGAACCGTTCCTTGGTAACTATAGAGGAATGAAAAAGTCACAGAGAAAATGTTCACATTCAAATACTGTAGGTCACACAGCACTTCCTGTACAATGAACATCAACGGCGAAAAAACACGTCACATTTCAATTTATTGAATATTTACTTTGAGTAGGTCACGTTCCGCACCAACTTAACCATGACTTAACCATATCCACCTCTAACACTATGCATAAAATTCATGTGCTTTTTGAACATCCCATTCCACATTTAGTCCCTATTTGCTCTTATAATTCCTTCCACTCTTCTGGGAAGATGTTCCACTAGAGTTTGGAGTGTGGAGATTTGTGTTTATTCAGCTACAAGGACTATTAAGTCATGACGTTAGTAAAGTCCTTGTAGCTAAATAACAGTACCTGATCAGGTACTAATGTAGGTGAGGTGAGGAGGCCTGGAGTGCAGTCAACATTCCAGTTCACCAGATGCTCAGTAGAGTTGAGGTCAGAGCTCTATAGCAGGCCAATTCAACCCATGTAAAGCATATCATTATAGAGCTGGCTTTGTGCACAGGGGCAGTGTCATGCTGGAAGAGGTTTGGGTCTCCTAGTTGAAGTTAAGGGAAAATTCATTTCTAGCCCCTCCAAGACATCCTGTGCCTCCAACTTTGTGTGGAAGTACCACATATCGCCAGAAAAATGTCTCCCAGTATATTGTCCATGTAGTGTACAATCAGGCTTGCAAGTATTAACATGGGCATTTTCAAAGCACAGGCTGCAAAGTCTATAGTCACTATAGACTATATAGTTTATAGACTGTAGAGATTATAGTGATGTTTTGACCTGCTTTATCCTGACCTGCAAGCCTGACTGTGTTGGAAGAGAACAGCATGAAACCGAACTCTAATCATATGTGCATAAATAACCCAAAAAGTAAAAAATAAACCCATTAAATTGATATACACTTTTTATTTGATTTAAAAAAACATTTATATCAAAATAAATAAATACATGTATTTATGTGATTATGTTATGCATTGTAATTTCTTAAATAAAACCATTTTCAGCTTTAGAGAAAAATAATTCCAGCAGTTCACCACAATGCAGACCATCAACATTTAGTTCTACCTTAAAAATGCATCCTGAGGACATATTTCAAATCAGAAATCTCCTTCTACTGAATGAGAGGTATGTTTTCATATTGATCGGTCCCTGAGAGATTAAGAATGCAATCATGTTCTATAAACTTGGGATAACCCCAGCATTCGCGGTCTCTCAGAGCACAAGCCAAAGTTCCCAAAGGACCCAAAGGGAACACTGGCCATTATAACTGGCATCTAAAAATGTCATATGGTCACCAGGTTTTATTTTGAACATCTTAACATGTGCATGTATGTGTGCAAGAAGGTATTGAAAACTATCTCTATCTATCTATCTATCTATCTATCTATCTATCTGTCTGTCTGTCTGTCTGTCTGTCTGTCTGTCTGTCTGTCTGTCTGTCTGTCTGTCTGTCCGTCCGTCCGTCCGTCCGTCCGTCCGTCCGTCCGTCCGTCCGTCCGTCCGTCCGTCCGTCCGTCCGTCCCGATGGGTAGCAGCAAAGTGCAAATAATTCTTTAATGTACTGAAGTTGATTTTTGTGGTATCAGTAGTTTACTTCACTATTTATTTTATTTTAACTTTCTTTCACTCATTATTTTTTACACAAATATCTGTAATTTCTACTTTTAACATTTTCAAAACAGGCTCTTTACTTTAGATTTAATCTATTCAGGGACATGATCAATATTTTTTCTTCTTATTGCCTGGAGTTTTCAGCCCATCAAAAAAAAAAAAAAAAAAAAATTGAAATTCTTTAGTATTAATAAATGAATAGGATGTGAGGTCCAGTTACCAGCGTGATACAAAAACAGTTAGTAGTAATGGCTACCGTATTTTTCGGACTATAAGCCGCTACTTTTTTCCCACATTTTGAACCCCGGCTTAAACAACGAAGCAGCTAATTTATGAATTTTTCCTGGTTTTTTTCCCGGTTTCACAAACTTCAAGCCAAAAAACTGAACCCCATAACATTAGACCAGGGGTGGGCAATTAATTTTTGCAAGGGGCCACATTAGAAACCCGAAATGTGTCAGAGGGCCACACCAACGATAATATTTTAGGGATGCACCGAAATGAAAATTCTTGGCCGAAACCAAAAACCAAAAATGAGGAAACCAAGGCTAAAACCGAAAGAAAACAATGTCAATGATTAGAACTATTGCATTTATGGCTATGAGTGTGTACTAACCTCACTAAAATCAATGCATTGCAATTCAAAGAATATATAAATTACAAAAGTTTTTTATTCATTATTATATATTGTTATTTATTTGTTACCGTTCATAGTATTGACAGACAGGCAGCGGTCAATTATTATTAGCAAAGGGTCTGTTAAACAAAAATAATTGACCGCCAAACGTTTGGAAGCTCATTTAAGTGCTGTGAAGAGCCGTGTAATAAATATTATATTATAATAATTATTATTTTCAGGATCCACGGGGAATGTTTCAAAGATCAACCTGTTGAGCCACTGGAGACCACTGATCTAAGGCAATGAATTCCATCATTTTTTGTGTTATGCCTTTTGCCTTGGCACCATCACTGGAAAAGTTTCCTGCCTTTTCAAAAACGTCCGCTACAGACGGAGTGCGCATGCTCGGATTGACTTTACTTTTCTGCGCCGCGTTCTTCTCATATTTAGAATGGCAATCGGAATATTTGGATTTCAGGTGATAAATTAAACCCGACTTGGAGAAACTATTTGCAGATACACCCCCTCTTGAAATTTCAGCATTGCATTTTTTGCAAATCGCTATCCGCACACCGCAGACATGTTGCTTTTATCCAGATAACCATGTGCTGCTGCGCTTTTTTATTGCGTCATTACAATTGTGTTTCTGCCGTGTTGTTTCGGTGATTTAGGTATTTCGGCCTAATTTGGCCGAGGGGGCAGGTCGAGTGCATCCCTGTAATTTATGATTGGCCTCACGCGGGCCGGACAGGGACGTACAAAGGGCCGGATGTGGCCCGTGGGCCGTAGTTTGCCCAGGTCAGCATTAGACCAATGGAATTTCCGAAGGGAAACGAAAAAACGCACCTCACCTGTGTTCTGAGCTGCACGGCATCGGGAGAAAAAAATTCCATGGGGTGGAAAATTCCATTTTTAAACGCACAACGATGCCAAAAGATAAACTCCCGAGAGAAATAGTTGTGAAAGGAAGGAGGAAGACAGTGAACAATGACTTTCTTGGTCGGCTACTGTTTAGTTTCAAGCCGTTGTAACGCGTTGAGTCAGGGTGAAGGGATAGCTCGCTTCTGGCAGGCTATTCCCAAAATACCGCTTTGCTCCTAAAGGAAGCGCAACATATTTCACCCGTTACACCGTGTGTAACGTGTCTTTCGTTAAAGCCTGTGTAAAGTACATTAGTGTAGACAGTATAGACAGGTGCGGCTTATTTATGTTAAAAATAAAAATCTTTGTAAAATTCAGTGGGAGCGGCTTATATATGGGTGCGCGTTATAGTCCGGAAATTACGGTACTTTTTACTTAAGAACATGTCTGTCAGGATCTTTAGGGCTCCCCGTGTGCGCTTCCGGTTTCATGGTGCACCAATGCCACCCATTATTTAAAGACACAAAGGACAAATACTCAGGGCCAGATTATCTCACTGGCTCCCTAAATCCCTTAAATTATTCTTGCCACCCTGCCTGTTCTGGTTCCTGTTCCTTATGCCTGTTCCTGTCCTGTATCCTGATCCTGATCCATATTCTGCTCTGACTCCCCAGTTACATATTATACTATATTGCCCCGTTTGCCATGCCTGGTTTTTGGACTGTTTTTGTACTCTGATTTTAGCTTTTTCCTGCATTGCTCTGTCTTTTGGCTTATTGAGTTTTTGCTTTTGCCCTATTGCTCTTTAGGGCGGTTTAGACCTAAGAACTTCATTAAAGCCTATTAAACTCTCCGTTTGGGTCCTGAATTTGGGTCCTTCTCCAGTCACCACCCCTGACAGAATAATCTGGCCTTGTCCCTGCCCCTGCGGCTGCATTTCTGAATAATAATCTGGCCAAAACATCAACCTCGCAGATGCACCAAAGCGTTGTAGTTGTCCCGCCTCAAACTGGCAAGTCAAGGACACAACAAAGGTGGTGAATATTTTAAAGCTTAGCCCCCAGCAGAGAACTGAGTATTTTAGGGTACGTCATGCCCAATCTATGGCGTGCCAATTGGTCTTAGATGACATCTTGAGATGGCTGTCCCCACCGGCCCCTAAACCCGGCCGGGGGGCTGCCAAACCTCAGCATTCCTGCCTGGCTGGGGGTATTGCACAGCTATCTCGACCTGCTGAGATCACCGCTCCGCCTGTCTGCCCTGCCGAGCATGCCCCCCCAGCCTGTCTGCTCGGCCAAGCATGCTCCCCAACCTGTCAGCAAGAACGCCTCTTAGTACTGCCGCATGATAGAGAATATTTCCAAGTCTGCGTGGCATGCGGAGGACTCCCGAGCCCCAACACTGACGTCGTTCCGATGCCGAGCTCCAAAACAACCAGAGTCCCACCGAGAGCACTGCTGCACGCACAAGCCTTGCATTCCGACCACTGGGTTTCTCCAAGGTCTTCGCCTGGCCCTGAGGCATCACTCTGCCTCAGACCGCAGCAGAGGGCGTCACTTTGGCCAGAAAGCCTGGATCCCAATCAGTGAATTGCCCCTTGGGGCAGACACCAGAAGACTCGCTCCACGTTTCATCTGGCCTTTCCTGACCTCCAAGGTGTTCTACCCGAGGGCAGTCCGCCTCAAGTCCCGCTGTGTCGGCCGCTAGCACCCGACCTTCCTCATGCCATGGCTCAAGGATTTTTGTGCCTGTCCAGTAATTCTTTTTATTCAGTGTATCATTAATTAGTCCTCACAAGGATAGTTTTCTAGTGTGTGTGTGTGTGTGTGTGTGTGTGTGTGTGTGTGTGTGTGTGTGTGTGTGTGTGTAAGTATTTGTGAGTTCCAGGCCGGCTACTGATTTTCTTTAGCTTGTTATTGGCGGAATAAACATTAGCTGGGGAGTCTCTAGTTATTGAGAGTAAATGCTTTGGGCTGAAAGCCAGAAGGCCTAAAATTGACCAGCTTTGACAGTGATCACTGATGGGTTTGGAGGATTTTCCTCGAGGTTTATACGAATCAATTTCTCCACACCGACACACACACACACACACACACACAAGAACACAAGCTAACATATCGAGATCCTGACCAGTCTGGCTTATTTCAGCATTAAGTGTAGACTGTCAATGCTCAAATACGGACTGACAACAAGCGTTCAGCTGAAGCTGAGTGGGACAGAAAATGAGTCACCCTCGTCAACGACATTTTCTTAATGGAAGAGAGAGTGAGCTGACTTAAGCCAGCCTGACTGCCTGATCTATGAATTAAACCTCTTAACGGAGAAATAAGACAATGTTCAGCTCTTCTTTGTCTTCTTTCTATTTTTTAAAGAATAGAAAAATAATTAATAATAAAAAACATGTACCATCAAAATGAATCTTGAAGACGTCTTCAAAGCAGAGCAGTTCAAAAGCATGAATTCTGATTTATATCCATAGCTTACACACTCATCAACAAATGACTACATTTTTACATTCTAATTCTAATTCCAATCTTTACTTCATCCAACACACACACACACACACACAC